>NC_091470.1:176072227-177280594 GCF_036971445.1 Narcine bancroftii | reverse complement strand
ATCTGTATTACTGGGTGTTCTGTGCATCTGTATTAGAGGGTGTACTGTGTGTCAGTATTACTGTGTGTTCAGGATATCAGTATTATTGGGTGTACTGGGTATCTGTATTACTGGGTGTTCTGGGTATCTGTATTATTGGGTGTACTGTGTATCGGTATTACTGGGTGTACTGGGAATCTGTATTACTGAGTGTTCTGGGTATCTATATTACTGGGTGTACTGGGAATCGGTAATACTGGGTGTACTGGGTATCGTTATTACTGAGTGTACTGGATATCGATATTGCTGGGTGCTCTGTGTATCGTATTACCTGGTGTACTGTGTATCGGTTTTACTGGGTGTTCGGGGTATCGGTATTACTGGGTGTACTAGGTATCTGTATTACTGGGTGTTCTGGGTTTCTGTATTATTGGGTGTACTGTGTATCGGTATTACTGGGTGTACTGGATATCGATATTGCTGGGTGCTTTGTGTATCGTATTACTGAGTGGACTGTTAACCTCATTACTGGGTGTACTGGGTGTCTGTATTACTGACTGTTCTGGGTATCTGTATTACTGGGTGTTCTGTGTATCGATATTACTGGGTGTACTGTTTAACATTACTGGGTGTACTGGGTATCGGTATTACTGGGTGTACTGCGTATCGGTATTACTGGGTATTCTGGGTATTGGTATTTCTGGGTGTTCTGGACATCGGTATTACTGCATTTACTGGGTATCAGTATCACCGGGTGTACTTTGTATTGGTATAGCTGGGTGTACTGTGTAACGTTATTGATGAGTTTTTCATGCATTGGTATTACGGGTGCACTCGGTATCGAATTACTGGTTGTACTGTATATCAGTACGTCTGGGTAATGGTATTACGGTTTGTACTGTATAACATTATTGCTAGTGGTCTTGGTATCAGAATTACTGGGTGTTCTGGGTATTGGTTTAACTGGTTGTACGGTGTAACTTTATTTCTGGGATTACTATGTAACATAATTATTGGGTGTTCAGGGTATCTGTATTACTAAGTGTATGGTGTAACTTTATTACTGGCTGTTCTTTGTAACGTTTTAACTGAGTGTTTTGTGTATCGGTATTGCTAGGTGTACTGTGTAACGTTATTACTGTGTGTTCTGGCTACGATATTGCTGGATGCTCTGTGTATTGTATTACTGGGTGTACTGTTTATCAGTATTACTAGGTGTACTGGGTATTGATATTTCTGGGTGCTCTGTGTATCGGATTACTGGGTGTACCATTTATCTTTATTACTGGGTGTCTGGGTATCTGTATTACTGGGTGTCCTGTGTATTGGTATTACTGGGTGTACTGCGTATCGGTATTACTGGGTCTTCTGGGTATCGGTATTTCTGGGTGTTCTGGACATCGGTATTACTGGGTGTACTGGGTATCAGTATTACTGGGTTTACTTTGTGTTGGTATTATTGGGTGTACTGTGAAACGTTATTGATGAGTTTTTCATGCATTGGTATTACGGGTGTACTCGGTATCGAATTACTGGTTGTACTGTATATCAGTACGTCTGGATGTTCTGGGTAACGGTATTACAGTTTGTACTATATAACATTATTCCTAGTGTTCTTGGTATCAGAATTACTGGGTGTTCTGGGTATCAGTATTACTGCGTGTACTGTATAACATTATGACTGGGTGTTCTGGGAATCGGTATTACTGGGTATATGGGTATTGGTTTTGCTGGGTGTACTGGGTATCGTTATTACTGAGTGTACTGGATATCGATATTGCTGGGTGCTTTGTGTATCGTATTACTGAGTGGACTGTTAACCTCATTACTGGGTGTACTGGGTGTCTGTATTACTGTGTGTTCTGGTTATCTGTATTACTAGGTGTACTGTGCTTCAGTATTACAATTTGTACTGGGAATTGGTATTACTGGGTGTTCTTGGTTTCGGTATTACTGGGTGTACTGGGTATTGATATTACTGGGTGTTGTGGGTATCTGTATTACTGAGTGTACTGTGTATTGGTATTAAAGTGTGTTCGGGTTGTCGGTATACTGTGTGTACTGGGTATCTGTATTACTGAGTGTTCTGGGTATCTGTATTACTGGGTGTTCTGTGTATCAGTATTACTGGGTGTACTGTTTAACATTTCTGGGTGTACTGGTTATCGGTATTACTGGGTGTACTGCGTATCGGTATTACTGGGTATTCTGGTTATCGGTATGTCTGGGTTTTCTGGACATCGGTATTACTGGGTGTACTGGGTATCAGTATTACCGGGTGTACTTTGTATTGGTATTGCTGGGTGTACTGTGTAACGTTATTGCTGTGTTTTTCAAGTATTGGTATTACGGGTGCACTCGGTATCGAATTACTGCTTGTACTGTATATCAGTACGTCTGAGTGTTCAGGTTTATTGTATTACTGTTTGTACTGTATAACATTATTGCTAGTGGTCTTGGTATCAGAATTACTGGGTGTCCTGGGTATTGGTTTAACTGTTCGTACGGTGTAACTTTATTTCTGGGAGTACTGTGTAACGTAATTACTGGGTGTTCTGGTTATCTGTATTACTAAGTGTATGGTGTAACTTTATTACTGGGTGTTCTTTGTAACGTTTTAACTGAGTGTTTTGTGTATCGGTATTGCTAGGTGTACTGTGAAGCATTATTACTGAGTGTTCTGGGTACAATATTGCTGGATGCACTGTGTATCGTATTACTGGGTGTACCATTTATCTTTATTACTGTGTGTACTGGGTATCGATATTACTGGGTGTCTGGGTATCTGTATTACTGGGTGTCCTGTCTATTGGTATTACTGGGTGTACTGCGTATCGGTATTACTGGGTGTTCGGGGTATCTGTATTACTGGGTGTACTGTGTGTCAGTATTACTGTGTGTTTGGGATATCAGTATTATTGTGTGTTCTGTGTATCGGTATTACTGGGTGTACTGGGTATCTGTATTACTGAGTGTTCTGGGTATCTGTATTACTGGGTGTTCTGTGTATCGGTATTACTGGGTGTACTGTTTAACATTACTGGGAGTACTGGGTATCGGTATTACTGGGTGTACTGTATAACATTATGAGTGGGTGTTCTGGGAATCGGTATTACTGGGTATATGTGGATTGGTTTTGCTGGGAGTACTGGGTATCGTTATTACTGAGTGTACTGGATATCGATATTGCTGGGTGTTGTGAGTATCTGTGTTACTGAGTGTACTGTGTATCGGTATAAATGAGTGTTCGCGTTATCGGTATTACTGTGTGTACTGGGTATCTGTATTACTGGGTGTTCTGGGTATCTGTATTACTTGGTGTTCTGTGTATCGGTATTACTGGGTGTACTGTTTAACATTACTGGGTGTCCTGGGTATCGGTATTACTGGGTGTACTGTATAACATTATGAGTGGGTGTTCTGGGAATCGGTATTTCTGGGTATATGTGGATTGGTTTTGCTGGGTGTACTGGGTATCATTATTATTGAGTGTACTGGATATCGATATTGCTGGGTGCTCTGTGTATCGTATTACTGGGTGTACTGTGTATCGGTTTTACTGGGTGTTCGAGGTATCGGTATTACTGGGTGTACTGGGTATCTGTATTACTGGGTGTACTGTGTATCGGTATTACTGGGCCTTCTGGGTATTGTTATTATAGGGTGTAGTGTGTATCGATATTACTGTTGTACTGGGGATCAGTATTACTGAGTGTTCTGGGTATCTGTATTACTAGGTGTACAGTGTAACTTATTACTAGGTGTTTTGTGTAACGATAGTACTGAGTGTTCTGTGTATCGGAATTAATTGGTGTACTGTGTAACCTTATTACTGGGTGCACTGGGTATCGGTATACTGGGTGTATTGTGAAACATTATTACTGTGTGTACTGGGAATCGGTAATACTGGGTGTACTGGGTATCGGTTTTACTGGGTGTACTGGGTATCGGTATTACTAGGTGTACTGGATATCGATATTGCTGGGTGCTTTGTGTATCGTATTGCTGAGTGGACTGTTAACCTCATACTGGGTGTACTGGGTGTCTGTATTACTGTGTGTTATGGGCATCTGTATTACTAGGTGTACTGTGTTTCGGTATTACAATATGTACTGGGAATTGGTATTACTGGTGTTCTGGGTTTCGATATTACTGGGTGTACTGTGTATCGGTATTACTGTGTATTCCTGGTATTGGTATTTCTGGGTGTTCTGGGTTTCGGTATTACTGGGTGTACTGGGTATTCATATTACTGGGTGTTGTGGGTATCTGTATTACTGAGTGTACTGTGTATCGGTATTAATGGGTGTTCGGGTTATCGGTATACTCTGTGCACTGGGTATCTGTATTACTGAGTGTTCTGGGTATCTGTATTACTGGGTGTTCTGTGTATCGATATTACTGGGTGTACTGGGTATCGGTATTACTGGGTGTACTGCGTATCGGTATTACTGGGTATTCTGGGTATTGGTATTTCTGGGTGTTCTGGACATCGGTATTACTGCATTTACTGGGTATCAGTATCACCGGGTGTACTTTGTATTGGTATTGCTGGGTGTACTGTGTAACGTTATTGATGAGTTTTTCATGCATTGGTATTACGGGTGCACTCGGTATCGAATTACTGGTTGTACTGTATATCAGTACGTCTGGGTAATGGTATTACGGTTTGTACTGTATAACATTATTGCTAGTGGTCTTGGTATCAGAATTACTGGGTGTTCTGGGTATTGGTTTAACTGGTTGTACGGTGTAACTTTATTTCTGGGATTACTGTGTAACATAATTATTGGGTGTTCAGGGTATCTGTATTACCAAGTGTATGGTGTAACTTTATTACTGGCTGTTCTTTGTAACATTTTAACTGAGTGTTTTGTGTATCGGTATTGCTAGGTGTACTGTGTAACGTTATTACTGTGTGTTCTGGGTACGATATTGCTGGATGCTCTGTGTATTGTATTACTGGGTGTACTCTTTATCAGTATTACTAGGTGTACTGGGTATTGATATTTCTGCGTGCTCTGTGTATCATATTACTGGGTGTACCATTTATCTTTATTACTGGGTGTCTGGGTATCTGTATTACTGGGTGTCCTGTGTATTGGTATTACTGGGTGTACTGCGTATCAGTATTACTGGGTCTTCTGGGTATCGGTATTTCTGGGTGTTCTGGACATCGGTATTACTGGGTGTACTGGGTATCAGTATTACTGGGTTTACTTTGTGTTGGTATTATTGGGTGTACTGTGAAACGTTATTGATGTGTTTTTCATGTATTGGTATTACGGTATACTCGGTATCGAATTACTGGTGGTACTGCATATCAGTATGTCTGGGTGTTCTGGGTAACGGTATTACAGTTTGTACTGTATAACATTATTCCTACTGTTCTTGGTATCAGAATTACTGGGTGTTCTGGGTATCAGTATTACTGCGTGTACTGTATAACTTTATGACTGGATGTTCTGGGAATCGGTATTACTGGGTATATGGGTATTGGTTTTGCTGAGTGTACTGGGTATCGTTATTACTGAGTGTACTGGATATCAATATTGCTGGGTGCTCTGTGTATCATATTACTGGGTGTACTGTGTATCGGTATTACTGGGTGTTCGGGGTATCGGTATTACTGGGTGTACTGGGTATCTGTATTACTGGGTGTTCTGTGCATCTGTATTAGAGGGTGTACTGTGTGTCAGTATTACTGTGTGTTCAGGATATCAGTATTATTGGGTGTACTGGGTATCTGTATTACTGGGTGTTCTGGGTATCTGTATTATTGGGTGTACTGTGTATCGGTATTACTGGGTGTACTGGGAATCTGTATTACTGAGTGTTCTGGGTATCTATATTACTGGGTGTACTGGGAATCGGTAATACTGGGTGTACTGGATATCGTTATTGCTGGGTGCTCTGTGTATCGTATTACTGGGTATACTGTGTATCGGTTTTACTGGGTGTTCGAGGTATCGGTATTACTGGGTGTACTGGGTATCTGTATTACTGGGTGTTCTGGGTATCTGTATTATTGGGTGTACTGTGTATCGGTATTACTGGTTGTACATGGTATCTGTATTACTGAGTGTTCTGGGTATCTCTATTACTGGGTGTTCTGTTTATCGGTATTACTGGGTGTACTGTTTAACATTATTGGGTGTACTGGGTATCGGTATTACTGGGTGTACTGTATATCATTATGACTGGGTGTACTGGGAATCGGTATTAATGGGTATATGGGTGTTGGTTTTGCTGGGTGTACTGGGTATGGTTATTACTGAGTGTACTGGATATCGATATTGCTGGGTGTCCTGTGTATCGTATTACTGGGTGTACTGTGTATCAGTATTATGGGTGTTCGGGGTATCGGTATTGCTGGGTGTACTGGGCATCTGTATTACTGGGTGTTCTGTGTATCTGTATTAGAGGGTGTACTGTGTGTCAGTATTACTGGGTGTACTGGTTATCAGTATTACTGCGTTTACTGGGTATTGGTTTTACTGGGTGTACTGGGTATCAGTATTACCGGGTGTACTTTGTATTGGTATTGCTGGGTGTACAGTGTAATGTTATTGCTGCGTTTTTCATGTATTGGTATTATGGGTGTACTCGGTATCGAATTACTGGTTGTACTGTATATCAGTACGTCTGGATGTTCTGGGTAACGGTATTACTGTTTGTACTGTATAACATGATTCCTAGTGTTCTTGGTATCAGAATTACGGGGTGTTTTGGGTATCGGTATTATGGGTGAACGTGGAATCGGTATTAATGAGTGTACTGTGAATCGGTATTACTGGGTGTACTGGGTATAGGTTTTAGTGGGGTTTCTGGGTATCTGTATTACTAGGTATACGATGATACTTTATTACCGGGTTTTCTGTGTAACGTTATTGCTGAGAGTTCTGTGTATCGGTATTACTGGGTGTACTGTGTATCGTTATTACTGGGTATTCTGGTTATCGGTATTACGGGTTTACTGGCTATCAGTATTAGTGGGTGTTCTGTGTAACGTTATTACTGTGTGTTCTGGGTATCGGTATTACGGGTGTACTGGCTATCAATATTACTGGGTATACTGAGTAATTTTTTTTCTGGGTTGTCTGGATATCGGTATTACTGTGTGTACCTGTTATCGGTATTACTAGGTGTTCTAGGTATCAGTAGTACTGCGTGTACAGGGTATCGGTATTATTGGGTGTTCTGGCTATCGGTATTACTGGGTGTACTGTGTATCGGTATTACTGGGCCTCCTGGGTATTGGTATTATAGGGTGTACTGTGTATCGATATTACTGTTGTACTGGGGATCAGTATTACTGAGTGTTCTGGGTATCTGTATTACTAGGTGTACAGTGTAACTTATTACTAGGTGTTTTGTGTAACGATAGTACTGAGTGTTCTGTGTATCGGTATTACTTGGTGTACTGTGTAACCTTATTACTGGGTGCACTGGGTATCGGTATACTGGGTGTATTGTGAAACATTATTACTGGGTGTACTGGGAATCGGTAATACTGGGTGTACTGGGTATCGTTATTACTGAGTGTACTGGATATCGATATTGCTGGGTGCTCTGTGTATTGTATTACCTGGTGTACTGTGTATCGGTTTTACTGGGTGTTCGGGGTATCGGTATTACTGGGTGTACTAGGTATCTGTATTACTGGGTGTTCTGGGTTTCTGTATTATTGGGTGTACTGTGTATCGGTATTACTGGGTGTACTGGATATCGATATTGCTGGGTGCTTTGTGTATCGTATTACTGAGTGGACTGTTAACCTCATTACTGGGTGTACTGGGTGTCTGTATTACTGTGTGTTCTGGTTATCTGTATTACTAGGTGTACTGTGTTTCGGTATTACAATATGTACTGGGAATTGGTATTACTGGGTGTTCTGGGTTTCGGTATTACTGGGTGTACTGGGTATTGATATTAGTGGGTGTTGTGGGTATCTGTATTACTGAGTGTACTGCGTATCGGTATTAATGGGTGTTCGGGTTATCGGTATACTGTGTGTACTGGGTATCTGTATTACTGAGTGTTCTGGATATCTGTATTACTGGGTGTTCTGTGTATCGATATTACTGGGTGTACTGTTTAACATTACTGGGTGTACTTCGTATCGGTATTACTGGGTGTACTGCGTATCGGTATTACTGTGTATTCCTGGTATTGGTATTTCTGGGTGTTCAGGGTTTCGGTATTACTGGGTGTACTGGGTATTGATATTACTGGGTGTTGTGCGTATCTGTATTACTGAGTGTACTGTGTATCGGTATTAATGGGTGTTCGGGTTATCGGTATACTGTGTGTACTGGGTATCTGTATTACTGAGTGTTCTGGGTATCTGTATTACTGGGTGTTCTGTGTATCGATATTACTGGGTGTACTGTTTAACATTACTGGGTGTACTGGGTATCGGTATTACTGGGTGTACTGCGTATCTGTATAACTGGGTATTCTGGGTATTGGTATTTCTGGGTGTTCTGGACATCGGTATTACTGGGTTTACTGGGTATCAGTATCACCGGGTGTACTTTGTATTTGTATTGCTGGGTGTACTGTGTAACGTTATTGATGAGTTTTTCATGCATTGGTATTACGGGTGCACTCGGTATCGAATTACGGGTTGTACTGTATATCAGTACGTCTGGGTAATGGTATTACGGTTTGTACTGTATAACATTATTGCTAGTGGTCTTGGTATCAGAATTACTGGGTGTTCTGGGTATTGGTTTAACTGGTTGTACGGTGTAACTTTATTTCTGGGATTACTGTGTAACATAATTATTGGGTGTTCAGGGTATCTGTATTACTAAGTGTATGGTGTAACTTTATTACTGGCTGTTCTTTGTAACATTTTAACTGAGTGTTTTGTGTATCGGTATTGCTAGGTGTACTGTGTAACGTTATTACTGTGTGTTCTGGGTACGATATTGCTGGATGCTCTGTGTATTGTATTACTGGGTGTACTGTTTATCAGTATTACTAGGTATACTGGGTATTGATATTTCTGGGTGCTCTGTGTATCGTATTACTGGGTGTACCATTTATCTTTATTACTGGGTGTCTGGGTATCTGTATTACTGGGTGTCCTGTGTATTGGTATTACTGGGTGTACTGCGTATCGGTATTACTGGGTCTTCTGGGTATCGGTATTTCTGGGTGTTCTGGACATCGGTATTACTGGGTGTACTGGGTATCAGTATTACTGGGTTTACTTTGTGTTGGTATTATTGGGTGTACTGTGAAACGTTATTGATGTGTTTTTCATGTATTGGTATTACGGTGTACTCGGTATCGAATTACTGGTGGTACTGCATATCAGTATGTCTGGGTGTTCTGGGTAAACGGTATTACAGTTTGTACTGTATAACATTATTCCTACTGTTCTTGGTATCAGAATTACTGGGTGTTCTGGGTATCAGTATTACTGCGTGTACTGTATAACTTTATGACTGGATGTTCTGGGAATCGGTATTACTGGGTATATGGGTATTGGTTTTGCTGAGTGTACTGGGTATCGTTATTACTGAGTGTACTGGATATCAATATTGCTGGGTGCTCTGTGTATCATATTACTGGGTGTACTGTGTATCGGTATTACTGGGTGTTCGGGGTATCGGTATTACTGGGTGTACTGTGTATCGGTATTACTGGGTGTACTGGGAATCTGTATTACTGAGTGTTCTGGGTATCTATATTACTGGGTGTTCTCTGTATCGGTATTACTGGGTGTACTGTTTAACATTACTGGGTGTACTGGGTATCGATATTACTGGGTGCCTGGGTATCTGTATTTCTGGGTGTTCTGGACATCGGTATTACTGGGTGTACTGGGTATCAGTATTACCGGCTGTACTTTGTGTTGGTATTATTGGGTGTACTGTGAAACATTATTGATGAGTTTTTCATGCATTGGTATTACGGGTGAACTCGGTATCAAATTACTGGTTGTACTGTATATCAGTACGTCTGGGTGTTCTGGGTAACGGTATTACAGTTTGTACTATATAACATTATTCCTAGTGTTCTTGGTATCAGAATTACTGGGTGTTCTGGGTATCAGTATTACTGCGTGTACTGTATAACATTATGACTGGGTGTTCTGGGAATCGGTATTACTGGGTATATGGGTATTGGTTTTGCTGGGTGTACTGGGTATCGTTATTACTGAGTGTACTGGATATCGATATTGCTGGGTGCACTGTGTATCATATTACTGGGTGTACTGTGTATCGGTATTACTGGGTGTTCGGGGTATCGGTATTACTGGGTGTACTGGGTATCTGTATTACTGGGTGTTCTGTGTATCTGTATTAGAGGGTGTACTGTGTGTCAGTATTACTGTGTGTTCAGGATATCAGTATTATTGGGTGTACTGGGTATCTGTATTACTGGGTGTTCTGGGTATCTGTATTATTGGGTGTACTGTGTATCGGTATTACTGGGTGTACAGGGAATCTGTATTACTGAGTGTTCTGGGTATCTGTATTATTGGGTGTACTGTGTATCGGTATTACTTGGTGTACTGGGAATCTGTATTACTGAGTGTTCTGGGTATCTATATTACTGGGTGTTCTGTGTATCGGTATTACTGGGTGTACTGTATAACATTATGACTGGGTGTTCTGGGCATCTGTATTACTGGGTGTTCTCGGTATCTGTAGAACTGGGTGTCCTGTGTTTCGGTATTACTGTGTGTACAGGGTATCGGTATTAATGGGTCTTCTTGGTATCGGTATTACTAAATATTCTGGGTATCTGTATTACTAGGTGTACGGTGGAATTTTATTACTGGGTGTTCTGTGTATCGGTATTACTGGGTTTATTGTGTAACCTTATTACTGGGAGTACTGTGTATCAGTATTACTGCGTGTACTGTGTATCGGTATTACTGGGCCTTCTAGGTATTGTTATTATAGGGTGTACTGTGTATCGATATTACTGTTGTATTGGGGATCAGTATTACTGAGTGTTCAGGGTATCTGTATTAGTAGGTGTACATTGTAACTTATTACTAGGTGTTCTGTGTAACGATAGTACTGAGTGTTCTCTGTATCGGTATTACTTGGCGTACTGTGTAACCTTTTTACTGGGTACACTGGGTATCGGTAATACTGGGTGTATTGTTTAACATTATTACTGGGTGTACTGGGAATCGGTAATACTGGGTGTACTGGGTATCGGTTTTTCTGGGTGTACTGGGTATCGGTATTACTGGGTGTACTGGATATCGATATTGCTGGGTGCTTTGTGTATCGTATTTCTGAGTGGACTGTTAACCTCATCACTGGGTGTACTGGGTGTCTGTATTACTGTGTGTTCTGGGTATCTGTATTACTAGATGTACTGTGTTTCGGTATTACAATTTGTACTGGGAATTGGTATTACTGGGTGTTCTGGGTTACGGGATTACTGGGTATACTGGGTATTGATATTACTGGGTGTTGTGGGTATCTGTATAACTGAGTGTACTGTGTATCGGTATTAATGGGTGTTCGGGTTATCGGTATACTGTGTGTACTGGGTATCTATATTACTGAGTGTTCTGGGTATCTGTATTACTAGGTGTACAGTGTAACTTATTACTAGGTGTTCTGTGTAACGATAGTACTGAGTGTTCTGTGTATCGGTATTACTTGGTGTACTGTGTAACCTTATTACTGGGTGTACTGGGAATCGGTAATACTGGGTGTACTGGGTATCGGTTTTACTGGGTGTACTGGGTATCGGTATTACTGGGTGTACTGGATATCGATATTGCTGGGTGCTTTGTGTATCGTATTTCTGAGTGGACTGTTAACCTCATTACTGGGTGTACTGGGTGTCTGTATTACTGTGTGTTATGGGCATCTGTATTACTAGGTGTACTGTGTTTCGGTATTACAGTATGTACTGGGAATTGGTATTACTGGGTGTTCTGGGTTTCGGTATCACTGGGTGTACTGGGTATTGATATTAGTGGGTGTTGTGGGTATCTGTATTACTGAGTGTACTGCATATCGGTATTAATGGGTGTTCGGGTTTTCGGTATACTGTGTGTACTGGGTATCTGTATTACAGAGTGTTCTGGGTATCTGTATTACTGGGTGTTCTGTGTATCGATATTACTGGGTGTACTGTTTAACATTGCTGGGTGTACTTCGTATCGGTATTACTGGGTGTACTGCGTATCGGTATTACTGTGTATTCCTGGTATTGGTATTTCTGGGTGTTCTGGGTTTCGGTATTACTGGGTGTACTGGGTACTGATATTACTGTGTGTTGTGGGTATCTGTATTACTGAGTGTACTGTGTATCGGTATTATTGGGTGTTCGGGTTATCGGTATACTGTGTGTACTGGGTATCTGTATTACTGAGTGTTCTGGGTATCTGTATTACTGGGTGTTCTGTGTATCGATATTACTGGGTGTACTGTTAACATTACTGGGTGTACTGGGTATCGGTATTACTGGGTGTACTGCGTATCAGTATTACTGGGTATTCTGGGTATTGGTATTTCTGGGTGTTCTGGACATCGGTATTACTGGGTTTACTGGGTATCAGTATCACCGGGTGTACTTTGTATTGGTATTGCTGGGTGTACTGTGTAACGTTATTGATGAGTTTTTCATGCATTGGTATTACGGGTGCACTCGGTATCGAATTACTGGTTGTACTGTATATCAGTACGTCTGGGTAATGGTATTACTGTTTGTACTGTATAACATTACTGCTAGTGGTCTTGGTATCAGAATTACTGGGTTTTCTGGGTATTGGTTTAACTGGTTCTACGGTGTAACTTTATTTCTGGGATTACTGTGTAACATAATTATTGGGTGTTCAGGGTATCTGTATTACTAAGTGTATGGTGTAACTTTATTACTGGCTGTTCTTTGTAACGTTTTAACTGAGTGTTTTGTGTATCGGTATTGCTAGGTGTACTGTGTAACGTTATTAGTGTGTGTTCTGGGTACGATATTGCTGGATGCTCTGTGTATTGTATTACTGGGTGTACTGTTTATCAGTATTACTGGGTGTACTGGGTAGTGATATTTCTGGGTGCTATGTGTATCGTATTACTGGGTGTACCATTTATCTTTATTACTGGGTGTCTGGGTATCTGTATTACTGGGTGTCCTCTGTATTGTTATTACTGGGTGTACTGTGTATCAGTATTATGGGTGTTCGGGGTATCGATATTGCTGGGTGTACTGGGCATCTGTATTACTGGGTGTTCTGTGTATCTGTATTAGAGGGTGTACTGTGTGTCAGTATTACTGGGTGTACTGGTTATCAGTATTACTGGGTTTACTGGGTATTGGTTTTACTGGGTGTACTGGTTTTCAGTATTATCGGGTGTACTTTGTATTGGTATTGCTGGGTGTACTGTGTAACGTTATTGCTGTGTTTTTCATGTATTGGTATTACGGGTGCAATCGGTATCAAATTACTGCTTGTACTGTATATCAGTACGTCTGTGTGTTCAGGGTTATGGTATTACTGTTTGTACTGTATAACATTATTGCTAGTGGTCTTGGTATCAGAATTACTGGGTGTCCTGGGTATTGGTTTAACTGTTTGTACGGTGTAACTTTATTTCTGGGAGTACTGTGTAACATAATTACTGGGTGTTCTGGTTATCTGTATTACTAAGTGTATGGTGTAACTTTATTACTGGGTGTTATTTGTAACGTTTTAACTGAGTGTTTTGTGTATCGGTATTGCTAGGTGCACTGTGAAACGTTATTACTGAGTGTTCTGGGTACAATATTGCTGGATGCACTGTGTATCGTATTACTGGGTGTACCATTTATCTTTATTACTGTTTGTACTGGGTATCGATATTACTGGGTGTCTGGGTATCTGTATTACTGGGTGTCCTGTCTATTGGTATTACTGGGTGTACTGCGTATCGGTATTACTGGGTGTTCGGGGTATCGGTATTACTGGGTGTACTAGGTATCTGTATTACTGGGTCTTCTGTCTATCTGTATTAGAGGGTGTACTGTGTGTCAGTATTACTGTGTGTTTGGGATATCAGTATTATTGGGTGTTCTGTGTATCAGTATTACTGGGTGTTCTGTGGATCTGTATTATTGGGTGTACTGTGTATCGGTATTACTGGGTGTACTGGGTATCTGTATTACTGAGTGTTCTGTGTATCTGTATTACTGGGTGTTCTGTGTATCGGTATTACTGGGTGTACTGTTTAACATTACTGGGAGTACTGGGTATCGGTATTACTGGGTGTACTGTATAACATAATGAGTGGGTGTATTGGGAATCGGTATTAATGTGTATATGGGTATTGGTTTTGCTGGGAGTACTGGGTATCGTTGTTACTGAGTGTACTGGATATCGATATTGCTGGGTGTTGTGAGTATCTGTGTTACTGAGTGTACTGTGTATCGGTATAAATGAGTGTTCACGTTATCGGTATTACTGTGTGTACTGGGTATCTGTATTACTGGGTGTTCTGGGTGTCTGTATTACTGGGTGTTCTGTGTATCGGTATTACTGGGTGTACTGTTTAACATTACTGGGTGTCCTGGGTATCGGTATTACTGGGTGTACTGTATAACATTATGAGTGGGTGTTCTGGGAATCGGTATTACTGGGTATATGGGGATTGGTTTTGCTGGGTGTACTGGGTATCGTTATTACTGAGTGTACTGGATATCGATATTGCTGGGTGCTCTGTGTATCGTATTACTGGGTATACTGTGTATCGGTTTTACTGGGTGTTCGAGGTATCGGTATTACTGGGTGTACTGGGTATCTGTATTACTGGGTGTTCTGGGTATCTGTATTATTGGGTGTACTGTGTATCGGTATTACTGGTTGTACATTGTATCTGTATTACTGAGTGTTCTGGGTATCTCTATTACTGGGTGTTCTGTTTATCGGTATTACTGGGTGTACTGTTTAACATTATTGGGTGTACTGGGTATCGGTATTACTGGGTGTACTGTATATCATTATGACTGGGTGTACTGGGAATCGGTATTAATGGGTATATGGGTGTTGGTTTTGCTGGGTGTACTGGGTATGGTTATTACTGAGTGTACTGGATATCGATATTGCTGGGTGTCCTGTGTATCGTATTACTGGGTGTACTGGGTATCAGTATTACCGGGTGTACTTTGTATTGGTATTGCTGGGTGTACTGTGTAATGGTATTGCTGCGTTTTTCATGTATTGGTATTATGGGTGTACTCGGTATCGAATTACTGGTTGTACTGTATATCAGTACGTCTGGATGTTCTGGGTAACGGTATTACTGTTTGTACTGTATAACATGATTCCTAGTGTTCTTGGTATCAGAATTACGGGGTGTTTTGGGTATCAGTATTATGGGTGAACGTGGAATCGGTATTAATGAGTGTACTGTGAATCGGTATTACTGGGTGTACTGGGTATAGGTTTTAGTGGGGTTTCTGGGTATCTGTAATACTAGGTATACGATGATACTTTATTACCGGGTTTTCTGTGTAACGTTATTGCTGAGAGTTCTGTGTATCGGTATTACTGGGTGTACTGTGTATCGTTATTACTGGGTATTCTGGTTATCGGTATTACGGGTTTACTGGCTATCAGTATTAGTGGGTGTTCTGTGTAACGTTATTACTGTGTGTTCTGGGTATCGGTATTACGGGTGTACTGGCTATCAATATTACTGGGTATACTGAGTAATTTTTTTACTGGGTTGTCTGGATATCGGTATTACTGTGTGTACCTGTTATCGGTATTACTAGGTGTTCTAGGTATCAGTAGTACTGCGTGTACAGGGTATCGGTATTATTGGGTGTTCTGGCTATCGGTATTACTGGGTGTACTGTGTATCGGTATTACTGGGCCTTCTGGGTATTGGTATTATAGGGTGTACTGTGTATCGATATTACTGTTGTACTGGGGATCAGTATTACTGAGTGTTCTGGGTATCTGTATTACTAGGTGTACAGTGTAACTTATTACTAGGTGTTTTGTGTAACGATAGTACTGAGTGTTCTGTGTATCGGTATTACTTGGTGTACTGTGTAACCTTATTACTGGGTGCACTGGGTATCGGTATACTGGGTGTATTGTGAAACATTATTACTGGGTGTACTGGGAATCGGTAATACTGGGTGTACTGGGTATCGTTATTACTGAGTGTACTGGATATCGATATTGCTGGGTGCTCTGTGTATTGTATTACCTGGTGTACTGTGTATCGGTTTTACTGGGTGTTCGGGGTATCGGTATTACTGGGTGTACTAGGTATCTGCATTACTGGGTGTTCTGGGTTTCTGTATTATTGGGTGTACTGTGTATCGGTATTACTGGGTGTACTGGATATCGATATTGCTGGGTGCTTTGTGTATCGTATTACTGAGTGGACTGTTAACCTCATTACTGGGTGTACTGGGTGTCTGTATTACTGTGTGTTCTGGTTATCTGTATTACTAGGTGTACTGTGTTTCGGTATTACAATATGTACTGGGAATTGGTATTACTGGGTGTTCTGGGTTTCGGTATTACTGGGTGTACTGGGTATTGATATTAGTGGGTGTTGTGGGTATCTGTATTACTGAGTGTACTGCGTATCGGTATTAATGGGTGTTCGGGTTATCGGTATACTGTGTGTACTGGGTATCTGTATTACTGAGTGTTCTGGATATCTGTATTACTGGGTGTTCTGTGTATCGATATTACTGGGTGTACTGTTTAACATGACTGGGTGTACTTCGTATCGGTATTACTGGGTGTACTGCGTATCGGTATTACTGTGTATTCCTGGTATTGGTATTTCTGGGTGTTCTGGGTTTCGGTATTACTGGGTGTACTGGGTATTCATATTACTGGGTGTTGTGCGTATCTGTATTACTGAGTGTACTGTGTATCGGTATTAATGGGTGTTCGGGTTATCGGTATACTGTGTGTACTGGGTATCTGTATTACTGAGTGTTCTGGGTATCTGTATTACTGAGTGTTCTGTGTATCGATATTACTGGGTGTACTGTTTAACATTACTGGGTGTACTGGGTATCGGTATTACTGGGTGTACTGCGTATCTGTATTACTGGGTATTCTGGGTATTGGTATTTCTGGGTGTTCTGGACATCGGTATTACTGGGTTTACTGGGTATCAGTATCACCGGGTGTACTTTGTATTTGTATTGCTGGGTGTACTGTGTAACGTTATTGATGAGTTTTTCATGCATTGGTATTACGGGTGCACTCGGTATCGAATTACGGGTTGTACTGTATATCAGTACGTCTGGGTAATGGTATTATGGTTTGTACTGTATAACATTATTGCTAGTGGTCTTGGTATCAGAATTACTGGGTGTTCTGGGTATTGGTTTAACTGGTTGTACGGTGTAACTTTATTTCTGGGATTACTGTGTAACATAATTATTGGGTGTTCAGGGTATCTGTATTACTAAGTGTATGGTGTAACTTTATTACTGGCTGTTCTTTGTAACATTTTAACTGAGTGTATTGTGTATCGGTATTGCTAGGTGTACTGTGTAACGTTATTACTGTGTGTTCTGGGTACGATATTGCTGGATGCTCTGTGTATTGTATTACTGGGTGTACTGTTTATCAGTATTACTAGGTATACTGGGTATTGATATTTCTGGGTGCTCTGTGTATCGTATTACTGGGTGTACCATTTATCTTTATTACTGGGTGTCTGGGTATCTGTATTACTGGGTGTCCTGTGTATTGGTATTACTGGGTGTACTGCGTATCGGTATTACTGGGTCTTCTGGGTATCGGTATTTCTGGGTGTTCTGGACATCGGTATTACTGGGTGTACTGGGTATCAGTATTACTGGGTTTACTTTGTGTTGGTATTATTGGGTGTACTGTGAAACGTTATTGATGTGTTTTTCATGTATTGGTATTACGGTGTACTCGGTATCGAATTACTGGTGGTACTGCATATCAGTATGTCTGGGTGTTCTGGGTAAACGGTATTACAGTTTGTACTGTATAACATTATTCCTACTGTTCTTGGTATCAGAATTACTGGGTGTTCTGGGTATCAGTATTACTGCGTGTACTGTATAACTTTATGACTGGATGTTCTGGGAATCGGTATTACTGGGTATATGGGTATTGGTTTTGCTGAGTGTACTGGGTATCGTTATTACTGAGTGTACTGGATATCAATATTGCTGGGTGCTCTGTGTATCATATTACTGGGTGTACTGTGTATCGGTATTACTGGGTGTTCGGGGTATCGGTATTACTGGGTGTACTGGGTATCTGTATTACTGGGTGTTCTGTGCATCTGTATTAGAGGGTGTACTGTGTGTCAGTATTACTGTGTGTTCAGGATATCAGTATTATTGGGTGTACTGGGTATCTGTATTACTGGGTGTTCTGGGTATCTGTATTATTGGGTGTACTGTGTATCGGTATTACTGGGTGTACTGGGAATCTGTATTACTGAGTGTTCTGGGTATCTATATTACTGGGTGTTCTGTGTATCGGTATTACTGGGTGTACTGTTTAACATTACTGGGTGTACTGGGTATCGATATTACTGGGTGCCTGGGTATCTGTATTTCTGGGTGTTCTGGACATCGGTATTACTGGGTGTACTGGGTATCAGTATTACCGGCTGTACTTTGTGTTGGTATTATTGGGTGTACTGTGAAACATTATTGATGAGTTTTTCATGCATTGGTATTACGGGTGAACTCGGTATCAAATTACTGGTTGTACTGTATATCAGTACGTCTGGGTGTTCTGGGTAACGGTATTACAGTTTGTACTATATAACATTATTCCTAGTGTTCTTGGTATCAGAATTACTGGGTGTTCTGGGTATCAGTATTACTGCGTGTACTGTATAACATTATGACTGGGTGTTCTGGGAATCGGTATTACTGGGTATATGGGTATTGGTTTTGCTGGGTGTACTGGGTATCGTTATTACTGAGTGTACTGGATATCGATATTGCTGGGTGCACTGTGTATCATATTACTGGGTGTACTGTGTATCGGTATTACTGGGTGTTCGGGGTATCGGTATTACTGGGTGTACTGGGTATCTGTATTACTGGGTGTTCTGTGTATCTGTATTAGAGGGTGTACTGTGTGTCAGTATTACTGTGTGTTCAGGATATCAGTATTATTGGGTGTACTGGGTATCTGTATTACTGGGTGTTCTGGGTATCTGTATTATTGGGTGTACTGTGTATCGGTATTACTGGGTGTACAGGGAATCTGTATTACTGAGTGTTCTGGGTATCTATATTACTGGGTGTTCTGTGTATCGGTATTACTGGGTGTACTGTATAACATTATGACTGGGTGTTCTGGGCATCTGTATTACTGGGTGTTCTCGGTATCTGTAGAACTGGGTGTCCTGTGTTTCGGTATTACTGTGTGTACAGGGTATCGGTATTAATGGGTCTTCTTGGTATCGGTATTACTAAATATTCTGGGTATCTGTATTACTAGGTGTACGGTGGAATTTTATTACTGGGTGTTCTGTGTATCGGTATTACTGGGTTTATTGTGTAACCTTATTACTGGGAGTACTGTGTATCGGTATTACTGCGTGTACTGTGTATCGGTATTACTGGGCCTTCTAGGTATTGTTATTATAGGGTGTACTGTGTATCGATATTACTGTTGTATTGGGGATCAGTATTACTGAGTGTTCAGGGTATCTGTATTAGTAGGTGTACATTGTAACTTATTACTAGGTGTTCTGTGTAACGATAGTACTGAGTGTTCTCTGTATCGGTATTACTTGGCGTACTGTGTAACCTTTTTACTGGGTACACTGGGTATCGGTAATACTGGGTGTATTGTTTAACATTATTACTGGGTGTACTGGGAATCGGTAATACTGGGTGTACTGGGTATCGGTTTTTCTGGGTGTACTGGGTATCGGTATTACTGGGTGTACTGGATATCGATATTGCTGGGTGCTTTGTGTATCGTATTTCTGAGTGGACTGTTAACCTCATCACTGGGTGTACTGGGTGTCTGTATTACTGTGTGTTCTGGGTATCTGTATTACTAGATGTACTGTGTTTCGGTATTACAATTTGTACTGGGAATTGGTATTACTGGGTGTTCTGGGTTACGGGATTACTGGGTATACTGGGTATTGATATTACTGGGTGTTGTGGGTATCTGTATAACTGAGTGTACTGTGTATCGGTATTAATGGGTGTTCGGGTTATCGGTATACTGTGTGTACTGGGTATCTATATTACTGAGTGTTCTGGGTATCTGTATTACTAGGTGTACAGTGTAACTTATTACTAGGTGTTCTGTGTAACGATAGTACTGAGTGTTCTGTGTATCGGTATTACTTGGTGTACTGTGTAACCTTATTACTGGGTGTACTGGGAATCGGTAATACTGGGTGTACTGGGTATCGGTTTTACTGGGTGTACTGGGTATCGGTATTACTGGGTGTACTGGATATCGATATTGCTGGGTGCTTTGTGTATCGTATTTCTGAGTGGACTGTTAACCTCATTACTGGGTGTACTGGGTGTCTGTATTACTGTGTGTTATGGGCATCTGTATTACTAGGTGTACTGTGTTTCGGTATTACAGTATGTACTGGGAATTGGTATTACTGGGTGTTCTGGGTTTCGGTATCACTGGGTGTACTGGGTATTGATATTAGTGGGTGTTGTGGGTATCTGTATTACTGAGTGTACTGCATATCGGTATTAATGGGTGTTCGGGTTTTCGGTATACTGTGTGTACTGGGTATCTGTATTACAGAGTGTTCTGGGTATCTGTATTACTGGGTGTTCTGTGTATCGATATTACTGGGTGTACTGTTTAACATTGCTGGGTGTACTTCGTATCGGTATTACTGGGTGTACTGCGTATCGGTATTACTGTGTATTCCTGGTATTGGTATTTCTGGGTGTTCTGGGTTTCGGTATTACTGGGTGTACTGGGTACTGATATTACTGTGTGTTGTGGGTATCTGTATTACTGAGTGTACTGTGTATCGGTATTATTGGGTGTTCGGGTTATCGGTATACTGTGTGTACTGGGTATCTGTATTACTGAGTGTTCTGGGTATCTGTATTACTGGGTGTTCTGTGTATCGATATTACTGGGTGTACTGTTAACATTACTGGGTGTACTGGGTATCGGTATTACTGGGTGTACTGCGTATCAGTATTACTGGGTATTCTGGGTATTGGTATTTCTGGGTGTTCTGGACATCGGTATTACTGGGTTTACTGGGTATCAGTATCACCGGGTGTACTTTGTATTGGTATTGCTGGGTGTACTGTGTAACGTTATTGATGAGTTTTTCATGCATTGGTATTACGGGTGCACTCGGTATCGAATTACTGGTTGTACTGTATATCAGTACGTCTGGGTAATGGTATTACTGTTTGTACTGTATAACATTACTGCTAGTGGTCTTGGTATCAGAATTACTGGGTTTTCTGGGTATTGGTTTAACTGGTTCTACGGTGTAACTTTATTTCTGGGATTACTGTGTAACATAATTATTGGGTGTTCAGGGTATCTGTATTACTAAGTGTATGGTGTAACTTTATTACTGGCTGTTCTTTGTAACGTTTTAACTGAGTGTTTTGTGTATCGGTATTGCTAGGTGTACTGTGTAACGTTATTAGTGTGTGTTCTGGGTACGATATTGCTGGATGCTCTGTGTATTGTATTACTGGGTGTACTGTTTATCAGTATTACTGGGTGTACTGGGTAGTGATATTTCTGGGTGCTATGTGTATCGTATTACTGGGTGTACCATTTATCTTTATTACTGGGTGTCTGGGTATCTGTATTACTGGGTGTCCTCTGTATTGTTATTACTGGGTGTACTGTGTATCAGTATTATGGGTGTTCGGGGTATCGATATTGCTGGGTGTACTGGGCATCTGTATTACTGGGTGTTCTGTGTATCTGTATTAGAGGGTGTACTGTGTGTCAGTATTACTGGGTGTACTGGTTATCAGTATTACTGGGTTTACTGGGTATTGGTTTTACTGGGTGTACTGGTTTTCAGTATTATCGGGTGTACTTTGTATTGGTATTGCTGGGTGTACTGTGTAACGTTATTGCTGTGTTTTTCATGTATTGGTATTACGGGTGCAATCGGTATCAAATTACTGCTTGTACTGTATATCAGTACGTCTGTGTGTTCAGGGTTATGGTATTACTGTTTGTACTGTATAACATTATTGCTAGTGGTCTTGGTATCAGAATTACTGGGTGTCCTGGGTATTGGTTTAACTGTTTGTACGGTGTAACTTTATTTCTGGGAGTACTGTGTAACATAATTACTGGGTGTTCTGGTTATCTGTATTACTAAGTGTATGGTGTAACTTTATTACTGGGTGTTATTTGTAACGTTTTAACTGAGTGTTTTGTGTATCGGTATTGCTAGGTGCACTGTGAAACGTTATTACTGAGTGTTCTGGGTACAATATTGCTGGATGCACTGTGTATCGTATTACTGGGTGTACCATTTATCTTTATTACTGTTTGTACTGGGTATCGATATTACTGGGTGTCTGGGTATCTGTATTACTGGGTGTCCTGTCTATTGGTATTACTGGGTGTACTGCGTATCGGTATTACTGGGTGTTCGGGGTATCGGTATTACTGGGTGTACTAGGTATCTGTATTACTGGGTCTTCTGTGTATCTGTATTAGAGGGTGTACTGTGTGTCAGTATTACTGTGTGTTTGGGATATCAGTATTATTGGGTGTTCTGTGTATCAGTATTACTGGGTGTTCTGTGGATCTGTATTATTGGGTGTACTGTGTATCGGTATTACTGGGTGTACTGGGTATCTGTATTACTGAGTGTTCTGTGTATCTGTATTACTGGGTGTTCTGTGTATCGGTTTTACTGGGTGTACTGTTTAACATTACTGGGAGTACTGGGTATCGGTATTACTGGGTGTACTGTATAACATAATGAGTGGGTGTATTGGGAATCGGTATTAATGTGTATATGGGTATTGGTTTTGCTGGGAGTACTGGGTATCGTTATTACTGAGTGTACTGGATATCGATATTGCTGGGTGTTGTGAGTATCTGTGTTACTGAGTGTACTGTGTATCGGTATAAATGAGTGTTCACGTTATCGGTATTACTGTGTGTACTGGGTATCTGTATTACTGGGTGTTCTGGGTGTCTGTATTACTGGGTGTTCTGTGTATCGGTATTACTGGGTGTACTGTTTAACATTACTGGGTGTCCTGGGTATCGGTATTACTGGGTGTACTGTATAACATTATGAGTGGGTGTTCTGGGAATCGGTATTACTGGGTATATGGGGATTGGTTTTGCTGGGTGTACTGGGTATCGTTATTACTGAGTGTACTGGATATCGATATTGCTGGGTGCTCTGTGTATCGTATTACTGGGTATACTGTGTATCGGTTTTACTGGGTGTTCGAGGTATCGGTATTACTGGGTGTACTGGGTATCTGTATTACTGGGTGTTCTGGGTATCTGTATTATTGGGTGTACTGTGTATCGGTATTACTGGTTGTACATTGTATCTGTATTACTGAGTGTTCTGGGTATCTCTATTACTGGGTGTTCTGTTTATCGGTATTACTGGGTGTACTGTTTAACATTATTGGGTGTACTGGGTATCGGTATTACTGGGTGTACTGTATATCATTATGACTGGGTGTACTGGGAATCGGTATTAATGGGTATATGGGTGTTGGTTTTGCTGGGTGTACTGGGTATGGTTATTACTGAGTGTACTGGATATCGATATTGCTGGGTGTCCTGTGTATCGTATTACTGGGTGTACTGGGTATCAGTATTACCGGGTGTACTTTGTATTGGTATTGCTGGGTGTACTGTGTAATGGTATTGCTGCGTTTTTCATGTATTGGTATTATGGGTGTACTCGGTATCGAATTACTGGTTGTACTGTATATCAGTACGTCTGGATGTTCTGGGTAACGGTATTACTGTTTGTACTGTATAACATGATTCCTAGTGTTCTTGGTATCAGAATTACGGGGTGTTTTGGGTATCAGTATTATGGGTGAACGTGGAATCGGTATTAATGAGTGTACTGTGAATCGGTATTACTGGGTGTACTGGGTATAGGTTTTAGTGGGGTTTCTGGGTATCTGTAATACTAGGTATACGATGATACTTTATTACCGGGTTTTCTGTGTAACGTTATTGCTGAGAGTTCTGTGTATCGGTATTACTGGGTGTACTGTGTATCGTTATTACTGGGTATTCTGGTTATCGGTATTACGGGTTTACTGGCTATCAGTATTAGTGGGTGTTCTGTGTAACGTTATTACTGTGTGTTCTGGGTATCGGTATTACGGGTGTACTGGCTATCAATATTACTGGGTATACTGAGTAATTTTTTTACTGGGTTGTCTGGATATCGGTATTACTGTGTGTACCTGTTATCGGTATTACTAGGTGTTCTAGGTATCAGTAGTACTGCGTGTACAGGGTATCGGTATTATTGGGTGTTCTGGCTATCGGTATTACTGGGTGTACTGTGTATCGGTATTACTGGGCCTTCTGGGTATTGGTATTATAGGGTGTACTGTGTATCGATATTACTGTTGTACTGGGGATCAGTATTACTGAGTGTTCTGGGTATCTGTATTACTAGGTGTACAGTGTAACTTATTACTAGGTGTTTTGTGTAACGATAGTACTGAGTGTTCTGTGTATCGGTATTACTTGGTGTACTGTGTAACCTTATTACTGGGTGCACTGGGTATCGGTATACTGGGTGTATTGTGAAACATTATTACTGGGTGTACTGGGAATCGGTAATACTGGGTGTACTGGGTATCGTTATTACTGAGTGTACTGGATATCGATATTGCTGGGTGCTCTGTGTATTGTATTACCTGGTGTACTGTGTATCGGTTTTACTGGGTGTTCGGGGTATCGGTATTACTGGGTGTACTAGGTATCTGTATTACTGGGTGTTCTGGGTTTCTGTATTATTGGGTGTACTGTGTATCGGTATTACTGGGTGTACTGGATATCGATATTGCTGGGTGCTTTGTGTATCGTATTACTGAGTGGACTGTTAACCTCATTACTGGGTGTACTGGGTGTCTGTATTACTGTGTGTTCTGGTTATCTGTATTACTAGGTGTACTGTGTTTCGGTATTACAATATGTACTGGGAATTGGTATTACTGGGTGTTCTGGGTTTCGGTATTACTGGGTGTACTGGGTATTGATATTAGTGGGTGTTGTGGGTATCTGTATTACTGAGTGTACTGCGTATCGGTATTAATGGGTGTTCGGGTTATCGGTATACTGTGTGTACTGGGTATCTGTATTACTGAGTGTTCTGGATATCTGTATTACTGGGTGTTCTGTGTATCGATATTACTGGGTGTACTGTTTAACATGACTGGGTGTACTTCGTATCGGTATTACTGGGTGTACTGCGTATCGGTATTACTGTGTATTCCTGGTATTGGTATTTCTGGGTGTTCTGGGTTTCGGTATTACTGGGTGTACTGGGTATTCATATTACTGGGTGTTGTGCGTATCTGTATTACTGAGTGTACTGTGTATCGGTATTAATGGGTGTTCGGGTTATCGGTATACTGTGTGTACTGGGTATCTGTATTACTGAGTGTTCTGGGTATCTGTATTACTGAGTGTTCTGTGTATCGATATTACTGGGTGTACTGTTTAACATTACTGGGTGTACTGGGTATCGGTATTACTGGGTGTACTGCGTATCTGTATTACTGGGTATTCTGGGTATTGGTATTTCTGGGTGTTCTGGACATCGGTATTACTGGGTTTACTGGGTATCAGTATCACCGGGTGTACTTTGTATTTGTATTGCTGGGTGTACTGTGTAACGTTATTGATGAGTTTTTCATGCATTGGTATTACGGGTGCACTCGGTATCGAATTACGGGTTGTACTGTATATCAGTACGTCTGGGTAATGGTATTATGGTTTGTACTGTATAACATTATTGCTAGTGGTCTTGGTATCAGAATTACTGGGTGTTCTGGGTATTGGTTTAACTGGTTGTACGGTGTAACTTTATTTCTGGGATTACTGTGTAACATAATTATTGGGTGTTCAGGGTATCTGTATTACTAAGTGTATGGTGTAACTTTATTACTGGCTGTTCTTTGTAACATTTTAACTGAGTGTATTGTGTATCGGTATTGCTAGGTGTACTGTGTAACGTTATTACTGTGTGTTCTGGGTACGATATTGCTGGATGCTCTGTGTATTGTATTACTGGGTGTACTGTTTATCAGTATTACTAGGTATACTGGGTATTGATATTTCTGGGTGCTCTGTGTATCGTATTACTGGGTGTACCATTTATCTTTATTACTGGGTGTCTGGGTATCTGTATTACTGGGTGTCCTGTGTATTGGTATTACTGGGTGTACTGCGTATCGGTATTACTGGGTCTTCTGGGTATCGGTATTTCTGGGTGTTCTGGACATCGGTATTACTGGGTGTACTGGGTATCAGTATTACTGGGTTTACTTTGTGTTGGTATTATTGGGTGTACTGTGAAACGTTATTGATGTGTTTTTCATGTATTGGTATTACGGTGTACTCGGTATCGAATTACTGGTGGTACTGCATATCAGTATGTCTGGGTGTTCTGGGTAAACGGTATTACAGTTTGTACTGTATAACATTATTCCTACTGTTCTTGGTATCAGAATTACTGGGTGTTCTGGGTATCAGTATTACTGCGTGTACTGTATAACTTTATGACTGGATGTTCTGGGAATCGGTATTACTGGGTATATGGGTATTGGTTTTGCTGAGTGTACTGGGTATCGTTATTACTGAGTGTACTGGATATCAATATTGCTGGGTGCTCTGTGTATCATATTACTGGGTGTACTGTGTATCGGTATTACTGGGTGTTCGGGGTATCGTTATTACTGGGTGTACTGGGTATCTGTATTACTGGGTGTTCTGTGCATCTGTATTAGAGGGTGTACTGTGTGTCAGTATTACTGTGTGTTCAGGATATCAGTATTATTGGGTGTACTGGGTATCTGTATTACTGGGTGTTCTGGGTATCTGTATTATTGGGTGTACTGTGTATCGGTATTACTGGGTGTACTGGGAATCTGTATTACTGAGTGTTCTGGGTATCTATATTACTGGGTGTTCTGTGTATCGGTATTACTGGGTGTACTGTTTAACATTACTGGGTGTACTGGGTATCGATATTACTGGGTGCCTGGGTATCTGTATTTCTGGGTGTTCTGGACATCGGTATTACTGGGTGTACTGGGTATCAGTATTACCGGCTGTACTTTGTGTTGGTATTATTGGGTGTACTGTGAAACATTATTGATGAGTTTTTCATGCATTGGTATTACGGGTGAACTCGGTATCAAATTACTGGTTGTACTGTATATCAGTACGTCTGGGTGTTCTGGGTAACGGTATTACAGTTTGTACTATATAACATTATTCCTAGTGTTCTTGGTATCAGAATTACTGGGTGTTCTGGGTATCAGTATTACTGCGTGTACTGTATAACATTATGACTGGGTGTTCTGGGAATCGGTATTACTGGGTATATGGGTATTGGTTTTGCTGGGTGTACTGGGTATCGTTATTACTGAGTGTACTGGATATCGATATTGCTGGGTGCACTGTGTATCATATTACTGGGTGTACTGTGTATCGGTATTACTGGGTGTTCGGGGTATCGGTATTACTGGGTGTACTGGGTATCTGTATTACTGGGTGTTCTGTGTATCTGTATTAGAGGGTGTACTGTGTGTCAGTATTACTGTGTGTTCAGGATATCAGTATTATTGGGTGTACTGGGTATCTGTATTACTGGGTGTTCTGGGTATCTGTATTATTGGGTGTACTGTGTATCGGTATTACTGGGTGTACAGGGAATCTGTATTACTGAGTGTTCTGGGTATCTATATTACTGGGTGTTCTGTGTATCGGTATTACTGGGTGTACTGTATAACATTATGACTGGGTGTTCTGGGCATCTGTATTACTGGGTGTTCTCGGTATCTGTAGAACTGGGTGTCCTGTGTTTCGGTATTACTGTGTGTACAGGGTATCGGTATTAATGGGTCTTCTTGGTATCGGTATTACTAAATATTCTGGGTATCTGTATTACTAGGTGTACGGTGGAATTTTATTACTGGGTGTTCTGTGTATCGGTATTACTGGGTTTATTGTGTAACCTTATTACTGGGAGTACTGTGTATCGGTATTACTGCGTGTACTGTGTATCGGTATTACTGGGCCTTCTAGGTATTGTTATTATAGGGTGTACTGTGTATCGATATTACTGTTGTATTGGGGATCAGTATTACTGAGTGTTCTGGGTATCTGTATTAGTAGGTGTACATTGTAACTTATTACTAGGTGTTCTGTGTAACGATAGTACTGAGTGTTCTCTGTATCGGTATTACTTGGTGTACTGTGTAACCTTTTTACTGGGTACACTGGGTATCGGTAATACTGGGTGTATTGTTTAACATTATTACTGGGTGTACTGGGAATCGGTAATACTGGGTGTACTGGGTATCGGTTTTTCTGGGTGTACTGGGTATCGGTATTACTGGGTGTACTGGATATCGATATTGCTGGGTGCTTTGTGTGATCGTATTTCTGAGTGGACTGTTAACCTCATCACTGGGTGTACTGGGTGTCTGTATTACTGTGTGTTCTGGGTATCTGTATTACTAGATGTACTGTGTTTCGGTATTACAATTTGTACTGGGAATTGGTATTACTGGGTGTTCTGGGTTACGGGATTACTGGGTATACTGGGTATTGATATTACTGGGTGTTGTGGGTATCTGTATAACTGAGTGTACTGTGTATCGGTATTAATGGGTGTTCGGGTTATCGGTATACTGTGTGTACTGGGTATCTATATTACTGAGTGTTCTGGGTATCTGTATTACTAGGTGTACAGTGTAACTTATTACTAGGTGTTCTGTGTAACGATAGTACTGAGTGTTCTGTGTATCGGTATTACTTGGTGTACTGTGTAACCTTATTACTGGGTGTACTGGGAATCGGTAATACTGGGTGTACTGGGTATCGGTTTTACTGGGTGTACTGGGTATCGGTATTACTGGGTGTACTGGATATCGATATTGCTGGGTGCTTTGTGTATCGTATTTCTGAGTGGACTGTTAACCTCATTACTGGGTGTACTGGGTGTCTGTATTACTGTGTGTTATGGGCATCTGTATTACTAGGTGTACTGTGTTTCGGTATTACAGTATGTACTGGGAATTGGTATTACTGGGTGTTCTGGGTTTCGGTATCACTGGGTGTACGGGGTATTGATATTAGTGGGTGTTGTGGGTATCTGTATTACTGAGTGTACTGCATATCGGTATTAATGGGTGTTCGGGTTATCGGTATACTGTGTGTACTGGGTATCTGTATTACAGAGTGTTCTGGGTATCTGTATTACTGGGTGTTCTGTGTATCGATATTACTGGGTGTACTGTTTAACATTACTGGGTGTACTTCGTATCGGTATTACTGGGTGTACTGCGTATCGGTATTACTGTGTATTCCTGGTATTGGTATTTCTGGGTGTTCTGGGTTTCGGTATTACTGGGTGTACTGGGTACTGATATTACTGTGTGTTGTGGGTATCTGTATTACTGAGTGTACTGTGTGTCGGTATTATTGGGTGTTCGGGTTATCGGTATACTGTGTGTACTGGGTATCTGTATTACTGAGTGTTCTGGGTATCTGTATTACTGGGTGTTCTGTGTATCGATATTACTGGGTGTACTGTTAACATTACTGGATGTACTGGGTATCGGTATTACTGGGTGTACTGCGTATCAGTATTACTGGGTATTCTGGGTATTGGTATTTCTGGGTGTTCTGGACATCGGTATTACTGGGTTTACTGGGTATCAGTATCACCGGGTGTACTTTGTATTGGTATTGCTGGGTGTACTGTGTAACGTTATTGATGAGTTTTTCATGCATTGGTATTACGGGTGCACTCGGTATCGAATTACTGGTTGTACTGTATATCAGTACGTCTGGGTAATGGTATTACTGTTTGTACTGTATAACATTACTGCTAGTGGTCTTGGTATCAGAATTACTGGGTTTTCTGGGTATTGGTTTAACTGGTTCTACGGTGTAACTTTATTTCTGGGATTACTGTGTAACATAATTATTGGGTGTTCAGGGTATCTGTATTACTAAGTGTATGGTGTAACTTTATTACTGGCTGTTCTTTGTAACGTTTTAACTGAGTGTTTTGTGTATCGGTATTGCTAGGTGTACTGTGTAACGTTATTAGTGTGTGTTCTGGGTACGATATTGCTGGATGCTCTGTGTATTGTATTACTGGGTGTACTGTTTATCAGTATTACTGGGTGTACTGGGTAGTGATATTTCTGGGTGCTATGTGTATCGTATTACTGGGTGTACCATTTATCTTTATTACTGGGTGTCTGGGTATCTGTATTACTGGGTGTCCTCTGTATTGTTATTACTGGGTGTACTGCGTATCGGTATTACTGGGTCTTCTGGGTATCGGTATTTCTGGGTGTTCTGGAGATCGGTATTACTGGGTGTACTGGGTATCAGTATTACCGGGTGTAGTTTGTGTTGGTATTATTGGGTGTACTGTGAAACGTTATTGATGTGTTTTTCATGTATTGGTATTACGGTGTAGTCGGTATCGAACTACTGGTTGTACTGCATATCAGTATGTCTGGGTGTTCTGGGTAACGGTATTACAGTTTGTACTGTATAACATTATTCCTATTGTTCTTGGTATCAGAATTACTGGGTGTTCTGGGTATCAGTATTACTGCGTGTACTGTATAACATTATGACTGGGTGTTCTGGGAATCGGTATCACTGGGTATATGGGTATTGGTTTTGCTGAGTGTACTGGGTATCGTTATTACTGAGTGTAGTGGATATCAATATTGCTGGGTGCTCTGTGTATCATATTACTGGGTGTACTGTGTATCGGGATTACTGGGTGTTCGGGGTATCGGTATTACTGGGTGTACTGGGTATCTGTATTACTGGGTGTTCTGTGCATCTGTATTAGAGGGTGTACTGTGTGTCAGTATTACTGTGTGTTCAGGATATCAGTATTATTGGGTGTACTTGGTATCTGTATTACTGGGTGTTCTGGGTATCTGTATTATTGGGTGTACTGTGTATCGGTATTACTGGGTGTACTGGGAATCCGTATTACTGAGTGTTCTGGGTATCTGTATTACTGGGTGTTCTCTGTATCGGTATTACTGGGTGTACTGTTTAACATTACTGGGTGTACTGGGTATCGATATTACTGGGTGTCTGGGTATCTGTATTACTGGGTGTCCTGTGTATTGGTATTACTGGGTGTACTGCGTATCGGTATTACTGGGTCTTCTGGGTATCGGTATTTCTGGGTGTTCTGGACATCGGTATTACTGGGTGTACTGGGTATCAGTATTACCGGCTGTACTTTGTGTTGGTATTATTGGGTGTACTGTGAAACATTATTGATGAGTTTTTCATGCATTGGTATTACGGGTGTACTCGGTATCGAATTACTGGTTGTACTGTATATCAGTACGTCTGGGTGTTCTGGGTAACGGTATTACAGTTTGTACTATATAATATTATTCCTAGTGTTCTTGGTATCAGAATTACTGGGTGTTCTGGGTATCAGTATTACTGCGTGTACTGTATAACATTATGACTGGGTGTTCTGGGAATCGGTATTACTGGGTATATGGGTATTGGTTTTGCTGGGTGTACTGGGTATCGTTATTACTGAGTGTACTGGATATCGATATTGCTGGGTGCACTGTGTATCATATTACTGGGTGTACTGTGTATCGGTATTACTGGGTGTTCGGGGTATCGGTATTACTGGGTGTACTGGGTATCTGTATTACTGGGTGTTCTGTGTATCTGTATTAGAGGATATACTGTGTGTCAGTATTACTGTGTGTTCAGGATATCAGTATTATTGGGTGTACTGGGTATCTGTATTACTGGGTGTTCTGGGTATCTGTATTATTGGGTGTACTGTGTATCGGTATTACTTGGTGTACTGGGAATCTGTATTACTGAGTGTTCTGGGTATCTATATTACTGGGTGTTCTGTGTATCGGTATTACTGTGTGTACTGTATAACATTATGACTGGGTGTTCTGGGAATCTGTATTACTGGGTGTTCTCGGTATCTGTATAACTGGGTGTCCTGTGTTTCGGTATTACTGTGTGTACAGGGTATCGGTATTAATGGGTCTTCTTGGTATTGGTATTACTAGATATTCTGGGTATCTGTATTACTAGGTGTACGGTGTAATTTTATTACTGGGTGTTCTGTGTATCGGTATTACTGGGTTTATTGTGTAACCTTATTACTGGGTGTACTGTGTATCGGTATTACTGCGTGTACTATGTAACATTATTACTGGGTCTTCTGGGTATCGGTATTTCTGGGTGTACTGGGTATCGATTTTACTGGGTGTACTGTGTAATGTTATTGCTGTGTTTTTCATGTATTGGTATTACGGGTGTACTCGGTATCAATTTACTGGTTGTACTGCATATCAGTATGTCTGGGTGTTCTGGGTAACGGTATTACAGTTTGTACTGTATAACATTATTCCTACTGTTCTTGGTATCAGAATTACTGGGTGTTCTGGGTATCAGTATTACTGCGTGTACTGTATAACATTATGACTGGGTGTTCTGGGAATCGGTATTACTGGGTATATGGGTATTGGTTTTGCTGAGTGTACTGGGTATCGTTATTACCGAGTGTACTGGATATCAATATTGCTGGGTGCTCTGTGTATCATATTACTGGGTGTACTGTGTATCGGTATTACTGGGTGTTCGGGGTATCGGTATTACTGGGTGTACTGGGTATCTGTATTACTGGGTGTTCTGTGCATCTGTATTAGAGGGTGTACTGTGTGTCAGTATTACTGTGTGTTCAGGATATCAGTATTATTGGGTGTACTGGGTATCTGTATTACTGGGTGTTCTGGGTATCTGTATTATTGGGTGTACTGTGTATCGGTATTACTGGGTGTACTGGGAATCTGTATTACTGAGTGTTCTGGGTATCTGTATTACTGGGTGTTCTCTGTATCGGTATGACTGGGTGTACTGTTTAACATTACTGGGTGTACTTGGTATCGATATTACTGGGTGTCTGGGTATCTGTATTACTGGGTGTCCTGTGTATTGGTATTACTGGGTGTACTGCGTATCGGTATTACTGGGTCTTCTCGGTATCGGTATTTCTGGGTGTTCTGGACATCGGTATAACTGGGTGTACTGGGTATCAGTATTACCGGCTGTACTTTGTGTTGGTATTATTGGGTGTACTGTGAAACATTATTGATGAGTTTTTCATGCATTGGTATTACGGGTGTACTCGATATCGAATTACTGGTTGTACTGTATATCAGTACGTCTGGGTGTTCTGGGTAACGGTATTACAGTTTGTACTATATAACATTATTCCTATTGTTCTTGGTATCAGAATTACTGGGTGTTCTGGGTATCAGTATTACTGCGTGTACTGTATAACATTATGACTGGGTGTTCTGGGAATCGGTATTACTGGGTATATGGGTATTGGTTTTGCTGGGTGTACTGGGTATCGTTATTACTGAGTGTACTGGATATCGATATTGCTGGGTGCACTGTGTATCATATTACTGGGTATACTGTGTATCGGTATTACTGGGTGTTCGGGGTATCGGTATTACTGGGTGTACTGGGTATCTGTATTACTGGGTGTTCTGTGTATCTGTATTAGAGGATGTACTGTGTGTCAGTATTACTGTGTGTTCAGGATATCAGTATTATTGGGTGTACTGGGTATCTGTATTACTGGGTGTTCTGGGTATCTGTATTATTGGGTGTACTGTGTATCGGTATTACTTGGTGTACTGGGAATCTGTATTACTGAGTGTTCTGGGTATCTATATTACTGGGTGTTCTGTGTATCGGTATTACTGTGTGTACTGTATAACATTATGACTGGGTGTTCTGGGAATCTGTATTACTGGGTGTTCTCGGTATCTGTATAACTGGGTGTCCTGTGTTTCGGTATTACTGTGTGTACAGGGTATCGGTATTAATGGGTCTTCTTGGTATTGGTATTACTAGATATTCTGGGTATCTGTATTACTAGGTGTACGGTGTAATTTTATTACTGGGTGTTCTGTGTATCGGTATTACTGGGTTTATTGTGTAACCTTATTACTGGGTGTACTGTGTATCGGTATTACTGCGTGTACTATGTAACATAATTACTGGGTCTTCTGGGTATCGGTATTTCTGGGTGTACTGGGTATCGATTTTACTGGGTGTTCTGGGCATCAGTATTACCGGGTGTAATTTGTATTGGTATTGCTGGGTGTACTGTGTAATGTTATTGCTGTGTTTTTCATGTATTGGTATTACGGGTGTACTCGGTATCGATTTACTGGTTGTACTGCATATCAGTATGTCTGGGTGTTCTGGGTAACGGTATTACTGTTTGTACTGTATAACATTATTCCTAATGTTCTTGTCATCAGAATTACGGGGGGTTCTGGGTATCGTTATTACGGGTAAACGTGGAATCGGTATTAATGGGTGTACTGTCAATCAGTATTACTGGGTGAACTGGGCATAGGTTTTAGTGGGGCTTCTGGGTATCTGTATTACTGGGTATACGATGTAACTTTATTACCGGGTGTTCTGTGCAACCTTATTACTGAGAGTTCTGTGTATTGGTATTACTGGGTGTACTGTGTATCCTTATTACTGGGTATTCTGGTTATAGGTATTATGGGTGTACTGGCTATCAGTATTAGTGGGTGTACTGTGTAACGTTATTACTGTCTGTACTGGGATCGGTATTACTGGGTGTTCTAGGTATCAGTAGTACTGAGTGTACGGGTTATCGGTATTATTGGGTGTTCTGACTATCGGTATTACTGGATGTACTGTGTATCGGTATTACTTGGCCTTCTGGGTATTGTTATTATAGGGTGTACTGTGTATCGATATTACTGTTGTATTGGGGATCAGTATTACTGAGTGTTCTGGGTATCTGTATTACTAGGTGTACAGTGTAACTTATTACTAGGTGTTCTGTGTAACGATAGTACTGAGTGTTCTGTGTATCGGTATTACTTGGTGTACTGTGTAACCTTATTACTGGGTGCACTGGGTATCGGTAATAATGGGTGTATTGTGTAACATTATTACTGGGTGTACTGGGAATCGGTAATACTGGGTGTACTGGGTATCGGTTTTACTGGGTGTACTGGGTATCGGTATTACTGGGTGTACTGGATATCCATATTGTTAGGTGCTTTGTGTATCGTATTACTGAGTGGACTGTTAACCTCATCACTGGGTGTACTGGGTGTCTGTATTACTGTGTGTTCTGGGTATCTGTATTACTAGGTGTACTGCGTATCGGTATTACTGGGTCTTCTGGGTATCGGTATTTCTGGGTGTTCTGGACATCGGTATTACTGGGTGTACTGGGTATCAGTATTACTGGGTTTACTTTGTGTTGGTATTATTGGGTGTACTGTGAAACGTTATTGATGTGTTTTTCATGTATTGGTATTACGGTGTACTCGGTATCGAATTACTGGTTGTACTGCATATCAGTATGTCTGGGTGTTCTGGGTAACGGTATTACAGTTTGTACTGTATAACTTTATTCCTACTGTTCTTGGTATCAGAATTACTGGGTGTTCTGGATATCAGTATTACTGCGTGTACTGTATAACATTATGACTGGGTGTTCTGGGAATCGGTATTACTGGGTATATGGGTATTGGTTTTGCTGGGTGTACTGGGTATCGTTATTACTGAGTGTACTGGATATCAATATTGCTGGGTGCTCTGTGTATCATATTACTGGGTGTACTGTGTATCGGTATTACTGGGTGTTCGGGGTATCGGTATTACTGGGTGTACTGGGTATCTGTATTACTGGGTGTTCTGTGCATCTGTATTAGAGGGTGTACTGTGTGTCAGTATTACTGTGTGTTCAGGATATCAGTATTATTGGGTGTACTGGGTATCTGTATTACTGGGTGTTCTGAGTATCTGTATTATTGGGTGTACTGTGTATCGGTATTACTGGGTGTACTGGGAATTTGTATTACTGAGTGTTCTGGGTATCTGTATTACTGGGTGTTCTCTGTATCGGTATTACTGGGTGTACTGTTTAACATTACTGGGTGTACTGGGTATCGATATTACTGGGTGCCTGGGTATCTGTATTTCTGGGTGTTCTGGACATCGGTATTACTGGGTGTACTGGGTATCAGTATTACCGGCTGTACTTTGTGTTGGTATTATTGGGTGTACTGTGAAACATTATTGATGAGTTTTTCATGCATTGGTATTACGGGTGAACTCGGTATCGAATTACTGGTTGTACTGTATATCAGTACGTCTGGGTGTTCTGGGTAACGGTATTACAGTTTGTACTATATAACATTATTCCTAGTGTTCTTGGTATCAGAATTACTGGGTGTTCTGGGTATCAGTATTACTGCGTGTACTGTATAACATTATGACTGGGTGTTCTGGGAATCGGTATTACTGGGTATATGGGTTTTGGCTTTGCTGGGTGTACTGGGTATCATTATTACTGAGTGTACTGGATATCGATATTGCTGGGTGCACTGTGTATCATATTACTGGGTGTACTGTGTATCGGTATTACTGGGTGTTCGGGGTATCGGTATTACTGGGTGTACTGGGTATCTGTATTACTGGGTGTTCTGTGTATCTGTATTAGAGGGTGTACTGTGTGTCAGTATTACTGTGTGTTCAGGATATCAGTATTATTGGGTGTACTAGGTATCTGTATTACTGGGTGTTCTGGGTATCTGTATTATTGGGTGTACTGTGTATCGGTATTACTGGGTGTACAGGGAATCTGTATTACTGAGTGTTCTGGGTATCTATATTACTGGGTGTTCTGTGTATCGGTATTACTGGGTGTACTGTATAACATTATGACTGGGTGTTCTGGGAATCTGTATTACTGGGTGTTCTCGGTATCTGTATAACTGGGTGTCCTGTGTTTTGGTATTACTGTGTGTACAGGGTATCGGTATTAATGGGTCTTCTTGGTATCGGTATTACTAAATATTCTGGGTATCTGTATTACTAGGTGTACGGTGGAATTTTATTACTGGGTGTTCTGTGTATCGGTATTACTGGGTTTATTGTGTAACCTTATTACTGGGAGTACTGTGTATCGGTATTACTGCGTGTACTGTGTATCGGTATTACTGGGCCTTCTGGGTATTGTTATTATAGGGTGTACTGTGTATCGATATTACTGTTGTATTGGGGATCTGTATTACTGAGTGTTCTGGGTATCTGTATTACTAGGTGTACATTGTAACTTATTACTAGGTGTTCTGTGTAACGATAGTACTGAGTGTTCTCTGTATCGGTATTACTTGGTGTACTGTGTAACCTTTTTACTGGGTACACTGGGTATCGGTAATACTGGGTGTATTGTTTAACATTATTACTGGGTGTACTGGGAATCGGTAATACTGGGTGTACTGGGTATCGGTTTTACTGGGTGTACTGGATATCGATATTGTTGGGTGCTTTGTGTATCGTATTACTGAGTGGACTGTTAACCTCATCACTGGGTGTACTGGGTGTCTGTATTACTGTGTGTTCTGGGTATCTGTATTACTAGATGTACTGTGTTTCGGTATTACAATTTGTACTGGGAATTGGTATTACTGGGTGTTCTGGGTTACGGGATTACTGGGTGTACTGGGTATTGATATTACTGGGTGTTGTGGGTATCTGTATAACTGAGTGTACTGTGTATCGGTATTAATGGGTGTTCGGGTTATCGGTATACTGTGTGTACTGGGTATCTATATTACTGAGTGTTCTGGGTATCTGTATTACTAGGTGTACAGTGTAACTTATTACTAGGTGTTCTGTGTAACGATAGTACTGAGTGTTCTGTGTATCGGTATTACTTGGTGTACTGTGTAACCTTATTACTGGGTGTACTGGGAATCGGTAATACTGGGTGTACTGGGTATCGGTTTTACTGGGTGTACTGGGTATCGGTGTTACTGGGTGTACTGGATATCGATATTGCTGGGTGCTTTGTGTATCGTATTGCTGAGTGGACTGTTAACCTCATTACTGGGTGTACTGGGTGTCTGTATTACTGTGTGTTATGGGCATCTGTATTACTAGGTGTACTGTGTTTCGGTATTACAATATGTACTGGGAATTGGTATTACTGGGTGTTCTGGGTTTCGGTATCACTGGGTGTACTGGGTATTGATATTAGTGGGTGTTGTGCGTATCTGTATTACTGAGTGTACTGCATATCGGTATTAATGGGTGTTTGGGTTATCGGTATACTGTGTGTACTGGGTATCTGTATTACAGAGTGTTCTGGGTATCTGTATTACTGGGTGTTCTGTGTATCGATATTACTCGGTGTACTGTTTAACATTACTGGGTGTACTTCGTATCGGTATTACTGGGTGTACTGCGTATCGGTATTACTGTGTACTCCTGGTATTGGTATTTCTGGGTGTTCTGGGTTTCGGTATTACTGGGTGTACTGGGTATTGATATTACTGTGTGTTGTGGGTATCTGTATTACTGAGTGTACTGTGTATCGGTATTAATGGGTGTTCGGGTTATCGGTATACTGTGTGTACTGGGTATCTGTATTACTGAGTGTTCTGGGTATCTGTATTACTGGGTGTTCTGTGTATCGATATTACTGGGTGTACTGTTAACATTACTGGATGTACTGGGTATCGGTATTACTGGGTGTACTGCGTATCAGTATTACTGTGTATTCTGGGTATTGGTATTTCTGGGTGTTCTGGACATCGGTATTACTGGGTTTACTGGGTATCAGTATCACCGGGTGTACTTTGTATTGGTATTGCTGGGTGTACTGTGTAACGTTATTGATGAGTTTTTCATGCATTGGTATTACGGGTGCACTCGGTATCGAATTACTGGTTGTACTGTATATCAGTACGTCTGGGTAATGGTATTACTGTTTGTACTGTATAACATTACTGCTAGTGGTCTTGGTATCAGAATTACTGGGTTTTCTGGGTATTGGTTTAACTGGTTCTACGGTGTAACTTTATTTCTGGGATTACTGTGTAACATAATTATTGGGTGTTCAGGGTATCTGTATTACTAAGTGTATGGTGTAACTTTATTACTGGCTGTTCTTTGTAACGTTTTAACTGAGTGTTTTGTGCATCGGTATTGCTAGGTGTACTGTGTAACGTTATTAGTGTGTGTTCTGGGTACGATATTGCTGGATGCTCTGTGTATTGTATTACTGGGTGTACTGTTTATCCTTATTACTGGGTGTACTGGGTATTGATATTTCTGGGTGCTCTGTGTATCGTATTACTGGGTGTACCATTTATCTTTATTACTGGGTGTACTGGGTATCGATACTACTGTGTGTCTGGGTATCTGTATTACTGGGTGTCCTGAGTATTGTTATTGCTGGGTGTACTGCGTATCGGTATTACTGGGTGTTCGGGGTATCGGTATTACTGGGTGTACTGGGTATCTGTATTACTGGCTGTTCTGTGTATCTGTATTAGAGGGTGTACTGTGTGTCAGTATTACTGTGTGTTCGGGATATCAGTATTATTGGGTGTACTGGGTATCTGTATTACTGGGTGTTCTGGGTATCTGTATTATTGGGTGTACTGTGTATTGGTATTACTGGGTGTACTGGGTATCTATATTACTGAGTGTTCTGGGTATCTGTATTACTAGGTGTACTGTGTATCGGTATTACTAGGTGTACTGTTTAACATTACTGTGTGTACTGGGTATCTGTATTACTGGGTGTACTGTATAACATAATGAGGTGGTGTACTGGGAATCGGTATTAATGGCTATATGGGCATTGGTTTTGCTGGGAGTACTGGGTATCATTATTACTGAGTGTACTGGATATCGATATTGCTGGGTGTTGTGAGTATCTGTGTTACTGAGTGTACTGTGTATCGGTATTATTGGGTGTTCGCGGTATCGGTATTACTTTGTGTACTGGGTATCTGTATTACTAGGTGTACGGTGGAATTTTATTACTGGGTGTTCTGTGTATCGGTATTACTGGGTTTATTGTGTAACCTTATTACTGGGAGTACTGTGTATCGGTATTACTGCGTGTACTGTGTATCGGTATTACTGGGCCTTCTAGGTATTGTTATTATAGGGTGTACTGTGTATCGATATTACTGTTGTATTGGGGATCAGTATTACTGAGTGTTCTGGGTATCTGTATTAGTAGGTGTACATTGTAACTTATTACTAGGTGTTCTGTGTAACGATAGTACTGAGTGTTCTCTGTATCGGTATTACTTGGTGTACTGTGTAACCTTTTTACTGGGTACACTGGGTATCGGTAATACTGGGTGTATTGTTTAACATTATTACTGGGTGTACTGGGAATCGGTAATACTGGGTGTACTGGGTATCGGTTTTTCTGGGTGTACTGGGTATCGGTATTACTGGGTGTACTGGATATCGATATTGCTGGGTGCTTTGTGTGATCGTATTTCTGAGTGGACTGTTAACCTCATCACTGGGTGTACTGGGTGTCTGTATTACTGTGTGTTCTGGGTATCTGTATTACTAGATGTACTGTGTTTCGGTATTACAATTTGTACTGGGAATTGGTATTACTGGGTGTTCTGGGTTACGGGATTACTGGGTATACTGGGTATTGATATTACTGGGTGTTGTGGGTATCTGTATAACTGAGTGTACTGTGTATCGGTATTAATGGGTGTTCGGGTTATCGGTATACTGTGTGTACTGGGTATCTATATTACTGAGTGTTCTGGGTATCTGTATTACTAGGTGTACAGTGTAACTTATTACTAGGTGTTCTGTGTAACGATAGTACTGAGTGTTCTGTGTATCGGTATTACTTGGTGTACTGTGTAACCTTATTACTGGGTGTACTGGGAATCGGTAATACTGGGTGTACTGGGTATCGGTTTTACTGGGTGTACTGGGTATCGGTATTACTGGGTGTACTGGATATCGATATTGCTGGGTGCTTTGTGTATCGTATTTCTGAGTGGACTGTTAACCTCATTACTGGGTGTACTGGGTGTCTGTATTACTGTGTGTTATGGGCATCTGTATTACTAGGTGTACTGTGTTTCGGTATTACAGTATGTACTGGGAATTGGTATTACTGGGTGTTCTGGGTTTCGGTATCACTGGGTGTACTGGGTATTGATATTAGTGGGTGTTGTGGGTATCTGTATTACTGAGTGTACTGCATATCGGTATTAATGGGTGTTCGGGTTATCGGTATACTGTGTGTACTGGGTATCTGTATTACAGAGTGTTCTGGGTATCTGTATTACTGGGTGTTCTGTGTATCGATATTACTGGGTGTACTGTTTAACATTACTGGGTGTACTTCGTATCGGTATTACTGGGTGTACTGCGTATCGGTATTACTGTGTATTCCTGGTATTGGTATTTCTGGGTGTTCTGGGTTTCGGTATTACTGGGTGTACTGGGTACTGATATTACTGTGTGTTGTGGGTATCTGTATTACTGAGTGTACTGTGTGTCGGTATTATTGGGTGTTCGGGTTATCGGTATACTGTGTGTACTGGGTATCTGTATTACTGAGTGTTCTGGGTATCTGTATTACTGGGTGTTCTGTGTATCGATATTACTGGGTGTACTGTTAACATTACTGGGTGTACTGGGTATCGGTATTACTGGGTGTACTGCGTATCAGTATTACTGGGTATTCTGGGTATTGGTATTTCTGGGTGTTCTGGACATCGGTATTACTGGGTTTACTGGGTATCAGTATCACCGGGTGTACTTTGTATTGGTATTGCTGGGTGTACTGTGTAACGTTATTGATGAGTTTTTCATGCATTGGTATTACGGGTGCACTCGGTATCGAATTACTGGTTGTACTGTATATCAGTACGTCTGGGTAATGGTATTACTGTTTGTACTGTATAACATTACTGCTAGTGGTCTTGGTATCAGAATTACTGGGTTTTCTGGGTATTGGTTTAACTGGTTCTACGGTGTAACTTTATTTCTGGGATTACTGTGTAACATAATTATTGGGTGTTCAGGGTATCTGTATTACTAAGTGTATGGTGTAACTTTATAACTGGCTGTTCTTTGTAACGTTTTAACTGAGTGTTTTGTGTATCGGTATTGCTAGGTGTACTGTGTAAAGTTATTAGTGTGTGTTCTGGGTACGATATTGCTGGATGCTCTGTGTATTGTATTACTGGGTGTACTGTTTATCAGTATTACTGGGTGTACTGGGTAGTGATATTTCTGGGTGCTATGTGTATCGTATTACTGGGTGTACCATTTATCTTTATTACTGGGTGTCTGGGTATCTGTATTACTGGGTGTCCTCTGTATTGTTATTACTGGGTGTACTGCGTATTGGTATTACTGGGTCTTCTGGGTATCGGTATTTCTGGGTGTTCTGGAGATCGGTATTACTGGGTGTACTGGGTATCAGTATTACCGGGTGTAGTTTGTGTTGGTATTATTGGGTGTACTGTGAAACGTTATTGATGTGTTTTTCATGTATTGGTATTACGGTGTAGTCGGTATCGAATTACTGGTTGTACTGCATATCAGTATGTCTGGGTGTTCTGGGTAACGGTATTACAGTTTGTACTGTATAACATTATTCCTACTGTTCTTGGTATCAGAATTACTGGGTGTTCTGGGTATCAGTATTACTGCGTGTACTGTATAACATTATGACTGGGTGTTCTGGGAATCGGTATCACTGGGTATATGGGTATTGGTTTTGCTGAGTGTACTGGGTATCGTTATTACTGAGTGTAGTGGATATCAATATTGCTGGGTGCTCTGTGTATCATATTACTGGGTGTACTGTGTATCGGTATTACTGGGTGTTCGGGGTATCGGTATTACTGGGTGTACTGGGTATCTGTATTACTGGGTGTTCTGTGCATCTGTATTAGAGGGTGTACTGTGTGTCAGTATTACTGTGTGTTCAGGATATCAGTATTATTGGGTGTACTTGGTATCTGTATTACTGGGTGTTCTGGGTATCTGTATTATTGGGTGTACTGTGTATCGGTATTACTGGGTGTACTGGGAATCCGTATTACTGAGTGTTCTGGGTATCTGTATTACTGGGTGTTCTCTGTATCGGTATTACTGGGTGTACTGTTTAACATTACTGGGTGTACTGGGTATCGATATTACTGGGTGTCTGGGTATCTGTATTACTGGGTGTCCTGTGTATTGGTATTACTGGGTGTACTGCGTATCGGTATTACTGGGTCTTCTGGGTATCGGTATTTCTGGGTGTTCTGGACATCGGTATTACTGGGTGTACTGGGTATCAGTATTACCGGCTGTACTTTGTGTTGGTATTATTGGGTGTACTGTGAAACATTATTGATGAGTTTTTCATGCATTGGTATTACGGGTGTACTCGGTATCGAATTACTGGTTGTACTGTATATCAGTACGTCTGGGTGTTCTGGGTAACGGTATTACAGTTTGTACTATATAACATTATTCCTAGTGTTCTTGGTATCAGAATTACTGGGTGTTCTGGGTATCAGTATTACTGCGTGTACTGTATAACATTATGACTGGGTGTTCTGGGAATCGGTATTACTGGGTATATGGGTATTGGTTTTGCTGGGTGTACTGGGTATCGTTATTACTGAGTGTACTGGATATCGATATTGCTGGGTGCACTGTGTATCATATTACTGGGTGTACTGTGTATCGGTATTACTGGGTGTTCGGGGTATCGGTATTACTGGGTGTACTGGGTATCTGTATTACTGGGTGTTCTGTGTATCTGTATTAGAGGATATACTGTGTGTCAGTATTACTGTGTGTTCAGGATATCAGTATTATTGGGTGTACTGGGTATCTGTATTACTGGGTGTTCTGGGTATCTGTATTATTGGGTGTACTGTGTATCGGTATTACTTGGTGTACTGGGAATCTGTATTACTGAGTGTTCTGGGTATCTATATTACTGGGTGTTCTGTGTATCGGTATTACTGTGTGTACTGTATAACATTATGACTGGGTGTTCTGGGAATCTGTATTACTGGGTGTTCTCGGTATCTGTATAACTGGGTGTCCTGTGTTTCGGTATTACTGTGTGTACAGGGTATCGGTATTAATGGGTCTTCTTGGTATTGGTATTACTAGATATTCTGGGTATCTGTATTACTAGGTGTACGGTGTAATTTTATTACTGGGTGTTCTGTGTATCGGTATTACTGGGTTTATTGTGTAACCTTATTACTGGGTGTACTGTGTATCGGTATTACTGCGTGTACTATGTAACATTATTACTGGGTCTTCTGGGTATCGCTATTTCTGGGTGTACTGGGTATCGATTTTACTGGGTGTTCTGGGTATCAGTATTACCGGGTGTAATTTGTATTGGTATTGCTGGGTGTACTGTGTAATGTTATTGCTGTGTTTTTCATGTATTGGTATTACGGGTGTACTCGGTATCAATTTACTGGTTGTACTGCATATCAGTATGTCTGGGTGTTCTGGGTAACGGTATTACAGTTTGTACTGTATAACATTATTCCTACTGTTCTTGGTATCAGAATTACTGGGTGTTCTGGGTATCAGTATTACTGCGTGTACTGTATAACATTATGACTGGGTGTTCTGGGAATCGGTATTACTGGGTATATGGGTATTGGTTTTGCTGAGTGTACTGGGTATCGTTATTACCGAGTGTACTGGATATCAATATTGCTGGGTGCTCTGTGTATCATATTACTGGGTGTACTGTGTATCGGTATTACTGGGTGTTCGGGGTATCGGTATTACTGGGTGTACTGGGTATCTGTATTACTGGGTGTTCTGTGCATCTGTATTAGAGGGTGTACTGTGTGTCAGTAGTACTGTGTGTTCAGGATATCAGTATTATTGGGTGTACTGGGTATCTGTATTACTGGGTGTTCTGGGTATCTGTATTATTGGGTGTACTGTGTATCGGTATTACTGGGTGTACTGGGAATCTGTATTACTGAGTGTTCTGGGTATCTGTATTACTGGGTGTTCTCTGTATCGGTATGACTGGGTGTACTGTTTAACATTACTGGGTGTACTTGGTATCGATATTACTGGGTGTCTGGGTATCTGTATTACTGGGTGTCCTGTGTATTGGTATTACTGGGTGTACTGCGTATCGGTATTACTGGGTCTTCTCGGTATCGGTATTTCTGGGTGTTCTGGACATCGGTATAACTGGGTGTACTGGGTATCAGTATTACCGGCTGTACTTTGTGTTGGTATTATTGGGTGTACTGTGAAACATTATTGATGAGTTTTTCATGCATTGGTATTACGGGTGTACTCGATATCGAATTACTGGTTGTACTGTATATCAGTACGTCTGGGTGTTCTGGGTAACGGTATTACAGTTTGTACTATATAACATTATTCCTATTGTTCTTGGTATCAGAATTACTGGGTGTTCTGGGTATCAGTATTACTGCGTGTACTGTATAACATTATGACTGGGTGTTCTGGGAATCGGTATTACTGGGTATATGGGTATTGGTTTTGCTGGGTGTACTGGGTATCGTTATTACTGAGTGTACTGGATATCGATATTGCTGGGTGCACTGTGTATCATATTACTGGGTATACTGTGTATCGGTATTACTGGGTGTTCGGGGTATCGGTATTACTGGGTGTACTGGGTATCTGTATTACTGGGTGTTCTGTGTATCTGTATTAGAGGATGTACTGTGTGTCAGTATTACTGTGTGTTCAGGATATCAGTATTATTGGGTGTACTGGGTATCTGTATTACTGGGTGTTCTGGGTATCTGTATTATTGGGTGTACTGTGTATCGGTATTACTTGGTGTACTGGGAATCTGTATTACTGAGTGTTCTGGGTATCTATATTACTGGGTGTTCTGTGTATCGGTATTACTGTGTGTACTGTATAACATTATGACTGGGTGTTCTGGGAATCTGTATTACTGGGTGTTCTCGGTATCTGTATAACTGGGTGTCCTGTGTTTCGGTATTACTGTGTGTACAGGGTATCGGTATTAATGGGTCTTCTTGGTATTGGTATTACTAGATATTCTGGGTATCTGTATTACTAGGTGTACGGTGTAATTTTATTACTGGGTGTTCTGTGTATCGGTATTACTGGGTTTATTGTGTAACCTTATTACTGGGTGTACTGTGTATCGGTATTACTGCGTGTACTATGTAACATAATTACTGGGTCTTCTGGGTATCGGTATTTCTGGGTGTACTGGGTATCGATTTTACTGGGTGTTCTGGGCATCAGTATTACCGGGTGTAATTTGTATTGGTATTGCTGGGTGTACTGTGTAATGTTATTGCTGTGTTTTTCATGTATTGGTATTACGGGTGTACTCGGTATCGATTTACTGGTTGTACTGCATATCAGTATGTCTGGGTGTTCTGGGTAACGGTATTACTGTTTGTACTGTATAACATTATTCCTAATGTTCTTGTCATCAGAATTACGGGGGGTTCTGGGTATCGTTATTACGGGTAAACGTGGAATCGGTATTAATGGGTGTACTGTCAATCAGTATTACTGGGTGAACTGGGCATAGGTTTTAGTGGGGCTTCTGGGTATCTGTATTACTGGGTATACGATGTAACTTTATTACCGGGTGTTCTGTGCAACCTTATTACTGAGAGTTCTGTGTATTGGTATTACTGGGTGTACTGTGTATCCTTATTACTGGGTATTCTGGTTATAGGTATTATGGGTGTACTGGCTATCAGTATTAGTGGGTGTACTGTGTAACGTTATTACTGTCTGTACTGGGATCGGTATTACTGGGTGTTCTAGGTATCAGTAGTACTGAGATTACGGGTTATCGGTATTATTGGGTGTTCTGACTATCGGTATTACTGGATGTACTGTGTATCGGTATTACTTGGCCTTCTGGGTATTGTTATTATAGGGTGTACTGTGTATCGATATTACTGTTGTATTGGGGATCAGTATTACTGAGTGTTCTGGGTATCTGTATTACTAGGTGTACAGTGTAACTTATTACTAGGTGTTCTGTGTAACGATAGTACTGAGTGTTCTGTGTATCGGTATTACTTGGTGTACTGTGTAACCTTATTACTGGGTGCACTGGGTATCGGTAATAATGGGTGTATTGTGTAACATTATTACTGGGTGTACTGGGAATCGGTAATACTGGGTGTACTGGGTATCGGTTTTACTGGGTGTACTGGGTATCGGTATTACTGGGTGTACTGGATATCCATATTGTTAGGTGCTTTGTGTATCGTATTACTGAGTGGACTGTTAACCTCATCACTGGGTGTACTGGGTGTCTGTATTACTGTGTGTTCTGGGTATCTGTATTACTAGGTGTACTGCGTATCGGTATTACTGGGTCTTCTGGGTATCGGTATTTCTGGGTGTTCTGGACATCGGTATTACTGGGTGTACTGGGTATCAGTATTACTGGGTTTACTTTGTGTTGGTATTATTGGGTGTACTGTGAAACGTTATTGATGTGTTTTTCATGTATTGGTATTACGGTGTACTCGGTATCGAATTACTGGTTGTACTGCATATCAGTATGTCTGGGTGTTCTGGGTAACGGTATTACAGTTTGTACTGTATAACTTTATTCCTACTGTTCTTGGTATCAGAATTACTGGGTGTTCTGGGTATCAGTATTACTGCGTGTACTGTATAACATTATGACTGGGTGTTCTGGGAATCGGTATTACTGGGTATATGGGTATTGGTTTTGCTGGGTGTACTGGGTATCGTTATTACTGAGTGTACTGGATATCAATATTGCTGGGTGCTCTGTGTATCATATTACTGGGTGTACTGTGTATCGGTATTACTGGGTGTTCGGGGTATCGGTATTACTGGGTGTACTGGGTATCTGTATTACTGGGTGTTCTGTGCATCTGTATTAGAGGGTGTACTGTGTGTCAGTATTACTGTGTGTTCAGGATATCAGTATTATTGGGTGTACTGGGTATCTGTATTACTGGGTGTTCTGAGTATCTGTATTATTGGGTGTACTGTGTATCGGTATTACTGGGTGTACTGGGAATTTGTATTACTGAGTGTTCTGGGTATCTGTATTACTGGGTGTTCTCTGTATCGGTATTACTGGGTGTACTGTTTAACATTACTGGGTGTACTGGGTATCGATATTACTGGGTGCCTGGGTATCTGTATTTCTGGGTGTTCTGGACATCGGTATTACTGGGTGTACTGGGTATCAGTATTACCGGCTGTACTTTGTGTTGGTATTATTGGGTGTACTGTGAAACATTATTGATGAGTTTTTCATGCATTGGTATTACGGGTGAACTCGGTATCGAATTACTGGTTGTACTGTATATCAGTACGTCTGGGTGTTCTGGGTAACGGTATTACAGTTTGTACTATATAACATTTTTCCTAGTGTTCTTGGTATCAGAATTACTGGGTGTTCTGGGTATCAGTATTACTGCGTGTACTGTATAACATTATGACTGGGTGTTCTGGGAATCGGTATTACTGGGTATATGGGTTTTGGCTTTGCTGGGTGTACTGGGTATCATTATTACTGAGTGTACTGGATATCGATATTGCTGGGTGCACTGTGTATCATATTACTGGGTGTACTGTGTATCGGTATTACTGGGTGTTCGGGGTATCGGTATTACTGGGTGTACTGGGTATCTGTATTACTGGGTGTTCTGTGTATCTGTATTAGAGGGTGTACTGTGTGTCAGTATTACTGTGTGTTCAGGATATCAGTATTATTGGGTGTACTAGGTATCTGTATTACTGGGTGTTCTGGGTATCTGTATTATTGGGTGTACTGTGTATCGGTATTACTGGGTGTACAGGGAATCTGTATTACTGAGTGTTCTGGGTATCTATATTACTGGGTGTTCTGTGTATCGGTATTACTGGGTGTACTGTATAACATTATGACTGGGTGTTCTGGGAATCTGTATTACTGGGTGTTCTCGGTATCTGTATAACTGGGTGTCCTGTGTTTTGGTATTACTGTGTGTACAGGGTATCGGTATTAATGGGTCTTCTTGGTATCGGTATTACTAAATATTCTGGGAATCTGTATTACTAGGTGTACGGTGGAATTTTATTACTGGGTGTTCTGTGTATCGGTATTACTGGGTTTATTGTGTAACCTTATTACTGGGAGTACTGTGTATCGGTATTACTGCGTGTACTGTGTATCGGTATTACTGGGCCTTCTGGGTATTGTTATTATAGGGTGTACTGTGTATCGATATTACTGTTGTATTGGGGATCTGTATTACTGAGTGTTCTGGGTATCTGTATTACTAGGTGTACATTGTAACTTATTACTAGGTGTTCTGTGTAACGATAGTACTGAGTGTTCTCTGTATCGGTATTACTTGGTGTACTGTGTAACCTTTTTACTGGGTACACTGGGTATCGGTAATACTGGGTGTATTGTTTAACATTATTACTGGGTGTACTGGGAATCGGTAATACTGGGTGTACTGGGTATCGGTTTTACTGGGTGTACTGGATATCGATATTGTTGGGTGCTTTGTGTATCGTATTACTGAGTGGACTGTTAACCTCATCACTGGGTGTACTGGGTGTCTGTATTACTGTGTGTTCTGGGTATCTGTATTACTAGATGTACTGTGTTTCGGTATTACAATTTGTACTGGGAATTGGTATTACTGGGTGTTCTGGGTTACGGGATTACTGGGTGTACTGGGTATTGATATTACTGGGTGTTGTGGGTATCTGTATAACTGAGTGTACTGTGTATCGGTATCAATGGGTGTTCGGGTTATCGGTATACTGTGTGTACTGGGTATCTATATTACTGAGTGTTCTGGGTATCTGTATTACTAGGTGTACAGTGTAACTTATTACTAGGTGTTCTGTGTAACGATAGTACTGAGTGTTCTGTGTATCGGTATTACTTGGTGTACTGTGTAACCTTATTACTGGGTGTACTGGGAATCGGTAATACTGGGTGTACTGGGTATCGGTTTTACTGGGTGTACTGGGTATCGGTATTACTGGGTGTACTGGATATCGATATTGCTGGGTGCTTTGTGTATCGTATTGCTGAGTGGACTGTTAACCTCATTACTGGGTGTACTGGGTGTCTGTATTACTGTGTGTTATGGGCATCTGTATTACTAGGTGTACTGTGTTTCGGTATTACAATATGTACTGGGAATTGGTATTACTGGGTGTTCTGGGTTTCGGTATCACTGGGTGTACTGGGTATTGATATTAGTGGGTGTTGTGCGTATCTGTATTACTGAGTGTACTGCATATCGGTATTAATGGGTGTTTGGGTTATCGGTATACTGTGTGTACTGGGTATCTGTATTACAGAGTGTTCTGGGTATCTGAATTACTGGGTGTTCTGTGTATCGATATTACTGGGTGTACTGTTTAACATTACTGGGTGTACTTCGTATCGGTATTACTGGGTGTACTGCGTATCGGTATTACTGTGTATTCCTGGTATTGGTATTTCTGGGTGTTCTGGGTTTCGGTATTACTGGGTGTACTGGGTATTGATATTACTGTGTGTTGTGGGTATCTGTATTACTGAGTGTACTGTGTATCGGTATTAATGGGTGTTCGGGTTATCGGTATACTGTGTGTACTGGGTATCTGTATTACTGAGTGTTCTGGGTATCTGTATTACTGGGTGTTCTGTGTATCGATATTACTGGGTGTACTGTTAACATTACTGGATGTACTGGGTATCGGTATTACTGGGTGTACTGCGTATCAGTATTACTGTGTATTCTGGGTATTGGTATTTCTGGGTGTTCTGGACATCGGTATTACTGGGTTTACTGGGTATCAGTATCACCGGGTGTACTTTGTATTGGTATTGCTGGGTGTACTGTGTAACGTTATTGATGAGTTTTTCATGCATTGGTATTACGGGTGCACTCGGTATCGAATTACTGGTTGTACTGTATATCAGTACGTCTGGGTAATGGTATTACTGTTTGTACTGTATAACATTACTGCTAGTGGTCTTGGTATCAGAATTACTGGGTTTTCTGGGTATTGGTTTAACTGGTTCTACGGTGTAACTTTATTTCTGGGATTACTGTGTAACATAATTATTGGGTGTTCAGGGTATCTGTATTACTAAGTGTATGGTGTAACTTTATTACTGGCTGTTCTTTGTAACGTTTTAACTGAGTGTTTTGTGCATCGGTATTGCTAGGTGTACTGTGTAACGTTATTAGTGTGTGTTCTGGGTACGATATTGCTGGATGCTCTGTGTATTGTATTACTGGGTGTACTGTTTATCCTTATTACTGGGTGTACTGGGTATTGATATTTCTGGGTGCTCTGTGTATCGTATTACTGGGTGTACCATTTATCTTTATTACTGGGTGTACTGGGTATCGATACTACTGTGTGTCTGGGTCTCTGTATTACTGGGTGTCCTGAGTATTGTTATTGCTGGGTGTACTGCGTATCGGTATTACTGGGTGTTCGGGGTATCGGTATTACTGGGTGTACTGGGTATCTGTATTACTGGGTGTTCTGTGTATCTGTATTAGAGGGTGTACTGTGTGTCAGTATTACTGTGTGTTCGGGATATCAGTATTATTGGGTGTACTGGGTATCTGTATTACTGGGTGTTCTGGGTATCTGTATTATTGGGTGTACTGTGTATTGGTATTACTGGGTGTACTGGGTATCTATATTACTGAGTGTTCTGGGTATCTGTATTACTAGGTGTACTGTGTATCGGTATTACTAGGTGTACTGTTTAACATTACTGTGTGTACTGGGTATCTGTATTACTGGGTGTACTGTATAACATAATGAGGTGGTGTACTGGGAATCGGTATTAATGGCTATATGGGCATTGGTTTTGCTGGGAGTACTGGGTATCATTATTACTGAGTGTACTGGATATCGATATTGCTGGGTGTTGTGAGTATCTGTGTTACTGAGTGTACTGTGTATCGGTATTATTGGGTGTTCGCGGTATCGGTATTACTTTGTGTACTGGGTATCTGTATTACTGGGTGTTCTGGGTATCTGTATTACTGGGTGTTCTGTGTATCGGTATTACTGGGTGTACTGTTTAACATTACTGGGTGTCCTGGGTATCGGTATTACTGGGTGTACTGTATAACATTATGACTGGGTGTTCTGGGAATCGGTATTACTGGGTATATGGGTATTGGTTTTGCTGGGTGTACTGGGTATCGTTTTACTGAGTGTACTGGATATCGATATTGCTGGGTGCTCTGTGTATCGTATTACTGGGTGTACTGTGTGTCGGTTTTACTGGGTGTTCGGGGTATCGGTATTACTGGGTGTACTGGGTATCTGTATTACTGGGTGTTCTGGGTTTCTGTATTATTGGGTGTACTGTTTATCGGTATTACTGGGTGTACTGAATATCGATATTGCTGGGTGCGTTGTGTATCGTATTACTGAGTGGACTGTTAACCTCATTATTGGGTGTACTGGGTGTCTGTATTACTGTGTGTTCTGGGTATCTGTATTACTAGGTGTACTGTGTTTCGGTATTACAATTTGTACTGGGAATTGTTATTACTGGGTGTTCTGGGTTTCGGTATTACTGGGTGTATTGGGTATTGATATTACTGGGTGTTGTGGGTATCTGTATTACTGAGTGTACTGTGTATCGGTATTAAAGGGTGTTCGGGTTATCGGTATACTGTGTGTACTGGGTATCTGTATTACTGAGTGTTCTGGGTATCTGTATTACTGGGTGTTCTGTGTATCGGTATTACTGGGTGTACTGTTTAACATTACTGGGTGTACTGGGTATCGGTATTACTGGGTGTACTGCGTATCGGTATTACTGCGTATTCTGGGTATCGGTATGTCTGGGTGTTCTGGACATCGGTATTACTGGGTGTACTGTGTATCAGTATTACCGGGTGTACTTTGTATTGGTATTGCTGGGTGTACTGTGTAACGTTATTGCTGTGTTTTTCATGTATTGGTATTACGGGTGCACTCGGTATCGAATTACTGGTTGTACTGTATATCAGTACGTCTGGGTGTTCAGGTTTATGGTATTACTGTTTGTACTGTATAACATTATTGCTAGTGGTCTTGGTATCAGAATTACTGGGAGTCCTGGGTATTGGTTTAACTGGTTGTACGGTGTAACTTTATTTCTGGTAGTACTGTGTAACATAATTACTGGGTGTTCTGGGTATCTGTATTACTAAATGTATGGTGTAACTTTATTACTGGGTGTTCTTTGTAACGTTTTAACTGAGTGTTTTGTGTATCGGTATTGCTAGGTGTACTGTGAAACGTTATTACTGAGGGTTCTGGGTACAATATTGCTGGATGCTCTGTGTATCGTATTACTGGGTGTACCATTTATCTTTATTACTGGGTGCACTGTGTATCGATGTTACTGGGTGTCTGGGTATCTGTATTACTGGGTGTCCTGTCTATTGGTATTACTGGGTGTACTGCGTATCGGTATTACTGGGTTTTCGGTGTATCGGTATTACTGGGTGTACTAGGTATCTGTATTACTGGGTCTTCTGTGTATCTGTATTAGAGGGTGTACTGTTTGTCAGTGTTACTGTGTGTTCGGGATATCAGTATTATTGGGTGTTCTGTGTATCGGTATTACTGGGTGTTCTGTGTATCTGTATTATTGGGTATACTGTGTATCGGTATTACTGGGTGTACTGGGTATCTGTATTACTGAGTGTTCTGGGTATCTTTATTACTGGGTGTTCTCTGTATCGGTATTACTGGGTGTACTGTTTAACATTACTGGGTGTACTGGGTATCGGTATTACTGGATGTACAGTAGAACATAATGAGTGGGTGTACCGGGAATCGGTATTAATGGGTATATGGGTATTAGTTTTGCTGGGAGTACTGTGTATCGTTATTACTGAGTGTACTGGATATCGATATTGCTGGGTGTTGAGAGTATCTGTGTTACCGAGTGTACTGTGTATCGGTATAAATGAGTGTTCGCGTTATCGGTATTACTGTGTGTACTGGGTATCTGTATTACTGGGTGTTCTGGGTATCTGTATTACTGGGTGTTCTGTGTATCGGTATTACTGGGTGTACTGTTTAACATTAATGGGTGTCCTGGGTATCGGTATTACTGCGTGTACTGTGTAACATTATGAATGGGTGTTCAGGGAATCGGTATTACTGAGTATATGGGTATTGGTTTTGCTGGGTGTACTGGGAATCGTTATTACTGAGTGTACTGGATATCGATATTGCTGGGTGCTCTGTGTATTTTATTATTGGGTGTACTGTGTATCGGTATTACTGGTTGTACATGGTATCTGTATTACTGAGTGTTCTGGGTATCTCTATTACTGGGTGTTCTGTTTATCGGTATTACTGGGTGTACTGTTTAACATTATTGGGTGTACTGGGTATCGGTATTACTGGGTGTACTGTATATCATTATGACTGGGTGTACTGGGAATCGGTATTAATGGGTATATGGGTATTGGTTTTGCTGGGTGTACTGGGTATGGTTATTACTGATTGTACTTGGTATCTCTATTACTGGGTGTTCTGTGTATCGGTATTACTTGGTGTACTGTATATCATTATGACTGGGTGTACTGGGAATCGGTATTAATGGGTATATGGGTATTGGTTTTTCTGGGTGTACTGGGTATGGTTATTACTGAGTGTACTGGATATCGATATTGCTGGGTGTCCTGTGTATCGCATTACTGGGTGTACTGTGTATCAGTATTACTGGGTGTTCGGGGTATCATTATTGCTGGGTGTACCGTTTATCTTTATTACTGGTTGTACTGGGTATCGATATTACTGGGTGTCTGGGTATCTGTATTACTGGGTGTCCTGTATATCAGTACGTCTGGATGTTCTGGGTAACGGTATTACTGTTTGTACTGTATAACATGATTCCTAGTGTTCTTGGTATCAGAATTACGGTGTGTTCTGGGTATCGGTATTACGCGTGAACGTGGAATCGGTATTAATGAGTGTACTGTGAATCGGTATTACTGGGTGTATTGGGTATAGGTTTTAGTGGGGTTTCTGGGTATCTGTATTACTAGGTATACGATGATACTTTATTACCGGGTGTTCTGTGTAAGGTTATTACTGAGAGTTCTGTGTATCGGTATTACTGGGTGTACTGTGTATCGTTATTACTGTGTGTTCTGGGTATCGGTATTACGGGTGTACTGGCTATCAATATTACTGGGTATACTGAGTAATTTTTTTTCTGGGTGGTCTGGGTATCGGTATTACTGTGTGTACTTGGTATCGGTATTACTAGGTGTACAGTGTAACCTATTACTAGGTGTTTTGTGTAACGATAGTACTGAGTGTTCTGTGTATCCGTATTACTTGGTGTACTGTGTAACCTTATTACTGGGTGCACTGGGTATCGGTATACTGGGTGTATTGTGAAACATTATTACTGGGTGTACTGGGAATCGGTAATACTGGGTGTACTGGGTATCGGTTTTACTGGGTGTACTGGGTATCGGTATTACGGGGTGTACTGGATATCGATATTGCTGGGTGCTTTGTGTATCCTATTGCTGAGTGGACTATTAACCTCATTACTGGGTGTACTGGGTGTCTGTATTACTGTGTGTACTGGTTATCTGTATTACTAGGTGTACTGTGTTTCTGTATTACAATATGTACTGGGAATTGGTATTACTGGGTGTTCTGGGTTTCGGTATTACTGGGTGTACTGGGTATAGATATTAGTGGGTGTTGTGGGTATCTGTATTACTGAGTGTATTGTGTATCGGTATTAATGGGTGTTCGGGTTATCGGTATACTGTGTGTACTGGGTATCTGTATTACTGAGTGTTCTGGGTATCTGTATTACTGGGTGTTCTGTGTATCGATATTACTGGGTGTACTGTTTAACATTACTGGGTGTACTGGGTATCGGTATTACTGGGTGTACTGCGTATCGGTATTACTGGGTATTCTGGGCATTGGTATTTCTGGGTGTTCTGGGTTTCGGTATTACTGGGTGTAATGTTTAACATTACTGGGTGTACTGGGTATCGATATTACTGGGTTTCTGGGTACCTGTATTACTGGGTGTCCTGTGTATTGGTATTACTGTGTGTACTGCGTATCGGTATTAATAGGTCTTCTGGGTATCGGTATTTCTGGGTGTTCTGGACATCGGTATTACTGGGTGTACTGGGTATCAGTATTACCGGCTGTACTTTGTGTTGGTATTATTGGGTGTACTGTGAAATGTTATTGATGTGTTTTTCATGTATTGGTATTACGGTGTAGTCGGTATCGAATTACTGGTTGTACTGTATATCAGTACGTCTGGGTGTTCTGGGTAACGGTATTACAGTTTGTACTGTATAACATTATTCCTACTGTTCTTGGTATCAGAATTACTGGGTGTTCTGGGTATCAGTATTACTGCGTGTACTGTATAACATTATGACTGGGTGTTCTGGGAATCGGTATTACTGGGTACATGGGTATTGGTTTTGATGAGTGTACTGGGTATCGTTATTACTGAGTGTACTGGATATCAATATTGCTGGGTGTCTGTGTATCATATTACTGGGTGTACTGTGTATCGGTATTACTGGGTGTTCGGGGTATCGGTATTACTGGGTGTACTGGGTATCTGTATTACTGGGTGTTCTGTGTATCTGTATTAGAGGGTGTACTGTCTGTCAGTATTACTGTGTGTTCAGGATATCAGTATTATTGGGTGTACTGTATAACATTATGACTGGGTGTTCTGGGAATCGGTATTACTGGGTATATGGGTATTGGTTTTGCTGAGTGTACTGGGTATCGTTATTACTGAGTGTACTGGATATCAATATTGCTGGGTGTCTGTGTATCATATTACTGGGTGTACTGTGTATCGGTATTACTGGGTGTTCGGGGTATCGGTATTATTGGGTGTACTGGGTATCTTTATTACTGGGTGTTCTGGGTATCTGTATTATTGGGTGTACTGTGTATCGGTATTACAGGGTGTACTGGGAATCTGTATTACTGAGTGTTCTGGGTATCTGTATTACTGGTTGTTCTCTGTATCGGTATTACTGGGTGTACTATTTAACATTACTGGGTGTACTGGGTATCGATATTACTGGGTGTCTGGGTATCTGTATTACTGGGTGTCCTATGTATTGGTATTACTGGGTGTATTGCGTATCGGTATTACTGGGTGTCTGGGTATCTGTATTACAGGGTGTCCTGTGTATTGGTATTACTGGGTGTATTGCGTATCGGTATTACTGGGTCTTCTGGGTATCGTTATTTCTGGGTGTTCTGGACATCGGTATCACTGGGTGTACTGGGTATCAGTATTACCGGCTGTACTTTGTGTTGGTATTATTGGATGTACTGTGAAACGTTATTGATGAGTTTTTCATGCATTGGTATTACGGGTGTACTCGGTATCGAATTACTGGTTGTACTGTATATCAGTACGTCTGGGTGTTCTGGGTAACGGTATTACAGTTTGTACTATATAACATTATTCCTAGTGTTCTTGGTATCAGAATTACTGGGTGTTCTGGGTATCAGTATTACTGCGTGTACTGTATAACATTATGACTGGGTGTTCTGGGAATCGGTATTACTGGGTATATGGGTATTGGTTTTGCTGGGTGTATTGGGTATCGTTATTACTGAGTGTACTGGATATCGATATTTCTGGGTGCTCTGTGTATCATATTACTGGGTGTACTGTGTATCGGTATTACTGGGTGTTCTGGGTATCGGTATTACTGGACGTACTGGGTATCTGTATTACTGGGTGTTCTGTGTATCTGTATTAGAGGGTGTACTGTGTGTCAGTATTACTGTGTGTTCAGGATATCAATATTATTGGGTGTACTGGGTATCTGTATTACTGGGTGTTCTGGGTATCTGTATTATTGGGAGTACTGTGTATCGGTATTATTGGGTGTACTGGGAATCTGTATTACTGAGTGTTCTGCGTATCTATATTACTGGGTGTTCTGTGTATCGGTATTACTGGGTGTACTGTTTAACATTACTGGGTGTACTGTGTATCGGTATTACTGGGTGTACTGTATAACATTATGACTGGGTGTTCTGGGAATCTGTATTACTGGGTGTTCTCGGTATCTGTATAACTGGGTGTCCTGTGTTTCGGTATTACTGTGTGTACAGGGTATCGGTATTAATGGGTCTTCTTGGTATCGGTATTACTAGATATTCTGGGTATCTGTATTACTAGGTGTACGGTGTAATTTTATTACTGGGTGTTCTGTGTATCGGTATTACTGGGTTTATTGTGTAACCTTATTACTGGGAGTACCGTGTATCGGTATTACTGCGTGTACTGTGTATCGGTATTACTGGGACTTCTGGGTATTGTTATTATAGGGTGTACTGTGTATCGATATTACTGTTGTATTGGGGATCAGTATTACTGAGTGTTCTGGGTATCTGTATTACTAGGTGTACATTGTAACTTATTACTAGGTGTTCTGTGTAACGATAGTACTGAGTGTTCTGTGTATCGGTATTACTTGGTGTACTGTGTAACCTTATTACTGGGTGCACTGGGTATCGGTATTACTGGGTGTACTGTATAACATAATGAGTGGGTGTACTGGGAATCGGTATTAATGGGTATATGGGTATTGGTTTGGCTGGGAGTACTGGGTATCGGTATTACTGGGTGTACTGGATATCGATATTGTTGGGTGTTGTGGGTATCTGTATAACTGAGTGGACTGTGTATCGGTATTAATGGGTGTTCGGGTTATCGGTATACTGTGTGTACTGGGTATCTGTATTATTGAGTGTTCTGGGTATCTGTATTACTGGGTGTTCTGTGTATCGATATTACTGGGTGTACTGTTTAACATTACTGGGTGTACTTCGTATCGGTATTACTGGGTGTACTGCGTATCGGTATTACCGTGTATTCCTGGTATTGGTATTTCTGGGTGTTCTGGGTTTCGGTATTACTGGGTGTACTGGGTATTGATATTACTGGGTGTTGTGGGTATCTGTATTACTGAGTGTACTGTGTATCGGTATTAATGGGTGTTCGGGTTATCGGTATACTGTGTGTACTGGGTATCTGTATTACTGAGTGTTCTGGGTATCTGTATTACTGGGTGTTCTGTGTATCGATATTACTGGGTGTACTGTTAACATTACTGGGTGTACTGGGTATCGGTATTACTGGGTGTACTGCGTATCGGTATTACTGGGTATTCTGGGTATTGGTATTTCTGGGTGTTCTGGACATCGGTATTACTGGGTTTACTGGGTATCAGTATCACCGGGTGTACTTTGTATTGGTATTGCTGGATGTACTGTGTAACGTTATTGATGAGTTTTTCATGCATTGGTATTACGGGTGCACTCGGTTTCGAATTACTGGTTGTACTGTATATCACTACGTCTGGGTAATGGTATTACTGTTTGTACTGTATAACATTACTGCTAGTGGTCTTGGTATCAGAATTACTGGGTTTTCTGGGTATTGGTTTAACTGGTTGTACGGTGTAACTTTATTTCTGGGATTACTGTGTAACATAATTATTGGGTGTTCAGGGTATCTGTATTACTAAGTGTATGGTGTAACTTTATTACTGGCTGTTCTTTGTAACGTTTTAACTGAGTGTTTTGTGTATCGGTATTGCTAGGTGTACTGTGTAACGTTATTACTGTGTGTTCTGGGTACGATATTGCTGGATGCTCTGTGTATTGTATTACTGGGTGTACTGTTTATCAGTATTACTGGGTGTACTGGGTATTGATATTTCTGGGTGCTATGTGTATCGTATTACTGGGTGTACCATTTATCTTTATTACTGGGTGTCTGGGTATCTGTATTACTGGTTGTTCTCTGTATCGGTATTACTGGGTGTACTATTTAACATTACTGGGTGTACTGGGTATCGATATTACTGGGTGTCTGGGTATCTGTATTACTGGGTGTCCTGTGTATTGGTATTACTGGGTGTATTGCGTATCGGTATTACTGGGTGTCTGGGTATCTGTATTACTGGGTGTCCTGTGTATTGGTATTACTGGGTGTATTGCGTATCGGTATTACTGGGTCTTCTGGGTATCGTTATTTCTGGGTGTTCTGGACATCGGTATCACTGGGTGTACTGGGTATCAGTATTACCGGCTGTACTTTGTGTTGGTATTATTGGGTGTACTGTGAAACGTTATTGATGAGTTTTTCATGCATTGGTATTACGGGTGTACTCGGTATCGAATTACTGGTTGTACTGTATATCAGTACGTCTGGGTGTTCTGGGTAACGGTATTACAGTTTGTACTATATAACATTATTCCTAGTGTTCTTGGTATCAGAATTACTGGGTGTTCTGGGTATCAGTATTACTGCGTGTACTGTATAACATTATGACTGGGTGTTCTGGGAATCGGTATTACTGGGTATATGGGTATTGGTTTTGCTGGGTGTACTGGGTATCGTTATTACTGAGTGTACTGGATATCGATATTTCTGGGTGCTCTGTGTATCATATTACTGGGTGTACTGTGTATCGGTATTACTGGGTGTTCTGGGTATCGGTATTACTGGACGTACTGGGTATCTGTATTACTGGGTGTTCTGTGTATCTGTATTAGAGGGTGTACTGTGTGTCAGTATTACTGTGTCTTCAGGATATCAATATTATTGGGTGTACTGGGTATCTGTATTACTGGGTGTTCTGGGTATCTGTATTATTGGGAGTACTGTGTATCGGTATTACTGGGTGTACTGGGAATCTGTATTACTGAGTGTTCTGCGTATCTATATTACTGGGTGTTCTGTGTATCGGTATTACTGGGTGTACTGTTTAACATTACTGGGTGTACTGTGTATCGGTATTACTGGGTGTACTGTATAACATTATGACTGGGTGTTCTGGGAATCTGTATTACTGGGTGTTCTCGGTATCTGTATAACTGGGTGTCCTGTGTTTCGGTATTACTGTGTGTACAGGGTATCGGTATTAATGGGTCTTCTTGGTATCGGTATTACTAGATATTCTGGGTATCTGTATTACTAGGTGTACGGTGTAATTTTATTACTGGGTGTTCTGTGTATCGGTATTACTGGGTTTATTGTGTAACCTTATTACTGGGAGTACCGTGTATCGGTATTACTGCGTGTACTGTGTATCGGTATTACTGGGACTTCTGGGTATTGTTATTATAGGGTGTACTGTGTATCGATATTACTGTTGTATTGGGGATCAGTATTACTGAGTGTTCTGGGTATCTGTATTACTAGGTGTACATTGTAACTTATTACTAGGTGTTCTGTGTAACGATAGTACTGAGTGTTCTGTGTATCGGTATTACTTGGTGTACTGTGTAACCTTATTACTGGGTGCACTGGGTATCGGTATTACTGGGTGTACTGTATAACATAATGAGTGGGTGTACTGGGAATCGGTATTAATGGGTATATGGGTATTGGTTTTGCTGGGAGTACTGGGTATCGGTATTACTGGGTGTACTGGATATCGATATTGTTGGGTGTTGTGGGTATCTGTATAACTGAGTGGACTGTGTATCGGTATTAATGGGTGTTCGGGTTGTCGGTATACTGTGTGTACTGGGTATCTGTATTATTGAGTGTTCTGGGTATCTGTATTACTGGGTGTTCTGTGTATCGATATTACTGGGTGTACTGTTTAACATTACTGGGTGTACTTCGTATCGGTATTACTGGGTGTACTGCGTATCGGTATTACCGTGTATTCCTGGTATTGGTATTTCTGGGTGTTCTGGGTTTCGGTATTACTGGGTGTACTGGGTATTGATATTACTGGGTGTTGTGGGTATCTGTATTACTGAGTGTACTGTGTATCGGTATTAATGGGTGTTCGGGTTATCGGTATACTGTGTGTACTGGGTATCTGTATTACTGAGTGTTCTGGGTATCTGTATTACTGGGTGTTCTGTGTATCGATATTACTGGGTGTACTGTTAACATTACTGGGTGTACTGGGTATCGGTATTACTGGGTGTACTGCGTATCGGTATTACTGGGTATTCTGGGTATTGGTATTTCTGGGTGTTCTGGACATCGGTATTACTGGGTTTACTGGGTATCAGTATCACCGGGTGTACTTTGTATTGGTATTGCTGGATGTACTGTGTAACGTTATTGATGAGTTTTTCATGCATTGGTATTACGGGTGCACTCGGTTTCGAATTACTGGTTGTACTGTATATCAGTACGTCTGGGTAATGGTATTACTGTTTGTACTGTATAACATTACTGCTAGTGGTCTTGGTATCAGAATTACTGGGTTTTCTGGGTATTGGTTTAACTGGTTGTACGGTGTAACTTTATTTCTGGGATTACTGTGTAACATAATTATTGGGTGTTCAGGGTATCTGTATTACTAAGTGTATGGTGTAACTTTATTACTGGCTGTTCTTTGTAACGTTTTAACTGAGTGTTTTGTGTATCGGTATTGCTAGGTGTACTGTGTAACGTTATTACTGTGTGTTCTGGGTACGATATTGCTGGATGCTCTGTGTATTGTATTACTGGGTGTACTGTTTATCAGTATTACTGGGTGTACTGGGAATTGATATTTCTGGGTGCTATGTGTATCGTATTACTGGGTGTACCATTTATCTTTATTACTGGGTGTCTGGGTATCTGTATTACTGGGTGTCCTGTGTATTGGTATTACTGTGTGTACTGCGTATCGGTATTACTGGGTCTTCTGGGTATCGGTATTTCTGGGTGTTCAGGACATCGGTATTACTGGGTGTACTGGGTATCAGTATTACCGGCTGTACTTTGTGTTGGTATTATTGGGTGTACTGTGAAACGTTATTGATGTGTTTTTCATGTATTGGTATTACGGTGTACACGGTATCGAATTACTGGTTGTACTGCATATCAGTATGTCTGGGTGTTCTGGGTAACGGTATTACAGTTTGTACTGTATAACATTATTCCTACTGTTCTTGGTATCAGAATTACTGGGTGTTCTGGGTATCAGTATTACTGCGTATACTGTATAACTTTATGACTGGGTGTTCTGGGAATCGGTATTACTGGGTATATGGGTATTGGTTTGCTGAGTGTACTGGGTATCGTTATTACTGAGTGTACTGGATATCGATATTGCTGGGTGCTCTGTGTATCATATTACTGGGTGTACTGTGTATCGGTATTACTGGGTGTTCGGGGTATCGGTATTACTGGGTGTACTGGGTATCTGTATTACTGGGTGTTCTGTGCATCTGTATTAGATGGTGTACTGTGTGTCAGTATTACTGTGTGTTCAGGATATCAGTATTATTGGGTTTACTGGGTATCTGTATTACTGGGTGTTCAGGGTATCTGTATTATTGGGTGTACTGTGTATCGGTATTACTGGGTGTACTGGGAAACTGTATTACTGAGTGTTCTGGGTATCTGTATTACTAGGTGTACTGTGTTTCGGTATTACAATTTGTACTGGGAATTGGTATTACTGGGTGTTCTGGGTTACGGGATTATTGGGTGTACTGGGTATTGATATTACTGGGTGTTGTGGGTATCTGTATAACTGAGTGTACTGTGTATCGGTATTAATGGGTGTTCGGGTTATTGGTATACTGTGTGTACTGGGTATCTGTATTACTGAGTGTTCTGGGTATCTGTATTACTGGGTGTTCTGTGTATCGGTATTACTGGGTGTACTGTTTAATATTACTGGGTGTACTGGGTATCGGTATTACTGGGTGTACTGCGTATCGGTATTACTGGGTATTCTGGATATCGGTATTTCTGGGTGTTCTGGACATCGGTATTACTGGGTGTACTGGGTATCAGTATTACCGGGTGTACTTTGTATTGGTATTGCTGGGTGTACTGTGTAACGTTATTGCTGTGTTTTTCATGTATTGGTATTACGGGTGCACTCGGTATCGAATTACTGGTTGTACTGTATATCAGTACGTCTGGGTGTTCAGGGTAACAGTATTACTGTTTGTACTGTATAACATTATTGCTAGTGGTCTTGGTATCAGAATTTCTGGGTGTCCTGGGTATTGGTTTAACTGGTTGCAACGGTGTAACTTTATTTCTGGGAGTACTGTGTAACATAATTACTGGGTGTTCTTTGTATCTGTATTACTAAGTGTATGGTGTAACTTTATTACACCGTGTTCTTTGTAACGTTTTAACTGAGTGTTTTGTGTATCGGTATTGCTAGGTGTACTGTGTAACGTTATTACTGAGTGTTCTGGGCACGATATTGCTGGATGCTCTGTGTATCGTATTACTGGGTGTACTGTTTATCCTTATTACTGGGTGTACTGGGTATTGATATTTCTGGGTGCTCTGTGTATCGTATTACTGGGTGTACCGTTTATCTTTATTACTGGGTGTACTGGGTATCGATACTACTGTGTGTCTGGGTATCTGTATTACTGGGTGTCCTGAGTATTGTTATTGCTGGGTGTACTGCGTATCGGTATTACTGGGTGTTCGGGGTATCGGTATTACTGGGTGTACTGGGTATCTGTATTACTGGGTGTTCTGTGTATCTGTATTAGAGGGTGTACTGTGTGTCAGTATTACTGTGTGTTCGGGATATCAGTATTATTGGGTGTACTGGGTATCTGTATTACTGGGTGTTCTGGGTATCTGTATTATTGGGTGTACTGTGTATTGGTATTACTGGGTGTACTGGGTATCTATATTACTGAGTGTTCTGGGTATCTGTATTACTAGGTGTACTGTGTATCGGTATTACTAGGTGTACTGTTTAACATTACTGTGTGTACTGGGTATCTGTATTACTGGGTGTACTGTATAACATAATGAGGTGGTGTACTGGGAATCGGTGTAATGGCTATATGGGCATTGGTTTTGCTGGGAGTACTGGGTATCATTATTACTGAGTGTACTGGATATCGATATTGCTGGGTGTTGTGAGTATCTGTGTTACTGAGTGTACTGTGTATCGGTATTATTGGGTGTTCGCGGTATCGGTATTACTGTGTGTACTGGGTATCTGTATTACTGGGTGTTCTGGGTATCTGTATTACTGGGTGTTCTGTGTATCGGTATTACTGGGTGTACTGTTTAACATTACTGGGTGTCCTGGGTATCGGTATTACTGGGTGTACTGTATAACATTATGACTGGGTGTTCTGGGAATCGGTATTACTGGGTATATGGGTATTGGTTTTGCTGGGTGTACTGGGTATCGTTTTACTGAGTGTACTGGATATCGATATTGCTGGGTGCTCTGTGTATCGTATTACTGGGTGTACTGTGTATCGGTTTTACTGGGTGTTCGGGGTATCGGTATTACTGGGTGTACTGGGTATCTGTATTACTGGGTGTTCTGGGTTTCTGTATTATTGGGTGTACTGTTTATCGGTATTACTGGGTGTACTGAATATCGATATTGCTGGGTGCATTGTGTATCGTATTACTGAGTGGACTGTTAACCTCATTACTGGGTGTACTGGGTGTCTGTATTACTGTGTGTTCTGGGTATCTGTATTACTAGGTGTACTGTGTTTCGGTATTACAATTTGTACTGGGAATTGTTATTACTGGGTGTTCTGGGTTTCGGTATTACTGGGTGTATTGGGTATTGATATTACTGGGTGTTGTGGGTATCTGTATTACTGAGTGTACTGTGTATCGGTATTAAAGGGTGTTCGGGTTATCGGTATACTGTGTGTACTGGGTATCTGTATTACTGAGTGTTCTGGGTATCTGTATTACTGGGTGTTCTGTGTATCGGTATTACTGGGTGTACTGTTTAACATTACTGGGTGTACTGGGTATCGGTATTACTGGGTGTACTACGTATCGGTATTACTGGGTGTTCGGGGTATCGGTATTACTGGGTGTACTGGGTATCTGTATTACTGGGTGTTCTGTGTATCTGTATTAGAGGGTGTACTGTGTGTCAGTATTACTGTGTGTTCGGGATATCAGTATTATTGGGTGTTCTGGGTTTCGGTATTACTGTGTGTACTGGGTATCTGTATTACTGAGTGTTCTGGGTATCTGTATTACTGGGTGTTCTGTGTATCGGTATTACTGGGTGTACTGTTTAACATTACTGGGTGTACTGGGTATCGGTATTACTGGGTGTACTGCGTATCGGTATTACTGCGTATTCTGGGTATCGGTATGTCTGGGTGTTCTGGACATCGGTATTACTGGGTGTACTGTGTATCAGTATTACCGGGTGTACTTTGTATTGGTATTGCTGGGTGTACTGTGTAACGTTATTGCTGTGTTTTTCATGTATTGGTATTACGGGTGCACTCGGTATCGAATTACTGCTTGTACTGTATATCAGTACGTCTGGGTGTTCAGGTTTATGGTATTACTGTTTGTACTGTATAACATTATTGCTAGTGGTCTTGGTATCAGAATTACTGGGAGTCCTGGGTATTGGTTTAACTGGTTGTACGGTGTAACTTTATTTCTGGTAGTACTGTGTAACATAATTACTGGGTGTTCTGGGTATCTGTATTACTAAATGTATGGTGTAACTTTATTACTGGGTGTTCTTTGTAACGTTTTAACTGAGTGTTTTGTGTATCGGTATTGCTAGGTGTACTGTGAAACGTTATTACTGAGGGTTCTGGGTACAATATTGCTGGATGCTCTGTGTATCGTATTACTGGGTGTACCATTTATCTTTATTACTGGGTGCACTGTGTATCGATGTTACTGGGTGTCTGGGTATCTGTATTACTGGGTGTCCTGTCTATTGGTATTACTGGGTGTACTGCGTATCGGTATTACTGTGTTTTCGGGGTATCGGTATTACTGGGTGTACTGTTTATCCTTATTACTGGGTGTACTGGGTATTGATATTTCTGGGTGCTCTGTGTATCGTATTACTGGGTGTACCGTTTATCTTTATTACTGGGTGTACTGGGTATCGATACTACTGTGTGTCTGGGTATCTGTATTACTGGGTGTCCTGAGTATTGTTATTGCTGGGTGTACTGCGTATCGGTATTACTGGGTGTTCGGGGTATCGGTATTACTGGGTGTACTGGGTATCTGTATTACTGGGTGTTCTGTGTATCTGTATTAGAGGGTGTACTGTGTGTCAGTATTACTGTGTGTTCGGGATATCAGTATTATTGGGTGTACTGGGTATCTGTATTACTGGGTGTTCTGGGTATCTGTATTATTGGGTGTACTGTGTATTGGTATTACTGGGTGTACTGGGTATCTATATTACTGAGTGTTCTGGGTATCTGTATTACTAGGTGTACTGTGTATCGGTATTACTAGGTGTACTGTTTAACATTACTGTGTGTACTGGGTATCTGTATTACTGGGTGTACTGTATAACATAATGAGGTGGTGTACTGGGAATCGGTATTAATGGCTATATGGGCATTGGTTTTGCTGGGAGTACTGGGTATCATTATTACTGAGTGTACTGGATATCGATATTGCTGGGTGTTGTGAGTATCTGTGTTACTGAGTGTTCTGTGTATCGGTATTATTGGGTGTTCGCGGTATCGGTATTACTGTGTGTACTGGGTATCTGTATTACTGGGTGTTCTGGGTATCTGTATTACTGGGTGTTCTGTGTATCGGTATTACTGGGTGTACTGTTTAACATTACTGGGTGTCCTGGGTATCGGTATTACTGGGTGTACTGTATAACATTATGACTGGGTGTTCTGGGAATCGGTATTACTGGGTATATGGGTATTGGTTTTGCTGGGTGTACTGGGTATCGTTTTACTGAGTGTACTGGATATCGATATTGCTGGGTGCTCTGTGTATCGTATTACTGGGTGTACTGTGTATCGGTTTTACTGGGTGTTCGGGGTATCGGTATTACTGGGTGTACTGGGTATCTGTATTACTGGGTGTTCTGGGTTTCTGTATTATTGGGTGTACTGTTTATCGGTATTACTGGGTGTACTGAATATCGATATTGCTGGGTGCGTTGTGTATCGTATTACTGAGTGGACTGTTAACCTCATTACTGGGTGTACTGGGTGTCTGTATTACTGTGTGTTCTGGGTATCTGTATTACTAGGTGTAAAGTGTTTCGGTATTACAATTTGTACTGGGAATTGTTATTACTGGGTGTTCTGGGTTTCGGTATTACTGGGTGTATTGGGTATTGATATTACTGGGTGTTGTGGGTATCTGTATTACTGAGTGTACTGTGTATCGGTATTAAAGGGTGTTCGGGTTATCGGTATACTGTGTGTACTGGGTATCTGTATTACTGAGTGTTCTGGGTATCTGTATTACTGGGTGTTCTGTGTATCGGTATTACTGGGTGTACTGTTTAACATTACTGGGTGTACTGGGTATCGGTATTACTGGGTGTACTGCGTATCGGTATTACTGCGTATTCTGGGTATCGGTATGTCTGGGTGTTCTGGACATCGGTATTACTGGGTGTACTGTGTATCAGTATTACCGGGTGTACTTTGTATTGGTATTGCTGGGTGTATTGTGTAACGTTATTGCTGTGTTTTTCATGTATTGGTATTACGGGTGCACTCGGTATCGAATTACTGGTTGTACTGTATATCAGTACGTCTGGGTGTTCAGGTTTATGGTATTACTGTTTGTACTGTATAACATTATTGCTAGTGGTCTTGGTATCAGAATTACTGGGAGTCCTGGGTATTGGTTTAACTGGTTGTACGGTGTAACTTTATTTCTGGTAGTACTGTGTAACATAATTACTGGGTGTTCTGGGTATCTGTATTACTAAATGTATGGTGTAACTTTATTACTGGGTGTTCTTTGTAACGTTTTAACTGAGTGTTTTGTGTATCGGTATTGCTAGGTGTACTGTGAAACGTTATTACTGAGGGTTCTGGGTACAATATTGCTGGATGCTCTGTGTATCGTATTACTGGGTGTACCATTTATCTTTATTACTGGGTGCACTGTGTATCGATGTTACTGGGTGTCTGGGTATCTGTATTACTGGGTGTCCTGTCTATTGGTATTACTGGGTGTACTGCGTATCGGTATTACTGGGTTTTCGGGGTATCGGTATTACTGGGTGTACTAGGTTTCTGTATTACTGGGTCTTCTGTGTATCTGTATTAGAGGGTGTACTGTTTGTCAGTGTTACTGTGTGTTCGGGATATCAGTATTATTGGGTGTTCTGTGTATCGGTATTACTGGGTGTTCTGTGTATCTGTATTATTGGGTATACTGTGTATCGGTATTACTGGGTGTACTGGGTATCTGTATTACTGAGTGTTCTGGGTATCTTTATTACTGGGTGTTCTCTGTATCGGTATTACTGGGTGTACTGTTTAACATTACTGGGTGTACTGGGTATCGGTATTACTGGATGTACAGTAGAACATAATGAGTGGGTGTACCGGGAATCGGTATTAATGGGTATATGGGTATTAGTTTTGCTGGGAGTACTGTGTATCGTTATTACTGAGTGTACTGGATATCGATATTGCTGGGTGTTGAGAGTATCTGTGTTACCGAGTGTACCGTGTATCGGTATAAATGAGTGTTCGCGTTATCGGTATTACTGTGTGTACTGGGTATCTGTATTACTGGGTGTTCTGGGTATCTGTATTACTGGGTGTTCTGTGTATCGGTATTACTGGGTGTACTGTTTAACATTAATGGGTGTCCTGGGTATCGGTATTACTGCGTGTACTGTGTAACATTATGAATGGGTGTTCAGGGAATCGGTATTACTGAGTATATGGGTATTGGTTTTGCTGGGTGTACTGGGAATCGTTATTACTGAGTGTACTGGATATCGATATTGCTGGGTGCTCTGTGTATTTTATTATTGGGTGTACTGTGTATCGGTATTACTGGTTGTACATGGTATCTGTATTACTGAGTGTTCTGGGTATCTCTATTACTGGGTGTTCTGTTTATCGGTATTACTGGGTGTACTGTTTAACATTATTGGGTGTACTGGGTATCGGTATTACTGGGTGTACTGTATATCATTATGACTGGGTGTACTGGGAATCGGTATTAATGGGTATATGGGTATTGGTTTTGCTGGGTGTACTGGGTATGGTTATTACTGATTGTACTTGGTATCTCTATTACTGGGTGTTCTGTGTATCGGTATTACTTGGTGTACTGTATATCATTATGACTGGGTGTACTGGGAATCGGTATTAATGGGTATATGGGTATTGGTTTTTCTGGGTGTACTGGGTATGGTTATTACTGAGTGTACTGGATATCGATATTGCTGGGTGTCCTGTGTATCGCATTACTGGGTGTACTGTGTATCAGTATTACTGGGTGTTCGGGTTATCATTATTGCTGGGTGTACCGTTTATCTTTATTACTGGTTGTACTGGGTATCGATATTACTGGGTGTCTGGGTATCTGTATTACTGGGTGTCCTGTATATCAGTACGTCTGGATGTTCTGGGTAACGGTATTACTGTTTGTACTGTATAACATGATTCCTAGTGTTCTTGGTATCAGAATTACGGGGTTTTCTGGGTATCGGTATTACGCGTGAACGTGGAATCGGTATTAATGAGTGTACTGTGAATCGGTATTACTGGGTGTATTGGGTATAGGTTTTAGTGGGGTTTCTGGGTATCTGTATTACTAGGTATACGATGATACTTTATTACCGGGTGTTCTGTGTAAGGTTATTACTGAGAGTTCTGTGTATCGGTATTACTGGGTGTACTGTGTATCGTTATTACTGTGTGTTCTGGGTATCGGTATTACGGGTGTACTGGCTATCAATATTACTGGGTATACTGAGTAATTTTTTTTCTGGGTGGTCTGGGTATCGGTATTACTGTGTGTACTTGGTATCGGTATTACTAGGTGTACAGTGTAACCTATTACTAGGTGTTTTGTGTAACGATAGTACTGAGTGTTCTGTGTATCCGTATTACTTGGTGTACTGTGTAACCTTATTACTGGGTGCACTGGGTATCGGTATACTGGGTGTATTGTGAAACATTATTACTGGGTGTACTGGGAATCGGTAATACTGGGTGTACTGGGTATCGGTTTTACTGGGTGTACTGGGTATCGGTATTACGGGGTGTACTGGATATCGATATTGCTGGGTGCTTTGTGTATCCTATTGCTGAGTGGACTGTTAACCTCATTACTGGGTGTACTGGGTGTCTGTATTACTGTGTGTACTGGTTATCTGTATTACTAGGTGTACTGTGTTTCTGTATTACAATATGTACTGGGAATTGGTATTACTGGGTGTTCTGGGTTTCGGTATTACTGGGTGTACTGGGTATTGATATTAGTGGGTGTTGTGGGTATCTGTATTACTGAGTGTATTGTGTATCGGTATTAATGGGTGTTCGGGTTATCGGTATACTGTGTGTACTGGGTATCTGTATTACTGAGTGTTCTGGGTATCTGTATTACTGGGTGTTCTGTGTATCGATATTACTGGGTGTACTGTTTAACATTACTGGGTGTACTGGGTATCGGTATTACTGGGTGTACTGCGTATCGGTATTACTGGGTATTCTGGGCATTGGTATTTCTGGGTGTTCTGGGTTTCGGTATTACTGGGTGTAATGTTTAACATTACTGGGTGTACTGGGTATCGATATTACTGGGTTTCTGGGTACCTGTATTACTGGGTGTCCTGTGTATTGGTATTACTGTGTGTACTGCGTATCGGTATTAATAGGTCTTCTGGGTATCGGTATTTCTGGGTGTTCTGGACATCGGTATTACTGGGTGTACTGGGTATCAGTATTACCGGGTGTACTTTGTGTTGGTATTATTGGGTGTACTGTGAAACGTTATTGATGTGTTTTTCATGTATTGGTATTACGGTGTAGTCGGTATCGAATTACTGGTTGTACTGTATATCAGTACGTCTGGGTGTTCTGGGTAACGGTATTACAGTTTGTACTGTATAACATTATTCCTACTGTTCTTGGTATCAGAATTACTGGGTGTTCTGGGTATCAGTATTACTGCGTGTACTGTATAACATTATGACTGGGTGTTCTGGGAATCGGTATTACTGGGTATATGGGTATTGGTTTTGCTGAGTGTACTGGGTATCGTTATTACTGAGTGTACTGGATATCAATATTGCTGGGTGTCTGTGTATCATATTACTGGGTGTACTGTGTATCGGTATTACTGGGTGTTCGGGGTATCGGTATTATTGGGTGTACTGGGTATCTTTATTACTGGGTGTTCTGGGTATCTGTATTATTGGGTGTACTGTGTATCGGTATTACAGGGTGTACTGGGAATCTGTATTACTGAGTGTTCTGGGTATCTGTATTACTGGTTGTTCTCTGTATCGGTATTACTGGGTGTACTATTTAACATTACTGGGTGTACTGGGTATCGATATTACTGGGTGTCTGGGTATCTGTATTACTGGGTGTCCTGTGTATTGGTATTACTGGGTGTATTGCGTATCGGTATTACTGGGTGTCTGGGTATCTGTATTACTGGGTGTCCTGTGTATTGGTATTACTGGGTGTATTGCGTATCGGTATTACTGGGTCTTCTGGGTATCGTTATTTCTGGGTGTTCTGGACATCGGTATCACTGGGTGTACTGGGTATCAGTATTACCGGCTGTACTTTGTGTTGGTATTATTGGGTGTACTGTGAAACGTTATTGATGAGTTTTTCATGCATTGGTATTACCGGTGTACTCGGTATCGAATTACTGGTTGTACTGTATATCAGTACGTCTGGGTGTTCTGGGTAACGGTATTACAGTTTGTACTATATAACATTATTCCTAGTGTTCTTGGTATCAGAATTACTGGGTGTTCTGGGTATCAGTATTACTGCGTGTACTGTATAACATTATGACTGGGTGTTCTGGGAATCGGTATTACTGGGTATATGGGTATTGGTTTTGCTGGGTGTACTGGGTATCGTTATTACTGAGTGTACTGGATATCGATATTTCTGGGTGCTCTGTGTATCATATTACTGGGTGTACTGTGTATCGGTATTACTGGGTGTTCTGGGTATCGGTATTACTGGACGTACTGGGTATCTGTATTACTGGGTGTTCTGTGTATCTGTATTAGAGGGTGTACTGTGTGTCAGTATTACTGTGTCTTCAGGATATCAATATTATTGGGTGTACTGGGTATCTGTATTACTGGGTGTTCTGGGTATCTGTATTATTGGGAGTACTGTGTATCGGTATTACTGGGTGTACTGGGAATCTGTATTACTGAGTGTTCTGCGTATCTATATTACTGGGTGTTCTGTGTATCGGTATTACTGGGTGTACTGTTTAACATTACTGGGTGTACTGTGTATCGGTATTACTGGGTGTACTGTATAACATTATGACTGGGTGTTCTGGGAATCTGTATTACTGGGTGTTCTCGGTATCTGTATAACTGGGTGTCCTGTGTTTCGGTATTACTGTGTGTACAGGGTATCGGTATTAATGGGTCTTCTTGGTATCGGTATTACTAGATATTCTGGGTATCTGTATTACTAGGTGTACGGTGTAATTTTATTACTGGGTGTTCTGTGTATCGGTATTACTGGGTTTATTGTGTAACCTTATTACTGGGAGTACCGTGTATCGGTATTACTGCGTGTACTGTGTATCGGTATTACTGGGACTTCTGGGTATTGTTATTATAGGGTGTACTGTGTATCGATATTACTGTTGTATTGGGGATCAGTATTACTGAGGGTTCTGGGTATCTGTATTACTAGGTGTACATTGTAACTTATTACTAGGTGTTCTGTGTAACGATAGTACTGAGTGTTCTGTGTATCGGTATTACTTGGTGTACTGTGTAACCTTATTACTGGGTGCACTGGGTATCGGTATTACTGGGTGTACTGTATAACATAATGAGTGGGTGTACTGGGAATCGGTATTAATGGGTATATGGGTATTGGTTTTGCTGGGAGTACTGGGTATCGGTATTACTGGGTGTACTGGATATCGATATTGTTGGGTGCTTTGTGTATCGTATTACTGAGTGGACTGTTAACCTCATCACTGGGTGTACTGAGTGTCTGTATTACTCTGTGTTCTGGGTATCTGTATTACTAGGTGTACTGTGTTTCGGTATTACAATTTGTACTGGGAATTGGTATTACTGGGTGTTCTGGGTTACGGGATTACTGGGTGTACTGGGTATTGATATTAGTGGGTGTTGTGGGTATCTGTATAACTGAGTGTACTGTGTATCGGTATTAATGGGTGTTCGGGTTATCGGTATACTGTGTGTACTGGGTATCTGTATTATTGAGTGTTCTGGGTATCTGTATTACTGGGTGTTCTGTGTATCGATATTACTGGGTGTACTGTTTAACATTACTGGGTGTACTTCGTATCGGTATTACTGGGTGTACTGCGTATCGGTATTACCGTGTATTCCTGGTATTGGTATTTCTGGGTGTTCTGGGTTTCGGTATTACTGGGTGTACTGGATATTGATATTACTGGGTGTTGTGGGTATCTGTATTACTGAGTGTACTGTGTATCGGTATTAATGGGTGTTCGGGTTATCGGTATACTGTGTGTACTGGGTATCTGTATTACTGAGTGTTCTGGGTATCTGTATTACTGGGTGTTCTGTGTATCGATATTACTGGGTGTACTGTTAACATTACTGGGTGTACTGGGTATCGGTATTACTGGGTGTACTGCGTATCGGTATTACTGGGTATTCTGGGTATTGGTATTTCTGGGTGTTCTGGACATCGGTATTACTGGGTTTACTGGGTATCAATATCACCGGGTGTACTTTGTATTGGTATTGCTGGATGTACTGTGTAACGTTATTGATGAGTTTTTCATGCATTGGTATTACGGGTGCACTCGGTTTCGAATTACTGGTTGTACTGTATATCAGTACGTCTGGGTAATGGTATTACTGTTTGTACTGTATAACATTACTGCTAGTAGTCTTGGTATCAGAATTACTGGGTTTTCTGGGTATTGGTTTAACTGGTTGTACGGTGTAACTTTATTTCTGGGATTACTGTGTAACATAATTATTGGGTGTTCAGGGTATCTGTATTACTAAGTGTATGGTGTAACTTTATTACTGGCTGTTCTTTGTAACGTTTTAACTGAGTGTTTTGTGTATCGGTATTGCTAGGTGTACTGTGTAACGTTATTACTGTGTGTTCTGGGTACGATATTGCTGGATGCTCTGTGTATTGTATTACTGGGTGTACTGTTTATCAGTATTACTGGGTGTACTGGGTATTGATATTTCTGGGTGCTATGTGTATCGTATTACTGGGTGTACCATTTATCTTTATTACTGGGTGTCTGGGTATCTGTATTACTGGGTGTCCTGTGTATTGGTATTACTGTGTGTACTGCGTATCGGTATTACTGGGTCTTCTGGGTATCGGTATTTCTGGGTGTTCAGGACATCGGTATTACTGGGTGTACTGGGTATCAGTATTACCGGCTGTACTTTGTGTTGGTATTATTGGGTGTACTGTGAAACGTTATTGATGTGTTTTTCATGTATTGGTATTACGGTGTACACGGTATCGAATTACTGGTTGTACTGCATATCAGTATGTCTGGGTGTTCTGGGTAACGGTATTACAGTTTGTACTGTATAACATTATTCCTACTGTTCTTGGTATCAGAATTACTGGGTGTTCTGGGTATCAGTATTACTGCGTGTACTGTATAACTTTATGACTGGGTGTTCTGGGAATCGGTATTACTGGGTATATGGGTATTGGTTTTGCTGAGTGTACTGGGTATCGTTATTACTGAGTGTACTGGATATCGATATTGCTGGGTGCTCTGTGTATCATATTACTGGGTGTACTGTGTATCGGTATTACTGGGTGTTCGGGGTATCGGTATTACTGGGTGTACTGGGTATCTGTATTACTGGGTGTTCTGTGCATCTGTATTAGAGGGTGTACTGTGTGTCAGTATTACTGTGTGTTCAGGATATCAGTATTATTGGGTTTACTGGGTATCTGTATTACTGGGTGTTCTGGGTATCTGTATTATTGGGTGTACTGTGTATCGGTATTACTGGGTGTACTGGGAAACTGTGTTACTGAGTGTTCTGGGTATCTGTATTACTGGGTGTTCTCTGTATCGGTATTACTGGGTGTACTGTTTAACATTACTGGGTGTACTGGGTATCGATATTACTGGGTGTCTGGGTATCTGTATTACTGGGTGTCCTGTGTATTGGTATTACTGGGTGTACTGCGTATCGGTATTACTGTGTCTTCTGGGTATCGTTATTTCTGGGTGTTCTGGATATCGGTATTACTGGGTGTATTGGGTATCAGTATTACCGGCTGTACTTTGTGTTGGTATTATTGGGTATACTGTGAAACGTTATTGATGAGTTTTTCATGCATTGGTATTACGGGTGTACTCGGTATCGAATTACTGGTTGTACTGTATATCAGTACGTCTGGGTGTTCTGGGTAACGGTATTACAGTTTGTACTATATAACATTATTCCTAGTGTTCTTGGTATCAGAATTACTGGGTGTTCTGGGTATCAGTATTACTGCGTGTACTGTATAACATTATGACTGGGTGTTCTGGGAATCGGTATTACTGGGTATATGGGTATTGGTTTTGCTGGGTGTACTGGGTATCGTTATTACTGAGTGTACTGGATATCGATATTGCTGGGTGCTTTGTGTATCGTATTACTGAGTGGACTGTTAACTTCATTACTGGGTGTACTGGGTGTCTGTATTACTGTGTGTTCTGGTTATCTGTATTACTAGGTGTACTGTGTTTCGGTATTACAATTTGTACTGGGAATTGGTATTACTGGGTGTTCTGGGTTTCGGTATTACTGGGTGTACTGGGTATTGATATTACTGGGTGTTGTGGGTATCTGTATTACTGAGTGTACTGTGTATCGGTATTAAAGTGTGTTCGGGTTGTCGGTATACTGTGTGTACTGGGTATCTGTATTACTGAGTGTTCTGGGTATCTGTATTACTGGGTGTACTGTTTAACATTACTGGGTGTACTGGATATCGGTATTACTGGGTGTACTGCGTATCCGTATTACTGGGTATTCTGGGTATCGGTATGTCTGGGTGTTCTGGACATCGGTATTACTGGGTGTACTGGGTATCAGTATTACTGGGTGTACTTTGTATTGGTATTGCTGGGTGTACTGTGCAACGTTATTGCTGTGTTTTTCATGTATTGGTATTACGGGTGCACTCGGTATCGAATTACTGCTTGTACTGTATATCAGTACGTCTGCGTGTTCAGGGTTATGGTATTACTGTTTGTACTGTATAACATTATTGCTAGTGGTCTTGGTATCAGAATTACTGGGTGTCCTGGGTATTGGTTTAACTGTTTGTACGGTGTAACTTTATTTCTGGGAGTACTGTGTAACATAATTACTGGGTGTTCTGGTTATCTGTATTACTAAGTGTATGGTGTAACTTTATTACTGGGTGTTCTTTGTAACGTTTTAACTGAGTGTTTTGTGTATCGGTATTGCTAGGTGTACTGTGAAACATTATTACTGAGTGTTCTGGGTACAATATTGCTGGATGCACTGTGTATCGTATTACTGGGTGTACCATTTATCTTTATTACTGTGTGTACTGGGTATCGATATTACTGGGTGTCTGGGTATCTGTATTACTGGGTGTCCTGTCTATTGGTATTACTGGGTGTTCTGCGTATCGGTATTACTGGGTGTTCGGGGTATCGGTATTACTGGGTGTACTAGGTATCTGTATTACTGGGTCTTCTGTGTATCTGTATTAGAGGGTGTACTGTGTGTCAGCATTACTGTGTGTTTGGGATATCAGTATTATTGGGTGTTCTGTGTATCGGTATTACTGGGTGTACTGGGTATCTGTATTACTGAGTGTTCTGGGTATCTGTATTACTGGGTGTTCTGTGTATCGGTATTACTGGGTGTACTGTTTAACATTACTGGGAGTACTGGGTATCGGTATTACTGGGTGTACTGTATAACATAATGAGTGGGTGTACTGGGAATCGGTATGAATGGGTATATGGGTATTGGTTTTGCTGGGAGTACTGGGTATCGTTATTACTGAGTGTACTGGATATCGATATTGCTGGGTGTTGTGAGTATCTGTGTTACTGAGTGTACTGTGTATCGGTATAAATGAGTGTTCGCGTTATCGGTATTACTCTGTGTACTGGGCATCTGTATTACTGGGTGTTCTGGGTATCTGTATTACTTGGTGTTCTGTGTTTCGGTATTACTGGGTGTACTGTTTAACATTACTGGGTGTTCTGGGTATCGGTATTACTGGGTGTACTGTATAACATTATGAGTGGGTGTTCTGGGAATCGGTATTACTGGGTATATGTGGATTGGTTTTGCTGGGTGTACTGGGTATCGTTATTATTGAGTGTACTGGATATCGATATTCCTGGGTGCTCTGTGTATCGTATTACTGGGTGTACTGTGTATCGGTTTTACTGGGTGTTCGAGGTATCGGTATTACTGGGTGTACTGGGTATCTGTATTACTGGGTGTTCTGGGTATCTGTATTATTGGGTGTACTGTGTATCGGTATTACTGGTTGTACATGGTATCTGTATTACTGAGTGTTCTGGGTATCTCTATTACTGGGTGTTCTGTTTATCGGTATTACTGGGTGTACTGTTTAACATTATTGGGTGTACTGGGTATCGGTATTACTGGGTGTACTGTATATCATTATGACTGGGTGTACTGGGAATCGGTATTAATGGGTATATGGGTGTTGGTTTTGCTGGGTGTACTGGGTATGGTTATTACTGAGTGTACTGGATATCGATATTGCTGGGTGTCCTGTGTATCGTATTACTGGGTGTACTGTGCATCAGTATTATGGGTGTTCGGGGTATAGGTATTGCTGGGTGTAGTGGGCATCTGTATTACTGGGTGTTCTGTGTATCTGTATTAGAGGGTGTACTGTGTGTCAGTATTACTGGGTGTACTGGTTATCAGTATTACTGGGTTTACTGGGTATTGGTTTTACTGGGTGTACTGGTTATCAGTATTATCGGGTGTACTTTGTATTGGTATTGCTGGGTGTACTGTGTCACGTTATTGCTGTGTTTTTCATGTATTGGTATTACGGGTGCACTCGGTATCGAATTACTGCTTGTACTGTATATCAGTACGTCTGGGTGTTCTGGGTTATGGTATTACTGTTTGTAATGTATAACATTATTGCTAGTGGTCTTGGTATCAGAATTACTGGGTGTCCTGGGTATTGGTTTAACTGTTTGTACGGTGTAACTTTATTTCTGGGAGTACTGTGTAACATAATTACTGGGTGTTCTGGTTATCTGTATTACTAAGTGTATGGTGTAACTTTATTACTGGGTGTTCTTTGTAACGTTTTAACTGAGTGTTTTGTGTATCGGTATTGCTAGGTGTACTGTGAAACGTTATTACTGAGTGTTCTGGGTACAATATTGCTGGATGCACTGTGTATCGTATTACTGGGTGTACCATTTATCTTTATTACTGTGTGTACTGGGTATCGATATTACTGGGTGTCTGGGTATCTGTATTACTGGGTGTCCTGTCTATTGGTATTACTGGGTGTACTGCGTATTGGTATTACTGGGTGTTCGGGGTATCGGTATTACTGGGTGTACTAGGAATCTGTATTACTGGGTCTTCTGTGTATCTGTATTAGAGGGTGTACTGTGTGTCAGTATTACTGTGTGTTCGGGATATCAGTATTATTGGGTGTTCTGTTTATCGGTATTACTGGGTGTTCTGTGTATCTGTATTATTGGGTGTACTGTGTATCGGTATTACTGGGTGTACTGGGTATCTGTATTACTGAGTGTTCTGGGTATCTGTATTACTGGGTGTTCTGTGTATCGGTATTACTGGGTGTACTGTTTAACATTACTGGGAGTACTGGGTATCGGTATTACTGGGTGTACTGTATAACATAATGAGTGGGTGTATTGGGAATCGGTATTAATGGGTATATGGGTATTGGTTTTGCTGGGAGTACTGGGTATCGTTATTACTGAGTGTACTGGATATCGATATTGCTGGGTGTTGTGAGTATCTGTGTTACTGAGTGTACTGTGTAGCGGTATAAATGAGTGTTGGCGTTATCGGTATTACTGTGTGTACTGGGTATCTGTATTACTGGGTGTTCTGGGTGTCTGTATTACTGGGTGTTCTGTGTATCGGTATTACTGGGTGTACTGTTTAACATTACTGGGTATCCTGGGTATCGGTATTACTGGGTGTAATGTATAACATTATGAGTGGGTGTTCTGGGAATCGGTATTACTGGGTATATGGGGATGGGTTTTGCTGGGTGTACTGGGTATCGTTATTACTGAGTGTACTGGATATCGATATTGCTGGGTGCTCTGTGTATCGTATTACTGGGTGTACTGTGTATCGGTTTTACTGGTTGTTCGAGGTATCGGTATTACTGGGTGTACTGGGTATCTGTATTACTGGGTGTTCTGGGTATCTGTATTATTGGGTGTACTGTGTATCGGTATTACTGGTTGTACATGGTATCTGTATTACTGAGTTTTCTGGGTATCTCTTTTACTGGGTGTTCTGTTTATCGGTATTACTGGGTGTACTGTTTAACATTATTGGGTGTACTGGGTATCGGTATTACTGGGTGTACTGTATATCATTATGACTGGGTGTACTGGGAATCGGTATTAATGGGTATATGGGTGTTGGTTTTGCTGGGTGTACTGGGTATGGTTATTACTGAGTGTACTGGATATCGATATTGCTGGGTGTCCAGTGTATCGTATTACTGGGTGTACTGTGTATCAGTATTATGGGTGTTCGGGGTATCGGTATTGCTGGGTGTACTGGGCATCTGTATTACTGGGTGTTCTGTGTATCTGTATTAGAGGGTGTACTGTGTGTCAGTATTACTGGGTGTACTGGTTATCAGTATTACTGCGTTTACTGGGTATTGGTTTTACTGGGTGTACTGGGTATCAGTATTACCGGGTGTACTTTGTATTGGTATTGCTGGGTATACTGTGTAATGTTATTGCTGCGTTTTTCATGTATTGGTATTATGGGTGTACTCGGTATCGAATTACTGGTTGTACTGTATATCAGTATGTCTGGATGTTCTGGGTAACGGTATTACTGTTTGTACTGTATAAAATTATTTCTAGTGTTCTTGGTATCAGAATTACGGGGTGTTTTGGGTATCGGTATTATGGGTGAACGTGGAATCGGTATTAATGAGTGTACTGTGAATCGGTATTACTGGGTGTACTGGGTATAGGTTTTAGTGGGGTTTCTGGGTATCTGTATTACTAGGTAAACGATGATACTTTATTACCGGGTTTTCTGTGTAACGTTATTGCTGAGAGTTCTGTGTATCGGTATTACTGGGTGTACTGTGTATCGTTATTACTGGGTATTCTGGTTATCGGTATTACGGGTTTACTGGCTATCAGTATTAGTGGGTGTACTGTGTAACGTTATTACTGTGTGTTCTGGGTATCGGTATTACGGGTGTACTGGCTATCAATATTACTGGGTATACTGAGTAATTTTTTTTCTGGGTTGTCTGGATATCGGTATTACTGTGTGTACCTGTTATCGGTATTACTAGGTGTTCTAGGTATCAGTAGTTCTGCGTGTACAGGGTATCGGTATTATTGGGTGTTCTGGCTATCGGTATTACTGGGTGTACTGTGTATCGGTATTACTGGGCCTTCTGGGTATTGGTATTATAGGGTGTACTGTGTATCGATATTACTGTTGTACTGGGGATCAGTATTACTGAGTGTTCTGGGTATCTGTATTACTAGGTGTACAGTGTAACTTATTACTAGGTGTTTTGTGTAACGATAGTACTGAGTGTTCTGTGTATCGGTATTACTTGGTGTACTGTGTAACCTTACTACTGGGTGCACTGGGTATCGGTATACTGGGTGTATTGTGAAACATTATTACTGGGTGTACTGGGAATCGGTAATACTGTGTGTACTGGGTATCGTTATTACTGAGTGTACTGGATATCAATATTGCTGGGTGCTCTGTGTATCGTATTACCTGGTGTACTGTGTATCGGTTTTACTGGGTGTTCGGGGTATCGGTATTACTGGGTGTACTAGGTATCTGTATTACTGGGTGTTCTGGGTTTCTGTATTATTGGGTGTACTGTGTATCGGTATTACTGGGTGTACTGGATATCGATATTGCTGGGTGCTTTGTGTATCGTATTACTGAGTGGACTATTAACCTCATTACTGGGTGTCTGTATTACTGTGTGTTCTGGTTATCTGTATTACTAGGTGTACTGTGTTTCGGTATTACAATATGTACTGGGAATTGGTATTACTGGGAGTTCTGGGTTTCGGTTTTACTGGGTGTACTGGGTATTGATATTAGTGGGTGTTGTGGGTATCTGTATTACTGAGTGTACTGCGTATCGGTATTAATGGGTGCTCGGGTTATCGGTATACTGTGTGTACTGGGTATCTGTATTACTGAGTGTTCTGGATATCTGTATTACTGGGTGTTCTGTGTATCGATATTACTGGGTGTACTGTTTAACATTACTGGGTGTACTTCGTATCGGTATTACTGGGTGTACTGCGTATCGGTATTACTGTGTATTCCTGGTATTGGTATTTCTGGGTGTTCTGTGTTTCGGTATTACTGGGTGTACTGGGTATTCATATTACTGGGTGTTGTGCGTATCTGTATTACTGAGTGTACTGTGTATCGGTATTAATGGGTGTTCGGGTTATCGGTATACTGTGTGTACTGGGTATCTGTATTACTGAGTGTTCTGGGTATCTGTATTACTGGGTGTTCTGTGTATCGATATTACTGGGTGTACTGTTTAACATTACTGGGTGTACTGGGTATCGGTATTACTGGGTGTACTGCGTATCGGTATTACTGGGTATTCTGGGTATTGGTATTTCTGGGTGTTCTGGACATCGGTATTACTGGGTTTACTGGGTATCAGTATCACCGGGTGTACTTTGTATTGGTATTGCTGGGTGTACTGTGTAACGTTATTGATGAGTTTTTCATGCATTGGTATTACGGGTGCACTCGGTATCGAATTACGGGTTGTACTGTATATCAGTACGTCTGGGTAATGGTATTACGGTTTGTACTGTATAACATTATTGCTTGTGGTCTTGGTATCAGAATTACTGGGTGTTCTGGGTATTGGTTTAACTGGTTGTACGGTGTAACTTTATTTCTGGGATTACTGTGTAACATAATTATTGGGTGTTCAGGGTATCTGTATTACTAAGTGTATGGTGTAACTTTATTACTGGCTGTTCTTTGTAACATTTTAACTGAGTGTTTTGTGAATCGGTATTGCTAGGTGTACTGTGTAACGTTATTACTGTGTGTTCTGGGTACGATATTGCTGGATGCTCTGTGTATTGTATTACTTGGTATACTGTTTATCAGTATTACTAGGTGTACTGGGTATTGATATTTCTGGGTGCTCTGTGTATCGTATTACTGGGTGTACCATTTATCTTTATTACTGGGTGTCTGGGTATCTGTATTATTGGGTGTCCTGTGTATTGGTATTACTGGGTGTACTGCGTATCGGTATTACTGGCTCTTCTGGGTATCGGTATTTCTGGGTGTTCTGGACATCGGTATTACTGGGTGTACTGGGTATCAGTATTACTGGGTTTACTTTGTGTTGGTATTATTGGGTGTACTGTGAAACGTTATTGATGTGTTTTTCATGTATTGGTATTACGGTGTAGTCGGTATCGAATTACTGGTTGTACTGCATATCAGTATGTCTGGGTGTTCTGGGTAACGGTATTACAGTTTGTACTGTATAACATTATTTCTACTGCTCTTGGTATCAGAATTACTGGGTGTTCTGGGTATCAGTATTACTGCGTGTACTGTATAACTTTATGACTGGATGTTCTGGGAATCGGTATTACTGGGTATATGGGTATTGGTTTTGCTGAGTGTACAGGGTATCGTTATTACTGAGTTTACTGGATATCAATATTGCTGGGTGCTCTGTGTATCATAGTACTGGGTGTACTGTGTATCGGTATTACTGGTTGTTCGGGGTATCGGTATTACTGGGTGTACTGGGTATCTGTATTACTGGGTGTTCTGTGCATCTGTATTAGAGGGTGTACTGTGTGTCAGTATTACTGTGTGTTCAGGATATCAGTATTATTGGGTGTACTGGGTATCTGTATTACTGGGTGTTCTGGGTATCTGTATTATTGGGTGTACTGTGTATCGGTATTACTGGGTGTACTGGGAATCTGTATTACTGAGTGTTCTGGGTATCTGTATTACTGGGTGTTCTCTGTATCGGTATTACTGAGTGTACTGTTTAACATTACTGGGTGTACTGGGTATCGGTATTACTGGGTATACTGTATAACATTATGACTGGGTGTTCTGGGAATCTGTATTACTGGGTGTTCTCGGTATCTGTATAACTGGGTGTCCTGTGTTTCGGTATTACTGTGTGTACAGGGTATCGGTATTAATGGGTCTTCTTGGTATCGGTATTACTAAATATTCTGGGTATCTGTATTACTAGGTGTACGGTGGAATTTTATTACTGGGTGTTCTGTGTATCGGTATTACTGGGTTTATTGTGTAACCTTATTACTGGGAGTACTGTGTATCGGTATTACTGCGTGTACTGTGTATCGGTATTACTGGGCCTTCTGGGTATTGTTATTATAGGGTGTACTGTGTATCGATATTACTGTTGTATTGGGGATCAGTATTACTGAGTGTTCTGGGTATCTGTATTACTAGGTGTACATTGTAACTTATTACTAGGTGTTCTGTGTAACGATAGTACTGAGTGTTCTCTGTATCGTTATTACTTGGTGTACTGTGTAACCTTATTACTGGGTACACTGGGTATCGGTAATACTGGGTGTATTGTTTAACATTATTACTGGGTGTACTGGGAATCGGTAATACTGGGTGTACTGGGTATCGGTTTTACTGGGTGTACTGGGTATCGGTATTACTGGGTGTACTGGATATCGATATTGTTGGGTGCTTTGTGTATCGTATTACTGAGTGGACTGTTAACCTCATCACTGGGTGTACTGGGTGTCTGTATTACTGTGTGTTCTGGGTATCTGTATTACTAGATGTACTGTGTTTCGGTATCACAATTTGTACTGGGAATTGGTATTACTGGGTGTTCTGGGTTACGGGATTACTGGGTGTACTGGGTATTGATATTACTGGGTGTTGTGGGTATCTGTATAACTGAGTGTACTGTGTATCGGTATTAATGGGTGTTCGGGTTATCGGTATACTGTGTGTACTGGGTATCTATATTACTGAGTGTTCTGGGTATCTGTATTACTAGGTGTACAGTGTAACTTATTACTAGGTGTTCTGTGTAACGATAGTACTGAGTGTTCTGTGTATCGGTATTACTTGGTGTACTGTGTAACCTTATTACTGGGTGTACTGGGTATCGGTTTTACTGGGTGTACTGGGTATCGGTATTACTGGGTGTACTGGATATCGATATTGCTGGGTGCTTTGTGTATCGTATTGCTGAGTGGACTGTTAACCTCATTACTGGGTGTACTGGGTGTCAATATTACTGTGTGTTATGGGCATCTGTATTACTAGGTGTACTGTGTTTCGGTATTACAATATGTACTGGGAATTGGTATTACTGGGTGTTCTGGGTTTCGGTATCACTGGGTGTACTGGGTATTGATATTAGTGGGTGTTGTGGGTATCTGTATTACTGAGTGTACTGCATATCGGTATTAATGGGTGTTCGGGTTACCGGTATACTGTGTGTACTGGGTATCTGTATTACAGAGTGTTCTGGGTATCTGTATTACTGGGTGTTCTGTGTATCGATATTACTGGGTGTACTGTTGAACATTACTGGGTGTACTTCGTATCGGTATTACTGGGTGTACTGCGTATCGGTATTACTGTGTATTCCTGGTATTGGTATTTCTGGGTGTTCTGGGTTTCGGTATTACTGGGTGTACTGGGTATTGATATTACTGTGTGTTGTGGGTAACTGTATTTCTGAGTGTACTGTGTATCGGTATTAATGGGTGTTCGGGTTATCGGTATACTGTGTGTACTGGGTATCTGTATTACTGAGTGTTCTGGGTATCTGTATTACTGGGTGTTCTGTGTATCGATATTACTGGGTGTACTGTTAACATTACTGGGTGTACTGGGTATCGGTATTACTGGGTGTACTGCGTATCAGTATTACTGGGTATTCTGGGTATTGGTATTTCTGGGTGTTCTGGACATCGGTATTACTGGGTTTACTGGGTATCAGTATCACCGGGTGTACTTTGTATTGGTATTGCTGGGTGTACTGTGTAACGTTATTGATGAGTTTTTCATGCATTGGTATTACGGGTGCACTCGGTATCGAATTACTGGTTGTACTGTATATCAGTACTTCTGGGTAATGGTATTACTGTTTGTACTGTATAACATTACTGCTAGTGGTCTTGGTATCAGAATTACTGGGTTTTCTGGGTATTGGTTTAACTGGTTCTACGGTGTAACTTTATTTCTGGGATTACTGTGTAACATAATGATTGGGTGTTCAGGGTATCTGTATTACTAAGTGTATGGTGTAACTTTATTACTGGCTGTTCTTTGTAACGTTTTAACTGAGTGTTTTGTGTATCGGTATTGCTAGGTGTACTGTGTTACGTTATTACTGTGTGTTCTGGGTATGATATTGCTGGATGCTCTGTGTATTGTATTAGTGGGTGTACTGTTTATTAGTATTACTGGGTGTACTGGGTATTGATATTTCTGGGTGCTATGTGTATCGTATTACTGGGTGTACCATTTATCTTTATTACTGGGTGTCTGGGTATCTGTATTACTGGGTGTCCTCTGTATTGGTATTACTGGGTGTACTGAGTATCAATATTACTGGGTCTTCTGGGTATCGGTATTTCTGGGTGTTCTGGACATCGGTATTACTGGGTGTACTGGGTATCAGTATTACCGGGTGTACTTTGTGTTGGTATTATTGGGTGTACTGTGAAACGTTATTGATGTGTTTTTCATGTATTGGTATTATGGTGTAGTCGGTATCGAATTACTGGTTGTACTGCATATCAGTATGTCTGGGTGTTCTGGGTAACGGTATTACAGTTTGTACTGTATAACATTATTCCTACTGTTCTTGGTATCAGAATTACTGGGTGTTCTGGGTATCAGTATTACTGCCTTTACTGTATAACATTATGACTGGGTGTTCTGGGAATCGGTATTACTGGGTATATGGGTATTGGTTTTGCTGAGTGTACTGGGTATCGTTATTACTGAGTGTACTGGATATCAATATTGCTGGGTGCTCTGTGTATCATATTACTGGGTGTACTGTGTATCGGTATTACTGGGTGTTCGGGGTATCGGTATTACTGGGTTTACTGGGTATCTGTATTACTGGGTGTTCTGTGCATCTGTATTAGAGGGTGTACTGTGTGTCAGTATTACTGTGTGTTCAGGATATCAGTATTATTGGGTGTACTGGGTATCTGTATTACTGGGTGTTCTGGGTATCTGTATTATTGGGTGTACTGTGTATCGGTATTACTGGGTGTACTGGGAATCTGTATTACTGAGTGTTCTGGGTATCTGTATTACTGGGTGTTCTCTGTATCGGTATTACTGGGTGTACTATTTAACATTACTGGGTGTACTGGGTATCGATATTACTGGGTGTCTGGGTATCTGTATTACTGGTTGTCCTGTGTATTGGTATTACTGGGTGTATTGCGTATCGGTATTACTGGGTGTCTGGGTATCTGTATTACTGGGTGTCCTGTGTATTGGTATTACCTGGTGTATTGCGTATCGGTATTACTGGGTCTTCTGGGTATCGATGTTTCTGGATGTACTTTGTGTTGGTATTATTGGGTGTACTGTGAAACGTTATTGATGAATTTTTCATGCATTGGTATTACGGGTGTACTCGGTATCGAATTACTGGTTGTACTGTATATCAGTACGTCTGGGTGTTCTGGGTAACGGTATTACAGTTTGTACTATATAACATTATTCCTAGTGTTCTTGGTATCAGAATTACTGGGTGTTCTGGGTATCAGTATTACTGCGTGTACTGTATAACATTATGACTGGGTGTTCTGGGAATCGGTATTACTGGGTATATGGGTATTGGTTTTGATGGGTGTACTGGGTATCGTTATTACTGAGTGTACTGGATATCGATATTGCTGGGTGCTCTGTGTATCATATTACTGGGTGTACTGTGTATCGGTATTACTGGGTGTTCTGGGTATCGGTATTACTGGACATATTGGGTATCTGTATTACTGGGTGTTCTGTGTATCTGTATTAGAGGGTCTACGGTGTGTCAGTATTACTGTGTGTTCAGGATATCAATATTGTTGGGTGTACTGGGTATCTGTATTACTGGGTGTTCTGGGTATCTGTATTATTGGGAGTACTGTGTATCGGTATTACTGGGTGTACTGGGAATCTGTATTACTGAGTGTTCTGGGTATCTATATTACTTGGTGTTCTGTGTATCGGTATTACTGGGTGTACTGTTTAACATTACTGGGTGTACTGGGTATCGGTATTACTGGGTGTACTGCGTATCGGTATTACTGCGTATTCTGGGTATCGGTATGTCTGGGTGTTCTGGACATCGGTATTACTGGGTGTACTGTGTATCAGTATTACCGGGTGTACTTTGTATTGGTATTGCTGGGTGTACTGTGTAACGTTATTGCTGTGTTTTTCATGTATTGGTATTACGGGTGCACTCGGTATCGAATTACAGCTTGTACTGTATATCAGTACGTCTGGGTGTTCAGGTTTATGGTATTACTGTTTGTACTGTATAACATTATTGCTAGTGGTCTTGGTATCAGAATTACTGGGAGTCCTGGGTATTGGTTTAACTGGTTGTACGGTGTAACTTTATTTCTGGTAGTACTGTGTAACATAATTACTGGGTGTTCTGGGTATCTGTATTACTAAATGTATGGTGTAACTTTATTACTGGGTGTTCTTTGTAACGTTTTAACTGAGTGTTTTGTGTATCAGTATTGCTAGGTGTACTGTGAAACGTTATTACTGAGGGTTCTGGGTACAATATTGCTGGATGCTCTGTGTATCGTATTACTGGGTGTACCATTTATCTTTATTACTGGGTGCACTGGGTATCGATGTTACTGGGTGTCTGGGTATCTGTATTACTGGGTGTCCTGTCTATTGGTATTACTGGGTGTACTGCGTATCGGTATTACTGGGTGTTCGGGGTATCGGTATTACTGGGTGTACTAGGTATCTGTATTACTGGGTCTTCTGTGTATCTGTATTAGAGGGTGTACTGTGTGTCAGTGTTACTGTGTGTTCGGGATATCAGTATTATTGGGTGTTCTGTGTATCGGTATTACTAGGTGTTCTGTGTATCTGTATTATTGGGTATACTGTGTATCGGTATTACTGGGTGTACTGGGTATCTGTATGACTGAGTGTTCTGGGTATCTTTATTACTGGGTGTTCTCTGTATCGGTATTACTGGGTGTACTGTTTAACATTACTGGGTGTACTGGGTATCGGTATTACTGGATGTACAGTAGAACATAATGTGTGGGTGTACCGGGAATCGGTATTAATGGGTATATGGGTATTAGTTTTGCTGGGAGTACTGTGTATCGTTATTACTGAGTGTACTGGATATCGATATTGCTGGGTGTTGAGAGTATCTGTGTTACCGAGTGTACTGTGTATCGGTATTAATGGGTGTTCGGGTTATCGGTATACTGTGTGTACTGGGTATCTATATTACTGAGTGTTCTGGGTATCTGTATTACTAGGTGTACAGTGTAACTTATTACTAGGTGTTCTGTGTAACGATAGTACTGAGTGTTCTGTGTATCGGTATTACTTGGTGTACTGTGTAACCTTATTACTGGGTGTACTGGGTATCGGTTTTACTGGGTGTACTGGGTATCGGTATTACTGGGTGTACTGGATATCGATATTGCTGGGTGCTTTGTGTATCGTATTGCTGAGTGGACTGTTAACCTCATTACTGGGTGTACTGGGTGTCAATATTACTGTGTGTTATGGGCATCTGTATTACTAGGTGTACTGTGTTTCGGTATTACAATATGTACTGGGAATTGGTATTACTGGGTGTTCTGGGTTTCGGTATCACTGGGTGTACTGGGTATTGATATTAGTGGGTGTTGTGGGTATCTGTATTACTGAGTGTACTGCATATCGGTATTAATGGGTGTTCGGGTTACCGGTATACTGTGTGTACTGGGTATCTGTATTACAGAGTGTTCTGGGTATCTGTATTACTGGGTGTTCTGTGTATCGATATTACTGGGTGTACTGTTGAACATTACTGGGTGTACTTCGTATCGGTATTACTGGGTGTACTGCGTATCGGTATTACTGTGTATTCCTGGTATTGGTATTTCTGGGTGTTCTGGGTTTCGGTATTACTGGGTGTACTGGGTATTGATATTACTGTGTGTTGTAGGTAACTGTATTACTGAGTGTACTGTGTATCGGTATTAATGGGTGTTCGGGTTATCGGTATACTGTGTGTACTGGGTATCTGTATTACTGAGTGTTCTGGGTATCTGTATTACTGGGTGTTCTGTGTATCGATATTACTGGGTGTACTGTTAACATTACTGGGTGTACTGGGTATCGGTATTACTGGGTGTACTGCGTATCAGTATTACTGGGTATTCTGGGTATTGGTATTTCTGGGTGTTCTGGACATCGGTATTACTGGGTTTACTGGGTATCAGTATCACCGGGTGTACTTTGTATTGGTATTGCTGGGTGTACTGTGTAATGTTATTGATGAGTTTTTCATGCATTGGTATTACGGGTGCACTCGGTATCGAATTACTGGTTGTACTGTATATCAGTACTTCTGGGTAATGGTATTACTGTTTGTACTGTATAACATTACTGCTAGTGGTCTTGGTATCAGAATTAATGGGTTTTCTGGGTATTGGTTTAACTGGTTCTACGGTGTAACTTTATTTCTGGGATTACTGTGTAACATAATGATTGGGTGTTCAGGGTATCTGTATTACTAAGTGTATGGTGTAACTTTATTACTGGCTGTTCTTTGTAACGTTTTAACTGAGTGTTTTGTGTATCGGTATTGCTAGGTGTACTGTGTTACGTTATTACTGTGTGTTCTGGGTACGATATTGCTGGATGCTCTGTGTATTGTATTACTGGGTGTACTGTTTATTAGTATTAATGGGTGTACTGGGTATTGATATTTCTGGGTGCTATGTGTATCGTATTACTGGGTGTACCATTTATCTTTATTACTGGGTGTCTGGGTATCTGTATTACTGGGTGTCCTCTGTATTGGTATTACTGGGTGTACTGAGTATCAATATTACTGGGTCTTCTGGGTATCGGTATTTCTGGGTGTTCTGGACATCGGTATTACTGGGTGTACTGGGTATCAGTATTACCGGGTGTACTTTGTGTTGGTATTATTGGGTGTACTGTGAAACGTTATTGATGTGTTTTTCATGTATTGGTATTATGGTGTAGTCGGTATCGAATTACTGGTTGTACTGCATATCAGTATGTCTGGGTGTTCTGGGTAACGGTATTACAGTTTGTACTGTATAACATTATTCCTACTGTTCTTGGTATCAGAATTACTGGATGTTCTGGGTATCAGTATTACTGCCTTTACTGTATAACATTATGACTGGGTGTTCTGGGAATCGGTATTACTGGGTATATGGGTATTGGTTTTGCTGAGTGTACTGGGTATCGTTATTACTGAGTGTACTGGATATCAATATTGCTGGGTGCTCTGTGTATCATATTACTGGGTGTACTGTGTATCGGTATTACTGGGTGTTCGGGGTATCGGTATTACTGGGTTTACTGGGTATCTGTATTACTGGGTGTTCTGTGCATCTGTATTAGAGGGTGTACTGTGTGTCAGTATTACTGTGTGTTCAGGATATCAGTATTATTGGGTGTACTGGGTATCTGTATTACTGGGTGTTCTGGGTATCTGTATTATTGGGTGTACTGTGTATCGGTATTACTGGGTGTACTGGGAATCTGTATTACTGAGTGTTCTGGGTATCTGTATTACTGGGTGTTCTCTGTATCGGTATTACTGGGTGTACTATTTAACATTACTGGGTGTACTGGGTATCGATATTACTGGGTGTCTGGGTATCTGTATTACTGGTTGTCCTGTGTATTGGTATTACTGGGTGTATTGCGTATCGGTATTACTGGGTGTCTGGGTATCTGTATTACTGGGTGTCCTGTGTATTGGTATTACCTGGTGTATTGCGTATCGGTATTACTGGGTCTTCTGGGTATCGGTATTTCTGGATGTACTTTGTGTTGGTATTATTGGGTGTACTGTGAAACGTTATTGATGAATTTTTCATGCATTGGTATTACGGGTGTACTCGGTATCGAATTACTGGTTGTACTGTATATCAGTACGTCTGGGTGTTCTGGGTAACGGTATTACAGTTTGTACTATATAACATTATTCCTAGTGTTCTTGGTATCAGAATTACTGGGTGTTCTGGGTATCAGTATTACTGCGTGTACTGTATAACATTATGACTGGGTGTTCTGGGAATCGGTATTACTGGGTATATGGGTATTGGTTTTGATGGGTGTACTGGGTATCGTTATTACTGAGTGTACTGGATATCGATATTGCTGGGTGCTCTGTGTATCATATTACTGAGTGTACTGTGTATCGGTATTACTGGGTGTTCTGGGTATCGGTATTACTGGACATATTGGGTATCTGTATTACTGGGTGTTCTGTGTATCTGTATTAGAGGGTCTACGGTGTGTCAGTATTACTGTGTGTTCAGGATATCAATATTGTTGGGTGTACTGGGTATCTGTATTACTTGGTGTTCTGGGTATCTGTATTATTGGGAGTACTGTGTATCGGTATTACTGGGTGTACTGGGAATCTGTATTACTGAGTGTTCTGGGTATCTATATTACTGGGTGTTCTGTGTATCGGTATTACTGGGTGTACTGTTTAACATTACTGGGTGTACTGGGTATCGGTATTACTGGGTGTACTGCGTATCGGTATTACTGCGTATTCTGGGTATCGGTATGTCTGGGTGTTCTGGACATCGGTATTACTGGGTGTACTGTGTATCAGTATTACCGGGTGTACTTTGTATTGGTATTGCTGGGTGTACTGTGTAACGTTATTGCTGTGTTTTTCATGTATTGGTATTACGGGTGCACTCGGTATCGAATTACTGCTTGTACTGTATATCAGTACGTCTGGGTGTTCAGGTTTATGGTATTACTGTTTGTACTGTATAACATTATTGCTAGTGGTCTTGGTATCAGAATTACTGGGAGTCCTGGGTATTGGTTTAACTGGTTGTACGGTGTAACTTTATTTCTGGTAGTACTGTGTAACATAATTACTGGGTGTTCTGGGTATCTGTATTACTAAATGTATGGTGTAACTTTATTACTGGGTGTTCTTTGTAACGTTTTAACTGAGTGTTTTGTATATCAGTATTGCTAGGTGTACTGTGAAACGTTATTACTGAGGGTTCTAGGTACAATATTGCTGGATGCTCTGTGTATCGTATTACTGGTTGTACCATTTATCTTTATTACTGGGTGCACTGGGTATCGATGTTACTGGGTGTCTGGGTATCTGTATTACTGGGTGTCCTGTCTATTGGTATTACTGGGTGTACTGCGTATCGGTATTACTGGGTGTTCGGGGTATCGGTATTACTGGGTGTACTAGGTATCTGTATTACTGGGTCTTCTGTGTATCTGTATTAGAGGGTGTACTGTGTGTCAGTGTTACTGTGTGTTCGGGATATCAGTATTATTGGGTGTTCTGTGTATCGGTATTACTGGGTGTTCTGTGTATCTGTATTATTGGGTATACTGTGTATCGGTATTACTGGGTGTACTGGGTATCTGTATGACTGAGTGTTCTGGGTATCTTTATTACTGGGTGTTCTCTGTATCGGTATTACTGGGTGTACTGTTTAACATTACTGGGTGTACTGGGTATCGGTATTACTCGATGTACAGTGGAACATAATGAGTGGGTGTACCGGGAATCGGTATTAATGGGTATATGGGTATTAGTTTTGCTGGGAGTACTGTGTATCGTTATTACTGAGTGTACTGGATATCGATATTGCTGGGTGTTGAGAGTATCTGTGTTACCGAGTGTACTGTGTATCGGTATAAATGAGTGTTCGCGTTATCGGTATTACTGTGTGTACTGGGTATCTGTATTACTGGGTGTTCTGGGTATCTGTATTACTGGGTGTTCTGTGTATCGGTATTACTGGGTGTACTTTTTAACATTACTGGGTGTCCTGGGTATCGGTATTACTGCGTGTACTGTATAACATTATGAATGGGTGTTCAGGGAATCGGTATTACTGAGTATATGGGTATTGGTTTTGCTGGGTGTACTGGGAATCGTTATTACTGAGTGTACTGGATATCGATATTGCTGGGTGCTCTGTGTATTTTATTATTGGGTGTACTGTGTATCGGTATTACTGGTTGTACATGGTATCTGTATTACTGAGTGTTCTGGGTATCTCTATTACTGGGTGTTCTGTTTATCGGTATTACTGGGTGTACTGTTTAACATTATTGGGTGTACTGGGTATCGGTATTACTGGGTGTACTGTATATCATTATGACTGGGTGTACTGGGAATCGGTATTAATGGGTATATGGGTATTGGTTTTGCTGGGTGTACTGGGTATGGTTATTACTGATTGTACTTGGTATCTCTATTACTGGGTGTTCTGTGTATCGGTATTACTTGGTGTACTGTATATCATTATGACTGGGTGTACTGGGAATCGGTATTAATGGGTATATGGGTATTGGTTTTTCTGGGTGTACTGGGTATGGTTATTACTGAGTGTACTGGATATCGATATTGCTGGGTGTCCTGTGTATCGCATTACTGGGTGTACTGTGTATCAGTATTACTGGGTGTTCGGGGTATCATTATTGCTGGGTGTACCGTTTATCTTTATTACTGGTTGTACTGGGTATCGATATTACTGGGTGTCTGGGTATCTGTATTACTGGGTGTCCTGTATATCAGTACGTCTGGATGTTCTGGGTAACGGTATTACTGTTTGTACTGTATAACATGATTCCTAGTGTTCTTGGTATCAGAATTACGGGGTGTTCTGGGTATCGGTATTACGGGTGAACGTGGAATCGGTATTAATGAGTGTACTGTGAATCGGTATTACTGGGTGTATTGGGTATAGGTTTTAGTGGGGTTTCTGGGTATCTGTATTACTAGGTATACGATGATACTTTATTACCGGGTGTTCTGTGTAAGGTTATTACTGAGAGTTCTGTGTATCGGTATTACTGGGTGTTCTGTGTATCGTTATTACTGGGTATTCTGGTTATCGGTATTACGGGTTTACTGGCTATCAGTATTAGTGGGTGTACTGTGTAACGTTATTACTGTGTGTTCTGGGTATCGGTATTACGGGTGTACTGGCTATCAATATTACTGGGTATACTGAGTAATTTTTTTTCTGGGTGGTCTGGGTATCGGTATCACTGTGTGTACTTGGTATCGGTATTACTAGGTGTTCGAGGTATCAGTAGTACTGCGTGTACGGGGTATCGGTATTATTGGGTGTTCTGGCTATCGGTATTACTGGGTGTACTGTGTATCGGTATTACTGGGCCTTCTGGGTATTGTTATTATAGGGTGTACTGTGTATCTATATTACTGTTGTATTGGGGATCAGTATTACTGAGTGTTCTGGGTATCTGTATTACTAGGTGTACAGTGTAACCTATTACTAGGTGTTTTGTGTAACGATAGTACTGAGTGTTCTGTGTTATCGTATTACTTGGTGTACTGTGTAACCTTATTACTGGGTGCACTGGGTATCGGTATACTGGGTGTATTGTGAAACATTATTACTGGGTGTACTGGGAATCGGTAATACTGGGTGTACTGGGTATCGGTTTTACTGGGTGTACTGGGTATCGGTATTACGGGGTGTACTGGATATCGATATTGCTGGGTGCTTTGTGTATCCTATTGCTGAGTGGACTGTTAACCTCATTACTGGGTGTATGTGTGTCTGTATTACTGTGTGTTCTGGTTATCTGTATTACTAGGTGTACTGTGTTTCTGTATTACAATATGTACTGGGAATTGGTATTACTGGGTGTTCTGGGTTTCGGTATTACTGGGTGTACTGGGTATTGATATTAGTGGGTGTTGTGGGTATCTGTATTACTGAGTGTACTGTGTATCGGTATTAATGGGTGTTCGGGTTATCGGTATACTGTGTGTACTGGGTATCTGTATTACTGAGTGTTCTGGGTATCTGTATTACTGGGTGTTCTGTGTATAGATATTACTGGGTGTACTGTTTAACATTACTGGGTGTACTGGGTATCGGTATTACTGGGTGTACTGCGTATCGGTATTACTGGGTATTCTGGGCATTGGTATTTCTGGGTGTACTGCGTATCGGTATTAATAGGTCTTCTGGGTATCGGTATTTCTGGGTGTTCTGGACATCGGTATTACTGGGTGTACTGGGTATCAGTATTACCGGGTGTACTTTGTGTTGGTATTATTGGGTGTACTGTGAAACGTTATTGATGTGTTTTTCATGTATTGGTATTACGGTGTAGTCGGTATCGAATTACTGGTTGTACTGTATATCAGTACGTCTGGGTGTTCTGGGTAACGGTATTACAGTTTGTACTGTATAACATTATTCCTACTGTTCTTGGTATCAGAATTACTGGGTGTTCTGGGTATCAGTATTACTGCGTGTACTGTATAGCATTATGACTGGGTGTTCTGGGAATCGGTATTACTGGGTATATGGGTATTGGTTTTGCTGAGTGTACTGGGTATCGTTATTACTGAGTGTACTGGATATCAATATTGCTGGGTGTCTGTGTATCATATTACTGGGTGTACTGTGTATCGGTATTACTGGGTGTTCGGGGTATCGGTATTACTGGGTGTACTGGGTATCTGTATTACTGGGTGTTCTGTGTATCTGTATTAGAGGGTGTACTGTGTGTCAGTATTACTGTGTGTTCAGGTTATCAGTATTATTGGGTGTACTGGGTATCTTTATTACTGGGTGTTCTGGGTATCTGTATTATTGGGTGTACTGTGTATCGGTATTACTGGGTGTACTGGGAATCTGTATTACTGAGTGTTCTGGGTATCTGTATTACTGGGTGTTCTCTGTATCGGTATTACTGGGTGTACTATTTAACATTACTGGGTGTACTGGGTATCGATATTACTGGGTGTCTGGGTATCTGTATTACTGGGTGCCCTGTGTATTGGTATTACTGGGTGTATTGCGTATCGGTATTACTGGGTGTCTGGGTATCTGTATTACTGGGTGTCCTGTGTATTGGTATTACTGGGTGTATTGCGCATCGGTATTACTGGGTCTTCTGGGTATCGGTATTTCTGGGTGTTCTGGACATCGGTATCACTGGGTGTACTGGGTATCAGTATTACCGGCTGTACTTTGTGTTGGTATTATTGGGTGTACTGTGAAACGTTATTGATGAGTTTTTCATGCATTGGTATTACGGGTGTACTCGGTATCGAATTACTGGTTGTACTGTATATCAGTACGTCTGGGTGTTCTGGGTAACGGTATTACAGTTTGTACTATATAACATTATTCCTAGTGTTCTTGGTATCAGAATTACTGGGTGTTCTGGGTATCAGTATTACTGCGTGTACTGTATAACATTATGACTGGGTGTTCTGGGAATCGGTATTACTGGGTATATGGGTATTGGTTTTGCTGGGTGTACTGGGTATCGTTATTACTGATTGTACTTGGTATCTCTATTACTGGGTGTTCTGTGTATCGGTATTACTTGGTGTACTGTATATCATTATGACTGGGTGTACTGGGAATCGGTATTAATGGGTATATGGGTATTGGTTTTTCTGGGTGTACTGGGTATGGTTATTACTGAGTGTACTGGATATCGATATTGCTGGGTGTCCTGTGTATCGCATTACTGGGTGTACTGTGTATCAGTATTACTGGGTGTTCGGGGTATCATTATTGCTGGGTGTACCGTTTATCTTTATTACTGGTTGTACTGGGTATCGATATTACTGGGTGTCTGGGTATCTGTATTACTGGGTGTCCTGTATATCAGTACGTCTGGATGTTCTGGGTAACGGTATTACTGTTTGTACTGTATAACATGATTCCTAGTGTTCTTGGTATCAGAATTACGGGGTGTTCTGGGTATCGGTATTACGGGTGAACGTGGAATCGGTATTAATGAGTGTACTGTGAATCGGTATTACTGGGTGTATTGGGTATAGGTTTTAGTGGGGTTTCTGGGTATCTGTATTACTAGGTATACGATGATACTTTATTACCGGGTGTTCTGTGTAAGGTTATTACTGAGAGTTCTGTGTATCGGTATTACTGGGTGTTCTGTGTATCGTTATTACTGGGTATTCTGGTTATCGGTATTACGGGTTTACTGGCTATCAGTATTAGTGGGTGTACTGTGTAACGTTATTACTGTGTGTTCTGGGTATCGGTATTACGGGTGTACTGGCTATCAATATTACTGGGTATACTGAGTAATTTTTTTTCTGGGTGGTCTGGGTATCGGTATCACTGTGTGTACTTGGTATCGGTATTACTAGGTGTTCGAGGTATCAGTAGTACTGCGTGTACGGGGTATCGGTATTATTGGGTGTTCTGGCTATCGGTATTACTGGGTGTACTGTGTATCGGTATTACTGGGCCTTCTGGGTATTGTTATTATAGGGTGTACTGTGTATCTATATTACTGTTGTATTGGGGATCAGTATTACTGAGTGTTCTGGGTATCTGTATTACTAGGTGTACAGTGTAACCTATTACTAGGTGTTTTGTGTAACGATAGTACTGAGTGTTCTGTGTTATCGTATTACTTGGTGTACTGTGTAACCTTATTACTGGGTGCACTGGGTATCGGTATACTGGGTGTATTGTGAAACATTATTACTGGGTGTACTGGGAATCGGTAATACTGGGTGTACTGGGTATCGGTTTTACTGGGTGTACTGGGTATCGGTATTACGGGGTGTACTGGATATCGATATTGCTGGGTGCTTTGTGTATCCTATTGCTGAGTGGACTGTTAACCTCATTACTGGGTGTATGTGTGTCTGTATTACTGTGTGTTCTGGTTATCTGTATTACTAGGTGTACTGTGTTTCTGTATTACAATATGTACTGGGAATTGGTATTACTGGGTGTTCTGGGTTTCGGTATTACTGGGTGTACTGGGTATTGATATTAGTGGGTGTTGTGGGTATCTGTATTACTGAGTGTACTGTGTATCGGTATTAATGGGTGTTCGGGTTATCGGTATACTGTGTGTACTGGGTATCTGTATTACTGAGTGTTCTGGGTATCTGTATTACTGGGTGTTCTGTGTATAGATATTACTGGGTGTACTGTTTAACATTACTGGGTGTACTGGGTATCGGTATTACTGGGTGTACTGCGTATCGGTATTACTGGGTATTCTGGGCATTGGTATTTCTGGGTGTACTGCGTATCGGTATTAATAGGTCTTCTGGGTATCGGTATTTCTGGGTGTTCTGGACATCGGTATTACTGGGTGTACTGGGTATCAGTATTACCGGGTGTACTTTGTGTTGGTATTATTGGGTGTACTGTGAAACGTTATTGATGTGTTTTTCATGTATTGGTATTACGGTGTAGTCGGTATCGAATTACTGGTTGTACTGTATATCAGTACGTCTGGGTGTTCTGGGTAACGGTATTACAGTTTGTACTGTATAACATTATTCCTACTGTTCTTGGTATCAGAATTACTGGGTGTTCTGGGTATCAGTATTACTGCGTGTACTGTATAGCATTATGACTGGGTGTTCTGGGAATCGGTATTACTGGGTATATGGGTATTGGTTTTGCTGAGTGTACTGGGTATCGTTATTACTGAGTGTACTGGATATCAATATTGCTGGGTGTCTGTGTATCATATTACTGGGTGTACTGTGTATCGGTATTACTGGGTGTTCGGGGTATCGGTATTACTGGGTGTACTGGGTATCTGTATTACTGGGTGTTCTGTGTATCTGTATTAGAGGGTGTACTGTGTGTCAGTATTACTGTGTGTTCAGGTTATCAGTATTATTGGGTGTACTGGGTATCTTTATTACTGGGTGTTCTGGGTATCTGTATTATTGGGTGTACTGTGTATCGGTATTACAGGGTGTACTGGGAATCTGTATTACTGAGTGTTCTGGGTATCTGTATTACTGGGTGTTCTCTGTATCGGTATTACTGGGTGTACTATTTAACATTACTGGGTGTACTGGGTATCGATATTACTGGGTGTCTGGGTATCTGTATTACTGGGTGCCCTGTGTATTGGTATTACTGGGTGTATTGCGTATCGGTATTACTGGGTGTCTGGGTTTCTGTATTACTGGGTGTCCTGTGTATTGGTGTTACTGGGTGTATTGCGTATCGGTATTACTGGGTCTTCTGGGTATCGGTATTTCTGGGTGTTCTGGACATCGGTATCACTGGGTTTACTGGGTATCAGTATTACCGGCTGTACTTTGTGTTGGTATTATTGGGTGTACTGTGAAACGTTATTGATGAGTTTTTCATGCATTGGTATTACGGGTGTACTCAGTATCGAATTACTGGTTGTACTGTATATCAGTACGTCTGGGTGTTCTGGGTAACGGTATTACAGTTTGTACTATATAACATTATTCCTAGTGTTCTTGGTATCAGAATTACTGGGTGTTCTGGGTATCAGTATTACTGCGTGTACTGTATAACATTATGACTGGGTGTTCTGGGAATCGGTATTACTGGGTATATGGGTATTGGTTTTGCTGGGTGTACTGGGTATCGTTATTACTGAGTGTACTGGATATCGATATTGCTGGGTGCTCTGTGTATCATATTACTGGGTGTACTGTGTATCGGTATTACTGGGTGTTCTGGGTATCGGTATTACTGGACGTACTGGGTATTTGTATTACTGGGTGTTCTGTGTATCTGTATTAGAGGGTGTACTGTGTGTCAGTATTACTGTGTGTTCAGGATATCAATATTATTGGGTGTACTGGGTATCTGTATTACTGGGTGTACTGGGTATCTGTATTATTGGGAGTACTGTGTATCGGTATTACTGGGTGTACTGGGAATCTGTATTACTGAGTGTTCTGGGTATCTATATTACTGGGTGTTCTGTGTATCGGTATTACTGGGCGTACTGTTTAACATTACTGGGTGTACTGGGTATCGGTATTACTGGGTGTACTGTATAACATTATGACTGGGTGTTCTGGGAATCTGTATTACTGGGTGTTCTCGGTATCTGTATAACTGGGTGTCCTGTGTTTCGGTATTACTGTGTGTACAGGGTATCGGTATTAATGGGTCTTCTTGGTATCGGTATTACTAGATATTCTGGGTATCTGTATTACTAGGTGTACGGTCTAATTTTATTACTGGGTGTTCTGTGTATCGGTATTACTGGGTTTATTGTGTAACCTTATTACTGGGAGTACTGTGTATCGGTATTACTGCGTGTACTATGTAACATTATTACTGGGTCTTCTGGGTATCGGTATTTCTGGGTGTACTGTGTATCGATTTTACTGGGTGTTCTGGGTATCAGTATTACCGGGTGTAGTTTGTATTGGTATTGCTGGGTGTACTGTGTAATGTTATTGCTGTGTTTTTCAAGTATTGGTATTACGGGTGTACTCGGTATCAATTTACTGGTTGTACTGCATATCAGTATGTCTGGGTGTTCTGGGTAACGGTATTACTGTTTGTACTGTATAACATTATTCCTAATGTTCTTGTTATCAGAATTACGGGGTGTTCTGGGTATCGGTATTACGGGTGAACGTGGAATCGGTATTAATGGGTGTACTGTGAATCGGTATTACTGGGTGTACTGGATATCGATATTGCTGGGTGCTTTGTGTATCGTATTGCTGAGTGGACTGTTAACCTCATTACTGGGTGTACTGGGTGTCAATATTACTGTGTGTTATGGGCATCTGTATTACTAGGTGTACTGTGTTTCGGTATTACAATATGTACTGGGAATTGGTATTACTGGGTGTTCTGGGTTTCGGTATCACTGGGTGTACTGGGTATTGATATTAGTGGGTGTTGTGGGTATCTGTATTACTGAGTGTACTGCATATCGGTATTAATGGGTGTTCGGGTTATCGGTATACTGTGTGTACTGGGTATCTGTATTACAGAGTGTTCTGGGTATCTGTATTACTGGGTGTTCTGTGTATCGATATTACTGGGTGTACTGTTGAACATTACTGGGTGTACTTCGTATCGGTATTACTGGGTGTACTGCGTATCGGTATTACTGTGTATTCCTGGTATTGGTATTTCTGGGTGTTCTGGGTTTCGGTATTACTGGGTGTACTGGGTATTGATATTACTGTGTGTTGTGGGTATCTGTATTACTGAGTGTACTGTGTATCGGTATTAATGGGTGTTCGGGTTATCGGTATACTGTGTGTACTGGGTATCTGTATTACTGAGTGTTCTGGGTATCTGTATTACTGGGTGTTCTGTGTATCGATATTACTGGGTGTACTGTTAACATTACTGGGTGTACTGGGTATCGGTATTACTGGGTGTACTGCGTATCAGTATTACTGGGTATTCTGGGTATTGGTATTTCTGGGTGTTCTGGACATCGGTATTACTGGGTTAACTGGGTATCAGTATCACCGGGTGTACTTTGTATTGGTATTGCTGGGTGTACTGTGTAACGTTATTGATGAGTATTTCATGCATTGGTATTACGGGTGCACTCGGTATCGAATTACTGGTTGTACTGTATATCAGTACTTCTGGGTAATGGTATTACTGTTTGTACTGTATAACATTACTGCTAGTGGTCTTGGTATCAGAATTACTGGGTTTTCTGGGTATTGGTTTAACTGGTTCTACGGTGTAACTTTATTTCTGGGATTACTGTGTAACATAATGATTGGGTGTTCAGGGTATCTGTATTACTAAGTGTATGGTGTAACTTTATTACTGGCTGTTCTTTGTAACGTTTTAACTGAGTGTTTTGTGTATCGGTATTGCTAGGTGTACTGTGTAACGTTATTACTGTGTGTTCTGGGTACGATATTGCTGGATGCTCTGTGTATTGTATTACTGGGTGTACTGTTTATTAGTATTACTGGGTGTACTGGGTATTGATATTTCTGGGTGCTATGTGTATCGTATTACTGGGTGTACCATTTATCTTTATTACTGGGTGTCTGGGTATCTGTATTACTGGGTGTCCTCTGTATTGGTATTACTGGGTGTACTGAGTATCAGTATTACTGGGTCTTCTGGGTATCGGTATTTCTGGGTGTTCTGGACATCGGTATTACTGGGTGTACTGGGTATCAGTATTTCCGGGTGTACTTTGTGTTGGTATTATTGGGTGTACTGTGAAACGTTATTGATGTGTTTTTCATGTATTGGTATTACGGTGTAGTCGGTATCGAATTACTGGTTGTACTGCATATCAGTATGTCTGGATGTTCTGGGTAATGGTATTACAGTTTGTACTGTATAACATTATTCCTACTGTTCTTGGTATCAGAATTACTGGGTGTTCTGGGTATCAGTATTACTGCGTTTACTGTATAGCATTATGACTGGGTGTTCTGGGAATCGGTATTACTGGGTATATGGGTATTGGTTTTGCTGAGTGTACTGGGTATCGTTATTACTGAGTGTACTGGATATCAATATTGCTGGGTGTCTGTGTATCATATTACTGGGTGTACTGTGTATCGGTATTACTGGGTGTTCGGGGTATCGGTATTACTGGGTGTACAGGGTATCTGTATTACTGGGTGTTCTGTGTATCTGTATTAGAGGGTGTACTGTGTGTCAGTATTACTGTGTGTTCAGGTTATCAGTATTATTGGGTGTACTGGGTATCTTTATTACTGGGTGTTCTGGGTATCTGTATTATTGGGTGTACTCTGTATCGGTATTACAGGGTGTACTGGGAATCTGTATTACTGAGTGTTCTGGGTATCTGTATTACTGGGTGTTCTCTGTATCGGTATTACTGGGTGTACTATTTAACATTACTGGGTGTACTGGGTATCGATATTACTGGGTGTCTGGGTATCTGTATTACTGGGTGCCCTGTGTATTGGTATTACTGGGAGTATTGCGTATCGGTATTACTGGGTGTCTGGGTTTCTGTATTACTGGGTGTCCTGTGTATTGGTATTACTGGGTGTATTGCGTATCGGTATTACTGGGTCTTCTGGGTATCGGTATTTCTGGGTGTTCTGGACATCGGTATCACTGGGTGTACTGGGTATCAGTATTACCGGCTGTACTTTGTGTTGGTATTATTGGGTGTACTGTGAAACGTTATTGATGAGTTTTTCATGCATTGGTATTACGGGTGTACTCAGTATCGAATTACTGGTTGTACTGTATATCAGTACGTCTGGGTGTTCTGGGTAACGGTATTACAGTTTGTACTATATAACATTATTCCTAGTGTTCTTGGTATCAGAATTACTGGGTGTTCTGGGTATCAGTATTACTGCGTGTACTGTATAACATTATGACTGGGTGTTCTGGGAATCGGTATTACTGGGTATATGGGTATTGGTTTTGCTGGGTGTACTGGGTATCGTTATTACTGAGTGTACTGGATATCGATATTGCTGGGTGCTCTGTGTATCATATTACTGGGTGTACTGTGTATCGGTATTACTGGGTGTTCTGGGTATCGGTATTACTGGACGTACTGGGTATTTGTATTACTGGGTGTTCTGTGTATCTGTATTAGAGGGTGTACTGTGTGTCAGTATTACTGTGTGTTCAGGATATCAATATTATTGGGTGTACTGGGTATCTGTATTACTGGGTGTTCTGGGTATCTGTATTATTGGGAGTACTGTGTATCGGTATTACTGGGTGTACTGGGAATCTGTATTACTGAGTGTTCTGGGTATCTATATTACTGGGTGTTCTGTGTATCGGTATTACTGGGCGTACTGTTTAACATTACTGGGTGTACTGGGTATCGGTATTACTGGGTGTACTGTATAACATTATGACTGGGTGTTCTGGGAATCTGTATTACTGGGTGTTCTCGGTATCTGTATAACTGGGTGTCCTGTGTTTCGGTATTACTGTGTGTACAGGTTATCGGTATTAATGGGTCTTCTTGGTATCGGTATTACTAGATATTCTGGGTATCTGTATTACTAGGTGTACGGTCTAATTTTATTACTGGGTGTTCTGTGTATCGGTATTACTGGGTTTATTGTGTAACCTTATTACTGGGAGTACTGTGTATCGGTATTACTGCGTGTACTATGTAACATTATTACTGGGTCTTCTGGGTATCGGTATTTCTGGGTGTACTGTGTATCGATTTTACTGGGTGTTCTGGGTATCAGTATTACCGGGTGTAGTTTGTATTGGTATTGCTGGGTGTACTGTGTAATGTTATTGCTGTGTTTTTCAAGTATTGGTATTACGGGTGTACTCGGTATCAATTTACTGGTTGTACTGCATATCAGTATGTCTGGGTGTTCTGGGTAACGGTATTACTGTTTGTACTGTATAACATTATTCCTAATGTTCTTGTTATCAGAATTACGGGGTGTTCTGGGTATCGGTATTACGGGTGAACGTGGAATCGGTATTAATGGGTGTACTGTGAATCGGTATTACTGGGTGTACTGGATATCGATATTGCTGGGTGCTTTGTGTATCGTATTGCTGAGTGGACTGTTAACCTCATTACTGGGTGTACTGGGTGTCAATATTACTGTGTGTTATGGGCATCTGTATTACTAGGTGTACTGTGTTTCGGTATTACAATATGTACTGGGAATTGGTATTACTGGGTGTTCTGGGTTTCGGTATCACTGGGTGTACTGGGTATTGATATTAGTGGGTGTTGTGGGTATCTGTATTACTGAGTGTACTGCATATCGGTATTAATGGGTGTTCGGGTTATCGGTATACTGTGTGTACTGGGTATCTGTATTACAGAGTGTTCTGGGTATCTGTATTACTGGGTGTTCTGTGTATCGATATTACTGGGTGTACTGTTGAACATTACTGGGTGTACTTCGTATCGGTATTACTGGGTGTACTGCGTATCGGTATTACTGTGTATTCCTGGTATTGGTATTTCTGGGTGTTCTGGGTTTCGGTATTACTGGGTGTACTGGGTATTGATATTACTGTGTGTTGTGGGTATCTGTATTACTGAGTGTACTGTGTATCGGTATTAATGGGTGTTCGGGTTATCGGTATACTGTGTGTACTGGGTATCTGTATTACTGAGTGTTCTGGGTATCTGTATTACTGGGTGTTCTGTGTATCGATATTACTGGGTGTACTGTTAACATTACTGGGTTTACTGGGTATCGGTATTACTGGGTGTACTGCGTATCAGTATTACTGGGTATTCTGGGTATTGGTATTTCTGGGTGTTCTGGACATCGGTATTACTGGGTTAACTGGGTATCAGTATCACCGGGTGTACTTTGTATTGGTATTGCTGGGTGTACTGTGTAACGTTATTGATGAGTATTTCATGCATTGGTATTACAGGTGCACTCGGTATCGAATTACTGGTTGTACTGTATATCAGTACTTCTGGGTAATGGTATTACTGTTTGTACTGTATAACATTACTGCTAGTGGTCTTGGTATCAGAATTACTGGGTTTTCTGGGTATTGGTTTAACTGGTTCTACGGTGTAACTTTATTTCTGGGATTACTGTGTAACATAATGATTGGGTGTTCAGGGTATCTGTATTACTAAGTGTATGGTGTAACTTTATTACTGGCTGTTCTTTGTAACGTTTTAACTGAGTGTTTTGTGTATCGGTATTGCTAGGTGTACTGTGTAACGTTATTACTGTGTGTTCTGGGTACGATATTGCTGGATGCTCTGTGTATTGTATTACTGGGTGTACTGTTTATTAGTATTACTGGGTGTACTGGGTATTGATATTTCTGGGTGCTATGTGTATCGTATTACTGGGTGTACCATTTATCTTTATTACTGGGTGTCTGGGTATCTGTATTACTGGGTGTCCTCTGTATTGGTATTACTGGGTGTACTGAGTATCAGTATTACTGGGTCTTCTGGGTATCGGTATTTCTGGGTGTTCTGGACATCGGTATTACTGGGTGTACTGGGTATCAGTATTACCGGGTGTACTTTGTGTTGGTATTATTGGGTGTACTGTGAAACGTTATTGATGTGTTTTTCATGTATTGGTATTACGGTGTAGTCGGTATCGAATTACTGGTTGTACTGCATATCAGTATGTCTGGATGTTCTGGGTAATGGTATTACAGTTTGTACTGTATAACATTATTCCTACTGTTCTTGGTATCAGAATTACTGGGTGTTCTGGGTATCAGTATTACTGCGTTTACTGTATAGCATTATGACTGGGTGTTCTGGGAATCGGTATTACTGGGTATATGGGTATTGGTTTTGCTGAGTGTACTGGGTATCGTTATTACTGAGTGTACTGGATATCAATATTGCTGGGTGTACTGTGTATCGGTATTACTGGGTGTTCGGGGTATCGGTATTACTGGGTGTACTGGGTATCTGTATTACTGGGTGTTCTGTGTATCTGTATTAGAGGGTGTACTGTGTGTCAGTATTACTGTGTGTTCAGGTTATCAGTATTATTGGGTGTACTGGGTATCTTTATTACTGGGTGTTCTGGGTATCTGTATTATTGGGTGTACTGTGTATCGGTATTACAGGGTGTACTGGGAATCTGTATTACTGAGTGTTCTGGGTATCTGTATTACTGGGTGTTCTCTGTATCGGTATTACTGGGTGTACTATTTAACATTACTGGGTGTACTGGGTATCGATATTACTGGGTGTCTGGGTATCTGTATTACTGGGTGCCCTGTGTATTGGTATTACTGGGAGTATTGCGTATCGGTATTACTGGGTGTCTGGGTTTCTGTATTACTGGGTGTCCTGTGTATTGGTATTACTGGGTGTATTGCGTATCGGTATTACTGGGTCTTCAGGGTATCGGTATTTCTGGGTGTTCTGGACATCGGTATCACTGGGTGGACTGGGTATCAGTATTACCGGCTGTACTTTGTGTTGGTATTATTGGGTGTACTGTGAAACGTTATTGATGAGTTTTTCATGCATTGGTATTACGGGTGTACTCAGTATCGAATTACTGGTTGTACTGTATATCAGTACATCTGGGTGTTCTGGGTAACGGTATTACAGTTTGTACTAAATAACATTATTCCTAGTGTTCTTGGTATCAGAATTACTGGGTGTTCTGGGTATCAGTATTACTGCGTGTACTGTATAACATTATGACTGGGTGTTCTGGGAATCGGTATTACTGGGTATATGGGTATTGGTTTTGCTGGGTGTACTGGGTATCGTTATTACTGAGTGTACTGGATATCGATATTGCTGGGTGCTCTGTGTATCATATTACTGGGTGTACTGTGTATCGGTATTACTGGGTGTTCTGGGTATCGGTATTACTGGACGTACTTGGTATTTGTATTACTGGGTGTTCTGTGTATCTGTATTAGAGGGTGTACTGTGTGTCAGTATTACTGTGTGTTCAGGATATCAATATTATTGGGTGTACTGGGTATCTGTATTACTGGGTGTTCTGGGTATCTGTATTATTGGGAGTACTGTGTATCGGTATTACTGGGTGTACTGGGAATCTGTATTACTGAGTGTTCTGGGTATCTATATTACTGGGTGTTCTGTGTATCGGTATTACTGGGCGTACTGTTTAACATTACTGGGTGTACTGGGTATCGGTATTACTGGGTGTACTGTATAACATTATGACTGGGTGTTCTGGGAATCTGTATTACTGGGTGTTCTCGGTATCTGTATAACTGGGTGTCCTGTGTTTCGGTATTACTGTGTGTACAGGGTATCGGTATTAATGGGTCTTCTTGGTATCGGTATTACTAGATATTCTGGGTATCTGTATTACTAGGTGTACGGTCTAATTTTATTACTGGGTGTTCTGTGTATCGGTATTACTGGGTTTATTGTGTAACCTTATTACTGGGAGTACTGTGTATCGGTATTACTGCGTGTACTATGTAACATTATTACTGGGTCTTCTGGGTATCGGTATTTCTGGGTGTACTGTGTATCGATTTTACTGGGTGTTCTGGGTATCAGTATTACCGGGTGTAGTTTGTATTGGTATTGCTGGGTGTACTGTGTAATGTTATTGCTGTGTTTTTCAAGTATTGGTATTACGGGTGTACTCGGTATCAATTTACTGGTTGTACTGCATATCAGTATGTCTGGGTGTTCTGGGTAACGGTATTACTGTTTGTACTGTATAACATTATTCCTAATGTTCTTGTTATCAGAATTACGGGGTGTTCTGGGTATCGGTATTACGGGTGAACGTGGAATCGGTATTACTGGGTGTACTGGATATCGATATTGCTGGGTGCTTTGTGTATCGTATTGCTGAGTGGACTGTTAACCTCATTACTGGGTGTACTGGGTGTCAATATTACTGTGTGTTATGGGCATCTGTATTACTAGGTGTACTGTGTTTCGGTATTACAATATGTACTGGGAATTGGTATTACTGGGTGTTCTGGGTTTCGGTATCACTGGGTGTACTGGGTATTGATATTAGTGGGTGTTGTGGGTATCTGTATTACTGAGTGTACTGCATATCGGTATTAATGGGTGTTCGGGTTATCGGTATACTGTGTGTACTGGGTATCTGTATTACAGAGTGTTCTGGGTATCTGTATTACTGGGTGTTCTGTGTATCGATATTACTGGGTGTACTGTTGAACATTACTGGGTGTACTTCGTATCGGTATTACTGGGTGTACTGCGTATCGGTATTACTGTGTATTCCTGGTATTGGTATTTCTGGGTGTTCTGGGTTTCGGTATTACTGGGTGTACTGGGTATTGATATTACTGTGTGTTGTGGGTATCTGTATTACTGAGTGTACTGTGTATCGGTATTAATGGGTGTTCGGGTTATCGGTATACTGTGTGTACTGGGTATCTGTATTACTGAGTGTTCTGGGTATCTGTATTACTGGGTGTTCTGTGTATCGATATTACTGGGTGTACTGTTAACATTACTGGGTGTACTGGGTATCGGTATTACTGGGTGTACTGCGTATCAGTATTACTGGGTATTCTGGGTATTGGTATTTCTGGGTGTTCTGGACATCGGTATTACTGGGTTAACTGGGTATCAGTATCACCGGGTGTACTTTGTATTGGTATTGCTGGGTGTACTGTGTAACGTTATTGATGAGTTTTTCATGCATTGGTATTACGGGTGCACTCGGTATCGAATTACTGGTTGTACTGTATATCAGTACTTCTGGGTAATGGTATTACTGTTTATACTGTATAACATTACTGCTAGTGGTCTTGGTATCAGAATTACTGGGTTTTCTGGGTATTGGTTTAACTGGTTCTACGGTGTAACTTTATTTCTGGGATTACTGTGTAACATAATGATTGGGTGTTCAGGGTATCTGTATTACTAAGTGTATGGTGTAACTTTATTACTGGCTGTTCTTTGTAACGTTTTAACTGAGTGTTTTGTGTATCGGTATTGCTAGGTGTACTGTGTAACGTTATTACTGTGTGTTCTGGGTACGATATTGCTGGATGCTCTGTGTATTGTATTACTGGGTGTACTGTTTATTAGTATTACTGGGTGTACTGGGTATTGATATTTCTGGGTGCTATGTGTATCGTATTACTGGGTGTACCATTTATCTTTATTACTGGGTGTCTGGGTATCTGTATTACTGGGTGTCCTCTGTATTGGTATTACTGGGTGTACTGAGTATCAGTATTACTGGGTCTTCTGGGTATCGGTAATTCTGGGTGTTCTGGACATCGGTATTACTGGGTGTACTGGGTATCAGTATTACCGGGTGTACTTTGTGTTGGTATTATTGGGTGTACTGTGAAACGTTATTGATGTGTTTTTCATGTATTGGTATTACGGTGTAGTCGGTATCGAATTACTGGTTGTACTGCATATCAGTATGTCTGGGTGTTCTGGGTAACGGTATTACAGTTTGTACTGTATAACATTATTCCTACTGTTCTTGGTATCAGAATTACTGGGTGTTCTGGGTATCAGTATTACTGCCTTTACTGTATAACATTATGACTGGGTGTTCTGGGAATCGGTATTACTGGGTATATGGGTATTGGTTTTGCTGAGTGTACTGGGTATCGTTATTACTGAGTGTACTGGATATCAATATTGCTGGGTGCTCTGTGTATCATATTACTGGGTGTACTGTGTATCGGTATTACTGGGTGTTCGGGGTATCGGTAGTACTGGGTTTACTAGGTATCTGTATTACTGGGTGTTCTGTGCATCTGTATTAGAGGGTGTACTGTGTGTCAGTATTACTGTGTGTTCAGGATATCAGTATTATTGGGTGTACTGGGTATCTGTATTACTGGGTGTTCTGGGTATCTGTATTATTGGGTGTACTGTGTATCGGTATTACTGGGTGTACTGGGAATCTGTATTACTGAGTGTTCTAGGTATCTGTATTACTGGGTGTTCTCTGTATCGGTATTACTGGGTGTACTATTTAACATTACTGGGTGTACTGGGTATCGATATTACTGGGTGTCTGGGTATCTGTATTACTGGTTGTCCTGTGTATTGGTATTACTGGGTGTATTGCGTATCGGTATTACTGGGTGTCTGAGTATCTGTATTACTGGGTGTCCTGTGTATTGGTATTACTGGGTGTATTGCGTATCGGTATTACTGGGTCTTCTGGGTATCGGTATTTCTGGATGTTCTGGACATCGGTATCACTGGGTGTACTGGGTATCAGTATTACCGGCTGTACTTTGTGTTGGTATTATTGGGTGTACTGTGAAACGTTATTGATGAGTTTTTCATGCATTGGTATTACGGGTGTACTCGGTATCGAATTACTGGTTGTACTGTATATCAGTACGTCTGGGTGTTCTGGGTAACGGTATTACAGTTTGTACTATGTAACATTATTCCTAGTGTTCTTGGTATCAGAATTACTGGGTGTTCTGGGTATCAGTATTACTGCGTGTACTGTATAACATTATGACTGGGTGTTCTGGGAATCGGTATTACTGGGTATATGGGTATTGGTTTTGATGGGTGTACTGGGTATCGTTATTACTGAGTGTACTGGATATCGATATTGCTGGGTGCTCTGTGTATCATATTACTGGGTGTACTGTGTATCGGTATTACTGGGTGTTCTGGGTATCGGTATTACTGGACATATTGGGTATCTGTATTACTGGGTGTTCTGTGTATCTGTATTAGAGGGTCTACGGTGTGTCAGTATTACTGTGTGTTCAGGATATCAATATTGTTGGGTGTACTGGGTATCTGTATTACTGGGTGTTCTGGGTATCTGTATTATTGGGAGTACTGTGTATCGGTATTACTGGGTGTACTGGGAATCTGTATTACTGAGTGTTCTGGGTATCTATATTACTGGGTGTTCTGTGTATCGGTATTACTGGGTGTACTGTTTAACATTACTGGGTGTACTGGGTATCGGTATTACTGGGTGTACTGCGTATCGGTATTACTGCGTATTCTGGGTATCGGTATGTCTGGGTGTTCTGGACATCGGTATTACTGGGTGTACTGTGTATCAGTATTACCGGGTGTACTTTGTATTGGTATTGCTGGGTGTACTGTGTAACGTTATTGCTGTGTTTTTCATGTATTGGTATTACGGGTGCACTCGGTATCGAATTACTGCTTGTACTGTATATCAGTACGTCTGGGTGTTCAGGTTTATGGTATTACTGTTTGTACTGTATAACATTATTGCTAGTGGTCTTGGTATCAGAATTACTGGGAGTCCTGGGTATTGGTTTAACTGGTTGTACGGTGTAACTTTATTTCTGGTAGTACTGTGTAACATAATTACTGGGTGTTCTGGGTATCTGTATTACTAAATGTATGGTGTAACTTTATTACTGGGTGTTCTTTGTAACGTTTTAACTGAGTGTTTTGTGTATCGGTATTGCTAGGTGTACTGTGAAACGTTATTACTGAGGGTTCTGGGTACAATATTGCTGGATGCTCTGTGTATCGTATTACTGGGTGTACCATTTATCTTTATTACTGGGTGCACTGGGGATCGATGTTACTGGGTGTCTGGGTATCTGTATTACTGGGTGTCCTGTCTATTGGTATTACTGGGTGTACTGCGTATCGGTATTACTGGGTGTTCGGGGTATCGGTATTACTGGGTGTACTAGGTATCTGTATTACTGGGTCTTCTGTGTATCTGTATTAGAGGGTATACTGTGTGTCAGTGTTACTGTGTGTTCGGGATATCAGTATTATTGGGTGTTCTGTGTATCGGTATTACTGGGTGTTCTGTGTATCTGTATTATTGGGTATACTGTGTATCGGTATTACTGGGTGTACTGGGTATCTGTATTACTGAGTATTCTGGGTATCTTTATTACTGGGTGTTCTCTGTATCGGTATTACTGGGTGTACTGTTTAACATTACTGGGTGTACTGGGTATCGGTATTACTGGATGTACAGTAGAACATAATGAGTGGGTGTACCGGGAATCGGTATTAATGGGTATATGGGTATTAGTTTTGCTGGGAGTACTGTGTATCGTTATTACTGAGTGTACTGGATATCGATATTGCTGGGTGCTCTGTGTATCATATTACTGGGTGTACTGTGTATCGGTATAAATGAGTGTTCGCGTTATCGGTATTACTGTGTGTACTGGGTATCTGTATTACTGGGTGTTCTGGGTATCTGTATTACTGGGTGTTCTGTGTATCGGTATTACTGGGTGTACTGTTTAACATTACTGGGTGTCCTGGGTATCGGTATTACTGCGTGTACTGTATAACATTATGAATGGGTGTTCTGGGAATCAGTATTACTGGGTATATGGGTATTGGTTTTGCTGAGTGTACTGGGTATCGTTATTACTGAGTGTACTGGATATCAATATTGCTGGGTGTCTGTGTATCATATTACTGGGTGTACTGTGTATCGGTATTACTGGGTGTTCGGGGTATCGGTATTACTGGGTGTACTGGGTATCTGTATTACTGGGTGTTCTGTGTATCTGTATTAGAGGGTGTACTGTGTGTCAGTATTACTGTGTGTTCAGGTTATCAGTATTATTGGGTGTACTGGGTATCTTCATTACTGGGTGTTCTGGGTATCTGTATTATTGGGTGTACTGTGTATCGGTATTACAGGGTGTACTGGGAATCTGTATTACTGAGTGTTCTGGGTATCTGTATTACTGGGTGTTCTCTGTATCGGTATTACTGGGTGTACTATTTAACATTACTGGGTGTACTGGGTATCGATATTACTGGGTGTCTTGGTATCTGTATTACTGGGTGCCCTGTGTATTGGTATTACTGGGTGTATTGCGTATCGGTATTACTGGGTGTCTGGGTATCTGTATTACTGGGTGTCCTGTGTATTGGTATTACTGGGTGTATTGCGTATCGGTATTACTGGGTCTTCTGGGTATCGGTATTTCTGGGTGTTCTGGACATCGGTATCACTGGGTGTACTGGGTATCAGTATTACCGGCTGTACTTTGTGTTGGTATTATTGGGTGTACTGTGAAACGTTATTGATGAGTTTTTCATGCATTGGTATTACGGGTGTACTCGGTATCGAATTACTGGTTGTACTGTATATCAGTACGTCTGGGTGTTCTGGGTAACGGTATTACAGTTTGTACTATATAACATTATTCCTAGTGTTCTTGGTATCAGAATTACTGGGTGTTCTGGGTATCAGTATTACTGCGTGTACTGTATAACATTATGACTGGGTGTACTGGGTATCTGTATTACTGAGTGTTCTGGGTATCTCTATTACTGGGTGTTCTGTTTATCGGTATTACTGGGTGTACTGTTTAACATTATTGGGTGTACTGGGTATCGGTATTACTGGGTGTACTGTATATCATTATGACTGGGTGTACTGGGAATCGGTATTAATGGGTATATGGGTATTGGTTTTGCTGGGTGTACTGGGTATGGTTATTACTGATTGTACTTGGTATCTCTATTACTGGGTGTTCTGTGTATCGGTATTACTTGGTGTACTGTATATCATTATGACTGGGTGTACTGGGAATCGGTATTAATGGGTATATGGGTATTGGTTTTTCTGGGTGTACTGGGTATGGTTATTACTGAGTGTACTGGATATCGATATTGCTGGGTGTCCTGTGTATCGCATTACTGGGTGTACTGTGTATCAGTATTACTGGGTGTTCGGGGTATCATTATTGCTGGGTGTACCGTTTATCTTTATTACTGGTTGTACTGGGTATCGATATTACTGGGTGTCTGGGTATCTGTATTACTGGGTGTCCTGTATATCAGTACGTCTGGATGTTCTGGGTAACGGTATTATTGTTTGTACTGTATAACATGATTCCTAGTGTTCTTGGTATCAGAATTACGGGGTGTTCTGGGTATCGGTATTACGGGTGAACGTGGAATCGGTATTAATGAGTGTACTGTGAATCGGTATTACTGGGTGTACTGGGTATAGGTTTTAGTGGGGTTTCTGGGTATCTGTATTACTAGGTATACGATGATACTTTATTACCGGGTGTTCTGTGTAAGGTTATTACTGAGAGTTCTGTGTATCGGTATTACTGGGTGTACTGTGTATCGTTATTACTGGGTATTCTGGTTATCGGTATTACGGGTTTACTGGCTATCAGTATTAGTGGGTGTACTGTGTAACGTTATTACTGTGTGTTCTGGGAATCGGTATTACGGGTGTACTGGCTATCAATATTACTGGGTATACTGAGTAATTTTTTTTCTGGGTGGTCTGGGTATCGGTATTACTGTGTGTACTTGGTATCGGTATTACTAGGTGTTCGAGGTATCAGTAGTACTGCGTGTACGGGGTATCGGTATTATTGGGTGTTCTGGCTATCGGTATTACTGGGTGTACTGTGTATCGGTATTACTGGGCCTTCTGGGTATTGTTATTATAGGGTGTACTGTGTATCTATATTACTGTTGTATTGGGGATCAGTATTACTGAGTGTTCTGGGTATCTGTATTACTAGGTGTACAGTGTAACCTATTACTAGGTGTTTTGTGTAACGATAGTACTGAGTGTTCTGTGTTACCGTATTACTTGGTGTACTGTGTAACCTTATTACTGGGTGCACTGGGTATCGGTATACTGGGTGTATTGTGAAACATTATTACTGGGTGTACTGGGAATCGGTAATACTGGGTGTACTGGGTATCGGTTTTACTGGGTGTACTGGGTATCGGTATTACGGGGTGTACTGGATATCGATATTGCTGGGTGCTTTGTGTATCCTATTGCTGAGTGGACTGTTAACCTCATTACTGGGTGTACTGGGTGTCTGTATTACTGTGTGTTCTGGTTATCTGTATTACTAGGTGTACTGTGTTTCTGTATTACAATATGTACTGGGAATTGGTATTACTGGGTGTTCTGGGTTTCGGTATTACTGGGTGTACTGGGTATTGATATTAGTGGGTGTTGTGGGTATCTGTATTACTGAGTGTACTGTGTATCGGTATTAATGGGTGTTCGGGTTATCGGTATACTGTGTGTACTGGGTATCTGTATTACTGAGTGTTCTGGGTATCTGTATTACTGGGTGTTCTGTGTATAGATATTACTGGGTGTACTGTTTAACATTACTGGGTGTACTGGGTATCGGTATTACTGGGTGTACTGCGTATCGGTATTACTGGGTATTCTGGGCATTGGTATTTCTGGGTGTACTGCGTATCGGTATTAATAGGTCTTCTGGGTATCGGTATTTCTGGGTGTTCTGGACATCGGTATTACTGGGTGTACTGGGTATCAGTATTACCGGGTGTACTTTGTGTTGGTATTATTGGGTGTACTGTGAAACGTTATTGATGTGTTTTTCATGTATTGGTATTACGGTGTAGTCGGTATCGAATTACTGGTTGTACTGTATATCAGTACGTCTGGGTGTTCTGGGTAACGGTATTACAGTTTGTACTGTATAACATTATTCCTACTGTTCTTGGTATCAGAATTACTGGGTGTTCTGGGTATCAGTATTACTGCGTGTACTGTATAGCATTATGACTGGGTGTTCTGGGAATCGGTATTACTGGGTATATGGGTATTGGTTTTGCTGAGTGTACTGGGTATCGTTATTACTGAGTGTACTGGATATCAATATTGCTGGGTGTCTGTGTATCATATTACTGGGTGTACTGTGTATCGGTATTACTGGGTGTTCGGGGTATCGGTATTACTGGGTGTACTGGGTATCTGTATTACTGGGTGTTCTGTGTATCTGTATTAGAGGGTGTACTGTGTGTCAGTATTACTGTGTGTTCAGGTTATCAGTATTATTGGGTGTACTGGGTATCTTTATTACTGGGTGTTCTGGGTATCTGTATTATTGGGTGTACTGTGTATCGGTATTACAGGGTGTACTGGGAATCTGTATTACTGAGTGTTCTGGGTATCTGTATTACTGGGTGTTCTCTGTATCGGTATTACTGGGTGTACTATTTAACATTACTGGGTGTACTGGGTATCGATATTACTGGGTGTCTGGGTATCTGTATTACTGGGTGCCCTGTGTATTGGTATTACTGGGTGTATTGCGTATCGGTATTACTGGGTGTCTGGGTATCTGTATTACTGTGTGTCCTGTGTATTGGTATTACTGGGTGTATTGCGTATCGGTATTACTGGGTCTTCTGGGTATCGGTATTTCTGGGTGTTCTGGACATCGGTATCACTGGGTGTACTGGGTATCAGTATTACCGGCTGTACTTTGTGTTGGTATTATTGGGTGTACTGTGAAACGTTATTGATGAGTTTTTCATGCATTGGTATTACGGGTGTACTCGGTATCGAATTACTGGTTGTACTGTATATCAGTACGTCTGGGTGTTCTGGGTAACGGTATTACAGTTTGTACTATATAACATTATTCCTAGTGTTCTTGGTATCAGAATTACTGGGTGTTCTGGGTATCAGTATTACTGCGTGTACTGTATAACATTATGACTGGGTGTTCTGGGAATCGGTATTACTGGGTATATGGGTATTGGTTTTGCTGGGTGAACTGGGTATCGTTAATACTGAGTGTACTGGATATCGATATTGCTGGGTGCTCTTTGTATCATATTACTGGGTGTACTGTGTATCGGTATTACTGGGTGTTCTGGGTATCGGTATTACTGGACGTACTGGGTATCTGTATTACTGGGTGTTCTGTGTATCTGTATTAGAGGGTGTACTATGTGTCAGTATTACTGTGTGTTCAGGATATCAATATTATTGGGTGTACTGGGTATCTGTATTACTGGGTGTTCTGGGTATCTGTATTATTGGGTGTACTGTGTATCGGTATTACTGGGTGTACTGGGAATCTGTATTACTGAGTGTTCTGGGTATCTATATTACTGGGTGTTCTGTGTATCGGTATTACTGGGTGTACTGTTTAACATTACTGGGTGTACTGGGTATCGGTATTACTGGGTGTACTGCGTATCGGTATTACTGCGTATTCTGGGTATCGGTATGTCTGGGTGTTCTGGACATCGGTATTACTGGGTGTACTGTGTATCAGTATTATCGGGTGCACTTTGTATTGGTATTGCTGGGTGTACTGTGTAACGTTATTGCTGTGTTTTTCATGTATTGGTATTACGGGTGCACTCGGTATCGAATTACTGCTTGTACTGTATATCAGTACGTCTGGGTGTTCAGGTTTATGGTATTACTGTTTGTACTGTATAACATTATTTCTAGTGGTCTTGGTATCAGAATTACTGGGAGTCCTGGGTATTGGTTTAACTGGTTGTACGGTGTAACTTTATTTCTGGTAGTACTGTGTAACATAATTACTGGGTGTTCTGGGTATCTGTATTACTAAATGTATGGTGTAACTTTATTACTGGGTGTTCCTTGTAACGTTTTAACTGAGTGTTTTGTGTATCGGTATTGCTAGGTGTACTGTGAAACGTTATTGATGTGTTTTTCATGTATTGGTATTACGGTGTATTCGGTATCGAATTACTGGTTGTACTGCATATCAGTATGTCTGGGTGTTCTGGGTAACGGTATTACAGTTTGTACTGTATAACTTAATTCCTACTGTTCTTGGTATCAGAATTACTGGGTGTTCTGTGTATCGGTATTACTGGGCGTACTGTTTAACATTACTGGGTGTACTGGGTATCGGTATTACTGGGTGTACTGTATAACATTATGACTGGGTGTTCTGGGAATCTGTATTACTGGGTGTTCTCGGTATCTGTATAACTGGGTGTCCTGTGTTTCGGTATTACTGTGTGTACAGGGTATCGGTATTAATGGGTCTTCTTGGTATCGGTATTACTAGATATTCTGGGTATCTGTATTACTAGGTGTACGGTCTAATTTTATTACTGGGTGTTCTGTGTATCGGTATTACTGGGTTTATTGTGTAACCTTATTACTGGGAGTACTGTGTATCGGTATTACTGCGTGTACTATGTAACATTATTACTGGGTCTTCTGGGTATCGGTATTTCTGGGTGTACTGTGTATCGATTTTACTGGGTGTTCTGGGTATCAGTATTACCGGGTGTAGTTTGTATTGGTATTGCTGGGTGTACTGTGTAATGTTATTGCTGTGTTTTTCAAGTATTGGTATTACGGGTGTACTCGGTATCAATTTACTGGTTGTACTGCATATCAGTATGTCTGGGTGTTCTGGGTAATGGTATTACTGTTTGTACTGTATAACATTATTCCTAATGTTCTTGTTATCAGAATTACGGGGTGTTCTGGGTATCGGTATTACGGGTGAACGTGGAATCGGTATTAATGGGTGTACTGTGAATCGGTATTACTGGGTGTACTGGGCATGGGTTTTAGTGGGTCTTCTGGGTATCTGTATTACTAGGTGTACGATGTAACTTTATTACCGGGTGTTCTGTGTAATGTTATTACTGAGAGTTCTGTGTATCAGTTTCACTGGGTGTACTGTGTATCCTTATTACTGGGTGTTCTGGTTATCGGTATTACGGGTGTACTGGCTATCAGTATTGGTGGGTGTATTGTGTAACGTTATTACTGTGTGTTCTGTGTATCGGTATTACGGGTGTCCTGGCTATCAATATTACTGGGTGTACTGAGTAATGTTTTTTCTGGGAGTTCTGGGTATCGATATTACTGTGTGTACTGGATATCAGTATTACTGGGTGTTCTAGGTATCAGTAGTACTGAGTGTATGGGGTATCGGTATTATTGGGTGTTCTGGCTATCGGTATTACTGGGTGTACTGTGTATCGGTATTACTGGGCCTTCTGGGTATTGTTATTGCAGGGTGTACTGTGTATCGGTATTACTGTTGTATTGGGGATCAGTATTACTGGGTGTTCTGGGTATCTGTATTACTAGGTGTACAGTGTAAATTATTACTAGGTGTTCTGTGTAATGATAGTACTGAGTGTTCTGTTTATCGGTATTACTTGGTGTACTGTGTAACCTTATTACTGGGTGCACTGGGTATTGGTAATACTGGGTGTATTGTGTAACATTATTACTGGGTGTACTGGGAATCGGTAATACTGGGTGTACTGGGTATCGGTTTTACTGGGTGTACTGGGTATCGGTATTACAGGGTGTACTGTGTATCAGTATTACTGTTGTACTGGGGATCAGTATTACTGGGTGTTCAGGGTATCTGTATTACTAGGTGTACAGTGTAACTTATTACTAGGTGTTCTGTGTAACGATAGTACTGAGTGTTCTGCGTATTGGTATTACTTGGTGTACTGTGTAAATTTATTACTGGGTGCCCTGGGTATCGGTAATACTGGGTGTATTGTGTAACATTATTACTGGGTGTACTGGGAATCGGTAATACTGTGTGTACTGGGTATTGGTTTTACTGGGTGTACTGTGTATCGCTATTACTGGGTGTACTGGATATCGATATTGCTGGGTGCTTTGTGTATCGTATTACTGAGTGGACTGTTAACCTCATTACTGGGTGTACTGGGTGTCTGTATTACTGTGTGTTCTGGGTATCTGTATTACTAGGTGTACTGTGTTTCGGTATTACAATATGTACTGGGAATTGGTATAACTGGGTGTTCTGGGTTTCAGTATTACTGGGTGTACTGGGTATTGATATTACTGGGTGTTGTGTGTATCTGTATTACTGAGTGTACTGTGTATCGGTATTAATGGGTGTTCGGGGTATCGGTATACTGTGTGTACTGGGTATCTGTATTACTGAGTGTTCTGGGTATCTGTATTACTGGGTGTTCTGTGTATCGGTATTACTGGGTGTACTGCGTATCGGTATTACTGGGTGTCTGGGCATCTGTATTACTGGGTGTCCTGTGTATTGGTATTACTGGGTGTACTGCGTATCGGTATTACTGGGTCTTCTGGGTATCGGTATTTCTGGGTGTTCTGGACATCGGTATTACTGGGTGTACTGGGTATCAGTATTACCGGGTGTACTTTGTGTTGGTATTATTGGGTGTACTGTGTAACGTTATTGATGTGTTTTTCATGTATTAGTATTACGGGTGTACTCGGTATCGAATTACTGGTTGTACCGTATATCAGTACGTCTGGGTGTTCTGTGTAACGGTATTACAGTTTGTACTGTATAACATTATTCCTAGTGTTCTTGGTATCAGAATTACTGGGTGTTCTGGGTATCGGTATTACTGCGTGTACTGTAGAACATTATGACTGGGTGTTCTGGGAATCGGTATTACTGGGTATATGGGTATTGGTTTTGCTGGGTGTACTGGGTATCGTTATTACTGAGTGTACTGGATATCGATATTGCTTGGTGCTCTGTGTATCATATTACTGGGTGTACTGTGTATCGGTATTACTGGGTGTTCGGGGTATCGGTATTACTGGGTGTACTGTGTATCTGTATTACTGGGTGTTCTGTGTATCTGTATTAGAGGGTGTACTGTGTGTCAGTATTACTGTGTGGTCAGGATATCAGTATTATTGGGTGTACTGGGTATCTGTATTATTGGGTGTTCTGGGTATCTGTTTTATTGGGTGTACTGTGTATCGGTATTACTGGGTGTACTGGGAATCTGTATTACTGAGTGTTCTGGGTATCTGTATTACTGGGTGTTCTCTGTATCGGTATTACTGTGTGTACTGTATAACATTATGACTGGGTGTTCTGGGAATCGGTATTACTGGGTATATGGGTATTGGTTTTGCTGAGTGTACTGAGAATCGTTATTACTGAGTGTACTGGATATCAATATTGCTGGGTGTCTGTGTATCATATTACAGGGTGTACTGTGTATCGGTATTACTGTGTGTTCGGGGTATCGGTATTACTGGGTGTACTGGGTATCTGTATTACTGGGTGTTCTGTGTATCTGTATTAGAGGGAGTACTGTGTGTCAGTATTACTGTGTGTTCAGGATATCAGTATTATTGGGTGTACTGGGTATCTGTATTACTGGGTGTTCTGGGTATCTGTACTATTGGGTGTACTGTGTATCGGTAGTACTCGGTGTACTGGGAATATGTATTACTGAGTGTTCTGGGTATCTGTATTACTGGGTGTTCTCTGTATCGGTATTACTGGGTGTAATGTTTAACATTACTGGGTGCACTGGGTATCGATATTACTGGGTGTATGGGTACCTGTATTACTGGGTGTCCTGTGTATTGGTATTACTGGGTGTACTGCGTATCGGTATTACTAGGTCTTCTGGGTATCGGTATTTCTGGGTGTTCTGGTCATCGGTATTACTGGGTGTACTGGGAATCTGTATTACTGAGTGTTCTGGGTATCTGTATTACTGGGTGTTCTCTGTATCGGTATTACTGTGTGTACTGTATAACATTATGACTGGGTGTTCTGGGAATCGGTATTACTGGGTATATGGGTATTGGTTTTGCTGAGTGTACTGAGAATCGTTATTACTGAGTGTACTGGATATCAATATTGCTGGGTGTCTGTGTATCATATTACAGGGTGTACTGTGTATCGGTATTACTGTGTGTTCGGGGTATCGGTATTACTGGGTGTACTGGGTATCTGTATTACTGGGTGTTCTGTGTATCTGTATTAGAGGGAGTACTGTGTGTCAGTATTACTGTGTGTTCAGGATATCAGTATTATTGGGTGTACTGGGTATCTGTATTACTGGGTGTTCTGGGTATCTGTACTATTGGGTGTACTGTGTATCGGTAGTACTCGGTGTACTGGGAATATGTATTACTGAGTGTTCTGGGTATCTGTATTACTGGGTGTTCTCTGTATCGGTATTACTGGGTGTAATGTTTAACATTACTGGGTGCACTGGGTATCGATATTACTGGGTGTATGGGTACCTGTATTACTGGGTGTCCTGTGTATTGGTATTACTGGGTGTACTGCGTATCGGTATTACTAGGTCTTCTGGGTATCGGTATTTCTGGGTGTTCTGGACATCGGTATTACTGGGTGTACTGGGTATCAGTATTAACGGGTGTACTTTGTGTTGGTATTATTGGGTGTACTGTGAAACGTTATTGATGTGTTTTTCATGTATTGGTATTACGGTGTATTCGGTATCGAATTACTGGTTGTACTGCATATCAGTATGTCTGGGTGTTCTGGGTAACGGTATTACAGTTTGTACTGTATAACTTAATTCCTACTGTTCTTGGTATCAGAATTACTGGGTGTTCTGGGTACCAGTATTACTGCGTGTACTGTATAACATTATGACTGGGTGTTCTGGGAATCGGTATTACTGGGTATATGGGTATTGGTTTTGCTCAGTGTACTGGGTATCGTTATTACTGAGTGTACTGGATATCAATATTGCTGGGTGTCTGTGTATCATATTACTGGGTTTACTGTCTATCGGTATTACTGGGTGTTCAGGGTATCGGTATTACTGGGTGTACTGGTTATCTGTATTACTGGGTGTTCTGTGTATCTGTATTAGAGGGTGTACTGTGTGTCAGTATTACTGTGTGTTCAGGATATCAGTATTATTGGGTGTACTGGGTATCTTTATTACTGGGTGTTCTGGGTATCTGTATTATTGGGTGTTCTCTGTATCGGTATTACTGGGTGTACTGGGAATCTGTATTACTGAGTGTTCTGGGTATCTGTATTACTGGGTGTTCTCTGTATCGGTATTACTGGGTGTACTGTTTAACATTACTGGGTGTACTGGGTATCGATATTACTGGGTGTCTGGGTATCTGTATTACTGGGTGTCCTGTGTATTGGTATTACTGGGTGTATTGCGTATCGGTATTACTGGGTCTTCTGGGTATCGGTATTTCTGGGTGTTCTGGACATCGGTATTACTGGGTGTACAGGGTATCAGTATTACCGGCTGTATTTTGTGTTGGTATTATTGGGTGTAGTGTGAAACGTTATTGATGAGTTTTTCATGCATTGGTATTACGGGTGTACTCGGTATCGAATTACTGGTTGTACTGTATATCAGTACGTCTGGGTGTTCTGGGTAACGGTATTACAGTTTGTACTATATAACATTATTCCTAGTGTTCTTGGTATCAGAATTACTGGGTGTTCTGGGTATCAGTATTACTGCGTGTACTGTATAACATTATGACTGGGTGTTCTGGGAATCGGTATTACTGGGTATATGGGTATTGGTTTTGCTGGGTGTACTGGGTATCGTTATTACTTAGTGTACTGGATATCGATATTGCTGGGTGCTCTGTGTATCATATTACTGGGTGTACTGTGTATCGGTATTACTGGGTGTTCTGGGTATCGGTATTACTGGACGTACTTGGTATCTGTATTACTGGGTGTTCTGAGTATCTGTATTAGAGGGTGTACTGTGTGTCAGTATTACTGTGTGTTCAGGATATCAATATTATTGGGTGTACTGGGTATCTGTATTACTGGGTGTTCTGGGTATCTGTATTATTGGGTGTACTGTGTATCGGTATTATTGGGTGTACTGGGAATCTGTATTACTGAGTGTTCTGGGTATCTATATTACTGGGTGTTATGTGTATCGGTATTACTGGGTGTACTGTTTAACATTACTGGGTGTACTGGGTATCGGTATTACTGGGTGTACTGTATAACATTATGACTGAGTGTTCTGGGAATCTGTATTACTGGGTGTTCTCGGTATCTGTATAACTGGGTATCCTGTGTTTCGGTATTACTGTGTGTACAGGGTATCGGTATTAATGGGTCTTCTTGGTATCGGTATTACTAGATATTCTGTATATCTATATTACTAGGTGTACGGTGTAATTTTATTACTGGGTGTTCTGTGTATCGGTATTACTGGGTTTATTGTGTAACCTTATTACTGGGAGTACTGTGTATCGGTATTACTGCGTGTACTATGTAACATTATTACTGGGTCTTCTGGGTATCGGTATTTCTGGGTGTACTGGGTATCGATTTTACTGGGTGTTCTGGGTATCAGTATTACCGGGTGTAGTTTGTATTGGTATTGCTGGGTGTACTGTGTAATGTTATTGCTGTGTTTTTCATGTATTGGTATTACGGGTGTACTCGGTATTGATTTACTGGTTGTACTGCATATCAGTATGTCTGGGTGTTCTGGGTAACGGTATTACTGTTTGTACTGTATAACATTATTCCTAATGTTCTTGTTATCAGAATTACGGGGTGTTCTGGGTATCGGTATTACGGATGAACGTGGAATCGGTATTAATGGGTGTACTGTGAATCGGTATTACTGGGTGTACTGGGCATCGGTTTTAGTGGGTCTTCTGGGTATCTGTATTACTAGGTGTACGATGTAACTTTATTACCGGGTGTTCTGTGTAATGTTATTACTGAGAGTTCTGTGTATCAGTTTCACTGGGTGTACTGTGTATCCTTATTACTGGGTGTTCTGGTTATCGGTATTACGGGAGTACTGGCTATCAGTATTGGTGGGTGTATTGTGTAACGTTATTACTGTGTGTTCTGGGTATCGGTATTACGGGTGTCCTGGCTATCAATATTACTGGGTGTACTGAGTAATGTTTTTTCTGGGAGTTCTGGGTATCGATATTACTGTGTGTACTGGGTATCAGTATTACTGGGTGTTCTAGGTATCAGTAGTACTGAGTGTATGGGGTATCGGTATTATTGGGTGTTCTGGCTATCGGTATTACTGGGTGTACTGTGTATAGGTATTACTGGGCCTTCTGGGTATTTTTATTACAGGGTGTTCTGTGTATCGGTATTACTTGGTGTACTGTGTAACCTTATTACTGGGTGCACTGGGTATTGGTAATACTGGGTGTATTGTGTAACATTATTACTGGGTGTACTGGGAATCGGTAATACTGGGTGTACTGGGTATCGGTTTTACTGGGTGTACTGGGTATCGGTATTACAGGGTGTACTGTGTATCAGTATTACTGTTGTACTGGGGATCAGTATTACTGGGTGTTCAGGGTATCTGTATTACTAGGTGTACAGTGTAACTTATTACTAGGTGTTCTGTGTAACGATAGTACTGAGTGTTCTGCGTATCGGTATTACTTGGTTTACTGTGTAACTTTATTACTGGGTGCCCTGGGTATCGGTAATACTGGGTGTATTGTGTAACATTATTACTGGGTGTACTGGGAATCGGTAATACTGTGTGTACTGGGTATTGGTTTTACTGGGTGTACATTGTATCGCTATTACTGGGTGTACTGGATATCGATATTGCTGGGTGCTTTGTGTATCGTATTACTGAGTGGACTGTTAACCTCATTACTGGGTGTACTGGGTGTCTGTATTACTGTGTGTTCTGGGTATCTGTATTACTAGGTGTACTGTGTTTCGGTATTACAATATGTACTGGGAATTGGTATTACTGGGTGTTCTGGGTTTCAGTATTACTGGGTGTTCTGGGTATCTGTATTACTGGGTGTTCTGTGTATCGGTATTACTGGGTGTACTGTTTAACATTACTGGGTGTCCTGGGTATCGGTATTACTGCGTGTACTGTATAACATTATGAATGGGTGTTCAGGGAATCGGTATTACTGAGTATATGGGTATTGGTTTTGCTGGGTGTACTGGGAATCGTTATTACTGAGTGTACTGGATATCGATATTGCTGGGTGCTCTGTGTATTTTATTATTGGGTGTACTGTGTATCGGTATTACTGGTTGTACATGGTATCTGTATTACTGAGTGTTCTGGGTATCTCTATTACTGGGTGTTCTGTTTATCGGTATTACTGGGTGTACTGTTTAACATTATTGGGTGTACTGGGTATCGGTATTACTGGGTGTACTGTATATCATTATGACTGGGTGTACTGGGAATCGGTATTAATGGGTATATGGGTATTGGTTTTGCTGGGTGTACTGGGTATCGTTATTACTTAGTGTACTGGATATCGATATTGCTGGGTGCTCTGTGTATCATATTACTGGGTGTACTGTGTATCGGTATTACTGGGTGTTCTGGGTATCGGTATTACTGGACGTACTGGGTATCTGTATTACTGGGTGTTCTGTGTATCTGTATTAGAGGGTGTACTATGTGTCAGTATTACTGTGTGTTCAGGATATCAATATTATTGGGTGTACTGGGTATCTGTATTACTGGGTGTTCTGGGTATCTGTATTATTGGGTGTACTGTGTATCGGTATTACTGGGTGTACTGGGAATCTGTATTACTGAGTGTTCTGGGTATCTATATTACTGGGTGTTCTGTGTATCTGTATTACTGGGTGTACTGTTTAACATTACTGGGTGTACTGGGTATCGGTATTACTGGGTGTACTGCGTATCGGTATTACTGCGTATTCTGGGTATCGGTATGTCTGGGTGTTCTGGACATCGGTATTACTGGGTGTACTGTGTATCAGTATTATCGGGTGTACTTTGTATTGGTATTGCTGGGTGTACTGTGTAACGTTATTGCTGTGTTTTTCATGTATTGGTATTACGGGTGCACTCGGTATCGAATTACTGCTTGTACTGTATATCAGTACGTCTGGGTGTTCAGGTTTATGGTATTACTGTTTGTACTGTATAACATTATTTCTAGTGGTCTTGGTATCAGAATTACTGGGAGTCCTGGGTATTGGTTTAACTGGTTGTACGGTGTAACTTTATTTCTGGTAGTACTGTGTAACATAATTACTGGGTGTTCTGGGTATCTGTATTACTAAATGTATGGTGTAACTTTATTACTGGGTGTTCCTTGTAACGTTTTAACTGAGTGTTTTGTGTATCGGTATTGCTAGGTGTACTGTGAAACGTTATTGATGTGTTTTTCATGTATTGGTATTACGGTGTATTCGGTATCGAATTACTGGTTGTACTGCATATCAGTATGTCTGGGTGTTCTGGGTAACGGTATTACAGTTTGTACTGTATAACTTAATTCCTACTGTTCTTGGTATCAGAATTACTGGGTGTTCTGTGTATCGGTATTACTGGGCGTACTGTTTAACATTACTGGGTGTACTGGGTATCGGTATTACTGGGTGTACTGTATAACATTATGACTGGGTGTTCTGGGAATCTGTATTACTGGGTGTTCTCGGTATCTGTATAACTGGGTGTCCTGTGTTTCGGTATTACTGTGTGTACAGGGTATCGGTATTAATGGGTCTTCTTGGTATCGGTATTACTAGATATTCTGGGTATCTGTATTACTAGGTGTACGGTCTAATTTTATTACTGGGTGTTCTGTGTATCGGTATTACTGGGTTTATTGTGTAACCTTATTACTGGGAGTACTGTGTATCGGTATTACTGCGTGTACTATGTAACATTATTACTGGGTCTTCTGGGTATCGGTATTTCTGGGTGTACTGTGTATCGATTTTACTGGGTGTTCTGGGTATCAGTATTACCGGGTGTAGTTTGTATTGGTATTGCTGGGTGTACTGTGTAATGTTATTGCTGTGTTTTTCAAGTATTGGTATTACGGGTGTACTCGGTATCAATTTACTGGTTGTACTGCATATCAGTATGTCTGGGTGTTCTGGGTAATGGTATTACTGTTTGTACTGTATAACATTATTCCTAGTGTTCTTGGTATCAGAATTACTGGGTGTTCTGGGTATCGGTATTACTGCGTGTACTGTAGAACATTATGACTGGGTGTTCTGGGAATCGGTATTACTGGGTATATGGGTATTGGTTTTGCTGGGTGTACTGGGTATCGTTATTACTGAGTGTACTGGATATCGATATTGCTTGGTGCTCTGTGTATCATATTACTGGGTGTACTGTGTATCGGTATTACTGGGTGTTCGGGGTATCGGTATTACTGGGTGTACTGTGTATCTGTATTACTGGGTGTTCTGTGTATCTGTATTAGAGGGTGTACTGTGTGTCAGTATTACTGTGTGGTCAGGATATCAGTATTATTGGGTGTACTGGGTATCTGTATTATTGGGTGTTCTGGGTATCTGTTTTATTGGGTGTACTGTGTATCGGTATTACTGGGTGTACTGGGAATCTGTATTACTGAGTGTTCTGGGTATCTGTATTACTGGGTGTTCTCTGTATCGGTATTACTGTGTGTACTGTATAACATTATGACTGGGTGTTCTGGGAATCGGTATTACTGGGTATATGGGTATTGGTTTTGCTGAGTGTACTGAGAATCGTTATTACTGAGTGTACTGGATATCAATATTGCTGGGTGTCTGTGTATCATATTACAGGGTGTACTGTGTATCGGTATTACTGTGTGTTCGGGGTATCGGTATTACTGGGTGTACTGGGTATCTGTATTACTGGGTGTTCTGTGTATCTGTATTAGAGGGAGTACTGTGTGTCAGTATTACTGTGTGTTCAGGATATCAGTATTATTGGGTGTACTGGGTATCTGTATTACTGGGTGTTCTGGGTATCTGTACTATTGGGTGTACTGTGTATCGGTAGTACTCGGTGTACTGGGAATATGTATTACTGAGTGTTCTGGGTATCTGTATTACTGGGTGTTCTCTGTATCGGTATTACTGGGTGTAATGTTTAACATTACTGGGTGCACTGGGTATCGATATTACTGGGTGTATGGGTACCTGTATTACTGGGTGTCCTGTGTATTGGTATTACTGGGTGTACTGCGTATCGGTATTACTAGGTCTTCTGGGTATCGGTATTTCTGGGTGTTCTGGTCATCGGTATTACTGGGTGTACTGGGAATCTGTATTACTGAGTGTTCTGGGTATCTGTATTACTGGGTGTTCTCTGTATTGGTATTACTGTGTGTACTGTATAACATTATGACTGGGTGTTCTGGGAATCGGTATTACTGGGTATATGGGTATTGGTTTTGCTGAGTGTACTGAGAATCGTTATTACTGAGTGTACTGGATATCAATATTGCTGGGTGTCTGTGTATCATATTACAGGGTGTACTGTGTATCGGTATTACTGTGTGTTCGGGGTATCGGTATTACTGGGTGTACTGGGTATCTGTATTACTGGGTGTTCTGTGTATCTGTATTAGAGGGAGTACTGTGTGTCAGTATTACTGTGTGTTCAGGATATCAGTATTATTGGGTGTACTGGGTATCTGTATTACTGGGTGTTCTGGGTATCTGTACTATTGGGTGTACTGTGTATCGGTAGTACTCGGTGTACTGGGAATATGTATTACTGAGTGTTCTGGGTATCTGTATTACTGGGTGTTCTCTGTATCGGTATTACTGGGTGTAATGTTTAACATTACTGGGTGCACTGGGTATCGATATTACTGGGTGTATGGGTACCTGTATTACTGGGTGTCCTGTGTATTGGTATTACTGGGTGTACTGCGTATCGGTATTACTAGGTCTTCTGGGTATCGGTATTTCTGGGTGTTCTGGACATCGGTATTACTGGGTGTACTGGGTATCAGTATTAACGGGTGTACTTTGTGTTGGTATTATTGGGTGTACTGTGAAACGTTATTGATGTGTTTTTCATGTATTGGTATTACGGTGTATTCGGTATCGAATTACTGGTTGTACTGCATATCAGTATGTCTGGGTGTTCTGGGTAACGGTATTACAGTTTGTACTGTATAACTTAATTCCTACTGTTCTTGGTATCAGAATTACTGGGTGTTCTGGGTACCAGTATTACTGCGTGTACTGTATAACATTATGACTGGGTGTTCTGGGAATCGGTATTACTGGGTATATGGGTATTGGTTTTGCTCAGTGTACTGGGTATCGTTATTACTGAGTGTACTGGATATCAATATTGCTGGGTGTCTGTGTATCATATTACTGGGTTTACTGTCTATCGGTATTACTGGGTGTTCAGGGTATCGGTATTACTGGGTGTACTGGTTATCTGTATTACTGGGTGTTCTGTGTATCTGTATTAGAGGGTGTACTGTGTGTCAGTATTACTGTGTGTTCAGGATATCAGTATTATTGGGTGTACTGGGTATCTTTATTACTGGGTGTTCTGGGTATCTGTATTATTGGGTGTTCTCTGTATCGGTATTACTGGGTGTACTGGGAATCTGTATTACTGAGTGTTCTGGGTATCTGTATTACTGGGTGTTCTCTGTATCGGTATTACTGGGTGTACTGTTTAACATTACTGGGTGTACTGGGTATCGATATTACTGGGTGTCTGGGTATCTGTATTACTGGGTGTCCTGTGTATTGGTATTACTGGGTGTATTGCGTATCGGTATTACTGGGTCTTCTGGGTATCGGTATTTCTGGGTGTTCTGGACATCGGTATTACTGGGTGTACAGGGTATCAGTATTACCGGCTGTACTTTGTGTTGGTATTATTGGGTGTAGTGTGAAACGTTATTGATGAGTTTTTCATGCATTGGTATTACGGGTGTACTCGGTATCGAATTACTGGTTGTACTGTATATCAGTACGTCTGGGTGTTCTGGGTAACGGTATTACAGTTTGTACTATATAACATTATTCCTAGTGTTCTTGGTATCAGAATTACTGGGTGTTCTGGGTATCAGTATTACTGCGTGTACTGTATAACATTATGACTGGGTGTTCTGGGAATCGGTATTACTGGGTATATGGGTATTGGTTTTGCTGGGTGTACTGGGTATCGTTATTACTTAGTGTACTGGATATCGATATTGCTGGGTGCTCTGTGTATCATATTACTGGGTGTACTGTGTATCGGTATTACTGGGTGTTCTGGGTATCGGTATTACTGGACGTACTTGGTATCTGTATTACTGGGTGTTCTGAGTATCTGTATTAGAGGGTGTACTGTGTGTCAGTATTACTGTGTGTTCAGGATATCAATATTATTGGGTGTACTGGGTATCTGTATTACTGGGTGTTCTGGGTATCTGTATTATTGGGTGTACTGTGTATCGGTATTACTGGGTGTACTGGGAATCTGTATTACTGAGTGTTCTGGGTATCTATATTACTGGGTGTTATGTGTATCGGTATTACTGGGTGTACTGTTTAACATTACTGGGTGTACTGGGTATCGGTATTACTGGGTGTACTGTATAACATTATGACTGAGTGTTCTGGGAATCTGTATTACTGGGTGTTCTCGGTATCTGTATAACTGGGTATCCTGTGTTTCGGTATTACTGTGTGTACAGGGTATCGGTATTAATGGGTCTTCTTGGTATCGGTATTACTAGATATTCTGTATATCTATATTACTAGGTGTACGGTGTAATTTTATTACTGGGTGTTCTGTGTATCGGTATTACTGGGTTTATTGTGTAACCTTATTACTGGGAGTACTGTGTATCGGTATTACTGCGTGTACTATGTAACATTATTACTGGGTCTTCTGGGTATCGGTATTTCTGGGTGTACTGGGTATCGATTTTACTGGGTGTTCTGGGTATCAGTATTACCGGGTGTAGTTTGTATTGGTATTGCTGGGTGTACTGTGTAATGTTATTGCTGTGTTTTTCATGTATTGGTATTACGGGTGTACTCGGTATTGATTTACTGGTTGTACTGCATATCAGTATGTCTGGGTGTTCTGGGTAACGGTATTACTGTTTGTACTGTATAACATTATTCCTAATGTTCTTGTTATCAGAATTACGGGGTGTTCTGGGTATCGGTATTACGGATGAACGTGGAATCGGTATTAATGGGTGTACTGTGAATCGGTATTACTGGGTGTACTGGGCATCGGTTTTAGTGGGTCTTCTGGGTATCTGTATTACTAGGTGTACGATGTAACTTTATTACCGGTGTTCTGTGTAATGTTATTACTGAGAGTTCTGTGTATCAGTTTCACTGGGTGTACTGTGTATCCTTATTACTGGGTGTTCTGGTTATCGGTATTACGGGAGTACTGGCTATCAGTATTGGTGGGTGTATTGTGTAACGTTATTACTGTGTGTTCTGGGTATCGGTATTACGGGTGTCCTGGCTATCAATATTACTGGGTGTACTGAGTAATGTTTTTTCTGGGAGTTCTGGGTATCGATATTACTGTGTGTACTGGGTATCAGTATTACTGGGTGTTCTAGGTATCAGTAGTACTGAGTGTATGGGGTATCGGTATTATTGGGTGTTCTGGCTATCGGTATTACTGGGTGTACTGTGTATAGGTATTACTGGGCCTTCTGGGTATTTTTATTACAGGGTGTTCTGTGTATCGGTATTACTTGGTGTACTGTGTAACCTTATTACTGGGTGCACTGGGTATTGGTAATACTGGGTGTATTGTGTAACATTATTACTGGGTGTACTGGGAATCGGTAATACTGGGTGTACTGGGTATCGGTTTTACTGGGTGTACTGGGTATCGGTATTACAGGGTGTACTGTGTATCAGTATTACTGTTGTACTGGGGATCAGTATTACTGGGTGTTCAGGGTATCTGTATTACTAGGTGTACAGTGTAACTTATTACTAGGTGTTCTGTGTAACGATAGTACTGAGTGTTCTGCGTATCGGTATTACTTGGTGTACTGTGTAACTTTATTACTGGGTGCCCTGGGTATCGGTAATACTGGGTGTATTGTGTAACATTATTACTGGGTGTACTGGGAATCGGTAATACTGTGTGTACTGGGTATTGGTTTTACTGGGTGTACATTGTATCGCTATTACTGGGTGTACTGGATATCGATATTGCTGGGTGCTTTGTGTATCGTATTACTGAGTGGACTGTTAACCTCATTACTGGGTGTACTGGGTGTCTGTATTACTGTGTGTTCTGGGTATCTGTATTACTAGGTGTACTGTGTTTCGGTATTACAATATGTACTGGGAATTGGTATTACTGGGTGTTCTGGGTTTCAGTATTACTGGGTGTTCTGGGTATCTGTATTACTGGGTGTTCTGTGTATCGGTATTACTGGGTGTACTGTTTAACATTACTGGGTGTCCTGGGTATCGGTATTACTGCGTGTACTGTATAACATTATGAATGGGTGTTCAGGGAATCGGTATTACTGAGTATATGGGTATTGGTTTTGCTGGGTGTACTGGGAATCGTTATTACTGAGTGTACTGGATATCGATATTGCTGGGTGCTCTGTGTATTTTATTATTGGGTGTACTGTGTATCGGTATTACTGGTTGTACATGGTATCTGTATTACTGAGTGTTCTGGGTATCTCTATTACTGGGTGTTCTGTTTATCGGTATTACTGGGTGTACTGTTTAACATTATTGGGTGTACTGGGTATCGGTATTACTGGGTGTACTGTATATCATTATGACTGGGTGTACTGGGAATCGGTATTAATGGGTATATGGGTATTGGTTTTGCTGGGTGTACTGGGTATGGTTATTACTGATTGTACTTGGTATCTCTATTACTGGGTGTTCTGTGTATCGGTATTACTTGGTGTACTGTATATCATTATGACTGGGTGTACTGGGAATCGGTATTAATGGGTATATGGGTATTGGTTTTTCTGGGTGTACTGGGTATGGTTATTACTGAGTGTACTGGATATCGATATTGCTGGGTGTCCTGTGTATCGCATTACTGGGTGTACTGTGTATCAGTATTACTGGGTGTTCGGGGTATCATTATTGCTGGGTGTACCGTTTATCTTTATTACTGGTTGTACTGGGTATCGATATTACTGGGTGTCTGGGTATCTGTATTACTGGGTGTCCTGTATATCAGTACGTCTGGATGTTCTGGGTAACGGTATTACTGTTTGTACTGTATAACATGATTCCTAGTGTTCTTGGTATCAGAATTACGGGGTGTTCTGGGTATCGTTATTACGGGTGAACGTGGAATCGGTATTAATGAGTGTACTGTGAATCGGTATTACTGGGTGTATTGGGTATAGGTTTTAGTGGGGTTTCTGGGTATCTGTATTACTAGGTATACGATGATACTTTATTACCGGGTGTTCTGTGTAAGGTTATTACTGAGAGTTCTGTGTATCGGTATTACTGGGTGTACTGTGTATCGTTATTACTGGGTATTCTGGTTATCGGTATTACGGGTTTACTGGCTTTCAGTATTAGTGGGTGTACTGTGTAACGTTATTACTGTGTGTTCTGGGTATCAGTATTACGGGTGTACTGGCTATCAATATTACTGGGTATACTGAGTAATTTTTTTTCTGGGTGGTCTGGGTATCGGCATTACTGTGTGTACATGGTATCGGTATTACTAGGTGTTCGAGGTATCAGTAGTACTGCGTGTACGGGGTATCGGTATTATTGGGTGTTCTGGCTATCGGTATTACTGGGTGTACTGTGTATCGGTATTACTGGGCCTTCTGGGTATTGTTATTATAGGGTGTACTGTGTATCTATATTACTGTTGTATTGGGGATCAGTATTACTGAGTGTTCTGGGTATCTGTATTACTAGGTGTACAGTGTAACCTATTACTAGGTGTTTTGTGTAACGATAGTACTGAGTGTTCTGTGTTATCGTATTACTTGGTGTACTGTGTAACCTTATTACTGGGTGCACTGGGTATCGGTATACTGGGTGTATTGTGAAACATTATTACTGGGTGTACTGGGAATCGGTAATACTGGGTGTACTGGGTATCGGTTTTACTGGGTGTACTGGGTATCGGTATTACGGGGTGTACTGGATATCGATATTGCTGGGTGCTTTGTGTATCCTATTGCTGAGTGGACTGTTAACCTCATTACTGGGTGTACTGGGTGTCTGTATTACTGTGTGTTCTGGTTATCTGTATTACTAGGTGTACTGTGTTTCTGTATTACAATATGTACTGGGAATTGGTATTACTGGGTGTTCTGGGTTTCGGTATTACTGGGTGTACTGGGTATTGATATCAGTGGGTGTTGTGGGTATCTGTATTACTGAGTGTACTGTGTATCGGTATTAATGGGTGTTCGGGTTATCGGTATACTGTGTGTACTGGGTATCTGTATTACTGAGTGTTCTGGGTATCTGTATTACTGGGTGTTCTGTGTATAGATATTACTGGGTGTACTGTTTAACATTACTGGGTGTACTGGGTATCGGTATTACTGGGTGTACAGCATATCGGTATTACTGGGTATTCTGGGCATTGGTATTTCTGGGTGTACTGCGTATCGGTATTAATAGGTCTTCTGGGTATCGGTATTTCTGGGTGTTCTGGACATCGGTATTACTGGGTGTACTGGGTATCAGTATTACCGGGTGTACTTTGTGTTGGTATTATTGGGTGTACTGTGAAACGTTATTGATGTGTTTTTCATGTATTGGTATTACGGTGTAGTCGGTATCGAATTACTGGTTGTACTGTATATCAGTACGTCTGGGTGTTCTGGGTAACGGTATTACAGTTTGTACTGTATAACATTATTCCTACTGTTCTTGGTATCAGAATTACAGGGTGTTCTGGGTATCAGTATTACTGCGTGTACTGTATAGCATTATGACTGGGTGTTCTGGGAATCGGTATTACTGGGTATATGGGTATTGGTTTTGCTGAGTGTACTGGGTATCGTTATTACTGAGTGTACTGGATATCAATATTGCTGGGTGTCTGTGTATCATATTACTGGGTGTACTGTGTATCGGTATTACTGGGTGTTCGGGGTATCGGTATTACTGGGTGTACTGGGTATCTGTATTACTGGGTGTTCTGTGTATCTGTATTAGAGGGTGTACTGTGTGTCAGTATTACTGTGTGTTCAGGTTATCAGTATTATTGGGTGTCTGGGTATCTGTATTACTGGGTGCCCTGTGTATTGGTATTACTGGGTGTATTGCGTATCGGTATTACTGGGTGTCTGGGTATCTGTATTACTGGGTGTCCTGTGTATTGGTATTACTGGGTGTATTGCGTATCGGTATTACTGGGTCTTCTGGGTATCGGTATTTCTGGGTGTTCTGGACATCGGTATCACTGGGTGTACTGGGTATCAGTATTACCGGCTGTACTTTGTGTTGGTATTATTGGGTGTACTGTGAAACGTTATTGATGAGTTTTTCATGCATTGGTATTACGGGTGTACTCGGTATCGAATTACTGGTTGTACTGTATATCAGTACGTCTGGGTGTTCTGGGTAACGGTATTACAGTTTGTACTATATAACATTATTCCTAGTGTTCTTGGTATCAGAATTACTGGGTGTTCTGGGTATCAGTATTACTGCGTGTACTGTATAACATTATGACTGGGTGTTCTGGGAATCGGTATTACTGGGTATATGGGTATTGGTTTTGCTGGGTGTACTGGGTATCGTTATTACTGAGTGTACTGGATATCGATATTGCTGGGTGCTCTGTGTATCATATTACTGGGTGTACTGTGTATCGGTATTACTGGGTGTTCTGGGTATCGGTATTACTGGACGTACTGGGTATCTGTATTACTGGGTGTTCTGTGTATCTGTATTAGAGGGTGTACTGTGTGTCAGTATTACTGTGTGTTCAGGATATCAATATTATTGGGTGTACTGGGTATCTGTATTACTGGGTGTTCTGGGTATCTGTATTATTGGGAGTACTGTGTATCTGTATTACTGGGTGTACTGGGAATCTGTATTACTGAGTGTTCTGGGTATCTATATTACTGGGTGTTCTGTGTATCGGTATTACTGGGCGTACTGTTTAACATTACTGGGTGTACTGGGTATCGGTATTACTGGGTGTACTGTATAACATTATGACTGGGTGTTCTGGGAATCTGTATTACTGGGTGTTCTCGGTATCTGTATAACTGGGTGTCCTGTGTTTCGGTATTACTGTGTGTACAGGGTATCGGTATTAATGGGTCTTCTTGGTATCGGTATTACTAGATATTCTGGGTATCTGTATTACTAGGTGTACGGTCTAATTTTATTACTGGGTGTTCTGTGTATCGGTATTACTGGGTTTATTGTGTAACCTTATTACTGGGAGTACTGTGTATCGGTATTACTGCGTGTACTATGTAACATTATTACTGGGTCTTCTGGGTATCGGTATTTCTGGGTGTACTGTGTATCGATTTTACTGGGTGTTCTGGGTATCAGTATTACCGGGTGTAGTTTGTATTGGTATTGCTGGGTGTACTGTGTAATGTTATTGCTGTGTTTTTCAAGTATTGGTATTACGGGTGTACTCGGTATCAATTTACTGGTTGTACTGCATATCAGTATGTCTGGGTGTTCTGGGTAATGGTATTACTGTTTGTACTGTATAACATTATTCCTAATGTTCTTGTTATCAGAATTACGGGGTGTTCTGGGTATCGGTATTACGGGTGAACGTGGAATCGGTATTAATGGGTGTACTGTGAATCGGTATTACTGGGTGTACTGGGCATGGGTTTTAGTGGGTCTTCTGGGTATCTGTATTACTAGGTGTACGATGTAACTTTATTACCGGGTGTTCTGTGTAATGTTATTACTGAGAGTTCTGTGTATCAGTTTCACTGGGTGTACTGTGTATCCTTATTACTGGGTGTTCTGGTTATCGGTATTACGGGTGTACTGGCTATCAGTATTGGTGGGTGTATTGTGTAACGTTATTACTGTGTGTTCTGTGTATCGGTATTACGGGTGTCCTGGCTATCAATATTACTGGGTGTACTGAGTAATGTTTTTTCTGGGAGTTCTGGGTATCGATATTACTGTGTGTACTGGATATCAGTATTACTGGGTGTTCTAGGTATCAGTAGTACTGAGTGTATGGGGTATCGGTATTATTGGGTGTTCTGGCTATCGGTATTACTGGGTGTACTGTGTATCGGTATTACTGGGCCTTCTGGGTATTGTTATTGCAGGGTGTACTGTGTATCGGTATTACTGTTGTATTGGGGATCAGTATTACTGGGTGTTCTGGGTATCTGTATTACTAGGTGTACAGTGTAAATTATTATTAGGTGTTCTGTGTAATGATAGTACTGAGTGTTCTGTTTATCGGTATTACTTGGTGTACTGTGTAACCTTATTACTGGGTGCACTGGGTATTGGTAATACTGGGTGTATTGTGTAACATTATTACTGGGTGTACTGGGAATCGGTAATACTGGGTGTACTGGGTATCGGTTTTACTGGGTGTACTGGGTATCGGTATTACAGGGTGTACTGTGTATCAGTATTACTGTTGTACTGGGGATCAGTATTACTGGGTGTTCAGGGTATCTGTATTACTAGGTGTACAGTGTAACTTATTACTAGGTGTTCTGTGTAACGATAGTACTGAGTGTTCTGCGTATTGGTATTACTTGGTGTACTGTGTAAATTTATTACTGGGTGCCCTGGGTATCGGTAATACTGGGTGTATTGTGTAACATTATTACTGGGTGTACTGGGAATCGGTAATACTGTGTGTACTGGGTATTGGTTTTACTGGGTGTACTGTGTATCGCTATTACTGGGTGTACTGGATATCGATATTGCTGGGTGCTTTGTGTATCGTATTACTGAGTGGACTGTTAACCTCATTACTGGGTGTACTGGGTGTCTGTATTACTGTGTGTTCTGGGTATCTGTATTACTAGGTGTACTGTGTTTCGGTATTACAATATGTACTGGGAATTGGTATAACTGGGTGTTCTGGGTTTCAGTATTACTGGGTGTACTGGGTATTGATATTACTGGGTGTTGTGGGTATCTGTATTACTGAGTGTACTGTGTATCGGTATTAATGGGTGTTCGGGGTATCGGTATACTGTGTGTACTGGGTATCTGTATTACTGAGTGTTCTGGGTATCTGTATTACTGGGTGTTCTGTGTATCGGTATTACTGGGTGTACTGCGTATCGGTATTACTGGGTGTCTGGGCATCTGTATTACTGGGTGTCCTGTGTATTGGTATTACTGGGTGTACTGCGTATCGGTATTACTGGGTCTTCTGGGTATCGGTATTTCTGGGTGTTCTGGACATCGGTATTACTGGGTGTACTGGGTATCAGTATTACCGGGTGTACTTTGTGTTGGTATTATTGGGTGTACTGTGTAACGTTATTGATGTGTTTTTCATGTATTAGTATTACGGGTGTACTCGGTATCGAATTACTGGTTGTACTGTATATCAGTACGTCTGGGTGTTCTGTGTAACGGTATTACAGTTTGTACTGTATAACATTATTCCTAGTGTTCTTGGTATCAGAATTACTGGGTGTTCTGGGTATCGGTATTACTGCGTGTACTGTAGAACATTATGACTGGGTTTTCTGGGAATCGGTATTACTGGGTATATGGGTATTGGTTTTGCTGGGTGTACTGGGTATCGTTATTACTGAGTGTACTGGATATCGATATTGCTTGGTGCTCTGTGTATCATATTACTGGGTGTACTGTGTATCGGTATTACTGGGTGTTCGGGGTATCGGTATTACTGGGTGTACTGTGTATCTGTATTACCGGGTGTTCTGTGTATCTGTATTAGAGGGTGTACTGTGTGTCAGTATTACTGTGTGGTCAGGATATCAGTATTATTGGGTGTACTGGGTATCTGTATTATTGGGTGTTCTGGGTATCTGTTTTATTGGGTGTACTGTGTATCGGTATTACTGGGTGTACTGGGAATCTGTATTACTGAGTGTTCTGGGTATCTGTATTACTGGGTGTTCTCTGTATCGGTATTACTGTGTGTACTGTATAACATTATGACTGGGTGTTCTGGGAATCGGTATTACTGGGTATATGGGTATTGGTTTTGCTGAGTGTACTGAGAATCGTTATTACTGAGTGTACTGGATATCAATATTGCTGGGTGTCTGTGTATCATATTACAGGGTGTACTGTGTATCGGTATTACTGTGTGTTCGGGGTATCGGTATTACTGGGTGTACTGGGTATCTGTATTACTGGGTGTTCTGTGTATCTGTATTAGAGGGAGTACTGTGTGTCAGTATTACTGTGTGTTCAGGATATCAGTATTATTGGGTGTACTGGGTATCTGTATTACTGGGTGTTCTGGGTATCTGTACTATTGGGTGTACTGTGTATCGGTAGTACTCGGTGTACTGGGAATATGTATTACTGAGTGTTCTGGGTATCTGTATTACTGGGTGTTCTCTGTATCGGTATTACTGGGTGTAATGTTTAACATTACTGGGTGCACTGGGTATCGATATTACTGGGTGTATGGGTACCTGTATTACTGGGTGTCCTGTGTATTGGTATTACTGGGTGTACTGCGTATTGGTATTACTAGGTCTTCTGGGTATCGGTATTTCTGGGTGTTCTGGACATCGGTATTACTGGGTGTACTGGGTATCAGTATTAACGGGTGTACTTTGTGTTGGTATTATTGGGTGTACTGTGAAACGTTATTGATGTGTTTTTCATGTATTGGTATTACGGTGTATTCGGTATCGAATTACTGGTTGTACTGCATATCAGTATGTCTGGGTGTTCTGGGTAACGGTATTACAGTTTGTACTGTATAACTTAATTCCTACTGTTCTTGGTATCAGAATTACTGGGTGTTCTGGGTACCAGTATTACTGCGTGTACTGTATAACATTATGACTGGGTGTTCTGGGAATCGGTATTACTGGGTATATGGGTATTGGTTTTGCTCAGTGTACTGGGTATCGTTATTACTGAGTGTACTGGATATCAATATTGCTGGGTGTCTGTGTATCATATTACTGGGTTTACTGTCTATCGGTATTACTGGGTGTTCAGGGTATCGGTATTACTGGGTGTACTGGTTATCTGTATTACTGGGTGTTCTGTGTATCTGTATTAGAGGGTGTACTGTGTGTCAGTATTACTGTGTGTTCAGGATATCAGTATTATTGGGTGTACTGGGTATCTTTATTACTGGGTGTTCTGGGTATCTGTATTATTGGGTGTTCTCTGTATCGGTATTACTGGGTGTACTGGGAATCTGTATTACTGAGTGTTCTGGGTATCTGTATTACTGGGTGTTCTCTGTATCGGTATTACTGGGTGTACTGTTTAACATTACTGGGTGTACTGGGTATCGATATTACTGGGTGTCTGGGTATCTGTATTACTGGGTGTCCTGTGTATTGGTATTACTGGGTGTATTGCGTATCGGTATTACTGGGTCTTCTGGGTATCGGTATTTCTGGGTGTTCTGGACATCGGTATTACTGGGTGTACAGGGTATCAGTATTACCGGCTGTACTTTGTGTTGGTATTATTGGGTGTAGTGTGAAACGTTATTGATGAGTTTTTCATGCATTGGTATTACGGGTGTACTCGGTATCGAATTACTGGTTGTACTGTATATCAGTACGTCTGGGTGTTCTGGGTAACGGTATTACAGTTTGTACTATATAACATTATTCCTAGTGTTCTTGGTATCAGAATTACTGGGTGTTCTGGGTATCAGTATTACTGCGTGTACTGTATAACATTATGACTGGGTGTTCTGGGAATCGGTATTACTGGGTATATGGGTATTGGTTTTGCTGGGTGTACTGGGTATCGTTATTACTTAGTGTACTGGATATCGATATTGCTGGGTGCTCTGTGTATCATATTACTGGGTGTACTGTGTATCGGTATTACTGGGTGTTCTGGGTATCGGTATTACTGGACGTACTTGGTATCTGTATTACTGGGTGTTCTGAGTATCTGTATTAGAGGGTGTACTGTGTGTCAGTATTACTGTGTGTTCAGGATATCAATATTATTGGGTGTACTGGGTATCTGTATTACTGGGTGTTCTGGGTATCTGTATTATTGGGTGTACTGTGTATCGGTATTACTGGGTGTACTGGGAATCTGTATTACTGAGTGTTCTGGGTATCTATATTACTGGGTGTTATGTGTATCGGTATTACTGGGTGTACTGTTTAACATTACTGGGTGTACTGGGTATCGGTATTACTGGGTGTACTGTATAACATTATGACTGAGTGTTCTGGGAATCTGTATTACTGGGTGTTCTCGGTATCTGTATAACTGGGTATCCTGTGTTTCGGTATTACTGTGTGTACAGGGTATCGGTATTAATGGGTCTTCTTGGTATCGGTATTACTAGATATTCTGTATATCTATATTACTAGGTGTACGGTGTAATTTTATTTCTGGGTGTTCTGTGTATCGGTATTACTGGGTTTATTGTGTAACCTTATTACTGGGAGTACTGTGTATCGGTATTACTGCGTGTACTATGTAACATTATTACTGGGTCTTCTGGGTATCGGTATTTCTGGGTGTACTGGGTATCGATTTTACTGGGAGTTCTGGGTATCAGTATTACCGGGTGTAGTTTGTATTGGTATTGCTGGGTGTACTGTGTAATGTTATTGCTGTGTTTTTCATGTATTGGTATTACGGGTGTACTCGGTATTGATTTACTGGTTGTACTGCATATCAGTATGTCTGGGTGTTCTGGGTAACGGTATTACTGTTTGTACTGTATAACATTATTCCTAATGTTCTTGTTATCAGAATTACGGGGTGTTCTGGGTATCGGTATTACGGATGAACGTGGAATCGGTATTAATGGGTGTACTGTGAATCGGTATTACTGGGTGTACTGGGCATGGGTTTTAGTGGGTCTTCTGGGTATCTGTATTACTAGGTGTACGATGTAACTTTATTACCGGGTGTTCTGTGTAATGTTATTACTGAGAGTTCTGTGTATCAGTTTCACTGGGTGTACTGTGTATCCTTATTACTGGGTGTTCTGGTTATCGGTATTACGGGTGTACTGGCTATCAGTATTGGTGGGTGTATTGTGTAACGTTATTACTGTGTGTTCTGGGTATCGGTATTACGGGTGTCCTGGCTATCAATATTACTGGGTGTACTGAGTAATGTTTTTTCTGGGAGTTCTGGGTATCGATATTACTGTGTGTACTGGGTATCAGTATTACTGGGTGTTCTAGGTATCAGTAGTACTGAGTGTATGGGGTATCGGTATTATTGGGTGTTCTGGCTATCGGTATTACTGGGTGTACTGTGTATAGGTATTACTGGGCCTTCTGGGTATTTTTATTACAGGGTGTTCTGTGTATCGGTATTACTTGGTGTACTGTGTAACCTTATTACTGGGTGCACTGGGTATTGGTAATACTGGGTGTATTGTGTAACATTATTACTGGGTGTACTGGGAATCGGTAATACTGGGTGTACTGGGTATCGGTTTTACTGGGTGTACTGGGTATCGGTATTACAGGGTGTACTGTGTATCAGTATTACTGTTGTACTGGGGATCAGTATTACTGGGTGTTCAGGGTATCTGTATTACTAGGTGTACAGTGTAACTTATTACTAGGTGTTCTGTGTAACGATAGTACTGAGTGTTCTGCGTATCGGTATTACTTGGTGTACTGTGTAACTTTATTACTGGGTGCCCTGGGTATCGGTAATACTGGGTGTATTGTGTAACATTATTACTGGGTGTACTGGGAATCGGTAATACTGTGTGTACTGGGTATTGGTTTTACTGGGTGTACATTGTATCGCTATTACTGGGTGTACTGGATATCGATATTGCTGGGTGCTTTGTGTATCGTATTACTGAGTGGACTGTTAACCTCATTACTGGGTGTACTGGGTGTCTGTATTACTGTGTGTTCTGGGTATCTGTATTACTAGGTGTACTGTGTTTCGGTATTACAATATGTACTGGGAATTGGTATTACTGGGTGTTCTGGGTTTCAGTATTACTGGGTGTACAGGGTATTGATATTACTGGGTGTTGTGGGTGTCTGTATTACTGAGTGTACTGTGTATCGGTATTAATGGGTGTTCGGGGTATCGGTATACTGTGTGTACTGGGTATCTGTATTACTGAGTGTTCTGGGTATCTGTATTACTGGGTGTTCTGTGTATCGGTATTACTGGGTGTACTGCGTATCGGTATTACTGGGTGTCTGGGCATCTGTATTACTGGGTGTCCTGTGTATTGGTATTACTGGGTGTACTGCGTATCGGTATGACTGGGTCTTCTGGGTATCAGTAGTACTGAGTGTATGGGGTATCGGTATTATTGGGTGTTCTGGCTATCGGTATTACTGGGTGTACTGTGTATAGGTATTACTGGGCCTTCTGGGTATTTTTATTACAGGGTGTTCTGTGTATCGGTATTACTTGGTGTACTGTGTAACCTTATTATTGGGTGCACTGGGTATTGGTAATACTGGGTGTATTGTGTAACATTATTACTGGGTGTACTGGGAATCGGTAATACTGGGTGTACTGGGTATCGGTTTTACTGGGTGTACTGGGTATCGGTATTACAGGGTGTACTGTGTATCAGTATTACTGTTGTACTGGGGATCAGTATTACTGGGTGTTCAGGGTATCTGTATTACTAGGTGTACAGTGTAACTTATTACTAGGTGTTCTGTGTAACGATAGTACTGAGTGTTCTGCGTATCGGTATTACTTGGTGTACTGTGTAACTTTATTACTGGGTGCCCTGGGTATCGGTAATACTGGGTGTATTGTGTAACATTATTACTGGGTGTACTGGGAATCGGTAATACTGTGTGTACTGGGTATTGGTTTTACTGGGTGTACTGTGTATCGCTATTACTGGGTGTACTGGATATCGATATTGCTGGGTGCTTTGTGTATCGTATTACTGAGTGGACTGTTAACCTCATTACTGGGTGTACTGGGTGTCTGTATTACTGTGTGTTCTGGGTATCTGTATTACTAGGTGTACTGTGTTTCGGTATTACAATATGTACTGGGAATTGGTATTACTGGGTGTTCTGGGTTTCAGTATTACTGGGTGTTCTGGGTATCTGTATTACTGGGTGTTCTGTGTATCGGTATTACTGGGTGTACTGTTTAACATTACTGGGTGTCCTGGGTATCGGTATTACTGCGTGTACTGTATAACATTATGAATGGGTGTTCAGGGAATCGGTATTACTGAGTATATGGGTATTGGTTTTGCTGGGTGTACTGGGAATCGTTATTACTGAGTGTACTGGATATCGATATTGCTGGGTGCTCTGTGTATTTTATTATTGGGTGTACTGTGTATCGGTATTACTGGTTGTACATGGTATCTGTATTACTGAGTGTTCTGGGTATCTCTATTACTGGGTGTTCTGTTTATCGGTATTACTGGGTGTACTGTTTAACATTATTGGGTGTACTGGGTATCGGTATTACTGGGTGTACTGTATATCATTATGACTGGGTGTACTGGGAATCGGTATTAATGGGTATATGGGTATTGGTTTTGCTGGGTGTACTGGGTATGGTTATTACTGATTGTACTTGGTATCTCTATTACTGGGTGTTCTGTGTATCGGTATTACTTGGTGTACTGTATATCATTATGACTGGGTGTACTGGGAATCGGTATTAATGGGTATATGGGTATTGGTTTTTCTGGGTGTACTGGGTATGGTTATTACTGAGTGTACTGGATATCGATATTGCTGGGTGTCCTGTGTATCGCATTACTGGGTGTACTGTGTATCAGTATTACTGGGTGTTCGGGGTATCATTATTGCTGGGTGTACCGTTTATCTTTATTACTGGTTGTACTGGGTATCGATATTACTGGGTGTCTGGGTATCTGTATTACTGGGTGTCCTGTATATCAGTACGTCTGGATGTTCTGGGTAACGGTATTACTGTTTGTACTGTATAACATGATTCCTAGTGTTCTTGGTATCAGAATTACGGGGTGTTCTGGGTATCGTTATTACGGGTGAACGTGGAATCGGTATTAATGAGTGTACTGTGAATCGGTATTACTGGGTGTATTGGGTATAGGTTTTAGTGGGGTTTCTGGGTATCTGTATTACTAGGTATACGATGATACTTTATTACCGGGTGTTCTGTGTAAGGTTATTACTGAGAGTTCTGTGTATCGGTATTACTGGGTGTACTGTGTATCGTTATTACTGGGTATTCTGGTTATCGGTATTACGGGTTTACTGGCTTTCAGTATTAGTGGGTGTACTGTGTAACGTTATTACTGTGTGTTCTGGGTATCAGTATTACGGGTGTACTGGCTATCAATATTACTGGGTATACTGAGTAATTTTTTTTCTGGGTGGTCTGGGTATCGGTATTACTGTGTGTACATGGTATCGGTATTACTAGGTGTTCGAGGTATCAGTAGTACTGCGTGTACGGGGTATCGGTATTATTGGGTGTTCTGGCTATCGGTATTACTGGGTGTACTGTGTATCGGTATTACTGGGCCTTCTGGGTATTGTTATTATAGGGTGTACTGTGTATCTATATTACTGTTGTATTGGGGATCAGTATTACTGAGTGTTCTGGGTATCTGTATTACTAGGTGTACAGTGTAACCTATTACTAGGTGTTTTGTGTAACGATAGTACTGAGTGTTCTGTGTTATCGTATTACTTGGTGTACTGTGTAACCTTATTACTGGGTGCACTGGGTATCGGTATACTGGGTGTATTGTGAAACATTATTACTGGGTGTACTGGGAATCGGTAATACTGGGTGTACTGGGTATCGGTTTTACTGGGTGTACTGGGTATCGGTATTACGGGGTGTACTGGATATCGATATTGCTGGGTGCTTTGTGTATCCTATTGCTGAGTGGACTGTTAACCTCATTACTGGGTGTACTGGGTGTCTGTATTACTGTGTGTTCTGGTTATCTGTATTACTAGGTGTACTGTGTTTCTGTATTACAATATGTACTGGGAATTGGTATTACTGGGTGTTCTGGGTTTCGGTATTACTGGGTGTACTGGGTATTGATATCAGTGGGTGTTGTGGGTATCTGTATTACTGAGTGTACTGTGTATCGGTATTAATGGGTGTTCGGGTTATCGGTATACTGTGTGTACTGGGTATCTGTATTACTGAGTGTTCTGGGTATCTGTATTACTGGGTGTTCTGTGTATAGATATTACTGGGTGTACTGTTTAACATTACTGGGTGTACTGGGTATCGGTATTACTGGGTGTACAGCATATCGGTATTACTGGGTATTCTGGGCATTGGTATTTCTGGGTGTACTGCGTATCGGTATTAATAGGTCTTCTGGGTATCGGTATTTCTGGGTGTTCTGGACATCGGTATTACTGGGTGTACTGGGTATCAGTATTACCGGGTGTACTTTGTGTTGGTATTATTGGGTGTACTGTGAAACGTTATTGATGTGTTTTTCATGTATTGGTATTACGGTGTAGTCGGTATCGAATTACTGGTTGTACTGTATATCAGTACGTCTGGGTGTTCTGGGTAACGGTATTACAGTTTGTACTGTATAACATTATTCCTACTGTTCTTGGTATCAGAATTACAGGGTGTTCTGGGTATCAGTATTACTGCGTGTACTGTATAGCATTATGACTGGGTGTTCTGGGAATCGGTATTACTGGGTATATGGGTATTGGTTTTGCTGAGTGTACTGGGTATCGTTATTACTGAGTGTACTGGATATCAATATTGCTGGGTGTCTGTGTATCATATTACTGGGTGTACTGTGTATCGGTATTACTGGGTGTTCGGGGTATCGGTATTACTGGGTGTACTGGGTATCTGTATTACTGGGTGTTCTGTGTATCTGTATTAGAGGGTGTACTGTGTGTCAGTATTACTGTGTGTTCAGGTTATCAGTATTATTGGGTGTCTGGGTATCTGTATTACTGGGTGCCCTGTGTATTGGTATTACTGGGTGTATTGCGTATCGGTATTACTGGGTGTCTGGGTATCTGTATTACTGGGTGTCCTGTGTATTGGTATTACTGGGTGTATTGCGTATCGGTATTACTGGGTCTTCTGGGTATCGGTATTTCTGGGTGTTCTGGACATCGGTATCACTGGGTGTACTGGGTATCAGTATTACCGGCTGTACTTTGTGTTGGTATTATTGGGTGTACTGTGAAACGTTATTGATGAGTTTTTCATGCATTGGTATTACGGGTGTACTCGGTATCGAATTACTGGTTGTACTGTATATCAGTACGTCTGGGTGTTCTGGGTAACGGTATTACAGTTTGTACTATATAACATTATTCCTAGTGTTCTTGGTATCAGAATTACTGGGTGTTCTGGGTATCAGTATTACTGCGTGTACTGTATAACATTATGACTGGGTGTTCTGGGAATCGGTATTACTGGGTATATGGGTATTGGTTTTGCTGGGTGTACTGGGTATCGTTATTACTGAGTGTACTGGATATCGATATTGCTGGGTGCTCTGTGTATCATATTACTGGGTGTACTGTGTATCGGTATTACTGGGTGTTCTGGGTATCGGTATTACTGGACGTACTGGGTATCTGTATTACTGGGTGTTCTGTGTATCTGTATTAGAGGGTGTACTGTGTGTCAGTATTACTGTGTGTTCAGGATATCAATATTATTGGGTGTACTGGGTATCTGTATTACTGGGTGTTCTGGGTATCTGTATTATTGGGAGTACTGTGTATCTGTATTACTGGGTGTACTGGGAATCTGTATTACTGAGTGTTCTGGGTATCTATATTACTGGGTGTTCTGTGTATCGGTATTACTGGGCGTACTGTTTAACATTACTGGGTGTACTGGGTATCGGTATTACTGGGTGTACTGTATAACATTATGACTGGGTGTTCTGGGAATCTGTATTACTGGGTGTTCTCGGTATCTGTATAACTGGGTGTCCTGTGTTTCGGTATTACTGTGTGTACAGGGTATCGGTATTAATGGGTCTTCTTGGTATCGGTATTACTAGATATTCTGGGTATCTGTATTACTAGGTGTACGGTCTAATTTTATTACTGGGTGTTCTGTGTATCGGTATTACTGGGTTTATTGTGTAACCTTATTACTGGGAGTACTGTGTATCGGTATTACTGCGTGTACTATGTAACATTATTACTGGGTCTTCTGGGTATCGGTATTTCTGGGTGTACTGTGTATCGATTTTACTGGGTGTTCTGGGTATCAGTATTACCGGGTGTAGTTTGTATTGGTATTGCTGGGTGTACTGTGTAATGTTATTGCTGTGTTTTTCAAGTATTGGTATTACGGGTGTACTCGGTATCAATTTACTGGTTGTACTGCATATCAGTATGTCTGGGTGTTCTGGGTAATGGTATTACTGTTTGTACTGTATAACATTATTCCTAATGTTCTTGTTATCAGAATTACGGGGTGTTCTGGGTATCGGTATTACGGGTGAACGTGGAATCGGTATTAATGGGTGTACTGTGAATCGGTATTACTGGGTGTACTGGGCATGGGTTTTAGTGGGTCTTCTGGGTATCTGTATTACTAGGTGTACGATGTAACTTTATTACCGGGAGTTCTGTGTAATGTTATTACTGAGAGTTCTGTGTATCAGTTTCACTGGGTGTACTGTGTATCCTTATTACTGGGTGTTCTGGTTATCGGTATTACGGGTGTACTGGCTATCAGTATTGGTGGGTGTATTGTGTAACGTTATTACTGTGTGTTCTGTGTATCGGTATTACGGGTGTCCTGGCTATCAATATTACTGGGTGTACTGAGTAATGTTTTTTCTGGGAGTTCTGGGTATCGATATTACTGTGTGTACTGGATATCAGTATTACTGGGTGTTCTAGGTATCAGTAGTACTGAGTGTATGGGGTATCGGTATTATTGGGTGTTCTGGCTATCGGTATTACTGGGTGTACTGTGTATCGGTATTACTGGGCCTTCTGGGTATTGTTATTGCAGGGTGTACTGTGTATCGGTATTACTGTTGTATTGGGGATCAGTATTACTGGGTGTTCTGGGTATCTGTATTACTAGGTGTACAGTGTAAATTATTACTAGGTGTTCTGTGTAATGATAGTACTGAGTGTTCTGTTTATCGGTATTACTTGGTGTACTGTGTAACCTTATTACTGGGTGCACTGGGTATTGGTAATACTGGGTGTATTGTGTAACATTATTACTGGGTGTACTGGGAATCGGTAATACTGGGTGTACTGGGTATCGGTTTTACTGGGTGTACTGGGTATCGGTATTACAGGGTGTACTGTGTATCAGTATTACTGTTGTACTGGGGATCAGTATTACTGGGTGTTCAGGGTATCTGTATTACTAGGTGTACAGTGTAACTTATTACTAGGTGTTCTGTGTAACGATAGTACTGAGTGTTCTGCGTATTGGTATTACTTGGTGTACTGTGTAAATTTATTACTGGGTGCCCTGGGTATCGGTAATACTGGGTGTATTGTGTAACATTATTACTGGGTGTACTGGGAATCGGTAATACTGTGTGTACTGGGTATTGGTTTTACTGGGTGTACTGTGTATCGCTATTACTGGGTGTACTGGATATCGATATTGCTGGGTGCTTTGTGTATCGTATTACTGAGTGGACTGTTAACCTCATTACTGGGTGTACTGGGTGTCTGTATTACTGTGTGTTCTGGGTATCTGTATTACTAGGTGTACTGTGTTTCGGTATTACAATATGTACTGGGAATTGGTATAACTGGGTGTTCTGGGTTTCAGTATTACTGGGTGTACTGGGTATTGATATTACTGGGTGTTGTGGGTATCTGTATTACTGAGTGTACTGTGTATCGGTATTAATGGGTGTTCGGGGTATCGGTATACTGTGTGTACTGGGTATCTGTATTACTGAGTGTTCTGGGTATCTGTATTACTGGGTGTTCTGTGTATCGGTATTACTGGGTGTACTGCGTATCGGTATTACTGGGTGTCTGGGCATCTGTATTACTGGGTGTCCTGTGTATTGGTATTACTGGGTGTACTGCGTATCGGTATTACTGGGTCTTCTGGGTATCGGTATTTCTGGGTGTTCTGGACATCGGTATTACTGGGTGTACTGGGTATCAGTATTACCGGGTGTACTTTGTGTTGGTATTATTGGGTGTACTGTGTAACGTTATTGATGTGTTTTTCATGTATTAGTATTACGGGTGTACTCGGTATCGAATTACTGGTTGTACTGTATATCAGTACGTCTGGGTGTTCTGTGTAACGGTATTACAGTTTGTACTGTATAACATTATTCCTAGTGTTCTTGGTATCAGAATTACTGGGTGTTCTGGGTATCGGTATTACTGCGTGTACTGTAGAACATTATGACTGGGTTTTCTGGGAATCGGTATTACTGGGTATATGGGTATTGGTTTTGCTGGGTGTACTGGGTATCGTTATTACTGAGTGTACTGGATATCGATATTGCTTGGTGCTCTGTGTATCATATTACTGGGTGTACTGTGTATCGGTATTACTGGGTGTTCGGGGTATCGGTATTACTGGGTGTACTGTGTATCTGTATTACCGGGTGTTCTGTGTATCTGTATTAGAGGGTGTACTGTGTGTCAGTATTACTGTGTGGTCAGGATATCAGTATTATTGGGTGTACTGGGTATCTGTATTATTGGGTGTTCTGGGTATCTGTTTTATTGGGTGTACTGTGTATCGGTATTACTGGGTGTACTGGGAATCTGTATTACTGAGTGTTCTGGGTATCTGTATTACTGGGTGTTCTCTGTATCGGTATTACTGTGTGTACTGTATAACATTATGACTGGGTGTTCTGGGAATCGGTATTACTGGGTATATGGGTATTGGTTTTGCTGAGTGTACTGAGAATCGTTATTACTGAGTGTACTGGATATCAATATTGCTGGGTGTCTGTGTATCATATTACAGGGTGTACTGTGTATCGGTATTACTGTGTGTTCGGGGTATCGGTATTACTGGGTGTACTGGGTATCTGTATTACTGGGTGTTCTGTGTATCTGTATTAGAGGGAGTACTGTGTGTCAGTATTACTGTGTGTTCAGGATATCAGTATTATTGGGTGTACTGGGTATCTGTATTACTGGGTGTTCTGGGTATCTGTACTATTGGGTGTACTGTGTATCGGTAGTACTCGGTGTACTGGGAATATGTATTACTGAGTGTTCTGGGTATCTGTATTACTGGGTGTTCTCTGTATCGGTATTACTGGGTGTAATGTTTAACATTACTGGGTGCACTGGGTATCGATATTACTGGGTGTATGGGTACCTGTATTACTGGGTGTCCTGTGTATTGGTATTACTGGGTGTACTGCGTATTGGTATTACTAGGTCTTCTGGGTATCGGTATTTCTGGGTGTTCTGGACATCGGTATTACTGGGTGTACTGGGTATCAGTATTAACGGGTGTACTTTGTGTTGGTATTATTGGGTGTACTGTGAAACGTTATTGATGTGTTTTTCATGTATTGGTATTACGGTGTATTCGGTATCGAATTACTGGTTGTACTGCATATCAGTATGTCTGGGTGTTCTGGGTAACGGTATTACAGTTTGTACTGTATAACTTAATTCCTACTGTTCTTGGTATCAGAATTACTGGGTGTTCTGGGTACCAGTATTACTGCGTGTACTGTATAACATTATGACTGGGTGTTCTGGGAATCGGTATTACTGGGTATATGGGTATTGGTTTTGCTCAGTGTACTGGGTATCGTTATTACTGAGTGTACTGGATATCAATATTGCTGGGTGTCTGTGTATCATATTACTGGGTTTACTGTCTATCGGTATTACTGGGTGTTCAGGGTATCGGTATTACTGGGTGTACTGGTTATCTGTATTACTGGGTGTTCTGTGTATCTGTATTAGAGGGTGTACTGTGTGTCAGTATTACTGTGTGTTCAGGATATCAGTATTATTGGGTGTACTGGGTATCTTTATTACTGGGTGTTCTGGGTATCTGTATTATTGGGTGTTCTCTGTATCGGTATTACTGGGTGTACTGGGAATCTGTATTACTGAGTGTTCTGGGTATCTGTATTACTGGGTGTTCTCTGTATCGGTATTACTGGGTGTACTGTTTAACATTACTGGGTGTACTGGGTATCGATATTACTGGGTGTCTGGGTATCTGTATTACTGGGTGTCCTGTGTATTGGTATTACTGGGTGTATTGCGTATCGGTATTACTGGGTCTTCTGGGTATCGGTATTTCTGGGTGTTCTGGACATCGGTATTACTGGGTGTACAGGGTATCAGTATTACCGGCTGTACTTTGTGTTGGTATTATTGGGTGTAGTGTGAAACGTTATTGATGAGTTTTTCATGCATTGGTATTACGGGTGTACTCGGTATCGAATTACTGGTTGTACTGTATATCAGTACGTCTGGGTGTTCTGGGTAACGGTATTACAGTTTGTACTATATAACATTATTCCTAGTGTTCTTGGTATCAGAATTACTGGGTGTTCTGGGTATCAGTATTACTGCGTGTACTGTATAACATTATGACTGGGTGTTCTGGGAATCGGTATTACTGGGTATATGGGTATTGGTTTTGCTGGGTGTACTGGGTATCGTTATTACTTAGTGTACTGGATATCGATATTGCTGGGTGCTCTGTGTATCATATTACTGGGTGTACTGTGTATCGGTATTACTGGGTGTTCTGGGTATCGGTATTACTGGACGTACTTGGTATCTGTATTACTGGGTGTTCTGAGTATCTGTATTAGAGGGTGTACTGTGTGTCAGTATTACTGTGTGTTCAGGATATCAATATTATTGGGTGTACTGGGTATCTGTATTACTGGGTGTTCTGGGTATCTGTATTATTGGGTGTACTGTGTATCGGTATTACTGGGTGTACTGGGAATCTGTATTACTGAGTGTTCTGGGTATCTATATTACTGGGTGTTATGTGTATCGGTATTACTGGGTGTACTGTTTAACATTACTGGGTGTACTGGGTATCGGTATTACTGGGTGTACTGTATAACATTATGACTGAGTGTTCTGGGAATCTGTATTACTGGGTGTTCTCGGTATCTGTATAACTGGGTATCCTGTGTTTCGGTATTACTGTGTGTACAGGGTATCGGTATTAATGGGTCTTCTTGGTATCGGTATTACTAGATATTCTGTATATCTATATTACTAGGTGTACGGTGTAATTTTATTTCTGGGTGTTCTGTGTATCGGTATTACTGGGTTTATTGTGTAACCTTATTACTGGGAGTACTGTGTATCGGTATTACTGCGTGTACTATGTAACATTATTACTGGGTCTTCTGGGTATCGGTATTTCTGGGTGTACTGGGTATCGATTTTACTGGGAGTTCTGGGTATCAGTATTACCGGGTGTAGTTTGTATTGGTATTGCTGGGTGTACTGTGTAATGTTATTGCTGTGTTTTTCATGTATTGGTATTACGGGTGTACTCGGTATTGATTTACTGGTTGTACTGCATATCAGTATGTCTGGGTGTTCTGGGTAACGGTATTACTGTTTGTACTGTATAACATTATTCCTAATGTTCTTGTTATCAGAATTACGGGGTGTTCTGGGTATCGGTATTACGGATGAACGTGGAATCGGTATTAATGGGTGTACTGTGAATCGGTATTACTGGGTGTACTGGGCATGGGTTTTAGTGGGTCTTCTGGGTATCTGTATTACTAGGTGTACGATGTAACTTTATTACCGGGTGTTCTGTGTAATGTTATTACTGAGAGTTCTGTGTATCAGTTTCACTGGGTGTACTGTGTATCCTTATTACTGGGTGTTCTGGTTATCGGTATTACGGGTGTACTGGCTATCAGTATTGGTGGGTGTATTGTGTAACGTTATTACTGTGTGTTCTGGGTATCGGTATTACGGGTGTCCTGGCTATCAATATTACTGGGTGTACTGAGTAATGTTTTTTCTGGGAGTTCTGGGTATCGATATTACTGTGTGTACTGGGTATCAGTATTACTGGGTGTTCTAGGTATCAGTAGTACTGAGTGTATGGGGTATCGGTATTATTGGGTGTTCTGGCTATCGGTATTACTGGGTGTACTGTGTATAGGTATTACTGGGCCTTCTGGGTATTTTTATTACAGGGTGTTCTGTGTATCGGTATTACTTGGTGTACTGTGTAACCTTATTACTGGGTGCACTGGGTATTGGTAATACTGGGTGTATTGTGTAACATTATTACTGGGTGTACTGGGAATCGGTAATACTGGGTGTACTGGGTATCGGTTTTACTGGGTGTACTGGGTATCGGTATTACAGGGTGTACTGTGTATCAGTATTACTGTTGTACTGGGGATCAGTATTACTGGGTGTTCAGGGTATCTGTATTACTAGGTGTACAGTGTAACTTATTACTAGGTGTTCTGTGTAACGATAGTACTGAGTGTTCTGCGTATCGGTATTACTTGGTGTACTGTGTAACTTTATTACTGGGTGCCCTGGGTATCGGTAATACTGGGTGTATTGTGTAACATTATTACTGGGTGTACTGGGAATCGGTAATACTGTGTGTACTGGGTATTGGTTTTACTGGGTGTACATTGTATCGCTATTACTGGGTGTACTGGATATCGATATTGCTGGGTGCTTTGTGTATCGTATTACTGAGTGGACTGTTAACCTCATTACTGGGTGTACTGGGTGTCTGTATTACTGTGTGTTCTGGGTATCTGTATTACTAGGTGTACTGTGTTTCGGTATTACAATATGTACTGGGAATTGGTATTACTGGGTGTTCTGGGTTTCAGTATTACTGGGTGTACAGGGTATTGATATTACTGGGTGTTGTGGGTGTCTGTATTACTGAGTGTACTGTGTATCGGTATTAATGGGTGTTCGGGGTATCGGTATACTGTGTGTACTGGGTATCTGTATTACTGAGTGTTCTGGGTATCTGTATTACTGGGTGTTCTGTGTATCGGTATTACTGGGTGTACTGCGTATCGGTATTACTGGGTGTCTGGGCATCTGTATTACTGGGTGTCCTGTGTATTGGTATTACTGGGTGTACTGCGTATCGGTATGACTGGGTCTTCTGGGTATCAGTAGTACTGAGTGTATGGGGTATCGGTATTATTGGGTGTTCTGGCTATCGGTATTACTGGGTGTACTGTGTATAGGTATTACTGGGCCTTCTGGGTATTTTTATTACAGGGTGTTCTGTGTATCGGTATTACTTGGTGTACTGTGTAACCTTATTATTGGGTGCACTGGGTATTGGTAATACTGGGTGTATTGTGTAACATTATTACTGGGTGTACTGGGAATCGGTAATACTGGGTGTACTGGGTATCGGTTTTACTGGGTGTACTGGGTATCGGTATTACAGGGTGTACTGTGTATCAGTATTACTGTTGTACTGGGGATCAGTATTACTGGGTGTTCAGGGTATCTGTATTACTAGGTGTACAGTGTAACTTATTACTAGGTGTTCTGTGTAACGATAGTACTGAGTGTTCTGCGTATCGGTATTACTTGGTGTACTGTGTAACTTTATTACTGGGTGCCCTGGGTATCGGTAATACTGGGTGTATTGTGTAACATTATTACTGGGTGTACTGGGAATCGGTAATACTGTGTGTACTGGGTATTGGTTTTACTGGGTGTACTGTGTATCGCTATTACTGGGTGTACTGGATATCGATATTGCTGGGTGCTTTGTGTATCGTATTACTGAGTGGACTGTTAACCTCATTACTGGGTGTACTGGGTGTCTGTATTACTGTGTGTTCTGGGTATCTGTATTACTAGGTGTACTGTGTTTCGGTATTACAATATGTACTGGGAATTGGTATTACTGGGTGTTCTGGGTTTCAGTATTACTGGGTGTACAGGGTATTGATATTACTGGGTGTTGTGGGTGTCTGTATTACTGAGTGTACTGTGTATCGGTATTAATGGGTGTTCGGGGTATCGGTATACTGTGTGTACTGGGTATCTGTATTACTGAGTGTTCTGGGTATCTGTATTACTGGGTGTTCTGTGTATCGGTATTACTGGGTGTACTGCGTATCGGTATTACTGGGTGTCTGGGCATCTGTATTACTGGGTGTCCTGTGTATTGGTATTACTGGGTGTACTGCGTATCGGTATGACTGGGTCTTCTGGGTATCGGTATTTCTGGGTGTTCTGGACATCGGTATTACTGGGTGTACTGGGTATCAGTATTACCGGGTGTACTTTGTGTTGGTATTATTGGGTGTACTGTGTAACGTTATTGATGTGTTTTTCATGTATTAGTATTACGGGTGTACTCGGTATCGAATTACTGGTTGTACTGTATATCAGTACGTCTGGGTTTTCTGGGTAACGGTATTACAGTTTGTACTGTATAACATTATTCCTAGTGTTCTTGGTATCAGAATTACTGGGTGTTCTGGGTATCGGTATTACTGCGTGTACTGTAGAATATTATGACTGGGTGTTCTGGGAATCGGTATTACTGGGTATATGGGTATTGGTTTTGCTGGGTGTACTGGCTATCGTTATTACTGAGTGTACTGGATATCGATATTGCTTGGTGCTCTGTGTATCATATTACTGGGTATACTGTGTATCGGTATTACTGGGTGTTCGGGGTATCGGTATTACTGGGTGTACTGGGTATCTGTATTACTGGGTGTTCTGTGTATCTGTATTAGTGGGTGTACTGTGTGTCAGTATTACTGTGTGGTCAGGATATCAGTATTATTGGGTGTACTGGGTATCTGTATTATTGGGTGTTCTGGGTATCTGTTTTATTGGGTGTACTGTGTATCGGTATTACTTGGTGTACTGGGAATCTGTATTACTGAGTGTTCTGGGTATCTGTATTACTGGATGTTCTCTGATCGGTATTACTGGGTGTACTGTTTAACATTACTGGGTGTACTGGGAATCGGTATTAATGGTATATGGGTATTGGTTTTGCTGGGTGTACTGGGTATGGTTATTACTGAGTGTACTGGATATCGATATTGCTGGGTGTCCTGTGTATCGTATTACTGGGTGTACTGTGTATCAGTATTACTGGGTGTTTTGGGTATCGGTATTGCTGGGTGTACTGGGCATATGTATTACTGGGTGTTCTGTGTATCTGTATTAGAGGGTGTACTGTGTGTCAGTATTACTGGGTGTACTGGTTATCAGTATTACTGGGTTTACTGGGTATTGGTTTTACTGGGTGTACTGGGTATCAGTATTACCGGGTGTACTTTGTATTGGTATTGCTGGGTGTACTGTGTAATGTTATTGCGGCGTTTTTCATGTATTGGTATTATGGGTGTACTCGGTATCGAATTACTGGTTGTACTGTATATCAGTACGTCTGGATGTTCTGGGTAACGGTATTACTGTTTGTACTGTATAACATGATTCCTAGTGTTCTTGGTATCAGAATTACGGGGTGTTCTGGGTATCGGTATTACGGGTGAACGTGGAATCTGTATTAATGAGTGTACTGTGAATCGGTATTACTGGGTGTACTGGTTATTGGTTTTAGTGGCGCTTCTGGGTAGCTGTATTACTAGGTATACGATGAAACTTTATTACCGGGTGTTCTGTGTAACGTTATTACTGAGAGTTTTGTGTATCGGTATTACTGGGTGTACTGTGTATCGTTATTACTGGGTATTCTGGTTATTGGTATTATGGGTGTACTGGCTATCAGTATTAGTGGGTGTACTGTGTAATGTTATTACTGTGTGTTCTGTGTATCGGTATTACGGGTGTACTGGCTATCAATATCACTGGGTATACTGAGTAAATTTTTTTCTGGGTGGTCTGGGTATCGGTATTACTGTGTGTACTGGGTATCGGTAGTACTAGGTGTTCTAGGTATCAGTAGTACTGAGTGTACGGGGTATCGGTATTATTGGGTGTTCTGGCTATCAATATTACTGGGTGTACTGAGTAATGTTTTTTCTGGGAGTTCTGGGTATCGATATTACTGTGTGTACTGGGTATCAGTATTACTGGGTGTTCAAGGTATCAGTAGTACTGAGTGTACGGGGTATCGGTATTATTGGGTGTTCTGGCTATCGGTATTACTGGGTGTACTGTGTATCGGTATTACTGGGCCTTCTGGGTATTGTTATTATATGGTGTACTGTGTATCGATATTAATGTTGTATTGGGGATCAGTATTACAGAGTGTTCTGGGTATCTGTATTACTAGGTGTACAGTGTAACTTATTACTAGGTGTTTTGTGTAACGATAGTACTGAGTGTTCTGTGTATCGGTATTACTTGGTGTACTGTGTAACCTTATTACAGGGTGCACTGGGTATCGGTAATACTGGGTGTATTGTGTAACATTATTACTGGGTGTACTGGGAATCGGTAATACTGGGTGTACTGGGTATCGGTTTTACTGGGTGTACTGGGTATGGGTATTACTGGGTGTACTGGATATCGATATTGCTGGGTGCTTTGTATATCGTATTACTGAGTGGACTGTTAACCTCATTACTGGGTGTACTGGGTGTCTGTATTACTGTGTGTTCTGGGTATCTGTATTACTAGGTGTACTGTGTTTCTATATTGCAATATGTACTGGGAATTGGTATTACTGGGTGATCTGGGTTTCGGTATTACTGGGTGTACTGGGTATTGATATTACTGGGTGTTGTGGGTATCTGTATTACTGAGTGTACTGTGTATCGGTATTAATGGGTGTTCGGGTTATCGGTATACTGTGTGTACTGGGTATCTGTATTACTGAGTGTTCTGGGTATCTGTATTACTGGGTGTTCTGTGTATCGATATTACTGGGCGTACTGCGTATCGGTATTACTGGGTATTCTGGGTATTGGTATTTCCGGGTGTTCTGGACATCGGCATTACTGGGTTTACTGGGTATCAGTAGTACCGGGTGTACTTTGTATTGGTATTGCTGGGTGTACTGTGTAACGTTAGTGCTGTGTTTTTCATGTATTGGTATTACGAGTGTACTCGGTATCGAATTACTGGTTCTACTGTATATCAGTACGTCTGGGTGTTCTGGGTAACGGTATTAAAGTTTGTACTGTATAACATTATTCCTAGTGTTCTTGGTATCAGAATTACTGGGTGTTCTGGGTATCAGTATTACTGCGTGTACTGTATAACATTATGACTGGGTGTTCTGGGAATCGGTATTACTGGGTATATGGGTATTGGTTTTTCTGGGTGTACTGGGTTTCGTTATTACTGAGTATACTGGATATCGATATTGCTGGGTGCTCTGTGTATCATATTACTGGGTGTACTGTGTATCGGTATTACTGGGTGTTCGGGGTATCGGTATTACTGGGTGTACTGGGTATCTGTATTACTGGGTGTTCTGTGTATCTGTATTAGAGGGTGTACTGTGTGTCAGTATTACTGTGTGTTCAGGATATCAGTATTATTTTGTGTACTGGGTATCTGTATTTCTGGGTGTTCTGGGTATCTGTATTATTGGGTGTACTATGTATCGGTATTACTGGGTGTACTGGGAATCTGTATTACTGAGTGTTCTGTGTACCGGTATTACTGGATGTACTGGGTATCGATATTACTGCGTGTTCTGGTTATTTGTATTACTGGGTGTACTGCGTATCGCTATTACTATGTGTACTGGGCTTCAGTATTACTGTTTGTTATGTGTTTCGGTATTACTGGGTGCACTCGGTATCAATATTACTGGGTGTTCTGCCTATTTGTATTACTGGGTGTTCTGGGTAGCAGTATTACTAGGTGTACGGTGTAACCTATTACTGGGTGTTCTGTTTAACGTTATTACTGAGTGTTCTGTGTATCGGTATTACTTGGTGTACTGTGTAACCTTATTGCTGGATGTACTGGGTATCGGTATTACTGGGTGTATAGTGTAACATTATTACTGGTTGTTCTGGGAATTGGTAATACTGGGTGTACTGGGTATTGGTATTACTGGGAGTACTGGATATCGATATTGCTGGGTGCTCTGTGTATCCTATTACTGATTGGACTGTTATCCGCATTACTGGGTGTACTGGGTATCTGTATGACTGGGTGTTCTGGGTTTCTATATTACTGGATGTACTGTGTATCGGTATTATTGGGTGTACTGGGTATCTGTATAACTGGGTGTTCTGGGTATCTATATTATTGGGTGTACTGAGTATCTGTATTACTGGGTGTACTGGGTACTGGTATTTCTAGTTGTTCTCTGTATCTGTATTACTGGGTGCTTTTGGTATCTGTATTATTATTGTCCTGTGTATCGGTATTACTGGGTGTATTGTGTATCCGTATTACTGGGTGTACTGTGTATCGGTATTGCTGGGTGTTCAGTGTATCGGCATTACTGGTTGTACTGGGTATCTTTATCACTGGTTGTTCTGGGTATTTGTATTACTGGGTGTACTGTTTATCATTATTACTGGGTGTACTGGGTATCGATATTACTGGGTGTTCTGGTTATCTGTATTACTGGGTGTACTGCGTATCGCTATTACTATGTGTACTGGGCATCGGTATTACTGTGTGTTCTGTGTTTCGGTATTACAGGGTGCACTCGGTATCGATATTACGGGGTGTTCTGGGTACCGGTATTACTGGATGTACTGGGTATCGATATTACTGCGTGTTCTGGTTATTTGTATTACTGGGTGTACTGCATATCGCTATTACTATGTGTACTGGGCTTCAGTATTACTGTTTGTTATGTGTTTCGGTATTACTGGGTGCACTCGGTATCAATATTACTGGGTGTTCTGGGTATTTGTATTACTGGGTGTTCTGGGTATCTATATTACTGGGTGTAGTGTGTACCGGTATTACTTGTTGAACTGGGTATCTGTATTACTGGGTGTTCTGGGTATCTGTATTATTGGTGTACTGTGTATTGGTATTACTGGGAGTACTGGGAATTGTTATTACTGGCTATTCTGGGTATCTGTATTTCTGGGTGTCCTGTGTATCGGTATTACTGGGTATTCGGGAGATCAGTATTACTGCGTGTACTGTGTATCTGTAGTACTGGGTCTTCTCGGTATCGGTATTACTGGATATTTGGTGTATCTGTATTAATTCGTGTATGGTGTAACTTTATTACTGGGTGTTCTGTGTAATGTTATTACTGATTTTTCTGTGCATCGATATTACTGCGTGTACTGTGTAACCTTATTACTGGGTGTACTGTGTATTGGTATTACTGTGTGTACTGTTCAACATTATTACTGCGTGTACTGTGAATCAGTATTACAGGGTGTAATGTGTATCGGTATTACTGGGTGCACTCGGTATCGATATTACTGGGTGTTCTGGGTATCTGTATTACTGGGTCTTCTAGGTATCGGTATTTCTGGGCGTTCTGGGCATTGGTATTACAGGTGTACTGTGTATCGGTATTACTGGTGCATTGGGGATCAGTATTATTGGGTGTTCTGAGTAGCTGTATTACTAGGTTTAAGATGTAACTTATTACTGGGTGTTCTGTTTAACTTTATTACTGAGTGTTCTGTGTATCGGTATTAATTGGTGTACTGTGTAACCTTATTGCTGGATGTACTGGGTATCGGTATTACTGTGTGTATAGTGTAACATTATTACTGGTTGTTCTGGGAATTGGTAATACTGGGTGTACTGGGTATTGGTATTACTGGGTGTACTGGATATCGATATTGCTGGGTGCTCTGTGTATCGTATTACTGAGTGGACTGTTAACCGCATTACTGGATAGACTGGGTATCTGTAAGACTGGGTGTTCTGGGTATCTATATTACTGGATGTACTGTGTATCGGTATTACTGGGTGTACTGGGTATCTGTATTACTGGGTGTTCTGGGTATCTATATTATTGGGTGTACTGAGTATCTGTATTACTGGGTGTACTGGGTATTGGTATTTCCAGTTGTTCTGCGTATCTATATTACTGGGTGCTTTTGGTATCTGTATTACTGGTTGTCCTGTGTATCGGTATTACTGTGTGTATTGCGTATCCGTATTACTGGGTGTACTGTGTATCGGTATTGCTGGGTGTTCGTTGTATCGGCATTACTGGGTGTACTGGGTATCTGTATCACTGGTTGTTCTGGGTATTTGTATTACTGGGTGTACTGTTTCTCGGTATTACTGGGTGTACTGGGTATCGATATTACTGGGTGTTCTGGTTATCTGTATTACTGGGTGTACTGCGGATCGCTATTACTATGTGTACTGGGCATCGGTATTACTGTGTGTTCTGTGTTTCGGTATTACTGGGTGCACTCGGTATAGATATTACGGGGTGTTCTGGGTATCGGTATTACTGGATTTACTGGGTATCGATATTACTGGGTGTTCTGGTTATTTGTATTACTGTGTGTACTGTGTATCGCTATTACTATGTGTACTGCGCATCGGTATTACTGTGTGTTCTGTGTTTCGGTATTACTGGGTGCACTCTGTATCGATATTACTTGGTGAACTGGGTATCTGTATTTCTGGGTGTTCTGGGTATCTGTATTAATGGTGTACTGTGTATCGGTATTACTGGATGTACTTCGTATTGGTATTACTGGGTGTTCTGGGTATCTGTATTTCTTGGTGTCCAGTGTATCGGTATTACTGGGTGTACTGTGTAAAATTATTACTGCGTGTACTGGGAATCAGCATTATTCTGTGTATGGGTATTGGTTTTACTGGCTGTAATGGGTATCGGTATTACTGGGTGTATGGGTACCTGTATTACTGGGTGTCCTGTGTATTGGTATTACTGGGTGTACTGCGTATCGGTATTACTAGGTCTTCTGGGTATCGGTATTTCTGGGTGTTCTGGACATCGGTATTACTGGGTGTACTGGGTATCAGTATTAACGGGTGTACTTTGTGTTGGTATTATTGGGTGTACTGTGAAAGGTTATTGATGTGTTTTTCATGTATTGGTATTACGGTGTACTCGGTATCGAATTACTGGTTGTACTGCATATCAGTATGTCTGGGTGTTCTGGGTAACGGTATTACAGTTTGTACTGTATAACTTAATTCCTACTGTTCTTGGTATCAGAATTACTGGGTGTTCTGGGTATCAGTATTACTGCGTGTACTGTATAACATTATGACTGGGTGTTCTGGGAATCGGTATTACTGGGTATATGGGTATTGGTTTTGCTCAGTGTACTGGGTATCATTATTACTGAGTGTACTGGATATCAATATTGCTGGGTGTCTGTGTATCATATTACTGGGTTTACTGTCTATCGGTATTACTGGGTGTTCAGGGTATCGGTATTACTGGGTGTACTGGTTATCTGTATTACTGGGTGTTCTGTGTATCTGTATTAGAGGGTGTACTGTGTGTCAGTATTACTGTGTGTTCAGGATATCAGTATTATTGGGTGTACTGGGTATCTTTATTACTGGGTGTTCTGGGTATCTGTATTATTGGGTGTTCTCTGTATCGGTATTACTGGGTGTACTGGGAATCTGTATTACTGAGTGTTCTGGGTATCTGTATTACTGGGTGTTCTCTGTATCGGTATTACTGGGTGTACTGTTTAACATTACTGGGTGTACTGGGTATCGATATTACTGGGTGTCTGGGTATCTGTATTACTTGGTGTCCTGTGTATTGGTATTACTGGGTGTATTGCGTATCGGTATTACTGGGTCTTCTGGGTATCGGTATTTCTGGGTGTTCTGGACATCGGTATTACTGGGTGTACAGGGTATCAGTATTACCGGCTGTACTTTGTGTTGGTATTATTGGGTGTAGTGTGAAACGTTATTGATGAGTTTTTCATGCATTGGTATTACGGGTGTACTCGGTATCGAATTACTGGTTGTACTGTATATCAGTACGTCTGGGTGTTCTGGGTAACGGTATTACAGTTTGTACTATATAACATTATTCCTAGTGTTCTTGGTATCAGAATTACTGGGTGTTCTGGGTATCAGTATTACTGCGTGTACTGTATAACATTATGACTGGGTGTTCTGGGAATCGGTATTACTGGGTATATGGGTATTGGTTTTGCTGGGTGTACTGGGTATCGTTATTACTTAGTGTACTGGATATCGATATTGCTGGGTGCTCTGTGTATCATATTACTGGGTGTATTGTGTATCGGTATTACTGGGTGTTCTGGGTATCGGTATTACTGGACGTACTTGGTATCTGTATTACTGGGTGTTCTGTGTATCTGTATTAGAGGGTGTACTGTGTGTCAGTATTACTGTGTGTTCAGGATATCAATATTATTGGGTGTACTGGGTATCTGTATTACTGGGTGTTCTGGGTATCTGTATTATTGGGTGTACTGTGTATCGGTATTACTGGGTGTACTGGGAATCTGTATTACTGAGTGTTCTGGGTATCTATATTACTGGGTGTTATGTGTATCGGTATTACTGGGTGTACTGTTTAACATTACTGGGTGTACTGGGTATCGGTATTACTGGGTGTACTGTATAACATTATGACTGAGTGTTCTGGGAATCTGTATTACTGGGTGTTCTCGGTATCTGTATAACTGGGTGTCCTGTGTTTCGGTATTACTGTGTGTACAGGGTATCGGTATAAATGGGTCTTCTTGGTATCGGTATTACTAGATATTCTGTATATCTATATTACTAGGTGTACGGTGTAATTTTATTACTGGGTGTTCTGTGTATCGGTATTACTGGGTTTATTGTGTAACCTTATTACTGGGAGTACTGTGTATCGGTATTACTGCGTGTACTATGTAACATTATTACTGGGTCTTCTGGGTATCGGTATTTCTGGGTGTACTGGGTATCGATTTTACTGGGTGTTCTGGGTATCAGTATTACCGGGTGTAGTTTGTATTGGTATTGCTGGGTGTACTGTGTAATGTTATTGCTGTGTTTTTCATGTATTGGTATTACGGGTGTACTCGGTATCCATTTACTGGTTGTACTGCATATCAGTATGTCTGGGTGTTCTGGGTAACGGTATTACTGTTTGTACTGTATAACATTATTCCTAATGTTCTTGTTATCAGAATTACGGGGTGTTCTGGGTATCGGTATTACGGATGAACGTGGAATCGGTATTAATGGGTGTACTGTGAATCGGTATTACTGGGTGTACTGGGCATCGGTTTTAGTGGGTCTTCTGGGTATCTGTATTACTAGGTGTACGATGTAACTTTATTACCGGGTGTTCTGTGTAATGTTATTACTGAGAGTTCTGTGTATCAGTTTCACTGGGTGTACTGTGTATCCTTATTACTGGGTGTTCTGGTTATCGGTATTACGGGTGTACTGGCTATCAGTATTGGTGGGTGTATTGTGTAACGTTATTACTGTGTGTTCTGGGTATCGGTATTACGGGTGTCCTGGCTATCAATATTACTGGGTGTACTGAGTAATGTTTTTTCTGGGAGTTCTGGGTATCGATATTACTGTGTGTACTGGGTATCAGTATTACTGGGTGTTCTAGGTATCAGTAGTACTGAGTGTATGGGGTATCGGTATTATTGGGTGTTCTGGCTATCGGTATTACTGGGTGTACTGTGTATAGGTATTACTGGGCCTTCTGGATATTTTTATTACAGGGTGTTCTGTGTATCGGTATTACTTGGTGTACTGTGTAACCTTATTACTGGGTGCACTGGGTATTGGTAATACTGGGTGTATTGTGTAACATTATTACTGGGTGTACTGGCAATCGGTAATACTGGGTGTACTGGGTATCGGTTTTACTGGGTGTACTGGGTATCGGTATTACAGGGTGTACTGTGTATCAGTATTACTGTTGTACTGGGGATCAGTATTACTGGGTGTTCAGGGTATCTGTATTACTAGGTGTACAGTGTAACTTATTACTAGGTGTTCTGTGTAATGATAGTACTGAGTGTTCTGCGTATCGGTATTACTTGGTGTACTGTGTAACTTTATTACTGGGTGCCCTGGGTATCGGTAATACTGGGTGTATTGTGTAACATTATTACTGGGTGTACTGGGAATCGGTAATACTGTGTGTACTGGGTATTGGTTTTACTGGGTGTACTGTGTATCGCTATTACTGGGTGTACTGGATATCGATATTGCTGGGTGCTTTGTGTATCGTATTACTGAGTGGACTGTTAACCTCATTACTGGGTGTACTGGGTGTCTGTATTACTGTGTGTTCTGGGTATCTGTATTACTAGGTGTACTGTGTTTCGGTATTACAATATGTACTGGGAATTGGTATTACTGGGTGTTCTGGGTTTCAGTATTACTGGGTGTACAGGGTATTGATATTACTGGGTGTTGTGGGTGTCTGTATTACTGAGTGTACTGTGTATCGGTATTAATGGGTGTTCGGGGTATCGGTATACTGTGTGTACTGGGTATCTGTATTACTGAGTGTTCTGGGTATCTGTATTACTGGGTGTTTTGTGTATCGGTATTACTGGGTGTACTGCGTATCGGTATTACTGGGTGTCTGGGCATCTGTATTACTGGGTGTCCTGTGTATTGGTATTACTGGGTGTACTGCGTATCGGTATGACTGGGTCTTCTGGGTATCGGTATTTCTGGGTGTTCTGGACATCGGTATTACTGGGTGTACTGGGTATCAGTATTACCGGGTGTACTTTGTGTTGGTATTATTGGGTGTACTGTGTAACGTTATTGATGTGTTTTTCATGTATTAGTATTACGGGTGTACTCGGTATCGAATTACTGGTTGTACTGTATATCAGTACGTCTGGGTTTTCTGGGTAACGGTATTACAGTTTGTACTGTATAACATTATTCCTAGTGTTCTTGGTATCAGAATTACTGGGTGTTCTGGGTATCGGTATTACTGCGTGTACTGTAGAATATTATGACTGGGTGTTCTGGGAATCGGTATTACTGGGTATATGGGTATTGGTTTTGCTGGGTGTACTGGCTATCGTTATTACTGAGTGTACTGGATATCGATATTGCTTGGTGCTCTGTGTATCATATTACTGGGTGTACTGTGTATCGGTATTACTGGGTGTTCGGGGTATCGGTATTACTGGGTGTACTGGGTATCTGTATTACTGGGTGTTCTGTGTATCTGTATTAGAGGGTGTACTGTGTGTCAGTATTACTGTGTGGTCAGGATATCAGTATTATTGGGTGTACTGGGTATCTGTATTATTGGGTGTTCTGGGTATCTGTTTTATTGGGTGTACTGTGTATCGGTATTACTTGGTGTACTGGGAATCTGTATTACTGAGTGTTCTGGGTATCTGTATTACTGGGTGTTCTCTGTATCGGTATTACTGGGTGTACTGTTTAACATTACTGGGTGTACTGGGAATCGGTATTAATGGTATATGGGTATTGGTTTTGCTGGGTGTACTGGGTATGGTTATTACTGAGTGTACTGGATATCGATATTGCTGGGTGTCCTGTGTATCGTATTACTGGGTGTACTGTGTATCAGTATTACTGGGTGTTTTGGGTATCGGTATTGCTGGGTGTACTGGGCATATGTATTACTGGGTGTTCTGTGTATCTGTATTAGAGGGTGTACTGTGTGTCAGTATTACTGGGTGTACTGGTTATCAGTATTACTGGGTTTACTGGGTATTGGTTTTACTGGGTGTACTGGGTATCAGTATTACCGGGTGTACTTTGTATTGGTATTGCTGGGTGTACTGTGTAATGTTATTGCTGCGTTTTTCATGTATTGGTATTATGGGTGTACTCGGTATCGAATTACTGGTTGTACTGTATATCAGTACGTCTGGATGTTCTGGATAACGGTATTACTGTTTGTACTGTATAACATGATTCCTAGTGTTCTTGGTATCAGAATTACGGGGTGTTCTGGGTATCGGTATTACGGGTGAACGTGGAATCTGTATTAATGAGTGTACTGTGAATCGGTATTACTGGGTGTACTGGTTATTGGTTTTAGTGGGGCTTCTGGGTAGCTGTATTACTAGGTATACGATGAAACTTTATTACCGGGTGTTCTGTGTAACGTTATTACTGAGAGTTTTGTGTATCGGTATTACTGGGTGTACTGTGTATCGTTAATACTGGGTATTCTGGTTATTGGTATTATGGGTGTACTGGCTATCAGTATTAGTGGGTGTACTGTGTAATGTTATTACTGTGTGTTCTGTGTATCGGTATTACGGGTGTACTGGCTATCAATATCACTGGGTATACCGAGTAATTTTTTTTCTGGGTGGTCTGGGTATCGGTATTACTGTGAGTACTGGGTATCGGTAGTACTAGGTGTTCTAGGTATCAGTAGTACTGAGTGTACAGGGTATCGGTATTATTGGGTGTTCTGGGTATCAGTATTACTGCGTGTACTGTATAACATTATGACTGGGTGTTCTGGGAATCGGTATTACTGGGTATATGGGTATTGGTTTTTCTGGGTGTACTGGGTTTCGTTATTACTGAGTATACTGGATATCGATATTGCTGGGTGCTCTGTGTATCATATTACTGGGTGTACTGTGTATCGGTATTACTGGGTGTTCGGGGTATCGGTATTACTGGGTGTACTGGGTATCTGTATTACTGGGTGTTCTGTGTATCTGTATTAGAGGGTGTACTGTGTGTCAGTATTACTGTGTGTTCAGGATATCAGTATTATTTTGTGTACTGGGTATCTGTATTTCTGGGTGTTCTGGGTATCTGTATTATTGGGTGTACTATGTATCGGTATTACTGGGTGTACTGGGAATCTGTATTACTGAGTGTTCTGTGTACCGGTATTACTGGATGTACTGGGTATCGATATTACTGCGTGTTCTGGTTATTTGTATTACTGGGTGTACTGCGTATCGCTATTACTATGTGTACTGGGCTTCAGTATTACTGTTTGTTATGTGTTTCGGTATTACTGGGTGCACTCGGTATCAATATTACTGGGTGTTCTGCCTATTTGTATTACTGGGTGTTCTGGGTAGCAGTATTACTGCGTGTACTGTATAACATTATGACTGGGTGTTCTGGGAATCGGTATTACTGGGTATATGGGTATTGGTTTTGCTCAGTGTACTGGGTATCATTATTACTGAGTGTACTGGATATCAATATTGCTGGGTGTCTGTGTATCATATTACTGGGTTTACTGTCTATCGGTATTACTGGGTGTTCAGGGTATCGGTATTACTGGGTGTACTGGTTATCTGTATTACTGGGTGTTCTGTGTATCTGTATTAGAGGGTGTACTGTGTGTCAGTATTACTGTGTGTTCAGGATATCAGTATTATTGGGTGTACTGGGTATCTTTATTACTGGGTGTTCTGGGTATCTGTATTATTGGGTGTTCTCTGTATCGGTATTACTGGGTGTACTGGGAATCTGTATTACTGAGTGTTCTGGGTATCTGTATTACTGGGTGTTCTCTGTATCGGTATTACTGGGTGTACTGTTTAACATTACTGGGTGTACTGGGTATCGATATTACTGGGTGTCTGGGTATCTGTATTACTTGGTGTCCTGTGTATTGGTATTACTGGGTGTATTGCGTATCGGTATTACTGGGTCTTCTGGGTATCGGTATTTCTGGGTGTTCTGGACATCGGTATTACTGGGTGTACAGGGTATCAGTATTACCGGCTGTACTTTGTGTTGGTATTATTGGGTGTAGTGTGAAACGTTATTGATGAGTTTTTCATGCATTGGTATTACGGGTGTACTCGGTATCGAATTACTGGTTGTACTGTATATCAGTACGTCTGGGTGTTCTGGGTAACGGTATTACAGTTTGTACTATATAACATTATTCCTAGTGTTCTTGGTATCAGAATTACTGGGTGTTCTGGGTATCAGTATTACTGCGTGTACTGTATAACATTATGACTGGGTGTTCTGGGAATCGGTATTACTGGGTATATGGGTATTGGTTTTGCTGGGTGTACTGGGTATCGTTATTACTTAGTGTACTGGATATCGATATTGCTGGGTGCTCTGTGTATCATATTACTGGGTGTATTGTGTATCGGTATTACTGGGTGTTCTGGGTATCGGTATTACTGGACGTACTTGGTATCTGTATTACTGGGTGTTATGTGTATCTGTATTAGAGGGTGTACTGTGTGTCAGTATTACTGTGTGTTCAGGATATCAATATTATTGGGTGTACTGGGTATCTGTATTACTGGGTGTTCTGGGTATCTGTATTATTGGGTGTACTGTGTATCGGTATTACTGGGTGTACTGGGAATCTGTATTACTGAGTGTTCTGGGTATCTATATTACTGGGTGTTATGTGTATCGGTATTACTGGGTGTACTGTTTAACATTACTGGGTGTACTGGGTATCGGTATTACTGGGTGTACTGTATAACATTATGACTGAGTGTTCTGGGAATCTGTATTACTGGGTGTTCTCGGTATCTGTATAACTGGGTGTCCTGTGTTTCGGTATTACTGTGTGTACAGGGTATCGGTATAAATGGGTCTTCTTGGTATCGGTATTACTAGATATTCTGTATATCTATATTACTAGGTGTACGGTGTAATTTTATTACTGGGTGTTCTGTGTATCGGTATTACTGGGTTTATTGTGTAACCTTATTACTGGGAGTACTGTGTATCGGTATTACTGCGTGTACTATGTAACATTATTACTGGGTCTTCTGGGTATCGGTATTTCTGGGTGTACTGGGTATCGATTTTACTGGGTGTTCTGGGTATCAGTATTACCGGGTGTAGTTTGTATTGGTATTGCTGGGTGTACTGTGTAATGTTATTGCTGTGTTTTTCATGTATTGGTATTACGGGTGTACTCGGTATCCATTTACTGGTTGTACTGCATATCAGTATGTCTGGGTGTTCTGGGTAACGGTATTACTGTTTGTACTGTATAACATTATTCCTAATGTTCTTGTTATCAGAATTACGGGGTGTTCTGGGTATCGGTATTACGGATGAACGTGGAATCGGTATTAATGGGTGTACTGTGAATCGGTATTACTGGGTGTACTGGGCATCGGTTTTAGTGGGTCTTCTGGGTATCTGTATTACTAGGTGTACGATGTAACTTTATTACCGGGTGTTCTGTGTAATGTTATTACTGAGAGTTCTGTGTATCAGTTTCACTGGGTGTACTGTGTATCCTTATTACTGGGTGTTCTGGTTATCGGTATTATGGGTGTACTGGCTATCAGTATTGGTGGGTGTATTGTGTAACGTTATTACTGTGTGTTCTGGGTATCGGTATTACGGGTGTCCTGGCTATCAATATTACTGGGTGTACTGAGTAATGTTTTTTCTGGGAGTTCTGGGTATCGATATTACTGTGTGTACTGGGTATCAGTATTACTGGGTGTTCTAGGTATCAGTAGTACTGAGTGTATGGGGTATCGGTATTATTGGGTGTTCTGGCTATCGGTATTACTGGGTGTACTGTGTATAGGTATTACTGGGCCTTCTGGATATTTTTATTACAGGGTGTTCTGTGTATCGGTATTACTTGGTGTACTGTGTAACCTTATTACTGGGTGCACTGGGTATTGGTAATACTGGGTGTATTGTGTAACATTATTACTGGGTGTACTGGCAATCGGTAATACTGGGTGTACTGGGTATCGGTTTTACTGGGTGTACTGGGTATCGGTATTACAGGGTGTACTGTGTATCAGTATTACTGTTGTACTGGGGATCAGTATTACTGGGTGTTCAGGGTTTCTGTATTACTAGGTGTACAGTGTAACTTATTACTAGGTGTTCTGTGTAACGATAGTACTGAGTGTTCTGCGTATCGGTATTACTTGGTGTACTGTGTAACTTTATTACTGGGTGCCCTGGGTATCGGTAATACTGGGTGTATTGTGTAACATTATTACTGGGTGTACTGGGAATCGGTAATACTGTGTGTACTGGGTATTGGTTTTACTGGGTGTACTGTGTATCGCTATTACTGGGTGTACTGGATATCGATATTGCTGGGTGCTTTGTGTATCGTATTACTGAGTGGACTGTTAACCTCATTACTGGGTGTACTGGGTGTCTGTATTACTGTGTGTTCTGGGTATCTGTATTACTAGGTGTACTGTGTCTCGGTATTACAATATGTACTGGGAATTGGTATTACTGGGTGTTCTGGGTTTCAGTATTACTGGGTGTACAGGGTATTGATATTACTGGGTGTTGTGGGTGTCTGTATTACTGAGTGTACTGTGTATCGGTATTAATGGGTGTTCGGGGTATCGGTATACTGTGTGTACCGGGTATCTGTATTACTGAGTGTTCTGGGTATCTGTATTACTGGGTGTTCTGTGTATCGGTATTACTGGGTGTACTGCGTATCGGTATTACTGGGTGTCTGGGCATCTGTATTACTGGGTGTCCTGTGTATTGGTATTACTGGGTGTACTGCGTATCGGTATGACTGGGTCTTCTGGGTATCGGTATTTCTGGGTGTTCTGGACATCGGTATTACTGGGTGTACTGGGTATCAGTATTACCGGGTGTACTTTGTGTTGGTATTATTGGGTGTACTGTGTAACGTTATTGATGTGTTTTTCATGTATTAGTATTACGGGTGTACTCGGTATCGAATTACTGGTTGTACTGTATATCAGTACGTCTGGGTTTTCTGGGTAACGGTATTACAGTTTGTACTGTATAACATTATTCCTAGTGTTCTTGGTATCAGAATTACTGGGTGTTCTGGGTATCGGTATTACTGCGTGTACTGTAGAATATTATGACTGGGTGTTCTGGGAATCGGTATTACTGGGTATATGGGTATTGGTTTTGCTGGGTGTACTGGCTATCGTTATTACTGAGTGTACTGGATATCGATATTGCTTGGTGCTCTGTGTATCATATTACTGGGTGTACTGTGTATCGGTATTACTGGGTGTTCGGGGTATCGGTATTACTGGGTGTACTGGGTATCTGTATTACTGGGTGTTCTGTGTATCTGTATTAGAGGGTGTACTGTGTGTCAGTATTACTGTGTGGTCAGGATATCAGTATTATTGGGTGTACTGGGTATCTGTATTATTGGGTGTTCTGGGTATCTGTTTTATTGGGTGTACTGTGTATCGGTATTACTTGGTGTACTGGGAATCTGTATTACTGAGTGTTCTGGGTATCTGTATTACTGGGTGTTCTCTGTATCGGTATTACTGGGTGTACTGTTTAACATTACTGGGTGTACTGGGAATCGGTATTAATGGTATATGGGTATTGGTTTTGCTGGGTGTACTGGGTATGGTTATTACTGAGTGTACTGGATATCGATATTGCTGGGTGTCCTGTGTATCGTATTACTGGGTGTACTGTGTATCAGTATTACTGGGTGTTTTGGGTATCGGTATTGCTGGGTGTACTGGGCATATGTATTACTGGGTGTTCTGTGTATCTGTATTAGAGGGTGTACTGTGTGTCAGTATTACTGGGTGTACTGGTTATCAGTATTACTGGGTTTACTGGGTATTGGTTTTACTGGGTGTACTGGGTATCAGTATTACCGGGTGTACTTTGTATTGGTATTGCTGGGTGTACTGTGTAATGTTATTGCTGCGTTTTTCATGTATTGGTATTATGGGTGTACTCGGTATCGAATTACTGGTTGTACTGTATATCAGTACGTCTGGATGTTCTGGATAACGGTATTACTGTTTGTACTGTATAACATGATTCCTAGTGTTCTTGGTATCAGAATTACGGGGTGTTCTGGGTATCGGTATTACGGGTGAACGTGGAATCTGTATTAATGAGTGTACTGTGAATCGGTATTACTGGGTGTACTGGTTATTGGTTTTAGTGGGGCTTCTGGGTAGCTGTATTACTAGGTATACGATGAAACTTTATTACCGGGTGTTCTGTGTAACGTTATTACTGAGAGTTTTGTGTATCGGTATTACTGGGTGTACTGTGTATCATTAATACTGGGTATTCTGGTTATTGGTATTATGGGTGTACTGGCTATCAGTATTAGTGGGTGTACTGTGTAATGTTATTACTGTGTGTTCTGTGTATCGGTATTACGGGTGTACTGGCTATCAATATCACTGGGTATACCGAGTAATTTTTTTTCTGGGTGGTCTGGGTATCGGTATTACTGTGAGTACTGGGTATCGGTAGTACTAGGTGTTCTAGGTATCAGTAGTACTGAGTGTACAGGGTATCGGTATTATTGGGTGTTCTGGCTATCAATATTACTGGGTGTACTGAGTAATGTTTTTTCTGGGAGTTCTGGGTATCGATATTACTGTGTGTACTGGGTATCAGTATTACTGGGTGTTCTAGGTATCAGTAGTACTGAGTGTACGGGGTATCGGTATTATTGGGTGTTCTGGCTATCGGTATTACTGGGTGTACTGTGTATCGGTATTACTGGGCCTTCTGGGTATTGTTATTATATGGTGTACTGTGTATCGATATTAATGTTGTATTGGGGATCAGTATTACAGAGTGTTCTGGGTATCTGTATTACTAGGTGTACAGTGTAACTTATTACTAGGTGTTTTGTGTAACGATAGTACTGAGTGTTCTGTGTATCGGTATTACTTGGTGTACTGTGTAACCTTATTACTGGGTGCACTGGGTATCGGTAATACTGGGTGTATTGTGTAACATTATTACTGGGTGTACTGGGAATCGGTAATACTGGGTGTACTGGGTATCGGTTTTACTGGGTGTACTGGGTATGGGTATTACTGGGTGTACTGGATATCGATATTGCTGGGTGCTTTGTGTATCGTATTACTGAGTGGACTGTTAACCTCATTACTGGGTGTACTGGGTGTCTGTATTACTGTGTGTTCTGGGTATCTGTATTACTAGGTGTACTGTGTTTCTATATTGCAATATGTACTGGGAATTGGTATTACTGGGTGATCTGGGTTTCGGTATTACTGGGTGTACTGGGTATTGATATTACTGGGTGTTGTGGGTATCTGTATTACTGAGTGTACTGTGTATCGGTATTAATGGGTGTTCGGGTTATCGGTATACTGTGTGTACTGGGTATCTGTATTACTGAGTGTTCTGGGTATCTGTATTACTGGGTGTTCTGTGTATCGATATTACTGGGCGTACTGCGTATCGGTATTACTGGGTATTCTGGGTATTGGTATTTCCGGGTGTTCTGGACATCGGCATTACTGGGTTTACTGGGTATCAGTATTACTGCGTGTACTGTATAACATTATGACTGGGTGTTCTGGGAATCGGTATTACTGGGTATATGGGTATTGGTTTTTCTGGGTGTACTGGGTTTCGTTATTACTGAGTATACTGGATATCGATATTGCTGGGTGCTCTGTGTATCATATTACTGGGTGTACTGTGTATCGGTATTACTGGGTGTTCGGGGTATCGGTATTACTGGGTGTACTGGGTATCTGTATTACTGGGTGTTCTGTGTATCTGTATTAGAGGGTGTACTGTGTGTCAGTATTACTGTGTGTTCAGGATATCAGTATTATTTTGTGTACTGGGTATCTGTATTTCTGGGTGTTCTGGGTATCTGTATTATTGGGTGTACTATGTATCGGTATTACTGGGTGTACTGGGAATCTGTATTACTGAGTGTTCTGTGTACCGGTATTACTGGATGTACTGGGTATCGATATTACTGCGTGTTCTGGTTATTTGTATTACTGGGTGTACTGCGTATCGCTATTACTATGTGTACTGGGCTTCAGTATTACTGTTTGTTATGTGTTTCGGTATTACTGGGTGCACTCGGTATCAATATTACTGGGTGTTCTGCCTATTTGTATTACTGGGTGTTCTGGGTAGCAGTATTACTAGGTGTACGGTGTAACCTATTACTGGGTGTTCTGTTTAACGTTATTACTGAGTGTTCTGTGTATCGGTATTACTTGGTGTACTGTGTAACCTTATTGCTGGATGTACTGGGTATCGGTATTACTGGGTGTATAGTGTAACATTATTACTGGTTGTTCTGGGAATTGGTAATACTGGGTGTACTGGGTATTGGTATTACTGGGAGTACTGGATATCGATATTGCTGGGTGCTCTGTGTATCCTATTACTGATTGGACTGTTATCCGCATTACTGGGTGTACTGGGTATCTGTATGACTGGGTGTTCTGGGTTTCTATATTACTGGATGTACTGTGTATCGGTATTATTGGGTGTACTGGGTATCTGTATAACTGGGTGTTCTGGGTATCTATATTATTGGGTGTACTGAGTATCTGTATTACTGGGTGTACTGGGTACTGGTATTTCTAGTTGTTCTCTGTATCTGTATTACTGGGTGCTTTTGGTATCTGTATTATTATTGTCCTGTGTATCGGTATTACTGGGTGTATTGTGTATCCGTATTACTGGGTGTACTGTGTATCGGTATTGCTGGGTGTTCAGTGTATCGGCATTACTGGTTGTACTGGGTATCTTTATCACTGGTTGTTCTGGGTATTTGTATTACTGGGTGTACTGTTTATCATTATTACTGGGTGTACTGGGTATCGATATTACTGGGTGTTCTGGTTATCTGTATTACTGGGTGTACTGCGTATCGCTATTACTATGTGTACTGGGCATCGGTATTACTGTGTGTTCTGTGTTTCGGTATTACAGGGTGCACTCGGTATCGATATTACGGGGTGTTCTGGGTACCGGTATTACTGGATGTACTGGGTATCGATATTACTGCATGTTCTGGTTATTTGTATTACTGGGTGTACTGCGTATCGCTATTACTATGTGTACTGGGCTTCAGTATTACTGTTTGTTATGTGTTTCGGTATTACTGGGTGCACTCGGTATCAATATTACTGGGTGTTCTGGGTATTTGTATTACTGGGTGTTCTGGGTATCTATATTACTGGGTGTAGTGTGTACCGGTATTACTTGTTGAACTGGGTATCTGTATTACTGGGTGTTCTGGGTATCTGTATTATTGGTGTACTGTGTATTGGTATTACTGGGAGTACTGGGAATTGTTATTACTGGCTATTCTGGGTATCTGTATTTCTGGGTGTCCTGTGTATCGGTATTACTGGGTATTCGGGAGATCAGTATTACTGCGTGTACTGTGTATCGGTAGTACTGGGTCTTCTCGGTATCGGTATTACTGGATATTTGGTGTATCTGTATTAATTCGTGTATGGTGTAACTTTATTACTGGGTGTTCTGTGTAATGTTATTACTGATTTTTCTGTGCATCGATATTACTGCGTGTACTGTGTAACCTTATTACTGGGTGTACTGTGTATTGGTATTACTGTGTGTACTGTTCAACATTATTACTGCGTGTACTGTGAATCAGTATTACAGGGTGTAATGTGTATCGGTATTACTGGGTGCACTCGGTATCGATATTACTGGGTGTTCTGGGTATCTGTATTACTGGGTCTTCTAGGTATCGGTATTTCTGGGCGTTCTGGGCATTGGTATTACAGGTGTACTGTGTATCGGTATTACTGGTGCATTGGGGATCAGTATTATTGGGTGTTCTGAGTAGCTGTATTACTAGGTTTAAGATGTAACTTATTACTGGGTGTTCTGTTTAACTTTATTACTGAGTGTTCTGTGTATCGGTATTAATTGGTGTACTGTGTAACCTTATTGCTGGATGTACTGGGTATCGGTGTTACTGTGTGTATAGGGTAACATTATTTCTGGTTGTTCTGGGAATTGGTAATACTGGGTGTACTGGGTATTGGTATTACTGGGTGTACTGGATATCGATATTGCTGGGTGCTCTGTGTATCGTATTACTGCGTGGACTGTTAACCGCATTACTGGATAGACTGGGTATCTGTAAGACTGGGTGTTCTGGGTATCTATATTACTGGATGTACTGTGTATCGTTATTACTGGGTGTACTGGGTATCTGTATTACTGGGTGTTCTGGGTATCTATATTATTGGGTGTACTGAGTATCTGTATTACTGGGTGTACTGGGTATTGGTATTTCCAGTTGTTCTGCGTATCTCTATTACTGGGTGCTTTTGGTATCTGTATTACTGGTTGTCCTGTGTATCGGTATTACTGGGTGTATTGCATATCCGTATTACTGGGTGTACTGTGTATCGGTATTGCTGGGTGTTCGTTGTATCGGCATTACTGGGTGTACTGGGTATCTGTATCACTGGTTGTTCTGGGTATTTGTAATACTGGGTTTACTGTTTCTCGGTATTACTGGGTGTACTGGGTATCGATATTACTGGGTGTTCTGGTTATCTGTATTACTGGGTGTACTGCGGATCGCTATTACTATGTGTACTGGGCATCGGTATTACTGTGTGTTCTGTGTTTCGGTATTACTGGGTGCACTCGGTATAGATATTACGGGGTGTTCTGGGTATCGGTATTACTGGATTTACTGGGTATCGATATTACTGGGTGTTCTGGTTATTTGTATTACTGTGTGTACTGTGTATCGCTATTACTATGTGTACTGCGCATCGGTATTACTGTGTGTTCTGTGTTTCGGTATTACTGGGTGCACTCTGTATCGATATTACTTGGTGAACTGTGTATCTGTATTTCTGGGTGTTCTGGGTATCTGTATTAATGGTGTACTGTGTATCGGTATTACTGGGTGTACTGGGTATTGGTATTTCCAGTTGTTCTGCGTATCTATATTACTGGGTGCTTTTGGTATCTGTATTACTGGTTGTCCTGTGTATCGGTATTACTGGGTGTATTGCGTATCCGTATTACTGGGTGTACTGTGTATCGGTATTGCTGGGTGTTCGTTGTATCGGCATTACTGGGTGTACTGGGTATCTGTATCACTGGTTGTTCTGGGTATTTGTAATACTGGGTGTACTGTTTCTCGGTATTACTGGGTGTACTGGGTATCGGTATTACAGGGTGTACTGTGTATCAGTATTACTGTTGTACTGGGGATCAGTATTACTGGGTGTTCAGGGTATCTGTATTACTAGGTGTACAGTGTAACTTATTACTAGGTGTTCTGTGTAACGATAGTACTGAGTGTTCTGCGTATCGGTATTACTTGGTGTACTGTGTAACTTTATTACTGGGTGCCCTGGGTATCGGTAATACTGGGTGTATTGTGTAACATTATTACTGGGTGTACTGGGAATCGGTAATACTGTGTGTACTGGGTATTGGTTTTACTGGGTGTACTGTGTATCGCTATTACTGGGTGTACTGGATATCGATATTGCTGGGTGCTTTGTGTATCGTATTACTGAGTGGACTGTTAACCTCATTACTGGGTGTACTGGGTGTCTGTATTACTGTGTGTTCTGGGTATCTGTATTACTAGGTGTACTGTGTTTCGGTATTACAATATGTACTGGGAATTGGTATTACTGGGTGTTCTGGGTTTCAGTATTACTGGGTGTTCTGTGTATCGGTATTACTGGGTGTACTGCGTATCGGTATTACTGGGTGTCTGGGCATCTGTATTACTGGGTGTCCTGTGTATTGGTATTACTGGGTGTACTGCGTATCGGTATGACTGGGTCTTCTGGGTATCGGTATTTCTGGGTGTTCTGGACATCGGTATTACTGGGTGTACTGGGTATCAGTATTACCGGGTGTACTTTGTGTTGGTATTATTGGGTGTACTGTGTAACGTTATTGATGTGTTTTTCATGTATTAGTATTACGGGTGTACTCGGTATCGAATTACTGGTTGTACTGTATATCAGTACGTCTGGGTTTTCTGGGTAACGGTATTACAGTTTGTACTGTATAACATTATTCCTAGTGTTCTTGGTATCAGAATTACTGGGTGTTCTGGGTATCGGTATTACTGCGTGTACTGTAGAATATTATGACTGGGTGTTCTGGGAATCGGTATTACTGGGTATATGGGTATTGGTTTTGCTGGGTGTACTGGCTATCGTTATTACTGAGTGTACTGGATATCGATATTGCTTGGTGCTCTGTGTATCATATTACTGGGTGTACTGTGTATCGGTATTACTGGGTGTTCGGGGTATCGGTATTACTGGGTGTACTGGGTATCTGTATTACTGGGTGTTCTGTGTATCTGTATTAGAGGGTGTACTGTGTGTCAGTATTACTGTGTGGTCAGGATATCAGTATTATTGGGTGTACTGGGTATCTGTATTATTGGCTGTTCTGGGTATCTGTTTTATTGGGTGTACTGTGTATCGGTATTACTTGGTGTACTGGGAATCTGTATTACTGAGTGTTCTGGGTATCTGTATTACTGGGTGTTCTCTGTATCGGTATTACTGGGTGTACTGTTTAACATTACTGGGTGTACTGGGAATCGGTATTAATGGTATATGGGTATTGGTTTTGCTGGGTGTACTGGGTATGGTTATTACTGAGTGTACTGGATATCGATATTGCTGGGTGTCCTGTGTATCGTATTACTGGGTGTACTGTGTATCAGTATTACTGGGTGTTTTGGGTATCGGTATTGCTGGGTGTACTGGGCATATGTATTACTGGGTGTTCTGTGTATCTGTATTAGAGGGTGTACTGTGTGTCAGTATTACTGGGTGTACTGGTTATCAGTATTACTGGGTTTACTGGGTATTGGTTTTACTGGGTGTACTGGGTATCAGTATTACCGGGTGTACTTTGTATTGGTATTGCTGGGTGTACTGTGTAATGTTATTGCTGCGTTTTTCATGTATTGGTATTATGGGTGTACTCGGTATCGAATTACTGGTTGTACTGTATATCAGTACGTCTGGATGTTCTGGGTAACGGTATTACTGTTTGTACTGTATAACATGATTCCTAGTGTTCTTGGTATCAGAATTACGGGGTGTTCTGGGTATCGGTATTACGGGTGAACGTGGAATCTGTATTAATGAGTGTACTGTGAATCGGTATTACTGGGTGTACTGGTTATTGGTTTTAGTGGGGCTTCTGGGTAGCTGTATTACTAGGTATACGATGAAACTTTATTACCGGGTGTTCTGTGTAACGTTATTACTGAGAGTTTTGTGTATCGGTATTACTGGGTGTACTGTGTATCGTTAATACTGGGTATTCTGGTTATTGGTATTATGGGTGTACTGGCTATCAGTATTAGTGGGTGTACTGTGTAATGTTATTACTGTGTGTTCTGTGTATCGGTATTACGGGTGTACTGGCTATCAATATCACTGGGTATACTGAGTAATTTTTTTTCTGGGTGGTCTGGGTATCGGTATTACTGTGAGTACTGGGTATCGGTAGTACTAGGTGTTCTAGGTATCAGTAGTACTGAGTGTACGGGGTATCGGTATTATTGGGTGTTCTGGCTATCAATATTACTGGGTGTACTGAGTAATGTTTTTTCTGGGAGTTCTGGGTATCGATATTACTGTGTGTACTGGGTATCAGTATTACTGGGTGTTCTAGGTATCAGTAGTACTGAGTGTACGGGGTATCGGTATTATTGGGTGTTCTGGCTATCGGTATTACTGGGTGTACTGTGTATCGGTATTACTGGGCCTTCTGGGTATTGTTATTATATGGTGTACTGTGTATCGATATTAATGTTGTATTGGGGATCAGTATTACAGAGTGTTCTGGGTATCTGTATTACTAGGTGTACAGTGTAACTTATTACTAGGTGTTTTGTGTAACGATAGTACTGAGTGTTCTGTGTATCGGTATTACTTGGTGTACTGTGTAACCTTATTACTGGGTGCACTGGGTATCGGTAATACTGGGTGTATTGTGTAACATTATTACTGGGTGTACTGGGAATCGGTAATACTGGGTGTACTGGGTATCGGTTTTACTGGGTGTACTGGGTATGGGTATTACTGGGTGTACTGGATATCGATATTGCTGGGTGCTTTGTGTATCGTATTACTGAGTGGACTGTTAACCTCATTACTGGGTGTACTGGGTGTCTGTATTACTGTGTGTTCTGGGTATCTGTATTACTAGGTGTACTGTGTTTCTATATTGCAATATGTACTGGGAATTGGTATTACTGGGTGATCTGGGTTTCGGTATTACTGGGTGTACTGGGTATTGATATTACTGGGTTATGTGGGTATCTGTATTACTGAGTGTACTGTGTATCGGTATTAATGGGTGTTCGGGTTATCGGTATACTGTGTGTACTGGGTATCTGTATTACTGAGTGTTCTGGGTATCTGTATTACTGGGTGTTCTGTGTATCGATATTACTGGGCGTACTGCGTATCGGTATTACTGGGTATTCTGGGTATTGGTATTTCTGGGTGTTCTGGACATCGGCATTACTGGGTTTACTGGGTATCAGTAGTACCGGGTGTACTTTGTATTGGTATTGCTGGGTGTACTGTGTAACGTTAGTGCTGTGTTTTTCATGTATTGGTATTACGAGTGTACTCGGTATCGAATTACTGGTTCTACTGTATATCAGTACGTCTGGGTGTTCTGGGTAACGGTATTAAAGTTTGTACTGTATAACATTATTCCTAGTGTTCTTGGTATCAGAATTACTGGGTGTTCTGGGTATCAGTATTACTGCGTGTACTGTATAAAATTATGACTGGGTGTTCTGGGAATCGGTATTACTGGGTATATGGGTATTGGTTTTTCTGGGTGTACTGGGTTTCGTTATTACTGAGTATACTGGATATCGATATTGCTGGGTGCTCTGTGTATCATATTACTGGGTGTACTGTGTGTCAGTATTACTGTGTGTTCAGGATATCAGTATTATTTTGTGTACTGGGTATCTGTATTTCTGGGTGTTCTGGGTATCTGTATTATTGGGTGTACTATGTATCGGTATTACTGGGTGTACTGGGAATCTGTATTACTGAGTGTTCTGTGTACCGGTATTACTGGATGTACTGGGTATCGATATTACTGCGTGTTCTGGTTATTTGTATTACTGGGTGTACTGCGTATCGCTATTACTATGTGTACTGGGCTTCAGTATTACTGTTTGTTATGTGTTTCGGTATTACTGGGTGCACTCGGTATCAATATTACTGGGTGTTCTGCCTATTTGTATTACTGGGTGTTCTGGGTAGCAGTATTACTAGGTGTACGGTGTAACCTATTACTGGGTGTTCTGTTTAACGTTATTACTGAGTGTTCTGTGTATCGGTATTACTTGGTGTACTGTGTAACCTTATTGCTGGATGTACTGGGTATCGGTATTACTGGGTGTATAGTGTAACATTATTACTGGTTGTTCTGGGAATTGGTAATACTGGGTGTACTGGGTATTGGTATTACTGGGAGTACTGGATATCGATATTGCTGGGTGCTCTGTGTATCCTATTACTGATTGGACTGTTATCCGCATTACTGGGTGTACTGGGTATCTGTATGACTGGGTGTTCTGGGTTTCTATATTACTGGATGTACTGTGTATCGGTATTATTGGGTGTACTGGGTATCTGTATAACTGGGTGTTCTGGGTATCTATATTATTGGGTGTACTGAGTATCTGTATTACTGGGTGTACTGGGTACTGGTATTTCTAGTTGTTCTCTGTATCTGTATTACTGGGTGCTTTTGGTATCTGTATTATTATTGTCCTGTGTATCGGTATTACTGGGTGTATTGTGTATCCGTATTACTGGGTGTACTGTGTATCGGTATTGCTGGGTGTTCAGTGTATCGGCATTACTGGTTGTACTGGGTATCTTTATCACTGGTTGTTCTGGGTATTTGTATTACTGGGTGTACTGTTTATCATTATTACTGGGTGTACTGGGTATCGATATTACTGGGTGTTCTGGTTATCTGTATTACTGGGTGTACTGCGTATCGCTATTACTATGTGTACTGGGCATCGGTATTACTGTGTGTTCTGTGTTTCGGTATTACAGGGTGCACTCGGTATCGATATTACGGGGTGTTCTGGGTACCGGTATTACTGGATGTACTGGGTATCGATATTACTGCATGTTCTGGTTATTTGTATTACTGGGTGTACTGCGTATCGCTATTACTATGTGTACTGGGCTTCAGTATTACTGTTTGTTATGTGTTTCGGTATTACTGGGTGCACTCGGTATCAATATTACTGGGTGTTCTGGGTATTTGTATTACTGGGTGTTCTGGGTATCTATATTACTGGGTGTAGTGTGTACCGGTATTACTTGTTGAACTGGGTATCTGTATTACTGGGTGTTCTGGGTATCTGTATTATTGGTGTACTGTGTATTGGTATTACTGGGAGTACTGGGAATTGTTATTACTGGCTATTCTGGGTATCTGTATTTCTGGGTGTCCTGTGTAATCGGTATTACTGGGTATTCGGGAGATCAGTATTACTGCGTGTACTGTGTATCGGTAGTACTGGGTCTTCTCGGTATCGGTATTACTGGATATTTGGTGTATCTGTATTAATTCGTGTATGGTGTAACTTTATTACTGGGTGTTCTGTGTAATGTTATTACTGATTTTTCTGTGCATCGATATTACTGCGTGTACTGTGTAACCTTATTACTGGGTGTACTGTGTATTGGTATTACTGTGTGTACTGTTCAACATTATTACTGCGTGTACTGTGAATCAGTATTACAGGGTGTAATGTGTATCGGTATTACTGGGTGCACTCGGTATCGATATTACTGGGTGTTCTGGGTATCTGTATTACTGGGTCTTCTAGGTATCGGTATTTCTGGGCGTTCTGGGCATTGGTATTACAGGTGTACTGTGTATCGGTATTACTGGTGCATTGGGGATCAGTATTATTGGGTGTTCTGAGTAGCTGTATTACTAGGTTTAAGATGTAACTTATTACTGGGTGTTCTGTTTAACTTTATTACTGAGTGTTCTGTGTATCGGTATTAATTGGTGTACTGTGTAACCTTATTGCTGGATGTACTGGGTATCGGTGTTACTGTGTGTATAGGGTAACATTATTTCTGGTTGTTCTGGGAATTGGTAATACTGGGTGTACTGGGTATTGGTATTACTGGGTGTACTGGATATCGATATTGCTGGGTGCTCTGTGTATCGTATTACTGAGTGGACTGTTAACCGCATTACTGGATAGACTGGGTATCTGTAAGACTGGGTGTTCTGGGTATCTATATTACTGGATGTACTGTGTATCGTTATTACTGGGTGTACTGGGTATCTGTATTACTGGGTGTTCTGGGTATCTATATTATTGGGTGTACTGAGTATCTGTATTACTGGGTGTACTGGGTATTGGTATTTCCAGTTGTTCTGCGTATCTCTATTACTGGGTGCTTTTGGTATCTGTATTACTGGTTGTCCTGTGTATCGGTATTACTGGGTGTATTGCGTATCCGTATTACTGGGTGTACTGTGTATCGGTATTGCTGGGTTTTCGTTGTATCGGCATTACTGGGTGTACTGGGTATCTGTATCACTGGTTGTTCTGGGTATTTGTAATACTGGGTGTACTGTTTCTCGGTATTACTGGGTGTACTGGGTATCGATATTACTGGGTGTTCTGGTTATCTGTATTACTGGGTGTACTGCGGATCGCTATTACTATGTGTACTGGGCATCGGTATTACTGTGTGTTCTGTGTTTCGGTATTACTGGGTGCACTCGGTATAGATATTACGGGGTGTTCTGGGTATCGGTATTACTGGATTTACTGGGTATCGATATTACTGGGTGTTCTGGTTATTTGTATTACTGTGTGTACTGTGTATCGCTATTACTATGTGTACTGCGCATCGGTATTACTGTGTGTTCTGTGTTTCGGTATTACTGGGTGCACTCTGTATCGATATTACTTGGTGAACTGTGTATCTGTATTTCTGGGTGTTCTGGGTATCTGTATTAATGGTGTACTGTGTATCGGTATTACTGGGTGTACTGGGTATTGGTATTTCCAGTTGTTCTGCGTATCTATATTACTGGGTGCTTTTGGTATCTGTATTACTGGTTGTCCTGTGTATCGGTATTACTGGGTGTATTGCGTATCCGTATTACTGGGTGTACTGTGTATCGGTATTGCTGGGTGTTCGTTGTATCGGCATTACTGGGTGTACTGGGTATCTGTATCACTGGTTGTTCTGGGTATTTGTAATACTGGGTGTACTGTTTCTCGGTATTACTGGGTGTACTGGGTATCGGTATTACAGGGTGTACTGTGTATCAGTATTACTGTTGTACTGGGGATCAGTATTACTGGGTGTTCAGGGTATCTGTATTACTAGGTGTACAGTGTAACTTATTACTAGGTGTTCTGTGTAACGATAGTACTGAGTGTTCTGCGTATCGGTATTACTTGGTGTACTGTGTAACTTTATTACTGGGTGCCCTGGGTATCGGTAATACTGGGTGTATTGTGTAACATTATTACTGGGTGTACTGGGAATCGGTAATACTGTGTGTACTGGGTATTGGTTTTACTGGGTGTACTGTGTATCGCTATTACTGGGTGTACTGGATATCGATATTGCTGGGTGCTTTGTGTATCGTATTACTGAGTGGACTGTTAACCTCATTACTGGGTGTACTGGGTGTCTGTATTACTGTGTGTTCTGGGTATCTGTATTACTAGGTGTACTGTGTTTCGGTATTACAATATGTACTGGGAATTGGTATTACTGGGTGTTCTGGGTTTCAGTATTACTGGGTGTACAGGGTATTGATATTAATGGGTGTTGTGGGTGTCTGTATTACTGAGTGTACTGTGTATCGGTATTAATGGGTGTTCGGGGTATCGGTATACTGTGTGTACTGGGTATCTGTATTACTGAGTGTTCTGGGTACTGGTATTTCTAGTTGTTCTCTGTATCTGTATTACTGGGTGCTTTTGGTATCTGTATTATTATTGTCCTGTGTATCGGTATTACTGGGTGTATTGTGTATCCGTATTACTGGGTGTACTGTGTATCGGTATTGCTGGGTGTTCAGTGTATCGGCATTACTGGTTGTACTGGGTATCTTTATCACTGGTTGTTCTGGGTATTTGTATTACTGGGTGTACTGTTTATCATTATTACTGGGTGTACTGGGTATCGATATTACTGGGTGTTCTGGTTATCTGTATTACTGGGTGTACTGCGTATCGCTATTACTATGTGTACTGGGCATCGGTATTACTGTGTGTTCTGTGTTTCGTTATTACAGGGTGCACTCGGTATCGATATTACGGGGTGTTCTGGGTACCGGTATTACTGGATGTACTGGGTATCGATATTACTGCGTGTTCTGGTTATTTGTATTACTGGGTGTACTGCGTATCGCTATTACTATGTGTACTGGGCTTCAGTATTACTGTTTGTTATGTGTTTCGGTATTACTGGGTGCACTCGGTATCAATATTACTGGGTGTTCTGGGTATTTGTATTACTGGGTGTTCTGGGTATCTATATTACTGGGTGTAGTGTGTACCGGTATTACTTGTTGAACTGGGTATCTGTATTACTGGGTGTTCTGGGTATCTGTATTATTGGTGTACTGTGTATTGGTATTACTGGGAGTACTGGGAATTGTTATTACTGGCTATTCTGGGTATCTGTATTTCTGGGTGTCCTGTGTATCGGTATTACTGGGTGTACTGGATATCGATATTGCTGGGTGCTCTGTGTATCGTATTACTGAGTGGACTGTTAACCGCATTACTGGATAGACTGGGTATCTGTAAGACTGGGTGTTCTGGGTATCTATATTACTGGATGTACTGTGTATCGGTATTACTGGGTGTACTGGGTATCTGTATTACTGGGTGTTCTGGGTATCTATATTATTGGGTGTACTGAGTATCTGTATTACTGGGTGTACTGGGTATTGGTATTTCCAGTTGTTCTGCGTATCTACATTACTGGGTGCTTTTGGTATCTGTATTACTGGTTGTCCTGTGTATCGGTATTACTGGGTGTATTGCGTATCCGTATTACTGGGTGTACTGTGTATCGGTATTGCTGGGTGTTCGTTGTATCGGCATTACTGGGTGTACTGGGTATCTGTATCACTGGTTGTTCTGGGTATTTGTAATACTGGGTGTACTGTTTCTCGGTATTACTGGGTGTACTGGGTATCGATATTACTGGGTGTTCTGGTTATCTGTATTACTGGGTGTACTGCGGATCGCTATTACTATGTGTACTGGGCATCGGTATTACTGTGTGTTCTGTGTTTCGGTATTACTGGGTGCACTCGGTATAGATATTACGGGGTGTTCTGGGTATCGGTATTACTGGATTTACTGGGTATCGATATTACTGGGTGTTCTGGTTATTTGTATTACTGTGTGTACTGTGTATCGCTATTACTATGTGTACTGCGCATCGGTATTACTGTGTGTTCTGTGTTTCGGTATTACTGGGTGCACTCTGTATCGATATTACTTGGTGAACTGTGTATCTGTATTTCTGGGTGTTCTGGGTATCTGTATTAATGGTGTACTGTGTATCGGTATTACTGGGTGTACTTCGTATTGGTATTACTGGGTGTTCTGGGTATCTGTATTTCTTGGTGTCCAGTGTATCGGTATTACTGGGTGTACTGTGTAAAATTATTACTGCGTGTACTGGGAATCAGCATTACTCTGTGTATGGGTATTGGTTTTACTGGCTGTAATGGGTATCGGTATTACTAAGTGTACTGGATATCGATATTGCTGGATGCTCTGTGTATCGTATTACTGGGTGTACTGTTTATCCATATTACTGGGTGCACTGGATATCGATATTACTTGGTGTCCTGGGTATCTGTATTACTGGGTGTACTGGGTATCGGTATTACTGGGTCTTCTAGGTATCGGTATTTCTGGGTGTTCTGGCCATTGGTATTACAGGTGTACTGTGTATCAGTATTACTGGTGCATTTGGGATCAGTATTACTGGGTGTTCTGAGTAGCTGTATTACTAGGTGTACGGTGTAACTTATTACTGGGTGTTCTGTTTAACGTTATTACTGAGTGTTCTGTTTATCGGTATTACTTGGTGTACTGTGTAACCTTATTGCTGGATGTACTGGGTATCGGTATTACGTGGTGTATAGTGTAACATTATTACTGGTTGTTCTGGGAATTGGTAATACTGGGTGTACTGGGTATTGGTATTACTGGGAGTACTGGATATCGATATTGCTGGGTGCTCTGTGTATCCTATTACTGAGTGGACTGTTAACCGCATTACTGGGTGTACTGGGTATCTGTATGACAGGGTGTTCTGGGTATCTATATTATTGGGTGTACTGAGTATCTGTATTACTGGGTGTACTGGGTACTGGTATTTCTAGTTGTTCTCTGTATCTGTATTACTGGGTGCTTTTGGTAGATGTATTATGATTGTCCTGTGTATCGGTATTACTCGGTGTATTGCGTATCCATATTACTGGGTGTACTGTGTATCGGTATTACTGGGTGTACTGGGTATCTGTATTACTGGGTGTTCTGGGTATCTATATTATTGGGTGTACTGAGTATCTGTATTACTGGGTGTACTGGGTACTGGTATTTCTAGTTGTTCTCTGTATCTGTATTACTGGGTGCTTTTGGAAGATGTATTATGATTGTCCTGTGTATCGGTATTACTCTGTGTATTGCGTATCCATATTACTGGGTATACTTTGTATCGGTATTGCTGGGTGTTCAGTGTATCGGCATTACTGGGTGTACTGGGTATCTGTATCACTGGTTGTTCTGGGTATTTGTATTACTGGGTGTACTGTTTATCGTTATTACTGGGTGTACTGGGTATCGACATTAGTGGGTGTTCTGGTTATCTGTATTACTGGGTGTACTGCGTATCGCTATTACTATGTGTACTGGGCATCGGTATTACTGTGTGTTCTGTGTTTCGGTATTACTGGGTGAACTCAGTATCGATATTACGGGGTGTTCTGGGTACCCGTATTACTGGATGTACTGGGTATCGATATTACTGGGTGTTCTGGTTATTTGTATTACTGGGTGTACTGCGTATCGCTATTACTATGTGTACTGGGCTTCAATATTACTGTTTGTTATGTGTTTCGGTATTACTGGGTGGACTCGGTATCAATATTACTGGGTGTACTGTGTATCGGTATTACTGGGTGTACTGGGAATTGTTATTACTGGGTATTCTGGGTATCTGTATTTCTGGGTGTCCTGTGTATCGGTATTACTGTGTGTTCGGGAGATCAGTATTACTGCGTGTACTGTGTATCGGTAGTACTGTGTCTTCTCGGTATCGGTATTACTGGATATTTTGGGTATCTGTATTAATTCGTGTATGGTGTAACTTTATTACTGGGTGTTCTGTGTAATGTTATTACTGATTTTTCTGTGCATCGATATTACTGCGTGTACTGTGTAAACTTATTACTGGGTGTACTGTGTATTGGTATTACTGTGTGTACTGTTCAACATTATTACTGCGTGTACTGTGAATCAGTATTACAGGGTGTAATGTGTATCGGTATTACTGGTTGCACTCGGTGTCGATATTACTGGGTGTTCTGGGTATCTGTATGACTGGGTGTTCTGGGTATCTATATTACTGTATGTACTGTGTATCGGTATTACTGGGTGTACTGGGTATCTGTATTACTGGGTGTTCTTGGTATCTATATTATTGGGTGTACTGACTATCTGTATTACTGGGTGTACTGGGTATTGGTATTTCGAGTTGTTCTACGTATCTGTATTACTGGGTGCTTTTGGTATCTGTATTACTGGTTGTCCTGTGTATCGGTATTACTGGGTGTATTGCGTATCTGTATTACTGGGTGTACTGTGTATCGGTATTGCTGGGTGTTCGTTGTATCGGCATTACTGGGTGTACAGGGTATCTGTATCACTGGTTGTTCTGGGTATTTGTATTACTGGGTGTACTGTTTATCGGTATTACTGGGTGTACTGGGTATCGATATTACTGGGTGTTCTGGTTATCTGTATTACTGGGTGTACTGCGTATCGCTATTACTATGTGTACTGGGCATCGGTATTACTGTGTGTTCTGTGTTTCGGTATTACTGGGTGCACTCGGTATTGATATTACGGGGTGTTCTGGGTATCGGTATTACTGGATGTACTGGGTATCGATATTACTGGGTGTTCTGGTTATTTGTATTACTGCGTGTACTGTGTATCGCTATTACTATGTGTACTGCGCATCAGTATTACTGTGTGTTCTGTGTTTTGGTATTACTGGGTGCACTCTGTATCGATATTACTTGGTGAACTGGGTATCTGTATTTCTGGGTGTTCTGGGTATCTGTATTAATGGTGTACTGTGTATCGGTATTACTGGGTGTATTTGGTATTGGTATTACTGGGTGTTCTGGGTATCTGTATTTCTTGGTGTCCAGTGTATCGGTATTACTGGCTGTACTGTTTAAAATTATTACTGCGTGTACTGGGAATCAGCATTACTCTGTGTATGGGTATTGGTTTTACTGGCTGTAATGGGTATCGGTATTACTAAGTGTACTGGATATCGATATTGCTGGATGCTCTGTGTATCGTATTACTGGGTGTACTGTTTATCCATATTGCTGGGTGCACTGGATATCGATATTACTTGGTGTCCTGGGTATCTGTATTACTGGGTGTACTGGGTATCGGTATTACTGGGTCTTCTAGGTATCGGTATTTCTGGGTGTTCTGGGCATTGGTATTACAGGTGTACTGTGTATCGGTATTACTGGTGCATTTGGGATCAGTATTACTGGGTGTTCTGAGTAGCTGTATTACTAGGTGTATGGTGTAACTTATTACTGGGTGTTCTGTTTAACGTTATTACTGAGTGTTCTGTGTATCGGTTTTACTTGGTGTACTGTGTAACCTTATTGCTGGATGTACTGGGTATCGGTATTACTGGGTGTATAGTGTAACATTATTACTGGTTGTTCTGGGAATTGGTAATACTGGGTGTACTGGGTATTGGTATTACTGGGAGTACTGGATATCAATATTGCTGGGTGCTCTGTGTATCCTATTACTGAGTGGACTGTTAACCGCATTACTGGGTGTACTGGGTATCTGTATGACTGGGTGTTCTGGGTTTCTATATTACTGGATGTACTGTGTATCGGTATTACTGGGTGTACTGGGTATCTGTATTACTGGGTGTTCTGGGTATCTATATTATTGGGTGTACTGAGTATCTGTATTACTGGGTGTTCTGGGTACTGGTATTTCTAGTTGTTCTCTGTATCTGTATTACTGGGTGCTTTTGGTATCTGTATTATTATTGCCCTGTGTATCGTTATTACTGGGTGTATTGCGTATCCGTATTACTGGGTGTACTGTGTATCGGTATTGCTGGGTGTTCAGTGTATCGGCATTACTGGGTGTACTCGGTATCTGTATCACTGGTTGTTCTGGGTATTTGTATTACTGGGTGTACTGTTTATCGTTATTACTGGGTGTACAGGGTATCGATATTACTGGGTGTTCTGGTTATCTGTATTACTGGGTGTACTGCGTATCGCTATTACTATGTGTACTGGGCATCGGTATTACTGTGTGTTCTGTGTTTCGGTATTACTGGGTGCACTCGGTATCGATATTACGGGGTGTTCTGGGTGCCGGTATTACTGGATGTACTGGGTATCGATATTACTGCGTGTTCTGGTTATTTGTATTACTGGGTGTACTGCGTATCGCTATTACTATGTGTACTGGGCTTCAGTATTACTGTTTGTTATGTGTTTCGGTATTACTGGGTGCACTCGGTATCAATATTACTGGGTGTTCTGGGTATTTGTATTACTGGGTGTTCTGCGTATCTATATTACTGGGTGTAGTGTGTACCGGTATTACTTGTTGAACTGGGTATCTGTATTACTGGGTGTTCTGGGTATCTGTATTATTGGTGTACTGTGTGTCGGTATTACTGGGTGTACTGGGAATTGTTATTACTGGGTATTCTGGGTTTCTGTATTTCTGGGTGTCCTGTGTATCGGTATTACTGGGTGTTCGGGAGATCAGTATTACTGCGTGTACTGTGTATCGGTAGTACTGGTTCTTCTCGGTATCGGTATTACTGGATATTTTGTGTATCTGTATTAATTCGTGTATGGTGTAACTTTATTACTGGGTGTTCTGTGTAATGTTATTACTGATTTTTCTGTGCATCGATATTACTGCGTGTACTGTGTAACCTTATTACTGGGTGTACTGTGTATTGGTATTACTGTGTGTACTGTTCAACATTATTACTGCGTGTACTGTGAATCAGTATTACAGGGTGTAATGTGTATCGGTATTACTGGGTGCACTCGGTATCGATATTACTGGGTGTTCTGGGTATCTGTATTACTGGGTGTTCTGGGTATCTATATTACTGGGTGTAGTGTGTACCGGTATTACTTGGTGAACTGGGTACCTGTATTACTGTGTGTTCTGGGTATCTGTATTATTGGTGTACTGTGTATCGGTATTACTGGGTGTACTGGGAATTGTTATTACTGGGTATTCTGGGTATCTGTATTTCTGGGTGTCCAGTGTATCTGTATTACTGGGTGTTCAGGAGATCAGTATTACTGCGTGTACTGTGTATCGGTAGTACTGGTTCTTCTCGGTATTGGTATTACTGGATATTTTGGGTATCTGCATTACTTCGTGTATGGTGTAACTTTATTACTGGGCGTTCTGTGTAATGTTATTACTGATTTTTCTGTGTATCGATATTACTGTATGTACTGTGTAACCTTATTATTGGGTGTACTGTGTATTGGTATTACTGTGTGTACTGTTCAACTTTATTACTGCGTGTACTGTGAATCAGTATTACAGGGTGTACTGTGTATCGGTATTACTGGGTGTACTGTGTAACATTATTACTGGGTGTACTGGGAATCAGCATTACTCGGTGTATGGGTATTGGTTTTACTGGCTGTACTGGGTATCGGTATTACTAAGTGTACTGGATATCGATATTGCTGGATGCTCTGTGTATCGTATTACTGGGTGTACTGTTTATCCATGTTACTGGGTGCACTGGATATCGATATTACTTGATGTCCTGGGTATCTGTATTACTGGGTGTACTGGGTATCGGTATTACTGGATCTTCTAGGTATCGGTATTTCTGGGTGTTCTGGGCATTGGTATTACAGGTGTACTGTGTATCGGTATTACTGGTGCATTGGGGATCAGTATTACTGGGTGTTCTGAGTAGCTGTATTACTAGGTTTACGGTGTAACTTATTACTGGGTGTTCTGTTTAACGTTATTACTAAGTGTTCTGTGTATCGGTATTAATTGGTGTACTGAGTAACCTTATTGCTGGATGTACTGGGTATCGGTATTACTGGGTGTATAGTGTAACATTATTATTGGTTGTTCTTGGAATTGGTAATACTGGGTGTACTGGGTATTGGTATTTCTAGTTGTTCTGCGTATCTGTATTACTGGGTGCTTTTGGTATCTGTATTACTGGTTGTCCTGTGTATCGGTATTACTGGCTGTATTGCGTATCCGTATTACTGGGTGTACTGTGTATCGGTATTGCTGGGTGTTCGGTGTATCGGCATTAGTGGGTGTACTGGGTATCTGTATCACTGGTTGTTCTGGGTATCTATATTATTGGGTGTACTGGGTATCTGTATTACTGGGTGTTCTGGGTATCTATATTATTGGGTGTACTGAGTATCTGTATTACTGGGTGTACTGGGTATCTGTATCACTGGTTGTTCTGGGTATTTGTATTACTGGGTGTACTGTTTATCGGTATTACTGGGTGTACTGGGTATCGATATTACTGGGTGTTCTGGTTATCTGTATTACTGGGTGTACTGCGGATCGCTATTACTATGTGTACTGGGCATCGGTATTACTGTGTGTTCTGTATTTCGGTATTACTGGGTGCACTCGGTATCGATATTACGGGGCGTTCTGAGTATCGGTATTACTGGATGTACTGGGTATCGATATTACTGGGTGTTCTGGTTATTTGTATTACTGCGTGTACTGTGTATCGCTATTACTATGTGTACTGCGCATCGGTATTACTGTGTGTTCTGTGTTTCGGTATTACTGGGTGCACTCTGTATCGATATTACTTGGTGAACTGGGTATCTGTATTTCTGGGTGTTCTGGGTATCTGTATTAATGGTGTACTGTGTATCGGTACTACTGGGTGTACTTGGTATTGGTATTACTGGGTGTTCTGGGTATCTGTATTTCTTGGTGTCCAGTGTATCGGTATTACTGGGTGTACTGTGTAAAATTATTACTGCGTGTACTGGGAATCAGCATTACTCTGTGTATGGGTATTGGTTTTACTGGCTGTAATGGGTATCGGTATTACTAAGTGTACTGGATATCGATATTGCTGGATGCTCTGTGTATCGTATTACTGGGTGCAGTGTTTATCCATATTACTGGGTGCTCTGGATTTCGATATTACTTGGTGTCCTGGGTATCTGTATTACTGGGTGTACTGGATATCGGTATTACTGGCTCTTCTAGGTATCAGTATTTCTGGGTGTTCTGGGCATTGGTATTACAGGTGTACTGTGTATCGGTATTACTGGTGCATTTGGGATCAGTATTACTGGGTGTTCTGAGTAGCTGTATTACTAGGTGTACGGTGTAACTTATTACTGGGTGTTCTGTTTAACGTTATTACTCAGTGTTCTGTGTATTGGTATTACTTGGTGTACTGTGTAACCTTATTGCTGGATCTACTGGCTATCGGTATAACTGGGTGTATAGTGGAACATTATTACTGGTTGTTCTGGGAATTGGTAATACTGGGTGTACTGGGTATTGGTATTACTGGGAGTACTGGATATCGATATTGCTGGGTACTCTGTGTATCGTATTACTGAGTGGACTGTTAGCCGCATTACTAGGTGTACTGGGTATCTGTATGACTGGGTGTTCTGGGTTTCTATATTACTGGATGTACTGTGTATCGGTATTACTGGGTGTACTGGGTATCTGTATTACTGGGTGTTCTGGGTATCTATATTATTGGGTGTACTGAGTATCTGTATTACTGGGTGTACTGGGTACTGGTATTTCTAGTTGTTCTCTGTATCTGTATTACTGGGTGCTTTTGGTATCTGTATTATTATTGTCCTGTGTATCGGTGTTACTAGGTGTATTGCGTATCCGTATTACTGGGTGTACAGTGTATCAGTATTGCTGGGTGTTCAGTGTATCGGCATTACTGGGTGTACTGGGTATCTGTATCACTGGTTGTTCTGGGTACTTGTATTACTGGGTGTACTGTTTATCGGTATTACTGGGAGTACTGGGTATGATATTACTGGGTGTTCTGGTTATCTGTATTACTGGGTGTACTGCGTATCGCTATTACTATGTGTACTAGGCATCGGTATTACTGTGTATTCTGTGTTTCGGTATTACTGGGTGCACTCGGTATCGATATTACGGGGTGTTCTGGGTACCGGTATTACTGGATGTACTGGGTATCGATATTACTGGGTGTTCTGGTTATTTGTATTACTGGGTCTACTGCGTATCGCTATTACTATGTGTACTGGGCATCAGTATTACTGTGTGTTATGTGTTTCGGTATTACTGGGTGCACTCTGTATCAATATTACTGGGTGTTCTGGGCATTTGTATTACTGGGTGTTCTGGGTATCTATATTACTGGGTGTAGTGTGTACCGGTATTACATGTTGAACTGGGTATCTGTATTACTGGGTGTTCTGGGTATCTGTATTATTGGTGTACTGTGTATCGGTATTACTGGGTGTACTGGGAATTGTTATTACTGGGTATTCTGTGTATCGGTATTTCTGGGTGTCCTGTGTATCGGTATTACTGGGTGTTCGGGAGATCAGTATTACTGCGTGTACTGTGTATCGGTAGTACTGGGTCTTCTCGGTATCGGTATTACTGGATATTTTGGGTATCTGTATTAATTTGTGTATGGTGTAACTTTATTACTGGGTGTTCTGTGTAATGTTATTACTGATTTTTCTGTGCAATGATATTACTGCGTGTACTGTGTAACCTTATTACTGGGTGTACTGTGTATTGGTATTACTGTGTGTACTGTTCAACATTATTACTGCGTGTACTGTGAATCAGTATTACAGGGTGTAATGTGTATCGTTATTACTGGGTGCACTCGGTATCGATATTACTGGGTGTTCTGGGTATCTGTATTACTGGGTGTTCTGGGTATCTATATTACTGGGTGTAGTGTGTACCGGTATTACTTGGTGAACTGGGTATCTGTATTACTGGGTGTTCTGGGTATCTGTATTATTGGTGTACTGTGTATCGGTATTACTGGGTGTAATGGCAATTGTTATTACTGGGTATTCTGGGTATCTGTATTGCTGGGTTTCCTGTGTATCCGTATTACTGGGTGTTCAGGTGATCAGTATCACTGCGTGTACTGTGTATCGGTAGTACTGGGTCTTCTCGGTATTGGTATTACTGGATATTTTGGGTATCTGATTTACTTCGTGTATGGTGTAACTTTATTACTGGGTGTTCTGTGTAATGTTATTACTGATGTTTCTGTGCATCGATATTACTGCGTGTACTGTGTAACCTTATTACTGGGTGTACTGTGTATTGGTATTACTGTGTGCACTGTTCAACATTATTACTGCGTGTACTGTGATTCAGTATTACAGGGTGTACTGTGTATCGGTATTACTGGGTATACTGTGTAACATTATTACTGGGTGTACTGGGAATCAGCATTACTCGGTGTATGGATATTTGTTTTACTGGCTGTACTGGGTATCGGTATTACTAAGTGTACTGGATATCGATATTGCTGGATGCTCTGTGTATCGTATCACTGGGTGTACTGTTTATCCATATTACTGGGTGCACTGGATATCAATATTACTTGGTGTCCTGGGTATCTGTATTACTGGGTGTACTGAGAATCGTTATTACTGGGTCTTCTAGGTATCGGTATTTCTGGGTGTTCTGGGCATTGGTATTACAGGTGTACTGTGTATCGGTATTACTGGTGCATTTGGGATCAGTATTACTGGGTGTTCTGAGTAGCTGTATTACTAGGTGTACGGTATAACTTATTTCTGGGTGTCCTGTTTAACGTTATTACTGAGTGTTCTGTGTATCAGTATTACTTGGTGTACTGTGTAACCTTATTGATGGATGTACTAGGTATCGGTATTACTGGGTGTATAGTGTAACATTATTATTGGTTGTTCTGGGAATTGGTAATACTGGGTGTACTGGGCATTGGTATTACTGGGTGTACTGGATATCGATATTGCTGGGTGCTCTGTGTATCGTATTACTGAGTGGACTGTTAACCGCATTACTGGGTGGACTGCGTATCTGTATGACTTAGTGTTCTGGGTTTCTATATTACTGGATGTACTGTGTATCGGTATTACTGGGTGTACTGGGTATCTGTATTACTGGTGCATTGTGGATCAGTATTACTGGGTGTTCTGAGTAGCTGTATTACTAGGTTAACGGTGTAACTTATTACTGTGTGTTCTGTTTAACGTTATTACTGAGTGTTCTGTATATCGGTATTACTTAGTGTACCGTGTAACCTTATTGCTGGATGTACTGGGTATCGATAATATTGGGTGTACTGTGTATCTGTATTACTGGGTGTAGTGGGTATTGGTATTACTCGTTTTTCTGCGTATCTGTATTACTGGGTGCTTTTGGTATCTGTATTACTGGTTGTCCTGTGTATCGGTATTACTGGGTGTACTGGGTATCCGTATTACTGGGTGTACTGTGTATCAGTATTGCTGGGTGTTTGGTGTATCGATGTTACTGGGTGTACTGGGTATCTGTATTACTGGGTGTTCTGGGTATCTATATTACTGGGTGTAGTGTGTATCGGTATTACTGGGTGTACTGGGTATCGATATTACTATGTGTACTGGGCATCGGTATTACTGTGTGTTCTGTGTTTCGGTATTACTCGGTGCACTCGGTATACAATATTACTGGGTGTTCTGGCTATCTGTATTACTGGGTGTAGTGTGTTCCAGTATTACTTGGTGAACTGGGTATCTGTATTACTGGGTGTTCTGGGTAGCGGTATTATTGGTGTACTGTGTTTCGGTATAACTGGGTGTACTGGGAATTGTTATTACTGGGTATTCTGGGTATCTGTATTTCTGGGTGTCCTGTGTATCGGTATTACTGGGTATTCGGGAGATCAATATTACTGCGTGTACTGTGTATCGGTAGTACTGGGTCTTCTCGGTATCGGTATTACTGGATATTTTGGGTATCTGCATTACTTCGTGTATGGTGTAACTTTATTACTCGGTGTTCTGTGTAATGTTATTACTGATTTTTCTGTGCATCGATATTACTGCGTATACTGTGTAACCTTATTATTGGGTATACTGTGTATTGGTATTACTGTGTGTACTGTTCAACATTATTACAGGGTGTACTGTGTATCGGTATTACTGGGTGTACTGTGTAACATTATTACTGGGTGTACTGGGAATCAGCATTACTCAGTGTATGGGTATTGGTTTTACTGGCTGTACTGCGTATCGGTATTACTAAGTGTACTGGATATCGATATTGCTGGATGCTCTGTGTATCGTATTACTGGGTGTACTGGGTATCGGTATTACTGGGTCTTCTAGGTATCGGTATTTCTGGGTGTTCTGGGCATTGGTTTTACAGGTGTACTGTGTATCGGTATTACTGGTGCATTGGGGATCAGTATTACTGGGTGTTCTGAGTAGCTGTATTACTAGGTTTACGGTGTACCTGATTACTGGGTGTTCTGTTTAACGTTATTACTGAGTGTTCTGTGTATCGGTATTAATTGGTGCACTGTGTAACCTTATTGCTGGATGTACTGGGTATCGGTATTACTGGGTGTATAGTGTAACATTATTACTGGTTGTTCTGGTAATTGGTAATATTGGGTGTACGGGGTATTGGTATTACTGGGTGTACTGGATATTGATATTGCTGGGTGCTCTGTGTATCGTATAACTGAGTGGACTGTTAACCGCATTACTGGATAGACTGGGTATCTGAATGACTGGGTGTTCTGGGTATATATATTACTGGATGTACTGTGTATCGGTATTACTGGGTGTACTGGGTATCTGTATTACTGGGTGTTCTGGGTATCTATATTATTGTGTGTACTGAGTATCTGTATTACTGGGTGTACTGGGTATTGGTATTTCTAGTTGTTCTGCGTATCTGTATTACTGGGTGCTTTTGGTATCTGTATTACTGGTTGTCCTGTGTATCGGTATTACTGGGTGTATTGCGTATCCGTATTACTGGGTGTACTGTGTATCGGTATTGCTGGGTGTTCGGTGTATCGGCATTACTGGGTGTACTGGGTATCTGTATCACTGGTTGTTCTGGGTATTTGTATTACTGGGTGTATTGTTTATCGGTATTACTGGGTGTACTGGGTATCGATATTACTGGGTGTTCTGGTTATCTGTATTACTGGGTGTACTGCGTATCGCTATTACTATGTGTACTGGGCATCGGTATTACTTTGTGTTCTGTGTTTCGGTATTACTGGGTGCACTCGGTATCGATAGTACGGGGTGTTCTGGGTATCGGTATTACTGGAGGTACTGGGTATCGATATTACTGGGTCTTCTGGTTATTTGTATTACTGTGTGTACTGCGTGTCGCTATTACTATGTGTACTGGGCATCGGTATTACTGTGTGTTCTGTGTTTCGGTATTACTGGGTGCACTCGGTATCGGTATTACTGGGTGTACTGGGTATCTGTATTACTGGGTGTTCTGGTAATCTATATTACTGGGTGTTGTGTGTATCGGTATTACTTGGTGAACTGGGTATCTGTATTTCTGGGTGTTCTGGGTATCTGTATTAATGGTGTACTGTGTATCGGTATTACTGGGTGTACTGGGTATTGGTATTACTGGGTGTTCTGGGTATCTGTATTTCTTGGTGTCCAGTGTATCGGTATTACTGGGTTTCCGGGCGATCAGTATTACTGCGTGTACTGTGTATCAGTAGTACTGGGTCTTCTCGGTATCGCTATTACAGGGTATTTTGGTTATCTTCATTACTTCGTGTATGGTGTAACTTTATTACTGGTTGTTCTGTGTAATGTTATTACTGAGTGTTCTGTGTATCGATATTACTGCATTTACTTTGTAACCTTATTACTGGGTGACCTGTGTATTGGTATTACTGGGTGTACTGGGTATTGGTATTACTGGGTATTCTAAGTATCGGTATTTCTGGGTGTTCTCGGCATTGGTATTACAGGTGTACTGTGTATCGGTATTACTGGTGCATTGGGGATCAGTATTACTGGGTGTTCTGGGTAGCTGTATTACTAGGTGTACGGTGTAACTTATTACTGGGTGTTCTGTTTAACGTTATTACTGAGTTTTCTGTGTATCGGTATTACTTGGTGTACTGTGTAACCTTATTACTGGGTGTACTGGGTATCGGTATTACTGGGTGTATAGTGTAACATTATTACTAGTTGTTCTGGAAATTGGTAATACTGGGTGTACTGGGTATCGGTTTTACTGGGTGTACTGTGTATCGGTATTACTGGGTGTACTGGATATCGACATTGCTGGGTGCTCAGTGTATCGTATTACTGGGTGGACTGTTAACCGCATTACTGGGTGGACTGGGCATCTGTATGACTGGGTGTTCTGGGCATCTATATTACTGGATGTACTGTGTATCGGTATAACTGTGTGTACTGGGTATCTGTATTACTGGTTGTCCTGTGTATCGGTATTACTGGGTGTATTGCGAATCCGTATTACTGGGTGTACTGTGGATCGGTATTGCTGGGTGTTCGGTGTATTGGTATTACTTGGTGTACTGGGTATCTATATCACTGGTTGTTCTGGGTATATGTATTACTGGGTGTACTGTTTATCGTTATTACTGGGTGTACTGGGTATCGATATTACTGGGTGTTCTGGTTACCTGTATTACTGGGTGTACTGCGTATCGCTATTACTATGTGTACTGTGCATAAGTATTACTGTATATTATGTGTTTCGGTATTACTGGGTGCACTCGGTATCAATATTACTTGGTGTTCTGGGTATTTGTATTACTGGGTGTTCTGGGTATCTATATTACTGGGTGTAGTGTGTACCGGTATTACTTGCTGAACTGGGTATCTGTATTACTGGGTGTTCTGGGTATCTGTATTATTGGTGTACTGTGTATCGGTATTACTGGGTATACTGGGAATTGTTATTACTGGGTATTCTGGGTATCTGTATTTCTGGGAGTCCTGTGTATCGTTATTACTGGGTGTTCGGGAGATCAGTATTACTGCGTGTACTGTGTATCGGTAGTACTGGGTCTTCTCGGTATCGGTATTTCTGGATATTTTGGGTATCTGCATTACTTCGTGTATGCTGTAACTTTACTACTGGGTGATCTGTGTAATGTTATAACTGATTTTTCTGTGCATCGATATTACTGCGTGTACTGTGTAACCTTATTACTGGGTGTACTGTGTATTGGTATTACTGTGTGTACTGTTCAACATTATTACTACGTGTACTGTGAATAAGTATTACAGGGTGTACTGTGTATCGGTATTACTGGGTGTACTGTCTAAAATTATTACTGGGTGTACTGTGAATCAGCATTACTCGGTGTATGGGTATTGGTTTTACTGGCTGTACTGGGTATCGGTATTACTAAGTGTAATGGATATCGATATTGCTGGATGCTCTGTGTATCGTATTACTGGGTGTACTGTTTATCCATATTACAGGGTGCACGGGATATCGATATTACTTGGTGTCCTGGGTATCTGTATTACTGGGTGTACTGGGTATCGGTATTACTGGGTCTTCTCGGTATAGGTATTTCTGGGTGTTCTGGGCATTGGTATTACAGGTGTACTGTGTATCGGTATTACTGGTGCATTGTGGATCAGTATTACTGGGTGTTCTGAGTAGCTGTATTACTAGGTTAACGGTGTAACTTATTACTGTGTGTTCTGTTTAACGTTATTACTGAGTGTTCTGTATATCAGTATTACTTAGTGTACCGTGTAACCTTATTGCTGGATGTACTGGGTATCGATAATATTGGGTGTACTGTGTATCTGTATTACTGGGTGTAGTGGGTATTGGTATTACTAGTTTTTCTGCGTATCTGTATTACTGGGTGCTTTTGGTATCTGTATTACTGGTTGTCCTGTGTATCGGTATTACTGGGTGTACTGGGTATCCGTATTACTGGGTGTACTGTGTATCAGTATTGCTGGGTGTTTGGTGTATCGATGTTACTGGGTGTACTGGGTATCTGTATTACTGGGTGTTCTGGGTATCTATATTACTGGGTGTAGTGTGTATCGGTATTACTGGGTGTACTGGGTATCGATATTACTATGTGTACTGGGCATCGGTATTACTGTGTGTTCTGTGTTTCGGTATTACTAGGTGCACGCGGTATACAATATTACTGGGTGTTCTGGCTATCTGTATTACTGGGTGTAGTGTGTACCAGTATTACTTGGTGAACTGGGTATCTGTATTACTGTGTGTTCTGGGTAGCTGTATTATTGGTGTACTGTGTTTCGGTATAACTGGGTGTACTGGGAATTGTTATTACTGGGTATTCTGGGTATCTGTATTTCTGGGTGTCCTGTGTATCGGTATTACTGGGTGTTCGGGAGATCAATATTACTGCGTGTACTGTGTATCGGTAGTACTGGGTCTTCTCGGTATCGGTATTACTGGATATTTTGGGTATCTGCATTACTTCGTGTATGGTGTAACTTTATTACTCGGTGTTCTGTGTAATGTTATTACTGATTTTTCTGTGCATCGATATTACTGCGTATACTGTGTAACCTTATTATTGGGTATACTGTGTATTGGTATTACTGTGTGTACTGTTCAACATTATTACAGGGTGTACTGTGAATCGGTATTACTGGGTGTACTGTGTAACATTATTACTGGGTGTACTGGGAATCAGCATTACTCAGTGTATGGGTATTGGTTTTACTGGCTGTACTGCGTATCGGTATTACTAAGTGTACTGGATATCGATATTGCTGGATGCTCTGTGTATCGTATTACTGGGTGTACTTGGTATCGGTATTACTGGGTCTTCTAGGTATCGGTATTTCTGGGTGTTCTGGGCATTGGTATTACAGGTGTACTGTGTTTCGGTATTACTGGTGCATTGGGGATCAGTGTTACTGGGTGTTCTGAGTAGCTGTATTACTAGGTTTACGGTGTACCTGATTACTGGGTGTTCTGTTTAACGTTATTACTGAGTGTTCTGTGTATCGGTATTAATTGGTGTACTGTGTAACCTTATTGCTGGATGTACTGGGTATTACTGGGTGTATAGTGTAACATTATTACTGGTTGTTCTGGGAATTGCTAATATTGGGTGTACGGGGTATTGGTATTACTGGGTGTACTGGATATTGATATTGCTGGGTGCTCTGTGTATCGTATTACTGAGTGGACTGTTAACTGCATTACTGGATAGACTGGGTATCTGAATGACTGGGTGTTCTGGGTATCTATATTACTGGATGTACTGTGTATCGGTATTACTGGGTGTACTGGGTATCTGTATTACTGGGTGTTCTGGGTATCTATATTATTGGGTGTACTGAGTATCTGTATTACTGGGTGTACTGGGTATTGGTATTTCTAGTTGTTCTGCGTATCTGTATTACTGGGTGCTTTTGGTATCTGTATTACTGGTTGTCCTGTGTATCGGTATTACTGGGTGTATTGTGAATCCGTATTACTGGGTGTACTGTGTATCGGTATTGCTGGGTGTTCGGTGTATCGGCATTACTGGGTTTACTGGGTATCTGTATCACTGGTTGTTCTGGGTATTTTTATTACTGGGTGTACTGTTTATCGGTATTACTGGGTGTACTGGGTATCGATATTACTGGGTGTTCTGGTTATCTGTATTACTGGGTGTACTGCGGATCGCTATTACTATGTGTACTGGGCATCGGTATTACTGTGTGTTCTGTGTTTCTGTATTACTGGGTGCACTCGGTATCGATATTACGGGGTGTGCTGGTTATCGGTATTACTGGATGTACTGGGTATCGATATTACTGGGTGTTCTGGTTATTTCTATTACTGGGTGTACTGAGTATCGCTATTACTATGTGTACTGGGCATCGGTATTACTGTGTGTTCTGTGTTTCGGTATTACTGGGTGCACTCGGTATCGATATTACTTGGTGAACTGGGTATCTGTATTTCTGGGTGTTCTGGGTATCTGTATTAATGGTGTACTGTGTATCGGTATTACTGGGTGTACTTGGTATTCGTATTACTGGGTGTTCTGGGTATCTGTATTTCTTGGTGTCCAGTGTATCGGTATTACTGAGTGTACTGTGTAAAATTATTACTGGGTGTACTGGGAATCAGCATTACTCTGTGTATGGGTATTGTTTTACTGGCTGTAATGGGTATCGGTATTACTAAGTGTACTGGATATCGATATTGCTGGATGCTCTTTGTATCGTATTACTGGGTGTACTGTTTATCCATATTACTGGGTGCACTGGATATCCATATTACTTGGTGTCCTGGGTATCTGTATTACTGGGTGTACTGGGTATCGGTATTACTGGGTCTTCTAGGTATCAGTATTTCTGGGTGTTCTGGGCATTGGTATTACAGGTGTACTGTGTATTGGTATTACTGGTGCATTGGGGATCAGTATTACTGGGTGTTCAGAGTAGCTGTATTACTAGGTTTACGGTGTAACTTATTACTGGGTGTTCTGCTTAACGTTATTACTGAGTGTTCTGTGTATCGGTATTACTTGGTGTACTGTGTAACCTTATTGCTGGATGTACTGGGTATCGGTATTACTGTGTAACATTATTACTGGTTGTTCTGGGAATTGATAATACTGGATGTACTGGGTATTGTTATTACTGGGTGTACTGGATATCGATATTGCTGGGTGCTCTGTGTATCGTATTACTGAGTGGACTGTTAACCGCATTACTGGATAGACTGGGTATCTGTATGACTGGGTGTTCTGGGTATCTATATTATTGGGTGTACTGAGTATCTGTATTACTGGGTGCTTTTGGTATCTGTATTACTGGTTGTCCTGTGTATCGGTATTACTGGGTGTATTGCGTAGCCGTATTACTGGGTGTACTGTGTATCGGTATTGCTGGGTGTTCGGTGTATCGGTATTACTGGGTGTACTGGGTATCTGCATCACTGGATGTTCTGGGTATTTGTATTACTGGGTGTACTGTTTATCGGTATTACTGGGTGTACTGGGTATTGGTATTTCTAGTTGTTCTGCGTATCTGTATTACTGGGTGCTTTTGGTATCTGTATTACTGGTTGTCCTGTGTATCGGTATTACTGGGAGTATTGCGTATCCGTATTACTGGGTGTACTGTGTATCGGTATTGCTGGGTGTTCGGTGTATCGGTATTACTGCGTGTACTGGGTATCTGCATCACTGGATGTTCTGGGTATTTGTATTACTGGGTGTACTGTTTATCGGTATTACTGGGTGTACTGGGTATGGATATTACTGGGTGTTCTGGTTATCTGAATTACTGGGTATACTGCGTATCGATATTACTATGTGTACTGGGCATCGGTATTACTGTGTATTCTGTGTTTCGGTATTACTGGGTGCACTCGGTATTGATATTACGGGGTGTTCTGGGTATCGATATTACTGGATGTACTGGGTGTCGATATTATTGGGTGTATTGTGTATCTGTATTACTGGGTGTAGTGGGTATTGGTATTACTAGTTTTTCTGTGTATCTGTATTACTGGGTGCTTTTGGCATCTGTATTACTGGTTGTCCTGTGTATCGGTATAACTGGGTGTACTGGGTATCCGTATTACTGGGTGTACTGTGTATCGGTATTGCTGGGTGTTTGGTGTATCGGTGTTACTGGGTGTACTGGGTATCTGTATTACTGGGTGTTCTGGGTATCTATATTACTGGGTGTAGTGTGTATCGGTATTAATGGGTGTACTGGGTATCGATATTACTATGTGTACTGGGCATCGGTATTACTGTGTGTTCTGTGTTTCGGTATTACTAGGTGCACTCGGTATCAATATTACTGGGTGTTCTGGCTATCTGTATTACTGGGTCTAGTGTGTACCGGTATTACTTGGTGAACTGGGTATCTGTATTACTGGGTGTTCTGGGTATCTGTATTATTGGTGTACTGTGTATCGGTATTACTGGGTGTACTGGGAATTGTTATTACTGGGTATTCTGGGTATCTGTATTTCTGGGTGTCCTGTGTATCGGTATTACTGGGTGTTCGGGAGATCAATATTACTGCGTGTAATGTGTATCGGTAGTACTGGGTCTTCTCGTTATCGGTATTACTGGATATTTTGTGTATCTGCATTACTTCGTGTATGGTGTAACTTTATTACTGGGTGTTCTGTGTAATGTTATTACTGATTTTTCTGTGCATCGATATTACTGCGTGTACTGTGTAACCTTATTACTGGGTGTACTGTTTAACGTTATTACTGAGTGTTCTGTGTATCGGTATTACTTGGTGTACTGTATAACCTTATTGCTGGATTTACTGGGTATCGGTATTACTGGGTGTATAGTGTAACATTATTACTGGTTGTTCTGGGAATTGGTAATACTGGGTGTACTGGGTATTGGTATTACTGGGTGCACTGGATATCGATATTGCTGGGTGCTCTGTGTATCGTATTACTGAGTGGACTGTTAACCGCATTACTGGATAGACTGGGTATCTGTATTACTGGGTGTTCTGGGTATCTATATTATTGGGTGTACTGAGTATCTGTATTACTGGGTGTACTGGGTATTCGTATTTCTAGTGGTTCTGCGTATCTGTATTACTGGGTGCTTTTGGTATCTGTATTACTGGTTGTGCTGTGTATCGGTATTACTGGGTGTATTGCGTATCCGTAGTACTGGGTGTACTGTGTATCGGTATTGCTGGGTGTTCGGTGTATCGGTATTACTGGGTGTACTGGGTATCTGTATCACTGGATGTTCTGGGTATTTGTATTACTGGGTGTACTGTTTATTGGTATTACTGGGTGTACTGGGTATCGATATTACTGGGTGTTCTGGTTATCTGTATTACTGGGTGTACTGCGTATCGCTATTACTATGTGTACTGGGCATCGGTATTACTGTGTATTCTGTGTTTCGGTATTACTGGGTGCACTCGGTATTGATATTACGAGGTGTTCTGTGTATCGGTATTAGTGGATGTACTGGGTATCGATATTATTGGGTGTACTGTGTATCTGTATTACTGGGTGTAGTGGGTATTGGTATTACTAGTTTTTCTGCATATCTGTATTACTGGGTGCTTTTGGTATCTGTATTACTGGTTGTCCTGTGTATCGGTATAACTGTGTGTACTGGGTATCCGTATTACTGGGTGTTCTGGTAATCTATATTACTGGGTGTAGTGTGTATCGGCATTACTTGGTGAACTGGGTATCTGTATTACTGGGTGTTCTGGGTATCTATATTACTGGGTGTGGTGTGTATCGGTATTACTGGGTGTACTGGGTATCGATATTACTATGTGTACTGGGCATCGGTATTACTGGGTCTTCTAAGTATCGGTATTTCTGGGTGTTCTGGGCATTGGTATTAGAGGTGTACTGTGTATCAGTATTACTGGTGCATTGGGGATCAGTATTACTGGGTGTTCTGAGTAGCTGTATTACTAGGTTTACGGTGTAACTTATTACTGGGTGTTCTGTTTAACGTTATTACTGAGTGTTCTGTGTATCGGTATTACTTGGTGTACTGTATAACCTTATTGCTGGATTTACTGGGTATCGGTATTACTGGGTGTATAGTGTAACATTATTACTGGTTGTTCTGGGAATTGGTAATACTGGGTGTACTGGGTATTGGTATTACTGGGTGCACTGGATATCGATATTGCTGGGTGCTCTGTGTATCGTATTACTGAGTGGACTGTTAACCGCATTACTGGATAGACTGGGTATCTGTATTACTGGGTGTTCTGGGTATCTATATTATTGGGTGTACTGAGTATCTGTATTACTGGGTGTACTGGGTATTCGTATTTCTAGTTGTTCTGCGTATCTGTATTACTGGGTGCTTTTGGTATCTGTATTACTGGTTGTGCTGTGTATCGGTATTACTGGGTGTATTGCGTATCCGTAGTACTGGGTGTACTGTGTATCGGTATTGCTGGGTGTTCGGTGTATCGGTATTACTGGGTGTACTGGGTATCTGTATCACTGGATGTTCTGGGTATTTGTATTACTGGGTGTACTGTTTATTGGTATTACTGGGTGTACTGGGTATCGATATTACTGGGTGTTCTGGTTATCTGTATTACTGGGTGTACTGCGTATCGCTATTACTATGTGTACTGGGCATCGGTATTACTGTGTATTCTGTGTTTCGGTATTACTGGGTGCACTCGGTATTGATATTACGAGGTGTTCTGTGTATCGGTATTAGTGGATGTACTGGGTATCGATATTATTGGGTGTACTGTGTATCTGTATTACTGGGTGTAGTGGGTATTGGTATTACTAGTTTTTCTGCATATCTGTATTACTGGGTGCTTTTGGTATCTGTATTACTGGTTGTCCTGTGTATCGGTATAACTGTGTGTACTGGGTATCCGTATTACTGGGTGTTCTGGTAATCTATATTACTGGGTGTAGTGTGTATCGGCATTACTTGGTGAACTGGGTATCTGTATTACTGGGTGTTCTGGGTATCTATATTACTGGGTGTGGTGTGTATCGGTATTACTGGGTGTACTGGGTATCGATATTACTATGTGTACTGGGCATCGGTATTACTGTGTGTTCTGTGTTTCGGTATTACTAGGTGCACTCGGTATCAATATTACTGGGTGTTCTGGCTATCTGTATTACTGGGTGTAGTGTGTACCGGTATTACTTGGTGAACTGGGTATCTGTATTACTGGGTGTTCTGGGTATCTGTATTATTGGTGTACTGTGTATCGGTATTACTGGGTGTACTGGGAATTGTTATTACTGGGTATTCTGGGTATCTGTATTTCTGGGTGTCCTGTGTATCGGTATTACTGGGTGTTCGGGAGATCAATATTACTGCGTTTACTGTGTATCGGCATTACTGGGTATACTGGGTATCTGTATCACTGGTTGTTCTGGGTATTTGTATTACTGGGTGTACTGTTTAGCGGTATTACTGGGTGTACTGGGTATCGATATTACTGGGTGTTCTGGTTATCTGTATTACTGGGTGTACTGCGGATCGCTATTACGATGTGTACTGGGCTTCGGTATTACTGTGTGTTCTGTGTTTCGGTATTACTGGGTGCACTCGGTATCGATATTACGGGGTGTTCTGGGTTTCGTTATCACTGGATGTACTGGGTATCGATATTACTGGGTGTTCTGGTTATTTGTATTACTGGGTGTACTGCGTATCGCTATTACTATGTATACTGGGCATCGGTATTACTGTGTGTTCTGTGTTTCGGTATTACTGGGTGCACTCGGTATCTGTATTACTGGGTGTACTGGGTATCTGTATTATTGGGTGTTCTGGTAATCTATATTACTGGGTGTAGTGTGTATCGGTATTACTTGGTGAACTGGGTATCTGTATTTCTGGGTGTTCTGGGTATCTGTATTAATGGTGTACTGTGTATCGGTATTACTGGGTGTACTGGGAATTGTTATTACTGGGTATTCTGGGTATCTGTATTTCTGGGTGTCCTGTGTATCGGTATTACTGGGTGTTCGGGATATCAATATTACTGCGTGTACTGTGTATCGGTAGTACTGGGTCTTCTCGGTATCGGTATTACTGGATATTTTGGGTATCTGCATTACTTCGTGTATGGTGTAACATTATTACTGGGTGTTCTGTGTAATGTTATTACTGATCTTTCTGTGGATCGATATTACTGCGTAAACTGTGTAACCTTATTCCTGGGTGTACTGAGTATTGATATTACTGTGTGTACTGTTCAACATTATTACTGCGTGTACTGTGAATCAGTATTACAGGGTGTACTGTGTATCAGTATTACTGGGTGTACTGTGTAACATTATTACTGGGTGTACTGGGAATCAGCATTACTCGGTGTATGGGTATAGGTTTTACTGGTTGTACTGGGTATCGGTATTACTAAGTGTACTGGATATCGATATTGCTGGATGCTCTGTGTATCGTATTACTGCGTGTACTGTTTATCCATATTACTGGGTGCACTGGATATCGATATTACTTGGTGTCCTGGGTATCTGTATTACTGGGTGTACTGGGTATCGGTATTACTGGGTCTTCTAAGCATCGGTATTTCTGGGTGTTCTGGGCATTGGTATTACAGGTGTACTGTGTATCGGTATTACTGGTGCATTGGGGATCAGTATTACTGGGTGTTCTGAGTAGCTGTATTACTAGGTTTACGGTGTAACTTATTACTGGGTGTTCTGTTTAATGTTATTACTGAGTGTTCTGTGTATCGGTATTACTTGGTGTACTGTATAACCTTATTGCTGGATTTACTGGGTATCGGTATTACTGGGTGTATAGTGTAACATTATTACTGGTTGTTCTGGGAATTGGTAATACTGGGTGTACTGGGTATTGGTATTACTGGGTGCACTGGATATCGATATTGCTGGGTGCTCTGTGTATCGTATTACTGAGTGGACTGTTAACCGCATTACTGGATAGACTGGGTATCTGTATTACTGGGTGTTCTGGGTATGTATATTATAGGGTGTACTGAGTATCTGTATTACTGGGTGTACTGGGTATTGGTATTTCTAGTTGTTCTGCGTATCTGTATTACTGGGTGCTTTTGGTATCTGCATTACTGGTTGTGCTGTGTATCGGTATTACTGGGTGTATTGCGTATCCGTAGTACTGGGTGTACTGTGTATCGGTATTGCTGGGTGTTCGGTGTATCGGTATTACTGGGTGTACTGGGTATCTGTATTACTGGATGTTCTGGGTATTTGTATTACTGGGTGTACTGTTTATCGGTATTACTGGGTGTACTGGGTATCGATATTACTGGGTGTTCTGGTTATCTGTATTACTGGGTGTACTGCGTATCGCCATTACTATGTGTACTGGGCATCGGTATTACTGTGTATTCTGTGTTTCGGTATTACTGGGTGCACTCGGTATTGATATTACGGGGTGTTCTGGGTATCGGTATTACTGGATGTACTGGGTATCCATATTATTGGGTGTTCTGTGTATCAGTATTACTGGGTGTAGTGGGTATTGGTATTACTAGTTTTTCTGCGTATCTGTATTACTGGGTGCTTTTGGTATCTGTATTACTGATTGTCCTGTGTATCGGTATAACTGGGTGTACTGGGTATCCGTATTACTGGGTGTACTGTGTATCGGTATTGCTGGGTGTTTGGTGTATCGGTGTTACTGGGTGTACTGGGTATCTGTATTACTGGGTGTTCTGGGTATCTATATTACTGGGTGTAGTGTGTATCGGTATTACTGGGTGTACTGGGTATCGATATTACTATGTATACTGGGCATCGGTATTACTGTGTGTTCTGTGTTTCGGTATTACTAGGTGCACTCGGTATCAATATTACTAGGTGTTCTGGCTATCTGTATTACTGGGTGTAGTGTGTACCGGTATTACTTGGTGAACTGGGTATCTGTATTACTGGGTGTTCTGGGTATCTGTATTATTGGTGTACTGTGTATCGGTATTACAGGGTGTACTGGGAATTGTTATTACTCGGTATTCTGGGTATCTGTATTTCTGGGTGTCCTGTGTATCGGTATTACTGGGTGTTCGGGAGATCGATATTACTGCATGTACTGTGTATCGGTAGTACTGGGTCTACTCGGTATCGGTATTACTGGATATTTTGGGTATCTGCATTACTTCGTGTATGGTGTAACTTTATTACTGGGTGTTCTGTGTAATGTTATTACTGATTTTTCTGTGCATCGATATTACTGCGTGTATTGTGTAACCTTATTACTGGGTGTACTGTGTATTGGTATTACTGTGTGTACTGTTCAACATTATTACTGCGTGTACTGTGAATCAGTATTAAAGGGTGTACTGTGTATCGGTATTACTGGGTGTACTGTGTAACATTATTACTGGGTGTACTGGGAATCAGCATTACTCGGTGTATGGGTATTGGTTTTACTGGCTGTACTGGGTATCGGTATTACTAAGTGTACTGGATATCGATATTGCTGGATGCTCTGTGTATCGTATTACTGGGTGTACTATTTATCCATATTACTGGGTCCACTGGATATCGATATTACTTGGTGTCCTGGGTATCTGTATTACTGGGTGTACTGGGTATCGGTATTACTGGGTGTATAGTGTAACATTATTACTAGTTGTTCTGGAAATTGGTAATACTGGGTGTACTGGGTATCGGTTTTACTGGGTGTACTGTGTATCGGTATTACTGGGTGTACTGGATATCGACATTGCTGGGTGCTCAGTGTATCGTATTACTGGGTGGACTGTTAACCGCATTACTGGGTGGACTGGGCATCTGTATGACTGGGTGTTCTGGGCATCTATATTACTGGATGTACTGTGTATCGGTATAACTGTGTGTACTGGGTATCTGTATTACTGGTTGTCCTGTGTATCGGTATTACTGGGTGTATTGCGAATCCGTATTACTGGGTGTACTGTGGATCGGTATTGCTGGGTGTTCGGTGTATTGGTATTACTTGGTGTACTGGGTATCTATATCACTGGTTGTTCTGGGTATATGTATTACTGGGTGTACTGTTTATCGTTATTACTGGGTGTACTGGGTATCGATATTACTGGGTGTTCTGGTTACCTGTATTACTGGGTGTACTGCGTATCGCTATTACTATGTGTACTGTGCATAAGTATTACTGTATATTATGTGTTTCGGTATTACTGGGTGCACTCGGTATCAATATTACTTGGTGTTCTGGGTATTTGTATTACTGGGTGTTCTGGGTATCTATATTACTGGGTGTAGTGTGTACCGGTATTACTTGCTGAACTGGGTATCTGTATTACTGGGTGTTCTGGGTATCTGTATTATTGGTGTACTGTGTATCGGTATTACTGGGTATACTGGGAATTGTTATTACTGGGTATTCTGGGTATCTGTATTTCTGGGAGTCCTGTGTATCGTTATTACTGGGTGTTCGGGAGATCAGTATTACTGCGTGTACTGTGTATCGGTAGTACTGGGTCTTCTCGGTATCGGTATTTCTGGATATTTTGGGTATCTGCATTACTTCGTGTATGCTGTAACTTTACTACTGGGTGATCTGTGTAATGTTATAACTGATTTTTCTGTGCATCGATATTACTGCGTGTACTGTGTAACCTTATTACTGGGTGTACTGTGTATTGGTATTACTGTGTGTACTGTTCAACATTATTACTACGTGTACTGTGAATAAGTATTACAGGGTGTACTGTGTATCGGTATTACTGGGTGTACTGTCTAAAATTATTACTGGGTGTACTGGGAATCAGCATTACTCGGTGTATGGGTATTGGTTTTACTGGCTGTACTGGGTATCGGTATTACTAAGTGTAATGGATATCGATATTGCTGGATGCTCTGTGTATCGTATTACTGGGTGTACTGTTTATCCATATTACAGGGTGCACGGGATATCGATATTACTTGGTGTCCTGGGTATCTGTATTACTGGGTGTACTGGGTATCGGTATTACTGGGTCTTCTCGGTATAGGTATTTCTGGGTGTTCTGGGCATTGGTATTACAGGTGTACTGTGTATCGGTATTACTGGTGCATTGTGGATCAGTATTACTGGGTGTTCTGAGTAGCTGTATTACTAGGTTAACGGTGTAACTTATTACTGTGTGGTCTGTTTAACGTTATTACTGAGTGTTCTGTATATCGGTATTACTTAGTGTACCGTGTAACCTTATTGCTGGATGTACTGGGTATCGATAATATTGGGTGTACTGTGTATCTGTATTACTGGGTGTAGTGGGTATTGGTATTACTAGTTTTTCTGCGTATCTGTATTACTGGGTGCTTTTGGTATCTGTATTACTGGTTGTCCTGTGTATCGGTATTACTGGGTGTACTGGGTATCCGTATTACTGGGTGTACTGTGTATCAGTATTGCTGGGTGTTTGGTGTATCGATGTTACTGGGTGTACTGGGTATCTGTATTACTGGGTGTTCTGGGTATCTATATTACTGGGTGTAGTGTGTATCGGTATTACTGGGTGTACTGGGTATCGATATTACTATGTGTACTGGGCATCGGTATTACTGTGTGTTCTGTGTTTCGGTATTACTAGGTGCACGCGGTATACAATATTACTGGGTGTTCTGGCTATCTGTATTACTGGGTGTAGTGTGTACCAGTATTACTTGGTGAACTGGGTATCTGTATTACTGTGTGTTCTGGGTAGCTGTATTATTGGTGTACTGTGTTTCGGTATAACTGGGTGTACTGGGAATTGTTATTACTGGGTATTCTGGGTATCTGTATTTCTGGGTGTCCTGTGTATCGGTATTACTGGGTGTTCGGGAGATCAATATTACTGCGTGTACTGTGTATCGGTAGTACTGGGTCTTCTCGGTATCGGTATTACTGGATATTTTGGGTATCTGCATTACTTCGTGTATGGTGTAACTTTATTACTCGGTGTTCTGTGTAATGTTATTACTGATTTTTCTGTGCATCGATATTACTGCGTATACTGTGTAACCTTATTATTGGGTATACTGTGTATTGGTATTACTGTGTGTACTGTTCAACATTATTACAGGGTGTACTGTGTATCGGTATTACTGGGTGTACTGTGTAACATTATTACTGGGTGTACTGGGAATCAGCATTACTCAGTGTATGGGTATTGGTTTTACTGGCTGTACTGCGTATCGGTATTACTAAGTGTACTGGATATCGATATTGCTGGATGCTCTGTGTATCGTATTACTGGGTGTACTTGGTATCGGTATTACTGGGTCTTCTAGGTATCAGTATTTCTGGGTGTTCTGGGCATTGGTATTACAGGTGTACTGTGTTTCGGTATTACTGGTGCATTGGGGATCAGTGTTACTGGGTGTTCTGAGTAGCTGTATTACTAGGTTTACGGTGTACCTGATTACTGGGTGTTCTGTTTAACGTTATTACTGAGTGTTCTGTGTATCGGTATTAATTGGTGTACTGTGTAACCTTATTGCTGGATGTACTGGGTATTACTGGGTGTATAGTGTAACATTATTACTGGTTGTTCTGGGAATTGCTAATATTGGGTGTACGGGGTATTGGTATTACTGGGTGTACTGGATATTGATATTGCTGGGTGCTCTGTGTATCGTATTACTGAGTGGACTGTTAACTGCATTACTGGATAGACTGGGTATCTGAATGACTGGGTGTTCTGGGTATCTATATTACTGGATGTACTGTGTATCGGTATTACTGGGTGTACTGGGTATCTGTATTACTGGGTGTTCTGGGTATCTATATTATTGGGTGTACTGAGTATCTGTATTACTGGGTGTACTGGGTATTGGTATTTCTAGTTGTTCTGCGTATCTGTATTACTGGGTGCTTTTGGTATCTGTATTACTGGTTGTCCTGTGTATCGGTATTACTGGGTGTATTGTGAATCCGTATTACTGGGTGTACTGTGTATCGGTATTGCTGGGTGTTCGGTGTATCGGCATTACTGGGTTTACTGGGTATCTGTATCACTGGTTGTTCTGGGTATTTTTATTACTGGGTGTACTGTTTATCGGTATTACTGGGTGTACTGGGTATCGATATTACTGGGTGTTCTGGTTATCTGTATTACTGGGTGTACTGCGGATCGCTATTACTATGTGTACTGGGCATCGGTATTACTGTGTGTTCTGTGTTTCTGTATTACTGGGTGCACTCGGTATCGATATTACGGGGTGTGCTGGTTATCGGTATTACTGGATGTACTGGGTATCGATATTACTGGGTGTTCTGGTTATTTCTATTACTGGGTGTACTGAGTATCGCTATTACTATGTGTACTGGGCATCGGTATTACTGTGTGTTCTGTGTTTCGGTATTACTGGGTGCACTCGGTATCGATATTACTTGGTGAACTGGGTATCTGTATTTCTGGGTGTTCTGGGTATCTGTATTAATGGTGTACTGTGTATCGGTATTACTGGGTGTACTTGGTATTCGTATTACTGGGTGTTCTGGGTATCTGTATTTCTTGGTGTCCAGTGTATCGGTATTACTGAGTGTACTGTGTAAAATTATTACTGGGTGTACTGGGAATCAGCATTACTCTGTGTATGGGTATTGTTTTACTGGCTGTAATGGGTATCGGTATTACTAAGTGTACTGGATATCGATATTGCTGGATGCTCTTTGTATCGTATTACTGGGTGTACTGTTTATCCATATTACTGGGTGCACTGGATATCCATATTACTTGGTGTCCTGGGTATCTGTATTACTGGGTGTACTGGGTATCGGTATTACTGGGTCTTCTAGGTATCAGTATTTCTGGGTGTTCTGGGCATTGGTATTACAGGTGTACTGTGTATTGGTATTACTGGTGCATTGGGGATCAGTATTACTGGGTGTTCAGAGTAGCTGTATTACTAGGTTTACGGTGTAACTTATTACTGGGTGTTCTGCTTAACGTTATTACTGAGTGTTCTGTGTATCGGTATTACTTGGTGTACTGTGTAACCTTATTGCTGGATGTACTGGGTATCGGTATTACTGTGTAACATTATTACTGGTTGTTCTGGGAATTGATAATACTGGATGTACTGGGTATTGTTATTACTGGGTGTACTGGATATCGATATTGCTGGGTGCTCTGTGTATCGTATTACTGAGTGGACTGTTAACCGCATTACTGGATAGACTGGGTATCTGTATGACTGGGTGTTCTGGGTATCTATATTATTGGGTGTACTGAGTATCTGTATTACTGGGTGCTTTTGGTATCTGTATTACTGGTTGTCCTGTGTATCGGTATTACTGGGTGTATTGCGTAGCCGTATTACTGGGTGTACTGTGTATCGGTATTGCTGGGTGTTCGGTGTATCGGTATTACTGGGTGTACTGGGTATCTGCATCACTGGATGTTCTGGGTATTTGTATTACTGGGTGTACTGTTTATCGGTATTACTGGGTGTACTGGGTATTGGTATTTCTAGTTGTTCTGCGTATCTGTATTACTGGGTGCTTTTGGTATCTGTATTACTGGTTGTCCTGTGTATCGGTATTACTGGGAGTATTGCGTATCCGTATTACTGGGTGTACTGTGTATCGGTATTGCTGGGTGTTCGGTGTATCGGTATTACTGCGTGTACTGGGTATCTGCATCACTGGATGTTCTGGGTATTTGTATTACTGGGTGTACTGTTTATCGGTATTACTGGGTGTACTGGGTATGGATATTACTGGGTGTTCTGGTTATCTGAATTACTGGGTATACTGCGTATCGATATTACTATGTGTACTGGGCATCGGTATTACTGTGTATTCTGTGTTTCGGTATTACTGGGTGCACTCGGTATTGATATTACGGGGTGTTCTGGGTATCGATATTACTGGATGTACTGGGTGTCGATATTATTGGGTGTATTGTGTATCTGTATTACTGGGTGTAGTGGGTATTGGTATTACTAGTTTTTCTGTGTATCTGTATTACTGGGTGCTTTTGGCATCTGTATTACTGGTTGTCCTGTGTATCGGTATAACTGGGTGTACTGGGTATCCGTATTACTGGGTGTACTGTGTATCGGTATTGCTGGGTGTTTGGTGTATCGGTGTTACTGGGTGTACTGGGTATCTGTATTACTGGGTGTTCTGGGTATCTATATTACTGGGTGTAGTGTGTATCGGTATTAATGGGTGTACTGGGTATCGATATTACTATGTGTACTGGGCATCGGTATTACTGTGTGTTCTGTGTTTCGGTATTACTAGGTGCACTCGGTATCAATATTACTGGGTGTTCTGGCTATCTGTATTACTGGGTCTAGTGTGTACCGGTATTACTTGGTGAACTGGGTATCTGTATTACTGGGTGTTCTGGGTATCTGTATTATTGGTGTACTGTGTATCGGTATTACTGGGTGTACTGGGAATTGTTATTACTGGGTATTCTGGGTATCTGTATTTCTGGGTGTCCTGTGTATCGGTATTACTGGGTGTTCGGGAGATCAATATTACTGCGTGTAATGTGTATCGGTAGTACTGGGTCTTCTCGTTATCGGTATTACTGGATATTTTGTGTATCTGCATTACTTCGTGTATGGTGTAACTTTATTACTGGGTGTTCTGTGTAATGTTATTACTGATTTTTCTGTGCATCGATATTACTGCGTGTACTGTGTAACCTTATTACTGGGTGTACTGATTATTGGTATTACTTTGTGTACTGTTCAACATTATTACTGCGTGTACTGTGAATCAGTATTACAGGGTGTACTGTGTTTCGGTATTACTGGGTGTACTGTGTAACATTATTACTGGGTATACTGGGAATCAGCATTACTCGGTGTATGGGTATTGGTTTTACTGGCTGTACTGGGTATCGGTATTACTAAGTGTACTGGATATCGATATTGCTGGATGCTCTGTGTATCGTATTACTGGGTGTACTGTTTATCCATATTAGTGGGTGCACTGGATATCGATATTACTTGGTGTCCTGGGTATTTGTATTACTGGGTGTACTGGGTATCGGTATTACTGGGTCTTCTAAGTATCGGTATTTCTGGGTGTTCTGGGCATTGGTATTAGAGGTGTACTGTGTATCAGTATTACTGGTGCATTGGGGATCAGTATTACTGGGTGTTCTGAGTAGCTGTATTACTAGGTTTACGGTGTAACTTATTACTGGGTGTTCTGTTTAACGTTATTACTGAGTGTTCTGTGTATCGGTATTACTTGGTGTACTGTATAACCTTATTGCTGGATTTACTGGGTATCGGTATTACTGGGTGTATAGTGTAACATTATTACTGGTTGTTCTGGGAATTGGTAATACTGGGTGTACTGGGTATTGGTATTACTGGGTGCACTGGATATCGATATTGCTGGGCGCTCTGTGTATCGTATTACTGAGTGGACTGTTAACCGCATTACTGGATAGACTGGGTATCTGTATTACTGGGTGTTCTGGGTATCTATATTATTGGGTGTACTGAGTATCTGTATTACTGGGTGTACTGGGTATTCGTATTTCTAGTTGTTCTGCGTATCTGTATTACTGGGTGGTTTTGGTATCTGTATTACTGGTTGTGCTGTGTATCGGTATTACTGGGTGTATTGCGTATCCGTAGTACTGGGTGTACTGTGTATCGGTATTGCTGGGTGTTCGGTGTATCGGTATTACTGGGTGTACTGGGTATCTGTATCACTGGATGTTCTGGGTATTTGTATTACTGGGTGTACTGTTTATTGGTATTACTGGGTGTACTGGGTATCGATATTACTGGGTGTTCTGGTTATCTGTATTACTGGGTGTACTGCGTATCGCTATTACTATGTGTACTGGGCATCGGTATTACTGTGTATTCTGTGTTTCGGTATTACTGGGTGCACTCGGTATTGATATTACGAGGTGTTCTGTGTATCGGTATTAGTGGATGTACTGGGTATCGATATTATTGGGTGTACTGTGTATCTGTATTACTGGGTGTAGTGGGTATTGGTATTACTAGTTTTTCTGCATATCTGTATTACTGGGTGCTTTTGGTATCTGTATTACTGGTTGTCCTGTGTATCGGTATAACTGTGTGTACTGGGTATCCGTATTACTGGGTGTTCTGGTAATCTATATTACTGGGTGTAGTGTGTATCGGCATTACTTGGTGAACTGGGTATCTGTATTACTGGGTGTTCTGGGTATCTATATTACTGGGTGTGGTGTGTATCGGTATTACTGGGTGTACTGGGTATCGATATTACTATGTGTACTGGGCATCGGTATTACTGTGTGTTCTGTGTTTCGGTATTACTAGGTGCACTCGGTATCAATATTACTGGGTGTTCTGGCTATCTGTATTACTGGGTGTAGTGTGTACCGGTATTACTTGGTGAACTGGGTATCTGTATTACTGGGTGTTCTGGGTATCTGTATTATTGGTGTACTGTGTATCGGTATTACTGGGTGTACTGGGAATTGTTATTACTGGGTATTCTGGGTATCTGTATTTCTGGGTGTCCTGTGTATCGGTATTACTGGGTGTTCGGGAGATCAATATTACTGCGTTTACTGTGTATCGGCATTACTGGGTATACTGGGTATCTGTATCACTGGTTGTTCTGGGTATTTGTATTACTGGGTGTACTGTTTAGCGGTATTACTGGGTGTACTGGGTATCGATATTACTGGGTGTTCTGGTTATCTGTATTACTGGGTGTACTGCGGATCGCTATTACGATGTGTACTGGGCTTCGGTATTACTGTGTGTTCTGTGTTTCGGTATTACTGGGTGCACTCGGTATCGATATTACGGGGTGTTCTGGGTTTCGTTATCACTGGATGTACTGGGTATCGATATTACTGGGTGTTCTGGTTATTTGTATTACTGGGTGTACTGCGTATCGCTATTACTATGTATACTGGGCATCGGTATTACTGTGTGTTCTGTGTTTCGGTATTACTGGGTGCACTCGGTATCTGTATTACTGGGTGTACTGGGTATCTGTATTATTGGGTGTTCTGGTAATCTATATTACTGGGTGTAGTGTGTATCGGTATTACTTGGTGAACTGGGTATCTGTATTTCTGGGTGTTCTGGGTATCTGTATTAATGGTGTACTGTGTATCGGTATTACTGGGTGTACTGGGAATTGTTATTACTGGGTATTCTGGGTATCTGTATTTCTGGGTGTCCTGTGTATCGGTATTACTGGGTGTTCGGGATATCAATATTACTGCGTGTACTGTGTATCGGTAGTACTGGGTCTTCTCGGTATCGGTATTACTGGATATTTTGGGTATCTGCATTACTTCGTGTATGGTGTAACATTATTACTGGGTGTTCTGTGTAATGTTATTACTGATCTTTCTGTGGATCGATATTACTGCGTAAACTGTGTAACCTTATTCCTGGGTGTACTGAGTATTGATATTACTGTGTGTACTGTTCAACATTATTACTGCGTGTACTGTGAATCAGTATTACAGGGTGTACTGTGTATCAGTATTACTGGGTGTACTGTGTAACATTATTACTGGGTGTACTGGGAATCAGCATTACTCGGTGTATGGGTATAGGTTTTACTGGTTGTACTGGGTATCGGTATTACTAAGTGTACTGGATATCGATATTGCTGGATGCTCTGTGTATCGTATTACTGCGTGTACTGTTTATCCATATTACTGGGTGCACTGGATATCGATATTACTTGGTGTCCTGGGTATCTGTATTACTGGGTGTACTGGGTATCGGTATTACTGGGTCTTCTAAGCATCGGTATTTCTGGGTGTTCTGGGCATTGGTATTACAGGTGTACTGTGTATCGGTATTACTGGTGCATTGGGGATCAGTATTACTGGGTGTTCTGAGTAGCTGTATTACTAGGTTTACGGTGTAACTTATTACTGGGTGTTCTGTTTAATGTTATTACTGAGTGTTCTGTGTATCGGTATTACTTGGTGTACTGTATAACCTTATTGCTGGATTTACTGGGTATCGGTATTACTGGGTGTATAGTGTAACATTATTACTGGTTGTTCTGGGAATTGGTAATACTGGGTGTACTGGGTATTGGTATTACTGGGTGCACTGGATATCGATATTGCTGGGTGCTCTGTGTATCGTATTACTGAGTGGACTGTTAACCGCATTACTGGATAGACTGGGTATCTGTATTACTGGGTGTTCTGGGTATGTATATTATAGGGTGTACTGAGTATCTGTATTACTGGGTGTACTGGGTATTGGTATTTCTAGTTGTTCTGCGTATCTGTATTACTGGGTGCTTTTGGTATCTGCATTACTGGTTGTGCTGTGTATCGGTATTACTGGGTGTATTGCGTATCCGTAGTACTGGGTGTACTGTGTATCGGTATTGCTGGGTGTTCGGTGTATCGGTATTACTGGGTGTACTGGGTATCTGTATTACTGGATGTTCTGGGTATTTGTATTACTGGGTGTACTGTTTATCGGTATTACTGGGTGTACTGGGTATCGATATTACTGGGTGTTCTGGTTATCTGTATTACTGGGTGTACTGCGTATCGCCATTACTATGTGTACTGGGCATCGGTATTACTGTGTATTCTGTGTTTCGGTATTACTGGGTGCACTCGGTATTGATATTACGGGGTGTTCTGGGTATCGGTATTACTGGATGTACTGGGTATCCATATTATTGGGTGTTCTGTGTATCAGTATTACTGGGTGTAGTGGGTATTGGTATTACTAGTTTTTCTGCGTATCTGTATTACTGGGTGCTTTTGGTATCTGTATTACTGATTGTCCTGTGTATCGGTATAACTGGGTGTACTGGGTATCCGTATTACTGGGTGTACTGTGTATCGGTATTGCTGGGTGTTTGGTGTATCGGTGTTACTGGGTGTACTGGGTATCTGTATTACTGGGTGTTCTGGGTATCTATATTACTGGGTGTAGTGTGTATCGGTATTACTGGGTGTACTGGGTATCGATATTACTATGTATACTGGGCATCGGTATTACTGTGTGTTCTGTGTTTCGGTATTACTAGGTGCACTCGGTATCAATATTACTAGGTGTTCTGGCTATCTGTATTACTGGGTGTAGTGTGTACCGGTATTACTTGGTGAACTGGGTATCTGTATTACTGGGTGTTCTGGGTATCTGTATTATTGGTGTACTGTGTATCGGTATTACTGGGTGTACTGGGAATTGTTATTACTCGGTATTCTGGGTATCTGTATTTCTGGGTGTCCTGTGTATCGGTATTACTGGGTGTTCGGGAGATCGATATTACTGCATGTACTGTGTATCGGTAGTACTGGGTCTACTCGGTATCGGTATTACTGGATATTTTGGGTATCTGCATTACTTCGTGTATGGTGTAACTTTATTACTGGGTGTTCTGTGTAATGTTATTACTGATTTTTCTGTGCATCGATATTACTGCGTGTATTGTGTAACCTTATTACTGGGTGTACTGTGTATTGGTATTACTGTGTGTACTGTTCAACATTATTACTGCGTGTACTGTGAATCAGTATTAAAGGGTGTACTGTGTATCGGTATTACTGGGTGTACTGTGTAACATTATTACTGGGTGTACTGGGAATCAGCATTACTCGGTGTATGGGTATTGGTTTTACTGGCTGTACTGGGTATCGGTATTACTAAGTGTACTGGATATCGATATTGCTGGATGCTCTGTGTATCGTATTACTGGGTGTACTATTTATCCATATTACTGGGTCCACTGGATATCGATATTACTTGGTGTCCTGGGTATCTGTATTACTTGGTGTACTGGGTATCGGTTTTACTGGGTCTTCTAAGTATTGTTATTTCTGGGTGTTCTGGGCATTGGTATTACAGGTGTACTGTGTATCGGTATTACTGGTGCATTGGGGATCAGTATTACTGGGTGTTCTGAGTAGCTGTATTACTAGGTTTACGGTGTAACTTATTACTGGGTGTTCTGTTTAACGTTATTACTGAGTGTTCTGTGTATCAGTATTACTTGGTGTACTGTGTAACCTTATTGCTGGATGTACTGGGTATCGGTTATACTGGGTGTATAGTGTAACATTATTACTAGTTGTTCTGGGAATTGGTAATACTGGGTGTACTGGGTATTGGTATTACTGGGTGTACTGGATATCGATATTGCTGGGTGCTCTGTGTATCGTATTACTGAGTGGACTGTTAACCGCATTAATGGATAGGCTGGGTATCTGTATTACTGGGTCTTCTGGGTATCTATATTATTGGGTGTACTGAGTATCAGTATTACTGGGTGTACTGGGTATTGGTATTTCTAGTTGTTCTGCGTATCTGTATTACTGCGTGCTTTTGGTATCTGTATTTCTGGTTGTCCTGTGTATCGGTATTACTGGGTGTATTGCGTATCCGTATTACTGGGTGTACTGTGTATCGGTATTGCTGGGTGTTCAATGTATCGGCATTACTGGGTATACTGGGTATCTGTATCACTGGTTGTTCTGGGTATTTGTATTACTGGGTGTACTGTTTATCGTTATTACTGGGTGTACTGGGTATCGATATTACTGGGTGTTCTGGTTATCTGTATTACTGGGTGTACTGCGGATCGCTATTACTATGTGTACTGGGCTTCGTTATTACTGTGTGTTCTGTGTATCGGTATTAATTGGTGTACTGTGTAACCTTATTGCTGGATGTACTGGGTATCGGTATTACTGGGTGTATAGTGTACTGGTTGTTCTGGGAATTGGTAATATTGGGTGTACGGGGTATTGGTATTACTGGGTGTACTGGATATTGATATTGCTGGGTGCTCTGTGTATCGTATTACTGAGTGGACTGTTAACCGCATTACTGGATAGACTGGGTATCTGAATGACTGGGTGTTCTGGGTATCTATATTACTGGATGTACTGTGTATCAGTATTACTGGGTGTACTGGGTATCTGTATTACTGGGTGTTCTGGGTATCTATATTATTGGGTGTACTGAGTATCTGTATTACTGGGTGTACTGGGTATTGGTATTTCTAGTTGTTCTGCGTATCTGTATTACTGGGTGCTTTTGGTATCTGTATTACTGGTTGTCCTGTGTATCGGTGTTACTGGGTGTATTGCGAATCCGTATTACTGGGTGTACTGTGTATCGGTATTGCTGGGTGTTCGGTGTATCGGCATTACTGGGTTTACTGGGTATCTGTATCACTGGTTGTTCTGGGTATTTGTATTACTGGGTGTACTGTTTATCGGTATTACTGGGTGTACTGGGTATCGATATTACTGGGTGTTCTGGTTATCTGTATTACTGGGTGTACTGCGGATCGCTATTACTATGTGTACTGGGCATCGGTATTACTGTGTGTTCTGTGTTTCTGTATTACTGGGTGCACTCGGTATTGATATTACGGGGTGTGCTGGTTATCGGTATTACTGGATGTACTGGGTATCGATATTACTGGGTGTTCTGGTTATTTCTATTACTGGGTGTACTGAGTATCGCTATTACTATGTGTACTGGGCATCGGTATTACTGTGTGTTCTGTGTTTCGGTATTACTGGGTGCACTCGGTATCGATATTACTTGGTGAACTGGGTATCTGTATTTCTGGGTGTTCTGGGTATCTGCGCTTTCGCGCAAACAGAGGAACCACTGACATGGTCTTTGCCCTCAGACAGCTCCAAGAAAAGTGCAGAGAACAAAACAAAGGACTCTACATCACCTTTGTTGACCTCACCAAAGCCTTCGACACCGTGAGCAGGAAAGGGCTTTGGCAAATACTAGAGCGCATCGGATGTCCCCCAAAGTTCCTCAACATGATTATCCAACTGCACGAAAACCAACAAGGTCGGGTCAGATACAGCAATGAGCTCTCTGAACCCTTCTCCATTAACAATGGCGTGAAGCAAGGCTGTGTTCTCGCACCAACCCTCTTTTCAATCTTCTTCAGCATGATGCTGAACCAAGCCATGAAAGACCCCAACAATGAAGACGCTGTTTACATCCGGTACCGCACGGATGGCAGTCTCTTCAATCTGAGGCGCCTGCAAGCTCACACCAAGACACAAGAGAAACTTGTCCGTGAACTACTCTTTGCAGATGATGCCGCTTTAGTTGCCCATTCAGAGCCAGCTCTTCAGCGCTTGACGTCCTGCTTTGCGGAAACTGCCAAAATGTTTGGCCTGGAAGTCAGCCTGAAGAAAACTGAGGTCCTCCATCAGCCAGCTCCCCACCATGACTACCAGCCCCCCCACATCTCCATCGGGCACACAAAACTCAAAACGGTCAACCAGTTTACCTATCTCGGCTGCACCATTTCATCAGATGCAAGGATCGACAATGAGATAGACAACAGACTCGCCAAGGCAAATAGCGCCTTTGGAAGACTACACAAAAGAGTCTGGAAAAACAACCAACTGAAAAACCTCACAAAGATAAGCGTATACAGAGCCGTTGTCATACCCACACTCCTGTTCGGCTCCGAATCATGGGTCCTCTACCGGCACCACCTACGGCTCCTAGAACGCTTCCACCAGCGTTGTCTCCGCTCCATCCTCAACATCCATTGGAGCGCTCACACCCCTAACGTCGAGGTACTCGAGATGGCAGAGGTCGACAGCATCGAGTCCACGCTGCTGAAGACCCAGCTGCGCTGGATGGGTCACGTCTCCAGAATGGAGGACCATCGCCTTCCCAAGATCGTATTATATGGCGAGCTCTCCACTGGCCACCGTGACAGAGGTGCACCAAAGAAAAGGTACAAGGACTGCCTAAAGAAATCTCTTGGTGCCTGCCACATTGACCACCGCCAGTGGGCTGATAACGCCTCAAACCGTGCATCTTGGCGCCTCACAGTTTGGCGGGCAGCAGCCTCCTTTGAAGAAGACCGCAGAGCCCACCTCACTGACAAAAGGCAAAGGAGGAAAAACCCAACACCCAACCCCAACCAACCAATTTTCCCTTGCAACCGCTGCAATCGTGTCTGCCTGTCCCGCATCGGACTGGTCAGCCACAAACGAGCCTGCAGCTGACGTGGACTTTTTACCCCCTCCATAAATCTTCGTCCGCGAAGCCAAGCCAAAGAAGAAGATTAATGGTGTACTGTGTATCGGTATTACTGGGTGTACTTGGTATTCGTATTACTGGGTGTTCTGGGTATCTGTATTTCTTGGTGTCCAGTGTATCGGTATTACTGAGTGTACTGTGTAAAATTATTACTGGGTGTACTGGGAATCAGCATTACTCTGTGTATGGGTATTGTTTTACTGGCTGTAATGGGTATCGGTATTACTAAGTGTACTGGATATCGATATTGCTGGATGCTCTTTGTATCGTATTACTGGGTGTACTGTTTATCCATATTACTGGGTGCACTGGATATCCATATTACTTGGTGTCCTGGGTATCTGTATTACTGGGTGTACTGGGTATCGGTATTACTGGGTCTTCTAGGTATAAGTATTTCTGGGTGTTCTGGGCATTGGTATTACAGGTGTACTGTGTATTGGTATTACTGGTGCATTGGGGATCAGTATTACTGGGTGTTCAGAGTAGCTGTATTACTAGGTTTATGGTGTAACTTATTACTGGGTGTTCTGCTTAACGTTATTACTGAGTGTTCTGTGTATCGGTATTACTTGGTGTACTGTGTAACCTTATTGCTGGATGTACTGGGTATCGGTATTACTGTGTAACATTATTACTGGTTGTTCTGGGAATTGATAATACTGGATGTACTGGGTATTGTTATTACTGGGTGTACTGGATATCGATATTGCTGGGTGCTCTGTGTATCGTATTACTGAGTGGGCTGTTAACCGCATTACTGGATAGACTGGGTATCTGTATGACTGGGTGTTCTGGGTATCTATATTACTGGATGTACTGTGTATCGGTATTACTGGGTGTACTGGGTATCTGTATTACTGGGTGTTCTGGGTATCTATATTATTGGGTGTACTGAGTATCTGTATTACTGGGTGCTTTTGGTATCTGTATTACTGGTTGTCCTGTGTATCGGTATTACTGGGTGTATTGCGTATCCGTATTACTGGGTGTACTGTGTATCGGTATTGCTGGGTGTTCGGTGTATCGGTATTACTGGGTGTACTGGGTATCTGCATCACTGGATGTTCTGGGTATTTGTATTACTGGGTGTACTGTTTATTGGTATTACTGGGTGTACTGGGTATTGGTATTTCTAGTTGTTCTGCGTATCTGTATTACTGGGTGCTTTTGGTATCTGTATTACTGGTTGTCCTGTGTATCGGTATTACTGGGAGTATTGCGTATCCGTATTACTGGGTGTACTGTGTATCGGTATTGCTGGGTGTTCGGTGTATCAGTATTACTGCGTGTACTGGGTATCTGCATCACTGGATGTTCTGGGTATTTGTATTACTGGGTGTACTGTTTATCGGTATTACTGGGTGTACTGGGTATCGATATTACTGGGTGTTCTGGTTATCTGAATTACTGGGTATACTGCGTATCGATATTACTATGTGTACTGGGCATCGGTATTACTGTGTATTCTGTGTTTCGGTATTACTGGGTGCACTCGGTATTGATATTACGGGGTGTTCTGGGTATCGATATTACTGGATGTACTGGGTGTCGATATTATTGGGTGTATTGTGTATCTGTATTACTGGGTGTAGTGGGTATTGGTATTACTAGTTTTTCTGCGTATCTGTATTACTGGGTGCTTTTGGCATCTGTATTACTGGTTGTCCTGTGTATCGGTATAACTGGGTGTACTGGGTATCCGTATTACTGGGTGTACTGTGTATCGGTATTGCTGGGTGTTTGGTGTATCGGTGTTACTGGGTGTACTGGGTATCTGTATTACTGGGTGTTCTGGGTATCTATATTACTGGGTGTAGTGTGTATCGGTATTAATGGGTGTACTGGGTATCGATATTACTATGTGTACTGGGCATCGGTATTACTGTGTGTTCTGTGTTTCGGTATTACTAGGTGCACTCGGTATCAATATTACTGGGTGTTCTGGCTATCTGTATTACTGGGTCTAGTGTGTACCGGTATTACTTGGTGAACTGGGTATCTGTATTACTGGGTGTTCTGGGTATCTGTATTATTGGTGTACTGTGTATCGGTATTACTGGGTGTACTGGGAATTGTTATTACTGGGTATTCTGGGTATCTGTATTTCTGGGTGTCCTGTGTATCGGTATTACTGGGTGTTCGGGAGATCAATATTACTGCGTGTAATGTGTATCGGTAGTACTGGGTCTTCTCGGTATCGGTATTACTGGATATTTTGTGTATCTGCATTACTTCGTGTATGGTGTAACTTTATTACTGGGTGTTCTGTGTAATGTTATTACTGATTTTTCTGTGCATCGATATTACTGCGTGTACTGTGTAACCTTATTACTGGGTGTACTGAGTATTGGTATTACTTTGTGTACTGTTCAACATTATTACTGCGTGTACTGTGAATCAGTATTACAGGGTGTACTGTGTATCGGTATTACTGGGTGTACTGTGTAACATTATTACTGGGTGTACTGGGAATCAGCATTACTCGGTGTATGGGTATTGGTTTTACTGGCTGTACTGGGTATCGGTATTACTAAGTGTACTGGATATCGATATTGCTGGATGCTCTGTGTATCGTATTACTGGGTGTACTGTTTATCCATATTAGTGGGTGCACTGGATATCGATATTACTTGGTGTCCTGGGTATTTGTATTACTGGGTGTACTGGGTATCGGTATTACTGGGTCTTCTAAGTATCGGTATTTCTGGGTGTTCTGGGCATTGGTATTAGAGGTGTACTGTGTATCAGTATTACTGGTGCATTGGGGATCAGTATTACTGGGTGTTCTGAGTAGCTGTATTACTAGGTTTACGGTGTAACTTATTACTGGGTGTTCTGTTTAATGTTATTACTGAGTGTTCTGTGTATCGGTATTACTTGGTGTACTGTATAACCTTATTGCTGGATTTACTGGGTATCGGTATTACTGGGTGTATAGTGTAACATTATTACTGGTTGTTCTGGGAATTGGTAATACTGGGTGTACTGGGTATTGGTATTACTGGGTGCACTGGATATCGATATTGCTGGGTGCTCTGTGTATCGTATTACTGAGTGGACTGTTAACCGCATTACTGGATAGACTGGGTATCTGTATTACTGGGTGTTCTGGGTATGTATATTATAGGGTGTACTGAGTATCTGTATTACTGGGTGTACTGGGTATTGGTATTTCTAGTTGTTCTGCGTATCTGTATTACTGGGTGCTTTTGGTATCTGCATTACTGGTTGTGCTGTGTATCGGTATTACTGGGTGTATTGCGTATCCGTAGTACTGGGTGTACTGTGTATCGGTATTGCTGGGTGTTCGGTGTATCGGTATTACTGGGTGTACTGGGTATCTGTATTACTGGATGTTCTGGGTATTTGTATTACTGGGTGTACTGTTTATCGGTATTACTGGGTGTACTGGGTATCGATATTACTGGGTGTTCTGGTTATCTGTATTACTGGGTGTACTGCGTATCGCCATTACTATGTGTACTGGGCATCGGTATTACTGTGTATTCTGTGTTTCGGTATTACTGGGTGCACTCGGTATTGATATTACGGGGTGTTCTGGGTATCGGTATTACTGGATGTACTGGGTATCCATATTATTGGGTGTACTGTGTATCAGTATTACTGGGTGTAGTGGGTATTGGTATTACTAGTTTTTCTGCGTATCTGTATTACTGGGTGCTTTTGGTATCTGTATTACTGGTTGTCCTGTGTATCGGTATAACTGGGTGTACTGGGTATCCGTATTACTGGGTGTACTGTGTATCGGTATTGCTGGGTGTTTGGTGTATCGGTGTTACTGGGTGTACTGGGTATCTGTATTACTGGGTGTTCTGGGTATCTATATTACTGGGTGTAGTGTGTATCGGTATTACTGGGTGTACTGGGTATCGATATTACTATGTATACTGGGCATCGGTATTACTGTGTGTTCTGTGTTTCGGTATTACTAGGTGCACTCGGTATCAATATTACTGGGTGTTCTGGCTATCTGTATTACTGGGTGTAGTGTGTACCGGTATTACTTGGTGAACTGGGTATCTGTATTACTGGGTGTTCTGGGTATCTGTATTATTGGTGTACTGTGTATCGGTATTACTGGGTGTACTGGGAATTGTTATTACTCGGTATTCTGGGTATCTGTATTTCTGGGTGTCCTGTGTATCGGTATTACTGGGTGTTCGGGAGATCGATATTACTGCGTGTACTGTGTATCGGTAGTACTGGGTCTACTCGGTATCGGTATTACTGGATATTTTGGGTATCTGCATTACTTCGTGTATGGTGTAACTTTATTACTGGGTGTTCTGTGTAATGTTATTACTGATTTTTCTGTGCATCGATATTACTGCGTGTATTGTGTAACCTTATTACTGGGTGTACTGTGTATTGGTATTACTGTGTGTACTGTTCAACATTATTACTGCGTGTACTGTGAATCAGTATTAAAGGGTGTACTGTGTATCGGTATTACTGGGTGTACTGTGTAACATTATTACTGCGTGTACTGGGAATCAGCATTACTCGGTGTATGGGTATTGGTTTTACTGGCTGTACTGGGTATCGGTATTACTAAGTGTACTGGATATCGATATTGCTGGATGCTCTGTGTATCGTATTACTGGGTGTACTATTTATCCATATTACTGGGTCCACTGGATATCGATATTACTTGGTGTCCTGGGTATCTGTATTACTGGGTGTACTGGGTATCGGTATTACTGGGTCTTCTAAGTATTGTTATTTCTGGTTGTTCTGGGCATTGGTATTACAGGTGTACTGTGTATCGGTATTACTGGTGCATTGGGGATCAGTATTACTGGGTGTTCTGAGTAGCTGTATTACTAGGTTTACGGTGTAACTTATTACTGGGTGTTCTGTTTAACGTTATTACTGAGTGTTCTGTGTATCGGTATTAATTGGTGTACTGTGTAACCTTATTGCTGGATGTACTGGGTATCGGTATTACTGGGTGTATAGTGTACTGGTTGTTCTGGGAATTGGTAATATTGGGTGTACGGGGTATTGGTATTACTGGGTGTACTGGATATTGATATTGCTGGGTGCTCTGTGTATCGTATTACTGAGTGGACTGTTAACCGCATTACTGGATAGACTGGGTATCTGAATGACTGGGTGTTCTGGGTATCTATATTACTGGATGTACTGTGTATCAGTATTACTGGGTGTACTGGGTATCTGTATTACTGGGTGTTCTGGGTATCTATATTATTGGGTGTACTGAGTATCTGTATTACTGGGTGTACTGGGTATTGGTATTTCTAGTTGTTCTGCGTATCTGTATTACTGGGTGCTTTTGGTATCTGTATTACTGGTTGTCCTGTGTATCGGTGTTACTGGGTGTATTGCGAATCCGTATTACTGGGTGTACTGTGTATCGGTATTGCTGGGTGTTCGGTGTATCGGCATTACTGGGTTTACTGGGTATCTGTATCACTGGTTGTTCCGGGTATTTGTATTACTGGGTGTACTGTTTATCGGTATTACTGGGTGTACTGGGTATCGATATTACTGGGTGTTCTGGTTATCTGTATTACTGGGTGTACTGCGGATCGCTATTACTATGTGTACTGGGCATCGGTATTACTGTGTGTTCTGTGTTTCTGTATTACTGGGTGCACTCGGTATCGATATTACGGGGTGTGCTGGTTATCGGTATTACTGGATGTACTGGGTATCGATATTACTGGGTGTTCTGGTTATTTCTATTACTGGGTGTACTGAGTATCGCTATTACTATGTGTACTGGGCATCGGTATTACTGTGTGTTCTGTGTTTCGGTATTACTGGGTGCACTCGGTATCGATATTACTTGGTGAACTGGGTATCTGTATTTCTGGGTGTTCTGGGTATCTGCGCTTTCGCGCAAACAGAGGAACCACTGACATGGTCTTTGCCCTCAGACAGCTCCAAGAAAAGTGCAGAGAACAAAACAAAGGACTCTACATCACCTTTGTTGACCTCACCAAAGCCTTCGACACCGTGAGCAGGAAAGGGCTTTGGCAAATACTAGAGCGCATCGGATGTCCCCCAAAGTTCCTCAACATGATTATCCAACTGCACGAAAACCAACAAGGTCGGGTCAGATACAGCAATGAGCTCTCTGAACCCTTCTCCATTAACAATGGCGTGAAGCAAGGCTGTGTTCTCGCACCAACCCTCTTTTCAATCTTCTTCAGCATGATGCTGAACCAAGCCATGAAAGACCCCAACAATGAAGACGCTGTTTACATCCGGTACCGCACGGATGGCAGTCTCTTCAATCTGAGGCGCCTGCAAGCTCACACCAAGACACAAGAGAAACTTGTCCGTGAACTACTCTTTGCAGATGATGCCGCTTTAGTTCCCCATTCAGAGCCAGCTCTTCAGCGCTTGACGTCCTGCTTTGCGGAAACTGCCAAAATGTTTGGCCTGGAAGTCAGCCTGAAGAAAACTGAGGTCCTCCATCAGCCAGCTCCCCACCATGACTACCAGCCCCCCCACATCTCCATCGGGCACACAAAACTCAAAACGGTCAACCAGTTTACCTATCTCGGCTGCACCATTTCATCAGATGCAAGGATCGACAATGAGATAGACAACAGACTCGCCAAGGCAAATAGCGCCTTTGGAAGACTACACAAAAGAGTCTGGAAAAACAACCAACTGAAAAACCTCACAAAGATAAGCGTATACAGAGCCGTTGTCATACCCACACTCCTGTTCGGCTCCGAATCATGGGTCCTCTACCGGCACCACCTACGGCTCCTAGAACGCTTCCACCAGCGTTGTCTCCGCTCCATCCTCAACATCCATTGGAGCGCTCACACCCCTAACGTCGAGGTACTCGAGATGGCAGAGGTCGACAGCATCGAGTCCACGCTGCTGAAGATCCAGCTGCGCTGGATGGGTCACGTCTCCAGAATGGAGGACCATCGCCTTCCCAAGATCGTATTATATGGCGAGCTCTCCACTGGCCACCGTGACAGAGGTGCACCAAAGAAAAGGTACAAGGACTGCCTAAAGAAATCTCTTGGTGCCTGCCACATTGACCACTGCCAGTGGGCTGATAACGCCTCAAACCGTGCATCTTGGCGCCTCACAGTTTGGCGGGCAGCAGCCTCCTTTGAAGAAGACCGCAGAGCCCACCTCACTGACAAAAGGCAAAGGAGGAAAAACCCAACACCCAACCCCAACCAACCAATTTTCCCTTGCAACCGCTGCAATCGTGTCTGCCTGTCCCGCATCGGACTGGTCAGCCACAAACGAGCCTGCAGCTGACGTGGACTTTTTACCCCCTCCATAAATCTTCGTCCGCGAAGCCAAGCCAAAGAAGAAGATTAATGGTGTACTGTGTATCGGTATTACTGGGTGTACTTGGTATTCGTATTACTGGGTGTTCTGGGTATCTGTATTTCTTGGTGTCCAGTGTATCGGTATTACTGAGTGTACTGTGTAAAATTATTACTGGGTGTACTGGGAATCAGCATTACTCTGTGTATGGGTATTGTTTTACTGGCTGTAATGGGTATCGGTATTACTAAGTGTACTGGATATCGATATTGCTGGATGCTCTTTGTATCGTATTACTGGGTGTACTGTTTATCCATATTACTGGGTGCACTGGATATCCATATTACTTGGTGTCCTGGGTATCTGTATTACTGGGTGTACTGGGTATCGGTATTACTGGGTCTTCTAGGTATCAGTATTTCTGGGTGTTCTGGGCATTGGTATTACAGGTGTACTGTGTATTGGTATTACTGGTGCATTGGGGATCAGTATTACTGGGTGTTCAGAGTAGCTGTATTACTAGGTTTATGGTGTAACTTATTACTGGGTGTTCTGCTTAACGTTATTACTGAGTGTTCTGTGTATCGGTATTACTTGGTGTACTGTGTAACCTTATTGCTGGATGTACTGGGTATCAGTATTACTGTGTAACATTATTACTGGTTGTTCTGGGAATTGATAATACTGGATGTACTGGGTATTGTTATTACTGGGTGTACTGGATATCGATATTGCTGGGTGCTCTGTGTATCGTATTACTGAGTGGACTGTTAACCGCATTACTGGATAGACTGGGTATCTGTATGACTGGGTGTTCTGGGTATCTATATTACTGGATGTACTGTGTATCGGTATTACTGGGTGTACTGGGTATCTGTATTACTGGGTGTTCTGGGTATCTATATTATTGGGTGTACTGAGTATCTGTATTACTGGGTGCTTTTGGTATCTGTATTACTGGTTGTCCTGTGTATCGGTATTACTGGGTGTATTGCGTATCCATATTACTGGGTGTACTGTGTATCGGTATTGCTGGGTGTTCGGTGTATCGGTATTACTGGGTGTACTGGGTATCTGCATCACTGGATGTTCTGGGTATTTGTATTACTGGGTGTACTGTTTATTGGTATTACTGGGTGTACTGGGTATTGGTATTTCTAGTTGTTCTGCGTATCTGTATTACTGGGTGCTTTTGGTATCTGTATTACTGGTTGTCCTGTGTATCGGTATTACTGGGAGTATTGCGTATCCGTATTACTGGGTGTACTGTGTATCGGTATTGCTGGGTGTTCGGTGTATCAGTATTACTGCGTGTACTGGGTATCTGCATCACTGGATGTTCTGGGTATTTGTATTACTGGGTGTACTGTTTATCGGTATTACTGGGTGTACTGGGTATCGATATTACTGGGTGTTCTGGTTATCTGAATTACTGGGTATACTGCGTATCGATATTACTATGTGTACTGGGCATCGGTATTACTGTGTATTCTGTGTTTCGGTATTACTGGGTGCACTCGGTATTGATATTACGGGGTGTTCTGGGTATCGATATTACTGGATGTACTGGGTGTCGATATTATTGGGTGTATTGTGTATCTGTATTACTGGGTGTAGTGGGTATTGGTATTACTAGTTTTTCTGCGTATCTGTATTACTGGGTGCTTTTGGCATCTGTATTACTGGTTGTCCTGTGTATCGGTATAACTGGGTGTACTGGGTATCCGTATTACTGGGTGTACTGTGTATCGGTATTGCTGGGTGTTTGGTGTATCGGTGTTACTGGGTGTACTGGGTATCTGTATTACTGGGTGTTCTGGATATCTATATTACTGGGTGTAGTGTGTATCGGTATTAATGGGTGTACTGGGTATCGATATTACTATGTGTACTGGGCATCGGTATTACTGTGTGTTCTGTGTTTCGGTATTACTAGGTGCACTCGGTATCAATATTACTGGGTGTTCTGGCTATCTGTATTACTGGGTCTAGTGTGTACCGGTATTACTTGGTGAACTGGGTATCTGTATTACTGGGTGTTCTGGGTATCTGTATTATTGGTGTACTGTGTATCGGTATTACTGGGTGTACTGGGAATTGTTATTACTGGGTATTCTGGGTATCTGTATTTCTGGGTGTCCTGTGTATCGGTATTACTGGGTGTTCGGGAGATCAATATTACTGCGTGTAATGTGTATCGGTAGTACTGGGTCTTCTCGGTATCGGTATTACTGGATATTTTGTGTATCTGCATTACTTCGTGTATGGTGTAACTTTATTACTGGGTGTTCTGTGTAATGTTATTACTGATTTTTCTGTGCATCGATATTACTGCGTGTACTGTGTAACCTTATTACTGGGTGTACTGAGTATTGGTATTACTTTGTGTACTGTTCAACATTATTACTGCGTGTACTGTGAATCAGTATTACAGGGTGTACTGTGTATCGGTATTACTGGGTGTACTGTGTAACATTATTACTGGGTGTACTGGGAATCAGCATTACTCGGTGTATGGGTATTGGTTTTACTGGCTGTACTGGGTATCGGTATTACTAAGTGTACTGGATATCGATATTGCTGGATGCTCTGTGTATCGTATTACTGGGTGTACTGTTTATCCATATTAGTGGGTGCACTGGATATCGATATTACTTGGTGTCCTGGGTATTTGTATTACTGGGTGTACTGGGTATCGGTATTACTGGGTCTTCTAAGTATCGGTATTTCTGGGTGTTCTGGGCATTGGTATTAGAGGTGTACTGTGTATCAGTATTACTGGTGCATTGGGGATCAGTATTACTGGGTGTTCTGAGTAGCTGTATTACTAGGTTTACGGTGTAACTTATTACTGGGTGTTCTGTTTAATGTTATTACTGAGTGTTCTGTGTATCGGTATTACTTGGTGTACTGTATAACCTTATTGCTGGATTTACTGGGTATCGGTATTACTGGGTGTATAGTGTAACATTATTACTGGTATTACTGGGTGCACTGGATATCGATATTGCTGGGTGCTCTGTGTATCGTATTACTGAGTGGACTGTTAACCGCATTACTGGATAGACTGGGTATCTGTATTACTGGGTGTTCTGGGTATGTATATTATAGGGTGTACTGAGTATCTGTATTACTGGGTGTACTGGGTATTGGTATTTCTAGTTGTTCTGCGTATCTGTATTACTGGGTGCTTTTGGTATCTGCATTACTGGTTGTGCTGTGTATCGGTATTACTGGGTGTATTGCGTATCCGTAGTACTGGGTGTACTGTGTATCGGTATTGCTGGGTGTTCGGTGTATCGGTATTACTGGGTGTACTGGGTATCTGTATTACTGGATGTTCTGGGTATTTGTATTACTGGGTGTACTGTTTATCGGTATTACTGGGTGTACTGGGTATCGATATTACTGGGTGTTCTGGTTATCTGTATTACTGGGTGTACTGCGTATCGCCATTACTATGTGTACTGGGCATCGGTATTACTGTGTATTCTGTGTTTCGGTATTACTGGGTGCACTCGGTATTGATATTACGGGGTGTTCTGGGTATCGGTATTACTGGATGTACTGGGTATCCATATTATTGGGTGTACTGTGTATCAGTATTACTGGGTGTAGTGGGTATTGGTATTACTAGTTTTTCTGCGTATCTGTATTACTGGGTGCTTTTGGTATCTGTATTACTGGTTGTCCTGTGTATCGGTATAACTGGGTGTACTGGGTATCCGTATTACTGGGTGTACTGTGTATCGGTATTGCTGGGTGTTTGGTGTATCGGTGTTACTGGGTGTACTGGGTATCTGTATTACTGGGTGTTCTGGGTATCTATATTACTGGGTGTAGTGTGTATCGGTATTACTGGGTGTACTGGGTATCGATATTACTATGTATACTGGGCATCGGTATTACTGTGTGTTCTGTGTTTCGGTATTACTAGGTGCACTCGGTATCAATATTACTGGGTGTTCTGGCTATCTGTATTACTGGGTGTAGTGTGTACCGGTATTACTTGGTGAACTGGGTATCTGTATTACGGGGTGTTCTGGGTATCTGTATTATTGGTGTACTGTGTATCGGTATTACTGGGTGTACTGGGAATTGTTATTACTCGGTATTCTGGGTATCTGTATTTCTGGGTGTCCTGTGTATCGGTATTACTGGGTGTTCGGGAGATCGATATTACTGCGTGTACTGTGTATCGGTAGTACTGGGTCTACTCGGTATCGGTATTACTGGATATTTTGGGTATCTGCATTACTTCGTGTATGGTGTAACTTTATTACTGGGTGTTCTGTGTAATGTTATTACTGATTTTTCTGTGCATCGATATTACTGCGTGTATTGTGTAACCTTATTACTGGGTGTACTGTGTATTGGTATTACTGTGTGTACTGTTCAACATTATTACTGCGTGTACTGTGAATCAGTATTAAAGGGTGTACTGTGTATCGGTATTACTGAGTGTACTGTGTAACATTATTACTGGGTGTACTGGGAATCAGCATTACTCGGTGTATGGGTATTGGTTTTACTGGCTGTACTGGGTATCGGTATTACTAAGTGTACTGGATATCGATATTGCTGGATGCTCTGTGTATCGTATTACTGGGTGTACTATTTATCCATATTACTGGGTCCACTGGATATCGATATTACTTGGTGTCCTGGGTATCTGTATTACTGGGTGTACTGGGTATCGGTATTACTGGGTCTTCTAAGTATTGTTATTTCTGGGTGTTCTGGGCATTGGTATTACAGGTGTACTGTGTATCGGTATTACTGGTGCATTGGGGATCAGTATTACTGGGTGTTCTGAGTAGCTGTATTACTAGGTTTACGGTGTAACTTATTACTGGGTGTTCTGTTTAACGTTATTACTGAGTGTTCTGTGTATCGGTATTAATTGGTGTACTGTGTAACCTTATTGCTGGATGTACTGGGTATCGGTATTACTGGGTGTATAGTGTACTGGTTGTTCTGGGAATTGGTAATATTGGGTGTACGGGGTATTGGTATTACTGGGTGTACTGGATATTGATATTGCTGGGTGCTCTGTGTATCGTATTACTGAGTGGACTGTTAACCGCATTACTGGATAGACTGGGTATCTGAATGACTGGGTGTTCTGGGTATCTATATTACTGGATGTACTGTGTATCAGTATTACTGGGTGTACTGGGTATCTGTATTACTGGGTGTTCTGGGTATCTATATTATTGGGTGTACTGAGTATCTGTATTACTGGGTGTACTGGGTATTGGTATTTCTAGTTGTTCTGCGTATCTGTATTACTGGGTGCTTTTGGTATCTGTATTACTGGTTGTCCTGTGTATCGGTGTTACTGGGTGTATTGCGAATCCGTATTACTGGGTGTACTGTGTATCGGTATTGCTGGGTGTTCGGTGTATCGGCATTACTGGGTTTACTGGGTATCTGTATCACTGGTTGTTCTGGGTATTTGTATTACTGGGTGTACTGTTTATCGGTATTACTGGGTGTACTGGGTATCGATATTACTGGGTGTTCTGGTTATCTGTATTACTGGGTGTACTGCGGATCGCTATTACTATGTGTACTGGGCATCGGTATTACTGTGTGTTCTATGTTTCTATATTACTGGGTGCACTCGGTATTGATATTACGGGGTGTGCTGGTTATCGGTATTACTGGATGTACTGGGTATCGATATTACTGGGTGTTCTGGTTATTTCTATTACTGGGTGTACTGAGTATCGCTATTACTATGTGTACTGGGCATCGGTATTACTGTGTGTTCTGTGTTTCGGTATTACTGGGTGCACTCGGTATCGATATTACTTGGTGAACTGGGTATCTGTATTTCTGGGTGTTCTGGGTATCTGCGCTTTCGCGCAAACAGAGGAACCACTGACATGGTCTTTGCCCTCAGACAGCTCCAAGAAAAGTGCAGAGAACAAAACAAAGGACTCTACATCACCTTTGTTGACCTCACCAAAGCCTTCGACACCGTGAGCAGGAAAGGGCTTTGGCAAATACTAGAGCGCATCGGATGTCCCCCAAAGTTCCTCAACATGATTATCCAACTGCACGAAAACCAACAAGGTCGGGTCAGATACAGCAATGAGCTCTCTGAACCCTTCTCCATTAACAATGGCGTGAAGCAAGGCTGTGTTCTCGCACCAACCCTCTTTTCAATCTTCTTCAGCATGATGCTGAACCAAGCCATGAAAGACCCCAACAATGAAGACGCTGTTTACATCCGGTACCGCACGGATGGCAGTCTCTTCAATCTGAGGCGCCTGCAAGCTCACACCAAGACACAAGAGAAACTTGTCCGTGAACTACTCTTTGCAGATGATGCCGCTTTAGTTGCCCATTCAGAGCCAGCTCTTCAGCGCTTGACGTCCTGCTTTGCGGAAACTGCCAAAATGTTTGGCCTGGAAGTCAGCCTGAAGAAAACTGAGGTCCTCCATCAGCCAGCTCCCCACCATGACTACCAGCCCCCCCACATCTCCATCGGGCACACAAAACTCAAAACGGTCAACCAGTTTACCTATCTCGGCTGCACCATTTCATCAGATGCAAGGATCGACAATGAGATAGACAACAGACTCGCCAAGGCAAATAGCGCCTTTGGAAGACTACACAAAAGAGTCTGGAAAAACAACCAACTGAAAAACCTCACAAAGATAAGCGTATACAGAGCCGTTGTCATACCCACACTCCTGTTCGGCTCCGAATCATGGGTCCTCTACCGGCACCACCTACGGCTCCTAGAACGCTTCCACCAGCGTTGTCTCCGCTCCATCCTCAACATCCATTGGAGCGCTCACACCCCTAACGTCGAGGTACTCGAGATGGCAGAGGTCGACAGCATCGAGTCCACGCTGCTGAAGACCCAGCTGCGCTGGATGGGTCACGTCTCCAGAATGGAGGACCATCGCCTTCCCAAGATCGTATTATATGGCGAGCTCTCCACTGGCCACCGTGACAGAGGTGCACCAAAGAAAAGGTACAAGGACTGCCTAAAGAAATCTCTTGGTGCCTGCCACATTGACCACCGCCAGTGGGCTGATAACGCCTCAAACCGTGCATCTTGGCGCCTCACAGTTTGGCGGGCAGCAGCCTACTTTGAAGAAGACCGCAGAGCCCACCTCACTGACAAAAGGCAAAGGAGGAAAAACCCAACACCCAACCCCAACCAACCAATTTTCCCTTGCAACCGCTGCAATCGTGTCTGCCTGTCCCGCATCAGACTGGTCAGCCACAAACGAGCCTGCAGCTGACGTGGACTTTTTACCCCCTCCATAAATCTTCGTCCGCGAAGCCAAGCCAAAGAAGAAGATTAATGGTGTACTGTGTATCGGTATTACTGGGTGTACTTGGTATTCGTATTACTGGGTGTTCTGGGTATCTGTATTTCTTGGTGTCCAGTGTATCGGTATTACTGAGTGTACTGTGTAAAATTATTACTGGGTGTACTGGGAATCAGCATTACTCTGTGTATGGGTATTGTTTTACTGGCTGTAATGGGTATCGGTATTACTAAGTGTACTGGATATCGATATTGCTGGATGCTCTTTGTATCGTATTACTGGGTGTACTGTTTATCCATATTACTGGGTGCACTGGATATCCATATTACTTGGTGTCCTGGGTATCTGTATTACTGGGTGTACTGGGTATCGGTATTACTGGGTCTTCTAGGTATCAGTATTTCTGGGTGTTCTGGGCATTGGTATTACAGGTGTACTGTGTATTGGTATTACTGGTGCATTGGGGATCAGTATTACTGGGTGTTCAGAGTAGCTGTATTACTAGGTTTACGGTGTAACTTATTACTGGGTGTTCTGCTTAACGTTATTACTGAGTGTTCTGTGTATCGGTATTACTTGGTGTACTGTGTAACCTTATTGCTGGATGTACTGGGTATCGGTATTGCTGTGTAACATTATAACTGGTTGTTCTGGGAATTGATAATACTGGATGTACTGGGTATTGTTATTACTGGGTGTACTGGATATCGATATTGCTGGGTGCTCTGTGTATCGTATTACTGAGTGGACTGTTAACCGCATTACTGGATAGACTGGGTATCAGTATGACTGGGTGTTCTGGGTATCTATATTACTGGATGTACTGTGTATCGGTATTACTGGGTGTACTGGGTATCTGTATTACTGGGTGTTCTGGGTATCTATATTATTGGGTGTACTGAGTATCTGTATTACTGGGTGCTTTTGGTATCTGTATTACTGGTTGTCCTGTGTATCGGTATTACTGGGTGTATTGCGTATCCATATTACTGGGTGTACTGTGTATCGGTATTGCTGGGTGTTCGGTGTATCGGTATTACTGGGTGTACTGGGTATCTGCATCACTGGATGTTCTGGGTATTTGTATTACTGGGTGTACTGTTTATTGGTATTACTGGGTGTACTGGGTATTGGTATTTCTAGTTGTTCTGCGTATCTGTATTACTGGGTGCTTTTGGTATCTGTATTACTGGTTGTCCTGTGTATCGGTATTACTGGGAGTATTGCGTATCCGTATTACTGGGTGTACTGTGTATCGGTATTGCTGGGTGTTCGGTGTATCAGTATTACTGCGTGTACTGGGTATCTGCATCACTGGATGTTCTGGGTATTTGTATTACTGGGTGTACTGTTTATCGGTATTACTGGGTGTACTGGGTATCGATATTACTGGGTGTTCTGGTTATCTGAATTACTGGGTATACTGCGTATCGATATTACTATGTGTACTGGGCATCGGTATTACTGTGTATTCTGTGTTTCGGTATTACTGGGTGCACTCGGTATTGATATTACGGGGTGTTCTGGGTATCGATATTACTGGATGTACTGGGTGTCGATATTATTGGGTGTATTGTGTATCTGTATTACTGGGTGTAGTGGGTATTGGTATTACTAGTTTTTCTGCGTATCTGTATTACTGGGTGCTTTTGGCATCTGTATTACTGGTTGTCCTGTGTATCGGTATAACTGGGTGTACTGGGTATCCGTATTACTGGGTGTACTGTGTATCGGTATTGCTGGGTGTTTGGTGTATCGGTGTTACTGGGTGTACTGGGTATCTGTATTACTGGGTGTTCTGGATATCTATATTACTGGGTGTAGTGTGTATCGGTATTAATGGGTGTACTGGGTATCGATATTACTATGTGTACTGGGCATCGGTATTACTGTGTGTTCTGTGTTTCGGTATTACTAGGTGCACTCGGTATCAATATTACTGGGTGTTCTGGCTATCTGTATTACTGGGTCTAGTGTGTACCGGTATTACTTGGTGAACTGGGTATCTGTATTACTGGGTGTTCTGGGTATCTGTATTATTGGTGTACTGTGTATCGGTATTACTGGGTGTACTGGGAATTGTTATTACTGGGTATTCTGGGTATCTGTATTTCTGGGTGTCCTGTGTATCGGTATTACTGGGTGTTCGGGAGATCAATATTACTGCGTGTAATGTGTATCGGTAGTACTGGGTCTTCTCGGTATCGGTATTACTGGATATTTTGTGTATCTGCATTACTTCGTGTATGGTGTAACTTTATTACTGGGTGTTCTGTGTAATGTTATTACTGATTTTTCTGTGCATCGATATTACTGCGTGTACTGTGTAACCTTATTACGGGGTGTACTGAGTATTGGTATTACTTTGTGTACTGTTCAACATTATTACTGCGTGTACTGTGAATCAGTATTACAGGGTGTACTGTGTATCGGTATTACTGGGTGTACTGTTTATCGTTATTACTGGGTGTACTGGGTATCGATATTACTGGGTGTTCTGGTTATCTGTATTACTGGGTGTACTGCGGATCGCTATTACTATGTGTACTGGGCTTCGTTATTACTGTGTGTTCTGTGTATCGGTATTAATTGGTGTACTGTGTAACCTTATTGCTGGATGTACTGGGTATCGGTATTACTGGGTGTATAATGTAACATTATTACTGGTTGTTCTGGGAATTGGTAATATTGGGTGTACGGGGTATTGGTATTACTGGGTGTACTGGATATTGATATTGCTGGGTGCTCTGTGTATCGTATTACTGAGTGGACTGTTAACCGCATTACTGGATAGACTGGGTATCTGAATGACTGGGTGTTCTGGGTATCTATATTACTGGATGTACTGTGTATCAGTATTACTGGGTGTACTGGGTATCTGTATTACTGGGTGTTCTGGGTATCTATATTATTGGGTGTACTGAGTATCTGTATTACTGGGTGTACTGGGTATTGGTATTTCTAGTTGTTCTGCGTATCTGTATTACTGGGTGCTTTTGGTATCTGTATTACTGGTTGTCCTGTGTATCGGTGTTACTGGGTGTATTGCGAATCCGTATTACTGGGTGTACTGTGTATCGGTATTGCTGGGTGTTCGGTGTATCGGCATTACTGGGTTTACTGGGTATCTGTATCACTGGTTGTTCCGGGTATTTGTATTACTGGGTGTACTGTTTATCGGTATTACTGGGTGTACTGGGTATCGATATTACTGGGTGTTCTGGTTATCTGTATTACTGGGTGTACTGCGGATCGCTATTACTATGTGTACTGGGCATCGGTATTACTGTGTGTTCTGTGTTTCTGTATTACTGGGTGCACTCGGTATCGATATTACGGGGTGTGCTGGTTATCGGTATTACTGGATGTACTGGGTATCGATATTACTGGGTGTTCTGGTTATTTCTATTACTGGGTGTACTGAGTATCGCTATTACTATGTGTACTGGGCATCGGTATTACTGTGTGTTCTGTGTTTCGGTATTACTGGGTGCACTCGGTATCGATATTACTTGGTGAACTGGGTATCTGTATTTCTGGGTGTTCTGGGTATCTGCGCTTTCGCGCAAACAGAGGAACCACTGACATGGTCTTTGCCCTCAGACAGCTCCAAGAAAAGTGCAGAGAACAAAACAAAGGACTCTACATCACCTTTGTTGACCTCACCAAAGCCTTCGACACCGTGAGCAGGAAAGGGCTTTGGCAAATACTAGAGCGCATCGGATGTCCCCCAAAGTTCCTCAACATGATTATCCAACTGCACGAAAACCAACAAGGTCGGGTCAGATACAGCAATGAGCTCTCTGAACCCTTCTCCATTAACAATGGCGTGAAGCAAGGCTGTGTTCTCGCACCAACCCTCTTTTCAATCTTCTTCAGCATGATGCTGAACCAAGCCATGAAAGACCCCAACAATGAAGACGCTGTTTACATCCGGTACCGCACGGATGGCAGTCTCTTCAATCTGAGGCGCCTGCAAGCTCACACCAAGACACAAGAGAAACTTGTCCGTGAACTACTCTTTGCAGATGAGGCCGCTTTAGTTGCCCATTCAGAGCCAGCTCTTCAGCGCTTGACGTCCTGCTTTGCGGAAACTGCCAAAATGTTTGGCCTGGAAGTCAGCCTGAAGAAAACTGAGGTCCTCCATCAGCCAGCTCCCCACCATGACTACCAGCCCCCCCACATCTCCATCGGGCACACAAAACTCAAAACGGTCAACCAGTTTACCTATCTCGGCTGCACCATTTCATCAGATGCAAGGATCGACAATGAGATAGACAACAGACTCGCCAAGGCAAATAGCGCCTTTGGAAGACTACACAAAAGAGTCTGGAAAAACAACCAACTGAAAAACCTCACAAAGATAAGCGTATACAGAGCCGTTGTCATACCCACACTCCTGTTCGGCTCCGAATCATGGGTCCTCTACCGGCACCACCTACGGCTCCTAGAACGCTTCCACCAGCGTTGTCTCCGCTCCATCCTCAACATCCATTGGAGCGCTCACACCCCTAACGTCGAGGTACTCGAGATGGCAGAGGTCGACAGCATCGAGTCCACGCTGCTGAAGATCCAGCTGCGCTGGATGGGTCACGTCTCCAGAATGGAGGACCTTCGCCTTCCCAAGATCGTATTATATGGCGAGCTCTCCACTGGCCACCGTGACAGAGGTGCACCAAAGAAAAGGTACAAGGACTGCCTAAAGAAATCTCTTGGTGCCTGCCACATTGACCACCGCCAGTGGGCTGATAACGCCTCAAACCGTGCATCTTGGCGCCTCACAGTTTGGCGGGCAGCAGCCTCCTTTGAAGAAGACCGCAGAGCCCACCTCACTGACAAAAGGCAAAGGAGGAAAAACCCAACACCCAAACCCCAACCAACCAATTTTCCCTTGCAACCGCTGCAATCGTGTCTGCCTGTCCCGCATCGGACTGGTCAGCCACAAACGAGCCTGCAGCTGACGTGGACTTTTTACCCCCTCCATAAATCTTCGTCCGCGAAGCCAAGCCAAAGAAGAAGATTAATGGTGTACTGTGTATCGGTATTACTGGGTGTACTTGGTATTCGTATTACTGGGTGTTCTGGGTATCTGTATTTCTTGGTGTCCAGTGTATCGGTATTACTGAGTGTACTGTGTAAAATTATTACTGGGTGTACTGGGAATCAGCATTACTCTGTGTATGGGTATTGTTTTACTGGCTGTAATGGGTATCGGTATTACTAAGTGTACTGGATATCGATATTGCTGGATGCTCTTTGTATCGTATTACTGGGTGTACTGTTTATCCATATTACTGGGTGCACTGGATATCCATATTACTTGGTGTCCTGGGTATCTGTATTACTGGGTGTACTGGGTATCGGTATTACTGGGTCTTCTAGGTATCAGTATTTCTGGGTGTTCTGGGCATTGGTATTACAGGTGTACTGTGTATTGGTATTACTGGTGCATTGGGGATCAGTATTACTGGGTGTTCAGAGTAGCTGTATTACTAGGTTTATGGTGTAACTTATTACTGGGTGTTCTGCTTAACGTTATTACTGAGTGTTCTGTGTATCGGTATTACTTGGTGTACTGTGTAACCTTATTGCTGGATGTACTGGGTATCGGTATTACTGTGTAACATTATTACTGGTTGTTCTGGGAATTGATAATACTGGATGTACTGGGTATTGTTATTACTGGGTGTACTGGATATCGATATTGCTGGGTGCTCTGTGTATCGTATTACTGAGTGGACTGTTAACCGCATTACTGGATAGACTGGGTATCTGTATGACTGGGTGTTCTGGGTATCTATATTACTGGATGTACTGTGTATCGGTATTACTGGGTGTACTGGGTATCTGTATTACTGGGTGTTCTGGGTATCTATATTATTGGGTGTACTGAGTATCTGTATTACTGGGTGCTTTTGGTATCTGTATTACTGGTTGTCCTGTGTATCGGTATTACTGGGTGTATTGCGTATCCGTATTACTGGGTGTACTGTGTATCGGTATTGCTGGGTGTTCGGTGTATCGGTATTACTGGGTGTACTGGGTATCTGCATCACTGGATGTTCTGGGTATTTGTATTACTGGGTGTACTGTTTATTGGTATTACTGGGTGTACTGGGTATTGGTATTTCTAGTTGTTCTGCGTATCTGTATTACTGGGTGCTTTTGGTATCTGTATTACTGGTTGTCCTGTGTATCGGTATTACTGGGAGTATTGCGTATCCGTATTACTGGGTGTACTGTGTATCGGTATTGCTGGGTGTTCGGTGTATCAGTATTACTGCGTGTACTGGGTATCTGCATCACTGGATGTTCTGGGTATTTGTATTACTGGGTGTACTGTTTATCGGTATTACTGGGTGTACTGGGTATCGATATTACTGGGTGTTCTGGTTATCTGAATTACTGGGTATACTGCGTATCGATATTACTATGTGTACTGGGCATCGGTATTACTGTGTATTCTGTGTTTCGGTATTACTGGGTGCACTCGGTATTGATATTACGGGGTGTTCTGGGTATCGATATTACTGGATGTACTGGGTGTCGATATTATTGGGTGTATTGTGTATCTGTATTACTGGGTGTAGTGGGTATTGGTATTACTAGTTTTTCTGCGTATCTGTATTACTGGGTGCTTTTGGCATCTGTATTACTGGTTGTCCTGTGTATCGGTATAACTGGGTGTACTGGGTATCCGTATTACTGGGTGTACTGTGTATCGGTATTGCTGGGTGTTTGGTGTATCGGTGTTACTGGGTGTACTGGGTATCTGTATTACTGGGTGTTCTGGGTATCTATATTACTGGGTGTAGTGTGTATCGGTATTAATGGGTGTACTGGGTATCGATATTACTATGTGTACTGGGCATCGGTATTACTGTGTGTTCTGTGTTTCGGTATTACTAGGTGCACTCGGTATCAATATTACTGGGTGTTCTGGCTATCTGTATTACTGGGTCTAGTGTGTACCGGTATTACTTGGTGAACTGGGTATCTGTATTACTGGGTGTTCTGGGTATCTGTATTATTGGTGTACTGTGTATCGGTATTACTGGGTGTACTGGGAATTGTTATTACTGGGTATTCTGGGTATCTGTATTTCTGGGTGTCCTGTGTATCGGTATTACTGGGTGTTCGGGAGATCAATATTACTGCGTGTAATGTGTATCGGTAGTACTGGGTCTTCTCGGTATCGGTATTACTGGATATTTTGTGTATCTGCATTACTTCGTGTATGGTGTAACTTTATTACTGGGTGTTCTGTGTAATGTTATTACTGATTTTTCTGTGCATCGATATTACTGCGTGTACTGTGTAACCTTATTACTGGGTGTACTGAGTATTGGTATTACTTTGTGTACTGTTCAACATTATTACTTCGTGTACTGTGAATCAGTATTACAGGGTGTACTGTGTATCGGTATTACTGGGTGTACTGTGTAACATTATTACTGGGTGTACTGGGAATCAGCATTACTCGGTGTATGGGTATTGGTTTTACTGGCTGTACTGGGTATCGGTATTACTAAGTGTACTGGATATCGATATTGCTGGATGCTCTGTGTATCGTATTACTGGGTGTACTGTTTATCCATATTAGTGGGTGCACTGGATATCGATATTACTTGGTGTCCTGGGTATTTGTATTACTGGGTGTACTGGGTATCGGTATTACTGGGTCTTCTAAGTATCGGTATTTCTGGGTGTTCTGGGCATTGGTATTAGAGGTGTACTGTGTATCAGTATTACTGGTGCATTGGGGATCAGTATTACTGGGTGTTCTGAGTAGCTGTATTACTAGGTTTACGGTGTAACTTATTACTGGGTGTTCTGTTTAATGTTATTACTGAGTGTTCTGTGTATCGGCATTACTTGGTGTACTGTGTAACCTTATTGCTGGATTTACTGGGTATCGGTATTACTGGGTGTATAGTGTAACATTATTACTGGTTGTTCTGGGAATTGGTAATACTGGATGTACTGGGTATTGGTATTACTGGGTGCACTGGATATCGATATTGCTGGGTGCTCTGTGTATCGTATTACTGAGTGGACTGTTAACCGCATTACTGGATAGACTGGGTATCTGTATTACTGGGTGTTCTGGGTATGTATATTATAGGGTGTACTGAGTATCTGTATTACTGGGTGTACTGGGTATTGGTATTTCTAGTTGTTCTGCGTATCTGTATTACTGGGTGCTTTTGGTATCTGCATTACTGGTTGTGCTGTGTATCGGTATTACTGGGTGTATTGCGTATCCGTAGTACTGGGTGTACTGTGTATCGGTATTGCTGGGTGTTCGGTGTATCGGTATTACTGGGTGTACTGGGTATCTGTATTACTGGATGTTCTGGGTATTTGTATTACTGGGTGTACTGTTTATCGATATTACTGGGTGTACTGGGTATCGATATTACTGGGTGTTCTGGTTATCTGTATTACTGGGTGTACTGCGTATCGCCATTACTATGTGTACTGGGCATCGGTATTACTGTGTGTTCTGTGTTTCTGTATTACTGGGTGCACTCGGTATCGATATTACGGGGTGTGCTGGTTATCGGTATTACTGGATGTACTGGGTATCGATATTACTGGGTGTTCTGGTTATTTCTATTACTGGGTGTACTGAGTATCGCTATTACTATGTGTACTGGGCATCGGTATTACTGTGTGTTCTGTGTTTCGGTATTACTGGGTGCACTCGGTATCGATATTACTTGGTGAACTGGGTATCTGTATTTCTGGGTGTTCTGGGTATCTGCGCTTTCGCGCAAACAGAGGAACCACTGACATGGTCTTTGCCCTCAGACAGCTCCAAGAAAAGTGCAGAGAACAAAACAAAGGACTCTACATCACCTTTGTTGACCTCACCAAAGCCTTCGACACCGTGAGCAGGAAAGGGCTTTGGCAAATACTAGAGCGCATCGGATGTCCCCCAAAGTTCCTCAACATGATTATCCAACTGCACGAAAACCAACAAGGTCGGGTCAGATACAGCAATGAGCTCTCTGAACCCTTCTCCATTAACAATGGCGTGAAGCAAGGCTGTGTTCTCGCACCAACCCTCTTTTCAATCTTCTTCAGCATGATGCTGAACCAAGCCATGAAAGACCCCAACAATGAAGACGCTGTTTACATCCGGTACCGCACGGATGGCAGTCTCTTCAATCTGAGGCGCCTGCAAGCTCACACCAAGACACAAGAGAAACTTGTCCGTGAACTACTCTTTGCAGATGAGGCCGCTTTAGTTGCCCATTCAGAGCCAGCTCTTCAGCGCTTGACGTCCTGCTTTGCGGAAACTGCCAAAATGTTTGGCCTGGAAGTCAGCCTGAAGAAAACTGAGGTCCTCCATCAGCCAGCTCCCCACCATGACTACCAGCCCCCCCACATCTCCATCGGGCACACAAAACTCAAAACGGTCAACCAGTTTACCTATCTCGGCTGCACCATTTCATCAGATGCAAGGATCGACAATGAGATAGACAACAGACTCGCCAAGGCAAATAGCGCCTTTGGAAGACTACACAAAAGAGTCTGGAAAAACAACCAACTGAAAAACCTCACAAAGATAAGCGTATACAGAGCCGTTGTCATACCCACACTCCTGTTCGGCTCCGAATCATGGGTCCTCTACCGGCACCACCTACGGCTCCTAGAACGCTTCCACCAGCGTTGTCTCCGCTCCATCCTCAACATCCATTGGAGCGCTCACACCCCTAACGTCGAGGTACTCGAGATGGCAGAGGTCGACAGCATCGAGTCCACGCTGCTGAAGATCCAGCTGCGCTGGATGGGTCACGTCTCCAGAATGGAGGACCATCGCCTTCCCAAGATCGTATTATATGGCGAGCTCTCCACTGGCCACCGTGACAGAGGTGCACCAAAGAAAAGGTACAAGGACTGCCTAAAGAAATCTCTTGGTGCCTGCCACATTGACCACCGCCAGTGGGCTGATAACGCCTCAAACCGTGCATCTTGGCGCCTCACAGTTTGGCGGGCAGCAGCCTCCTTTGAAGAAGACCGCAGAGCCCACCTCACTGACAAAAGGCAAAGGAGGAAAAACCCAACACCCAACCCCAACCAACCAATTTTCCCTTGCAACCGCTGCAATCGTGTCTGCCTGTCCCGCATCGGACTGGTCAGCCACAAACGAGCCTGCAGCTGACGTGGACTTTTTACCCCCTCCATAAATCTTCGTCCGCGAAGCCAAGCCAAAGAAGAAGATTAATGGTGTACTGTGTATCGGTATTACTGGGTGTACTTGGTATTCGTATTACTGGGTGTTCTGGGTATCTGTATTTCTTGGTGTCCAGTGTATCGGTATTACTGAGTGTACTGTGTAAAATTATTACTGGGTGTACTGGGAATCAGCATTACTCTGTGTATGGGTATTGTTTTACTGGCTGTAATGGGTATCGGTATTACTAAGTGTACTGGATATCGATATTGCTGGATGCTCTTTGTATCGTATTACTGGGTGTACTGTTTATCCATATTACTGGGTGCACTGGATATCCATATTACTTGGTGTCCTGGGTATCTGTATTACTGGGTGTACTGGGTATCGGTATTACTGGGTCTTCTAGGTATCAGTATTTCTGGGTGTTCTGGGCATTGGTATTACAGGTGTACTGTGTATTGGTATTACTGGTGCATTGGGGATCAGTATTACTGGGTGTTCAGAGTAGCTGTATTACTAGGTTTATGGTGTAACTTATTACTGGGTGTTCTGCTTAACGTTATTACTGAGTGTTCTGTGTATCGGTATTACTTGGTGTACTGTGTAACCTTATTGCTGGATGTACTGGGTATCGGTATTACTGTGTAACATTATTACTGGTTGTTCTGGGAATTGATAATACTGGATGTACTGGGTATTGTTATTACTGGGTGTACTGGATATCGATATTGCTGGGTGCTCTGTGTATCGTATTACTGAGTGGACTGTTAACCGCATTACTGGATAAACTGGGTATCTGTATGACTGGGTGTTCTGGGTATCTATATTACTGGATGTACTGTGTATCGGTATTACTGGGTGTACTGGGTATCTGTATTACTGGGTGTTCTGGGTATCTATATTATTGGGTGTACTGAGTATCTGTATTACTGGGTGCTTTTGGTATCTGTATTACTGGTTGTCCTGTGTATCGGTATTACTGGGTGTATTGCGTATCCGTATTACTGGGTGTACTGTGTATCGGTATTGCTGGGTGTTCGGTGTATCGGTATTACTGGGTGTACTGGGTATCTGCATCACTGGATGTTCTGGGTATTTGTATTACTGGGTGTACTGTTTATTGGTATTACTGGGTGTACTGGGTATTGGTATTTCTAGTTGTTCTGCGTATCTGTATTACTGGGTGCTTTTGGTATCTGTATTACTGGTTGTCCTGTGTATCGGTATTACTGGGAGTATTGCGTATCCGTATTACTGGGTGTACTGTGTATCGGTATTGCTGGGTGTTCGGTGTATCAGTATTACTGCGTGTACTGGGTATCTGCATCACTGAATGTTCTGGGTATTTGTATTACTGGGTGTACTGTTTATCGGTATTACTGGGTGTACTGGGTATCGATATTACTGGGTGTTCTGGTTATCTGAATTACTGGGTATACTGCGTATCGATATTACTATGTGTACTGGGCATCGGTATTACTGTGTATTCTGTGTTTCGGTATTACTGGGTGCACTCGGTATTGATATTACGGGGTGTTCTGGGTATCGATATTACTGGATGTACTGGGTGTCGATATTATTGGGTGTATTGTGTATCTGTATTACTGGGTGTAGTGGGTATTGGTATTACTAGTTTTTCTGCGTATCTGTATTACTGGGTGCTTTTGGCATCTGTATTACTGGTTGTCCTGTGTATCGGTATAACTGGGTGTACTGGGTATCCGTATTACTGGGTGTACTGTGTATCGGTATTGCTGGGTGTTTGGTGTATCGGTGTTACTGGGTGTACTGGGTATCTGTATTACTGGGTGTTCTGGGTATCTATATTACTGGGTGTAGTGTGTATCGGTATTAATGGGTGTACTGGGTATCGATATTACTATGTGTACTGGGCATCGGTATTACTGTGTGTTCTGTGTTTCGGTATTACTAGGTGCACTCGGTATCAATATTACTGGGTGTTCTGGCTATCTGTATTACTGGGTCTAGTGTGTACCGGTATTACTTGGTGAACTGGGTATCTGTATTACTGGGTGTTCTGGGTATCTGTATTATTGGTGTACTGTGTATCGGTATTACTGGGTGTACTGGGAATTGTTATTACTGGGTATTCTGGGTATCTGTATTTCTGGGTGTCCTGTGTATCGGTATTACTGGGTGTTCGGGAGATCAATATTACTGCGTGTAATGTGTATCGGTAGTACTGGGTCTTCTCGGTATCGGTATTACTGGATATTTTGTGTATCTGCATTACTTCGTGTATGGTGTAACTTTATTACTGGGTGTTCTGTGTAATGTTATTACTGATTTTTCTGTGCATCGATATTACTGCGTGTACTGTGTAACCTTATTACTGGGTGTACTGAGTATTGGTATTACTTTGTGTACTGTTCAACATTATTACTGCGTGTACTGTGAATCAGTATTACAGGGTGTACTGTGTATCGGTATTACTGGGTGTACTGTGTAACATTATTACTGGGTGTACTGGGAATCAGCATTACTCGGTGTATGGGTATTGGTTTTACTGGCTGTACTGGGTATCGGTATTACTAAGTGTACTGGATATCGATATTGCTGGATGCTCTGTGTATCGTATTACTGGGTGTACTGTTTATCCATATTAGTGGGTGCACTGGATATCGATATTACTTGGTGTCCTGGGTATTTGTATTACTGGGTGTACTGGGTATCGGTATTACTGGGTCTTCTAAGTATCGGTATTTCTGGGTGTTCTGGGCATTGGTATTAGAGGTGTACTGTGTATCAGTATTACTGGTGCATTGGGGATCAGTATTACTGGGTGTTCTGAGTAGCTGTATTACTAGGTTTACGGTGTAACTTATTACTGGGTGTTCTGTTTAATGTTATTACTGAGTGTTCTGTGTATCGGCATTACTTGGTGTACTGTGTAACCTTATTGCTGGATTTACTGGGTATCGGTATTACTGGGTGTATAGTGTAACATTATTACTGGTTGTTCTGGGAATTGGTAATACTGGATGTACTGGGTATTGGTATTACTGGGTGCACTGGATATCGATATTGCTGGGTGCTCTGTGTATCGTATTACTGAGTGGACTGTTAACCGCATTACTGGATAGACTGGGTATCTGTATTACTGGGTGTTCTGGGTATGTATATTATAGGGTGTACTGAGTATCTGTATTACTGGGTGTACTGGGTATTGGTATTTCTAGTTGTTCTGCGTATCTGTATTACTGGGTGCTTTTGGTATCTGCATTACTGGTTGTGCTGTGTATCGGTATTACTGGGTGTATTGCGTATCCGTAGTACTGGGTGTACTGTGTATCGGTATTGCTGGGTGTTCGGTGTATCGGTATTACTGGGTGTACTGGGTATCTGTATTACTGGATGTTCTGGGTATTTGTATTACTGGGTGTACTGTTTATCGATATTACTGGGTGTACTGGGTATCGATATTACTGGGTGTTCTGGTTATCTGTATTACTGGGTGTACTGCGTATCGCCATTACTATGTGTACTGGGCATCGGTATTACTGTGTATTCTGTGTTTCGGTATTACTGGGTGCACTCGGTATTGATATTACGGGGTGTTCTGGGTATCGGTATTACTGGATGTACTGGGTATCCATATTATTGGGTGTACTGTGTATCAGTATTACTGGGTGTAGTGGGTATTGGTATTACTAGTTTTTCTGCGTATCTGTATTACTGGGTGCTTTTGGTATCTGTATTACTGGTTGTCCTGTGTATCGGTATAACTGGGTGTACTGGGTATCCGTATTACTGGGTGTACTGTGTATCGGTATTGCTGGGTGTTTGGTGTATCGGTGTTACTGGGTGTACTGGGTATCTGTATTACTGGGTGTTCTGGGTATCTATATTACTGGGTGTAGTGTGTATCGGTATTACTGGGTGTACTGGGTATCGATATTACTATGTGTACTGGGCATCGGTATTACTGTGTGTTCTGTGTTTCGGTATTGCTAGGTGCACTCGGTATCAATATTACTGGGTGTTCTGGCTATCTGTATTACTGGGTGTAGTGTGTACCGGTATTACTTGGTGAACTGGGTATCTGTATTACTGGGTGTTCTGGGTATCTGTATTATTGGTGTACTGAGTATCGGTATTACTGGGTGTACTGGGAATTGTTATTACTCGGTATTCTGGGTATCTGTATTTCTGGGTGTCCTGTGTATCGGTATTACTGGGTGTTCGGGAGATCGATATTACTGCGTGTACTGTGTATCGGTAGTACTGGGTCTACTCGGTATCGGTATTACTGGATATTTTGGGTATCTGCATTACTTCGTGTATGGTGTAACTTTATTACTGGGTGTTCTGTGTAATGTTATTACTGATTTTTCTGTGCATCGATATTACTGCGTGTATTGTGTAACCTTATTACTGGGTGTACTGTGTATTGGTATTACTGTGTGTACTGTTCAACATTATTACTGCGTGTACTGTGAATCAGTATTAAAGGGTGTACTGTGTATCGGTATTACTGGGTGTACTGTGTAACATTATTACTGGGTGTACTGGGAATCAGCATTACTCGGTGTATGGGTATTGGTTTTACTGGCTGTACTGGGTATCGGTATTACTAAGTGTACTGGATATCGATATTGCTGGATGCTCTGTGTATCGTATTCTTGGGTGTACTATTTATCCATATTACTGGGTCCACTGGATATCGATATTACTTGGTGTCCTGGGTATCTGTATTACTGGGTGTACTGGGTATCGGTATTACTGGGTCTTCTAAGTATTGTTATTTCTGGGTGTTCTGGGCATTGGTATTACAGGTGTACTGTGTATCGGTATTACTGGTGCATTGGGGATCAGTATTACTGGGTGTTCTGAGTAGCTGTATTACTAGGTTTACGGTGTAACTTATTACTGGGTGTTCTGTTTAACGTTATTACTGAGTGTTCTGTGTATCGGTATTACTTGGTGTACTGTGTAACCTTATTGCTGGATGTACTGGGTATCGGTTATACTGGGTGTATAGTGTAACATTATTACTGGTTGTTCTGGGAATTGGTAATACTGGGTGTACTGGGTATTGGTATTACTGGGTGTACTGGATATCGATATTGCTGGGTGCTCTGTGTATCGTATTACTGAGTGGACTGATAACCGCATTACTGGATAGACTGGGTATCTGTATGACTGGGTGTTCTGGGTATCTATATTACTGGATGTACTGTGTATCGGTATTACTGGGTGTACTGGGTATCTGTATTACTGGGTGTTCTGGGTATCTATATTATTGGGTGTACTGCGTATCTGTATTACTGGGTGTACTGGGTATTGGTATTTCTAGTTGTTCTGCGTATCTGTATCACTGGGTGCTTTTGGTATCTGTATTACTGGTTGTCCTGTGTATCGGTATTACTGGGTGTATTTCGTATCCGTATTACTGGGTGTACTGTGTATCGGTATTGCTGGGTGTTCGGTGTATCGGTATTACTGGGAGTACTGGTTATCTGTATCACTGGATGTTCTGGGTATTTGTATTACTGGGTGTACTGTTTATCGCTATTACTGGGTGTACTTGGTATCGATATTACTGGGTGTTCTGGTTATCTGTATTACTGGGTGTACTATGTATCGCTATTACTATGTGTACTGGGCATCGGTATTACTGTGTGTTCTGTGTTTCGGTATTACTGGGTGCACTCAGTATCGATATTACGGGGTGTTCTGGGTATCGGTATTACTGGATGTACTGGGTATCGATATTACTGGGTGTTCTGGTTATTTCTATTACTGGGTGTACTGCGTTTCGCTATTACGATGTGTACTGGTCATCGGTATTACTGTGTGTTCTGTGTTTCGGTATTACTGGGTGCACTCGGTAACGGTATTACTGGGTGTTCTGGGTATCTATATTATTGGGTGTACTGTGTATCTGTATTACTGGGTGTACTGGGTATTGGCATTACTAGTTGTTCTGCGTATCTGTATTACTGGGTGCTTTTGGTATCTGTATTACTGGTTGTCCTGTGTATCGATATAACTGGGTGTACTGTGTATCCGTATTACTGGGTGTACTGTGTATCGGTATTGCTGGGTGTTTGGTGTATTGGTGTTACTGGGTGTACTGGGCATCGGTATTACTGTGTGTTCTGTGTTTCGGTATTACTAGGTGCACTCGGTATCGATATTACGGGGTGTTCTGGGTATCGGTATTACTGGATGTACTGGGTATCGATATTACTGGGTGTTCTGGTTATTTGTATTACTGGGTGTACTGCGTATCGCTATTACTATGTGTACTGGACATCGGTATTACTGTGTGTTCTGTGTTTCGGTATTACTGGGTGCACTCGGTATCGGTATTACTGGGTGTACTTGGTATCTGTATTACTTGGTGTTCTGGGTATCTATATTACTGGGTGTAGTGTGTATCGGTATTACTTGGTGAACTGGGTATCTGTATTTCTGGGTGTTCTGGGTATCTGTATTAATGGTGTACTGTGTATCGGTATTACTGGGTGTACTGGGTATTGGTATTACTGGGTGTTCTGGGTATCTGTATTTCTTGGTGTCCAGTGTATCGGTATTACTGGGTGTTCGGGCGATCAGTATTACTGCGTGTACTGTGTATCAGTAGTACTGGGACTTCTCGGTATCGCTATTACAGGGTGTTTTGGGTATCTGCATTACTTCGTGTATGGTGTAACTTTATTACTGGTTGTTCTGTGCAATGTTATTACTGAGTGTTCCGTGTATCGATATTACTGCATGTACTGTGTAACCTTATTACTGGGTGACCTGTGTATTGGTATTACTGGGTGTATGGGTATCGGTATTACTGGGTCTTCTAGGTATCGGTATTTCTGGGTGTTCTGGGTATTGGTATTACAGGTGTACTGTGTATCGGTATTACTGGTGCATTGGGGATCAGTATTACTGGGTGTTCTGGGTATTGGCATTACTAGTTGTTCTGCGTATCTGTATTACTGGGTGCTTTTGGTATCTGTATTACTGGTTGTCCTGTGTATCGATATAACTGGGTGTACTGTGTATCCGTATTACTGGGTGTACTGTGTATCGGTATTGCTGGGTGTTTGGTGTATTGGTGTTACTGGGTGTACTGGGTATCTGTATTACTGGGTGTTCTGGGTATCGATATTACTGGGTGTAGTCTGTATCGGTATTACTGGTTGTACTGGATATCGATTTTGCTGTGTGCTCAGTGTATCGTATTACTGGGTGGACTGATAACCACATTACTGGGTGGACTGGGCATCTGTATGACTGGGTGTTCTGGGTATCTATATTACTGGATGTACTGTATATCGGTATTACTGTGTGTACTGGGTATCTGTATTACTGGTTGTCCTGTGTATCCGTATTACTGGGTGTACTGTGTATCGGTATTGCTGGGTGTTCGGTGTATCGGTATTACTGGGTGTACTGGGTATCTGTATCACTGGTTTTTCTGGGTATATGTATTACTGGGTGTACTGTGTAACCTTATTACTGGGTGTACTGTTTATTGGTATTACTGTGTGTACTGTTCAACATTATTACTGCGTGCACTGTGAATCAGTATTTCAGGGTGTACTGTGTATCGGTATTACTGGGTGTACTGTGTAATTTTATTACTGGGTGTACTGGGAATCAGCATTACTCGGTGTATGGGTATTGATTTTACTGGCTGTACTGGGTATCGGTATTACTAAGTGTACTGGATATCAACATTGCTGGATGCTCTGTGTATCGTATTACTGGGTGTACTGTTTATCCATATTACTGGGTGCACTGGATATCGATATTACTTGGTGTCCTGGGTATCTGTATTACTGGGTGTACTGTGTATCGGTATTACTGGGTCTTCTAGGTATCGGTATTTCTGGGTGTTCTGGGCATTGGTATTACAGGTGTACTGTGTATCGGTATTACTGGTGCATTGTGGATCAGTATTACTGGGTGTTCTGAGTAGCTGTATTACTAGGTTTATGGTGTAACTTATTACTGGGTGTTCTGTTTAACGTTATTACTGAGTGTTCTGTGTATCAGTATTACTTGGTGTACTGTGTAACCTTAATGCTGGATGTACTGGGTATCGGCATTACTGGGTGTATAGTGTAACATTATTACTGGTTGTTCTGGGAATTGGTAATACTGGGTGTACTGGGTATTGGTATTACTGGGTGTATTGGATATCGATATTGCTGGGTGCTCTGTGTATCGTATTACTGAGTGGACTGCTAACCGCATTACTGGATAGACTGGGTATCTGTATGACTGGGTGTTCTGGGTATCTATATTACTGGATGTACTGTGTATCGGTATTACTGGGTGTACTGGGTATCTGTATTACTGGGTGTTCTGGGTATCTATATTATTGGGTGTACTGCGTATCTGTATTACTGGGTGTACTGGGTATTGGTATTTCTAGTTGTTCTGCGTATCTGTATCACTGGGGGCTTTTGGTATCTGTATTACTGGTTGTCCTGTGTATCGGTATTACTGGGTGTATTTCGTATCCGTATTACTGGGTGTACTGTGTATCGGTATTGCTGGGTGTTCAGTGTATCGGTATTACTGGGAGTACTGGTTATCTGTATCACTGGATGTTCTGGGTATTTGTATTACTGGGTGTACTGTTTCTCGCTATTACTGGGTGTACTTGGTATCGATATTACTGGGTGTTCTGGTTATCTGTATTACTGGGTTTACTATGTATCGCTATTACTATGTGTACTGGGCATCGGTATTACTGTGTGTTCTGTGTTTCGGTATTACTGGGTGCACTCAGTATCGATATTACGGGGTGTTCTGGGTATCGGTATTACTGGATGTACTGGGTATCGATATTACTGGGTGTTCTGGTTATTTCTATTACTGGGTGTACTGCGTTTCGCTATTACGATGTGTACTGGTCATCGGTATTACTGTGTGTTCTGTGTTTCGGTATTACTGGGTGCACTCGGTAACGGTATTACTGGGTGTTCTGGGTATCTATATTATTGGGTGTACTGTGTATCTGTATTACTGGGTGTACTGGGTATTGGCATTACTAGTTGTTCTGCGTATCTGTATTACTGGGTGCTTTTGGTATCTGTATTACTGGTTGTCCTGTGTATCGATATAACTGGGTGTACTGTGTATCCGTATTACTGGGTGTACTGTGTATCGGTATTGCTGGGTGTTTGGTGTATTGGTGTTACTGGGTGTACTGGGTATCTGTATTACTGGGTGTTCTGGGTATCGATATTACTGGGTGTAGTGTGTATCGGTATTACTGGGTGTACTGGGTTTCGATATTACTATGTGTACTGGGCATCGGTATTACTGTGTGTTCTGTGTTTCGGTATTACTAGGTGCACTCGGTATCGATATTACTGGGTGTTCTTGGTATCTGTTTTACTGGGTGTTCTGGATATCTGTATTACTGGGTGTAGTGTGTATCGGTATTACATGGTGAACTGGGTATCTGTATTTCTGGGTGTCCTGTGTATCGGTACTACTGGGTGTTCGGGAGATCAGTATTACTGCGAGTGCTGTGTATCGGTAGTACTGGGCCTTCTCGGTTTCGGTATTACTGGGTATTCTGGGTATCTGCATTACTTCGTGTATGGTGAAACTTTATTACTGGGTGTTCTGTGTAATGTTATTACTGAGTGTTCTGTGTATCGATATTACTGCGTGTACTGTTCAACATTATTACTGCCTGTACGGTGGATCAGTATTACAGGGTGTACTGTGTATCGGTATTACTGGGTGTACTGTGTAACATTATTACTGGGTGTACTGGGAATCGGCATTACTCGGTGTATGGGTATCGGTATTACTGGATGTACTGGGTATCGATATTACTGGGTGTTCTGGTTATCTGTATTACTGGGTGTACTGCGTATCGCTATTACTATGTGTACTGGGCATCAGTATTACTGAGTGTTATGTGTTTCGGTATTACTGGGTGCACTCGTTATCAATATTACTGGGTGTTCTGGGTATCTATATTACTGGGTGTAGTGTGTACCGGTATTACTTGGTGAACTGGGTATCGCCATTACTGGGTGTTCAGGAGATCAATATTACTGCGTGTACTGTGTATCGGTAGTACTGGGTCTACTCGGTATCGGTATTACTGGATATTTTGGGTATCTGCATTACTTCGTGTATGGTGTAACTTTATTACTGGGTGTTCTGTGTAATGTTATTACTGATTTTTCTGTGCATCGATATTACTGCGTATACTGTGTAACCTTATTACTGGGTGTACTGTGTATTGGTATTACTGTGTGTACTGTTCAACATTATTACTGCGTGCACTGTGAATCAGTATTTCAGGGTGTACTGTGTATCGGTATTACTGGGTGTACTGTGTAAAATTATTACTGGGTGTACTGGGAATCAGCATTACTCGGTGTATGGGTATTGATTTTACTGGCTGTACTGGGTATCGGTATTACTAAGTGTGCTGGATATCGATATTGCTGGATGCTCTGTGTATCGTATTACTGGGTGTACTGTTTATCCATATTACTGGGTGCACTGGATATCGATATTACTTGGTGTCCTGGGTATCTGTATTACTGGGTGTACTGGGTATCGGTATTACTGGGTCTTCTAAGTATCGGTATTTCTGGGTGTTCTGGGCATTGGTATTACAGGTGTACTGTGTATCGGTATTACTGGTGCATTGGGGATCAGTATTACTGGGTGTTCTGAGTAGCTGTATTACTAGGTTTACGGTGTAACTTATTACTGGGTGTTCTGTTTAACGTTATTACTGAGTGTTCTGTGTATCGATATTACTGCGTGTACTGTTCAACATTATTACTGCCTGTACGGTGGATCAGTATTACAGGGTGTACTGTGTATCGGTATTACTGGGTGTACTGTGTAACATTATTACTGGGTGTACTGGGAATCGGCATTACTCGGTGTATGGGTATCGGTATTACTGGATGTACTGGGTATCGATATTACTGGGTGTTCTGGTTATCTGTATTACTGGGTGTACTGCGTATCGCTATTACTATGTGTACTGGGCATCAGTATTACTGAGTGTTATGTGTTTCGGTATTACTGGGTGCACTCGTTATCAATATTACTGGGTGTTCTGGGTATCTATATTACTGGGTGTAGTGTGTACCGGTATTACTTGGTGAACTGGGTATCGCCATTACTGGGTGTTCAGGAGATCAATATTACTGCGTGTACTGTGTATCGGTAGTACTGGGTCTACTCGGTATCGGTATTACTGGATATTTTGGGTATCTGCATTACTTCGTGTATGGTGTAACTTTATTACTGGGTGTTCTGTGTAATGTTATTACTGATTTTTCTGTGCATCGATATTACTGCGTATACTGTGTAACCTTATTACTGGGTGTACTGTGTATTGGTATTACTGTGTGTACTGTTCAACATTATTACTGCGTGCACTGTGAATCAGTATTTCAGGGTGTACTGTGTATCGGTATTACTGGGTGTACTGTGTAAAATTATTACTGGGTGTACTGGGAATCAGCATTACTCGGTGTATGGGTATTGATTTTACTGGCTGTACTGGGTATCGGTATTACTAAGTGTGCTGGATATCGATATTGCTGGATGCTCTGTGTATCGTATTACTGGGTGTACTGTTTATCCATATTACTGGGTGCACTGGATATCGATATTACTTGGTGTCCTGGGTATCTGTATTACTGGGTGTACTGGGTATCGGTATTACTGGGTCTTCTAAGTATCGGTATTTCTGGGTGTTCTGGGCATTGGTATTACAGGTGTACTGTGTATCGGTATTACTGGTGCATTGGGGATCAGTATTACTGGGTGTTCTGAGTAGCTGTATTACTAGGTTTACGGTGTAACTTATTACTGGGTGTTCTGTTTAACGTTATTACTGAGTGTTCTGTGTATCGGTATTACTTGGTGTACTGTGTAACCTTATTGCTGGATGTACTGGGTATCGGTATTACTGGGTGTACTGGATATCGATATTGCTGGGTGCTCTGTGTATCGTATTACTGAGTGGACTGTTAACCGCATTACTGGATAGACTGGGTATCTGTATTACTGGGTCTTCTGGGTATCCATATTATTGGGTGTACTGAGTATCAGTATTACTGGGTGTACTGGGTATTGGTATTTCTAGTTGTTCTGCGTATCTGTATTACTGGGTGCTTTTGGTATCTGTATTACTGGTTCTCCTGTGTATCGGTATTACTGGGTGTATTGCGTATCCGTATTACTGGGTGTACTGTGTATCGGTATTGCTGGGTGTCCAATGTATCGGCATTACTGGGTATACTGGGTATCTGTATCACTGGTTGTTCTGGGTATTTGTATTACTGGGTGTACTGTTTATCGGTATTACTGGGTGTACTGGGTATCGATATTACTGGGTGTTCTGGTTATTTGTATTACTGGGTGTACTGCGTATCGCTATTACTATGTGTACTGGGCATCGGTATTACTGTGTGTTCTGTGTTTCGGTATTACTGGGTGCACTCGGTATCGGTATTACTGGGTGTACTTGGTATCTGTATTACTGGGTGTTCTGGGTATCTATATTACTGGGTGTAGTGTGTATCGGTATTACTTGGTGAACTGGGTATCTGTATTTCTGGGTGTTCTGGGTATCTGTATTAATGGTGTACTGTGTATCGGTATTACTGGGTGTACTGGGTATTGGTATTACTGGGTGTTCTGGGTATCTGTATTTCTTGGTGTCCAGTGTATCGGTATTACTGGGTGTTTGGGCGATCAGTATTACTGCGTGTACTGTGTATCAGTAGTACTGGGACTTCTCGGTATCGCTATTACAGGGTGTTTTGGGTATCTGCATTACTTCGTGTATGGTGTAACTTTATTACTGGTTGTTCTGTGCAATGTTATTACTGAGTGTTCCGTGTATCGATATTACTGCGTGTACTGTGTAACCTTATTACTGGGTGACCTGTGTATTGGTATTACTGGGTGTATGGGTATCGGTATTACTGGGTCTTCTAGGTATCGGTATTTCTGGGTGTTCTGGGTATTGGTATTACAGGTGTACTGTGTATCGGTATTACTGGTGCATTGGGGATCAGTATTACTGGGTGTTCTGGGTACCTGTATTACTAGGTGTACGGTGTAACTTATTACGGGGTGTTCTGTTTAACGCTATTACTGAGTTTTCTGTGTATCGGTATTGCTGGGTGTTTGGTGTATTGGTGTTACTGGGTGTACTGGGTATCTGTATTACTGGGTGTTCTGGGTATCGATATTACTGGGTGTAGTGTGTATCGGTATTACTGGTTGTACTGGATATCGATATTGCTGTGTGCTCAGTGTATCGTATTACTGGGTGGACTGATAACCACATTACTGGGTGGACTGGGCATCTGTATGACTGGGTGTTCTGGGTATCTATATTACTGGATGTACTGTATATCGGTATTACTGTGTGTACTGGGTATCTGTATTACTGGTTGTCCTGTGTATCGGTATTACTGGGTGTATTGCGTATCCGTATTACTGGGTGTACTGTGTATCGGTATTGCTGGGTGTTCGGTGTATCGGTATTACTGGGTGTACTGGGTATCTGTATCACTGGTTGTTCTGGGTATATGTATTACTGGGTGTACTGTTTATCGTTATTACTGGGTGTACTGGGTATCGATATTACACGGTGTTCTGGTTATCTGTATTACTGGGTGTACTGCGTATCGCTATTACTATGTGTACTGGGCATCGGTATTACTGTGTGTTCTGTGTTTCGGTATTACTGGGTGCACTCGGTATCGATATTACGGGGTGTTCTGGGTATTGGTATTACTGGATGTACTGGGTATCGATATTACTGGGTGTTCTGGTTATCTGTATTACTGGGTGTACTGCGTATCGCTATTACTATGTGTACTGGGCATCAGTATTACTGTGTGTTATGTGTTTCGGTATTACTGGGTGCACTCGTTATCAATATTACTGGGTGTTCTGGGTATCTATATTACTGGGTGTAGTGTGTACCGGTATTACTTGGTGAACTGGGTATCTATTACTGGGTGTTCTGGGTATCTGTATTATTGGTGTACTGTGTATCGGTATTACTGGGTATACTGGGAATTGTTATTACTGGGTATTCTGGGTATCTGCATTACTGGGTGTCCTGTGTATCGGTATTACTGGGTGTTCGGGAGATCAGTATTACTGCGTGTACTGTGTATCGGTAGTACTGGGTCTTCTCGGTATCGGTATTACTGGATATTTTAGGTATCTGCATTACTTCGTATATGCTCTAACTTTATTACTGGGTGTTCTGTGTAATGTTATTACTGATTTTTCTGTGCATCGATATTACTGCGTATACTGTGTAACCTTATTACTGGGTGTACTGTTTATTGGTATTACTGTGTGTACTGTTCAACATTATTACTGCGTGCACTGTGAATCAGTATTTCAGGGTGTACTGTGTATCGGTATTACTGGGTGTACTGTGTAATTTTATTACTGGGTGTACTGGGAATCAGCATTACTCGGTGTATGGGTATTGATTTTACTGGCTGTACTGGGTATCGGTATTACTAAGTGTACTGGATATCAACATTGCTGGATGCTCTGTGTATCGTATTACTGGGTGTACTGTTTATCCATATTACTGGGTGCACTGGATATCGATATTACTTGGTGTCCTGGGTATCTGTATTATTGGGTGTACTGTGTATCGGTATTACTGGGTCTTCTAGGTATCGGTATTTCTGGGTGTTCTGGGCATTGGTATTACAGGTGTACTGTGTATCGGTATTACTGGTGCATTGGGGATCAGTATTACTGGGTGTTCTGAGTAGCTGTATTACTAGGTTTACGGTGTAACTTATTACTGGGTGTTCTGTTTAACGTTATTACTGAGTGTTCTGTGTATCAGTATTACTTGGTGTACTGTGTAACCTTATTGCTGGATGTACTGGGTATCGGCATTACTGGGTGTATAGTGTAACATTATTACTGGTTGTTCTGGGAATTGGTAATACTGGGTGTACTGGGTATTGGTATTACTGGGTGTACTGGATATCGATATTGCTGGGTGCTCTGTGTATCGTATTACTGAGTGGACTGCTAACCGCATTACTGGATAGACTGGGTATCTGTATGACTGGGTGTTCTGGGTATCTATATTACTGGATGTACTGTGTATCGGTATTACTGGGTGTACTGGGTATCTGTATTACTGGGTGTTCTGGGTATCTATATTATTGGGTGTACTGCGTATCTGTATTACTGGGTGTACTGGGTATTGGTATTTCTAGTTGTTCTGCGTATCTGTATCACTGGGTGCTTTTGGTATCTGTATTACTGGTTGTCCTGTGTATCGGTATTACTGGGTGTATTTCGTATCCGTATTACTGGGTGTACTGTGTGTCGGTATTGCTGGGTGTTCGGTGTATCGGTATTACTGGGAGTACTGGGTATCTGTATCACTGGATGTTCTGGGTATTTGTATTACTGGGTGTACTGTTTATCGGTATTACTGGGTGTACTTGGTATCGATATTACTGGGTGTTCTGGTTATCTGTATTACTGGGTGTACTATGTATCGCTATTACTATGTGTACTGGGCATCGGTATTACTGTGTATTCTGTGTTTCGGTATTACTGGGTGCACTCAGTATCGATATTACGGGGTGTTCTGGGTATCGGTATTACTGGATGTACTGGGTATCGATATTACTGGGTGTTCTGGTTATTTCTATTACTGGGTGTACTGCGTTTCGCTATTACGATGTGTACTGGTCATCGGTATTACTGTGTGTTCTGTGTTTCGGTATTACTGGGTGCACTCGGTAACGGTATTACTGGGTGTTCTGGGTATCTATATTATTGGGTGTACTGTGTATCTGTATTACTGGGTGTACTGGGTATTGGCATTACTAGTTGTTCTGCTTATCTGTATTACTGGGTGCTTTTGGTATCTGTATTACTGGTTGTCCTGTGTATCGATATAACTGGGTGTACTGTGTATCCGTATTACTGGGTGTACTGTGTATCGGTATTGCTGGGTGTTTGGTGTATTGGTGTTACTGGGTGTACTGGGTATCTGTATTACTGGGTGTTCTGGGTATCGATATTACTGGGTGTAGTGTGTATCGGTATTACTGGGTGTACTGGGTTTCGATATTACTATGTGTACTGGGCATCGGTATTACTGTGTGTTCTGTGTTTCGGTATTACTAGGTGCACTCGGTATCGATATTACTGGGTGTTCTTGGTATCTGTTTTACTGGGTGTTCTGGATATCTGTATTATTGGGTGTAGTGTGTATCGGTATTACATGGTGAACTGGGTATCTGTATTTCTGGGTGTCCTGTGTATCGGTATTACTGGGTGTTCGGGAGATCAGTATTACTGCGAGTGCTGTGTATCGGTAGTACTGGGCCTTCTCGGTTTCGGTATTACTGGGTATTCTGGGTATCTGCATTACTTCGTGTATGGTGAAACTTTATTACTGGGTGTTCTGTGTAATGTTATTACTGAGTGTTCTGTGTATCGATATTACTGCGTGTACTGTTCAACATTATTACTGCCTGTACGGTGAATCAGTATTACAGGGTGTACTGTGTATCGGTATTACTGGGTGTACTGTGTAACATTATTACTGGGTGTACTGGGAATCGGCATTACTCGGTGTATGGGTATCGGTATTACTGGATGTACTGGGTATCGATATTACTGGGTGTTCTGGTTATCTGTATTACTGGGTGTACTGCGTATCGCTATTACTATGTGTATTGGGCATCAGTATTACTGAGTGTTATGTGTTTCGGTATTACTGGGTGCACTCGTTATCAATATTACTGGGTGTTCTGGGTATCTATATTACTGGGTGTAGTGTGTACCGGTGTTACTTGGTGAACTGGGTATCGCCATTACTGGGTATTCAGGAGATCAATATTACTGCGTGTACTGTGTATCGGTAGTACTGGGTCTACTCGGTATCGGTATTACTGGATATTTTGGGTATCTGCATTACTTCGTGTATGGTGTAACTTTATTACTGGGTGTTCTGTGTAATGTTATTACTGATTTTTCTGTGCATCGATATTACTGCGTATACTGTGTAACCTTATTACTGGGTGTACTGTGTATTGGTATTACTGTGTGTACTGTTCAACATTATTACGGCGTGCACTGTGAATCAGTATTTCAGGGTGTACTGTGTATCGGTATTACTGGGTGTACTGTGTAAAATTATTACTGGGTGTACTGGGAATCAGCATTACTCGGTGTATGGGTATTGATTTTACTGGCTGTACTGGGTATCGGTATTACTAAGTGTGCTGGATATCGATATTGCTGGATGCTCTGTGTATCGTATTACTGGGTGTACTGTTTATCCATATTACTGGGTGCACTGGATATCGATATTACTTGGTGTCCTGGGTATCTGTATTACTGGGTGTACTGGGTATCGGTATTACTGGGTCTTCTAAGTATCGGTATTTCTGGGTGTTCTGGGCATTGGTATTACAGGTGTACTGTGTATCAGTATTACTGGTGCATTGGGGATCAGTATTACTGGGTGTTCTGAGTAGCTGTATTACTAGGTTTACGGTGTAACTTATTACTGGGTGTTCTGTTTAACGTTATTACTGAGTGTTCTGTGTATCGGTATTACTTGGTGTACTGTGTAACCTTATTGCTGGATGTACTGGGTATCGGTATTACTGGGTGTACTGGATATCGATATTGCTGGGTGCTCTGTGCATCGTATTACTGAGTGGACTGTTAACCGCATTACTGGATAGACTGGGTATCTGTATTACTGGGTCTTCTGGGTATCCATATTATTGGGTGTACTGAGTATCAGTATTACTGGGTGTACTGGGTATTGGTATTTCTAGTTGTTCTGCGTATCTGTATTACTGGGTGCTTTTGGTATCTGTATTACTGGTTGTCCTGTGTATCGGAATTACTGGGTGTATTGCGTATCCGTATTACTGGGTGTACTGTGTATCGGTATTGCTGGGTGTCAAATGTATCGGCATTACTGGGTATACTGGGTATCTGTATCACTGGTTGTTCTGGGTATTTGTATTACTGGGTGTACTGTTTATCGGTATTACTGGGTGTACTGGGTATCGATATTACTGGGTGTTCTGGTTATTTGTATTACTGGGTGTACTGCGTATCGCTATTACTATGTGTACTGGGCATCGGTATTACTGTGTGTTCTGTGTTTCGGTATTACTGGGTGCACTCGGTATCGGTATTACTGGGTGTACTTGGTATCTGTATTACTGGGTGTTCTGGGTATCTATATTACTGGGTGTAGTGTGTATCGGTATTACTTGGTGAACTGGGTATCTGTATTTCTGGGTGTTCTGGGTATCTGTATTAATGGTGTACTGTGTATCGGTATTACTGGGTGTACTGGGTATTGGTATTACTGGGTGTTCTGGGTATCTGTATTTCTTGGTGTCCAGTGTATCGGTATTACTGGGTGTTCGGGCGATCAGTATTACTGCGTGTACTGTGTATCAGTAGTACTGGGACTTCTCGGTATCGCTATTACAGGGTGTTTTGGGTATCTGCATTACTTCGTGTATGGTGTAACATTATTACTGGTTGTTCTGTGCAATGTTATTACTGAGTGTTCCGTGTATCGATATTACTGCGTGTACTGTGTAACCTTATTACTGGGTGACCAGTGTATTGGTATTACTGGGTGTATGGGTATCGGTATTACTGGGTCTTCTAGGTATCGGTATTTCTGGGTGTTCTGGGTATTGGTATTACAGGTGTACTGTGTATCGGTATTACTGGTGCATTGGGGATCAGTATTACTGGGTGTTCTGGGTACCTGTATTACTAGGTGTACGGTGTAACTTATTACGGGGTGTTCTGTTTAACGCTATTACTGAGTTTTCTGTGTATCGGTATTACTTGGTGTACTGTGTAACCTTATTATTGGGTGTACTGGGTATCGGTATTACTGGGTGTATAGTGTAACATTATTTCTAGGTGTTCTGGGTATTGGTAATACGGGGTGTACTGGGTATAGGTTTTACTGGGTGTACTGTGTATCGGTATTACTGGGTGTACTGGATATCGATATTGCTGGGTGCTCAGTGTATCGTATTACTGGGAGAACTGATAACCACATTACTGGGTGGACTGGGCATCTGTATGACTGGGTGTTCTGGGTATCTATATTACTGGATGTACTGTATATCGGTATTACTGTGTGTACTGGGTATCTGTATTACTGGTTGTCCTGTGTATCGGTATTACTGGGTGTATTGCGTATCCGTATTACTGGGTGTACTGTGTATCGTTATTGCTGGGTGTTCGGTGTATCGGTATTACTGGGTGTACTGGGTATCTGTATCACTGGTTGTTCTGGGTATATGTATTACTGGGTGTACTGTTTATCGTTATTACTGGGTGTACTGGGTATCGATATTACACGGTGTTCTGGTTATCTGTATTACTGGGTGTACTGCGTATCGCTATTACTATGTGTACTGGGCATCGGTATTACTGTGTGTTCTGTGTTTCGGTATTACTGGGTGCACTCGGTATCGATATTACGGGGTGTTCTGGGTATTGGTATTACTGGATGTACTGGGTATCGATATTACTGGTTGTTCTGGTTATCTGTATTACTGGGTGTACTGCGTATCGCTATTACTATGTGTACTGTGCATCAGTATTACTGTGTGTTATGTGTTTCGGTATTACTGGGTGCACTCGTTATCAATATTACTGGGTGTTCTGGGTATCTATATTACTGGGTGTAGTGTGTACCGGTATTACTTGGTGAACTGGGTATCTCTTACTGGGTGTTCTGGGTATCTGTATTATTGGTGTACTGTGTATCGGTATTACTGGGTATACTGGGAATTGTTATTACTGGGTATTCTGGGTATCTGCATTACTGGGTGTCCTGTGTATCGGTATTACTGGGTGTTCGGGAGATCAGTATTACTGCGTGTACTGTGTATCGGTAGTACTGGGTCTTCTCGGTATCGGTATTACTGGATATTTTGGGTATCTGCATTACTTCGTATATGCTCTAACTTTATTACTGGGTGTTCTGTGTAATGTTATTACTGATTTTTCTGCGTATACTGTGTAACCTTATTACTGGGTGTACTGTGTATTGGTATTACTGTGTGTACTGTTCAACATTATTACTGCGTGCACTGTGAATCAGTATTTCAGGGTGTACTGTGTATCGGTATTACTGGGTGTACTGTGTAAAATTATTACTGGGTGTACTGGGAATCAGCATTACTCGGTGTATGGGTATTGATTTTACTGGCTGTACTGGGTATCGGTATTACTAAGTGTACTGGATATCAACATTGCTGGATGCTCTGTGTATCATATTACTGGGTGTACTGTTTATCCATATTACTGGGTGCACTGGATATCGATATTACTTGGTGTCCTGGGTATCTGTATTACTGGGTGTACTGGGTATCGGTATTACTGGGTGTACTGTGTAACATTATTACTGGGTGTACTGGGAATCGGCATTACTCGGTGTATGGGTATCGGTATTACTGGATGTACTGGGTATCGATATTACTGGGTGTTCTGGTTATCTGTATTACTGGGTGTACTGTGTATCGCTATTACTATGTGTATTGGGCATCAGTATTACTGAGTGTTATGTGTTTCGGTATTACTGGGTGCACTCGTTATCAATATTACTGGGTGTTCTGGGTATCTATATTACTGGGTGTAGTGTGTACCGGTGTTACTTGGTGAACTGGATATCGCCATTACTGGGTATTCAGGAGATCAATATTACTGCGTGTACTGTGTATCGGTAGTACTGGGTCTACTCGGTATCGGTATTACTGGATATTTTGGGTATCTGCATTACTTCGTGTATGGTGTAACTTTATTACTGGGTGTTCTGTGTAATGTTATTACTGATTTTTCTGTGCATCGATATTACTGCGTATACTGTGTAACCTTATTACTGGGTGTACTGTGTATTGGTATTACTGTGTGTACTGTTCAACATTATTACTGCGTGCACTGTGAATCAGTATTTCAGGGTGTACTGTGTATCGGTATTACTGGGTGTACTGTGTAAAATTATTACTGGGTGTACTGGGAATCAGCATTACTCGGTGTATGGGTATTGATTTTACTGGCTGTACTGGGTATCGGTATTACTAAGTGTGCTGGATATCGATATTGCTGGATGCTCTGTGTATCGTATTACTGGGTGTACTGTTTATCCATATTACTGGGTGCACTGGATATCGATATTACTTGGTGTCCTGGGTATCTGTATTACTGGGTGTACTGGGTATCGGTATTACTGGGTCTTCTAAGTATCGGTATTTCTGGGTGTTCTGGGCATTGGTATTACAGGTGTACTGTGTATCGGTATTACTGGTGCATTGGGGATCAGTATTACTGGGTGTTCTGAGTAGCTGTATTACTAGGTTTACGGTGTAACTTATTACTGGGTGTTCTGTTTAACGTTATTACTGAGTGTTCTGTGTATCGGTATTACTTGGTGTACTGTGTAACCTTATTGCTGGATGTACTGGGTATCGGTATTACTGGGTGTACTGGATATCGATATTGCTGGGTGCTCTGTGCATCGTATTACTGAGTGGACTGTTAACTGCATTACTGGATAGACTGGGTATCTGTATTACTGGGTCTTCTGGGTATCCATATTATTGGGTGTACTGAGTATCAGTATTACTGGGTGTACTGGGTATTGGTATTTCTAGTTGTTCTGCGTATCTGTATTACTGGGTGCTTTTGGTATCTGTATTACTGGTTGTCCTGTGTATCGGAATTACTGGGTGTATTGAGTATCCGTATTACTGGGTGTACTGTGTATCGGTATTGCTGGGTGTCCAATGTATCGGCATTACTGGGTATACTGGGTATCTGTATCACTGGTTGTTCTGGGTATTTGTATTACTGGGTGTGCTGTTTATCGGTATTACTGGGTGTACTGGGTATCGATATTACTGGGTGTTCTGGTTATTTGTATTACTGGGTGTACTGCGTATCGCTATTACTATGTGTACTGGGCATCGGTATTACTGTGTGTTCTGTGTTTCGGTATTACTGGGTGCACTCGGTATCGGTATTACTGGGTGTACTTGGTAATCTGTATTACTGGGTGTTCTGGGTATCTATATTACTGGGTGTAGTGTGTATCGGTATTACTTGGTGAACTGGGTATCTGTATTTCTGGGTGTTCTGGGTATCTGTATTAATGGTGTACTGTGTATCGGTATTACTGGGTGTACTGGGTATTGGTATTACTGGGTGTTCTGGGTATCTGTATTTCTTGGTGTCCAGTGTATCGGTATTACTGGGTGTTCGGGCGATCAGTATTACTGCGTGTACTGTGTATCAGTAGTACTGGGACTTCTCGGTATCGCTATTACAGGGTGTTTTGGGTATCTGCATTACTTCGTGTATGGTGTAACATTATTACTGGTTGTTCTGTGCAATGTTATTACTGAGTGTTCCGTGTATCGATATTACTGCGTGTACTGTGTAACCTTATTACTGGGTGACCAGTGTATTGGTATTACTGGGTGTATGGGTATCGGTATTACTGGGTCTTCTAGGTATCGGTATTTCTGGGTGTTCTGGGTATTGGTATTACAGGTGTACTGTGTATCGGTATTACTGGTGCATTGGGGATCAGTATTACTGGGTGTTCTGGGTACCTGTATTACTAGGTGTACGGTGTAACTTATTACGGGGTGTTCTGTTTAACGCTATTACTGAGTTTTCTGTGTATCGGTATTACTTGGTGTACTGTGTAACCTTATTATTGGGTGTACTGGGTATCGGTATTACTGGGTGTATAGTGTAACATTATTTCTAGGTGTTCTGGGTATTGGTAATACGGGGTGTACTGGGTATAGGTTTTACTGGGTGTACTGTGTATCGGTATTACTGGGTGTACTGGATATCGATATTGCTGGGTGCTCAGTGTATCGTATTACTGGGAGAACTGATAACCACATTACTGGGTGGACTGGGCATCTGTATGACTGGGTGTTCTGGGTATCTATATTACTGGATGTACTGTATATCGGTATTACTGTGTGTACTGGGTATCTGTATTACTGGTTGTCCTGTGTATCGGTATTACTGGGTGTATTGCGTATCCGTATTACTGGGTGTACTGTGTATCGTTATTGCTGGGTGTTCGGTGTATCGGTATTACTGGGTGTACTGGGTATCTGTATCACTGGTTGTTCTGGGTATATGTATTACTGGGTGTACTGTTTATCGTTATTACTGGGTGTACTGGGTATCGATATTACACGGTGTTCTGGTTATCTGTATTACTGGGTGTACTGCGTATCGCTATTACTATGTGTACTGGGCATCGGTATTACTGTGTGTTCTGTGTTTCGGTATTACTGGGTGCACTCGGTATCGATATTACGGGGTGTTCTGGGTATTGGTATTACTGGATGTACTGGGTATCGATATTACTGGGTGTTCTGGTTATCTGTATTACTGGGTGTACTGCGTATCGCTATTACTATGTGTACTGTGCATCAGTATTACTGTGTGTTATGTGTTTCGGTATTACTGGGTGCACTCGTTATCAATATTACTGGGTGTTCTGGGTATCTATATTACTGGGTGTAGTGTGTACCGGTATTACTTGGTGAACTGGGTATCTCTTACTGGGTGTTCTGGGTATCTGTATTATTGGTGTACTGTGTATCGGTATTACTGGGTATACTGGGAATTGTTATTACTGGGTATTCTGGGTATCTGCATTACTGGGTGTCCTGTGTATCGGTATTACTGGGTGTTCGGGAGATCAGTATTACTGCGTGTACTGTGTATCGGTAGTACTGGGTCTTCTCGGTATCGGTATTACTGGATATTTTGGGTATCTGCATTACTTCGTATATGCTCTAACTTTATTACTGGGTGTTCTGTGTAATGTTATTACTGATTTTTCTGTGCATCGATATTACTGCGTATACTGTGTAACCTTATTACTGGGTGTACTGTGTATTGGTATTACTGTGTGTACTGTTCAACATTATTACTGCGTGCACTGTGAATCAGTATTTCAGGGTGTACTGTGTATCGCTATTACTGGGTGTACTGTGTAAAATTATTACTGGGTGTACTGGGAATCAGCATTACTCGGTGTATGGGTATTGATTTTACTGGCTGTACTGGGTATCGGTATTACTAAGTGTACTGGATATCAACATTGCTGGATGCTCTGTGTATCATATTACTGGGTGTACTGTTTATCCATATTACTGGGTGCACTGGATATCGATATTACTTGGTGTCCTGGGTATCTGTATTACTGGGTGTACTGGGTATCGGTATTACTGGGTCTTCTAGGTATCGGTATTTCTGGGTGTTCTGGGCATTGGTATTACAGGTGTACTGTGTATCGGTATTACTGGTGCATTGGGGATCAGTGTTACTGGGTGTTCTGAGTAGCTGTATTGCTAGGTTTACGGTGTAACTTATTACTGGGTGTTCTGTTTAACGTTATTACTGAGTGTTCTGTGTATCAGTATTACTTGGTGTACTGTGTAACCTTATTGCTGGATGTACTGGGTATCGGCATTACTGGGTGTATAGTGTAACATTATTACTGGTTGTTCTGGGAAATGGTAATACTGGGTGTACTGGGTATTGGTAAAACTGGGTGTACTGGATATCGATATTGCTGGGTGCTCTGTGTATCGTATTACTGAGTGGACTGCTAACCGCATTACTGGATAGACTGGGTATCTGTATGACTGGGTGTTCTGGGTATCTATATTACTGGATGTACTGTGTATCGGTATTACTGGGTGTACTGGGTATCTGTATTACTGGGTGTTCTGGGTATCTATATTATTGGGTGTACTGCGTATCTGTATTACTGGGTGTACTGGGTATTGGTATTTCTAGTTGTTCTGTGTATCTGTATTACTGGGTGCTTTTGGTATCTGTATTACTGGTTGTCCTGTGTATCGGTATTACTGGGTGTATTTCGTATCCGTATTACTGGGTGTACTGTGTATCGGTATTGCTGGGTGTTCGGTGTATCGGTATTACTGGGTGTACTGGGTATCTGTATCACTGGATGTTCTGGGTATTTGTATTACTGGGTGTACTGTTTATCGGTATTACTGGGTGTACTTGGTATCGATATTACTGGGTGTTCTGGTTATCTGTATTACTGGGTGTACTATGTATCGCTATTACTATGTGTACTGGGCATCGGTTTTACTGTGTGTTCTGTGTTTCGGTATTACTGGGTGCACTCGGTATCGATATTATGGGGTGTTCTAGGTATCGGTATTACTGGATGTACTGGGTATCGATATTACTGGGTGTTCTGGTTATTTCTATTACTGGGTGTACTGCGTTTCGCTATTACGATGTGTACTGGTCATCGGTATTACTGTGTGTTCTGTGTTTCGGTATTACTGGGTGCACTCGGTAACGGTATTACTGGGTGTTTTGGGTATCTATATTATTGGGTGTACTGTGTATCTGTATTACTGGGTGTACTGGGTATTGGCATTACTAGTTGTTCTGCGTATCTGTATTACTGGGTGCTTTTGGTATCTGTATTACTGGTTGTCCTGTGTATCGATATAACTGGGTGTACTGTGTATCCGTATTACTGGGTGTACTGTGTATCGGTATTGCTGGGTGTTTGGTGTATTGGTGTTACTGGGTGTACTGGGTATCTGTATTACTGGGTGTTCTGGGTATCGATATTACTGGGTGTAGTGTGTATCGGTATTACTGGGTGTACTGGGTTTCGATATTACTATGTGTACTGGGCATCGGTATTACTGTGTGTTCTGTGTTTCGGTATTACTAGGTGCACTCGGTATCGATATTACGGGGTGTTCTGGGTATCGGTATTACTGGATGTACTGGGTATCGATATTACTGGGTGTTCTGGTTATTTGTATTACTGGGTGTACTGCGTATCGCTATTACTATGTGTACTGGGCATCGGTATTACTGTGTGTTCTGTGTTTCGGTATTGCTGGGTGCACTCGGTATCGGTATTACTGGGTGTACTTGGTATCTGTATTACTGGGTGTTCTGGGTATCTATATTACTGGGTGTAGTGTGTATCGGTATTACTTGGTGAACTGGGTATCTGTATTTCTGGGTGTTCTGGGTATCTGTATTAATGGTGTACTGTGTATCGGTATTACTGGGTGTACTGGGTATTGGTATTACTGGGTGTTCTGGGTATCTGTATTTCTTGGTGTCCAGTGTATCGGTATTACTGGGTGTTCGGGCGATCAGTATTACTGCGTGTACTGTGTATCAGTAGTACTGGGACTTCTCGGTATCGCTATTACAGGGTGTTTTGGGTATCTGCATTACTTCGTGTATGGTGTAACTTTATTACTGGTTGTTCTGTGCAATGTTATTACTGAGTGTTCCGTGTATCGATATTACTGCGTGTACTGTGTAACCTTATTACTGGGTGACCTGTGTATTGGTATTACTGGGTGTATGGGTATCGGTATTACTGGGTCTTCTAGGTATCGGTATTTCTGGGTGTTCTGGGTATTGGTATTACAGGTGTACTGTGTATCGGTATTACTGGTGCATTGGGGATCAGTATTACTGGGTGTTCTGGGTAGCTGTATTACTAGGTGTACGGTGTAACTTATTACGGGGTGTTCTGTTTAACGTTATTACTGAGTTTTCTGTGTATCGGTATTACTTGGTGTACTGTGTAACCTTATTATTGGGTGTACTGGGTATCGGTATTACTGGGTGTATAGTGTAACATTATTTCTAGGTGTTCTGGGTATTGGTAATACGGGGTGTACTGGGTATCGGTTTTACTGGGTGTACTGTGTATCGGTATTACTGGGTGTACTGGATATCGATATTGCTGGGTGCTCAGTGTATCGTATTACTGGGTGGACTGATAACCACATTACTGGGTGGACTGGGCATCTGTATGACTGGGTGTTCTGGGTATCTATATTACTGGATGTACCTAATATCGGTATTACTGTGTGTACTGGGTATCTGTATTACTGGTTGTCCTGTGTATCGGTATTACTGGGTGTATTGCGTATCCGTATTACTGGGTGTACTGTGTATCGGTATTGCTGGGTGTTCGGCGTATCGGTATTACTGGGTGTACTGGGTATCTGTATCACTGGTTGTTCTGGGTATATGTATTACTGGGTGTACTGTTTATCGTTATGACTGGGTGTACTGGGTATCGATATTACACGGTGTTCTGGTTATCTGTATTACTGGGTGTACTGCGTATCGCTATTACTATGTGTACTGGGCATCGGTATTACTGTGTGTTCTGTGTTTCGGTATTACTGGGTGCACTCGGTATCGATATTACGGGGTGTTCTGGGTATTGGTATTACTGGATGTACTGGGTATCGATATTACTGGGTGTTCTGGTTATCTGTATTACTGGGTGTACTGCGTATCACTATTACTATGTGTACTGGGCATGAGTATTACTGTGTGTTATGTGTTTCGGTATTACTGGGTGCACTCGTTATCAATATTACTGGGTGTTCTGGGTATCTATATTACTGGGTGTAGTGTGTACCGGTATTACTTGGTGAACTGGGTATCTATTACTGGGTGTTCTGGGTATCTGTATTATTGGTGTACTGTGTATCGGTATTACTGGGTATACTGGGAATTGTTATTACTGGGTATTCTGGGTATCTGCATTACTGGGTGTCCTGTGTATCGGTATTACTGGGTGTTCGGGAGATCAGTATTACTGCGTGTACTGTGTATCGGTAGTACTGGGTCTTCTCGGTATCGGTATTACTGGATATTTTGGGTATCTGCATTACTTCGTATATGCTCTAACTTTATTACTGGGTGTTCTGTGTAATGTTATTACTGATTTTTCTGTGCATCGATATTACTGCGTATACTGTGTAACCTTATTACTGGGTGTACTGTGTATTGGTATTACTGTGTGTACTGTTCAACATTATTACTGCGTGCACTGTGAATCAGTATTTCAGGGTGTACTGTGTATCGGTATTACTGGGTGTACTGTGTAAAATTATTACTGGGTGTACTGGGAATCAGCATTACTCGGTGTATGGGTATTGATTTTACTGGCTGTACTGGGTATCGGTATTACTAAGTGTACTGGATATCAACATTGCTGGATGCTCTGTGTATCGTATTACTGGGTGTACTGTTTATCCATATTACTGGGTGCACTGGATATCAATATTACTTGGTGTCCTGGGTATCTGTATTACTGGGTGTACTGGGTATCGGTATTACTGGGTCTTCTAGATATCGGTATTTCTGGGTGTTCTGGGCATTGGTATTACAGGTGTACTGTGTATCGGTATTACTGGTGCATTGGGGATCAGTATTACTGGGTGTTCTGAGTAGCTGTATTACTAGGTTTACGGTGTAACTTATTACTGGGTGTTCTGTTTAACGTTATTACTGAGTGTTCTGTGTATCAGTATTACTTGGTGTACTGTGTAACCTTATTGCTGGATGTACTGGGTATCGGCATTACTGGGTGTATAGTGTAACATTATTACTGGTTGTTCTGGGAATTGGTAATACTGGGTGTACTGGGTATTGGTATTACTGGGTGTACTGGATATCGATATTGCTGGGTGCTCTGTGTATCGTATTACTGAGTGGACTGCTAACCGCATTACTGGATAGACTGGGTATCTGTATGACTGGGTGTTTTGGGTATCTATATTACTGGATGTACTGTGTATCGGTATTACTGGGTGTACTTGGTATCTGTATTACTGGGTGTTCTGGGTATCTATATTATTGGGTGTACTGTGTATCGGTATTACTGGGTGTACTGGGTATCTGTATTACTGGGTGTTCTGGGTATCTATATTATTGGGTGTACTGCGTATCTGTATTACTGGGTGTACTGGGTATTGGTATTTCTAGTTGTTCTGTGTATCTGTATTACTGGGTGCTTTTGGTATCTGTATTACTGGTTGTCCTGTGTATCGGTATTACTGGGTGTATTTCGTATCCGTATTACTGGGTGTACTGTGTATCGGTATTGCTGGGTGTTCGGTGTATCGGTATTACTGGGTGTACTGGGTATCTGTATCACTGGATGTTCTGGGTATTTGTATTACTGGGTGTACTGTTTATCGGTATTACTGGGTGTACTTGGTATCGATATTACTGGGTGTTCTGGTTATCTGTATTACTGGGTGTACTATGTATCGCTATTACTATGTGTACTGGGCATCGGTTTTACTGTGTGTTCTGTGTTTCGGTATTACTGGGTGCACTCGGTATCGATATTATGGGGTGTTCTAGGTATCGGTATTACTGGATGTACTGGGTATCGATATTACTGGGTGTTCTGGTTATTTCTATTACTGGGTGTACTGCGTTTCGCTATTACGATGTGTACTGGTCATCGGTATTACTGTGTGTTCTGTGTTTCGGTATTACTGGGTGCACTCGGTAACGGTATTACTGGGTGTTTTGGGTATCTATATTATTGGGTGTACTGTGTATCTGTATTACTGGGTGTACTGGGTATTGGCATTACTAGTTGTTCTGCGTATCTGTATTACTGGGTGCTTTTGGTATCTGTATTACTGGTTGTCCTGTGTATCGATATAACTGGGTGTACTGTGTATCCGTATTACTGGGTGTACTGTGTATCGGTATTGCTGGGTGTTTGGTGTATTGGTGTTACTGGGTGTACTGGGTATCTGTATTACTGGGTGTTCTGGGTATCGATATTACTGGGTGTAGTGTGTATCGGTATTACTGGGTGTACTGGGTTTCGATATTACTATGTGTACTGGGCATCGGTATTACTGTGTGTTCTGTGTTTCGGTATTACTAGGTGCACTCGGTATCGATATTACGGGGTGTTCTGGGTATCGGTATTACTGGATGTACTGGGTATCGATATTACTGGGTGTTCTGGTTATTTGTATTACTGGGTGTACTGCGTATCGCTATTACTATGTGTACTGGGCATCGGTATTACTGTGTGTTCTGTGTTTCGGTATTGCTGGGTGCACTCGGTATCGGTATTACTGGGTGTACTTGGTATCTGTATTACTGGGTGTTCTGGGTATCTATATTACTGGGTGTAGTGTGTATCGGTATTACTTGGTGAACTGGGTATCTGTATTTCTGGGTGTTCTGGGTATCTGTATTAATGGTGTACTGTGTATCGGTATTACTGGGTGTACTGGGTATTGGTATTACTGGGTGTTCTGGGTATCTGTATTTCTTGGTGTCCAGTGTATCGGTATTACTGGGTGTTCGGGCGATCAGTATTACTGCGTGTACTGTGTATCAGTAGTACTGGGACTTCTCGGTATCGCTATTACAGGGTGTTTTGGGTATCTGCATTACTTCGTGTATGGTGTAACTTTATTACTGGTTGTTCTGTGCAATGTTATTACTGAGTGTTCCGTGTATCGATATTACTGCGTGTACTGTGTAACCTTATTACTGGGTGACCTGTGTATTGGTATTACTGGGTGTATGGGTATCGGTATTACTGGGTCTTCTAGGTATCGGTATTTCTGGGTGTTCTGGGTATTGGTATTACAGGTGTACTGTGTATCGGTATTACTGGTGCATTGGGGATCAGTATTACTGGGTGTTCTGGGTAGCTGTATTACTAGGTGTACGGTGTAACTTATTACGGGGTGTTCTGTTTAACGTTATTACTGAGTTTTCTGTGTATCGGTATTACTTGGTGTACTGTGTAACCTTATTATTGGGTGTACTGGGTATCGGTATTACTGGGTGTATAGTGTAACATTATTTCTAGGTGTTCTGGGTATTGGTAATACGGGGTGTACTGGGTATCGGTTTTACTGGGTGTACTGTGTATCGGTATTACTGGGTGTACTGGATATCGATATTGCTGGGTGCTCAGTGTATCGTATTACTGGGTGGACTGATAACCACATTACTGGGTGGACTGGGCATCTGTATGACTGGGTGTTCTGGGTATCTATATTACTGGATGTACCTAATATCGGTATTACTGTGTGTACTGGGTATCTGTATTACTGGTTGTCCTGTGTATCGGTATTACTGGGTGTATTGCGTATCCGTATTACTGGGTGTACTGTGTATCGGTATTGCTGGGTGTTCGGCGTATCGGTATTACTGGGTGTACTGGGTATCTGTATCACTGGTTGTTCTGGGTATATGTATTACTGGGTGTACTGTTTATCGTTATGACTGGGTGTACTGGGTATCGATATTACACGGTGTTCTGGTTATCTGTATTACTGGGTGTACTGCGTATCGCTATTACTATGTGTACTGGGCATCGGTATTACTGTGTGTTCTGTGTTTCGGTATTACTGGGTGCACTCGGTATCGATATTACGGGGTGTTCTGGGTATTGGTATTACTGGATGTACTGGGTATCGATATTACTGGGTGTTCTGGTTATCTGTATTACTGGGTGTACTGCGTATCACTATTACTATGTGTACTGGGCATGAGTATTACTGTGTGTTATGTGTTTCGGTATTACTGGGTGCACTCGTTATCAATATTACTGGGTGTTCTGGGTATCTATATTACTGGGTGTAGTGTGTACCGGTATTACTTGGTGAACTGGGTATCTATTACTGGGTGTTCTGGGTATCTGTATTATTGGTGTACTGTGTATCGGTATTACTGGGTATACTGGGAATTGTTATTACTGGGTATTCTGGGTATCTGCATTACTGGGTGTCCTGTGTATCGGTATTACTGGGTGTTCGGGAGATCAGTATTACTGCGTGTACTGTGTATCGGTAGTACTGGGTCTTCTCGGTATCGGTATTACTGGATATTTTGGGTATCTGCATTACTTCGTATATGCTCTAACTTTATTACTGGGTGTTCTGTGTAATGTTATTACTGATTTTTCTGTGCATCGATATTACTGCGTATACTGTGTAACCTTATTACTGGGTGTACTGTGTATTGGTATTACTGTGTGTACTGTTCAACATTATTACTGCGTGCACTGTGAATCAGTATTTCAGGGTGTACTGTGTATCGGTATTACTGGGTGTACTGTGTAAAATTATTACTGGGTGTACTGGGAATCAGCATTACTCGGTGTATGGGTATTGATTTTACTGGCTGTACTGGGTATCGGTATTACTAAGTGTACTGGATATCAACATTGCTGGATGCTCTGTGTATCATATTACTGGGTGTACTGTTTATCCATATTACTGGGTGCACTGGATATCGATATTACTTGGTGTCCTGGGTATCTGTATTACTGGGTGTACTGGGTATCGGTATTACTGGGTCTTCTAGATATCGGTATTTCTGGGTGTTCTGGGCATTGGTATTACAGGTGTACTGTGTATCGGTATTACTGGTGCATTGGGGATCAGTATTACTGGGTGTTCTGAGTAGCTGTATTACTAGGTTTACGGTGTAACTTATTACTGGGTGTTCTGTTTAACGTTATTACTGAGTGTTCTGTGTATCAGTATTACTTGGTGTACTGTGTAACCTTATTGCTGGATGTACTGGGTATCGGCATTACTGGGTGTATAGTGTAACATTATTACTGGTTGTTCTGGGAATTGGTAATACTGGGTGTACTGGGTATTGGTATTACTGGGTGTACTGGATATCGATATTGCTGGGTGCTCTGTGTATCGTATTACTGAGTGGACTGCTAACCGCATTACTGGATAGACTGGGTATCTGTATGACTGGGTGTTTTGGGTATCTATATTACTGGATGTACTGTGTATCGGTATTACTGGGTGTACTTGGTATCTGTATTACTGGGTGTTCTGGGTATCTATATTATTGGGTGTACTGTGTATCGGTATTACTGGGTGTACTGGGTATCTGTATTACTGGGTGTTCTGGGTATCTATATTATTGGGTGTACTGCGTATCTGTATTACTGGGTGTACTGGGTATTGGTATTTCTAGTTGTTCTGTGTATCTGTATTACTGGGTGCTTTTGGTATCTGTATTACTGGTTGTCCTGTGTATCGGTATTACTGGGTGTATTTCGTATCCGTATTACTGGGTGTACTGTGTATCGGTATTGCTGGGTGTTCGGTGTATCGGTATTACTGGGTGTACTGGGTATCTGTATCACTGGATGTTCTGGGTATTTGTATTACTGGGTGTACTGTTTATCGGTATTACTGGGTGTACTTGGTATCGATATTACTGGGTGTTCTGGTTATCTGTATTACTGGGTGTACTATGTATCGCTATTACTATGTGTACTGGGCATCGGTTTTACTGTGTGTTCTGTGTTTCGGTATTACTGGGTGCACTCGGTATCGATATTATGGGGTGTTCTAGGTATCGGTATTACTGGATGTACTGGGTATCGATATTACTGGGTGTTCTGGTTATTTCTATTACTGGGTGTACTGCGTTTCGCTATTACGATGTGTACTGGTCATCGGTATTACTGTGTGTTCTGTGTTTCGGTATTACTGGGTGCACTCGGTAACGGTATTACTGGGTGTTTTGGGTATCTATATTATTGGGTGTACTGTGTATCTGTATTACTGGGTGTACTGGGTATTGGCATTACTAGTTGTTCTGCGTATCTGTATTACTGGGTGCTTTTGGTATCTGTATTACTGGTTGTCCTGTGTATCGATATAACTGGGTGTACTGTGTATCCGTATTACTGGGTGTACTGTGTATCGGTATTGCTGGGTGTTTGGTGTATTGGTGTTACTGGGTGTACTGGGTATCTGTATTACTGGGTGTTCTGGGTATCGATATTACTGGGTGTAGTGTGTATCGGTATTACTGGGTGTACTGGGTTTCGATATTACTATGTGTACTGGGCATCGGTATTACTGTGTGTTCTGTGTTTCGGTATTACTAGGTGCACTCGGTATCGATATTACGGGGTGTTCTGGGTATCGGTATTACTGGATGTACTGGGTATCGATATTACTGGGTGTTCTGGTTATTTGTATTACTGGGTGTACTGCGTATCGCTATTACTATGTGTACTGGGCATCGGTATTACTGTGTGTTCTGTGTTTCGGTATTGCTGGGTGCACTCGGTATCGGTATTACTGGGTGTACTTGGTATCTGTATTACTGGGTGTTCTGGGTATCTATATTACTGGGTGTAGTGTGTATCGGTATTACTTGGTGAACTGGGTATCTGTATTTCTGGGTGTTCTGGGTATCTGTATTAATGGTGTACTGTGTATCGGTATTACTGGGTGTACTGGGTATTGGTATTACTGGGTGTTCTGGGTATCTGTATTTCTTGGTGTCCAGTGTATCGGTATTACTGGGTGTTCGGGCGATCAGTATTACTGCGTGTACTGTGTATCAGTAGTACTGGGACTTCTCGGTATCGCTATTACAGGGTGTTTTGGGTATCTGCATTACTTCGTGTATGGTGTAACTTTATTACTGGTTGTTCTGTGCAATGTTATTACTGAGTGTTCCGTGTATCGATATTACTGCGTGTACTGTGTAACCTTATTACTGGGTGACCTGTGTATTGGTATTACTGGGTGTATGGGTATCGGTATTACTGGGTCTTCTAGGTATCGGTATTTCTGGGTGTTCTGGGTATTGGTATTACAGGTGTACTGTGTATCGGTATTACTGGTGCATTGGGGATCAGTATTACTGGGTGTTCTGGGTAGCTGTATTACTAGGTGTACGGTGTAACTTATTACGGGGTGTTCTGTTTAACGTTATTACTGAGTTTTCTGTGTATCGGTATTACTTGGTGTACTGTGTAACCTTATTATTGGGTGTACTGGGTATCGGTATTACTGGGTGTATAGTGTAACATTATTTCTAGGTGTTCTGGGTATTGGTAATACGGGGTGTACTGGGTATCGGTTTTACTGGGTGTACTGTGTATCGGTATTACTGGGTGTACTGGATATCGATATTGCTGGGTGCTCAGTGTATCGTATTACTGGGTGGACTGATAACCACATTACTGGGTGGACTGGGCATCTGTATGACTGGGTGTTCTGGGTATCTATATTACTGGATGTACCTAATATCGGTATTACTGTGTGTACTGGGTATCTGTATTACTGGTTGTCCTGTGTATCGGTATTACTGGGTGTATTGCGTATCCGTATTACTGGGTGTACTGTGTATCGGTATTGCTGGGTGTTCGGCGTATCGGTATTACTGGGTGTACTGGGTATCTGTATCACTGGTTGTTCTGGGTATATGTATTACTGGGTGTACTGTTTATCGTTATGACTGGGTGTACTGGGTATCGATATTACACGGTGTTCTGGTTATCTGTATTACTGGGTGTACTGCGTATCGCTATTACTATGTGTACTGGGCATCGGTATTACTGTGTGTTCTGTGTTTCGGTATTACTGGGTGCACTCGGTATCGATATTACGGGGTGTTCTGGGTATTGGTATTACTGGATGTACTGGGTATCGATATTACTGGGTGTTCTGGTTATCTGTATTACTGGGTGTACTGCGTATCACTATTACTATGTGTACTGGGCATGAGTATTACTGTGTGTTATGTGTTTCGGTATTACTGGGTGCACTCGTTATCAATATTACTGGGTGTTCTGGGTATCTATATTACTGGGTGTAGTGTGTACCGGTATTACTTGGTGAACTGGGTATCTATTACTGGGTGTTCTGGGTATCTGTATTATTGGTGTACTGTGTATCGGTATTACTGGGTATACTGGGAATTGTTATTACTGGGTATTCTGGGTATCTGCATTACTGGGTGTCCTGTGTATCGGTATTACTGGGTGTTCGGGAGATCAGTATTACTGCGTGTACTGTGTATCGGTAGTACTGGGTCTTCTCGGTATCGGTATTACTGGATATTTTGGGTATCTGCATTACTTCGTATATGCTCTAACTTTATTACTGGGTGTTCTGTGTAATGTTATTACTGATTTTTCTGTGCATCGATATTACTGCGTATACTGTGTAACCTTATTACTGGGTGTACTGTGTATTGGTATTACTGTGTGTACTGTTCAACATTATTACTGCGTGCACTGTGAATCAGTATTTCAGGGTGTACTGTGTATCGGTATTACTGGGTGTACTGTGTAAAATTATTACTGGGTGTACTGGGAATCAGCATTACTCGGTGTATGGGTATTGATTTTACTGGCTGTACTGGGTATCGGTATTACTAAGTGTACTGGATATCAACATTGCTGGATGCTCTGTGTATCATATTACTGGGTGTACTGTTTATCCATATTACTGGGTGCACTGGATATCGATATTACTTGGTGTCCTGGGTATCTGTATTACTGGGTGTACTGGGTATCGGTATTACTGGGTCTTCTAGATATCGGTATTTCTGGGTGTTCTGGGCATTGGTATTACAGGTGTACTGTGTATCGGTATTACTGGTGCATTGGGGATCAGTATTACTGGGTGTTCTGAGTAGCTGTATTACTAGGTTTACGGTGTAACTTATTACTGGGTGTTCTGTTTAACGTTATTACTGAGTGTTCTGTGTATCAGTATTACTTGGTGTACTGTGTAACCTTATTGCTGGATGTACTGGGTATCGGCATTACTGGGTGTATAGTGTAACATTATTACTGGTTGTTCTGGGAATTGGTAATACTGGGTGTACTGGGTATTGGTATTACTGGGTGTACTGGATATCGATATTGCTGGGTGCTCTGTGTATCGTATTACTGAGTGGACTGCTAACCGCATTACTGGATAGACTGGGTATCTGTATGACTGGGTGTTTTGGGTATCTATATTACTGGATGTACTGTGTATCGGTATTACTGGGTGTACTTGGTATCTGTATTACTGGGTGTTCTGGGTATCTATATTATTGGGTGTACTGCGTATCTGTATTACTGGGTGTACTGGGTATTGGTATTTCTAGTTGTTCTGCGTATCTGTATTACTGGGTGCTTTTGGTATCTGTATTACTGGTTGTCCTGTGTATCGGTATTACTGGGTGTATTTCGTATCCGTATTACTGGGTGTACTGTGTATCGGTATTGCTGGGTGTTCGGTGTATCGGTATTACTGGGTGTACTGGGTATCTGTATCACTGGATGTTCTGGGTATTTGTATTACTGGGTGTACTGTTTATCGGTATTACTGGGTGTACTTGGTATCGATATTACTGGGTGTTCTGGTTATCTGTATTACTGGGTGTACTATGTATCGCTATTACTATGTGTACTGGGCATCGGTATTACTGTGTGTTCTGTGTTTCGGTATTACTGGGTGCACTCGGTATCGATATTACGGGGTGTTCTGGGTATCGGTATTACTGGATGTACTGGGTATCGATATTACTGGGTGTTCTGGTTATTTCTATTACTGGGTGTACTGCGTTTCGCTATTACGATGTGTACTGGTCATCGGTATTACTGTGTGTTCTGTGTTTCGGTATTACTGGGTGCACTCGGTAACGGTATTACTGGGTGTTCTGGGTATCTATATTATTGGGTGTACTGTGTATCTGTATTACTGGGTGTACTGGGTATTGGCATTACTAGTTGTTCTGCGTATCTGTATTACTGGGTGCTTTTGGTATCTGTATTACTGGTTGTCCTGTGTATCGATATAACTGGGTGTACTGTGTATCCGTATTACTGGGTGTACTGTGTATCGGTATTGCTGGGTGTTTGGTGTATTGGTGTTACTGTGTGTAGTGGGTATCTGTATTACTGGGTGTTCTGGGTATCGATATTACTGGGTGTAGTGTGTATCGGTATTACTGGGTGTACTGGGTTTCGATATTACTATGTGTACTGGGCATCGGTATTACTGTGTGTTATGTGTTTCGGTATTACTGGGTGCACTCGTTATCAATATTACTGGGTGTTCTGGGTATCTATATTACTGGGTGTAGTGTGTACCGGTATTACTTGGTGAACTGGGTATCTATTACTGGGTGTTCTGGGTATCTGTATTATTGGTGTACTGTGTATCGGTATTACTGGGTATACTGAGAATTGTTATTACTGGGTATTCTGGGTATCTGCATTACTGGGTGTCCTGTGTATCGGTATTACTGGGTGTTCGGGAGATCAGTATTACTGCGTGTACTGTGTATCGGTAGTACTGGGTCTTCTCGGTATCGGTATTACTGGATATTTTGGGTATCTGCATTACTTCGTATATGCTCTATCTTTATTACTGGGTGTTCTGTGTAATGTTATTACTGATTTTTCTGTGCATCGATATTACTGCGTATACTGTGTAACCTTATTACTGGGTGTACTGTGTATTGGTATTACTGTGTGTACTGTTCAACATTATTACTGCGTGCACTGTGAATCAGTATTTCAGGGTGTACTGTGTATCGGTATTACTGGGTGTACTGTGTAAAATTATTACTGGGTGTACTGGGAATCAGCATTACTCGGTGTATGGGTATTGATTTTACTGGCTGTACTGGGTATCGGTATTACTAAGTGTACTGGATATCAACATTGCTGGATGCTCTGTGTATCGTATTACTGGGTGTACTGTTTATCCATATTACTGGGTGCACTGGATATCGATATTACTTGGTGTCCTGGGTATCTGTATTACTGGGTGTACTGGGTATCGGTATTACTGGGTCTTCTAGGTATCGGTATTTCTGGGTGTTCTGGGCATTGGTATTACAGGTGTACTGTGTATCGGTATTACTGGTGCATTGGGGATCAGTATTACTGGGTGTTCTGAGTAGCTGTATTGCTAGGTTTACGGTGTAACTTATTACTGGGTGTTCTGTTTAACGTTATTACTGAGTGTTCTGTGTATCAGTATTACTTGGTGTACTGTGTAACCTTATTGCTGGATGTACTGGGTATCGGCATTACTGGGTGTATAGTGTAACATTATTACTGGTTGTTCTGGGAATTGGTAATACTGGGTGTACTGGGTATTGGTATTACTGGGTGTACTGGATATCGATATTGCTGGGTGCTCTGTGTATCGTATTACTGAGTGGACTGTTAACCGCATTACTGGATAGACTGGGTATCTGTATGACTGGGTGTTCTGGGTATCTATATTACTGGATGTACTGTGTATCGGTATTACTGGGTGTACTGGGTATCTGTATTACTGGGTGTTCTGGGTATCTATATTATTGGGTGTACTGCGTATCTGTATTACTGGGTGTACTGGGTATTGGTATTTCTAGTTGTTCTGCGTATCTGTATTACTGGGTGCTTTTGGTATCTGTATTACTGGTTGTCCTGTGTATCGGTATTACTGGGTGTATTTCGTATCCGTATTACTGGGTGTACTGTGTATCGGTATTGCTGGGTGTTCGGTGTATCGGTATTACTGGGTGTACTGGGTATCTGTATCACTGGATGTTCTGGGTATTTGTATCACTGGGTGTACTGTTTATCGGTATTACTGGGTGTACTTGGTATCGATATTACTGGGTGTTCTGGTTATCTGTATTACTGGGTGTACTATGTATCGCTATTACTATGTGTACTGGGCATCGGTATTACTGTGTGTTCTGTGTTTCGGTATTACTGGGTGCACTCGGTATCGATATTACGGGGTGTTCTGGGTATCGGTATTACTGGATGTACTGGGTATCGATATTACTGGGTGTTCTGGTTATTTCTATTACTGGGTGTACTGCGTTTCGCTATTACGATGTGTACTGGTCATCGGTATTACTGTGTGTTCTGTGTTTCGGTATTACTGGGTGTACTGGGTATCTGTATTACTGGGTGTTCTGGGTATCTATATTATTGGGTGTACTGCGTATCTGTATTACTGGGTGTACTGGGTATTGGTATTTCTAGTTGTTCTGCGTATCTGTATTACTGGGTGCTTTTGGTATCTGTATTACTGGTTGTCCTGTGTATCGGTATTACTGGGTGTATTTCGTATCCGTATTACTGGGTGTACTGTGTATCGGTATTGCTGGGTGTTCGGTGTATCGGTATTACTGGGTGTACTGGGTATCTGTATCACTGGATGTTCTGGGTATTTGTATTACTGGGTGTACTGTTTATCGGTATTACTGGGTGTACTTGGTATCGATATTACTGGGTGTTCTGGTTATCTGTATTACTGGGTGTACTATGTATCGCTATTACTATGTGTACTGGGCATCGGTATTACTGTGTGTTCTGTGTTTCGGTATTACTGGGTGCACTCGGTATCGATATTACGGGGTGTTCTGGGTATCGGTATTACTGGATGTACTGGGTATCGATATTACTGGGTGTTCTGGTTATTTCTATTACTGGGTGTACTGCGTTTCGCTATTACGATGTGTACTGGTCATCGGTATTACTGTGTGTTCTGTGTTTCGGTATTACTGGGTGCACTCGGTAACGGTATTACTGGGTGTTCTGGGTATCTATATTATTGGGTGTACTGTGTATCTGTATTACTGGGTGTACTGGGTATTGGCATTACTAGTTGTTCTGCGTATCTGTATTACTGGGTGCTTTTGGTATCTGTATTACTGGTTGTCCTGTGTATCGATATAACTGGGTGTACTGTGTATCCGTATTACTGGGTGTACTGTGTATCGGTATTGCTGGGTGTTTGGTGTATTGGTGTTACTGGATGTACTGGGTATCGATATTACTGGGTGTTCTGGTTATCTGTATTACTGGGTGTACTGCGTATCGCTATTACTATGTGTACTGGGCATCTGTATTACTGTGTGTTATGTGTTTCGGTATTACTGGGTGCACTCGTTATCAATATTACTGGGTGTTCTGGGTATCTATATTACTGGGTGTAGTGTGTACCGGTATTACTTGGTGAACTGGGTATCTATTACTGGGTGTTCTGGGTATCTGTATTATTGGTGTACTGTGTATCGGTATTACTGGGTATACTGAGAATTGTTATTACTGGGTATTCTGGGTATCTGCATTACTGGGTGTCCTGTGTATCGGTATTACTGGGTGTTCGGGAGATGAGTATGACTGCGTGTATTGTGTATCGGTAGTACTGGGTCTTCTCGGTATCGGTATTACTGGATATTTTGGGTATCTGCATTACTTCGTATATGCTCTAACTTTATTACTGGGTGTTCTGTGTAATGTTATTACTGATTTTTCTGTGCATCGATATTACTGCGTATACTGTGTAACATTATTACTGGGTGTACTGTGTATTGGTATTACTGTGTGTACTGTTCAACATTATTACTGCGTGCACTGTGAATCAGTATTTCAGGGTGTACTGTGTATCGGTATTACTGGGTGTACTGTGTAAAATTATTACTGGGTGTACTGGGAATCAGCATTACTCGGTGTATGGGTATTGATTTTACTGGCTGTACTGGGTATCGGTATTACTAAGTGTACTGGATATCAACATTGCTGGATGCTCTGTGTATCGTATTACTGGGTGTACTGTTTATCCATATTACTGGGTGCACTGGATATCGATATTACTTGGTGTCCTGGGTATCTGTATTACTGGGTGTACTGGGTATCGGTATTACTGGGTCTTCTAGGTATCGGTATTTCTGGGTGTTCTGGGCATTGGTATTACAGGTGTACTGTGTATCGGTATTACTGGTGCATTGGGGATCAGTATTACTGGGTGTTCTGAGTAGCTGTATTGCTAGGTTTACGGTGTAACTTATTACTGGGTGTTCTGTTTAACGTTATTACTGAGTGTTCTGTGTATCAGTATTACTTGGTGTACTGTGTAACCTTATTGCTGGATGTACTGGGTATCGGCATTACTGGGTGTATAGTGTAACATTATTACTGGTTGTTCTGGGAATTGGTAATACTGGGTGTACTGGGTATTGGTATTACTGGGTGTACTGGATATCGATATTGCTGGGTGCTCTGTGTATCGTATTACTGAGTGGACTGCTAACCGCATTACTGGATAGACTGGGTATCTGTATGACTGGGTGTTCTGGGTATCTATATTACTGGATGTACTGTGTATCGGTATTACTGGGTGTACTGGGTATCTGTATTACTGGGTGTTCTGGGTATCTATATTATTGGGGGAACTGCGTATCTGTATTACTGGGTGTACTGGGTATTGGTATTTCTAGTTGTTCTGCGTATCTGTATTACTGGGTGCTTTTGGTATCTGTATTACTGGTTGTCCTGTGTATCGGTATTACTGGGTGTATTTCGTATCCATATTACTGGGTGTACTGTGTATCGGTATTGCTGGGTGTTCGGTGTATCGGTATTACTGGGTGTACTGGGTATCTGTATCACTGGATGTTCTGGGTATTTGTATTACTGGGTGTACTGTTTATCGGTATTACTGGGTGTACTTGGTATCGATATTACTGGGTGTTCTGGTTATCTGTATTACTGGGTGTACTATGTATCGCTATTACTATGTGTACTGGGCATCGGTATTACTGTGTGTTCTGTTTTTCGGTATTACTGGGTGCACTCGGTATCGATATTACGGGGTGTTCTGGGTATCGGTATTACTGGATGTACTGGGTATCGATATTACTGGGTGTTCTGGTTATTTCTATTACTGGGTGTACTGCGTTTCGCTATTACGATGTGTACTGGTCATCGGTATTACTGTGTGTTCTGTGTTTCGGTATTACTGGGTGCACTCGGTAACGGTATTACTGGGTGTTCTGGGTATCTATATTATTGGGTGTACTGTGTATCTGTATTACTGGGTGTACTGGGTATTGGCATTACTAGTTGTTCTGCGTATCTGTATTACTGGGTGCTTTTGGTATCTGTATTACTGGTTGTCCTGTGTATCGATATAACTGGGTGTACTGTGTATCCGTATTACTTGGTGTACTGTGTATCGGTATTGCTGGGTGTTTGGTGTATTGGTGTTACTGGGTGTACTGGGTATCTGTATTACTGGGTGTTCTGGGTATCGATATTACTGGGTGTAGTGTGTATCGGTATTACTGGGTGTACTGGGTTTCGATATTACTATGTGTACTGGGCATCGGTATTACTGTGTGTTCTGTGTTTCGGTATTACTAGGTGCACTCGGTATCGATATTACTGGGTGTTCTTGGTATCTGTTTTACTGGGTGTTCTGGATATCTGTATTACTGGGTGTAGTGTGTATCGGTATTACATGGTGAACTGGGTATCTGTATTTCTGGGTGTCCTGTGTATCAGTATTACTGGGTGTTCGGGAGATCAGTATTACTGCGAGTGCTGTGTATCGGTAGTACTGGGCCTTCTCGGTTTCGGTATTACTGGGTATTCTGGGTATCTGCATTACTTCGTGTATGGTGAAACTTTATTACTGGGTGTTCTGTGTAATGTTATTACTGAGTGTTCTGTGTATCGATATTACTGCGTGTACTGTTCAACATTATTACTGCCTGTACGGTGAATCAGTATTACAGGGTGTACTGTGTATCGGTATTACTGGGTGTACTGTGTAACATTATTACTGGGTGTACTGGGAATCGGCATTACTCGGTGTATGGGTATCGGTATTACTGGATGTACTGGGTATCGATATTACTGGGTGTTCTGGTTATCTGTATTACTGGGTGTACTGCGTATCGCTATTACTATGTGTACTGGGCATCAGTATTACTGAGTGTTATGTGTTTCGGTATTACTGGGTGCACTCGTTATCAATATTACTGGGTGTTCTGGGTATCTATATTACTGGGTGTAGTGTGTACCGGTATTACTTGGTGAACTGGGTATCTGTATTACTGGGTGTTCTGGGTACCTATATTATTGGTGTACTGTGTATTGGTATTACTGGGTATACTGGGAATTGTTATTACTGGGTATTCTGGGTATCTGCATTTCTGGGTGTCCTGCGTATCGGTATTACTGGGTGTTTGGGAGATCAGTATGACTGCGTGTACTGTGTATCGGTAGTACTGGGTCTTCTCGGTATCGGTATTACTGGATATTTTGGGTATCTGCATTACTTCGTGTATGCTGTAACTTTATTACTGGGTGTTCTGTGTAATGTTATTACTGATTTTTCTGTGCATCGATATTATTGCGTGTACTGTGTAACCTTATTACTGGGTGTACTGTTCAACATTATTACTGCGTGCACTGTGAATCAGTCTTTCAGGGTGTACTGTGTATCGGTATTACTGGGTGTACTGTGTAAAATTATTACTGGGTGTACTGGGAATCAGCATTACTCGGTGTATGGGTATTGGTTTTACTGGCTGTACTGGGTATCGGTATTACTAAGTGTACTGGATATCAATACTGCTGGATGCTCTGTGTATCGTATTACTGGGTGTACTGTTTATCCATATTACTGGGTGCACTGGATATCGATATTACTTGGTGTCCTGGGTATCTGTATTACTGGGTGTACTGGGTATCGGTATTACTGGGTCTTCTAGGTATCGGTATTTCTGGGTGTTCTGGGCATTGGTATTACAGGTGTACTGTGTATCGGTATTACTGGTGCATTGGGGATCAGTATGACTGGGTGTTCTGAGTAGCTGTATTACTAGGTTTACGGTGTAACTTATTACTGGGTGTTCTGTTTAACGTTATTACTGAGTGTTCTGTGTATCAGTATTACTTGGTGTACTGTGTAACCTTATTGCTGGATGTACTGGGTATCGGTATTACTGGGTGTATAGTGTAACATTATTACTGGTTGTTCTGGGAATTGGTAATACTGGGTGTACTGGGTATTGGTATTTCTGGGTGTACTGGATATCGATATTGCTGGGTGCTCTGTGTATCGTATTACTGAGTGGACTGCTAACCGCAATACTGGATAGACTGGGTATCTGTATGACTGGGTGTTCTGGGTATCTATATTACTGGATGTATTGTGTATCGGTATTACTGCGTGTACTGGGTATCTGTATTACTGGGTGTTCTGGGTATCTATATTATTGGGTGTACTGAGTATCTGTATTACTGGGTGTACTGGGTATTGGTATTTCTAGTTGTTCTGCGTATCTGTATTACTGGGTGCTTTTGGTATCTGTATTACTGGTTTTCCTGTGTATCGGTATTACTGGGTGTATTGCGTATCCGTATTACTGGGTGTACTGTGTATTGGTATTGCTGGGTGTTCGGTTTATCGGTATTACTGGGTGTACTGGGTATCTGTATCACTGGATGTTCTGGCTATTTGTATTACTGGGTGTACTGTTTATCGGTATTACTGGGTGTACTTGGTATCGATATTACTGGGTGTTCTGGTTATCTGTATTACTGGGTGTACTATGTATCGCTATTACTATGTGTACTGGGCATCGGTATTACTGTGTGTTCTGAGTTTCGGTATTACTGGGTGCACTCGGTATCGATATTACGGGGTGTTCTGGGTATCGGTATTACTGGATGTACTGGGTATAGATATTACTGGGTGTTCTGGTTATTTGTATTGCTGGGTGTACTGCGTTTCGCTATTACTATGTGTACTGGTCATCGGTATTACTGTGTGTTCTGTGTTTCGGTATTACTGGGTGCACTCGGTATCGGTATTACTGGGTGTACTGGGTATCTGTATTACTGGGTGTTCTGGGTATCTATATTATTGGGTGTACTGTGTATCTGTATTACTGGGTGTACTGGGTATTGGCATTACTAGTTGTTCTGCGTATCTGTATTACTGGGTGCTTTTGGTATCTGTATTACTGGTTGTCCTGTGTATCGATATAACTGGGTGTACTGTGTATCCGTATTACTGGGTGTACTGTGTATCGGTATTGCTGGGTGTTTGGTGTATTGGTGTTACTGGGTGTACTGGGTATCTGTATTACTGGGTGTTCTGGGTATCGATATTACTGGGTGTAGTGTGTATCGGTATTACTGGGTGTACTGGGTTTCGATATTACTATGTGTACTGGGCATCGGTATTACTGTGTGTTCTGTGTTTCGGTATTACTAGGTGCACTCGGTATCGATATTACTGGGTGTTCTTGGTTTCTGTTTTACTGGGTGTTCTGGATATCTGTATTACTGGGTGTAGTGTGTATCGGTATTACATGGTGAACTGGGTATCTGTATTTCTGGGTGTCCTGTGTATCGGTATTACTGGGTGTTCGGGAGATCAGTATTGCTGCGAGTACTGTGTATCGGTAGTACTGGGTCTTCTCGGTTTCGGTATTACTGGGTATTCTGGATATCTGCATTACTTCGTGTATGGTGAAATCTTATTACTGGGTGTTCTGTATAATGTTATTACTGAGTGTTCTGTGTATCGATATTACTGCGTGTACTGTTCAACATTATTACTGCCTGTACGGTGAATCAGTATTACAGGGTGTACTGTGTATCGGTATTACTGGGTGTACTGTGTAACATTATTACTGGGTGTACTGGGAATCGGCATTACTCGGTGTATGGGTATCGGTTTTACTGGCTGTACTGGGTATCGGTATTACTAAGTGTACTGGATATCGATATTGCTGGATGCTCTGTGTATCGTATTACTTTGTATACTGTTTATCAATATTACTGGGTTTACTGGATATCGATATTACTTGGTGTCCTGGTAATCTGTATTACTGGGTGTCCTATGTATTGTTATTACTGGGTGTACTGGGTATCTGTATTACTGGGTCTTCCAGTTATCGGTATTTCTGGGTGTTCTGGGCATTGGTATTACAGGGGTACTGTGTATCGGTATTACTGGTGCATTGGGGATCAGTATTACTGGGTGTTCTGGGTAGCTGTATTACGAGGTGTACGGTGTAACTTATTACTGGGTGTTCTGTTTAACGTTATTACAGAGTGTTCTGTGTATCGGTATTACTTGGTGTACTGTGTAACCTTATTACTGGGTGTACTGGGTATCGGTATTACAGGGTGTATAGTGTAACATTATTACTGGTTGTTCTGGGAATTGGTAATACTGGGTGTACAGGGTATCGGTATTACTGGGTGTACTGGATATCGATATTGCTGGGTGCTCTGTGTATCGTATTACTGAGTGGACTGTTAACCGCATTACTGGATAGACTGGGTATCTGAATGACTGGGTGTTCTGGGTATCTATATTACTGGATGTACTGTGTATCAGTATTACTGGGTGTACTGGGTATCTGTATTACTGGGTGTTCTGGGTATCTATATTATTGGGTGTACTGTGTTTCTGTATTACTGTGTGTACTGGGTATTGGTATTACTTGTTGTTCTGCGTATCTGTATTACTGGGTGCTTTTGGTGTCTGTATTACTGGAAAAACAGCCAACTGAAAAACCTCACAAAGATAAGCGTATACAGAGTCGTTGTCATACCCACACTCCTGTTCGGCTCCGAATCATGGGTCCTCTACCGGCACCACCTACGGCTCCTAGAACGCTTCCACCAGCGTTGTCTCCGCTCCATCCTCAACATCCATTGGAGCGCTCACACCCCTAACGTCGAGGTACTCGAGATGGCAGAGGTCGACAGCATCGAGTCCACGCTGCTGAAGATCCAGCTGCGCTGGATGGGTCACGTCTCCAGAATTGAGGACCATCGCCTTCCCAAGATCGTATTATATGGCAAGCTCTCCACTGGCCACCGTGACAGAGGTGCACCAAAGAAAAGGTACAAGGACTGCCTAAAGAAATCTCTTGGTGCCTGCCACATTGACCACCGCCAGTGGGCTGATAACGCCTCAAACCGTGCATCTTGGTGCCTCACAGTTTGGCGGGCAGCAGCCTCCTTTGAAGAAGACCGCAGAGCCCACCTCTCTGACAAAAGGCAAAGGAGGAAAAACCCAACACCCAACCCCAACCAACCAATTTTCCCTTGCAACCGCTGCAATCGTGTCTGCCTGTCCCGCATCGGACTGGTCAGCCACAAACGAGCCTGCAGCTGACGTGGACTTTTTACCCCCTCCATAAATCTTCGTCCGCGAAGCCAAGCCAAAGATTACTGGTTGTCCTGTGTATCGGTATTAATGGTGTACTGGTTATCTATATTATTGGGTGTACTGTGTATCTGTATTACTGGGTGTACTGGGTATTGACATTACTATTTGTTCTGCGTATCTGTATTACTGGGTGCTTTTGGTATCTGTATTACTGGTTGTCCTGTGTATCGATATAACTGGGTGTACTGTGTATCCGTATTACTGGGTGTACTGGGTATCTGTATTACTGGGTGTTCTGGGTATCGATATTACTGGGTGTAGTGTGTATCGGTATTACTGTGTGTTCTGTGTTTCGGTATTACTAGGTGCACTCGGTATCGATATTACTGGGTGTTCTTGGTATCTGTTTTACTGGGTGTTCTGGATATCTGTATTACTGGGTGTAGTGTGTATCGGTATTACATGGTGAACTGGGTATCTGTATTTCTGGGTGTCCTGTGTATCGGTATTACTGGGTGTTCGGGAGATCAGTATTACTGCGAGTGCTGTGTATCGGTAGTACTGGGCCTTCTCGGTTTCAGTATTACTGGGTATTCTGGGTATCTGCATTACTTCGTGTATGGTGAAACTTTATTACTGGGTGTTCTGTGTAATGTTATTACTGAGTGTTCTGTGTATCGATATTACTGCGTGTACTGTTCAACATTATTACTGCCTGTACGGTGAATCAGTATTACAGGGTGTACTGTGTATCGGTATTACTGGGTGTACTGTGTAACATTATTACTGGGTGTACTAGGAATCGGCATTACTCGGTGTATGGGTATCGGTATTACTGGATGTACTGGGTATCGATATTACTGGGTGTTCTGGTTATCTGTATTACTGGGTGTACTGCGTATCGCTATTACTATGTGTAATGGGCATCAGTATTACTGAGTGTTATGTGTTTCGGTATTACTGGGTGCACTCGTTATCAATATTACTGGGTGTTCTGGGTATCTATATTACTGGGTGTAGTGTGTACCGGTATTACTTGGTGAACTGGGTATCTGTATTACTGGGTGTTCTGGGTATCTATATTATTGGTGTACTGTGTATCGGTATTACTGGGTATACTGGGAATTGTTATTACTGGGTATTCTGGGTATCTGCATTTCTGGGTGTCCTGTGTATCGGTATTACTGGGTGTTCGGGAGATCAGTATGACTGCGTGTATTGTGTATCGGTACTACTGGGTCTTCTCGGTATCGGTATTACTGGATATTTTGGGTATCTGCATTACTTCGTGTATGCTGTAACTTTATTACTGGGTGTTCTGTGTAATGTTATTACTGATTTTTCTGTGCATCGATATTATTGCGTGTACTGTGTAACCTTATTACTGGGTGTACTGTTCAACATTATTACTGCGTGCACTGTGAATCAGTCTTTCAGGGTGTACTGTGTATCGGTATTACTGGGTGTACTGTGTAAAATTATTACTGGGTGTACTGGGAATCAGCATTACTCGGTGTATGGGTATTGGTTTTACTGGCTGTACTGGGTATCGGTATTACTAAGTGTACTGGATATCAATATTGCTGGATGCTCTGTGTATCGTATTACTGGGTGTACTGTTTATCCATATTACTGGGTGCACTGGATATCGATATTACTTGGTGTCCTGGGTATCTGTATTACTGGGTGTACTGGGTATCGGTATTACTGGGTCTTCTAGGTATCGGTATTTCTGGGTGTTCTGGGCATTGGTATTACAGGTGTACTGTGTATCGGTATTACTGGTGCATTGGGGATCAGTATGACTGGGTGTTCTGAGTAGCTGTATTACTAGGTTTACGGTGTAACTTATTACTGGGTGTTCTGTTTAACGTTATTACTGAGTGTTCTGTGTATCAGTATTACTTGGTGTACTGTGTAACCTTATTGCTGGATGTACTGGGTATCGGTATTACTGGGTGTATAGTGTAACATTATTACTGGTTGTTCTGGGAATTGGTAATACTGGGTGTACTGGGTATCGGTTTTACTGGGTGTACTGAGTATAGGTATTACTGGGTGTACTGGATATCGATATTGCTGGGTGCTCTGTGTATCGTATTACAGAGTGGACTGCTAACCGCAATACTGGATAGACTGGGTATCTGTATGACTGGGTGTTCTGGGTATCTATATTACTGGATGTACTGTGTATCGGTATTACTGGGTGTACTGGGTATCTGTATTACTGGGTGTTCTGGGTATCTATATTATTGGGTGTACTGAGTATCTGTATTACTGGGTGTACTATGTATCGCTATTACTATGTGTCCTGTGTATCGGTATTACTGTGTGTTCTGGGTATCGATATTACTGGGTGTAGTGTGTATCGGTTTTACTGGGTGTACTGGGTTTCGATATTACTATGTGTACTGGGCATCGGTATTACTGGGTATACTGTTTATCGGTATTACTGGGTGTACTTGGTATCGATATTACTGGGTGTTCTGGTTATTTGTATTGCTGGGTGTACTGCGTTTCGCTATTACTATGTGTACTGGTCATCGGTATTACTGTGTGTTCTGTGTTTCGGTATTACTGGGTGCACTCGGTATCGGTATTACTGGGTGTACTGGGTATCTGTATTACTGGGTGTTCTGGGTATCTATATTATTGGGTGTACTGTGTATCTGTATTACTGGGTGTACTGGGTATTGGCATTACTAGTTGTTCTGCGTATCTGTATTACTGGGTGCTTTTGGTATCTGTATTACTGGTTGTCCTGTGTATCGATATAACTGGGTGTACTGTGTATCCGTATTACTGGGTGTACTGTATATCGGTATTGCTGGGTGTTTGGTGTATTGGTGTTACTGGGTGTACTGGGTATCTGTATTACTGGGTGTTCTGGGTATCGATATTACTGGGTGTAGTGTGTATCGGTTTTACTGGGTGTACTGGGTTTCGATATTACTATGTGTACTGGGCATCGGTATTACTGTGTGTTCTGTGTTTCGGTATTACTAGGTGCACTCGGTATCGATATTACTGGGTGTTCTTGGTTTCTGTTTTACTGGGTGTTCTGGATATCTGTATTACTGGGTGTAGTGTGTATCGGTATTACATGGTGAACTGGGTATCTGTATTTCTGGGTGTCCTGTGTATCGGTATTACTGGGTGTTCGGGAGATCAGTATTACTGCGAGTACTGTGTATCGGTAGTACTGGGTCATCTCGGTTTCGGTATTACTGGGTATTCTGGGTATCTGCATTACTTCGTGTATGGTGAAATATTACTGGGTGTTCTGGGTATCGATATTACTGGGTGTAGTGTGTATTGGTATTACTGGGTGTACTGTGTAACATTATTACTGGGTGTACTGGGAATCGGCATTACTCGGTGTATGGGTATCGGTTTTACTGGCTGTACTGGGTATCGGTATTACTAAGTGTACTGGATATCGATATTGCTGGATGCTCTGTGTATCGTATTACTTTGTATACTGTTTATCAATATTACTGGGTTTACTGGATATCGATATTACTTGGTGTCCTGGTAATCTGTATTACTGGGTGTCCTATGTATTGTTATTACTGGGTGTACTGGGTATCTGTATTACTGGGTCTTCCAGTTATCGGTATTTCTGGGTGTTCTGGGCATTGGTATTACAGGGGTACTGTGTATCGGTATTACTGGTGCATTGGGGATCAGTATTACTGGGTGTTCTGGGTAGCTGTATTACGAGGTGTACGGTGTAACATTTTACTGGGTGTTCTGTTTAACGTTATTACAGAGTGTTCTGTGTATCGGTATTACTTGGTGTACTGTGTAACCTTATTACTGGGTGTACTGGGTATCGGTATTACAGGGTGTATAGTGTAACATTATTACTGGTTGTTCTGGGAATTGGTAATACTGGGTGTACAGGGTATCGGTATTACTGGGTGTACTGGATATCGATATTGCTGGGTGCTCTGTGTATCGTATTACTGAGTGGACTGTTAACCGCATTACTGGGTGTTCATGGGTATCTGTATTACTGGGTGTTCTGGGTATCTATATTATTGGGTGTACTGTGTTTCTGTATTACTGTGTGTACTGGGTATTGGTATTACTTGTTGTTCTGCGTATCTGTATTACTGGGTGCTTTTGGTGTCTGTATTACTGGTTGTCCTGTGTATCGGTATTAATGGTGTACTGGTTATCTGTATTACTGGGTGTACTGTGTATCGGTATTGCTGGGTGTTCGGTGTCAATGAGGTGGGCTCTGCGGTCTTCTTCAAAGGAGGTTGCTGCCCGCCAAACTGTGAGGCGCCAAGATGCACATTTTGAGGCGATATCAGCCCACTGGCGGTGGTCAATGTGGCAGGCACCAAGAGATTTCTTTAGGCAGTCCTTGTACCTTTTCTTTGGTGCACCTCTGTCATGGTGGCCAGTGGAGAGCTCGCCATATAACACGATCTTGGGAAGGCGATGGTCCTCCATTCTGGAGACGTGACCCATCCAGCGCAGCTGGATGTTCAGCAGCGTGGACCCGATGCTGTCGACCACTCCCATCTCGAGTACTTCGACGTTAGGGATGAAAGCGCTCCAATGGATGTTGAGGATGGAGCGGAGACAACGCTGGTGGAAGCGTTCTAGGAGCCGTAGGTGATGCCGGTAGAGGAACCAAGAGTCGGAGCCGAACAGGAGTGTGGGTATGTCAACGGCTCTGTCTACGCTTATCTTTGTTAGGTTTTTCAGTTGGTTGTTTTTCCAGACTCTTTTGTGTAGTCTTCCAAAGACACTATTTGCCTTGGCGAGTCTGTTGTCTATCTCATTGTTGATCCTTGCATCTGATGAAATGGTGCAGCCGAGATAGGTAAACTGGTTGACCGTTTTGAGTTTTGTGTGCCCGATGGAGATGTGGGGGGGGCTGGTAGTCATGGTGGAGAGCTGGCTGATGGAGGACCTCAGTTTTCTTCAGGCTGACTTCCAGAGCAAACATTTTGGCAGTTTCCGCAAAGCAGGATATCAAGCGCTGAAAGGCAAAGGAGGAAAAACCCAACACCCAACCCCAACCAACCAATTTTCCCCTGCAGCCGCTGCAACCGTGTCTACCTGTCCCGCATCGGACTTGTCAGCCACAAACGAGCCTGCAGCTGACGTGGACTTTTACCCCCTCCATAAATCTTCGTACGCGAAGCCAAGCAAAAGATTACTGGGTGTACTGGGTATCTGTATTACTGGGTGTTCTGGGTATTTGTATTACTGGGTGTACGGTGTATCGGTATTACTGAGTGTAGTGGGTATCGATATTACTGGGTGTTCTGGTTATCTGTATTACTGGTTGTACTGCGTATAGCTATTACTATGTCTACTGGGCATCGGTATTACTGTGTGTTCTGAGTTTCGGTATTACTGGCTGCACAAGGTATCGATATTACTGGGTATTCTGGGTATCTGTATTACTGGGTGCTTTTGGTATCTGTATTACTGGTTGTCCTGTGTATCGGTATTACTGGGTGTACTGGGCATCCGTATTACTGGGTGTACTGTGAATCGGTATTGCTGGGTGTTCGGTGTATCGGTATTACTGGGTGTACTGGGTATCTGTATTACTGGGTGTTCTGGGTATTTGTATTACTGGGTGTACTGTGTATTGGTATTACTGGGTGTTCTGGGTATCTGTATTTCTAGGTGTCCAGTGTATCGGTATTACTGGGTGTTCGGGCGATCAGTATTACTGCGTGTACTGTGTATCGGTAGTACAGGGTCTTCTCGGTATCACTATTACAGGGTATTTTGGGTATCTGCATTACTTCGTGTATGGTGTAACTTTATTACTGGGTGTTCTGTGTAATGTTATTACTGGGTGTTCTGTGTATCGATATTACTGCGTGTACTGTGTAACCTTATTACTGGGTGACCTGTGCATTGGTATTACTGGGTGTACTGGGTATCAGTATTACTGGGTCTTCTAGGTATCGGTATTTCTGGGTGTTCTGGGCATTGGTATTACAGGTGTACTGTGTATCGGTATTGCTGGTGCATTGGGGATCAGTATTACTGGGTGTTCTGGGTAGCTGTATTACTAGGTGTATGGTGTAACTTATTACTGTGTGTTCTGTTTAACGTTATTACTGAGTTTTCTGTGTATCGGTATTACTTGGTGTACTGTGTAACCTTATTACTGGGTGTTCTGGGTATCGGTATTACTGGGTGTATAGTATAACATTATTACTTGTTGTTCTGGGAATTGGTAATACTGGGTGTACTGGGTATCGGTTTTACTGGGTGTACTGAGTATAGGTATTACTGGGTGTACTGGATATCGATATTGCTGGGTGCTCTGTGTATCATATTACTGAGTGGACTATTAACCGCATTACTGGCTGGACTGGGTATCTGTATGACTGGGTGTTCTGGGTATCTATAAAACTGGATGTACTGTGTATCGGTATTACTGTGTGTACTGGGTATCTGTATTACTGGGTGTTCTGGGTATCTATATTATTGGGTGTAGTGTGTATCTGTATTACTGGGTGTACTGAGTATTGTATTACTAGTTGTTCTAAGTATCTGTATTACTGGGTGCTTTTGGTATCTGTATTACTGGTTGTCCTGTGTATCGGTATTGCTGGGTGTTCGGTGTATCGGTATTACTGGGTGTACTGGGTATCTGTACTACTGGGTGTTCTGGGTGCTTGCATTACTGGATGTACTGTGTATCAGTATTACTAGTTGTACTGGGTATCGATATTACTGGGTGTTCTGGTTATCTGTATTACTGGGTGTACTGCGTATTGCTATTACTATGTGTACTGGGCATCAGTATTACTGTGTGTTATCTGTTTCGGTATTACTGAGTACACTCGGTATCGATATTACTGGGCGTTCTGGGTATCTGTATTACTGGGTGTTCTGGGTATCTATATTACTGGGTGGAGTGTGCACCGGTATTACATGGTTAACTGGGTATCTGTATTACTGGGTGTTCTGGGTATCTGTATTATTGGTGTACTGTGTATCGCTATTACTGGGTGTACTGGGAATTGTTATTACTGGGTATTCTGGGTATCTGTATTTCTGGGTGTCCTGTGCATCAGTATTACTGGGTGTTCGGGAGATCAGTATTACTGCGTGTACTGTGCATCGGTAGTACTGGGTCTTCTTGGTATCGGTATTACTGGGTATTTTGGGTATCTGCATTACTTCGTGTATGGTGTAACTTTATTACTGGGTATTCTGTGTAATGTTATTACTGATTGTTCTGTGCATCGATATTACTGCGTGTACTGTGTAACCTTATTACTGGGCGTACTGTGTATTGGTATTACTGTGTGTACTGTTCAACATTATTACTGCGTGTACTGTGAATCAGTATTACAGGGTGTAATGTGTATCGGTATTACTGGTGTACTGTGTAACATTATTACTGGGTGTACTGGGAATCAGCATTACTCGGTGTATGGGTATTGGTTTTACTGGCTGTACTGGGTATCGGTATTACTAAGTGTACTGGATATCGATATTGCTGGATGCTCTGTGTATCGTATTACTGGGTGTACTGTTTATCCATATTACTGGGTGCACTGGATATCGATATTACTTGGTGTCCTGGGTATCTGTATTACTGGGTGTACTGTGTATCGGTATTACTGGGTCTTCTAGGTATAAGTATTTCTGGGTGTTCTGGGCATTGGTATTACAGGTGTACAGTGTATATGTATTACTAGTGCATTGGGGATCAGTATTACTGGGTGTTCTGAGTAGCTGTATTACTAGGTGTACGGTGTAACTTATTACTGGGTGTTCTGTTTAACGTTATTACTGAGTGTTCTGTGTATCGGTATTACTTGGTGTACTGTGTAACCTTATTACTGGATGTACTGGGTATCGGTATTACTGGGTGTATAGTGTAACATTATTACTGGTTGTTCTGGGAATTGGTAATACTGGGTGTACTGGGTATTGGTATTACTGGGTGTACTGGATATCGATATGGCTGGGTGCTCTGTGTATCGTGTTATTGAGTGGACTGTTAATCGCATTACTGGGTGGACTGGGTATCTGTATGACTGGGTGTTCTGGGTATCTATATTACTGGATGTATTGTGTATCGGTATTACTGGGTGTACTGGGTATCTGTATTACTGGGTGTTCTGGGTATCGGTATTACTGGGTGTTCGGGAGATCAGTATTACTGTGTGTACTGTGTATCGGTAGTACTGGGTCTTCTCGGTATCGGTATTACTGTGTATTCTACGTATCTGCATTACTTCGTGTATGGTGTAACTTTATTACTGGGTGTTCTGTGTAATGTTATTACTGAGTGTTCTGTGTATCGATATTACTGCGTGTACTGTGTAACCTTATTACTGGGTGTACTGTGTATTGGTATTCCTGTGTGTACTGTTCAACATTATTACTGCCAGTACTGTGAATCAGTATTACAGGGTGTACTGTGTATCGGTATTACTGGGTGTACTGTGTAACATTATTACTGGGTGTACTGGGAATCGGCATTACTCGGTGTATGGGTATCGGTTTTACTGGCTGTACTGGGTATCGGTATTACTAAGTGTACTGGATATCGATATTGCTGGATGCTCTGTGTATCATATTACTGTGTGTACTGTTTATCAATATTACTGGGTGTACTGGATATCGATATTACTTGGTGTCCTGGTAATCTGTATTACTGTGTGTCCTGTGTATTGGTATTACTGGGTGTACTGGATATCTGTATTACTGGGTGTTCTGTGTATTTGTATTACTGGGTGTACTGTGTATCAGTATTACTGGGTGTACTGGGTATGGATATTACTGGGTGTTCTGGTTATCTGTATTACTGGGTGTACTGCGTATTGCTATTACTATGTGTACTGGGCATCGGTATTACTGTGTTTTTTGAGTTTCGGTATTGCTGGGTGCACTCGGTATCGATATTACTGGGTGTTCTGGGTATCGGTATTACTGGGTGTACTGTGTATCGGTATTGCTGGGTGTTCGGTGTATTGGTATTACTGGGTGTACTGGGTATCTGTATCACTGGGAGTTCTGTGTATTTGTATTACTGGGTGTACGGTGTATCGGTATTACTGGGTGTACTGTGTATTGGTATTACTGGGTGTTCTGGGTATCTGTATTTCTAGGTGTCCAGTGTGTCGGTATTACTGGGTGTTTGGGCGATTAGTATTACTGCGTGTATTGTGTATCGGTAGTACTGGGTCTTCTCGGTATCGCTATTACAGGGTATTTTGGGTATTTGCATTACTTCGTGTATGCTGTAACTTTATTACTGGGTGTTCTGTGTAATGTTATTACTGAGTGTTCTGTGTATCGATATTACTGCGTGTACTGTGTAACCTTATTACTGGGTGACCTGTGTATTGGTATTACTGGGTGTACTGGGTATCGGTATTACTGGGTCTTCTCGGTATCGGTATTTCTGGGTGTTCTGGGCATTGGTATTACAGGTGTACTCTCTATCAGTATTACTCGTGTATTGGGGATCAGTATTACTGGGTGTTCTGGGTAGCTGTATTACTAGGTGTACGGTGTAACTTATTACTGTGTGTTCTGTTTAACGTTATTACTGAGTTTTGTGTGTATCGGTATTACTTGGTGTACTGTGTAACCTTATTACTGGATGTACTGGGTATCGGTATTACTGGGTGTATAGTGTAACATTATTACTAGTTGTTCTGGGAATTGGTAATACTGGGTGTACTGAGTATCGGTTTTACTGGGTGTACTGTGTATCGGTATTACAGGAGAAACTTGTACGTGAACTACTCTTTGCAGATGATGCCGCTTTAGTTGCCCATTCAGAGCCAGCTCTTCAGCGCTTGACGTCCTGCTTTGCGGAAACTGCCAAAATGTTTGGCCTGGAAGTCAGCCTGAAGAAAACTGAGGTCCTCCATCAGCCAGCTCCCCACCATGACTACCAGCCCCCCCACATCTCCATCGGGCACACAAAACTCAAAACGGTCAACCAGTTTACCTATCTCGGCTGCACCATTTCATCAGATGCAAGTATCGACAATGAGATAGACAACAGACTCGCCAAGGCAAATAGCGCCTTTGGAAGACTACACAAAAGAGTCTGGAAAAACAACCAACTGAAAAACCTCACAAAGATAAGCGTATACAGAGCCGTTGTCATACCCACACTCCTGTTCGGCTCCGAATCATGGGTCCTCTACCGGCACCACCTACGGCTCCTAGAACGCTTCCACCAGCGTTGTCTCCGCTCCATCCTCAACATCCATTGGAGCGCTTACACCCCTAACGTCGAAGTACTCGAGATGGCAGAGGTCGACAGCATCGAGTCCACGCTGCTGAAGATCCAGCTGAGCTGGATGGGTCACGTCTCCAGAATGGAGGACCATCGCCTTCCCAAGATCGTGTTATATGGCGAGCTCTCCACTGGCCACCGTGACAGAGGTGCACCAAAGAAAAGGTACAAGGACTGCCTAAAGAAATCTTTTGGTGCCTGCCACATTGACCACCTCCAGTGGGCTGATAACGCCTCAAACCGTGCATCTTGGCGCCTCACAGCTTGGCGGGCAGCAACCTCCTTTGAAGAAGACCGCAGAGCCCACCTCACTGACAAAAGGCAAAGGAGGAAAAACCCAACACCCAACCCCAACCAACAAATTTTCCCTTGCAACCGCTGCAATCGTGTCTGCCTGTCCCGCATAGGACTTGTCAGCCACAAACGAGCCTGCAGCTGACGTGGACTTTTTACCCCCTCCATAAATCTTCGTCCGCGAAGCCAAGCCAAAGATTACTGGGTGTACTGGATATCGATATTGCTGGGTGCTCAGTGTATCGTATTACTGGGTGGACTGTTAACCGCATTACTGGATGGACTGGGCATCTGTATGACTGGGTGTTCTGGGTATCTATATTACTGGATGTACTGTGTATCGGAATTACTGTGTGTACTGGGTATCTGTATTACTGGGTGTTCTGTGTATCTATATTATTGGGTGTACTGTGTATCTGTATTACTGTGTGTACTGGGTATTGGTATTTCTAGTTGTTCTAAGTATATGTATTACTGGGTGCTTTTGGTATCTGTATTACTGGTTGTCCTCTGTATCGGTATAACTGGGTGTACTGGGTATCCGTATTACTGGGTGTACTGTGTATCGGTATTGCTGGGTGTTCGGTGTATCGGTATTACTGGGTGTACTGGGTATCTGTACTACTGGGTGTTCTGGGTGTTTGTGTATCAGTATAACTGTGTATCAGTATAACTGGGTGTACTGGGTATCGATATTACTGGGTGTTCTGGTTATCTGTATTACTGGGTGTACTGCGTATCGCTATTACTATGTGTACTGGGCATCAGTATTACTGTGTGTTATGTGTTTCGGTATTACTGAGTGCACTCGGTATCGATATTACTGGGTGTTCTGGGTATCTGTATTACTTGGTGTTCTGGGTATCTATATTACTGGGTGTAGTGTGTACCGGTATTACTTGGTGAACTGGGTATCTGTATTACTGGGTGTTCTGGTTATCTGTATTATTGGTGTACTGTGTATCGGTATTACTGGGTGTACTGGGAATTGTTATTACTGGGTATTCTGGGTATCTGTATTTCTGGGAGTCCTGTGCATCGGTATTACTGGGTGTTCGGGAGATCAGTATTACTGGGTGTACTGGGTAACTGTATTACTGGGTCTTCTAGGTATCGGTATTTCTGGGTGTTCTGGGCATTGGTATTACAGGTGTACTGTGTATCGGTATTACTGGTGCATTGGGGATCAGTATTACTGGGTGTTCTGGGTAGCTGTATTACTAGGTGTACGGTGTAACTTATTGCTGGGTGTTCTGTTTAACGTTATTACTGAGTTTTCTGTGTATCGGTATTACTTGGTGTACTGTGTATCGGTATTGCTGGGTGTTCGGTGTATCGGTATTAGTGGGTGTACTGGGTATCTGTATTTCTAGGTGTCCAGTGTATTGGTATTACTGGGTGTTCGGGCGATCCGTATTACTGGGTGTACTGTGTATCGGTATTGCTGGGTGTTTGGTGTATCGGTATTACTGGGTGTACTGGGTATCTGTATTACTGGGTGTTCTGGGTATTTGTATTACTGGGTGTACTGTGTATCGGTATTACTGGGTGTACTGGGTATTGGTATTACTGGGTGTTCTGGCGATCAGTATTACTGCGTGTACTGTGTATCGGTAGTACTGGGTCTTCTCGGTATCGCTATTACTGGGTATTTTGGGTATCTGCATTACTTCGTGTATGGTGTAACTTTATTACTGGGTGTTCTGTGTAATGTTATTACTGAGTGTTCTGTGTATCGATATTACTGCGTGTACTGTGTAACCTTATTACTGGGTGACCTGTGTATTGGTATTACTGGGTGTACTGGGTATCGGTATTACTGGGTCTTCTAGGTATCGGTATTTCTGGGTGTTCTGGGCATTGGTATTACAGGTGTACTGTGTATCGGTATTACTGGTGCATTGGGGATCAGTATTACTGGGTGTTCTGGGTAGCTGTATTACTAGGTGCACGGTGTAACTTATTACTGGGTGTTCTGTTTAACGTTATTACTGAGTTTTCTGAGTATCGGTATTACTTGGTGTACTGTGTAACCTTATTACTGGATGTACTGGGTATCGGTATTACTGGGTGTATTGTGTATCGGAATTAATGGGTGTTCGGGGTATCGGTATTAATGTGTGTACTGGGTATCTCTATTATTGGGTGTTCTGGGTATCCTGTATTTCTGGGTGTACCTTGTATCGGTCTTACTATGTGTACTGGGTATCAGTATTACTGGGTGTTCTGGGTTTCGGTACTACTGAGTGTACTGGGTATCGATATTACTGGGTGTTCTGGGTATCGGTATTACTGGGTGTACTGTGTATTGGTATTAATGGGTGTTCGAGGTATCGGTATTACTGTGTGTACTGGGTATCTGTATTACTGGGTGTTCTGGGTATCTGTATTACTAGGTGTACGGTGTAACTTTATTACTGGGTGTTCTGTGTAACGTTATTACTGAATGTTCTGTGTATCAGTATTGCTGGGTGTACTGTGTAACATTATTACTGGTTGTTCTGGGTATCAATATTACTGGGTGTTCTGGGTATCAGTATTATGGGTGAACTGGCTATCAGTATTTCTGGGTGTACTGTGTAACATTATTATTGGGTGTTCTGTATATCGATATTACTGGTTGTAGTGGGTATCGTTAATACTGGGTGTTCTGGGTATCGGTATTACGGGTATACTGGTTTTCAGTATTAATATGTGTTCTGGGTATCGGTATCACTGGGTGTACGGTGTGACATTATTACTGGGTGTTCTGGGTATCGATATTACGGGTGTACTGGCTATCAGTATTACTGGGTGTACTGTGTAACGTTATTACTGGGTGTTCTGGCTATCGCTATTACTGTGTACTGTATAACATTATTCCTGGGTGTTCTGGGTATTGGTATTACGGGTGTACTGGCTATCAGAATTACTGGGTGTTCTGGGTATTGGTGTTACTGGGTGTACGATGTAATGTTATTACTGGGTTTTCTGGGTATCGCTATTACTGGTGGACTGTATAACATTATTCCTGGATGTTCTGGGTATTGGTATTACGGGTGTACTGGCTATCAGAATTACTGAGTGTTCTGGGTATCGGTGTTACTGGGTGTACGATGTAACGTTATTACTGGGTGTTCTGTGTAACGTTATTTCTGTGTGTTCTTGGCATTGGTATTATTGGGTGTACGGTGTAACATTATTACTGGTTGTTCTGGGTATCGATATTACTGGGTGTTCTGGGTATCAGTATTATGGGTGAACTGGCTATCAGTATTACTGGGTGTACTGTGTAACGTTATTACTGAATGTTCTGTGTATCAGTATTTCTGGGTGTACGGTGTAACTTTATTACTGGGTGTTCTGTGTAACGTTATTACTGAATGTTCTGTGTATCAGTATTGCTGGGTGTACTGTGTAACATTATTGCTAGTTGTTCTGGGTATCAATATTACTGGGTGTTCTGGGTATCAGCATTATGGGTGAACTGGCTATCAGTATTTCTGGGTGTACTGTGTAACATTATTATTGGGTGTTCTGTATATCGATATTACTGGTTGTAGTGGGCATCGTTAATACTGGGTGTTCTGGGTATCGGTATTACGGGTATACTGGTTTTCAGTATTAATATGTGTTCTGGGTATCGGTATCACTGGGTGTACGGTGTGACATTATTACTGGGTGTTCTGGGTATCGATATTACGGGTGTACTGGCTATCAGTATTACTGGGTGTACTGTGTAACATTATTACTGGGTGTTCTGGCTATCGCTATTACTGTGTACTGTATAACATTATTCCTGGGTGTTCTGGGTATTGGTATTACGGGTGTACTGGCTCTCAGAATTACTGAGTGTTCTGGGTATCGGTGTTACTGGGTGTACGATGTAACGTTATTACTGGGTGTTCTGTGTAACGTTATTTCTGTGTGTTCTTGGCATTGGTATTATTGGGTGTACGGTGTAACATTATTCCTGGTTGTTCTGGGTATCGATATTACTGGGTGTTCTGGGTATCAGTATTATGGGTGAACTGGCTATCAGTATTACTGGGTGTACTGTGTAACGTTATTACTGAATGTTCTGTGTATCAGTATTTCTGGGTGTACGGTGTAACTTTATTACTGGGTGTTCTGTGTAACGTTATTACTGAATGTTCTGTGTATCAGTATTTCTGGGTGTACTGTGTAACATTATTACTGGGTGTTCTGGGTATTGGTATTACGGGTGTACTGGCTATCAGTATTACTGGGTGTACTGTGTAACGTTATTACTGGTTGTTATTGGTATCTGTATTACTGGGTGTACTGTGTAAGTTATTACTGGGTGTTCTGGGTATCGGTATTACTGGTGTACTGGGGATCAGTATTACTGAGTGTTCTGGGTATCTGTATTACTAGGTGTACGGTGTAACTTTATTACTGGGTGTTCTGTGTAACGTTATTACTGAATGTTCTGTGTATCAGTATTGCTGTGTGTACTGTGTAACATTATTACTGGTTGTTCTGGGTATCGATATTTCTGGTTGTTCTGGGTATCGGTATTATGGGAGAACTGGCTATCAGTATTTCTGGGTGTACTGTGTAACATTATTACTGGGTGTTCTGTGTATCGATATTACTGGTTGTACTGGGTATCGTTATTACTGGATGTTCTGGGTATTGGTCTTACGGGTATACTGGGTATCAGTATTAATATGTGTTCTGGGTATCAGTATCACTGGGTGTACGGTGTGACGTTATTACTGGGTGTTATGGGTATCGATATTACAGGTGTACTGGCTATCAGTATTACTCGGTGTACTGTGTAATGTTATTACTGGGTGTTCTGGGTATCTCTATTACTGGTGTACTGTATAACATTATTCCTGGGTGTACTGGCTATCAGAATTACTGAGTGTTCTGGGTATTGGTGTTACTGGGTGTACGATGTAACATTATTACTGGGTGATCTGTGTAACGTTATTTCTGAGTGTTCTGGGCATTGGTATTACTGGGTTTACAGTGTAACATTTTTACTGGGTGTTCTGGGTATCCATATTACTGGGTGTACTGGTTATCGGTATTACTGTGTGTTCTGGGTATCGGTATTACTGGGTGTATTGTGTATCGGAATTAATGGGTGTTCGGGGTATCGGTATTAATGTGTGTACTGGGTATCTCTATTATTGGGTGTTCTGGGTATCCTGTATTTCTGGGTGTACCTTGTATCGGTCTTACTATGTGTACTGGGTATCAGTATTACTGGGTGTTCTGGGTTTCGGTATTACTGAGTGTACTGGGTATCGATATTACTGGGTGTTCTGGGTATCGGTATTACTGGGTGTACTGTGTATCAGTATTAATGGGTGTTCGAGGTATCGGTATTACTATGTGTACTGGGTATCTGTATTACTGGGTGTTCTGGGTATCTGTATTACTAGGTGTACGGTGTAACTTTATTACTGGGTGTTCTGTGTAACGTTATTACTGAATGTTCTGTGTATCAGTATTGCTGGGTGTACTGTGTAACATTATTACTGGTTGTTCTGGGTATCAATATTACTGGGTGTTCTGGGTATCAGTATTATGGGTGAACTGGCTATCAGTATTTCTGGGTGTACTGTGTAACATTATTATTGGGTGTTCTGTATATCGATATTACTGGTTGTAGTGGGTATCGTTAATACTGGGTGTTCTGGGTATCGGTATTACGGGTATACTGGTTTTCAGTATTAATATGTGTTCTGGGTATCGGTATCACTGGGTGTACGGTGTGACATTATTACTGGGTGTTCTGGGTATCGATATTACGGGTGTACTGACTATCAGTATTACTGGGTGTACTGTGTAACGTTATTACTGGGTGTTCTGGCTATCGCTATTACTGTGTACTGTATAACATTATTCCTGGGTGTTCTGGGTATTGGTGTTACTGGGTGTACGATGTAATGTTATTACTGGGTTTTCTGGGTATCGCTATTACTGGTGGAATGTATAACATTATTCCTGGATGTTCTGGGTATTGGTATTACGGGTGTACTGGCTATCAGAATTACTGAGTGTTCTGGGTATCGGTGTTACTGGGTGTACGATGTAACGTTATTACTGGGTGTTCTATGTAACGTTATTTCTGTGTGTTCTTGGCATTGGTATTATTGGGTGTACGGTGTAACATTATTACTGGTTGTTCTGGGTATCGATATTACTGGGTGTTCTGGGTATCAGTATTATGGGTGAACTGGCTATCAGTATTACTGGGTGTACTGTGTAACGTTATTACTGAATGTTCTGTGTATCAGTATTTCTGGGTGTACGGTGTAACTTTATTACTGGGTGTTCTGTGTAACGTTATTACTGAATGTTCTGTGTATCAGTATTTCTGGGTGTACTGTGTAACATTATTACTGGGTGTTCTGAGTATTGGTATTACGGGTGTACTGGCTATCAGTATTACTGGGTGTACTGTGTAACGTTATTACTGGTTGTTATTGGTATCTGTATTACTGGGTGTACTGTGTAAGTTATTACTGGGTGTTCTGGGTATCGGTATTACTGATGTACTGGGGATCAGTATTACTGAGTGTTCTGGGTATCTGTATTACTAGGTGTACGGTGTAACTTTATTACTGGGTGTTCTGTGTAACGTTATTACTGAATGTTCTGTGTATCAGTATTGCTGTGTGTACTGTGTAACATTATTACTGGTTGTTCTGGGTATCGATATTACTGGTTGTTCTGGGTATCGGTATTATGGGTGAACTGGCTATCAGTATTTCTGGGTGTATTGTGTAGCATTATTACTGGGTGTTCTGTGTATCGATATTACTGGTTGTACTGGGTATCGTTATTACTGGATGTTCTGGGTATTGGTATTACGGGTATACTGGGTATGAGTATTAATATGTGTTCTGGGTATCAGTATCACTGGGTGTACGGTGTGACGTTATTACTGGGTGTTATGGGTATCGATATTACAGGTGTACTGGCTATCAGTATTACTCGGTGTACTGTGTAATGTTATTACTGGGTGTTCTGGGTATCGCTATTACTGGTGTACTGTATAACATTATTCCTGGGTGTACTGGCTATCAGAATTACTGAGTGTTCTGGGTATTGGTGTTACTGGGTGTACGATGTAACATTATTACTGGGTGTTCTGTGTAACGTTATTTCTGAGTGTTCTGGGCATTGGTATTACTGGGTTTACAGTGTAACATTTTTACTGGGTGTTCTGGGTATCCATATTACTGGGTGTACTGGTTATCGGTATTACTGTGTGTTCTGGGTATCGGTATTACTGGGTGTACTTTTTAATGTTATTACTGGGTGTTCTGGTTATCAGTAAACTGGGTGTACTGTGTAACTTTATTACTGGTTGTACTGGGTATCGGTATTACTGGGTGTACTGTTTAACGTTATTACTGGATGTACTGGGAATTGGTATTACTGAGTGTACTGGGTATCAGTATTACTGGGTGTACTGAGTATCGATATTACTGGGTGTTCTGTGTATCGTATTACTGGGTGTACTGTTTATCCGTATTACTGTGTGTATTGGGTATCAGTATTACTGGTTGTTCTAGGTATCTGTATTACTGGGTGTACTGGTATCTGTACTACTGGATGTTCTGGGTATCTGTATTTTTGGGTGTACTGTGTATCGGTATTACTGGGTGTTCTGGTTATCGGTATTACTGGGTGTACTGTGCAACTTCTTTACTGGGTGTACTGCGTATTGGTATTACTGGGTGTTCTTTGTAACGTTATTACTGGGTGTACCGGGAATTGGTATTACTGGATGTGCTGGGTATCGGCTTTACTGGGTGTACTTGGTATTGATATTACTGGGTGTTCTGTGTTTCGTATTACTGGGTGTACTGTTTATCCGTTTTACTGGGTGTACTGTGTATCGGTATTTCTGGGTGTACTGGGTACCGGTATTACTGGGTGAACTGTGTAACGTTATTACTGGGTCTACTTGGAATTCGTATTACTGGCTGTTCTGTGTATCGATATTACTGGGTGATCTGTATATCTGTATGTACCTCTGGGTATCTTTCTATTTCAGTGTTCTTCTATCCAGTTTTCCATCTCTCTGGTTCTCTGTACTTTTTAGATTTTTTTATTTCTCGGTGTTTGTCTCTCTGGTTCTCTGTACATCAGGCTGAACGTGATTTCTAAATGTTCAATACCATTTACAGCTCCTTATCAACTGTCATATTGGTAAATCACCTTCCTGCCACCACAAAGGTAATGTCAATGACCATGTTTGAAAGGTGGCATTCATTGAAGCCCAGGCCCTGTTTAATAATAAGCACATACACCACAAGAGAAACAGAGACAGATTCACACCAGTTATGGTTCGGAATGCAGGCCATTACTTCTTCCAAAGCGAGGATGAACACCCGATGAGGTGAATACCTTCTATGCCCACTTTGAAAAGGAGAACCCAACAGTGGTTATGAAAATCCCAGCCAAGACTGCGGAAACTGAGGCCATCATCAGATTCAGATTCAGATTTATTGTCAGACGATATACATGACATAACATACAACAGTGAGATTCTTTTTCCAGCGTACACAGTGAGAACAGAGCGTGTGCCGGGTGGTGTGGATCCTTGATGATTGACGCTGCTCTCCGACAGCAGCGTTCCCTGTCGATGTACTCAAAATTGGGGAGGATTTTGCTTGCGACGTCCTGGGCTGTGTCCACTTCCTTTTGTAGGGCTTTATACTCAGGGGTATTGGTGTCCCCATACCAGACTGTGTTGAAGCCAGTCAGCACACTTTCCATCACACTTCTGTTGAAATTTTACCAGGGTTTCTGGGGTCAAACAAAACCTCCACAAACTCCTGAGAAAGTAGAGGTCCTGACGTGCTTTCTTCATGATGCCAATTGTTTGCTGGGTCCAGGATAGAATCCCTGAGATAGTGACTCCCAAGAACTTAAATCTGCTCACCCTCTCCATCTCTGATCCCCCACTGATCACTGGTTTGTAAACCTCTGCCTTTCCTTGCCTGAAGTCAACAATCATCTCTTTCGTTTTGGTGACATTGAGTGCAAGGTTTGTGCACCATTCAGACAAGTTTTCAATCTCCACTTTGGCTTCCGGTTCATCCCCTTCCTTTACACAGCCCACTACAGTTTTATCATAGGCAAATTTGTAGATGGTGTTATTGTCGTTCCGAGCCACACAAATGTATGTGTAAAGTGAGTACAGCAGGGGGATAAGAAGATAGCTTTGTGGTGCTCTGGTACTGATGGAGATTGTGGAGGAATTACCAATCTTCATTGATTGTAGTCTGGAGGTGAGGAAATCCATGATCCAATTACACAGTGGAGTGTTAACTCCCAGGTCTTGGAGTTTGCTGATCAGTTTTGAGGAGATGATGGTGTTAAATGCCAAACTGTAGTCGATAAAGAGCATCCTGATGTATGTATCTTTGCTGCCCAGATGTTCCAGGGCTTCTTGTAGAGCCAGTGAGATGGCATCCGCCGTAGACCTGTTTCTATGATAGGTGAACTGGAATGTCACCATGTCACTACTCAGACAGGTGTTGATGTGAATCATCACCATCCTTTCAAAATACTTCAGCACTGTAGATGTAAGTGCGACTGGTCAATAGTCATTAAGGCAGGTCACTCCACTCTTCTTGGGCACCAGCAGGATTGACACCTGCTTGAAACAGATGGATACGACACCCTGCCGGAGTGAGATATTGAAAATATCTGTGAATACATTGGTAAGTTGGTCAGCACAAATTTTTAATACGTCAGAATATCATTCAAGAAGGTGAATTCTCACAAGGCGTCAGTCCCTGATGACATACCTGGCAAGATACTGAAAATTGGTACCAATCAACTAGCTAAGTGTTCACGGACATTTTCAATCTCTCACTGATGTAGTCAGAGGTTCCCATCTGTTTCAAAAGGGCATCAATCATCCCAGTGCCCCAAGAAGAACAGAGTTAGCCTCCTCAATGACTATCCCCCAGTTGCACTAACATCTACTGTGATGAAATGCTTTGAGAGGTTGGTCATGGCCAGAATTAACATGGACCTAATCAAAGGTCTGGAACCACTCAAATTCGCCTTTCGTCACCATCACTCCATAGCAAATGCAATATCACTGGCTCTTCAGTCAGCTCCGGATCATCTCGAAAACAGCAACTTATACATACGGCTACAGCTCAGCCTTCAAAACCCTTATTCCCTCAGTGTTTGTCAACAAACTCCAAATCCTGGACCTCTGCTACTGGATCCTTGAATTCCTCATCAGAAGACCAGTCTGAACGAATTGGAAACAACGTCTTCTCCTCACTGACAATTATCTCAGGTGCACCTCAAGGATGCGGGCTTAGCCCACTGCTCTACTCACTACACACCATGACTGTGTGGCCAGGCACAATTCCAATGCTATCTACAAATTTTCCAATAATACCATGGTTGTTGGCAGAATCACAAATGGCACTGAGGAAGCATACAGGAGGGAGGTAGATCAGCTCATTGAGTAGTATCACTCCAACAACCTTGTACTCAATGTTAGCAAAACCAAGGAGATGATTGTGGACTTCAGGAAGGAGTCAGGAGAACACAACCCAGTCCTCTTCAAGGGGTCAGCAGTGGAGAGGGTTAAGAACTTTAAATTCCTGGATGTCAACATCTCTGAGGATCTGTCCTGGAGCCTCCATGTCGATGCAACCACCAAGAAGACGCACCAATAGCTGTACTTTGTGAGGTGTTTGAGGAGATTCGGCACATCACTGAAGACTCTCGAAAACCTCTAGAGTTGTACCGCGGAGTGCATTCTGACTGGCTGCATCACTGTCTGGTATGGAGGCGCCAACGCTCAGGACCAGAAAAAAAATCCAGAGAGTTGTTAACCTGTCCTGCGACATCACAGACCACTTCATCGAGGACATTTACAAGAGGTGGTGTCTTAAGAAAGCAGCCTCTATCCTCAAGGACCCCCACCACCCAGGCCAGGCCACTGCTACCATTGGGAAAAAGATACAGAAGCCTGACGACAAGCAATCACCACCACATGACAGCTTCCTACCCTCTTCCATCAGATTTTGAATGGACAATGAACCACAGACATGGCCTCATTTTTTCTTTTTCTTGCACTATTTTTATTTATTTTGTAAAGTGGTTTATATAAATGTTTGCCCTGCGATGCTGGCCACAAAACAACAAATTTCGTGTCACGTTCATAACAATAAATTCGGAATCTGAAACAGCAGATCCTGGTAATCTGAAACAGAAGCAGAACCTGTTCCTTCCCGCAAGATGCTGACTGACCTGCTGTGTCTTTCCAGTGTTCCTGGAAATAATTTTTGTTAAACGGTCAACAGCGTCCTGCAGATCAGGTCATAACCATTTTGCTTTCTCTTCAATAAGAAAACTACAGTTGAACAGAGACCAAGTCTGGGTTGCATTTTAAACAAAGCAATGGTCACTGCCCAGTTAACAATCACACCCCATCTCTCATGCAGTCAATTACTCTGTTATTTCCTGTTTTACTTTTCCAGTCTCTCCACATTTTTCCTCCATCTGCTGTTGATTTCCTCCATTTAACTCCTGAATCTCATTCCCTTGGCAACCGTTCTCTCAGTAAAATCTGCATCCAACCTGTTAACCCTCTGTTCCCCTCATTGATTCGCAGCACCTCTCTGTTGAATCATGTATGTTCATTGCTATGGACTTTCGAAGGGCCTTTGACAAGATACTGCACAGTAGGCTGGTCCAGAAGGTTACATTGCATGGGACCCAGGGCTAGCTCACCAATGGGATAGAAGGTGGTGGTGTACAGTTGTTTCTCACTGCCCACTGTTGTTCATTGTTTGCATTAATAATCTGGATGAGAATGCAGGGCGAACCTCGATGATGATCCAAAACTCCAATACCTATGTAATTGGATCCTGGATTTCCTTACCTCCAGACCACAATCAGTGAGGACTGGTAAGAACATCCCCCCACAATTTCCATCAGTACCAGAGAACCACAGGGCTGCGTTCTTAGCCCTCTGCTCTACTCTCTATACACCTACGACCGTGTGGCTCAGTTCAACAAATCTACCAATTCACTGACGATACAATGGTAGTGGGTTGTATAAAGGAAGGGGATGAGTCAGTGTACAGGAGGGAGATGGAAAACTTGGCTGAATGGTGCACCAACAACAACCTCACACTCAATGACACCAAAACCAAGGAGCTGAATGTTAACTTCAGGAAGGGAAAACCAGAGGTGTATGATGCAAGGCTCACTGGGGGGAATCAGAGATCAGGAGGGTGAGCAAATTTAAGTTCTCGGGAATTAATAACTCGGTGGATCTTTCCTGGACCCAACACTAACAGCATCATGAAGAAAGCACATCAGTGCCTGTTCTTCCTCAGGAGTTTGCAGTGGTTTAGTATGACATCGGAAAGCTTGGCAAATTTCTACAGATATGTGGTGGAAAAAGTGCTGACCAACACCAATTCCTTCAGCGTAAAGACTTCCAAAAGAGAGTGGATACAGCTCAGGACATCACAGGCAAAACCCTCCCCACCGTCGAGAACATCTACAGGGAACCCTGCTGTTGGAGAGTAGTAGCGATCGTCAAGGATCCACACCCACCCGGCACACGCCCTGTTCTCGCTGCTGCCATCAGGAAAGCAGTATCGGTGCCACAAGACTCCCACCACCAGGTTCAGGAACAGCTGCTCCCCCTCCACCATCAGACTCCTCAACAACAAACTCAATCATGGACTCATTTAAGGCCCCTTACTTTTGCACTTTATTGATTTTTTTTCTCTATATATTGCAGTCAGTTTATTTACATTTCTTCATTTATTCACATGTGTATGCGGCGTACAGTTTTTTTTTACACTACCAATAAGTGGTAATTCTTCCTCACCCACAGAAAAAGAATCTCAGGATTGTATGTGATGTCTAACAAAAAATCTCAAATCTGAATCTTGATGACCTCTACATCTCTATCCAAATACAAGGAGGTGGGTGATCATCTCATTTTTACCGCAGCCACGTTGAGGGGGGCACGCTTCGGGATTAGGACTCAGCTTGAATGCAGAAGATGTGGCAGGAAATGACCCTTCTCACCTCCAACCAGGAAAAGTCTTTGGTGAGGTCTATGATGAGGTCTCACATCATGGGAATCCAGGGCGCTAGAAGTTCACGGGAGGTGGAGAAAGCCATTGGAACGAGAGACCAGTCAAAAAAGGAATATTGGGTTGTTTTCGTTGAGGATAATAAAGGACTTGTAAACATGGCAGGGAGATGGGATGGATGTCATTATTCAGTATCAGTGGGAAAGCACAGATTAGAAGCAGGAATAGGTTGATTGCAAAACCTAACCAACACTCCCAGTACCCTTTCATTTCAGCCCCTTTCTGATCAAAAAACTACCTCTGCCTTAAAAATATACAAAGGTGCCATCTCTGCCCTTTGAGTTCTGCAGATTAAACACCCTCTGAGAGAAAACAATTCACCTCATTCCCAGTGGGCCCCTTGTTTTTGAACAATGACTCCTAGTTCCAAGAGGAAACTGTCTCCACATCCACTGTCAGGACTCCTCAGGACAAGGTGAATTGTCACTCCCTGGTTCAGTGATACAATTCCCAATCTGCCAATTGCTGGTTCCCTGATGAGCAAAGTTGCCTCCCTTTGCCCTGTTTTGCCGACCAGGTTACTAACATTTATTTCTCATATGATTCTGGGGCCCAGCTCATGACTGCAGAATCTTTTATAGATCCCCAAAGGTGCAGGAATTTGAGTGTACTGGCCTGCTGGGGTAATGTCTCATTAGCTGCATCCCAACAGGTACTGTGGCAAGGTGGCTAATACAGTAAAGTGCAGCAAAGATTGCCATCTGGTGTTTCTGATGGGAACTGCGGGCAAACACACATTAAAAGCCCTTTATTACGCGTGGAAATAGATCCTATGAAATTGTGGCTCAGGTGGGTGAGTCCAGCAATAGTACAACGTCATTGAGCCACAAAGCACAGGAAAAGGACCTTCAGCTCTCAACTCTGAGCTGACCATAAGCACCATTTACACCAGTCCTGTACTAATCCCATTTTATTCTTTCCACATTCCCATCAACTTCCTCCAGGTTCTACTCACCCACACACTGGGGGCAATTTACAGAGAACAATTAACCTGCTGACATCGACTCATCTTTAGGATGTGGGAGAAAAGCAGCAAACTGCACACGCACTGACATGCATGTAGACGCGCACACACACACACACACACACACACACACACACACACACCTACCTACACCTGACCTCTGCTAGAAGACGGGAGGACTGGTGTTGTGAAGCACTGAAGTTGGGAAAGGCTTTATCTTTTTCATTACTGGTAGTGATGCCCACTCACGTCCCACCCCACTTACTGGTTGAGGACTATGTGAGACAAAATGCACAGTCCTCCTATTGATGCAGGAAGTCAGCAATCTTTGGATCTGACTGGGATCAAATGATAGGCAGAATGGAAAGGGAATGGCATCTGGGGAAGGAAGGGAGCCCCAAACTGACAACTGGTGCCTTGGGAGATGGATAGTCCATTAGATGATCAGCATGGTATCTGGAGAAGAGTGACACCTGTTGCTTTGGGGATGCAGAAAGGAGCAGTCACACACTTGGAGAAAGGGAAAATGAATGGAGGTGAGCTAGTGTTGGTGCGCCTGTGGGTCCCTGAGATGAAGGTGGGTTATTTGCTCACCTCTGCTCATCCCAGTCCAGGTTAGGCTGGTGACACCTTGGTGGCAATACCCCAGGACATCATGGTCTAAGACCTCATGCAACTCTCCACAAGAACCATCTCATATAGAATGACGTGATCTCCAGTGATGGAAAATTTTCCAGCAAACTGTTTGCAAATGAGCATTAACTTCACTGTGGGTGAAAATAAATTGATTTTTACATGCACGTTTCATAGTGTCTGGTGAGTTTGGGACAGGGAATGGGACATCTGTGACCTAACATCAGACATGCATCAATTCCCCATGCTTCTTTAGTTAATAAAAATCTGTGCTCGCTTCGGCAGCACATAATACTAAAATTGGAATGATGCAGAGAAGATTAGCATGGCCCCTGCGCAAGGATGACACGCAAATTCGTGAAGCGTTCCATATTTTTAAAAAAAGTTAATAAAAATCTATAAATGTCCAGACCAAATTGAGAGTTGACTTTCAGCCTGGGAAGTTAACTTGGTTTTACTTTAGTGAATGGGTTCAGGCAGCACAGTACTGGTTAGCACAATGCTATTACAGTCCCAGTGACCTGGGTTTGAATTGGCGTCATCCTTCAGGAGTTTGTACCTTCTCCCCGTGACCTTGCATGGTGGGTTTCCTCTGGGTGCTTCAAAATTGTACCAGGGTTGGTTGGCATGTGTTTCACGGACCGGACAAGACTTTCTACTATGCTTCGTCATTTTTTTTAAAAAGTGAAAAAGGTGGAATGATTGGCATAGCAGTTAGCGCAACGCCTTTACAGGTCCAACGATGGGGACCGGGGTTCAAATCCCGTGCTGCCAGTAAGGACAGTTCTCCCCATATCTGTGTGGGTTTTCCCTGAGCGCTCCGGTTTCCTCCCTCCGATCAAAATGTACTGGGGGTTGCAAGGTTAATTGAGCAGCATGGGCTCAGGACCGAAAGGTTACTGTGCTGTATGTGTTTGTCTAAATTTAAAATTTAAATTATAGCCCTAATAAGTTTATTGTCATACATAAAAGTACAATGTTGGAGGGAATGTGAGAAGGAATAGCTAACAAGGATATAATAAGTGAATGATATTTCATAGGAAGGTGGCACAGACTGAATTGTCTCTTCCTTTGCAGTTAGGAAATAAGAGAAATAAACGAGAAGTGGATCTGCTCATTGATGATCACACTGTTCAATTCCATTCACAATTCTTCAGCAGGTGGAGTGGGCAGAAAAAAACTCTCCGCACAATTCAGGGCTGATGTGTACCATTAGGATCAGGAAAGAGGAAGGTGGATGGGGAGTCTCCAGGATAGCAGGAACACCAACGTGGACCAAATGGTTTGTTTCTGTGATCTAAATTCCACGCCACAGTGTGTGATTATCAAGCACCAGGAGCACAGGGATAACCCAGTGCAGAATGGGCTTGGAACAGCAGCCGACGCAGCAAGGTTACAGCTTAATAAGCCATCTGTCCTCAGCCTCTCTCTTCCCCTCGAAATGCCTCAAGACTGCACTTGCAAAAGCAAATCCAGTAAATATTCCACACTCATTCTCTCAGGCGGTTTTGCAGCTGTATTGTCCCCAGCAGCCTGGCAGAACTGGCTGAATTCCTTTCACAACACTGAGCATTTACAAAGCAACTGCAGGTCCAAATAACAAAAAGAACACAATAAGGACCACATTTGTGCACATATTTGCAAATATTTCCATATATTAGCATAACTCTTCCTGTCACTTTGACAACAGAGACAACAATCGTGGCTTGGCAGTGTTTGGATAAGAACACCCCATGTACATGAAATGTTTAGCTTTCCAGAGGTGTGATAAGGTCATAGGGAGATACAGCACAGAAACAGTGCCTTCAGCCCATTGAGTCCATACTGACCCCGAGCACAGAAAAAAGTCCTTCATCCCACTGAGTCCATACTGACCCCTAAGCAGGCAAATAGTGCCTTCGGCCTATTGAATCCATACTGACCCCTAAGCAGGAAAACCATGCCTTTGGCCCATTGAGTCCATACTGACCCCCAAACGTCCATTGACTATGATCCAACACTAATTCTATTTTATTGTCCCCATGTTCCCACACCAGATTCTATCCCTCAACTGCATTCTGTACAATGGTCAATTAACCTACTGACCCATATGGATGTGGGAGGAATCCAGAGCTCCCAGAAGGCAGGGGGTGGGGAGTGGTGGGGGGAAGGGGAGTGGGCTGTCAGAGGGAGAACCTACGTACCCCATGCAGACAGGACCAGATACCGGGATTGAACCTGGGTGAATAGGGATGTGAGGCAGTGGCTCTACCACATGCACCACCTCGTCTCCCATCATTCCCCTAAGATTACCCATTATTCACCTTGGCCTTTCTCTCTTTATGTTAAAAAAAGTTTATTTACAACATGGAGCAAAAAGGATGACATTAAACATGGGAGAAACACAAGAACTGCTGCAATCTTGAGCAACCAAAGAGGGGCTGGAGGGATTCAGCATGCCAGCTTCCATGGAGGGAAATGGACAATCAACTTTTCAGACTGTGACAGAGTTTAGAAAGGGTACCAACCCAATTCTCTCCATGGATTCTACCTGATCTGCTGAGCCTCTTTGTTAAAATGCAGCATTATCCTCCACGTTCAGGATCCACTCCAATCCGTGTGCTTCCCGTCAGTCCTGGAAGATATTCAGAGAGCTGCTGGACACTGGGTGCCCTCCCTCCAGGCACAGAAGTAAGAGAGACGGCCAGTCAGCTTGGTGCTTGGACCTGTGAATGCACACCTTGGCCATGCACAGAAAAATACCAACAGGGAGCCCAATTCACCTCCCCTCTCGCCACACAGTGCCCAAAGATCGGGAACACAGGGCTGGTCAACTAGAACCTGAGAAGCAGCCCTGTGTTCAGAGAATCACATGGGGGTCGCAACCTCTCACTTTCCATATTTTGCTCGGGCGGCTGCCTACATTTTGCTCATACTTTAATGAAGGGGTCAAGCCTGAAACGCTGGTAACGTAATCTTTATCTTTGCTATTTGACCTGCTGAGTTTCTCCAGCATTGAGTTTTTACTCCATATACACATTCCATATCACAAAAATAACAAGCAACCTGAGTGAAGGTGAGCCAGTTCAAAGATCTGTTGCTCAGGACTGCTCAATGCAATGCTCTCCACCCCGGGTCCATTTGTAACATCTCCCCCATATCCCATTCACTAAGGTGACATGAAACAAATTCAGACAACGTGAGGGGAGGTCAGCGCTGGAAATTCTACACTGCTAATAAGTGATAAGCTTACTCTGCGTCTCACTGGCAAGGAGTCAGATTTGATTGATGTTTCCGAAGGGTCCGTCCGAATCGACTGCCTGCCCCTCTTCGAAGGGAACATTTGTGTTCAGGACAGGTGTCCCTGGAGAGGGAATGTGTGGCGTCCGCTGGTTTGCTGGAGACCTTCCATAACAGGAGGGAACTGCAGGGGCTGCAGTACATCCTGAACAAGGATTATAATATTGTGTTGAACATTATATAACCATTGTAGTTATTTACATCATGCAATTTCTAAAAAAAGAAGACGGAGAGTAAAGGTCCTTGTACACAGTCCCATTACACACTCCTTAGACACAGAATAAATCATCTTTTGCACAGTCGAGTCCCATATTCCCAGGACAGGGACAATATGGGTTAGATACAGAGTAAAGCTACTTTTACATTGTTGTGCTGCCCACTCCCATGGCAGAGAAAGGATGAATTAGACACAGAGTGCAGCTGTGGTGTTGTACCTTTCTGCAAATGATCATTGAGAAAGGACAAAAATTGGTGAAATACAGAATACAGCTGTTGTTCAGTGTCCGATTGAACAGCCTTGGGCAGACAAGAGGACCTTGTTACATATTAGACTCCCCCCTTACTGCCCCAAGACACATTCTTTGAGCAGGGGCAATTCTGAAAGTTCTCTCAGAGGAGCAGACCTGTCTCCAAAATGAGACATCCCATTTCAAACCACCCAGCATGTAAATTTTCAAGTGTCAAGGTAGGTAGATTAACGACTATTGCATTTGCAGAAGATTTCATTAGGAAGCAAAGTTCATCAGCTGTGTTCAGGATTCCAATTGATATTCCGGGGTCTTGAACCGAGCACATTTGCCCAGCCTGTGTGGAGACTATCTAAGACAGCTGTTACTGTCACTCGGGCACTGTTCCAGTAAGAATGGCCATTGCAGAGAGATCCAGCAGCCTGTCACTCCAGAATGAAAAATATAATTAAGTGCGACAGAACCCCTGAGACTCTGAGGGACATTGCTGCAGCAATGATTTAACTAGACTGCTGGGGCACACATCAGCTACATGTCCCATTCAGGTAGGGTGGCAGTCGGTGATTCTGTCTAATAATTGTTGCTGTTTCCGATTCCTCCACAGGGACCAGAGACCATACTTTCCCGTTTACCCACTCCAGGATTTCCTTGTTCTTCAAACTCTCCTGGATCCTGTTAACTTCCAAAATACCTTTGTCTCTTCACAAGCCCCTGTACGCTTCAAAAAACCCCTATTGTCCTTCCCACCTCTTCCTTCTTTCCCCTCCTGTCCCTCTCTCCCCTCCTTTTATGTCCCCATCTGTTTCCATCCTCACCCTCCCTCCTCTGACATACATCCATCTGCTCTTCTCCTCTTTCCTATCCCTCTTTCCCTCCTTTCGTCATCTCCCTTATCCCTCCATTTCTCCTCTCTACTTTCCTCCTGCAATTTATCCCTGTTCTTTTGTCCGTGCATTCCTCCTATCCCTCTTACTCCTCCTGCATCCCTCTCTCCAGTCACACCTCTCCCTTGTTCAACTCACCTCTCCCTGCACCCAAGCCCCCTCCCTCCTTCACTCCCCTCTTCCTCTCTTTCTGCTCCCCTCTCCCCTCCACTTACTTCTCCCTCCTCTTTACTCATCTCTCCCCATCCCTCCCTCCTCTCCCCTCATCCCTCCGTCCCTCCACTAGCCCTTCCCTCATTCCACCCTCCTCTCCCCTCATCCTCTTACCTCCCTCATCCCTCCATCCTTTCCCCCACACCCTCCAATCTCCCTCACCCCTCCCTCCACTATCCCTCCCCTCATCCCTTCCTACCTCCATCCCTCACCCCTCCCTCCTCTCCCCCTCACCTCCACTCCCTCCAACGCCCTGTCACTCACCCGGCCTTCCCTCCGCCTTCTATCGATGATTGACGGGGACGTTCCCCGTTCGCCCCGCCTCACGTGCTGACGCCATCGCGCACGTCCGGCTGACGCAGCGGAGGGTGAGTGGAATGGCGATGGCGACGGATTTAAGCTGGTGGAGGTGGGGTTAGGGTTGGTATGAGGGGTGGCGGGGTGCGGGCGGGCGCCTCTGGAGCAGACCCTCAGCTGAGTACCCTCGATTCATTGTTTCCATGTCAGTGTCCTTGCATTATCCCAGGGCAAAGGGGGTCAATGTGGGCAAAGGGGGTCTATTAGGGCAAAGAGGGTCTATCAGGGCAAAGGGGGTCTGTGGACAAAGGGGTCTTATCAGTGCAAAGGGTCTGTCTGGGCAAAGGGGACATCTCTGTCAGGGTAAGGGAGAGTCTCTGACAGCGTTAGGCTTGGTAATTTATGGTTTGCCTGGTTGATAGATTCATGAGGAACATTTGAGAGAAAACAAACTGGTTATGAAATGGAAATCAAAGCTGCTGACAGGAAAATAACAATTTTGAAAACGCTGACAATTTGTATAGGGCTGGGTGGGGGGGGAAGAGTTCCCATAACTTTTTAAATTTTTTTAAATTTTTCACACTATGAACCATACTGACCAAACTACACACAAACATTTCCCTCTTGAATATACACAATGTCATTTTCTCCCCTTCCCCCCTGCCACCCCACCCTTCCCTCCCTCCTTAAACTTGATAGTTTAACCAACCAATTCAGATGCACACTGAGAAAGCATGTTTGTCTGAAGTTGTTAAATTCATTGCTGAGTCCTGAAGGTTGCAATGTGACCAGATGCAAAATGTCTTAGACCTTGTTGAAACAGTGAAGGAGGCTGGAGAAGAGGCCTAACCAAAGTAAGAGGTGGGAGGCAACTGGAAGCTCATAGTTGACCCTGTGGCCTGAATGCTCTGGTAAGGATAGTAGTTTGGCTAAAGGAATGGTTCATTCAGAATACTGAAAGGAAAAGGGAATATGTATCTGGTGGTGGGTTCTTGTTGAGGTGACAAGAATGCAGAGAAGGGTGTGGAAAGTGAGGGCCAGGGGAACTCTGCCCTTGATCTGTCTGGTAGGAGAGGGGTTAACAGCAAATTACAGGAAATGGAAGAGACGTGGTCAAGGGCCCCGTCTACGATGGCAAATGAGAAAACCAATTCCTCAACTGCAGAGTTGTATAAAGCAAAGTGACAGGGTGAGAGCTAATGACCTTTCATAAGCATTGGTTCTCTTCCTTTCTCCTCAGATGCTTCGTGACCTAATGAGCATGTCCAGTCCTTGCTCATTTTTCAGAATCTGGTTTATTGTCATCAACATGTGTCAAGAAATTTGTTGTTTTGCAGTAGGCATCATGTAGAACAGGGTGGAAAATTAAAATAAATTACAATGTAGGTTTCATTCAGAAATCTGATGGCACAGTACCTTGCCCATTCAGAAACCCGATGCCCATTCAGAAACCTGATGGCACAGTACCCTGCCCATTCAGAAACCCGATGCCCATTCAGAAACCTGATGGCACAGTACCCTGCCCATTCAGAAACCCGATGCCCATTCAGAAACCTGATGGCACAGTACCCTGCCCATTCAGAAACCCGATGCCCAGTCAGAAACCTGATGGCACAGTACCCTGCCCATTCAGAAACCCGATGCCCATTCAGAAACCTGATGGCACAGTACCCTGCCCATTCAGAAACCCGATGCCCAGTCAGAAACCTGATGGCACAGTACCCTGCCCATTCAGAAACCTGATGGCACAGTACCCTGCCCATTCAGAAACCCGATGCCCATTCAGAAACCTGATGGCACAGTACCCTGCCCATTCAGAAACCCGATGCCCATTCAGAAACCTGATGGCACAGTACCCTGCCCATTCAGAAACCCGATGCCCATTCAGAAACCTGATGGCACAGTACCCTGCCCATTCAGAAACCCGATGCCCATTCAGAAACCTGATGGCACAGTACCCTGCCCATTCAGAAACCCGATGCCCATTCAGAAACCTGATGGCACAGTACCCTGCCCATTCAGAAACCCGATGCCCATTCAGAAACCTGATGGCACAGTACCCTGCCCATTCAGAAACCCGATGCCCGGTCAGAAACCTGATAGCACAGTACACTGCCCATTCAGAAACCTGATGGCAAAGAGGAAATAGCTGTTTTTGTTGTGTTGAGTCTGTATCTTCAGGCTCCTGTACTTTCTTCCCAATGGAGGAGCAGTGAGAAAAGGGCATGGCCTGGGTGATGAGGGTCTCAGATGATTGAAACCACTTTCTTGAGACATCACCTTTTAAAGATGACCTGCAGTTTTCTATTTTTCAGTAACTGAAGGCAATTTTACTGCTCAACGGTTGGGTAAAATGGATTCTGGTCAGGACTGAGATGATACTCTTGTTTAGCTCTGGGTGAAATGCCAATCCTTTCAAAAGTTGCCTATGAAGCCTGTAGTTTGTACTGATAGATCATTGCCATTTTTGTGTTGAAGAAGAATGGATTTTTGAAGGTTAAGTGACAAAATAGTGAATCTAATTGAATGGCAGACCAAGCACAAGGGCTGTATATCCTTGTGCCTGATCCCATTTTCCAATCTGTAGTAAAATTAGTGGTAGTTGAATTTGTTTACTGAACAGCACAGGAATCTTTGTGACCACCTGGTATTCTGCTGGATGCTCTGGTTTCCTTCCACATCTCAAAGATGTGTGTTGCCAGGTTAATTGGCTGCTGTGTGTTTTCCCCCAATGTCCAGGGAGAATCCTAGGGGAATTGATGGGGAGAATTGAATGGGATTAGTACATGCATTGTTTAAATTGGTCAGCGTGAACCCAGTGGACGAAGTGACCTGTTCCAGATTCAATGAATCTTCAGCCTATTAGCGTCTTACAGCCTACTTACTGGGTGTTAGCCTCAAATGCACAATCCCATTTCCAATCATGTTTCTATGGTGTCCACACAGGGGAATGCGAGTCTTCAGCTCGGCTCTGTGCAGTCTGATGCTGGCCTTGAAACACAGCCCCCTCAAAGCCACTGTCTTTGTAAGTTCACGATTTTGTTTGCAATTTGCTGAGTTCATCTCTTGTCTAAACTGAGTCAAAAATCAAATCCAGGTTCTGGTCAAGGTGCCTGTCTGCCACTGTGGGTGAGAGGATCAACTGTCAATGAACAGAGTACATAGAGAAGGTGCTCTACCTGTAGAGGCAATGAACACAAGACAATCCCCATTCGGGAGTTTGAGTGCAGATGGTAGAAGTAAAAAGAGGTGAGGGAGAGCTGATTTCACATTTATTGTCAAAGTACATACATGACATCACATACAACTCTGAGATTCTTTCTCGTGACGGCCAGGCAGAATTACCACTTATTGATAGGGCAAAAAATACTACCCAACGTACACAGCTAGTGTATGTAATGAAATATAAAATCTCTTGGTACTTTCTGATTGTCTCCACATCGGCCGAGAAGAAAGTCCAGCTGACAGGGGTGGGCTTGGAAAGCAGAGAGGGTGAGCATATTCTTTAACATCTTTTCCTGTTTTCTGAAGATGAACAGGTCTTTATAGTGGGAAGGAGGAGTTGGGAGAGCCTGCTACTGATCGGGAACACAGGAAAGTATACTGCAATTTATGTGATCACAACAAATGCTGAGTACCTTGTAATCTATGGAGACAATATGGGAATCAAAGAAGTCAATTTATTTTTCTCAGAAGGTCTTACAAATGTAATAAAACTTCGATAACCTGTTAAGCTCGAGACATTGGTGCCAGGCAAGCAGATTTTGCAGGCCTTTCGATGTACATTCTTTGCACTCACAGATGCTGTTCAATGAGTTCCTCCAGCATTTTGCTTGTTTCTCCAGATTCACTTGTGTCTCCAGTGTTAAACAGCGCACTGGAAAGGCCTTCATCTCCCTATATCCAACCTCTTGCATGTTTTCTTGGTGGGGATACCCCACAAGGTCTATCTGCCATTGGCTTTCTTGTCTTTTCTAGGTTCTGGTTTTGACCCTGTTGATGTTGTCTCGTCTGAGAAGTGTGGGATTACGACTGTTTTCCATGGAGACTACTTCCTACGTGTCCAGCACGCACTCTGTTGCCTTTGTAACCTGCCCCAACATGGACGTAGCCAAGCAAATTGCCCGGTGAGATGAGCTCTTTACCTGCATGTTTGTTTATTGGTCTCCAATTCACTGGGCATTATTATGGAAAGAGGCCACTCAACAATGTGCTCGTACCATCTTTTTTTGTTGAGTAACCAAATAATCTCACTTTCTTGCAACTTTCCCATGACCCTGGAGAGAAATATTCCTCTTTCCAATACTCGATGCACTCTTGAAAGTTCACATTGAACCCCCTTTCACTGCATTACCTGATAAATAAACTGGTGCACCCTTATTCTGGCTCTATAGGTTGTCATAGCTGAACCTCCAGAGCCAGTTCGATTAAGTGTCCGGTGAGCCGTTACAGTATTAAAATAACCTTGAATCAAATCTGGAATGTGCACTTTAATTACATGTGAATTGTTTGATGACAAATTTAAAACTGTGGAGGACAGGGGCAAATAAAGGAAAAGAGTGTCTTTGTCCCAAACATTATGGGGGGCAGTGTATATAATACTTAGGAAGTAGGAGGAAATTGGAACATCTGATGTAAATCGACACTCTTTCAGGGAAAACATTCATTCTCCACACAGTCAGCACTGGAGATCGGGATTGAACCCAATGTGGCAGGAGCTCAGTGCCACACCACTGTGCCACCTGCTTGATCATTACCTGGAGCTCTGTTGAGGCAGGGAACTTAGAAAATGCAACTCTGAAGATGTAATGCTCTTTGGTCAGGACAGCGACCTGATTTGAAATATTGTGCTGCACAATACCTGTAACTTTTTGAATGAAGGTGTCTTCTCTTGTGTAGGCAGAATGATCATTACACCTCCATAAACTCAGTTCTCACATTACTCACACATCTGCTCTGGCACCCTCCGCCCCCCCCATGCGCAACAGGGAAAGGATTCCACCCTCCATGTTCAATGTATCTTCCTCTGCAATTTCCGCCTACTATGTGATCCCACTGCAAGCACATATTCCCCTCTTCTCCGCCTTCCACAGGGACTGCTCCCTTAGGACTCTCTCATTCACTCCTCCATCCCCATCAATTGTCCCCTTGGCACCTACCACTGTGACCACAGGAGATGTTCCATCTATACCACACCTCTCTCACCACCATTCAAGACCCCGAACAATCTTTCCAAGTGAAGCAACATTTCACTTGTGAATCTGCAGGGTTTATCGACTGAATCTGGTGCTCCCACTGTATTCTCCTCTACGTCGGAGAGACTGGATACAAACTAGGAGATCGCTTTATTGATCACCTCGGCTCTGTCTGCCACAATAGACTGGATCTCCCAGTAGTCACCCATTTCAATTCTCCATCCCATTCCCTTGCTGACGTGTCTGTCCATTGTCTTGTGCACGGCCAGACTGAGACCACCCGTAAAAGAGCAACAACACCTCATCTTCCATCTGGACACCCTCCAATCAGATGGCATTAACATTGACTTCTCCAGTTTCCATTAACCCCCCCACCTTCCTTGTCATCTTTCCTCCAGCTATGTCTCTCTTCCCTTTTCTTTCTGTCTTCTTTCACAGAGCCAAAATCAATTCTCACCTCTCCTCATATCCAATGAACACCTGTTGTCGGTCTGCACTCCTCCCCCAGCCAGTCTTCAGTCTTTATTCTGACACCTTCCTGTTCTTTGCTTAAACCTTGAAGAAGGGCTCAGGCCTGAAACGTCAGTAATATATTTTTTATTTCTTGTGGATGCTGTGAGATCCAGCATTTCAGTTTTTAATTATTACACAAGCTTGGAACCATAACAGAATGAGCACAATACACAAAAATAGAAGAATTTGGGAGCAGGAGTATTAAACTCACCATTCAATATGATCATTGCTGCTCTGCCCCAGGCTTCAACTACCCTCTGTCAGATCCCCAGAGCTACTATTTCCTGATTTTTAAAAACTTGACCTACTTTTAAAGACCTCTGATTGACCCAACCTCCATGACATTGTGGGATAGAGAATTACCATGCACTTCATTTTTCAGTGGTTGTCCTCTCTAGCTTGACCTGCAGAGATATGGACAAAAAGGACTGCAGAGGTCAGAGTCAGATATGCCATGCTAATTCCATTTTCTATTGTCATAATCTCACCAACACTCAGGTGACATTGACACACCAAAGGCAATTAACACATAACCTGCATGTCCTTGGGATGAGGGAGGAGGCCTTCGTGACCATGGAGAATGTGCAGGGAGAGATACAAACTGTGATTTATCTGTCTGGATGTGCGCCCTTGTTGGACTCGTGCACTGAAAGAACAGATCTTTCTGTCAGGGGTGGCCTGTCAGTGATGTGTGGCATCACAATCCTGATTCAAATTGAGCTCTGTCAAGTGAAACAAGCAACTCCTGCTATGTGAAACACAGTTGACAGTAAGTTTCATGTTGTGTTTAAATCCTCCAGGAACGCTGTGGAGAAGAACCTGGCCGCCTGTGTGAACATTGTGCCACAGATAACATCCGTGTACGTGAGTCTTTTTGCGAGAATATTTACAACATGCAAACACGTGGTTGCTTGCATTCCTCAGATGAAATGTATCATTATAGAATTATGGAACTGTACACAACCAAAACAGACCTTTTGGCCCTTCTCCTCCATGATGAACGCTCTATCCTATTTACATGCAACAGGCCCATATACCCTTCCTGTCTTAAGTACCTGTGTAAAGGCCTTTTAAGTATTGTAATTAAATCTGTCTCTATCACCTCCTCTGGCAGCTCATTCCAGATAATCACCAATCTCTCTGAGGAAAAACTTGTAAATTTCTCCCCTTTCATCTCAAACCTGTGCCCTCTAGTTCTAGGTTCCCCTGTCCTGGAAAGAGTCATCCTAACTGTCTGACCCATCAATGCCTCTCATAATTTTATAAACCTGTATAAGGTCATCCCGTAACCTCCTACATTGCAGTGAAAATAAAGCTAGTATGTCCAAACTTTCATAAGCTAACCCTCCATTCCAGGCAATATCCTGGTTCATCTCTTCAGCGCTCTTTCACATGCTACCACAACCTTCTCTGTGATGTGGCCACCAGCACTGTACACAATACTCAAAGTATGTTCACCCAACTTCCAGTTTGCCCTTCAACTCCGCTAATATAATTTTTAATGTGACTCATGTACCACAAACAAAAATAACCAGCCAATCTGCTTTGACGAAAGTGGTCTTCAGACAAAGCATTGGTCACAGCTCTAGAAGTTCTTTTCGAATTCTGAATTATTATCCTGGAATCCTTCCTATTTATTTACTGTATGTGGGTAATCCAAGACTAATTTATTGCCCCTATCAATGTAGGGTAAAACATCTGAGGCACTTAGTTATATCGTAACAAAAGAGGTCATGAGCTGCCTTCTTAAACCACAAGGAATGTGATGCTCTCCTGTAGGAGGTCAGGTTCCAACAGCATGATGTACTGTTGATGAAGGAGTGACTGATGTAATGGGTTAAAACTTGGAAGAAGGCTCTGAGGTGTTGACATTCCCATACTGTTGTTACCTTCTGGATAGAAATCAAAGTATTGAGTGCAAGAGTTGGGATATTATGGTAAAGTTGTGCAAGACATTGGGGAGGCCAAATGTGGAGGATTGTGTGCAGGTTTGATTACCTAACTGCAGGAAAGATATCAATAAGAATGAAAGAGTACAGAGAAGATTTACTAGCATATTGCCTGGACTTCAGGAACTGAGTTGCAGGGAAACCTAGGTTAGGACTTTATTCCCTGGAGCATTGAAGAAGGAGGGAAGATTTGATAGGTATGGATAAATGAAATTAGGCTTTTTCCACTGAGGGTATGTGAGGTACAAACCAGAGGACATGGGTTAATGGTGAAAGGGGAATAGTTTAAGGGGAACCTTCACGCAGAGAGTGGTGGGAGTGTGGAATAAGCTGGTGAATGTGGGGTCAATTTTGACATTGAAAAAGCATTTGGACAGGTACATTGATGGGAGGGGTATGGAGAGCTACAGACTGTTGCAGGTCAGTAGGATGAGGCAGAATAATAGTTTGGCATGGACTAGAAGGGCCAAAGGGCCTGTTTTCTGGGCTACAATGTTCTATGGAGGTGTTGGGAGCTACACCTTCAACTGTGAGTGAAGATGCCATCTCCATATCATGTCTAATCTTTGATTAGCCCATGTTATCCTTTGTTTGGTCCTCAAATGGGAGAGGTGGAAGGGAAGGTTATCACTTACCTTTCAGGCTTTATTGTTAAACAGTTGAGAGGATCCAGTTGTTTTGATGCACTCTCGCGCCCACTGATGTACGAAGGATCATCACTTTCCGGGCAAGCACCTTACTGGCATGCGTGTAGATGCTCTATGTTCATTTCCTTATTTTAACCCTGCAGATACAAATGGAAAGGAAACATTGAAGAGGACAGTGAAGTTTTACTTGTGAGTTTTCAGATTACAGCATATATTTAGGACACTCAGAATGTGTCCATTCACATTTATATTGTACAATGCCTGGCTAAAATGTCCTTGGGGTTTAGTTGCATCTATGCAATGGTGAAGGGGAAATTAAAGGTTGATTACCTGAACAATGAAGATTTGGCTTCCTGAATGCTTTTGGGTGTATTTTATGGATTTTGGGCTAATGATCATGAAAATCATCTTAAAATTTTCCTATCACGTACAGTTTTTTAGGTATCACCAATTTTTGTGATTTCCTGTCATATTTTGTCTAATTCAAGCATGCAAAACCATTAAGTGTAACGTGCCATTGAAAATTAATTTTCTGCATTTGCACTTGGACTTCTTCCCTGCTGATCTTGATGCAGTCGGTGACGAACATGGTGAAAGGTTTTACCAGGACGCTGCGACCATGGAAAAGCAGTATCAGGGCAACTGAAATCCATCAATGCTGGCTGACTACTGCGAGAGGCATCAGATGCTGAGTACAAATGAAAATCAGCAGCAAAACATTTTTAGGTCAGTTGAACTAACACAATGTGTCAGCCTTACATGATTAAACATGCTCAATTCAATGAAAGCTAATGTTTCTTCAAATTATCTTTATGTTCAGCTTGAAATTGTCTATCAGAATCCCTTTTTTTTTCAGTAAGCAAACCGTCTTGAAAACATTTGTTGTCCAGGGGAACTTTAGAAAATGGGGGTACAGTGATGAGGTTAGATTGAATACTGTGGCACGATCCACTGGTCTTATTATCCAATTATGATGTTGTGTTGTGAACTTGCAAAACTCCCTACCACATAAAGTCGTTAAGGCTGGTTCATTAGATATATTTGAAAGGGAATTGGATGTGATTGTTGTGGTCAAAAGAATCAGGGGATAAAGAGGGAACGGGATACTGAGGTCACATGATCATGTTGAATGGTTCATGCAAGCATATATTCTGAAGAAATTTGTAAAACCAGCATTGATTAAAAAACAGGACATTTGGTAATTATGGTTCATTTCCAATAGTCCCATATCTAACAAATGTGGGAATTTGGCTCAGTTGGTTCTCTTCCACAATGTGCTCTCCTCCCTCTGGCTGGGGACTGCTTGCTGACCATTCTTTCAGCTTACCAGGTCATTGGAGAAGAAATGATCCTATTGTGTAGTTCTGTACTTCAATAAAAAAGTGATTTGCAGTATTGTCAGGATCCAAAGTCCTGGTACGCCAGATCACACTGGACAATTCTTTTTTCAAAAGGTTCGCTTCCTGAAAAGAAAATTCTGATAGTCAACTTCAAGCTGAACACAAAGATAATTTCAGATTTGCTGAATCACGTAGAAGTTGGAGAAACATTAAATTAACTTTTATTGAATTGAGCATGTTTAATCACATAACAATGCTGACACATTGCGTTAGTTCAACTGATCTAAAAATGTTTAGCTGCTGATTTTCATTTGTACTCAACATCTGATGCCTCTCAGATCAGTGTCTAACAATAGTCGGCCAGCACTGATGGATTTCATTTGCCCTGATACCACTTTTCCATGGTTGTAATGTCCTGGTGAAACCTTTCACCATGCTTGTCACTGACGGTACTGAGATCAGCAGGAAAGAAGTCCAAGTGCGAATGCAGAGAATGAATTTTCAAAGACATGTAACACTTCATGGCTTTGTATGTTTGAAGTAGAATTAAAATATGACAGGAAATCACAAAATAGGTTGTATGTAAAACAAAAGATACGCAATAGGAAAGTTTTAAGTTGATTCTCATGATCAGCAGCCCAAAATCCATAAAAACACCCAAAAGTGTACAGAAGCAAAATCTTTGTTGTCCAGTGTTATTGGAGTTTCATTACATTGTTTGATTGTGGAAATTTTCTGTGCAAAAACCAACTGCTATTTTTCCTACACTATAACCATGATTGCAATTCTGATTGTAAAAAGGCTGAGATAGATATGGCGAGGTTGGGATTGACGTTATACAAATGTACTATTTTATATTTCATAGTGAATGGTGAACAAAAGAGAGGGTGGATGCTGGAAAACAGGAGCAAACCAAAAATTGCCAAGGAACTCAGTGGATCAGGGAATGCAAAAACATATCGGGTCAAAACATCAATTGCCTTTTGCCTTCAACGGTTGCTGCCTGACCTGCAGATTTTTCTCGAGTTTCCAGCTTTCTGACCATCCCTCCGTCTAACTCTAGCCAGCAAGTGAATGCATGCATCTTTAATTTAGCTCAGAATCCCCAGTCAAGGTAATTCCCTTAGACCTGCTCTGTTAATGTTTGCCTTGTGCGCAGAGACCTGAAAGGAGGATGCACCTGCATCCAAACCCAACCACCTGATCCAAGCCAAAACTGTAATGCAATCGTCATTTCTGCCAGATGCTATTTTTACCATTCTTGTCAGTGGGCTCACGGATATTCTCAGCTGCGCTGACAGGTGACCTACTTAAATTTGTTTCAAGGGGATTTTTATTGCAAACAGTTTAAAATTGAACGCACCATTTGAAAGTCTTTTCCCGCAGAGTAATAAAAACATAAGAAAAATGAGCAGGAGTAGGCCATTTGGCCCATCAAGCACTGCCATTCAATAATGCCTAATAAATTATCCAGAACTGATGTTTCATCTCATTATGCCATCTATTAAAGCATTGTAGGATGTGGCAAGTATATGGGTTTGGGTTAATGCACAAGAAAGAAGGAAAGACATGCAGACCTTGGGGTGTTCCAAAGTCATTTACATGAATGTACTTTTTAAGTTTAATTTGGAAACATGCATTGACGTTATCGTGTAGCCAATGCCCAGAAGCAGCAGTGCGATGCTGACCAGATCATTTGTTTACCCTGATGATGAACAGATGCTCATGTGGATACATGGAAATTGGGAGCAGAAGTCGAACACATGACCCCTCAAGCCTGTCTTACCATTTCGTAAGATCTGCCTGTAACCTAAACTCTGCATTCCCACTGACCCCCTCCAGAATTAGAATTAGATTCAGGTTCATTGACATGAACATGTCATGAAATTTGTTGTTTTTGTGGCAGCAGTATTGTGTAGAACAAGGTGCTAAATTGCTATAAATTACAATGCTGTAAATACAAGATTTAAAAAAAAAACTAGTGACAGTTCTCAAATCTGATGGTGGAGGGAAATAAACTGTTTTTGTAATGGTTGTGTGTGTGTCGTCAGGCTTCAGGGATATGGGGAAAAGGCAGGTGGGTGGAGTTGAGTCAATGATCAGGTCACCCATGATTTTATTGAATGGTGGAGCAAGCTCAATGGGCCAGATGGCCAACACCTGCTCCATTTCTTATGTTCCTGATCATAGCAGTGAGAAGAGGGCATGGCCTGGGTGGTGGGGTCCTTGAAAATAGAGGCTACTTTCTGAAGATACTGCCTCTCGTAGATGTCCTTGATCGAGTGAAGACATCCCCCTAATGGTGCTGGCCGAGTTCACAACCCTCTGTAGCCTGTTCCTGTCCTGTGCATTGGCACCTCCCTACCAGAATGCTCTCTCCAGTGTACCTGTAGAAATTTGCAAGAGTCTTTATTGACATACCAAATACTCTTAAACTCCTAATGAAATAGAGCCATTGATGAGCCTTCTTCGTGATTGCATTGATATGATGGTCCCAAGATAGTTTATTTTTTAAACTTTATTTATTCGTACAAAAAACAAATAATATATGACATATGCAGCAGTTAAACATAAACATGAACATTATTTTATATATAGAAAAATAAGAAAAAAAAAGAAAAGAAAAGGACCCCCCACCTTAAGCCAATTCTCCTAAGGAGAGCCATAAAAAAAGAAAAAAGGAAGAATATTAAAGAAAAAGTTAAATATACATATTGAAATCTAGTCAATATAAATTGAAATGTAAATGTTCCGAGTATAACAGCCACTTATTAATAAAAAAATTATAATTATCATGCAAAACATATGTAATTTTTTCCATTATTAAACAATATTTCATCTCATTATGCCATCTATTAATAACAATCATATTTGTATCTTTCCACGTACAAGCAATACATTTTTTCGCTACGGATAAAGCTAAATATACAAAAGCAAGCTGGAACTTATCTAATCCCAAACCTTTCAGAGGTTGCAAACTACCCAATAAAAATACTGTTGGATCTAAAACTATTTTAATCTTATACAGATATTCTAAAAATGATTGAATTTTCTTCCAAAAAGATTGGAAATGTATACATGACCAAACAGCATGAAAAAAAGTTCCAACCGTATCACCACATCTAAAACACAAATCTGATTCATTGATACCATATTTTTTTAATTTTTCAGGTGTCAAATATAATTGATGTAAAAAATTGTAATTAACATGCATTTATCAATCTAGTTACACTATCATAACAAATATCTAACCAGTCATCTTCAGAAAAAATAAAACCAATATCCACTTCCTATTTAATTTTAGATCTATCCCAACCCTTTTTATCCTTACCATCCTGTCATATTTGATACATAGATGAAATATAACCCTTCTCTGATACCTTCATAAGTCTCAAATTTAGTCATTTTAGGTAAAAATCATATCTCTACCAAACATACATGTTACCAAAGATCGAATTTTATAATAAAGAAATAAAGAGTTCTTATCAATACCAAAATCTTCCCTCATCTGATTAAAAGATAAAAACTTACCCTCTTTAAAACAATCTCCAAAATTTTTCACATCTTTAAATCTCCAATGCAATAAACTTTGATTATGTATTGAAAAAGAAATAAAACGGAGTCAAAGCCAATAATTTATCCCTAGAGCCTATCATTTTATTTTTCGTTATCCATAACTTCATTAAATGTTTTAGAATAGGCACATTATATTGTTGTAACAAATTTATATTCCACCTAAACAAAAATTGATGCATTTCAAATTCAGAAATACTTGCCATCTCAATTTTAGCCCAACTAGGAGGCCGTACCTAATCCATCAATGACCTAATAAATTTAAGTTGGGCTGCTTCATAATAATTTTGAAAATTTGGTAAATTTTGCCCCTAACTCATATTTCCAAGTTAATTTATTCAAAGCTACTCTCGAAAATATACCCCTCCATAAAAACTCCCTAACCATTTTATTCAAATCTCGAAAAAAAATTTTATCAAGTAAATACGGAATAGATTGAAACAAATATTGTATACGCAGAAAGATATTCATCTTAATTGTATTTATCCTTCCCATTAAATTAATAGGTAAATCTTTCCATTTAATCAAATCAGTTTTAATTTTTTTCATTAACGGAGCATAATTTAATTTATATAAAGATTGATAATTAACACTCAAAATTATACCCAGATATTTAATTCGATCAGTCCACTTCAAATTAATAATATTCGTATAAACTGAATAATCTTCAGTTACCAGTAATATTTCACTTTTTTCCCAATTAACTTTATATCCAGAAAGACATCCATATTGCATTAAACATTCCTTCAAATGCAAAAGTGACTGAGCTGGGTTTATTAAATACACCAATACATCATCAGCAAATAAATTAATTTTATACTCCTCGTCTAAAACTTTCATACCTTGTATCTGTGTATTTTGTCTTATCAACTGTGCTAAAGGTTCAATCACTAACGCAAACAAAGCTGGTGATAAAGGACAACCTTGACGAGTTGATCGAGTTAACTTAAAAGATTCCTAAATCAAACCATTCGTCAATACTCTTGCTACCGGTTTACCATATAGAGCCCTAATCCAACCAATAAAAGAAGGACCAAACTTAAATTTCTCCAAAACTTTAAACAAAAAATTCCATTCAACTCTGTCAAATGCTTTTTCTGCATCTAAGAATATCACCATCGGGTGATCTAAAGATTGTCGAAATCTATTAATCAAACTAATCACGCGCCAAATGTTATCTGAAGCATATCTTTTCTTTATAAAACCTGTTTGATCAATATGAATCAACTTTGGTAAAAATTTAGCCAATCTATTCGCTAAAATTAACAACGAAATTGGTCTATATGAAGATACTTTCAAAGGATCTCACTTTTTTAGGAATTACTGTAATTAAAGCACTAGAACAAGACTCAGGTAATAGTCCCAGGATAGTATTCAGAGATGTTGACATCCAGGAATTTGAAGTTGCTGCTGACCCCTCGATGAGGATTGGTTTGTGGCCTCCTGAAATCCACAATCAGTTCCTTTGCTAAGGTTGAGCGCAAGGTTGTTGTGACACCACTCAACCAGGTGATCTATCTCACTCCTGTGCACACTTCCTCATTGCTGCACGTGATTCTACTGACGACTGTGGTGTCATTGACAAATTTGTACTGTAGATAGCAGTTGAATTGAGCCTAGCTCCACAGTCATGGGTGTAGAGAGGGAAAAGCGAGAGTAAACGTCTCCTTATCAAGAATATCTCTTCCTCACCTTAAAAAAAATACTTGGTCCCTGCTTCTATCACCATTTAAGAGTAAAAAATTCTGCCTTATCCTTATGTAAAATGAGTGACCTCTATTTTTTAAACAGTGACCACTAGTTCTAGATTCTCCCAAAAAACAACCTTTCTGGATTGATCCTCTGGAGATCCTGTTTTGATCAAATTGTTCCTCATTCCCTGAGTGATCAAAAGCCCTTCCTTTTCTCATGAGGACAGCTCTCCCACTTCATACCAGTCTGTTAAACACAAGGAAAACCTTCCTTCTCTTTAAAATGGTGGCCATGCCCCAGACTGCTAATGAGCAGATAGACAGGACTGATCCGATCCTGCCTCAGTACGATTGTGGCAGTGCCAGCCACAATTTTGGGATGAAGCGTTGGGAGAGGGCCTGACGTCCTGACCTCGGTGAGTGTGTTACAATAATGCATGCCTTGCAAAAGGATGTCTTTGGCCGTAAGGTATCTCAAAGCATTGGCTGTGTCCTGAAGTGAATAAACTTCTGTTTGTGGTGAGCACTTGCGCTTTATTCCCCCTCAGTTGCATTGAAATAAAACCAGAAATGCTGCAAACACTCAGCAGGTCAGGCCAGAACATGAGGCTATAGAAACAGTTAATGTTTCAGCTCTCATGCTCTTGGATAGAGCTGGGAAAGAAGTTGCAGAGAAAGTAGGGGATAGATGTGGAGGTCAAAGGGAATATCTCTGATAGGGTGAGACTGCATGATTTTGGCCTTTAGAATCAGAGGATACTTGTGTGCTCATCGTGGCCTGTAGGTCCTTGAGTCAGAGTTAAGGCCTTTGGCTCAATTCGTCCATGCTGACCGACCTGATCTAGTCCTACTTGACCCAAATGCCTTTCACATTCTCAACAATCCAGACTAAACTAAACAAAAAAAATAGAAAAACGGAGCCAAAACTCACAGATTGGATGCCATGGCCGCTTCTCTCCATTTGCCCGATTTCAGAATGACACATGGGCCATTCAGCCCATTGCCTACCATGGCCCACAGAGCAGTCCTGCTTCCCCACTAATTTTCCCAGTAAGCACTTGTCCTTGAATTCCCATCACAATTAATTAACCGACCATCCGGCACTTCCTTGCCACATGAGGAGGTTGAGAAAACCTGTGGCGAGAGGTAGAATGTGCAAACTCCCTCAGACAGCACCGTAGGGATGAAGTGGAACACGAGAATCTTCAGATGCCATGATTGTAATGAAAGCACAGAAATGCTGGAGGAACAGCTGGTCTCGCAGCATCACAGAGTTGAAGCTAGGGTTGTCAGGGATCAGATCAACCAGCTGACTTTTAATCAGGAAGGGAAGGAAAAGAACTTCACAGCAGAACTTTAATAATTCACTATCCATTCATTCAGCTCCCACACTCCTTTCCCATTTACTCACCGGGACTCCAGTTCCTTCATTTCCTTCCCACTCACTGGGGCCCTGGTTCTTCCCACCCACTCACCGGAACTCCAGTTCCTGCACTTCCTTCCCACTCAGTGGGGCCCTGGTTCCCAGACTCCCTTCCAACCCCACTCACCGGGACTCCAGTTCCTGCTCTTCCTTCCCACTCACTGGGGTCCTGGTTCCCACACTCCTTTCCCACCCAGTCACCGGGACTCCAGTTCCTGCACTTCCTTCCCACTCTCTGGGGTCCTGGTTCCCACACTCCTTTCCCACCCACTCACCGGGACTCCAGTTCCTGCACTTCCTTCCCACTCACTGGGGCCCTGGTTCCCACACTCCCTTCCCACCCCCTCACCGGGACTCCAGTTCCTGCACTTCTTTCCCACTCATTGGGGCCCTGGTTCCCACACTCCCTTCCCACCCCCTCACCGGGACTCCAGTTCCTGCACTTTCTTCCCACTCACTGGGGCCCTGGTTCCCACACTCCCTTCCCACCCCCTCACCGGGACTCCAGTTCCTGCACTTCTTTCCCACTCATTGGGGCCCTGGTTCCCACACTCCCTTCCCACCCCCTCACCGGGACTCCAGTTCCTGCACTTTCTTCCCACTCACTGGGGCCCTGGTTCCCACACTCCCTTCCCACCCCCTCACCGGGACTCCAGTTCCTGCACTTCCTTCCCACTCACTGGGGCCCTGATTCCCACACTCCCTTCCCACCCACTCACCGGGACTCCAGTTCCTGCACTTCCTTCCCACTCACTGGTTCCTCGGTTCTCACACACCCTTCCCTTTTAGTGGGACTTTGGTTCCCAATATGTGCTACATGTGTCTCTTCATAATTATTCTTTTGTTTTTGTCTTTTAAACAGATGATTAAAACACGAACCACCAAAGTTGACGATTTATCAAGTTATGTACGGTGAGTGAAGAAGCATTATGAATTACCAAAACTATCGCGGGAGGGGAGGGATAAATGGTTGTGTTCGCCTGCAAAGGTAGTAATCGTTCTCTCCTTTATTGCCCTCACGGTAGGTTAGTTCACCCGTATGAAGTGGCAGAGGTCATCAGCCTGCCCATCGACCAGGGAAACCCACCTTACATGAAATGGCTGAGTGAGGCGGTGCCAGAATAAGCCCCAGTCTGAGAGAGGGAGGGAGGAGCTGTCCAAGTGCAATACTTGCGCTCGAGTTACAGGAGGCTGCATCTGGGGTTGTCTCCTCCTCGCTTTCCCCCAGCATCCGTCTTCCAAAGGCTTCTGTGCTTCTCGTTTTTTCTCCATGCAAGACTGTCCCCAACCCCAGAGGAACACCCTTCTGCTGTGCATTGGTGAACACTCAGATGTCAGTCAGAGGAGTGGAGGATGTGACAGCGATTCAGCAGTGCTATAGAGTTAGCTATTCAAACGTTGATGCTCCCTCCTTAGCGAGCACAGGAGCCTCCCTACGCTGTGGATGTTCCTCTTCCAATCTCTGAATAAAAACATATTGTTTACGGACATGTTATAGTATCAGTTTCTTTGCCGTATCCCTTGTAAGCAGTGGCTTCACTAGGGTTGGTGTCACACCACCCCCCCACCCAACAAAATTGGACTTCCTCCTGTACCAGACCATACAGAATCCTTAGTAATTTTTTTTGCAATTATGTTCTCGTAAATCACAATTCCCGTACATCATTGACAGTGATAGGAACAAGATAAACAACTCCCAAAATTAAAACGACAGTAGCATACGCAGCAACAAAAATAACAGCGCTTGCTTGTGGTGGTGCGGGCTGGCAAAACCTCCTGATTCGAAGCATCATTGTAATTGAATTACAATGAGACCCCTCTGACCTGAGCGCATTAGAAGGTTCAAAAGTAAATGAGCATTGAGTTTTAGCCTCGGAGGCCTATTGATAAATGTAAGCTGGGCTTACAAAAGATGTTTTTATTGTTCTAATGAAGGGATATTTTTATTAAAAATACATTTCTGCTGCAACATTGCATCCTAGACAGTCATTTTGGTGCGCCCCCTCTGATGATGTCACCCAGTGGGGTCCGCACCCCATAGTGACGCCAGTGCTTGTAAGCGGCTCCACTGATCATTGAGGAAACGCCAAAAAAATCTCCCATCCTGTTGTTCATAAGTCCTGACAGTTCAGGATCTGGCTCGCTCATTCGTCCGGAATGGCAGCCAGGGGTTCAGACCCCAAGTAAGGTGTGCAACCAGAACCCGGATGCAGGGTATGGCCAGGGATGGGGCCTGGAACATCGGGGGTCAGAAACATAGGGTTTGTGGCTGGGATCAGGATCTGGAGTAAAACCTTCCCCCTGATGTGTCCCCTAAACTTCCCTCCCTTCACTTTGTACAGATGCCTCTGGTGTTTGCTACTCCCACCCTGGGTAAAAGGCCTTGGCTGTCCACCTTTACAATGCCTCTCATAATCTTGTAAACCTCTCCTCAGTTCTTCTCTTTAAACTCAGTGAGTTCACTTGTAAATTTATCATCCTATTGTGCAATTAAAAAAAATGTTTGAACATTAATAGGAATAACTTCCAATAATCTGGAAAATTATAGGTGTTTAATTGTATGTCAGTCCCAAGGTTCAGCAGCCCTATTGTGGCAAGTTGTAGGGGAAATTCTTTGCCATCCTCTACATTATTTATTTATTATGACCTAGACCCAATGTAGTCCAGCTCTCATGGGAACAATCCCATTGCCCCTCTCTTTCCCTAAACCCCTGCAATTTATTATTTTGGTGTAGGGGTAATTCTATGGAAGGAAGCTGGAGCAGGCACAGAAAATCCACCTGTCCACACAGCACTGAAGGTTGGGATTGAGCTTGCATTGCTGGAGCTGTCTGAACGAGCAATGAGAACTGATGTACTGTAAAAGTCCTAAAGTCGGGACTGCTCGAGGATTGGGATGGTCTGGATTTTCCAGATTCTCGGGAGAATTTAAGGACAATAAATAGGTATATTTTTATAGTTTATTAACAAAACATTTTTTCACATCAAATACAAAGCACAAAAAAAAATGCTCTTTCTTACATTTCTGTAACTTTCGCACGCAAAAGCGAAAGAGTTTTCAAGAAGTCAGATTCTTGAGTGGTCTGGATTTCAGCCGAGTTTTTGAGAAGTCCAGATTCTTGAGTGGTCTGGATTTCTAGCATCCAAATCTTTGAACTTTTATTGTAGTCAAGATACCAGTCTGCTTCTCCAAGCTGGTGTCCAGCCATTCAGCATCTGTCTTCCCAACTGGTTCTGAGGTCTATTGCTACCAAACTGGCACCAACTGTGCGTCTGAGCCTCACAAGAGCACGTCGGGTGAATTTTTTTCCCAACTTGTGACGTCATGTTTGCTGCTGATAAAAAGTTTGAGTAACTGAACCGTTCGGATAACTGATTTTTGGATAATCGGAAAAGTACTGTATAATCACAAAGGACAGCTGGATCCTTCAGCCTGCCCCACGCTTGCAGTCTCATTGAATTGTCTATTGATGTGTACCACAATACAGTGAATAGCTTTCTTTTGTGTCTTATCCAGGCAAGTCAACCATACTTGGGTGAAGCAGGTGGTGCAATAATAAAACCAAAGCGCAGGATAGAGGGTTACAATAAATCAAGCAGTGCAACTTACAGTAGTACTCAGATATAGAGCAGAATGTAGAGAAAGGTGCAGTTAAACAGGTGCCATAACAATGCAATCATGATTTGTTCAAGTATAGCCACAAATCTAGTTAAGGGAGTGAAACTCAACACCGTGATTGAAGTAAAAACACCAACCGAAATGCTGGAGGAAGTCAGCCGGTCTTTTTCAGCATCCATAGGAGACAAAGATATATCGCTGATGTTTTGGGCCTTCTTCAAGGAATAAGCGGAATGCGAAAAAAAATAGGAAATCTCAGAATTCAGACAATTCCGGCTGGGAGAGGAGTCGAGACCAACAAAAGGTGTTAATTAGATATGATAAGGGGAGAGGTGAGAATTGATTACCTCCTGAAGAAAGGAGACAGGGAAAATGAGAAAGAGCTGGAGGAAGACAAGGAGGGGGGGGGAAGAAGCAAGGGGTGGGGGGAGGCCAGAGAAGTCTATATTAATGCCGTCCATTTGGAGGGGCCCCAGTCGGAAGATGAGGTGATGTTGCTCCAATTTGCGGGTGGTCTCAGTCTGGCAGTGCATGAGACCATGAGCAAACATATCAGCAGGGGAAATGGGTGGCCACTGGGATATCCATACTATTGCAGCACACAGAGCCCAGACTGCATCCAGTCTCTCCACTGTCGAGGAGACAACGGGAGCACCGGATGCAGTAGATGATCTCTGCAGATTCACAAGTGAAATGTTACTTCACTTGGAAGGACTGTTTAGGGTCCTGAATGGTGGTGAGGGAGGAAATGTGGGGGCATCTCTTATGGTCACAGGGGTAGGTCTGAAGGGACAATTGGTGGGGAGGGAAGGAGGAGTGGACAAAGGATCTGGTTTTAATGGAGTGTCTTAAATTGAGTCAGAATAATATAACCTTGGGAGAGGAAAGAAAGATAGGGAAAAGGGATCAGTAAAAGTGCTGGGTACAGAACTTGGAACTCATGTAATCCACTCTTTATTGGATTCAAACCCCACAGTGCTCACCCAAAAGCTTGTTCTGAGAGAATCCACTCAGTGCCACAAATCAAGAGATGGAACAAGACATAAAGATTTAAACACTGAGGGGTTCATTTCTTTGTGGATATCATCAAAAATTCAGGCCTAAGTTGCTTTTGAAATTGCATTAATATTGAGAGATTTTTCTTTCCTCAAGGTTGTATTTAATATATTAATTGAATTAAAGCATTATATAAGGGACCATTGGCGAAGGTGACAGTAAATAGATATCTATCAAACCAATTTGAATTAAGTAGGTCAACTAGGCAGGGATGTCCACTATCTCCCTCACTGTTCACTTTAGCAATAGAACCATTGGCAGAACTGATAAGAACAGAAAACAAAATAAAAGGGATAAAAATAAAGGAGGAGGAGTATAAGATCAGTTTATTTGCAGATGACATCATAGTATACCTAACAGAACCAGAGATATCAATAAAAGAAATTGAAGAAATATGGAGAAATATCGGGGTACAAGATCAACGCAAATAAAAGTGAAACGATGCCAATGAGTAACGCGGATCATACAGAATTTAAAAAAGAATCACCATTTAAATGGCAAACACAAGCAATCCGATACCTAGGCATTAGATTAGATAATAATTTAAGACACCTGTACCAATTAAGTTATCAGCCATTAATGAAGAAATTACAGGATGATTTAGAAGATTGGAAAGAATTACCACTAATGTTGATAGGGAGGGTAAATTGCATTAAAATGAATATCTTCCCAAGGATACAATACTTATTTCAATCGTTACCAATTCCCTTAACAGAGAAATTCTTCAATGAACTAAAGAGAATAATAAGGAAATTCTTATGGAAAGGGGAGAAACCGAGGATAGCGTTAGATAAATTAACAGAATGGTACAAACAAGGTGGTTTGCAGTTACCAAACTTTAAAAATTATTATAGAGCAGCACAATTAAGATATCTATTAGATTTTTATTAGACAAGGGAAAAACCAGATTGGACCAAGATAGAGCTAGATAAAATAGGGGAGAAGGTACCAGAACATATTCTTTATAAGTGGGATGAAAAACTGGTTCAATATAAAACTTCACCAGTACTGCACCATTTACTCAACATATGGAAGAAGATTCACGTAGAAAGGAAAAAAAAACAAATTACCAACTACCAAAATTAATATTGATGCAAAATCCGCTAATCCCTTTCACAATAGATAACCTTTCCTTTAGAGAATGGGAGAGAAAAGGAATTAAAAGAATAGAAAATTGTTTTTTGGGAAATAATTTATTAACATTTGAACAAATGAAGTACAAATATGGAATAACTCATGGTACAATGTTTGCATACCACCAACTGAAAACCTACTTAAAGAACAAATTGGGAAGCAGACTGAGATTACCAGAAGGAAGCAGCTTTGAATATCTGATTACAGAAACAATGATAATAAGATTTATAACGAACATGTACATCAAGCTGCAAGAGAAGGAAAATGATGAAATAAGCTATAAACCCAAACAAAAGTGGGGAAAAGATTTAAACATAAAGATAAAAAATGAAATATGGGAAAAGTTATGCTCTGGAACTATGAAAAATACAATAACTACGAGGTTACACAGGCCATATATCATGCCCCAAAAGTTAAATAAATGGGACCCAACAGTATCAGAGAGATGTTTTTGCTGTAAGAAGGAAATGGGAACAACAGTACATGCAATTTGGGCATGTGAAAAAGTTTTGGGAAGATCTAAATCAGATATTAAATAAAATATCAAAAAGCAATATACCAAAAAATCTTGAAATCTTTCTTCTAAGTAATATAAGTAAAGAATTAGGCCTCAAACTGGATGAAGCGCAAAAAAGATTTATTATGATAGCCTTAGCAGTACCAAAAAATGTATAATGTCAACTTGGAAATCAGAAGAGAGCCTGAGAATACAGCAATGGTACATGGAAATGAATAACATACAATTTAAAAAATAAAGTCACATTATTTGAACAAATTTGGGAACCGTACATGGAACACAACAGAGGGAGCCTACCGCGAACCTCCACGCCCTAAAATGATAGAATGAGAAGACGACGAAATGAACTGACCCAGTGTGTAAAAGTAGATGACACAATTTTCTTGTTTATTTTCTTTGTGTGATGACATTGTTTAATGGTTTTATTGTATTGTATATGGGTATTGTTAATGGGTTTGGAGGGGGGGTGGGAAGGGGGGAGGGAAGGTAGGGGGGAAAAAAAGGGGAGAAAATGCCACTGTGTATATTCAAGAGGGAAATGTTTGTATGTATTTTGATTGATGTGGTTCATAGTGTGAAAAATAAAAAAAATTAAAAAGGTTGTATTTAATTTACAGATCAGTTTATAATCTGTGTTGAACAAGCAATTTGGCACCATATTGAAATGGATTTTTTTTATATTTCACTGGAATTCTTTATTTATTTTTATAGGGCACATCAGGTTGTGTTGCTGCTTGAGATCTGGTGATGTGGGTGACCTCTGCTGCTGTCCCTGTGGAATTAGCAAGTTCTCTCTATGACTGTGGCTTTCCGCTTGATGTGCCCAAAGATGTGTATTACATAAAAAAGCCACAGTAAGTTACCCCTGAGTTGAGGTTAATGGAAAATAATGCAGACAAGTGTGAGCTGTTGCATTTGAAAGGACATACCAAGAAAAGACATACACTGTAAATGGTTGAGCACTGAGGAGGGCAGTAGAACAGAGCAAACACAGATATATAATTCCTGGAAAGTGGCGTCAAAGGTGGATAGGGTTGTAAAGAGCTTTTGGCATATTGGCCTTCATAAATTCTGATTCTAAATTAAAGTATTGAGTACAGGAGTTGGGATGTTATGGTAAAGTTGTACAAGGCCAGATTTGGAGTATTGTGAATGCAGGCTCAATTTTAACATTTAAGAATTTGGACAAATACATGGATGGGAGGGGTATGGAGGCTATGGAGTGGGTGCAGGTCTAGACAAAATAATAGTTTGGCACAGACAAGAAGGGCCAAAGGAGCTGTTTCTGTGCTGAAATGATCTATGGTTCTTGTCAATTTGCATAATCTGTTCTCTTTACTCTGCTCCAAGAGAGGGAGAACCCATCTCAAAACTTATTCCACCTATATGTCTCCATCAACCCCTCCCTCATCTCAGCCTTCCATCTTTCATTTTCTCATTTTGTGTGAGGACTGTTTATTAATGTTGTCCATATGACCGAGTGCTTTGGAGTCCTGTATTTTTTGTGAATATTTTATTTATAATTTTTCTAAACTCAGATAGTTCCAATAGTTCACAGTACAGTGGCGGCTCACCCACACAGCAGGCGAACCACAGCTCCAGCAGTCACGTATGAATCCAGTCAGCGGCATGCTCGGGGACTCTCAGTGTGGGGCAGAGCCATGGGCCGGAAGCTGATGTCACTTTCACCCTGCAGGTAGCTAAGACTGCTGGGACTGGGCAGACCTTTTAAGCGTGCGAGTTTGAATTAGTAAAGCAGTTGGTCTGAAACTCTGCTCGACTCACTCGCAGTGTCCTAATGGCCATAGTACAACAATTACATTCATCAAGTATATTTACATTTCTTCTGTTGAGTCTGGTTTTATTTCCCCTCATCCCCCACAACAGAAAACAACAAAAAACACATGAACCATTTAAATAAAGAATCTTAACTTGCATGAAAAGCCAAAAATGCTTATTTAACATAAAAGCGAAGACAAGTAACAGATTAAAAAGGAAAAAGAAAAGAAAAACACATTAACCACAGGGTCTGTCAGAGCTCAACACCCGTCCTCAGGTCCCATACATTTATCTCGACTTGGCCTGATTAGAATGAACCTCCCCCCCAGAAGAGAAAGGTGGGCGGTGGGGCAGGCAGTGAACCACAGGGGGCTACACTATATTCTTGCACCTATGTAACGTGGATATGGTTGCCAAAATTTAAGTTCTTGGGAGTCACTATCTCAGAGGATCTTTCCTGGACCCAACACATAAGTGGCATTGTGAAGAAAGCACATCAGCGCCTCTACTTCCTCAGGAGTTTGCAGAGGTTTGGTGGACACCAGAAACCCTGGTAAATTTCTACAGATGTATGGTGGAAAGTGTGCTGACCGGCTGCATTACAGTCTAGTACAGGGACATCTAGACCCCTGAGCGTAAAGCACTCCAAAAGGTAGTGGACACAACCCAGGACATCACAGGCAAAAACTCTCCCCACCTTCAAGAACATCTCCAGGGAGCACTGCCATTGGAAAGCAGCAGCAATCATCAAGGATCTGCACCACCCAGCACATGCTCTGTTCTCGCTGCTGCCATCAGGAAAGAGGTATCAGTGCCACAAAACTCACACCCACCAGGTTCCTCCACCATCAGACCCCTCAACAATAAACTCAGCCAGGAACTCTTACTTTTGCACCTTATTGATTTTTTTTCTCTGTTTTGCAGTTTGTTTACATGTACACTGTGTGCATTTTTTTTACACAACCAGGAGAAAGAATCTCAGGATTGTATGTGATATTCACGTATGTACTCTGACAATAAATCTGAATCTGAAATTGCTCTCAGATCTCTTGGATTTTAAACTGCAATTCTACACATCCACACTAGAGGGGGAGGGGATGTCACAAAAGTGGACAGGTTGAAGAACATTAAACATAGACTTTGCCACAAATTGACCCCTCTGAGGTAAGCAGGTAGTGTTGTTTTGTGCTACATTTGGTGTGGGGTCGCATGGTGGTAACAACTGGTGCAGCAGGTACCTCACAACTCTGGTGATCTTGGTTCAATCCTGGATTTGACTGCGGGCCTTGTCCAACATTTAAATTGTCAGATTTATCATCATCTGATTGTACAAATAGATCCTGATGATACACTGTTCTCCAGTCATTGGTGCAAAACGTGCAGATAGACAACTAGACATAACACACTGTAATGGAAGATTTAAACTGTGTTTTTTACTTCCTCAGCTGCAAGGCTGAGAACCGGCTTGTTTTTTTAGAATCAGCAGACATAATCTAATTTACACCATGAGGCCCAGGATGCATAGTAGACACCTAAGTTCCACCATGGGGCCCAGGATGCAGTTGAATCAGAAGACATTATCTAATTTACACTATGGGGCCCAGGGATGCATATGAATATGAACATTATCCAACTTCCACCATGAGGCCCAGAGATGCAGTTTTCTTTTGTTGGTCGCAGACTGTCAAGGAGACCTTGAAGATAATTAAATCATTTGTTCAAAGAGATAAGATCTGAAGTAAACAACTTTTGGTGTGGGGGGGGGGGGGGGTAATATAAGCCATGGTCCCACTGCTGAAGTTTGAGACTCTCCAAGAGGTGGCAACATCTCTCAGCAAGAAGAACTTCAAGAGTCCAGCTAACGTCCCGGTCAAGGGAGGTAGAGAAGCTGCTACCGGCAGCTCAACAACCTACTACAAGTGTGCAGTCATTGCCTCGCGTCGGCAGTTGGGACCAGTCCAGGTGTTGATAAGTATAATTGGGAAGGGCTTGCATATTGTAGTGTGAATTCAGCTTTAGATTTAGTAATAAAGCCTTGTATAAACTGAACGGCTCTCGGTGAGTGTGTGTCTATTTTCTTTCGGTAGCTCAAACACTGTGACCAATCTAAAACAAACAAAATGAGAGGTATAAGTTTACCCAAGACAATTGGCGCTGCGAGCAGGATTGGTCTCAAGATGTTTCGCCGAAAGAAAGAGGTGAGCCCTGAGCAGTTCTTGATTCCAGGATGGACTTCCAAAGACGAGGGGTTTGGCATGTTGGCCAATACCCTGTCTTTGTTGGGACCACCCCTCAGTTGGGATGAGAAGTTAGACCCATCAAGTGTGCCTCTGGGAGAGCGGGTTGCCGGTCTCCTTCGAGAAAGTAAATTTCCTGTTAAAAAGGGGACGCTGACGGACGGTTTTTGGCTGCTGGCCACAGCCTTACGCCACTCTGTTCAGCGTGAAGCAGAATCAGTTCAAAGAGAAGTAGAATCTCAGCGTAAGAGGGAGCAACTAGAGGAGGAGCTAGAAGCCCTGTGACAATGCTGTTCCATGATGAGTGAGATTGTTTGCACCAGTCAGGAACAAGCCAAAGAATGGGGGGATAAGCATGTCCAAATGATCTGCTGTAATATTAAATTCCGGCAGCAGCTCTGTGCAGATAAAGAAGGGCATACAGTAGAACCCGATCCACATCGTATTCGTGCGATAAGGAATGGCGACGATCCTGATGTAATTGATGAATGGGACGGGAATATCTGGAAAGATGACCATGGTAATAATGCAGATTCTCCTCAGCATGTACCTAACATACTGCCCTCTCCACCTGCTGTTCACGCCCACCCCATAAGGCAGCAGACTTCCCAAACAGACGGAAAGGATGATGATGCAAGGGTAGAGATTGAAGGGATAGATAGCCCGATCTCCCAAGCGGACCCAGGGGAAAATACCCGAACCCCTGCTTATACTTTTTGGCCTACCCCCTCTACGGGAAGGCTGAGGCCTCATTCCGTCCACTGGGCCAAGGGCCCTGTGGGCCAAAGTGGGAGCAGTGGTCAAGAGCAGTCAATGATACGTGACTTCTCTATAAAAGAGCTGGCTGCCATTGGAGATCGATATAGGCAAAAGGCAGGAGAAAATCTGGCAGCCTCGCTCCTGCGTGTTTGGGAACAAGGAGGGGGTAATGATTATTTAACCCCTGAGGAATTGTTGGGATTAGGAACATTGACTACTGATATCCGGGTCACTGCTGAGCTGCAGGGTAGAAGAAGAGAGGTGGATTACTTACTTGCCACTCTAGGGGATACCCTGCTACGAGTATACCCATCACCAGTAGATTGGGATTTACATTTTCAGAACAATTGGGGCACCCCAGAGGAGGGTATAGCAGTAATTCGTCAATAGGCCCTGGCCTCTGCCTTGTATGCAGGGCGTTTGAGGCTGTGGGTACATGGGGGGAGCCCTGATGAAGAGATATTCACGGCCGAATGCATACCCGATTGGTTCGTTCCTCCCAACCCACTGTACGGGGACAGGTTCTGTCCGTGACTAGTCCACTAATTGGGCACCCTGTGTCTGAGGTGGTTCACACCTTATCTGGGCTTCGAGAATTAGAGATGGGAGGTAAAATCCACTAACGTACAACCCAGGTTACATCAGACAATCAGGATGAAAGGAGAGGGGCTGCTGTTAATAACGGACCGACAAGAAAGGACCTTTTTCTAACCTTGTTAAAGTTAGGGGTACCTAAAAGTGATATTGATGGGAAACCTACTGCGGTCCTTTATAAGAGGAAGGCAGGGGAACATCTTCCCCATCTGTTGAGTCCTCCTGCCCCAGCTGTGCCTTTTGCTCCCACTGCTGCTCCCATCGAGCCAGTTTCTCTTGCTCCAGTTACCCGTGATGAGATACAACAAATGGTTAAAAAGGCTCTTATGGATAATAGTGGCATGTGGGCCTGGAAGCCCCCGAACCCTACTAAGGCATGAGGGTGTGGGCAGGGCCCCCGTGTCTACTTCATTGAGATACGGCAGATACACGGGGACCGTTAACTGTCCATTGGGGTGGGGGTAATGACCGCCAATATTTGGCCTTGGTCGATACCAGTGCGGAGCACTTGGTGATTCTGGGTAACCCTGACCTCTGGACTGGACCAACATTTCGAATAGAGGGGATGGGAGGAGCGATCACCCTGGCAAAGGAAATAAAAGTCCGTGCCACGGTGGGTGATGGCCTTTCCCCTATATGGTTACATGCCCTGGTGGCTGCCACTGACGAGTGTACCCTGGGTATTAATATGTTGGCCGGTACAGCCCTTAATACTAGCCAAGGGGGATTTGCATTTGGAATTCGGACTATTACAAAAAGACTAGTGGAGGGTCAGGCTAAGTGGGATCCTGTGATGGTGCCACCCCCCATGAAACCAGTGTGCATTTCACAATATCGCCTCCCTGGGGGGCTGAAAGAGATTGCTGCCACCATCAATGCTTTGCAAGAAGAAGGGGTAGTAAGGCCTGCCACGTCACCCTTTAATAGCCCTGTTTGGCCAGTCCAGAAGCCGGATGGCGCCTGGAGAATGACAGTTGATTAATGTTTCTTGAACAAACATGCCCCACCATTTGGGTCGGCAGTTCCGAACATTGTTACCCTTATTGAAATCATTGCTACTGGGAACTTGGGAACATGGTAACCTGTCATTGATCTCGCTAATGCCTTCTTCAGTATTCTTTTAGACGAGGTCTCACAGGATCAGTTCGCCTTTACCTAGAAGGGGCGCCAGTATACCTTCACCTGCCTCCCTCAGGGATATGTACACTCTCCCACTATTTGCCACAGCCTAATTGCCCGTGATTTGGAGACGGTGACAGTATCGCCTTCCCTCTCAATTCACCATTATATTGATGATGTGATGATCCAAGGGGCCACAGAAGAGATGGTACAGGAAGGTATGGAGAGTGTCCAAGATACCTTGATGCAAAGAGGGTGGGCCATTTACCCCGCCAAGGTACAGGGCCCGTCCCAGACAGTTATCTTCCTTGGAATTCAGTGGCATGCTGGAGAACAGGTGGCTCCTGATAAAGTTTGCAATAAAATCGCAGTCTTGGCCATTCCTACTAACAAAAGAGACCCAGCTTTTCCTGGGGTTATTGGGATACTGGCGACGCCATATTCCACACTTGGCATTGCTTTTACGTCCTCTATATAAGGTTACCCGAAAGAAAACAGACTTTGTATGGGGCGACGATCAGGAAAGGGCGTTCCAGTCTGCAAAGCAGGCTATTCTTCAGGCCCTGCCCATTGCTCCCTGCATCCCAGATACCCCCTACGAACTACAGGTCTGATGATGTGGCATCCTGGAGACTGGCAGAAACAAGAGGGCCGCCGAGTCCCGCTGGGATTCTGGTCATGTACCATGCCCGAGGCTGCCACTCGTTATTCTGCTTTTGAACAACAGTTACTAGCCTGTTACTGGGCCCTGCTGGAAACTGAAAGGATAGGCGATGCAGATGTTCAATTGCGACCTGCACTTCCAATAATGAACTGGGTCCTGGCTAATGACACTAATCTAACGATATTCAGACAGAGTCGTGCAACCAGAGGGCCTGAAGGGATGGGCCGCATACACGAACAGGTGGCTGATCTTCCATCTCGTCATGAAGACATTGAACCCGTCTTGCCCCCTCCCTTACCCCCTTCACCAGTTCAGTGGGGTAAACCATATGATTCGTTCACTCCAGCAGAACAAGAGGATGCCTGGTTTACTGTTGGTAACAGCCGGTGGGTGCAAGGAAAGCAGAAGTGGAAGGCAGTGGCTTACCATCCCAGGTCAGGAACTCACTTATTGGAGGAAGGGGATGGTGGCTCCAGTCAGTATGCTGAGTTGAAGGCGGTCACTTTACCACTAGACCCCCATGATCACCCTCTTCGCTTGTTTACTGATTACTGGGCTGTGGCTAATGGACTAGTGGTATGGATGCCTGATTGGCAAAAGAATGACTGGCAGATACATGACCGCCCAGTATGGGCAAACAGTTGTGGCAGCTGTTGTGGGATGCTTCCCATCATCGTGAGATAACCATATATCACTTTGACGCCCATACCAATGCGACGACGAACATGGCTCAACATAATGCAGTAGCAGATCAGCTTGCCACTATCAGCCACGCCGATACCGTCCCCCTGGCTCGATGGGCACACGAACAGAGTGGCCATTGTTGGAATCTAGGGGTTTAAACATTATGAAAGAAATGATTAATTAATAAGTTTATATGTACTGCATGGTTCAGGGAAAAAGAGGAATGTGATTAAGTGGCAATCACAGCATGGAACAAAGTTGGCTGAGCAAAATTGTCTGCTCCCAAATACAGGGAGAGGAAATGCATAAAACGATTTAGGAGGAATGCTCCAATTGAAGGAGGTGGTGAGTAGCACAGGAGACACAGGCCAGACCAGAACAAAGAATGGCCTGCAAGAAACAAAGGGAATGGAAAACCAGTCTAGGAGGAAGATTAAGGCAGGAGGAGGTGTTAAAGAGAACAGCAGAAATTGGCCAGACAGGAACAGAATGGTGATTAGAAATATCTGGGGATGAATTAATTTCTGATCAACACAACAGGATAGTCTGGCCTGGAGGATTAAGATGGGAGTGCTACACCCCAGATATCTGCAAAACAGAAGATGACTTGTGATAACCCTTATGCAAAAAGATCTAGCAAAGGAAGACAACTTTTGTTCTGTATGATAATGAAATCTAGCAAAGGAAGCCAACTTTTGTTCTGTATGATAAGGTTGATCTATATAAACTGAGCCAACTGGACAATAGGGGTCAGTCTTGGGGAGTAGCTCACTGTGCAGGTGACCTATGAACTAACAATTGACCCAGAGCTCTGTTAAGTTTTATTCTTGTGCTGTGTAATAAATTGACTGTTGAACCGAATACCTTCTCCTATCACTTCATTCAAAAAACACGCTGGACTCAGACTACACATAGACTAAATTAAGAGTAAGGTAAAGCCAGAGTCCGACAATTTGGTGATCCCGACGTGATGAAGATGGAGAAGTGACGGAAGAAAAAGATACGAAACACCGGTCGATTGTGGTGTGGTGATAACAACAAGTGACCATTCTACAAAGGGAGGTAAGCAGACGCCTATTTTAACGAAGTTCTGCTATTGGCAACGATAAATTGTGTGTTGTCACTACTCTGCAAAAGCCCTCGTTAAAGCCAAAGAATAAAACAAAAGGGGGTTGGAGTCCCCCTAGTAGAACGGGGTTGGAGTCCCCTGTAGTAAAAAGGGGGTTGGAGTTCCCTGTAGTAAAAAGGGGGTTGGAGTCCCCCTAGTAGAACGGGGTTGGAGTCCACTGTAGTAAAAAGGGGGTTGGAGTTCCCTGTAGTAGTAGAACGGGGTTGGAGTCCCCTGTAGTAAAAAGGGGGTTGGAGTCCTCCTAGTAGAACGGGGTTGGAGTCCCCTCGTAGCGATCTCGAGAGATAGGTTTAGACACTTGGCCAATTAGAATAAGGTGTATGGTGATGGTTATTTGGTTCTATAGTGTGTAATAAGTATTTGATTAAGGATCGTGTACCATAGTAGTGTATAAGTATCTGTATAAGGTGCATTGTGATAGTTATTTGTTTCTATAGTGTTGTTAGAAATTAAAGTACCTTTAAAGAAATTGCTCGAGACAAAAATTGAGAACAAAGAACATTTATTACTACAACAATGCAAAGTTGGGTGCTTCCCCTTACCCTGGGAATACACACACATACTGGGGCTCACCCAACTTTTATACAGTCAATTTCAGTATCAGAATGCCCTCCCCCTTACATTCTTCTGCCCCCTGGATGGGTTTGGCATAGGTAATCCTTCCTGCCTACGTGCAGTTTCAGTACACTTGGAGGACCAGGGGGTATCCTGTGGGTGCCCCATCATGTCATTGTCCTTATTCACACCTTCCTGATTCTCTGGGCTACAGTCTCTTGATATGCAGAGTTGACTCATTCTATCTAGGGTTGGCTAATTTCATATGTATAAATCTGTGTATGGTTAGCTAATTTGAAATGTATGACTTGGTACTTCTGTCCAGGGCTAGGAGACCCTTATCTGATCCAGACTACCTCAACTTCCTACATTCTATTGTACCTTACCATTCCTTATCTTAGTCCTATGGTCTTGTCACAAAGACTAGAAGATTCTTGTTAATCGTGCTGACTCTGCTTTCCTGCATCCTAAGCCCCAAGCTTATCCTGTTTGAACTGGTTACAGCCATTTTACTGATGAACTTTAGTTTCTTCCATGTTCATAATTTTAGATCAATTTTCCTATCTCTCACAGTGTGTAATAAGTATTTGATTAAGGATCGTGTACCATAGTAGTGTATAATAAGTATCTGTATAAGGTGTATTGTGTTATAGTGATTTCCTTCTATAGTGTATAAGTATCTGTTTAGGAATCGTATAGTGTATCATAATAGTTTATAATAAGTATTTGTTTAAGGATTGTGTGTAGTGTGCCGCTGGTGTGTATAATAACGTGGGAAGGGTCGAAGTAAATTGCAGGGTGGCAAAATCCTACCAGGGGAGAGACCCAGTGAAGTACGAAGTCTAAAGGGTTAAAGATCGGAACGGAGATGGAAGGAGTAAATAGGGATGTAGGGCAAGAGCTCGGGGAAGACAGAGGGGTTCCCCCATCTGTAAACCGACAGTGGGAAAAAACAAGGAATCAATTACTGGGAGGATTACTGAAGGGAGAGGAGGTACAGGCTATGGCACGGTACGAACAGATATGGAAAGAGCTGCAGAATCAGGGGAAGGTACCACGAGGGTTTGAAAAAATCCGGCTGGTACTGTACTTAGGAGAAGCAGAGAGGGAAGCAGCCAAGGAGGTACAGGAACATGAGGCAAAGGGACAAGGATCTATATGGAATAGAAGAAGGCTTAAACAACAGAAAGAAGTGAAGGAACAGAGAAGGGCAGATTTACACATTATGACATTGGCTTGCATGGCTGTGGAAGCGAACCTTCAACATGAGATTAAAAAGGGATCCCATATCACTAAGGAGAATACGGGGGAGGTTAAGCCGTCAGCCCCGTTATATCCAGAGTTACCGGAGACATTGCCACCACCTTATCCTATTCCCCAAATGCCAGCGATGCAGATAAGTGAGGGAATAGTGAATGTCACTGAGTTAACAGGTCCAGAACTACATGAGGCGAAGGAGAGACTGAAGAGAGTTGCGCAGGAGAGAGTGGAGGAAACAAAAGAGTGGGTGCACGAAGTACAGAACGATATATGTGCAGTAAGGAAAAATAGTAAGGGCTTGGGAAATACAGATGAGAGAGAGCTGGGACAAGAGGAGAATAGGAAGGGAAATGACCCAGCGAGTGTCAGATGGGAGTGGGAGAGAGAGCAGAACGAGGATACTGATCTAGCTAGTGTGAGTGTTGAGAATGAAGAGGAGGAACAGCCAGTCACGATCAGGGGAAGCATGATCACACACAGAAGACAGTCAGGATAACCCTCGCTCCCCTTTGGGATATGCGTTGCGGGACAGGGAGGAAGTATGGCTTTCAGAAAGGTATAGACAGATGCCGCTAATTTATGAGGGTCCGCAAATTGGGGAAAGGTATCAACCCTTCTCATTCACCGACATGAATTGTATTTTGGACAAAATGCCACCTCCGACTGAGGGAGGTGGAGCGTGGATGGGAAAGTTCTGCCAATATACGATGGGACATAAGATAGCCATAGGGGATTGGAGAGCATTATTGGGTAAACAGCTTGGGCTGTGGGAGATACAGCAAGTAGAAATGATCGCAGGAATCACTAGGTGCCTCGGTGCCGAGCCATTTGCCAACCATGCTACGGCAGTAGGAGGGGCAATGCGAGATAAGTTTCCCGTTCCCCCCGGTGTCATGCAGTCCCTGACCTTTTCCATAAAGGAGGATGAGGAGATCTCGTCTTTTTTGAGTCAGTGTAAGGAGAGTTGGACAGATAAAGCAGGAGTACACCCAGCCACAGATCCCTTGCAGACTACATTCTTTAGGGCTGCAGTAACGAGCGGACTGCCAGCTGTAGTTAGGGAGGCGTTAGAGAATAACCCTGATATTCCTGGCTGCTCGAGTGAGCAATGGGAAAAACATTTGACCCATCACATGAAATGTTACAGGGCTAAGCAAAAGGAGGACAAACAAACTACGGAGTCGGCACAAGTGCAACTCCTTAAGCTTCAATTGGAAGAGGCTAGGAAAAAGGCAAACGAGGCAAAAAAGAATCCCTCAAAGGGTGCGAACCAGATGATTCAGCAGCCACCGCAGCCACCACAAGGGAATAATATGAGTTGGCACCCGGCCCCATATTGGGCACCGGGTCCCACCTATGTGAGCAGAACGGGAGGTCCAATGGGGGGATTCCGAGTAAGAGGGAGAGGTCAGGGTGCTCCACGAATGCAACCAGCCGTATGTTTTGTATGCGGTCAGCCAGGACACTGGAAGAGAGACTGCCCCCTAGCTTGGGATCCTCGGGACACTGGGGGAAGGGGATATGGACCACCACAAAATGAGCATTGGGTCCAGCCCCAGAGATCGTCAGTGCCACCCCCGGGACATCAGGCACCCTATGCGGCTCTAGTTCCGAAGAGACAATTCCCTTTGCTGACAGAGGAGGAGCAATATTGCCCATAGTGACGGAGCCCGAGCACCCACGAGCAGGCTAGGTTGGCAGATCCTTTCCTGCAGATTAAAGTAATGGACATGGAAGTATCCTTTTTAGTGGATACGGGAGCCAGATTTTCAACACTCACTGGCGCTGAGTTTCAAGATAAAACATCATCCTCTTGCGTCCAGGTGATAGGGTTCTCGGGTACACCAGAAAATCTGCCATTTTCTACACCACTAGTCACATCTGTGGTGGGACAGACTTTTACACATCAATACATTTTGTCAGCCAGGTGCCCTACCAATCTTTTGGGCAGAGACCTGTTGGTCAAGTGCGGAGCATCGATCCTTTGTGGACCCAGCGGAATAGAGGTCACCTTTCCAAATGGATATTCTATGAACTGTTCAGTAACTACACTTCATTCCGGTTCTCAGATGTTGTTGGCGGCAGCTGGAGGATCCGCGTCTGAGGGACAATGGGCTGACATTTACTGGGGGCTGTTGCAACCAGAGGACCCACAGAAGGGAGGGCTGCTAAAGCTTTATAATCAATGGAAGCCGTGGATCCAGACGTTACACCCGTATACCCCTCCCTCGGACCCCCCCCATATGACCCTCTTTTACGATAGGGATGGGGATGAAATGTATCAGCATGCCTTTTATGAAGAGGTAGAGGGCATGCTATGGGAAATTAATTCGGACTACATAGTGGTAGGAAAGGAGGGAGTGGCCGCTATGGTGGCACTGATATCTGAACAGCTGGAATGGTATGAGATGGCAGGTGAGGCCATTCCTCATGTCACCCTTGCAATTGGCACTACTCACCAGGCAAAAGATTTGGGACCGATGTGTCGGAACTTGATGTCCCTTAGTGACTGGTCTGACACCCAAATACCGACAGTGCAGTTCTCCTCATCTGGTCAGGCATGTCTCCGACATATGATCAAGTCCTCCTTGAGCATAGACAGATTGAACGCTTTCATGGTAGAGAGAAGATGGATCACCCTGACTCGGCCCCTATGCTAGATTCTCTCCCTGAGAACCTGTGGTCAGTGGGATCAGCAGATGTGGGTTTTTGTCAGCAGGTTGATCCCATAACCTTCGAACTGTCAGATTACACCCCTATTTGGCAGATGCAGTATCCCCACAAACCTGAAGCTGAGGAAGGTTTGGCAGAGACCATTGATGGCCTTATGTATTCAGGGGTGTTGGAACATTCGTGTTCTAGTTGGAATACACCCATCTTACCTGTTCCTAAACAAGACACGGGCAAATATCGGATGGCCCATGACTTAAGGCGCATCAATGGTATTGTGAGAACACCCACAGTTCCAGTACCAAACCCATATACTGCCATGACTGCTTTAACCCCTAACCACAAGTGGTTCTCTTGCATAGATTTAGCGAATGCTTTCTTTTGCTTGCTGCTGGCAGAACCATTAAGAGATGTGTTTTCGTTCTATAGAGGTAGAAAGTTGCGGTATACTAGGTTTCCGCAGGGCTTTATCTTATCTCCAGGGATTTTCAATCAGGTGTTGAAAGAACAGCTGGGGGGGCTAGCACTGCCAGGTGGGGTAGTTCTGATCCAGTATGTAGATGACATCCTATTAGCAGCACCTGATCATACTTCCTGTTTGGAGGCCACCTGTCTCCTGCTAGTGCAGCTGTTCAAGGCAGGCTTTAAAGTCTCTCGCTCAAAGCTGCAATGCTGCAGGCAGGTGGTCACCTTTTTAGGGAGAATGGTCTCAGCGAAAGGCACAGGGATTTCCCCTGCACATCGCACAGCGATACTACATCATCCAAAACCAAAGACAGTAAAGGAGATGCTTTCGTTTTTGGGTTTGTCAGGTTATAGTAGGCAGTTTATCCCATCGTATGGTGAGTTGACACATCCACTGCGAACTCTGGTGAATGAGCAGGGGATGAGGAATCTGGGAGCTACACTTGATTGGACTGCACAGGCTGAGATGAGTTTTATTCTATTGAAGCAAGCTCTTACAACGGCTACAGATTTGGCGATTCCAAATTATAAACTACCTTTCTTTTTGGATGTTTCTGAAAAAGCACACACAATTGATGGTGTTCTTTTTCAGAAAAAAGGGGGTGGAAGATGTGTGCTCATGTATGTGAGTATCACACTAGACCCGACGGAAGACAGACACCCACCATGTACGAGATATGCAGCGGGAGTAGCAAAGATTTTACAAAAGGTGGCACACATAGTAATGGGACATGGCCTGACGGTATTAACAACACATAGCATTGTAGCATTTGTGAGCTCGACAGCATTTACAATGACTTCGCTAAGGCAGACGAGACTAGAAAAGATCCTGAATGCTCCAAATGTTACGTTTATCCATGAAGGCATTAACATGGCAGACAATATGGGAGAGGGAGAACCACACTGTTGTGAGAAGAGGGTAGTGAAGGATATTAAAATAAGACCTGGCTACACCCAAGAGAACCAGATGAAACCTTGTTTACAGATGGGTGTTGTTACAGACACCCCACAGATGGATTGAAAGCTGCCTATGCGGTGGTACGAAAAACTACAGGAGGATTTGAAGAAATAATTACAGGGACAGTGAGAGGAAAGGAGTCAGCACAACTCGCAGAACTGCAGGGAATGATAGCAGCATTAGAATGGGCAGAAGGGAAGGAGGTCAATATATATACAGACTCGGCATATGTGGTAGGGACAATACAGGTTGAACTTAGTCAATGGATTAGAAGTGGGTTTTTAACAGCAGCAATGACCCCAATTAAACACAAGAAGGACGTTAGGAAACTGGCGGAGGCCCTCCTGAAACCAAGGGCATTAGCAGTTCTTAAATGTAAAGGACATGATAGAACAGATACGATGGTGGCTCGGGGAAATCAGGAAGCGGACATGGCCGCTAAAAGGGCAGCAGGATACGGCCCTCAGTTTATTATGATACAGGCAGACAGAACAGCACATGACTTATTACCACAGTGTAGGGTAGAAGTAATAGTACAGGAACAAGCAAAGGCATCACCTCAGGAAAGGACGGTATGGGAGGAAAGGGGGGCAACCGAGGATCAAGGATTATGGAGATCGATAGACGGGAGGCCAGTTTTACCATCTGGAGTAATGAAACCCCTCCTCAAGGAGGCGCATGGGCTAACACACTGTGGAAAGAAGCAGACGATAAGGTACTTGATACATTGGTGGCACCCCTTCCTGCCGGCGATGGTGGCGAACCATATTAGAGAGTGAGAGGTATGTATAACTTTCAATGTCAAGGCGAATGTAAAGTCACATGAAGGACAGTTCCCGTTACCTAAGTTACCAGGGCAGGAAATCGTACTTGATTATACGGATATGATTGAGAGGGTAAGTGGCTATCGATACCTCTTAGTAGCAGTAGATGTGTTCACAGGGTGGCCGGAGGCAATCCCTGCCAAAAGAGAAGATGCAAGGACGGTATGTAAATTCCTGATCAACCAGTATATTTCGAGACACGGATTTCCTAGAAAAATTAGGTCCGATAATGGAAGTCATTTTAAGAATAACGATCTACAGGAGGTGGAAGCAATGTTGGGATTGAAACATGCTTTTGGAACGGTGTACCATCCACAATCCCAAGGGAAAGTGGAGAGGATGAACCAAACAATAAAAGGTAAGATCGGGAAAGTACAGGCACGGACCAAACTAAATTGGGTGGATGCGTTGCCCCTGGCATTAATGTCAATAAGGAGTTCGGTAAGTTCTGTGACAGGATTTACTCCATATGAACTACAAACAGGGCACCAGTTTCCAGGACCAGGAGCCGGAATTCAGACCACGAAGAATGAGGTAAGTTCAATGGGATGCAAGCTTTATTATGATAAACTAACGGCTCTGGTGTCAGATTTTTCACAACAGGTCACAAGTCCCAACAGAGAAGGGGAAACACCGATACCTTCAGTTGCGGAGTGGGTTCTGCTAAAGGTCATCAAAAGAAAGTGGTCGGAGCCCAGGTGGACAGGACCCTAGAGTGGTGGAGAGGACGTCCCACGCGGTTCAACTACAGGGGAAAGGCGAGACGTGGTATCATTGGAGTCAGTGTGCAGCAACGGACCCACCTACATGGACACTGGAACAGATTCGAACGGAGATGACTGGGACTCTGTCAAGAAACAACGGACTAAGAACACTTAACGTCCCTTTTTAAAGAGACTATTGGACTACGGTGACTGTGTATCAGTGGTTGACGGTATAATCAATTTATTGGCATCAAAACAATGAAGGGAGACTGGGGATGGATACAGACTGCAGTGCTAGTGGCTGGAGTTGTGGTGTTAGCGTTGATCCTGATCCCGTGCATCCTTCCCTGCCTCCAGTACCTGATTCAATGAGCGTTGTCATAGAGAGACATCCACAGACCCCAAGGCATGTATTTGTCCCTACTGCCCTCCCATGAGTATAATGACTACAAGGGGTTAGAAATGCCGATCCTGGCAATGACTCCGGAGGTCTCAGCCTAATAAGTTAACTGGTGGTTGGTCTCATTTTCATGAGACCAAAAGGGGGACTGTTGGAATCTAGGGATTTAAACATTATGAAAGAAATGATTAATTAATAAGTTTATATGTACTGCATGGTTCAGGGAAAAAGAGGAATGTGATTAAGTGGCAATCACAGCATGGAACAAAGTTGGCTGAGCAAAATTGTCTGCTCCCAAATACAGGGAGAGGAAATGCATAAAACGATTTAGGAGGAATGCTCCAACTGAAGGAGGTGGTGAGTAGCACAGGAGACACAGGCCAGACCAGAACAAAGAATGGCCTGCAAGAAACAAAGGGAATGGAAAACCAGTCTAGGAGGAAGATTAAGGCAGGAGGAGGTGTTAAAGAGAACAGCAGAAATTGGCCAGACAGGAACAGAATGGTGATTAGAAATATCTGGGGATGAATTAATTTCTGATCAACACAACAGGATAGTCTGGCCTGGAGGATTAAGATGGGAGTTCTACACCCCAGATATCTGCAAAACAGGAGATGACTTGTGATAACCCTTATGCAAAAAGATCTAGCAAAGGAAGACAACTTTTGTTCTGTATGATAATGAAATCTAGCAAAGGAAGCCAACTTTTGTTCTGTATGATAAGGTTGATCTATATAAACTGAGCCAACTGGACAATAGGGGTCAGTCTTGGGGAGTAGCTCACTGTGCAGGTGACCTATGAACTAACGATTGACCCAGAGCTCTGTTAAGTTTTATTCTTGTGCTGTGTAATAAATTGACTGTTGAACCGAATACCTTCTCCTATCACTTCATTCAAAGAACACGCTGGACTCAGACTACACATAGACTAAATTAAGAGTAAGGTAAAGCCAGAGTCCGACACCATTTGGGGGAGAAGGGATCAGCTATGTTGGCCTGTACACATGCCTTACCCATCCGTCAGGACGATGTCCGCATGGTTGTGCGTACATGACCAGCATGCCAGCTTGTGAAGTCCTGCACTGTTCCTCCTGGTCCGCATGGCTGAATAAGACTAGGAGGTTGCTATGCCAGACTGTATGGGTAAACGTTACATCCTAGTAATGGTTGACACCATTTCAGACCTGGTTTTTGCTTTTCCCACCAAGACAGCAAGCTAGCACTATCCAAGGACTATTCAATTTCTTGTTATGATATACCAGAGGAAATTCAGTCTGATAATGGCTCGCACTTCTCCAGGAAGGCAATCTGTGATTGGGCAGCTGACAACAGTATTTTATGGGTCCACCATATTCCTTATTACCCGCAGGCTGCCAGGTTAGTTGAACTAATGAATGGCTTACTGAAGGAACAAATTAGTTTGTTAACACCACTGGGAACCCTGAAGGGGTGGTGCCATGTGCTGCAGAAGGCAGTCGACAATTTGAATCATCGCCCTTTGAAGGGAGGCACACCTTTCCACCGAATGCTTCACACTTCTGAACTACAGCCTATTCCAGAGGAAAAACAGTAATTGCCCCCCATTCCCGAGGTAGAGAATGTCAGACAAAAGGTATGGGTGGCACCAACAGATAGTGGCCCTCCTGTAAATGGCGAAATAGTGACACCTGCCCAGGGTAACACTCGGTGGGTAGCTATTGAGGGACAGGATGGTTTAGTTTGTTTAAATACTGAATGCTTACAGCATCATGAGTGACATATGTCAGGCTTCTTTGTTCCAGGTCCTCCATCTTGTGCTCCTGCTGATCTGGCTTAACCACTGCTTTGATGGCAGCAATTGGATTTGTAATGTCGAGGACGTTGCGAGGGAGTTGCCCGTGGGGGACACGGCCCGATGTATCCACTAATATATCTGATATTGTTAAGCATGTTTCAAAATCTGTTTGTGAGCTTCAGTGTCTGGGTATTGTGGCCCACAAGGATAGCTTGAATCCTTTTTCATGGTTAAATGGTATATTTGGGGGATTGGACCACAATATTCTCCATTGGTTGCTCACGTTATTGCTTATTTTTGTGCTAATTATAGTTTTAGTTTCTCTTTTTCACTCCTTCTGTACTCAAATGTTTGTTAATCTTGTGTCTGACAGCCTGTGACCAAGGGGTGGAATGTAATGGAAGATTTAAACTATTTTTTACTTCTGCAGCTGCAAGGCTGAGAACCTGCTTGTTTTTTAGAATCAGCAGACATAATCTAATTTACACCATGAGGCCCAGGATGCATATTTAAGTAGACACCTAAATTCCACCATGGGGCCCAGGATGCAGTTGAATCAGAAGACATTATCTAATTTACACTATGGGGCCCAGGGATGCATATGAATCAGTACATTATCCCACTTCCACCATGAGGCCCAGAGATGCAGTTTTCTTTTGTTGGTCGCAGACTGTCAAGGAGACCTTGAAGATAATTAAATCATTTGTTCAAAGAGATAAGATCTGAAGTAAACAACTTTTGGGGGTAATATAAGCCATGGTCCCACTGCTGAAGTTTGAGACCTCTCCAAGAGGTGGCAACATCTCTCAGCAAGAAGAACTTCAAGAGTCCAGCTCACGTCCCGGTCGAGGGAGGTAGAGAAGCTGCTACCGGCACCCCGACAACCTACAAGTGTGCAGTCGTTGCCTCGCGTCGGCAGTTGGGACCAGTCCAGGCGTTGATAAGTATAATTGGGAAGGGCTTGCGTATTGTAGTGTGAATTCAGCTTTAGATTTAGTAATAAAGCCTTGTATAAACTGAACTGCTCTCGGTGTGTGTATGTCTATTTTCTTTCGGTAGCTCAAACACTGTGACCAATCTAAAATGAACAAAATGAGAGGTATAAGTTTACCCAAGACACACACAAACAGACACTCATGCAGGACAGGTATTTTATGCATAAAAATAAATTGTACAAATGACAGTCTCAGATGAGCCGCTCCTTTACAACATTTAAAAGGCGTTTGGTCGTGTTCTTCAATGGGAAAGGAGTAGAGTTGGGCCCAAAGAGGGCGAATGGAATCACTGAACAGTGTACAGTCAGCATGGATATGTTAGGCCAAGGGGCCCGTCTCTCTGCTGTACAACTCCACTGTCAGAAATAAAACTTCTCACACATGAGTCTCTTTAAAACTGATGACACGACAAGCTTTATTTACAAGTCTGCAGAGTTGGACTCAACTGGTTTCTCACCAGTTAAGCCCCGATACATACAGTGCATTGATTTTTATACCTTTATTATTTGCCCTTCCCCTTCTTGTTAATACTGTTTTAATTGGTTAGTATTACAAAAACATTCTAAGTATAACTGCATTATTAATTATCACGTTCGTTACGTACGCTGTGAACTCTACATTCACTAAATTCTGTTTCTCACACTTCTTATCAATCCTTTGTCTCCTGCATGTCTCTCACTATGACCATGAAAAGATAGGTTAAAAAAACATATTCAGCAGCTCCTTCTGTCCTTGACTGCTAGTAAACTCTCTGTCCGTTCTGGCTTCCCTGTTTATGATTAATCATCACATTTTAACTTAAGTCTTTTTAACCTAAATTCTCTATATCACAATCCACCCCTTTCTCTCTTTAAAATGTGTTGAATATATGTATAGATATGAATGGGGATTCTAAGCTAGGGAAGAGAAATGTTTTATGATACATTAATCTCACGCTGAAATAAAAGTCTTACAGGGTCTCCCATCCCCCCTGGTTGCATAGCTTGTTCGACCATGGAAATCACCAGGCTGCGTAGACAGGGAATAATACAGGGCAAAATAAGTAGGAGGAATAAAATACCTCCGATGACCCACAAGAAGGTACGCCACCAGGTTCCTCCAAACCATTTGTCCATCCAATTAAATTGTGGGAAAGGATGCCAGGTTTGAACCGGTACATGGGACAATGTACGAATATTATCAGCGATTTTACGAACGGCTTTTCCATTATCATCAATCTGTAAGCAGCAGTTAGTCAAATTAAGCTTGCCACATACACCTCCTTCCGTGGCTAGGAGATAGTCTAGGGCTAGACGGTTCTGATATATAGCAGAGCGCATTTGACCTTGCTGGGATGCAAGTAATTGCAGGGCTATAGCTGTTTGATTTGTAACAATTTCAAGGACTGCTTGTAAGCGAATTATACGATTTAACATATATATAGGAGTACGATAACCCCAGGATCCATCTTGAGCCCATGTAGCGGGACCATAATATTGAATTATGCGTTCTGGAGGCCAATCATCTCTCCATTGTCCCAAATGTACCGTGGTAGAGCGGGGTTGACGATGTAATGTATCAAAGACCTTCACGCCTAATTTATGACCGTGATCGTGGGGTAGAAGACTTGTAAATAAAGCTTGTCGTGTCATCAGTTTTAAAGAGACTCATGTGTGAGAAGTTTTATTTCTGACATCCACCACTCTGTCACTTCAATACTGAGATGCACAAAATGTTTCTCAGTCACCTGACACCAGCAATTGAACTCCTTTCACATTGTCAGCCCCAACCTCACTTCACCTCTCCCCAACACCCTCCATCTCCCCATCCCCACCCAATCCCTCTCCACCCTCTCTCCCCACCCCCGTTTCTCCCCAACCCTTCTCCCTCACTCCCCACCCTCCTCTCTTCCCACCCCTTCTCTCTCCAATCTCCCTCTCCCCACCCCTTCCCCCTCTCTCCCTAGCCCCATCTCTCCCCAAAACCCTCTCTCCCGATCCCCTTCTCTCTCCCTACCCCTCACTCACACTAACGTTCATCGTCCGTCTCGCCGGCTGTGCCGAGGGCAACCGTTGCCAAGGAAGTGACGTCACCTCACAGGATGTCGGGCACGGTGTCGGTGGTGTCTCGCGCCTGGCGTGTGGAGCGGCGAAGGTGGGGAAGAAATGGGGTGGGACGGGGTCTGGGTAGGTGGGATCTTTAGTAGGGAGGGTAAAGGAGAGGAGGGTGCAGGAGGGGCGAGGGTGCAGGAGGGGCGAGGGTGCAGGAGGGGCGAGGGTGCAGGAGGGGCGAGGGTGCAGGAGGGGCGAGGGGAGGGAGGGTGCAGGAGGGGCGAGGGTGCAAGAGGGGCGAGGGGAGGGAGGGTGCAAGAGGGGCGAGGGGAGGGAGGGTGCAAGAGGGGCGAGGGGAGGGAGGGTGCAAGAGGGGCGAGGGGAGGGAGGGTGCAAGAGGGGCGAGGGGAGGGAGGGTGCAAGAGGGGCGAGGGGAGGGAGGGTGCAAGAGGGGCGAGGGGAGGGAGGGTGCAAGGGGAAGGAGGGTGCAAGGGGAGGGAGGGGGCAAGGGGAGGGAGGGAGGGTGCAAGAGGGGCGAGGGGAGGGAGGGAGGGGGTGCAAGAGGGGCGAGGGGAGGGAGGGAGGGGGTGCAAGAGGGGCGAGGGGAGGGAGGGAGGGGGTGCAAGAGGGGCGAGGGGAGGGAGGGAGGGGGTGCAAGAGGGGAGGGAGGGAGGGGGTGCAAGAGGGGCAAAGGTAGGGAGGGAGGGTGCAAGAGGGGTGAGGATAAGGAGGGAGGGTGCAAGAGGAGCAAGGAGGGAGAGTGCAGGAGGGGCAGGGAAGGAAGGGAGGGTGCAAGGGAGGGAGGGTGCAAGGGAGGGAGGTTGCAAGAGAGGAGGGGCAGGAAGAGGGAGGGTACAGGAGGGATGGGGAGGGAGGGTGCAAGAGAGGCAAGGGTAGGGAGGGAGGGTGCAAGAAGGGTGAGTGGAGGGTTGGGGTTGTGTGATTGTCATGTTGGTGGGGTTGTGGAGTGTGATTTTGGGTTGGATGGAGGGTGAGTATGGATTGGGCAGAGAGGAGGTGGAGGGTGTTGGGTGAGGGAGATGGGTGTGGGGCTGAGGAATGGTGGCATGGCATGGGGGACAGGAAAATACGAATGTTTTTCTGAATGCTCATTGTCACCATTTGATATTTGAAGGCGACCTTCCAAAAGCTGAACACAATGACCCAACCATTTCCCCTCTGCCAATGTGGCCAGATTCATGGCACTAGGTTGTTCCTGGTGTGATGGGCATAGTCATTCAATCGGAAGGATAATGGCAATGAGCCAATTGACTGAGACCTTCGAGGCCACGGATAACAGCGATGGGCAGGAAAGTCTGTTGGATTATCATACTCATCCATCACTTTTCACCTGGACGTGCCCAGACGGTTCGTTTGTGAAAAAGATTCTGCAGGTCGGTAGTGGGCTTGATAAACCTAAAGAAGGATCCAGGTGCCGTGTACTTGTGCAGGTGGAACCTTCAAATAACTTTGAGTCAAAGCATCATTTTCCAATTGGGATCAATCAGTCAGTGGAAATTATTCTCGGCGAAAGTGATACATGGTTTGCAGATCTCATTGATAAGTGTATTGAGACAATGTTGCTGGGAGAGCAGTGTGAAGTTCTCCTGGCTCCAGGTTTAACGGAGGCAGGCACAGACCTCGCCGGTGGACTGAGATTCACTGTGAAACTGGAAGAGTTGACTGTCCACAAGGACTCTTGGCAGATGACATTCGATGAAAAGTGGCAAGCAGCAATACATCACAAAACCAAAGGCAACGAGCAGTTTAAAAACGGGAATCACTTTGGAGCCGCTCGACGTTATGCAAAGTCACTGAAGCTGGTTGTATCCGTGAAATACGAAGTCCCTCTTGAGAAAGGAGAGGAGTACGATAAGGTCAGGTGCACCTTGTACTCCAACCTGGCTGCCTGTCAGCTCAAACAAAACCAGTTTGGAAACGTCATCCGGAACTGCTCAAAGGCGCTGGAGATAGAGCCCAACTCAGTGAAGTGTCTGTACCGTCGGGGCCAGGCCCATGCCTCCATTAATGAAGGGGACAAAGCCAAGTGGGATTTGAAGAGGGTGCTGAAATTGGAGCCAGGAAACACAGCTGCGGTGCACCAACTGAGAATGGTCACCAAGCAGGTCAGAGCCCAAAATGAAAAACTGGGCAAAGCAATGAGTAAGCTGTTCAGTTAGGACCACAAAGCATTTGCTCAATGGTCCATTGGCTGGAACCATTAGTTCCTGAATACAGGAAGATTTGATGTTTTTGGATCAGTATGTATGTGTTTACAAAGGATGTTGTTTACTGTGGGGTTCGAACCACTATCAGACTGCTTTGCACAAAATCCCTTGGCTCATAACTATAATATTTGTTCATAAATTTTGATGGAAAATTGTTAATTATCAAGTAAAGCAACGAACTTAATCTGCTGAGGTTTTCATTGTCGATTGGTTGCAGCTTGAAGCACTGTGATAAAATCTAGCTGCTCAATGGAATTGTTTCTCAGTTGCTGCACTGCTGTAAGTGGTCTGGTTAATCACTAGGGCTGTACTGGTGTAACTGGTGTTTACATATTGCCTGTTGTTTATGTACGTTTCTGCCTTGGGTAAAGAAGTTTATTTGGACACCATGACTGCAACTGTGATTCCATGTCATGTCCAAGCAACGTTCTGAAATAAACTTTCAGGTTTCTGGTGAAATTGCCTTCATGAAGTTGTATATTTTTGAAAACATTGTTCATCTATGTGGAACATATGTTCCACATATGCTAAGGGCACTGCCTTCCTTGGAACATTTCAGGGTATTCTGTGTAATCAGTGTCTGATTGCCAGTATTTACAGCACTCTGCTTTTGTAGATGGAGTTAGAATTCCTTTTCGAGTAATTTACTGGCCAGGTTAGAGTTATTTTGTGAGCATGTGCAGTGGGCTACTATTTAGAACACAGTAAAGGCCTTTTGGCCCTCAATGTTGTGCATAAAAATAAATAAACCCTCCCTACCTCTTAACCATCTATTTTCTTTCATCCATATGCCTGTCTCTGAATACAATACTCTGTGTGGTCTCTTCAGAGATTTTTCGAGGTTCAACATGACATCTTGACTCTTGAATTCAATCCTCCAAATAATGAAGCTCAGTATCTCATTGGTCTTTTTAACTATCCTATCAACTTGTGTGGCAACCTTGAGGGATGTATGGATTTGGACCCCAGGGTTCCTCTGTTCCTCCACACTTTTTAAGTATCCAACCATTAACCCTGTACTCAGCCTTCAGGTTTGACCTCCCAAAATGCATCACTTCCACCTTTTCCAGATTTAACTCCATCTGCCACTTCTCCGCCCAACAGTGCATCCTGACTATATCCTTTTATAACCTACAACATCATCCACGCCTCCTCCAATCTTCATATCATCTGCAAACTATAGACCTATTCTTCCTCCTCTTCATCTAGGCCATTTATAGAAATCACAGAGCAGGGGTCCCAAACCCTTAAAAATCCCACGACCATGGGGTCTGCGCTCAAGATGGTGGGACCTCTGATTGGCAGCGGCCACGAGGGGCTGCAGACTACAGGGGAACGGTGGACTGGCGCAGGGCACCAGAAAACGGGGAATACATTTCCCCCGCTCCCATCTGAGAAGGAGAGGAGACAACCCACGAGATGGTGACCACAGCGGCGGACCAGTGAGGGGGCTCTGCAGCTGAAAGACCCGTGCATGCTGCGGGCTGCTGGAGAGTCATGGCGAGGAACCCACGGAGGCTGCGGGCTGATGGAGACTCAAGGCAAGGAACCCACGGAGGCTGCGGGCTGCTGGAGACTCAAGGCAAGGAACCCACGGAGGCTGCGGGCTGCTGGAGACTCAAGGCAAGGAACCCACGGAGGCTGCGGGCTGCTGGAGACTCATGGCAAGGAACCCACGGAGGCTGCGGGCTGCTGGAGACTGCTGTCGGGGAACTCGCGCCATGCTGCAGACTGGCTCAAAACTGGCTGTAGGCATACCAGGTATCAGAACCGGGATACCAGGATGTGCTGAAGACTTCCTGATCATGTCAGAGGTTCAGATCTGGAGTTCGTTCACCGATGGTTTGGAATGGACTCTGGCTCCGGGGAGAAGTGCTGGAGGTGAATCCACGGACACTCGGTGACTCTGGGGGGAAACTCTCTTTTGCTTCTCTTTCTCTGACTGTAAGAGGTGCTTCAGGCAATTTCTGCTGATAGCGAATCTGCCTTACAGCAGGCAAAAGGAATTTCACGCAATATGACACTTCTATCACATGACAATAAATTGAATCTTGAGAATAGCAAATATACTCCCCTTTAGTGTCACGTAAAACACAAAGTGGACATTCAACAATTTAAGCAGAATCTGGAAATCAGAACAAGTTCTGACCTTGTATCAGAAGTAGGAAAAGTTGGTTAAAATTATTTTTATTGAGTTTTATGATACAACCATACATTACGTCCATATAAATTAAATATAATATATTTAACCTTAACCCTATCATGTCACCCCACAACCCTCTGATTCCCCTAAACTTTTCCCCTCTTCAATCATTGGTATATAGAAATAATCATCCTCAGACTCGTGTTCCAATCTTAGCAAATAGTGAATAATAAAAAGGGAAAAAAAAAATGTTTACAAAGATCTAACCCAATCCACCAACCAAGGTTGAAGTTGGTATTCAAATCGATCTTCGGAGATCTCCGCACCTTGATCGTTCCAATTATAAAAATAGCTGCAAATGGACCCCAAGTCTCATCGAAAGAGATCGTAATCTTCCTCACATTTATGTCTGATTCTTTCCAAACTTAGAAAGGACATAATATCGAGTAACCATTGCCTATGGGTGGGTGGAAAGTCCTCTTTCCATTTGAGCAATATTCCTCTTCTAGCCAGTAATGTGGAAAATGCTAAGACCTGTTTTTAATTAGACGTTTACATCACTGGACAAGCCAAACATTGCATCAACGGACATGATTCTAGATCAATCCAAAAAAATGGCCAAAACTGTTCTGAACATAGCCGTCCAATATTCTGCTAAATTGGGACAAAACCAAAACATATGTATCTTTTACATTTGTCACACAATGAGTTGATAATTGGGTAGATTTGAGTGAGCTTAACTTTAGAAAAATGTTCTCTATACACCACTTTAAACTGAATCAAACTGTGCCAAGCGCATAGCAATGGGTCGGGGATAAAAGTTTAAATTCAAACACGTTTTAAGTATGGACGGAGATGAGGAGGAACTGCTTTTCCCAGAGGGTGGGGAATCTGGAATTCTCTGCCCATGGAAGCAGTGGAGGCGACCTCAGTAAATATACTGAATACATTGTTGGGTAGATTTTTACATAGTAGGGTATGGGGAAAAGGCAGGTGGGTGGGGATGAGCCGATCAGCCATGAATGGCGGAGCAGGGGAAAGATGAAGAGAACAATGGAATGTTTCTGATCAGAGGGAGACTAAGGGAGAACAAATTGAGTTTGTATTAAATACCCATTTACCACTTCTTCCTTCACCTTCCTGCAGAAGAGTCACAGTGTACACCAGGTGAAAGTGGGCTGCAGTACTCACCTCGGCAACACCTTCAAAACTCATTAACCTCTATCACCACAAATTTCAAAAGGCACAATCACAAGGAAACACCACGTCCTTCAGGTTCACCTCAAAGCTGCACACCAGACCGGCTTTCTGCCGGCTCCAGACCTTTCTACTACAGGCCCGAAATGTCGGTGATGTATCTTTACCTCCTGTGGACCCTGCGAGACCGGCCGAGTTCCTCCAGGGTCTCTGTGTTTTAACGAGGTGTGGTCGAACTTTAAAGTGAACACCAGACAAAAGACTACCCCTCCCCTCCGCCCGTCCACAAAGAACCTGAGCAATGATTCAGACACCTGCCTTTCTTCACTTCTACCTTGAGGAGGGGCTCAGGCCCGAAAATCAGTGATATATAAAAATATATATATTTAAACACACGGCCTTCAGTGCTGAGTTTATCACCCTTTTCAATTTTGCTTCCCAAGTACCACAGGTTAAATTCTTATTCTACCCCTGCACTTTTGCCCTATTGAGTACCTGTCCTTCCTCACAATCTCGCTACACCATGTAACTACTTGTGTATCCGCTGCCCTATTCACTGCTCTCTCATGCTGGTTCCCATCTGCCTGCCAAGTTAGTTTAAACACCCCCAACACCAAAAGTTCTAGCCAGGATATTGGTTCCCATCTAACCATTTACAGCACAGGAACAGGCCAGTTCGGTCCTACTAGTCCAGCTAAACATTATTCACCTAGTCCCACTGGCCCACATTCAGCCCTCCACACCTCTCCCGTCCATATACCTATCCAACTTTTCCTTGAATATTAACATCCACCTCTGCTGGAAGTTCATTCCATGCCCCCACCACCCCTTCAGTTCAGTGCAACTCACCTTTTACATACCTTCCCAAAATTTCCCAATGATCCATGAATCTGAACCCCTGCCCCCTATACGAACTCCTCAGCCACTCATTTACCCTGCCCTTACTGGCGCGTGGCACAGGCAGCAATCCTAAGATGACCCCCTTTGAGGTCCAGCTTTTCAGCTTCCTTCCGATATTCACTCTTCAGGACTTCATCTCTTTTCCTATCTATGTCATTGATATCAACATGGACCACGACCTCAGGCTGTGCACCCTCCCACTTGAGAATGGACATGATCTGAGATGGGCCTGGCATATGGGAGGCAACATTCTGCCAAGGAGTCTTCATCATGTCCCCTGTTCAATCCCCCATCACAACAGTTCTCTTCTTCCACCCAGAGGTTGGACCACTACGGCTTGTCCCTAGTAGATCCCCCCCCCCCCCCCCCCCCACTCAACAGTATTCAAAACAGAATACTTATTTGGGACTGCCACAGAGGTGCCATGCACTGACTGCTTCCTTCCCTTCCTTTGAACAGTTACTTGTCTCTTTGGTGTGACTGTCTCCATATAGGTCCTTCCCTTCACCCCTCTGCCTCCCGGAATGACCGGAGTTCACCCAGCTCCAGTTCCTGTCTCCAAGGAGCCACGGCTAGATACTCCTCTTGAAGGTGCAGTCATCAGGGACAATTGCACTGTTCCAGATTTCTCACGTACTGCAATTGGAGCATCCCACTGCCCCAGCTGCCATCTGCCCCACCACCCGTGGGTTACTATGAAAAGATCTTACTTGACCTTACCTGTACCTGTAGCACATCCTCAGCTTCTGCCAAAAGCCCACCCCCCCCCAAAGCCTCTAAATCCCTGATAAAAGATTCCAACCATTTACCAAGGTTTGTGCCCTGCTTTTATAATCTATACCCTGACCTATTGACTCACATGCTTTATTAACCCATGTCTGGACAGAACTGTGAGCAGCTGTGGTCACCAAACTAAAGGAAAGATATCAATACGATAGAAAGAGTGTAGAGATTTACTAGGATGTTGCCAGGACTTCAGGAACTGAGTTCCAGGTAAAGGTTAAACAGGCTAGGCCTTTATTCCCTGGAGAGTAGAAGAATGAGGGGAGATTTGATCGAGGAATTTAAAATAATGAGGCTTTCTCCACTGAGGGGAGATGAGGTACAAACCAGAGGACATGGGTTAAGGGTGAAAGGGGCACATTTAGGGAGAACCTCTTCACAGAGGGAGAGTGGTGGGAGTGTGGAACGAGCTGGGGTGGGGAATGTGGGCTCAATTTTAATATTTAAGAAGAATGTGGACAGTCACGTGAATTGGAGGGGCATGGAAGGCTAAGGACTGGGTGCAGGTCTGTGGGACTAGGCAGAATAATAGTTTTGCACAGATTAGAAGGGCCAAAGGGCCTGTTTCTGGGCAGTGATGTTCTATGGTTCTAATAGACTTCAACTTAGCAGGTCAGACAGCATCCAAAGAAAGAAAGGTATGGCTGGGATCCCAGACCTGCTGAGTTTCTCCAACACAAGGAGAGGGTGCAGAGGAGATTTCCAAGGGTGTTGTCTGGATTGGAAAAAGTCTTTTGAGGCAAGGGGTTAGAGTTGTGGGGGCCTGGAATGCCTCGCTGGAACATTAGGGGCATTTAATAGACTCAGACAGGCATATGGAAAGCAAAAGGTTACGGGGACAGCACAACTTCAAGGGCGGAAGGGCATTGTACATCTGCAGACTGTTCTTAACGTGAAGGGCTTGGGGGGCGCGGTGCCCAGGGTATGGGGACATGAGCCATCATGAGCGTCTGCTCCGGACTCAGCCATTATCCTTGTCCTTCCACAGAGAGTAACCAACTCTGGCCCACTGAGTTCCTCCAACACTTTGTCTCTCCCTTGCCCGAGCTATAGAAAGAGTCAAAGACATGCGAAGGTGTGCAAACCTCCACGGAGCGGGTCAAGGCCACTGGATCCAGGTAGGGTGAGAGACTAGATGGGCTGAAGGGCCTGTCTCGAGGGGGGGGGGGGCTTCTATGGGACATTGACCGCACCTTGAGCGGTGTGGGCCAGCGGTGAGTCGGTGAGGTCTCTGCCCCACGTCCGTGCCCCGAGGGGTCTCGGAGCCAGCGGACCTTCTCCACGATACTCGCCAGCTTCCTGTTCACCTTCATCATCTTCTCTGGAACGAAGAGCCGGCATTCCGGGCACGAACAGTCGCAGCTCCCCCAAAAGGAGGCGATGCACTCTTTGCAAAGTCCAGAAACACGGGGTCCTGGAAAAACTCCAGGCAAATGGAGCAGGAAATATCTTTGGTCAAATCGAGGAAGTGGTTCACGGAGGACGCCATCGTCCTGGCCAGAACAGGTCCTCACTCCTCCTCTCCTCCTTTCGCTCTCCGCCCTCAGAGGCCAGATCAGGATGGCTTTCAGCACCTCCTCTCCCACGGCGCTGACCTCGGGGCAATGCTCACTCAAGGGGCCGTCGAGAGGCAGCGGGTGCTGCCCGCGGGCTCTGGCCGCTTGATGGTCCCTGGAAACTACCCCCGGCTAGGACCTGGGGGAAAGGCTGAGCGTCTGGACCGGCATGAATGGGGCTGCTGGGGCTGCTGGGGGTAGGGGCTTGGAAAACACTTGGAGCTAGTAAGAACATGACACGAGGTCAGGTCAAACAGCGACCTTTAGGTCTCAGCTTGATAAGGATACATGATAGACCGTACAAACCTGGACTGCACCAACAATAGGCTGCAATGCACACAAGGCCTTGGCTGCCTCAGATCCAGGTCCAGGGCAACGGGGGCGGAGACAAGGGATGAATCATTAGTGGCGGGGCCGCCTCACATATACAATAACTGGTTGGGGCTAGACAATGGAGGCAAACCTTTCAGTACAACATGTGGTGAGATGACATCAACATAGCCGTTCTCAGTGAAGTCCGCCTGGCAGATGTAGGCAGCCTCCAAGAACGCGGCGCGGGCTACACACTCTACTGGTTTGGCAAGCCTTTGGAAGACACCTATCTGGTGTAGGCTTCATGGTCAAGAACTCCATTGCCTCCAAACTCGAAAACCTCCCGACAGGCCACTCGGACCGGATCATGTCCATGTGACTCCCCCTTCAAAACAAACGTCGCATCACCCTCATCAGCGTCTATGCTCCAACCCTCCAGGCGGAACCAACAGAAAAGGACAAGTTCTACACTGACTTGCGCAACCTCATTCAATGCACCCCTACAGCTGACAAGGTTGTCATCCTTGGCGACTTCAACGCTCGCGTCGGCAAAGACTCAGAAACCTGGCCAGGAATCCTGGGCAAGCATGGTGTCAGCAAGTGCAACGACAATGGGCGCCTCCTGTTGGAGCTCTGCGCAGAACAGCAGCTTGTCATTACAAACACCCTTTTTCAGCAGAGGGACAGCCTGAAGACTACCTGGATGAATCCCCGATCCAAACACTGGCACCTCCTGGACTACGTCCTGGTGCGAGAAAGAGACAAACGAGATGTGCTCCACACCAGGGTCATGCCCAGCGCGGAATGCCACACTGACCACCGGCTGGTTCGCTGCAAGCTCAACCTTCACTTCAAGCCAAAGCCCAGGAACAGTAAAGCCCCCAGAAAGAGGTTCAATGTTGGAAACCTGCAGTCAGACGAAGTGAGAGGAAACTTCCAGGCAAACCTCAAAGCAAAGCTCGACGATGCAACCCGCCTCACGGACCCGTCCCCTGAAACCATCAGGGATCAGCTGAAGACTACCATACTGCAATCCACTGAAGAGGTACTGGGCTTCTCCTCCAGGAAAAACAAGGACTGGTTCGACGATAACAACCAGGAAATCCAGGAGCTGATGGCAAAGAAGCAAGCTGCCCACCAGGCTCACCTTACAAAGCTGTCCTGGCCAGAGAAGAAACGAGCCTTCTGTCGCGCATGCAGCCATCTTCAGCGCAAACTCCGGGAGATCCAAAATGAGTGGTGGACTAGCCTCGCCAAGCGAACCCAGCTCAGCGCGGACATTGGCGACTTCAGGGGTTTTTACGAAGCTCTAAAGGCTGTGTACGGCCCCTCACCCCAAGTCCAAAGCCCGCTGCGCAGCTCAGACGGTAAAGTCCTCCTCAGCAAGATCTCCATCCTCAACCGATGGTCAGAACACTTCCAATCTCTTTTCAGTGCCAACCGCTCAGTCCAAGATTCTGCCCTGCTCCAGCTCCCTCAACAGCCCCTAAGGCTAGAGCTGGATGAGGTCCTCACCCGGGATGAGACATATAAGGCAATTGAACAACTGAAAAGTGGCAAAGCAGCAGGTATGGATGGAATGCCCCCAGAGGTCTGGAAGGCTGGCGGCAAAACTCTGCATGTCAAACTGCATGAGTTTTTCAAGCTTTGTTGGGACCAAGGAAAACTGCCTCAGGACCTTCGTGATGCCATCATCATCACCCTGTACAAAAACAAAGGCGAGAAATCAGACTGCTCAAACTACAGGGGAATCACGCTGCTCTCCATTGCAGGCAAAATCTTCGCTAGGATTCTCCTAAATAGATTAATACCTAGTGTCGCCGAGAATATTCTCCCAGAATCACGGTGCGGCTTTCGCACAAACAGAGGAACTACTGACATGGTCTTTGCCCTCAGACAGCTCCAAGAAAAGTGCAGAGAACAAAACAAAGGACTCTATATCACATTTGTTGACCTCACCAAAGCCTTCGACACCGTGAGCAGGAAAGGGCTTTGGCAAATACTAGAGCGCCTCGGATGCCCCCCAAAGTCCCTCAACATGGTTATCCAACTGCACGAAAACCAACAAGGTCGGGTCAGATACAGCAATGAGCTCTCTGAACCCTTCTCCATTAACAATGGCGTGAAGCAAGGCTGCGTTCTCGCACCAACCCTCTTTTCAATCTTCTTCAGCATGATGCTGAACCAAGCCATGAAAGACCTCAACAATGAAGACGCTGTTTACATCCGGTACCGCACGGATGGCAGTCTCTTCAATCTGAGGCGCCTGCAAGCTCACACCAAGACACAAGAGCAACTTGTCCGTGAACTACTCTTTGCAGACGATGCCGCTTTAGTTGCCCATTCAGAGCCAGCTCTTCAGCGCTTGACATCCTGTTTTGCGGAAACTGCCAAAATGTTTGGTCTGGAAGTCAGCCTGAAGAAAACTGAGGTCCTCCATCAGCCAACTCCCCATCATGACTACCAGCCCCCCCCCCCCCACATCTCCATCGGGCACACAAAACTAAAAACAGTCAACCAGTTTACCTATCTCAGCTGCACCATTTCATCAGATGCAAGGATCGACAACGAGATAGATAACAGACTCGCTAAGGCAAATAGCGCCTTTGGAAGACTACACAAAAGAGTCTGGAAAAACAACCAACTGAAAAACCTCACAAAGATAAGCATATACAGAGCCGTTGTCATACCCACACTCTTTTTCGGCTCCGAATCATGGGTCCTCTACCGGCATCATCTACGGCTCCTAGAACGCTTCCACCAGTGTTGTCTCCGCTCCATCCTCAACATTAATTGGAGCGACTTCATCCCTAACATCGAAGTACTCGAGATGGCAGAGGTCGACAGCATCGAGTCTACGCTGCTGAAGATCCAGCTGCGCTGGGTGGGTCACGTCTCCAGAATGGAGGACCATTGCCTTCCCAAGATTGTGTTATATGGCGAGCTCTCCACTGGCCACCGTGACAGAGGTGCACCAAAGAAGAGGTACAAGGACTGCCTAAAGAAATCTCTTGGTGCCTGCCACATTGACCACCGCCAGTGGGCTGATATCACCTCAAACCGTACATCTTGGTGCCTCACAGTTCGGCGGGCAGCAACCTCCTTTGAAGAAGACCACAGAGCCCACCTCACTGACAAAAGACAAAGGAGGAAAAACCCAACACCCAACCCCAACCAACCAATTTTCCCCTGCAACCGCTGCAACCGTGTCTGCCTGTCCCGCATCGGACTTGTCAGCCACAAACGAGCCTGCAGCTGACGTGGACATTTACCCCCTCCATAAATCTTCGTCCGCGAAGCCAAGCCAAAGACGAGGGCACCAGGGGGCATCCTGGTGACCTAGTTTATAAAGCAGTCCAGAGCTATAGTCTAGCCTTCCAGGTTCATCTTGCAGAGAGACTAGACCTCTTAGTGTACATATTAAAGCTGTCTTATACTCGCACTGCTGGTGTGGTTATTGTCAGTACACCACACATCTCCAATGTTTCGGGCTTGAGCCCTTCATCAGGGACTGAGCAAAATAGCAACTGAGGTGGATAAAAATGTGTTTGGAACGTAGGCTTTCAGCGATGAGGTTTCGTGCAGAAAAGATGGGAACTAATGATTCAACTGTAAAATGTATTGGTGAGACTACACCGCTACAGGAAGGACACCAATAAACTGGAAAAGGAACAGAAAGGTTCTCTCAGATTTTGAGGGGGTTGAGACCATTGAGCGGCATGGCGAGCTGGAGTAAGGAAGGTTTTTATTCCCCACAGGGAAGGAGACAGAGAGATGCTCTTAAAGAGGTTAACAAAATCAAGAGAGGCACGGATGGAGTCTTTTTACCAGGTAGACGATTCTCAAACTATAAGATGTAGATTTTAGGACATGATCGGTGATGGAGGGTGCTGGGATGAGGGAGGAATGATTGGAGTAATGGAGGGTGCTGGGATGAGAGAGGGTTGACACACACCTAGAGCCCCTAAAATGAACCCCTTTCCCCCCTCCCTCCAGGCTTCCTGCATACCTCCTGCCACCCCTCCGACACCCGTGCCCTCCCCACGCATCTCCGTCGTTGACCACCAGGATTGGAAAGGTGATACATATTCCCTGGATTGCAGTATCTAGAATACAGAGAAAGAGTGAGTAGACTGGGTCTTTATTCATTGGAGCATAGAACGTTAAGAGGGGATTTGATAGAGGTATATAAAATTATGAGGTGAATAGATAAGAGTAGATGTGAATAGGCTCTTCCCCTTGAGGGTAGGAGAGATTGGAATGAAGGGTCACAAGTAAAGGGTTAGGGGGCAAAACTTTAGGAGTAATATAAGCTTCTTCACTCAGAGAGTGGTGGCTGAGTAGAATGAACTTCCGGAAGAGGTGGTTGCAGCAGGGTCAATTTTGTCATTTAAGAGGAGGTTGGATGAGTACATGGATGTGAGGGGGTTGGAGGGTTATGGGCAAGGGAGTGGGAAAGTGGAACTAGTGGAGTTTCACTTAAATTGGTGCGGGCTAGAGGGGCGGATATGGCCTGTTTCCGTACTGTAATTGTTATATGGTTATACAAACCATCTGCAAGATTTTTTTTTAAACAAGACTAAACCACGGCCACAATTAACATAATTTGCTTTCACCAGAAAGCCTCTGCAGTTAGACTACTTGCAAAAGTTCACCAGAAACTTTCAAGAAGCCGATAAGCTCCTTCTTGCCGCTACCATCGGGAAGGAGGGACAGGAGCCCGAAGACAAGCACAAAAACAGCTTCTTCCCCTCTGCCATCAGATTCCTGAATGAACCTGCAGACTACCTCACCTTTTGCACTAATTTGTTTTTAATATTATTGATAGCAATCTTTGCACTGCAACGCTGCCACAAAATAATTAATTTCATTACATGTTTATGACAATAAATTCTGATTCCTTGTCAAACACACTTCCCATGAAAACATGAGGAATAAAATTCAACAATACACACACTTCTGAACAGAACAAATCCAATCAAAGAGGAAGGAGATGGCCAGAATCATTTGGAACGGGTATGGCTCTGCTGTGAAAACACCTTGCTGGACAAACTCAGTTTCTCCAGCGTTGTGTTTTTCCTTCAACCACGGTGTCTGTGCATTCGTGTTTCACTTCTGATTCTGCAGTATTGTTCCAAGGTGTTTTTGATGCAGATTTGGGGAAGCTTCAAGGGCGAATAATCAGAATTGATCATCTGTGTGGATGAGATTCTTCAGAGTCGCTTTTGATCAGCAATTACAGCTCAAGTCAAGTTCATTGTCATCTGATTGTCCAAGTACAACCTGACGAAACCACGTTCTCCGGTCCTGGGTGAAAAATACGCAGACACACACAGAGAAACGATACACCTGCAGGACCAGTATTTTATCGATACAAGCAAAAAAACAAATAAATAAATAAAGATTTTGTTTTGTACATACGAGAGCCTCGGAGGGTTAGTGTGAGCGGTTCCTTTGTTTGTTCTGTATTCTCACTGCCCGTGGGAAGAAGCTGTTCCTCATCCTGGTGGGGCTGCCTCTGATCCTCCTGGATCTCTTCCCCGACGGGAACAGCTGACAGATGCCGTGTGCTGCATTTACAGTTGATCTAAGATCATGACAGTACTAAGGGCATTGCAGTGTGCAACATTTATGAGTTGAATCATCCCTTTTAGTACTTCTGCTAATATTTACTTTTTATTCAAAATGCCCAATGTTACACTAATTGTAGTGTTTGCATAATTTTAATAAACTTTTCAACCCGACTCTCCTACCTTCTTCTAGTAAATCTAGATTCCCTTCCAAATCAAGAACCTTTCTATCTACCTCTGTCTAAAATGTACCCAATGATTTGGCCTCCACAGCCATCCGCAGCAATGAATTCCATACATTCACCACTCGCTGGGGAAAGAAATTCCTTATCATCTGTTCTGAAGGAATGATTTTGTATTCTGAAGCTGTGCCCGCTGTCCTAGACTCCCCCACCAGAGGAAAATCCTCTCCACATCCACTCTATCCAGTCCTTTCAATATTCAATATAATTCAATGAGACTCAAAACTCCAGCAAAGACAGTCCCAGAGCCATTAATAATCCTTTCGTTCCTGGGATCATCCTGGTGAACATCTCCAATGCCAACACATCTTTCCAAAACTGATCACAACACTCCATGTGGTCTGTCTGACCAATGTCTTGTAATGCCTCAACATCACATCTCGACTTTTAATATTGCATTGCATTTGCCTTCCTCCTCATTGACTCTATCTTCAAGTTATCCTTCAAGAATCTGCACCTCTGATTTCTGAACTTGTGACCTGTTTAGAAAATACTCTACATCTCACTCGATGGGTTCCAACTGAACTTGGAGAATCAGTGTTAGGGCCATTGACCAACATCCTAACCATTCAACACCCTAAACCACACACCCAATCCCCATATATTCACCAGATTACACCACCTCTAGTTCCCACACCTACCACCCATTCTCAAACTCTCAACACCTCACCCAACCCCAAATTCCCAGCCACTCCTGACCATTCAACTACCCTTCTTCCCTGCGGATCACCCCATGTATTCCCAAGTACCACCACACCATCCATTATCCCAATCTCCTTCCATCCAATTCCCAATACCCATCCCCTAACAACTCATCCATTTTCCAAGCACTCACCCATCTTCCCAACTCCCTGACTCTCCTTATCCATCAACTTCAAAATTTCCCAGCATCACAAGATGACATTTCATCTCTGGAACTCTCACTTGCTGTCCACGCAGCGTGGACCATGTCAAACACATCCACTCTCCAAATTCAGGATTCTATTGTTGTCAGGTAATAAAAACAGGGTCATCTTACACAAAATTACCTTTTGCCTGATGTAAGGCAGACAGATTTGCCATCCGCAGCAATGCCCTTTTGTGCCTCTTACAGTCAGAGAAAGAGAAGCGAGTCTCCCCAGAGTCACCGAGTGTCCGGGGATTCATCTCTTGTGCTCCTGCAGCCTCTGCAGCCACACAGAGTCCAGTCCAAACCTCCCACATGAGGAGCCCTTCAGCACCCTCTCACATCCCAGTCCTGAAACCTGGTAGCCCTTTCGGCCAGTTTCCCACAGTCTGCAACACCAGTGTGAGTCCCTTGACAGCAGTCTCCAGCAGCCCACAGCCTGCATGGGTTCCTCTCCTTGAGTCACCAACCGCCCATTGCCTGTGTGTTCTTGCACATGAGCTCTTTCTGCTATCAATTCCAATCAAGCCATCACCTCAATTTTCCTCCTGCCCCCATTCCCATTATTGCACATTATTCTTTTCCCTTGAGTTTCACTACGACACTGGTTCTGCAAGCATTTGCAATCCATGCACGTGATTAGACGAAGGGATTCGGGATGTTGCTGGAAAACGGGAAAGACTCCTGGTCAGCAGGTGTTTGTAGTGCGATTAAATACATGGGAAAACATTGGTGGATGAGCAATCAAATAGACAAACTTGTGGTTATTCTGGTTTGCTTAAAAGGAGATAATTAATTAGTGTGAGATCATTGAATTTGGTGAGACTACAGCTCGAGTATTGTGTACACTGGTTTCTACTGATATAAGGATGGATATGGAGTTCAATTTGGATAAGTATGAGGTGATGCACTTTGGAAGGTCGAACCTGAAGGTGGAGTACAGGTAAGTGCCTGTTATGAACGTCCGACTTACGGACAACTTGTAGTTACGAACGGACGACACGCGACTTCAGCTGTTTGTCAGCTCGAGGAAGGAGAATGGCACCTGCCATTTTAAGTCTGATCACGTTGCCTCCCTTGAGCCAACTTCAAAAAATGTAGTTTTATATGCATAGAGAGGTGGAATATATCCTATATACTACGACAAACATTTGACTAACTGACGCTGTGTACCCATTCCAATTTGCTTACAAGTTTGACAAAGACAGATGTAGGATTGGATCTCGTTTGTAACCCAAGACTGGCTGCATGTGGTTAACGGCAGGATTCTTGTATTAGCTGATATAGCTTGGCACAATATTGTGGGCCAAGGGCCTACATTGTGCTGTAAAGTTCTATGTCAAATCAATGTTAAATGTTTCCCGATCATAGAATCTGGAACCAGGAAGTACAGCCCCAGGATAATCCATAGCAGGTTATGATGATAAATTTCTTCCACCAGAGTGTGGTGAATCTTTTAGATTTTCTACCTGATATAGTCATTGAATGAACTGAAGGCTGAGAGCAAGAGAATTTTGGATTCACAAGGACCTGGCAGGAAAGCAGGGTCAGTGGTAGAACGAATGTTGGAGGGGGTCATTGGAATGTTAGAGGTGGGCACATTCCTGCACTCGAGAACTCACTCGGCGGAGAGGGAGGTGATGCTGTCAACTACAAATGTGCTGACAGTGGGAGGCACAGGGGGCGCTGTCGGATGCATGGGACCTACCTGTCCTGATGGGCACGGCTGGGGGTGGGTGCAGAGTTGCTAGCATGTATCAATCTAGACGTTAGTGACACTTGACGCACGGTAATGACGCAACCGGGGCGGGCTGGCAGTGTGCGATAGCCGCGAACAGGGGGCAGAGCACCTCGTTAAGGGGGTCCATGCCTGCAGATGCCCCCCACCTTGCCACTGACCCTGCAGGAAAGTAGAGCGAAAGCAATTATTAGATAGCTCGATCTGGTTGAGTGGTGACTGGTGTTCACTGGATGTGACACAAACAGAACTTCAGTCCGTAACAGTTAATATTTATTTAACAATTCATTGAAAATCAAAACAATTCGACAATGATGAAATGCAAAAAAAAGCCTTTAACATGGTGTTTGTTTTCGTTATCAGTTCCTGTCTGGAGTATTTTATTTTTTTTTAAGATAATAAGTTAATCTAATTGAGGAAAATCTTAAACGGAGATCAATATTGACAAAAGTACATGTCACTGTTCACACTCGGTGGGGGGGGGGGGGTTGACATTCAATAACACCTTCATACTCTTCTTTCTCATCACTCAGACTTGACAGGGGACCTGCAGGAATTCACTCCCGTTGCTACCACCGTCTTTCGGCTCCCTCCTTTCCACTTCTCTTCTCTCGTCGCTAAATGAAAGTTTGTTCATTGCAGGTCTCGAACACCACAGCAGCAGGCACTGTTGAAAACAATGGAACATTAACATTGTTCGAGTTCAAAACTGAATGAACACACTACATATATACATCAGCCAGCTTCCCAGACCACTTAGTGGACTGGCAAACTCACAATTCAAGGGCCATGTGCCTAAAATACAGGTCCATCTTCCAAGAGCTTTAGACGCCAAACTTATGGAGGTCAGCAATGTGTTCGTGACCTGAAATTTTTCTTCTTCTCATATGACTTGTGTGCTAATAAAGACATGAAAGGGCAAGTGTTCTAAACAAGAATGTTACTTCAGTGGTATGGAAGCTATGAAGATGATTTTAGGGACAGAATGTAATAGCATGGAGAACAACATGGGCCTGAAGGACAGTCAAAGTGACTTTTGTGCAGGAATAGTCATATCTTACAAATGTGATTGCTTTATATTGAGATGAGGCTAGGACAGTGGATGTTAACTACGTGAACATTATTGAGACATCTGACAAGGTCCCTCATGGTCGAGTATTAATTCTCATTCTCAAATTGGCTTGGTCACAGAAGGCACAGGGTGGTAGGAGAGGGGTGTAACTCTGACTGGAGGTCTATGACCAGTGGGGTTCTGCAGGGATATTTCTCTTTCTCAAGGTCTCGACAAAGGACCCCCACTACCCAGGCCATGCCCTCTTCTCACTGCCACAATCAAGGAGCGACACCCAGTGGTACAATAACAGCTTCTTCCCCTCCACCATCAAATTCCTGAATGGACAATGACCCTCAGTCACAACCTCCCTTTTGCACTAATTTATTATTAAAATGTCATTTACAGCAACATTTGGACTGTGATTACTGCTGCAAAACAGCACATTTTGTACCGTGTTCATGACAAAAAATTCTGATTCTGACTCAATCTGATGATTGGCCATTTCTACCTTTGATGCTGCCTGACCCACTGACTTCCTACAGCATCTCATTGTGTGCTAGAGTCTATTCTCATTGAATCAGGTCTTGGAAGCTGAATATCCAATTACATGGCAAATTCAAACTATAGTTGAGCAACACAACGCCTTTATCCTCATTATGGAACACGCCAAACACTGGTTCCAGATTTGAAGATTTAATATTCTTACAGGAAACAACAACTTGCCCAGGCAGACAGCAACATTCTACATCTTTTTGGCCAATACATTTACTTTTAACATCTTCAGCATATGCACCATGTTTCCATTCAATCGAAATAAGGAATGACTGATGCAAGTTTTGGGGTTTAGATATTTCAGAAAAGGAGGGAGGTTAAAAAAGAGAAGGGTGGGAGATGGCACTACTGATCAGGGAGGGAGGCTACCGGCCACCATCAAAAGAAGGGTGGGGAGATGGCACTACTGATCAGGGAGGCAGGCTACCAGCCACCATCAAAAGAAGGGTGGGGAGATGGCACTACTGATCAGGGAAGGAGGCTATCAGCCACCATCAAAAGAAGGGTGGGAGATGGCACTACTGATCAGGGAGGCAGGCTACCAGCCACCATCAAAAGAAGGGTGGGGAGATGGCACTACTGATCAGGGAGGGAGGCTACCGGCCACCATCAAAAGAAGGGTGGGAGATGGCACTACTGATCAGGGAGGGAGGCTACCAGCCACCATCAAAAGAAGGGTGGGGAGATGGCACTACTGATCAGGAAGGCAGGCTACCAGCCACCATCAAAAGATGGGTGGGAGATGGCACTACTGATCAGGGAGGAAGGCTACTGGCCACCATCAAAAGAAGGGTGGGAGATGGCACTACTGATAAGGGAGGGAGGTTACCGCCCACCATCAAAAGAAGGGTGGGAGATGGCACTACTGATAAGGGAGGGAGGTTACCGCCCACCATCAAAAGAAGGGTGGGAGATGGCACTACTGATCAGGGAGGGAGGTTACTGCCCACCATCAAAAGAAGGGTGGGGAGATGGCACTACTGATCAGGGAGGGAGGCTACCGGCCACCATCAAAAGAAGGGTGGGAGATGGCACTACTGATCAGGGAGGCAGGCTACAGGCCACCATCAAAAGAAGGGTGGGAGATGGCACTACTGATCAGGGAGGGAGGTTACCAGCCACCATCATGTCAACTTTCTACAGGAGCTCTATCAAGAGTGTCCTGGCCGGCTGCATCACAATATGTTTGCTGCAGAGAAATGGATTGGAGGTCAATCCACAGGACGTGATCTACTTGGATTGTTGTCTGAAGAGGAGTCCCCTTCCACCCCATACACGATATCTTTCAGCAACTCCAATTGGGGAAGAGATACAGGAGGATCAGAGCCACCCCCACCAGGCTGAGGAACAGCTTCTTCCCACGGGCAGTGAAGACACTGAACAACCAAAGGAACTGCTCACACCCACTCTACGAGACTCTCAAATTCCTGAAACAAAATCTAATTATTTATTTAAATATATAAATATTTGTCCTGTATATGTATTGTTTGTCTGTCTGAGTATTATGTCTGGCTGTGTGTCTGTGTGTTTCGCACGGAGGACCGGAGAGTGCGGTTTGGTCAGATTGTACTTGTACAATCAGATGACAATAAACCTGACTTGGATTGTCTAACAGGTGCAGAAAGGGAGGACATTGGAGAGAGATCATCTACTGAGTCATTGTGTGTGGACGTTAGAAAGAGGAAGAGAGCAATCACTCTACTGGGGAGTATTCTATAGGCCCCCTCCCCCCCCCCCCCCCCCGCAAATAGGCAGCAAGTCACTAAAGTGCAGCTATGTCAGCAGACTTTAGAAAGGTGTAAATATAACAAGCCAAAGACCTGCATCTTGTACTGGGAAAATGAACCAGGTCAGGTCTTAGTGGGTGAGCATACAACAGTGATCACAATCCTGGACATTTAACATCACTTGTATTCATTTCTGGTCATTTCATTGCAGGAAGGATGTAGATGCTTTAGAGAGGGTGCAGAGGAGATTTCTTACGCAGCTATCTGGATTGGAGAACATGTCTGATGGTGCAAGGTTGACAGAGCTAGGGCTTTTCTGTTTGGAGCAAAGAGGAATATAATAGACATGTACAAGATTCTGAGAGGCTTGGATAGGGTGAACAGCCAGCACCTTTTACTCTCAGTGACAATAGTCAATACCAGAGGTCATTGAGTGCAGGAAGGTTCAGGGGAGATGTCAGGGGTAAGTGTTTTCCAGAGAGAGGTGGGTGACTGGGATGCATTGCTGGGGGTGTGTGGGGAAGGCTGGTACAATAGGCACATGGATGTAAAAAAAATCAAGGCCTCTCAGTTGGTGCAAGGCAGATTAGATTGTTGTAAAGTAGGTTTACAAAGGTCTGCATGTGACCTGTACTGTGGTGTAATGTTCTGTGTTCTATAAAAGAGAGCAAATGGGACATGATGCAGGCAGACAAGGGTGAGTCAGAAGTGTGTGTGAGGGAGAGAGACATTCATCATGAGCTGATGGATAATTGTACTCAAAGTGCATTGTTCGCACAGGACTCTTTAGATCATGGTGAAACATTACCTGAAAACGGTAAACTTCTGAAGCAAAAAATCTCTCATCTTAACCAAGGTCGACTTGTTCTCTTTCTAAGGTTCCATGTCTGCACTAAAATAAAAGATAAAACATTCAATTAAAAAAGCAAAGTCTGGTTTTGTCCTAATTATGAATTTGAAGATACGTTGTCACCTTAATTATAATTATTCATATAGAAATTATGGTATATGCATATGAAACTCAAGAGAGTTGGGAGAAAAAAAATAAGAAAAAACTCCAGAGGGTTATTAACTCATCCTGCGACATCACAGGCACCAGACTTCACTCCATTGAGGACATCTACAAGGGGCAGTGTCTTAAGAAAGCAGCCTCTATCCTCAAGGACCCCCACCACCCAGGTCACAGCCTCTTCACCTTGCTACCATCGAGAAGGAGGTTCAGAAACCTGAAGGCGAGCACAAGGACAGCTTCTTTCCCCCAACCACCAGATTCCTGAATGATCAATGAACCACAAACACTGCCTCACTTTGACTTCTGTGCATTATTTTTATGTATTTTGTACAGTGGTGTACATAAATGTTTGCTCTGTGACGCTGCCGCAAAACCATAGATTCTGTGACATGTTCATGACGATAAATTCTGATTCATCTGTATCAATATTCTAACTTGCTATATCTGAACAGGTACTTTGAGAAAAAAAATTAAGTATACACTTAAAAAGGAAATATAAAAGACAAATAATAATTATTCAAAGTTACCACAGTGCAAGAAGAAGAATGATGAGGTAATAGTCCAGACAAGCTTTTTTGTGGTGTTGGAGCAGACTATAATTAGTGTGACAAGGAGAGGTTCAAGGACCTGATAGCCATGGTTAAGAAACTGTTCTTGATCTGACAGGTGCTGGTCTTCGAGCATCTGTACCTTCTTCCCAAGGGAACTGGGCGGCACGTTGGCGTAGCAGTCAGTGTAGCGCCCTTACAGCACCAGCAATCAAGACCCCACTTTGAATCCTGCGCTGCCTGTAAGGAGTTTGTATGTTCTCCCCGTGTCTGCGTGGGATTTCCCCGGGGACTCCGGTTTCCTCCCCTCCTTCAAAACATACCGGGGGGATTGTAGGTTAATTGGGTGTAATTGGGCGTCACAGGCTCATGGGCCAAAAGGCCTGTTACCGTGCTGCATGTCTAAATTTAAATTTAAAATTAAAAATTTATAACAAGAGTCACACAGTTTTAGTGACAAATGAAAAACAAAGTGGCATTGGAAACCGAAAATGAAATGATAAAATGGTGAAAATACTCAACGTATCATTAAACAGAATGGATGCTCCAAGATGAAGTCCCGACAGCAGGACCAGGTGGGTGAGAAAGCAAGTTAAATAAGAAAGTCTGCAGACGCTGTGGTTGTAGGTCAAAGCACAAAAGTTCTGGAGAAACTCAGCAAGTCACGCAGCGTTCCTTGAGTAAGCAACGTTTTGGGCCTGAGCCCTTTGACAAGGTGCGAGCAAAAAAGGCATCTGAATAAAATGGTGGGTGGGGGAAAAGGGTGGGAGGGAAAGAAGACCAGAACAGGCAAGAGGTGGATATGGGTGGGAGGGAAGAAGAGAAAACAGTGGGGAATTGATAGAGGGAGGGAGAGGGAAGGAGACAGAGGGATGGGGAAAGAGAGAGAGAGAGAGAGAGAGAGAGAGAGAGAGAGTGAGAGAGAGAGAGAGTGAGAGAGAGAGAGAGAGAGGGGCCTAACATAAACCAGAGAAGTTGAGAGAAAATGAGTTAGTTTTAAATTGCAGAGAGGGTGCAGTCGGATGGGGTTTGGAACAATTGAACAGTTGGTTATTCAAAGAGTCATCACGAAACACACAAGATTGTGGATAAAATGTTGATCATCCCAGTATGGGATGAATGCAGTCCAAGATTATTTCTATTTCTGAGGAAGACCTACATACTGTATATTATTATTGAAGAGAGAAAATTACACCTCTTATCAAGACAAACAATTCTTGAAATTTCACTTATTTGTGTAACATCACTTACTGTTCTTTATTGCGAAGATAAAACACAGTCCCACAATAGATATGTAAACCATCAATGAAGAGACGACTGTTACTGCAATATCCCCGTACGGATAAGTGCAAAATTTAACTGTAGATAAAAATAGAACAGCCCAAGTTATAACGTCATAGATTTCAAGGCCAGAATACTCAGTTTTCAGAATGACTGAAGTTAAACTGGGTTGAGTACTGGATTGTTGAAGGGTAGTATTGAGAAAGTATTGCACTGATGTAGCATGCTGCATGGGTGGTTAAGACAGTACTGAGTGTGTAGTGCATTGTTTGTAGACCACCAATGCTAAGTCACCATTAAACTGACAGGGGAAGTGCTGAGAAAGCCCTGTCTGAAAACAGGTACTGAGGTGGATGCTTTAATACCCAGTTCTTAGGAAGGATTATTCAGCCAGAGGGATGAGCTTTAGAAAAAGATGCTAAAAATGGCCGGATAATTATGCCTCAATCAACGTCATAAGCAGATTAACTAGCCATTCTCACAATACCTGGGGTCTCCCTCTCCATCAACGTGATATACCAGACTCACTCTCTGAAGAGGGAGTGCAAAATCATTGAGGATGCCTTCCACCCTGCACACAGCATCTTATACCTGCTTTCTTTGGGGAAGAGATCCAGGAGGATCAGAGCCAGCCCCACCAGGCTGAGGAACAGCTTCTTCCCACGGAAAGTGAGGACGCTGAATGACGAAAGGAACCGCCCACACTGACACCACCCTCCCCCCCCAAGACTTTGCTACATTGAACAATATTTATTTTTATATACGTATAGTTGTTCTGTGTATGCATTGTTTGTCTGTATGTGTGTAATGCCTGGGTGTGCATTTGCATTTTCTGCATCAAGGACTGGAGAACGTGATTTTGTCAGGTTGTACCTGGATAGTCAGATGATGAATAAACTTGTTTTGGAGCTTGACAGTAACTGATAATATAAATGGAAGCTTTTCTTTCTGTCACCTTCACTGTTTAATTTTCAAAATAAAGAGAGAAGAGTTTCCAACTGTTACTGAATCTGTAAATTCAGAGCCAGGCATTTCAGAAGGAATACAAGGCAAAAGTGTGATTTCCATGACTCAAAATAATCAGTTGTAGCAATCTAAATTGATCATTTCAAATCGGAAATGGATTTATTTAGTAGCTAATGGTGTCAGGCGATAGAAAACAGAGATGGAGACATGGCACCAGGTAACGTATCAGAAGTGCATTTGAGGGACCTAGTCTGAAGTATTATTGGGAAATTACTGCAGGACTGATAATTAAAAGCCACTCAGAACTTGAAAAACATGAGTTGAGGGCAGAAAAGCAAGGCTTACGAAACCTTAACCCATTCTCAACAGGGAGGGCGTATGCCCCCCCATCCACTGGGGGCCACAGACTGAACTCAAAATTTTTTTTTAATGTGGTCTGCAGGAGAGAAGTATGGAAGAAATCAACTAAACCTGACTGCCTGACCAGGAAGGGGGGCCATAAATGTTGACCAGAGTCCTAAGGGGGCCAGACAAAATAATGTTTACAAAGGCTCCCTTAACCAGTTATTGCAACTTCAACAGAAGCATTGTGTTGAGAGCCAGAGGTTTAAAACTTTATATAAAATGAAATAGTTGTTGTATGGTTCTGAGATGGCCCTTCTCCTCAGCTTCATCCACGAGACTTCACATGCCCTCCATTTCAACAACTTCCTGCTCCTTGGTCTCATCTTGACCATGGACATCCAATCACTATTCACCTCCATCCCCCAAACCGATGGCCCAAAACCGTTGGCCTCACAGACCCAACGGCTTTCTGCCCTCCCACTACCACCCTCCTCCAGCTGGCAGAACTTATCCTCCTCATTTTGACCATGGACATCCAATCACTATTCACCTCCATCCCCCAAACCGATGGCCCCAAACCGTTGGCCTCACAGACCCAATGGTTTCCCGTCCTCCCACTACCACCCTCCTCCAGCCGGCAGAACGTATCCTCACCCTCAATAACTTTTCCTTTGACTCTTCCCACTTTCTCCTCCCACTTATTCCAAGTCAAGGGGGTAGCCATGTGTACCTGCATGGACCCTAGCTATGCCTGCCTTTTTGTTGGCTATTTGGAGCAATCCATTCTACAAGCCTACACAGGCAAGGCCCCGCAACACTTCCTCATTGATGACCACATTGGTGCAGCCCTCATGGATTCAAGAGGTTGGAGAGATTGGGTTTTTATTCCCTAAAGGGTGATCTGAAAATCAAAGACCTATAATTTGGGCAGCTCGGGGATTGGGTTGGTTCAGATTTTTGGATTTTCCGGATTCTTGGGCAATACATCTCAGAGTTGTCGGGAAGTCCACATTCTCTGGTGGTATCCTGATTCTCAGACTATGACTGTGCAAAGATTTACATCAATCATGAGGGGCATGGATAAAGTGGATGTTCACAATCCTTTTACCAGGGTAGAGAATTCTAAAACAACAGGGCATAGATTAAGGTGAGAGGGAAAAGATCAAAGAAGGAATGTTTTAATTAAGAAGGTGATCTGTATCCTGAATGAGGTGCCAAAGAAACTGTAACAATATTCAAAAGATATTTGAACAGATTTTTGGATAGGAGGGGCTTGCAGGGATATTGAACAAATATCGACAAGTGGGATTAGCCCAGAATCCCAAGTTAGTCAGCATGGCTTTGAAGGACCTTGGTTATGCTGGACGAGTTGAAATGAATGGGAGATGAGGCTGCATTTGAAGGAAAAGAATCCCAGCAACTGAAGCAACTATGGTGAATGGCTGACTTACCCAGGGCAGTTGCAGGAGGCTTGGGGGAAATCACACTGAGGGAAAGCACTTCAGGGGGCTGAAGAAAAAACCCAGGCCTCACTGCTTCAGCATTACAGTAACCACCCTCTTGCCACTGTCAGGCCTTGACCTTAGCACCCATAGGACGGCTAAGGCTGAAAACAGAAAATGCAGAAACCGCAGGCCAGTTAAGAAGCTGGAGAAAAGAGCTTAATGACATTCCAATGCTGATGAAGGGTTCGCATCAACACCGTCTTTATTCTTTCCAGCAGGTGCCATATAGCTGCATATTTCTGCATCATCTTGAAGTTGTATTAAATGTTTTCCTTTCAGATGTGAGTCAAGATTTTATCATGGCGTTGATTCTTTCTGGCAAACTAGCATCGTAGTACGATGTAGTCCTAATGAAGTCAGATCACGGAACTTGTCTGATCTTAATGAATCATTCACGGGGCAATATAAGATGATCGAGCAAATATGGGAAGGTTGAAAATGTGTTCTCAGCTCTGTTGCATCACTCACCATTTTGGGATGCTTCAAAAATAGGAAGAGGTGAAATTATTACATTGAATATTCCAGATCCCAGCATAATGTAACGTTCACCTGTCAGAATATCAATGTTTCAAAATTTGTTAGATCGAGCTGTGTAGACAAAGCATCATATACAATCGAACGGATCGACTTGGCCCTTTGGAATCAGAGGGGCAGCGATTTGGAATGACTTCATGTCCAACAATCCAAGCCAAAACTATCAATAGAGCCATGCTTTTGGGTTATAACATAGAACAGTACAGGCCCTTTGGCCCATAATGTTGTGCTGGACATCTCCTCTACTACTTCTCCTTCACCCCGTTTCTGATCCGCTGGTTCCTGGAGTCTGCACCCCTTCATGGCCAATGCCATGCACAGGCTCCGCCATCTTGGGCACAGACCCCGCAGATTGCAGGGTTTTAAATAAAAACACTATCGGATCCGTTAACAAGCCACTTAAAACCTGTGTGGAGCTTTGGGACAAGGGAGTTGAACCCTTCCAATCAGTGCTGTGTCTCCATTCTCCTGGTTCTGCATCAGTAGTAACATCGCCATTACAGCAGTGCCGCCATTTAGATGTTAAATCCAAATCTTATCAGCTCATATAGCTAAGAAGGGTTGCTGCAAATCTCTCCAACTCTAAGCATCTCTCAACTAACATAAAAGCTTTTTTTTCTGGCCACTGAAATGTTTTGCTTTGCGAGAGCTTGCTGCAAGAACTTTGCCTGGCTTCCAAGTTGACAACATCAACAATGCAACAAAAATCCTACATTGTTTGTGAAGCACTTTGGGAAGTACTGCCATTATAAAAGGTGCTACTGAAATTCAAGGATCTCAGAATTGTTGCACTTCCAATATTTTATGGTACTTTGAGAAGTTCAATGAATTGGTTTAAGTATCACCTTACCACCACTTAATGCAAGGGTGGCCAAAGTTTGTGGCCACATACAGAAAAAAAATATAAGGAGTCACAGATCAAACAATATTAATCCTGGTAGTTTTCATCCAGTTACACTGCAAGAAAAATGGTTTTTAGACCAGAAAACTCCTGTGCCATCAAAAAATAATTTCCTATCAAAATAACTGTGCAACACTACTGAACACTTTAACTGTTAACATCGCAATAGCTTATAGACATGCTCAAATATTACAGTAGACATTTCTGTATCTGCACCTTTTAAATTTGATTTAAATGAATACATTAACACTAACTACAACGGCGACATCTAGTGTACAAACCAAGAAGTACAATGAACAAATGTGCAATTTACTGTTGGAGACAATGTTCTAATGGGCCACTTAAACATCAGCAACAGGGTGCAGTTGGCCTGGGGGGGCCATAGTTTGACCACCTGTGCTTTAATTACATTTATAAAGCATCATGAGTCACCCCAAGGCTGTTTGTGATGGTTACATAAGAATTACATCTTTAATTTCAAGATTTGTAGTCATTTTGGCTTTTTTCGTGTACTGAAACTGCAATGTGCATTTCGGAATTGCAGTGTTGCACTGTCACATGTTCTTACAGCTTCTTGCACTGAATGTTAGCAAAACCAAGGAGAAGATTGTGGACTCCAGAAGGAAATCAGGAGAACACAAACCAGATCACATCAAGGGGGTCAGCAGTGGAGAGGGTCAAGAACTTCAAATTCCTGGTTGTCAGCATCTCCAAGGACCTGTCCTGGAGCCTCCATATCGATGCAATCACAAGAAGGCTCGCCAGCAGCTATACTTTGTGAGGAGTCTGAGGAGATTTGGTCTGTCATTGAAGACTCTCGAAAACTTCTACAGGTGTACTGTGGAGAGCATTCTGGCTGGTTGCATCACTATCTGGTGTGGAGGTGCCAACACTCAGGACAAGAAGAAACTCCAGATGGTTGTTAACTCAGCCTGCAATATCACAGGCAACAGTCTTCACTCCATTGAGGACATCTATATGAGGCAGTCTTAAAAAAGCAGCCTCTACACTCAAGGACCTTCCAGCAGCCAGGCCCCCTTCACTCTGCTACCATCGGGGAAAAGGTACAGGAGCCTGAAAACAAGCACCCAGCAGAACAAGGACAACTTCTTCCCACTCCCCCCCACCACCCCGCGGCCATCAGATTCATGAATAATCAGCGAACCCCAGATGCGGCCTCACTGACTTTTTCTTGAACTTTAAAAAATTTATTTTGTAGTATAATATAAATGTTTATGTCATTTTTACACTGTGATGGTGTCATAAAACAACAGATTCATGTTCATGAAATTACATAGAAACATAGAAGATAGGAGCAGGAGTAGGTCATTCGACCCTTCGAGCCTGCTCCGCCATTCAACGAGATCATGGATGATCTTAAAGTTCAGTACCCCGTCCCCGCCTTCTCTCCGTAACCTTTAATACCCTTATACTGAAGAAATATATCAAATTCCCTCTTAAATATATTTAATGAACCTGCCTCCACTGCCCTCTGTGGCAATGAATTCCACAGATTCACCACCCTCTGGGTCAAGAAATTCCTCCTCATCTCGGTCCTAAATGGTTTGCCTATTATCCTCAAACCATGGCCCCGGGTTCTGGATTTTCCCATCATTGGAAACATCCCATCTGCATCCGTTCTGTCCAGTCCTGCCAGAATTTTATATGTCTCTATGAGATCCCCTCTCAATCTTCTAAACTCCAGCGAGTACAATCCCAATTTGCGCAATCTTTCCTCATAAGTCATTCCTGCAATTCCAGGTATCAGCCTGGTGAATCGCCTCTGCACTCCCTCCATTGCAAGAACATCCTTCATCAGATAAAGTGACCAAAACTGCACACAATACTCCAGGTGGGGTCTCACCAAGGCCCTGTAGAGCTGCAGTAAGGTATCCTTGTTCCTATACTCAAACCCTCTTGATATGAAGGCCAACATACATTTGCCTTTTTTAACCGCCTACTGTACCTGCATGCTCGCCTTCAGAGACTGATGTACAAGTACCCCTAGGTCTCTCTGCACTTCCCCATCTCTTAATCTATTGCCATTCAAATAGTAATCTGCCCTCCGGTTTGTATTACCAAAGTGGATAACCACACATTTATCCACATTGTAGTGCATTTGCCATGTATCTGCCCAGTCCCTCAATTTATCCAAATCACACTGGAGCTTCCTGACTCCCCTCTTCCGTGCACACAACCCCTCCTAGCTTAGTGTCATCTGCAAATTTGGAGATATTACATCCAATCCCCTCATCCAGATCATTAATGTAAATTGTGAACAGCTGGGGTCCCAGTACAGATCCCTGTGGTACCCCACTGGTCACCGCCTGCCACTCAGAAAACGAGCCATTTATCCCAACTCTCTGTCTTCTACCTGCCAGCCAGTTCTCAATCCACATCAATATTTTGCCCCCAATCCCATGAGCCTTGATTTTGGAAGCCAGTCGTTTATGCGGGACCTTATCGAAGGCCTTTTGGAAGTCCAGGTACACCACATCCACTGGCTCTCTCCCATCTATTTTACCTGTCACCATCTCAAAGAATTCCAATAGATTTGTCAAGCATGATTTACCTTTTGTAAATCCATGTTGACTCCGTCTGATCCCTTCTCTGCTAGTCATATGCTCCGCTATTACATCCTTAATAATGGATTCCATCATTTTGCCCACTACTGATGTAAGGCTCACCGGCCTATAATTCCCCGCTTTTTCTCTACCCCCCTTTTTAAATAGTGGGGTAACATTAGCTACCCTCCAATCCATGGGTACTGATCCTGAGTCTATCGAGTTCTGGAAAATAATTCTTAAAGCATCTGCTATCTGAATGGCCACTTCCTTAAGTACCCTAGGATGTAGATTATCAGGCCCTTGGGATTTATTTGCCTTCAATCCCATCAATTTCCCCAAGACCATGTCCTTAGAGATACTGATTTCTTTCAGTTCCTCCCTTGCATTAGTCTCTATGTTTCCCAGCATCCTTGGGAGGTTATTTGTATCCTCTCTTGTAAAAACAGAACTTCAGGAGGCCTTTGTGAACCATTGCGGGTTATGTACAGTTGCAATAAGTGAGTCCACTTTGGTTGTTGTTCACCATCTGTATCACTGATTTGATGAGTAAACTATGGAATATATCTGAGACAGAAGTGCAGGCTATGAAGGAGGAAACAGGAAAGCTTCATAGGATATGAACAGACAGAATAAGTTACAACATGGCTGTTCCAAAATAAAGTGGTAAAAATTGAAGGTTATCCACTTAGGCAGAAAGAAAGTGAAATTAAATGGTAAAAGCCTGAAGGTGATTGGAGATGAAAAGGGCCTGGGTGTCATTGTGCACAAGTTATTGATAATTAACATGAGGACATTGTAGTTAGGAAGGCAAAGAGTGTGTTCATCTCTTTCACAAGAGGATTCAAGTGTGAATATAGATGTTGGGCTCTAATTCAGTAGGTCCCAGATAAGGAAGGATTCACTTGTGATAAATGAGAAGAAAGTTGGTGAATTTTTGGAATTCTCTCTGCTCATCCGCTGAGGAGCTGTTCAGTATTTTCAAGGCATTAATGCTGGAAGGTGGTTCTGGGATAAAAGATCGGTTGTGAGCTTATTGAATGATGGAGTAGATCTGAAGGCTGCTAGTTTAGGTGGCAGATGGTCCCGAGGTGGTGTTATCGTTCACAGGTCCAGCCTTCGATGTTTTATTCTGGCCTCGAGGGTTGTCTATTCTCCCGATTGGGCAAGTTTCCTCTGGAGGCTTTGGGTTCCTTCCACATCACGTTAATGTGCTGCTGGAAGCTTAAATGGCCGCTGAGGGTGTCGTGGGTTACAGGATAATCAGAGAAATTTCAATGGACGTGGAGGAGAGACAATATTGTGGAAGAATGAGTAGGGAATGAGATTGATGGAACTGCTGTGAGAGTCAGTTTGATGATCCATCAAATAATCTCATTTTATGTCAACAGGAATGGTGAATATTACATTTATTATGTTTTAAAGATGGTATTAAGGAGGGTTAGGGTCATGGAAATGTCAGGAGACCCCCTTCCAGAAATGATCAAAGTATTGCTCTCTTGCAGTGGAAGCCAATTTTCAACGGCACAGGCCTGATTATCTTGAGTTTTTTTTTGAGGACTTTTGAAATCAGCACATTAACTAGGTTGGTATTTGTAGAATGAGCAGTTGACATAAAATGTAAACTAGATCGCCATGAATGGAGATTCCTTAATATGATTTTAGAATTGTCGATGCTTGGAGTTCCCCGCGGACAACTTGGATTTAAAAGTATGTTTAAATCGAGTGATCTGTCCCATGGGCTTCACAAAAGCAGTAATATAAATGTTACACTGATCCACCAAACATATTTGAGTAGCTGACCAAAAACCGGGGCACAGAGCTAACTGACAGGCAGCGAGTTTAAGGAAAGAAATCCACAGGTTGGAGCCAGTGGAACAAAAGGCATGAATGTCAATGCTGATGGAATTAAAATCTGGAGAGGCTCAAATTGGAAGTGTTGCTATTCAGGAATCAGGGGAATAAGTCAGGAAACTATTGGGCAATCAGCTTGGTGAATAGGTTACAGGAAACAATTATTGAGAATGTAATTAAATCACATTTCGAAAAGTGACTTAATAAAGTGGAGACAATACTAATTGGTTAAATGCAATTATTTAAGGAAATTAACAGGCATATTCAACGTACTTCAGTAGATGAACATATAACATTTAGGAAGGTATTTGAAAAATAAGAAGTTTATTCAAAATATTGACATTGGTGAAAGTAAAAGGAAAGAGGCATTATTAATACAGAATGAGTTTGGTGAGGGAAAACATGATTGCACAGGACAGAAGTGTTTCATATTAAGATTTCCCAGCAGTTAGTTATGAATCTACTTAATTTACAGTTATGACAAATGACTGAGAATCAAATGAAGGGATAATCATTACAAAGTTTAAACTTACGTTTATATAGCAAAAACGAACCGATATCTTCGTTGTAAATATGGAGGTAAATGAAGGCAATATAACCCGTCATTCCTAGCAGTAGGCCAATTACAATTCCTGAGATAACTCTGTACAGTACAAAAAAATCTTAGAAAGGAGAAAAGAAACAATGAAAGGAAATTTGAACAAAATCAGGTACAGATATATTTTCAACAATTGATTTACATAAAAAAGCATTTTCGTTGGTTGCGCATTCCGAGGATAAGAAAACACAGCAGAATTTCACAATCAGGTTGAGGGAGTCAAACAAGTTGGGTACTGGAATCGTACTCAAATAAAGGCCAGAAAAGTAAGTTCATGAAGGGAGGCGGGTTGAACTCTGGCAGAATTTAAAGAATATTTCATAATAATGAATCTATGTTCATTGAGAAATCAGGGTTCCATGGAAATCTTGATACACACATGGCTGGCAAAAGACACATTAATTCAGTGAAAAACTGACTGCAGGTGGTCTCAGTCTGGCAGCAGTGCATGAGACGGTGGACAGCAAGGGAATGCAGCAGGGAATTGAAATGGGTGGCTATTGGAAGATCTCCACTATTGTGGTGAACAGAGCTGAGGTGCTCAATTATCTCCCAGTCTCTCTGATATAGGGGAGACCACACCAGCCTTGGATTCAAGGCTAGTTTAATGGAAGGAGTCAAAAAGTGAAGGGATGTTTTTCTGATTGGAGGCCTGTGACCAGTGGTGTACCACTGGTGTTGGTGATTTTTATGAATGACATGGACAAGGAAATGGAGGGGTAGGTTAGTAGGTTTGCAGATGAAGATTGGAGGTGTGAAAGGTTGTCATAGGTTACAAAGGGATATGGATAGAATGCAGAATTGGGCAGAAAAATGGCAGATGGAGTTCAATTTGGAAAAGTGTACATGAAACTTGACGGCAGAGTTACATGATGAGTACAGGATTCTGACAAGAGTGGAGGAACAGTGGGTTGAATAGTTATGAAGGCATATTATGAGCTGGGCTTCATTAGTCAGGAACTCATTTAAGGACCCTTACTTTGGTCCTTTATTGCTTTTTCCCTCTGAAATGCACAGTTTGTTTGCATTTCTTCATTGGTTTACATGTGTTATGTTGTGTACAGATTTATTTTTGTACTACCAATAATTCTGCCTTGCCTGCAGGAAAAAGAATCGTACTCTGACAATAAATCTAAAATCTCAATTCAAGAATCATGATGTGATATTGTAGATCTATACGACTCTGATTAGACCACATTTATTGGGTTCAATTCTGGTCGCCTCATTAGGAAGATTCGGAGAGGGGGCAGAGGAGATTCACCTGGACGCTGGCCAGATTGGAGAATATGTTTTATGAAGAAAGACTGAGCGAGCAAGGGCTTTCCTCTTTGGAGCGATGAAGAGAAGCAACAAATAGGTTCACGAGAGGCATAGACTGGAAAGAATGCAGAGGAGATTCACTCGGATGTTGCTGGGACAGGTGTGCTTGAATTATAGGGAGAAGTTGAATAGGTTGAGTCTTTATTCACAAGAACAGGAACGGCCAAACCTTTTTTGGCTGTGGGTCACATACAAAAAAATCTAAGGAGTCACAGGCCAACAAGTTCGGCAGTTTTCAACGAGTTATACAACAAGAAAATTGGTGCTTTTAGACCAGAAAATCCCTGTGCGATCAAAAATTCATTTCTATTAAAATAATATTTTGACACTACAGAACAGTTCAATTGTTGACATCACAGTAATTTATTGATGTGCTCACCTATTACAGTAGGGATTTCTGTATCTACTGCTCTTTAATTTAAATGAACAATAAAACTCTGAAACCCAGGCAGCAACATCTAGTGTTGAAACTAGGAAGTGCAATGCACAAATGTGCGATATTCTAATAGCTCACTTAAAAATGGCCCGACCTTGTTGATTTTCGTGCAGTTGGATAACCATGTTGAGGAACTTTGGGGGGGCATCCGAGGCGCTCTAGTATTTGCAAAAGCCCTTTCCTGCTCACGGTGTCGAAGGCTTTGGTGAGGTCAACAAAGGTGATGTAGAGTCCTTTGTTTTGTTCTCTGCACTTTTCTTGGAGCTGTCTGAGGGCAAAGACCATGTTTACATCCGGTACCGCACGGATGGCAGTCTCTTCAATCTGAGGTGCCTGCAAGCTCACACCAAGACACAAGAGCAACTTGTCCGTGAACTACTCTTTGCAGACGATGCTGCTTTAGTTGCCCATTCAGAGCCAGCTCTTCAGCGCTTGATGTCCTGTTTTGCGGAAACTTCCAAAATGTTTGGCCTGGAAGTCAGCCTGAAGAAAACTGAGGTCCTCCATCAGCCAGCTCCCCACCATGACTACCAGCCCCCCCCACATCTCCATCGGGCACACAAAACTCAAAACGGTCAACCAGTTTACCTATCTCGGCTGCACCATTTCATCAGATGCAAGGATCGACAACGAGATAGACAACAGACTCGCCAAGGCAAGTAGCACCTTTGGAAGACTACACAAAAGATTCTGGAAAAACAACCAACTGAAAAACCTCACAAAGATAAGCGTATACAGAGCCGTTGTCATACCCACACTCCTGTTCGGCTCTGAATCATGGGTCCTCTACTGGCATCACCTACGGCTCCTAGAACGCTTCCACCAGCATTGTCTCCGCTCCATCCTCAACATTCATTGGAGCGACTTCATCCCTAACATCGAAGTACTCGAGATGGCAGAGGCCGACAGCATCGAATCCACGCTGTTGAAGATCCAACTGCGCTGGGTAGATCACGTCTCCAGAATGGAGGACCATCGTCTTCCCAAGATCGTGTTATATGGCGAGCTCTCCACTGGCCATCGTGTCAGAGGTGCACCAAAGAAGAGGTACAAGGACTGCCTAAAGAAATCTCTTGGTGCCTGCCACATTGACCACCGCCAGTGGGCTGATATTGCCTCAAACCGTGTATCTTGGCACCTCACAGTTCGGCGGGCAGCAACCTCCTTTGAAGAAGGCCGCAGAGCCCACCTCACTGACAAAAGACAAAGGAGGAAATACCCAACACCCAACCCCAACCAACCAATTCTCCCTTGCAACCGCTGCAACCGTGTCTGCCTGTCCCGCATCGGACTTGTCAGCCACAAATGAGCCTGCAGTTGATGTGCACATATACCCTTCCATAAATCTTCGTCCACGAAGCCAAGCCAAAGAAAACTTAAAAATGGACACTGGAGCGCAGTTGCCCTGGGGGCCATAGTTTAGCCTTCCCTGCACTACAGTGCAGGGGTTTGGAGGGGTGATCTTATAGATGTTTATACAATCATGAGGGGCATCGATAAAGGGAATACTCAGGTTTTCCTTCCAGGGTAGATAATTCCACTACTACAGGGCAAAGGTCTAAGGTATATGATGGGCTTGAGGGGCAATCTTTACAGCCAGACGATCGTCTGTATCAGGAATGAGCTTGCAGAGGAAGCTGTAGAAATATGTATAATTGCAAAATTCAAAAGACATTTTGACAGATATTTTACAAGGAAGAGTTTAGATGGAAATGGACCAAATGCAGACACGTGGTACTACCCCAGAAGGCCAACCTGGCTGGCATGGATGAGAGCAGCCGAAGGGCCTGTTCTGTGATGTAGGACTCTGCTTCTAATGCTAAAGAAGGAAATGACACTGCAAAACTGGGTTGGACATGGCAGGGGGCACAGTAGGTGTCGCAGTCAATGCATCACCTGTTACAGCACCAATGGTCCGGGTTCAAATCCAGTGCTGTCTGTAAGGAGTTTGCATGTTCTCCCTTCATCCGTGTGGGTTTCCTCTGGGTGCTCCTCCCACGTTTCAAGAATCTAGGGGGGGTTGGAGGTCACTTGGGGGCACAGGCTCGTGAACTGGAAGGGCCTGTGTGGTATGTTTTGTGTCCAAAGAGATGAGGCTGGTTGAGTGCAGCAGTAGGGTTGAAACAAGAGCAATTTTGAATTTGAAAATGCATTTTTCCACACAGGAGCCAAGATGTAGTAGGTTGGGGTGGACTATAGAAAAGAAATGGATGGTAGGATACAGTGATATTTAGCACCCGCTAGATGGGGTGATGATGGGATTTAGGAAATGTGGCACAGAGAGACGAAGGGAAGAATGGCAGGATCTGCAGGGATGGAATGAAGGTGTGATCAGGGATCTGGGAATACTAGTGCAGGTGGGAGATGGTGAGGGATCTGGGAATACAGAGACATCATTCTCTGAAAGTGTCGTCGCAGGTGGACAGGGTTGTAAAGAAAGCTTTTGGCAGATTGGCCTTTATAAATCTAAGTCCTGAGTACAGGAGTTGAGATGTTATGGTAAAGTTATATAAGACATTGGAGAGGCCAAATTTAGAGTGCAGTTTTGGTCACTGAACTACAGGAAAGTTATCAATAAGATTGAAAGAGTGCAGAGAAGATTTTGCCAGGACTTCAGGAACGTAGAACATTGAGAGGTGATTGATAGAGGTATTTAAAATGAGGGGAAAAGACAGAGTAAATATATGTCGGCTTTTTCCACTGAGGGTAGGTGAGATACAAACTAGAGGACATGGGGTTAAGGGTGAAAGGGGAAATGTTTAGGGGGAACTTCACACAGAGAATGGTGGGAGTGTGGAACGAGGTGTCAGCTGAGATGGTGAATGGGGGCTCAATTTTAATATTTAAGAAGAATTTGGACACATACATGGATGAAAGAAGTGTGAAAGGCTATGGACTGGGTGCAAGTCAGTGGGACTAAAGGCAGAAATATGGTCTAGCATAGACTAGAAGGGCCAAAAGGCCTGTTTCTGTGCGGTAATGCTGCAAGACTAACAGCAGCTTGGGATGTGACCACACCAAGTGTTCCAGTAGCATATTCACTGTGCTCATTAAACTGGACAACAAAGAATTTGCTTCCTGAACACTTTTTGAATAAAGAAATCTGCCTTCCATATTTGGCCTAGTTTCAATGTGACTTAGACACAGCAATCAATTCATAAATATCCTTTGAAGGGGCAGAGTTCAGGGGCTTCAAGACACAAAAATCAGGAACGTGGACAAAAGTCTTACCTGTGTCTAAGGTACAGAGTATTGAAGAAATCAGTAAACACATGCAGGACTTCATTTTAATAACAATAAATGCAATGGTAAGTCGTATTTGATGCTTCTGAGCTATGGATACAAAGAAATCAGGCAGGTTCATTGGAACATCTTGAAATTTTAGTAAATATATAGCCACGAACAAGAAGAGAAAATGCATACATTACCCTTGTATTTCTGCAAGGCATAAAAGGTGATAAAGGCAGTTGCACCGAGACACAATGATGTACTGATGAAAGCAATGATGGAGGTGACAAGGATGCGTTTGTGGAGAAATTGAATTCCTGAAACAGAGATCTGCAGTAAATGTACTTAAATTCAATGAAATTCTAAAATATGATGGTAAATACAAGGGTTTTAAAATCCATATATATCCATATACATTCATCTACGGGGAACGCTGCCGTCGGAGAGCAGGCGCAATCACCAAGGATTCATACCCCCACCCCAGCACTCACTCTGTTTGCCCCCAGGTTCAGGAACAGCTCCCCCCCCCCCCCACCTCCACCACCAGACTCCTCAACGACAAACTCAGTCAGACTCATTTAAGGACTTTTGCATCCCATTCTGATAAGTAGAAATTCTGCCTGGCCCACAGGGCTGCATGTGATGTCATGTATGTAGTCTGACAACTAATATGAATGGCTACTAGTTATCAGTGGTGTTCCGCAGGGGTCGGTGTTGGGGCCACTTTTTATGTTGTGTTTTTTATTGAATACTTTATTTATATATTTTAAACCACAATATAATAGTTACAGTGTGTTAATAATTTAGATTACAGAATAAATGGATTTGTGGCTAAGTTTGCAGATACAAAGATGGGTGGCATTGAGAAAATGGAGAGGCTGCAGAGACTCTTAGATTAAGAGAATGGGCAAAAAAGTTGCAGATGAAATACAATATTGGAAAGTATATCATCATGCATTTTAGTCGAAAGAATAAAAGGGCAGGCTACTATTTGGATGGGGAGAATATTCAAAACTCAGGTGCAAAGGGACTTGGGAGCCATCGTGCAGGATACCCTAAAGGTTGACCTCCAGGTTGAGTCGGTGATGAAGAAGGCGAACTCAATGTTGGCATTCATATCCAGAGGGATAGGATATAAGAGCAGGGATGTAATGTTGAAGCTTTATAAGACCCTGGTGTATGGGGTATAGTTTTAGGCTCCTCATTTGGCATTGGAGAGGGTCCAGAGAAGATTTATAAGAATGATTCCTGGAATGAAGGGATTAGCAGGCAAACAACATTTGATGGCTCTTGGACTGGATTTCCTTGGAGTTCAGATGAATGAGGGGGACCTCAGAAGCATTTTGAAATGCCAGGACAGAATAGATATAGAAAAGTTGTTTTCCATGGTAGGGGAGTCTAGGACAAGAGGGCACAACTTCAGGATTGAAGGGCATCCACTTCAAACAGATGCTGAGTAATTTCTTCAGCTAGAGAGTGATGAACCTATGGAATTTGCTACCTTTGCAGGTTGTGAATGCCATGTAAATGGGTGTACTTAAGGCAGAGACTGATCTAAATCGTCAGGATAGAAAAGGGCTATCTGGTGAAGGCAGGAGAATGGGGCTGAGTGGGAGAGTGGATCAGCTCATGATGGTGGAGTGGACTCAATGGACCGAGTGGCCTTCTTCTGTTCCTCTCTGATGGTCTGGTGAGTTGAGATTCTGAATTGGAGAAAGGCAAGTTTTGAGAAAATGGAAATTATCTAGAAAGCGTGAATTGGAATAGATTGTTTTCTGGCAAAGAAGTGCTCAGGTAAATGGAAGGTCTTTAAAGGCAACATTTTGAGTGCACAGAGTTTGTATGTTCCTGTCAGAATTAAAGGCAGAGTTAACAGGATTGAAGAACCTTTGTTTTTGCGGGATATTGGGGATCTGGTTAAGAAGATGTGTAGTTCAGATATAAGCAACAAGGAGCTAATGAGGTACTTGGGAGTGTTAAAAAAATGCAAGACAAAAAAACTTATGAAGGAAACCAGGAGGGCTAAAAGAAGACATGGTTTGCAATTGATAACATCAATTTGGTCATCCTGTTCTGAAACCTACCATCAATAAGGAGAAAGTGGGAAATACTCTGCTCACTTGTGCTGTCAACAGCTACACACGTGTAAAAGCCACAGTGTCTCCTTTCTGCACTTTCAATCGACAGCGTTCTGTTTTTTTCTCCCAAGGTATACAGTGAACTGTTTGTAATTTTCTCATTCCCCTTCAGCCACAAGAGTTGTTTTGGATTTCCTTTTTTAACAAGGCAGGTGAGTTGAACATTGTTGGCTATGTAGACTGGTTCTTGAATAATCAAAGGTGTGGACAATGGTTCTGTTGGGAAAAAATAGTCCCATAAGTACTTGTTTTTAAAAAAAAATTTTCACACTGTGAATCATGTCAACCAAAATATGTACAAATGTTTCTCATTAAATTTACACAGTGAACTTTTCTCCCTCTTTCCCTCCCTCCCCTCTACCCCCGCCCCCCAAAACCCATTGGTAGTCAACATATACAATACAATAAAACCATAAAACAATATCTTCACACAAAGGAAAATAAACAAAAAAATTGTGTCATCTATTAATTACAGACTGAATCTAGTCGTTTTGTCTTCTTATAATTTTCATTCTCATTTTAGGGGATGGAGGTCGTAGGCAAGCTTTCTCTGATATGTTCCATGTATGGTTCCAAAATTTTTTCAAACATTGTGACTTTATTTTTTTTATTATATGCTATTTTTTTCCAATGGAATACATTTATTAATTTCCTTGTACCATTGCTGTATTCTCAGGTTCTCTTCCATTTTCAAAGTTGACATTATACATTTTTTTGTTGCAGCTAAGGTTATCATAGTGAATTTTTTTTGGTGCTTTATCCAGTTTGAGGCCTAATTCTTTACTTCTTATGTTATTTAAAAGAAATATCTCTGGTTATTTTGGTATGCTATTTTTTGTAATTTTATTTAGTATCTGAATTAGTTTTTCCCAAAATGTATTCACTTTCGTACATGTCCAAGTTGCATGTCATGTTGTTCCCATTTCCTTCCCTCACCGAAAACATCTATCCGATAATGTTGAGTCCCATTTTTTTAATTTTTGAGGAGTATTAAATACCCTGTGTAACCAATTATACTGTATCATGCATAACCTTGTGTTTATTATATTCTTCATAGTTCCAGAACATAACTTTTCCCATACTTCATTTTTTACCTTTATGTTTAAATCTTTTTCCCACTTCAGCTTAGGTTTATAATTTATTTCATTTTCCTTATCTTGCAGCTTAATGTACATGTTTGTGATAAATCTTTTAATTATCATTGTGTTTGTAATCACATATTCAAAGCTGCTTCCTTCAAGCTGTTTCCCAATTTATCCTTTAAATAAGCTTTCAGTTGATGGTATGCAAACATTGTACCATGAGTTATTCTATATTTGTACTTCAACTGTTCAAATGTTAATCAATTATTTCCCAAAAAACAATTTTCTATTCTTTTGATTCCTTTTCTCTCCCATTCTCTAAAGGAAAGGTTATCTATTGTAAAAGGGATTAGAGGATTTTGCGTCAATAATAATTTTGGTTTTTGGTGATTCGTTTTTTTTCCTTTCTAAGTGGATCTTCTTCCATATATTGAGTAAATGGTGCAGTACTGGTGAGCTTTTATATTGCACCAGCTTTTCATCCCACTTATAAAGTGTATGTTCCGGTACCTTCTCCCCTATTTTATCTAGTTCAATCTTAGTCCAGTTTGGTTTTTCCCTTGTCTGGTAAAAATCTGATAAATACCTTAATTGTGCGGCTCTCTAGTAATTTCTAAAATTTGGTAACTGCAAACCATCTTGATTATACCTCTCTGTTAATTTATCTAAAGCTACCCTTGGATTCCTCCCTTTCCACAAGAATTTCTTTATTATTCTCTTTAGTTCATTAAAGAATTTCTCTGTTAAGGGAATTGGTAATGTTTGAAATAAGCATTGTATCCTTGGAAACATGTTCATTTTAATGCAGTTTACCCTCCCTATCAACATTAGCGGTAGTTCTTTCTAATGTTCTAAGACTTCCTGCACTTTATTTATTAGTGGCTAATAATTTAGTTTGTACCAGTGGCTTAAGTTATTATCTAACCTGGTCCCTAGGTATCGGATTGCTTGTGCTTGCCATTTAAATGGTAATTCTTTTTTTAAATTCTGTATAATCTGTGTTACTCATGGGCATCACTTCACTTTTATTTGCATTGATATTTCTCCATATTCCTTCAATTTCTTATGTAATTCTTTTATTGATATCTCTGGTTCTGTTAGGTATACTATGATGTCATCTGCAAATAAACTGATTTTATACTCCTTCTCCTTTATTTTTATCCCTTTTATTTTATTTTCTATTCTTATCAGCTCTGCCAATGGTTCTATTGCTAAGGTGAACAATGAGGGAGATAATGGACCTCCCTGCCTAATTGATCTACTTAATTTGAATTAATATTCATTTACTGTCACCTTCTCCAATGGTCCATTATATAATGCTTTAATCCAATCTATATATTTTTCAGGTAGACTGAAGTTCTGTAATACTTTAAATAAGTAGTTCCACTCTACTCTGTCAAAAGCTTTTTCTGCATCTAAAGCAACAAGCCACTGTTGGTTTCTTATTTCCTTGAACTGCATGAATTAGATTAATAAATTTACAGAAATTGTCCGCTGTTCGTCTTTTCTTAATAAATCCAGTTTGACCTTGTTTTACTATTTTTGGTACACAGTCGGCCAATCTGTTTGCTAATAATTTTGCTATTATCTTATAATCTGAGTTAAGTAGAGATATTGGTCTATATGATGCTGGTGTTAATGGATCCTTCCCTGTCTTTGGTATTACTGTAATTATTGCTGTCTTACATGAACCTGCCAAGTTTTGATTTTCTTTTTACCTGGTTCATTACTTCCAGGAGAGGAGGAATTAATAACTCTTTAAATGTTTTATAAAATTCTATTGGAAATCCATCCTCTCCTGGTGTTTTATTTTTTGGAAGCTTTTTTTTTAATATATCCTCTATTTCAAATGGTTTTATTAGTTTGTTTTGTTCCTCTTCTTGCAATTTCAGCAGTTCAATTTTAGCTAAAAATTCCTCTATTTTGTCATCTTTTCCCTTGTTCTATTTGGTATAATTGTTCATAAAATTCCTTAAAATTTTCATTAATCTTTTGGGTTATTTGTAATTTGTTTGTCCTTTTTCCTTGATGCCAATACAGTTCTTTTAGCTTGTTCTGTTTTAAGTTGCCAGGCTCATATTTTGTGTTTTTTTTCTCCCAGTTTGTAATACTTTTGCTTTGTTTTCATTATGTTCTTCTCCACCTTGTACGTTTGTAATGTTTCGTATTTTTTTTTGTCTGCCAATTCTCTCCTTTTCGTTACATCGTCCCTTTTTACTAGTTCCTTTTCTGTACTTACTATCTCCCTTTCCAACTGCTCTATTTCCCGAATGTAATCCTTTTTCATCTTAGTCACATCATCTTAGTCACATAACTTATTATCTGCCCTCTAACGAAGGCTTTCATTGCATCCCATAATATAAATTTATCTTTCACTAATCCTGTGTTTATTCCAAAATGTTTTAATTTGGTGTTCAATAAACTCCCTAAATTCCTGCCTTTTAAGTAGCATGGAGTTTAACTTCCATCTATATGTTCTTGGTGGGATGTCCTCCAGTTCTATTGCTAATAACATGAGTGAATGATCAGATAGTAATCTAGCTTTATACTCAGTTTTCCTCACTCTCCCTTGCATATGGGCTGACAACAAAAACATATCAATCCTTGAGTAAGTTTTGTGCCTACTCGAATAATATGAATATTCCTTCTCTCTTGAGTGCTGCCTCCTCCATATACCATGAGTTCTTATTGATGGCATAACATTCTAACTACCATTACATTTCTCCAAAAATTTCCATCCTAACCTAAGCAAAACAAGCATCCAAATTTGCTGCCAACTGATTATTAAATACAGATTAATAAAGCCATTCATCCCTTGATCAAAATTCACATGCAGACTTAAGGGAAAGCAAATGGTGGTATCAGGAGCAAGAAACAAACTGCCGTAGGAACCAGGCTGAAACCTTTCATCGGGACAGACTTGGTCATCTGAAACATACCTCCACAGATGTTGCCTGACCTGCTGAGTTTCTCCAAAATCAACACGTCTTTCTGCCTTATCCCTTACTATTCCTAAACTTTCTCCATCATTTCAATTATTTTCTTGCCAGGTTCTTTCAATTGAAATCTCCATGTCCACTCAAACGATGTCAAATTGTGATGTGAACTTTGATTCACAATATATCATAGTTCCCTCAAATACATTTTAAATTTAAAAAGATTTTAGACATACAGCACTCTAACAGGCCAATTTACACCCCAACTACGTTTTGAACAGTGGGAGGAAACCAGAGCCCCCAGAGAAAACCCACACAGATACTGGGAGAACATACAAACTTCTTACAGACACCGAGGGATTCAAAACCTGGTCCACACCCAATCGTTGACGCTATAACCATATAACCATTTACGGAACGGAAACAGGCCATGCTGTCCTTTCAAGTCCGCACCGGTTCACTGATTTTGTGCGCCCTCTTCAGGCAATGGTCCCGATGGGTTTGGCCCTCGAATTCCAACTTCAGTGGCTTCCATTATTCCACCTTGGCAAACTCCAAGAGTCTCGTTTGCAAAACCTCTTCATCATTTGGAAAACCCTGATGGGGCAAGTTTCTTCAGCAGGACACTGAAGTGGCTAATTGGAGGGAATCAGTTTGTGTCCAATGAGCAACAAATCTCTCTCTCTGAAACCAATAAGAACTTTCCTGAGCGGTAACCAATGATCTTTATAAAGGCATTGCCCTCATTAACAGTATTCAATGCCTAAAATCAGGATTTACCAAGATTAAAAAAAAAACCTTAATTCATATGATTAGAGAAAAGAGACTGGCCAAGCATGGTTTACAATTCCCGAGGCTCAGAATCTCGTTTATTGATTTGGAGCCAACGACTTCAAGCTGCAAACTTATGGTTATTCAGGATCTTGCTGGTCTCCAACATTATGTGCAAGAGCTAAAACACATCAAATGAGTGGTGGCCTCTATTTTATGCTACAGCTTTAGTTCAGAAGTTTAGTTCAATAGTAGTTATTAATTTTTTTAAAATTCATTTTTAGGATCTGGCGGTTGCTACAATGCCACCATTTGTTGCCCATTCTGAACTGCCGTGAAAAGGTGGAGACCCCCGAGTTGCAGTTAAATTAAGGCAGGATTTTCATCGAAAATGTTGGGCCCTCAGGGAATATTGTACAACAAACAGTCGGGGATGAAATGCATGGTTTCATGAAAGGGGCAAAGCAGATAGGTAGGTAGTGAAGAAGACATCTGGCATGCTTGCCTTCGCCAGCCAGGACACTGAGTACAGAAAGTGATGCTATGTTTTTTTAAATATATTATTTACAATAATTACATTACATTCAATTCCAAAATTATTTCAAAAAGTTATACATGTGGTATATGAACCCCCCACCTCCCCTTCCCACAACACCCCAAAAAAGAAAATAGAAAATAGAGAGAGAAGGACTAGAGAATGCAGAGGGAATAGAGCACTTATATCATAAAGTCTAATATTGGAGGTTACCAAGAAGTGAGATCTTCAGAGTCTATTAAACATTTTGTAAATATGGGCACCAGATTTTCCAAAATACATGATATTTGTTTTGTAAACTGTAAGTAATCTTCTCAAGTGTTTTTCAGCTACAAAGTTCAACACACCATCTTTCCATACATAAATCTGTATCTGCTATACATTTCCTAGAAACTGCTAAAGCAATTTGTACAAATTCGATTTGATACAGAGTTAATTTCAATTTAGGTCTTTAAACCTCAATATTATTCAATAAAAATAACATTGGATCCTGTGGGAACTTGACCGCTGTAATTAGTCCCATAAAGTTACAAACTTCCAACCAGAAATATTCAATATTAGGACACTGCCAAGTAGAATGCAAAAAAAAGTTCCAATCTCACGTCCACATCTTAAACATAAATCTGATAGAGTGGGATTCGGTCTGTTTAATATTTGTGGTGTCAAACTGATGCAAAAATTATATTAAACTAACCTACACCTAATGTCTATAATTTTTGTCATATTATCCTTACATAGTTCCATCCAATCTTTCTGATATATTTGTCTGTTTAGATCCACTACTCATCTTAATCTTGATTTATGCAACCCTATTTTGGGGGCTTTCTGTTGAAGTAAACTATACATTACAGAGATAAATTGACTTGCTCAGTATTATTAGACTCCGACCTATTTTATCAATCAAATATTAACTTGATAATAGCAAAAGAAATTATTATTAGGCACATTAAATTTATTCTTCGCTTACTCAACTGATGTTATGTTAAAACTGTAAAAGACGGATGAAACTGCATGGTGTATTGTGTGGAATTTCGGGCACACAACTACGGGAAGGATATTATGAGGTCGAAAAGGGTGCAAAAAAAATCCATGAGAACGTTACTGGAATCGGAAGGCTTGAATTACAAGGAGAGATGGGATCGGTTGGTATTTTTCTCCCTGCAGCTTTGGGTGTTAAGGAGGGCCCTTACAGAAAGTTGTAAAATCCTGATGGGCAGAGAATAGGAAGAGTAGGGCTTTCTAAATCTAGAGCGCATAGAGTTACAGTGAGATTGGCAAGATTTAAAATGGACCTGAGGGGCCTCGTTTCATTCAGAGAGTAGTGGGTGTATGGACCGATCTACTAGAGGAAATGATAGAAGTGGGATCAAAGCTAACTTTCAAAAGACGTTTGTGAAAGAAAACGTTGAATGAATATGCTTAACAAAGGGTTAATGAATTAGGTGCGAAAATACAGTAGGTAGCTCCCTGTAAGATGATGGGAATATAACTGCTGTAGTGAGATGTGTTTCTTTTCTGGCCAGAATGGCTTTGCAAGGTGAGCCTGGTGGGCAGCTCGCATCTTTGCCAGCAGCTGCTGGATTTCCTGGTTGTTTTCGTGAAACCAGTCCTTGTTTTTCCTGGAGGAGAAGCCCAGTACCTCTTCAGTGGATTGCAGTATGGTAGTCTTCAGCTGATCCCAGAGGGTTTCAGGGGACAAGTCCGTGAGGTGGATTGCATCCTCGAGGTTTGCTTTGAGGTTTGCCTGGAAGTTTCCTCTCACTTCGTCTGACTGCAGGTTTCCAATATTAAACCACTTTATGGGGGCTTTACTGTTCCTGGACTTTGGCTTGAAGTGAAGGTTGAGCTTGCAGCGAACCAGCCGGTGGTCAGTGTGGCATTCCGCGCTGGGCATGACCCTGGTGTGGAGCACATCTCGTTTGTCTCTTTCTCACACCAGGACGTAGTCCAGGAGGTGTCCGTGTTTGGATCGGGGATGCATCCAGGTAGTCTTCAGGCTGTCCCTCTGCCTTGCCAAACGAACCCAGCTCAGCGCGGACATTGGCGACTTCAGGGGTTTTTACGAGGCTCTAAAGGCTGTGTACGGCCCCTCACCCCAAGTCCAAAGCCCGCTGCGCAGCTCGGACGGCAAAGTCCTCCTCAGCGACAAGATCTCCATCCTCAACCGATGGTCAGAACACTTCCAATCTCTTTTCAGTGCCAACCGCTCAGCCCAAGAATCCGCCCTGCACCAGCTCCCTCAACAGCCCCTAAGGCTAGAGCTGGACGAGGTCCTCACCTGGGAAGAGACATATAAGGCAACTGAACAACTGAAAAGTGGCAAAGCAGCAGGTATGGATGGAATGCCCCCAGAGCTGGCGGCAAAACTCTACATGCCAAACTGCATGAGTTTTTGAAGCTCTGCTGGGACCAAGGAAAGTTGCCTCAGGACCTTCGTGATGCCATCATCATCACCCTGTACAAAAACAAAGGCGAGAAATCAGACTGCTCAAACTACAGGGGAATCACGCAGCTCTCCATTGCAGGCAAAATCTTTGCTAGGATTCTCCTAAATAGAATAATACCTAGTGTCGCCGAGAATGTTCTCCCAGAATCACAGTGCGGCTTTCGTGCAAACAGAGGAACTACTGACATGGTCTTTGCCCTCAGACAGCTCCAAGAAAAGTGCAGAGAACAAAACAAAGGACTCTACATCATCTTTGTTGACCTCACCAAAGCCTTCGACAGCGTGAGCAGGAAAGGGCTTTGGCAAATACTAGAGCGCCTCAGATGCCCCCCAAAGTTCTTCAACATGGTTATCCAACTGCACGAAAACCAACAAGGTCAGGTCAGATACAGCAATGAGCTCTCCGAACCCTTCTCCATTAACAATGGCGTGAAGCAAGCTGCGTTCTCGGACCAACCCTCTTTACTATCTTCTTCAGCATGATGCTGAAACAAGCCAATAAAGACCTCAACAATGAAGACGGTGTTTACATCCGGTACCGCACGGATGGCAGTCTCTTCAATCTGAGGTGCCTGCAAGCTCACACCAAGACACAAGAGCAACTTGTCCGTGAACTACTCTTTGCAGATGATGCCGCTTTAGTTGCCCATTTAGAGCCAGATCTTCAGCGCTTGACATCCTCTTTTGTGGAAACTGCCAAAATGTTTGGCCTGGAAGTCAGCCTGAAGAAAACTGAGGTCCTCCATCAGCCAGCTCCCCACCATGACTACCAGGCCCCCCCCCCCGCCCCCCCACATCTCCATCGGGCACACAAAACTCAAAACGGTCATCCAGTTTACCTATCTCGGCTGCACCATTTCATCGGATGCAAGGATCGACAACGAGAGAGACAACAGACTCGCCAAGGCAAATAGCGCCTTTGGAAGACTACACAAAAGAGTCTGGAAAAACAACCAACTGAAAAACCTCACAAAGATTGGCGTAAACAGAGCCGTTGTCATACCCACACTCCTGTTCGGCTCCAAATCATGGGTCCTCTACCGGCATCACCTACGGCTCCGAGAACGCTTCCACCAGCGTTATCTCCGCTCCATCCTCAACATTCATTGGAGCGACTTCATCCCTAACATCGAAGTACTCGAGATGGCAGAGGCCGACAGCATCGAATCCACGCTGCTGAAGATCCAACTGCGCTGGGTAGGTCATGTCTCCAGAATGGAGGACCATTGCCTTCCCAAGATCATGTTATATGGCGAGCTCTCCACTGGCCACCGTGACAGAGGTGCACCAAAGAAGAGGTACAAGGACTGCCTAAAGAAATCTCTTGGTGCCTGCCACATTGACCACCGGCAGTGGGCTGATATTGCCTCAAACCGTGCATCTTGGCGCCTCACAGTTCGGTGGGCAGCAACCTCCTTTGAAGAAGACCGCAGAGCCCACCTCACTGACAAAAGACAAAGGAGGAAATACCCAACACCCAACCCCAACCAACCAATTTTCCCCTGCAACCGCTTCAACCGTGTCTGCCTGTCCCACATCGGATTTGTCAGCCACAAACGAGCCTGCAGCTGACGTGGACATTACCCCTCCATAAATCTTCGTCCGTGAAGCCAAGCCAAAGAGAAGAAGAGTGAGATGTAAGTCCACAAGAATGTCCATTCACCTTGAGTGAAGGACTCCCTGACAGTTCCAAAGTGTTTACAGACACCACAGGGGATCCTTATTCTTCTTTTCTTTCTTTGGCTTGGCTTCGCGGACGAAGATTTATGGAGGGGTATGTCCACGTCTGCTGCAGGCTCGTTGGTGACTGACAAGTCCGATGCGGGACAGGCAGGCACAGTTGCAGCGATTGCAAGGGAAAATTGGTTGGTTGGGGTTGGGTGTTGGGTTTTTCCTCCTTTGTCTTTTGTCAGTGAGGTGGGCTCTACGGTTTCTTAAGGATCCTTATAGTAAACAAAGAATTGCCAGATGTGTGAAACTTGTAAGGGTCCCACCTGCCCGAAGGTGTATAAAAATACGATGAACACTCTGATGTTTTGAGTGGGATTCAGTGAAGAGAACGAGTTAGTAAACTTTCTTTTATCGCCCCTCACTTCCGCAAGAGTATGTCCACGTCTGCTGCAGGCTCGATGGTGACTGACAAGTCCGATGCGGGACAGGCAGGTACGGTTGCAGCGGTTGCAAGGGAAAATTGGTTGGTTGGGGTTGGGTGTTGGGTTTTTCCTTCTTTGTCTTTTGTCAGTGAGGTGGGCTCTACGGTCTTCTTAAGGATCCTTATAGTAAACAAAGAATTGCCAGGTGAGTGAAACTTGTAAGGGTCCCACCTGCCCAAAGGTGTATAAAAATACGATGAACACTCTGATGTTTTGAGTGGGATTCAGTGAAGAGAACGAGTTAGTAAACTTTCTTTTATCGCCCCTCACTTCTGCAAGAGTTATCAAGGTTAAATAAAGAAACTGTTGTCAGCTTAATTGGTTCTGCTGTTTTGTTTATTACAGCTCAGGTTCACTTTAACCCATTGAGGCAGGTACATTGATAGGAAAGGTTTGAGAGATATGGGCTGAACTGGTGTAGACAGGTTGGGCTGGGCTGAAGGGCTTCTTTCCATGCCGTAGTACTCTGATTTATTCTACTGTTTGGCGTCCTCCATTTTTTGGTTCTGTCATCTGCTTCTTTCTATTTCTATGAATGTGAGTGGCATTGTATATGTGAATTAGTGAGGGTGTGTGCAAGTTTCTTTTAGTGTCAGTCGGGGTATGGCTCTGAATGACAAACATCACTGGCAGGTTGCTTGTTGCCCTGTGAATTCCTGATTTAACACAACCCAGCCAAACTGGACCACTTACCTTCAACAGTCAGGAATATGGAGTAAATGAACATCTTGTCTGGTGAATCTGTGTAATATCGTTCCACACTGAGCTGATAAATTCCACTGTCAGTTAGCTCCAAGTGTTGCAGCTCCAGGCTTCCACTTGCAGCATTGTACTTGCACCGGTGTTCATAATAAGGAGAAAAAGACGGAAGATCGACACCAACAGAATGAAATAATATCAATGACTTATGTAATCGGTCAATAAATGACCACTGGATTATTTGCCTGTTTTGAACTTGGATATTTCCAGTTAATAAAATTGAGTCAAATACAGTTGCATAAATGTATTTTCTTGATTTTGCTGTATTAGCCATAGTTTGGGCACAAGCTGCAAAACAGAAATTGATCAGAGTTGAGGAAATGTTCAAGAAATCTCCCCACCCCCGGGACCCCTACCCACCCCTGGGACCCCTCCCCAAACACAGGGACCCCTCCCCAAACACAGGGACCCCTCCCCAAATCCCAGGACCCCTGCCCAAACCCCAGGACCCTTCCCCACCCCAGGGTCCCCTCCCCAAAACCCCCGGGACCCCTCCCCAAACCCACAGAGCCCCTCCCCAAACCCCCGGGACCCCTCCCCACCCCTGGGTCCCTCCCCAAACCCAGGGACCCCTCCCCACCTCCAGGTCCACTCCCCAAACAGGGACACTCCCAAAAGCCTGGGACCCCTTCCCACCCCCGGATGCCCTCCCCAAATCCCTGACCGATGAGAGTGAGTGTGAGAATGGCCGCCGCCCACATGGTGCTCAGTCAGGCTCCGTCATCCCGTTGCCAGGGGAACGTCCAACATGTCATACGTCAGCCGCTCCGCCCCGAATTTGGCGATTGTTCCCCGCTCGAACTCATCCCTGCTCATTGGAGGCTGCACAAACCACCCTCTTTGGTTCAATACCGCCACCTGCTGACGATCTGGGCAAACTACAAGGACCCACATGTTGGGGCCATTACCGCCACCTGCTGTCGGTCTGGGCAAACTACAAGGACCCACATGTTGGGGTCATTACCGCCACCTGCTGTCGACCTGGACAAACTACAAGGACGCACATGTTGGGGGTCATTACCGCCACCTGGTGTCGGCTTCGGTGAAGTATAAGTGCCCACATGTTGGAGGTTCATTACTGTCATCTGGTGTCGACCTTGGCAAACTGCATGAGCTTATAGATGTACAATACCGCCACCTGGTGTTGGAAGACGAAACGATGTTGTTCAGGGACTGACCTGTCAATTGCTGAGGTGTTGAAGGTTGAGGGGATATTTGATAAAGTTAACAAAATGGAGGGGTTGGCCCTGACTAAATGCATAGAGAACCCCCTTTCCACCTCCTCTGTTTCAACACCTCTGTTTCAAGTCATGAAATTCTGAGTTTTGCGGTGGCATCATAATGTAAATATTCATATTCTAACCTTCTTACATTACTGTGAAATAACAGTGCATGAAAAGTGAGGCCATGTCTGGGGTTTGCTGATCATTCAGGAATCTGATGGCGGAGGGGAGGGGGGGGTGGAGAAGCTGTCCTTGTGCCGCTGAGTGCTCAACTTCAGGCTCCTGTACTTTTTCCCCGATGGTAGCAGAGTGAAGAGGGTTTTGCCCTGGTGGTGGGGTCTTTGAGGATAGAGGCTGGGCTGTTTTTTTAAGAGATCACCTCATGTTAACGTCCTCGATGGAGTAAAGTCTAATGCCCATGATGTCACAGGCTGAGTTAACAACCCTCTGGTTTATGGATGCAAGGAAGATAGAGGGTTATGAATTGTGAGGTGGGGAAGATTCAATTTGTGGGGTAGGTTTGAGGTCAGGTAGCCATTTCCAACTTACCAAAACAGAAGATATGCAGGGTCAGCGTAGGAAACTCTCGGGGGAGGGGGTGCTGCTGTAACACTTCCCATTCATCACTCTCGCACGTGAGAAGAAACGTGGCTGTGCACAGGTAAGTGCCCTTTTTGCCCCTTAATTTGTCCTCCATTTGGGGGTGTCGAGCTGACACCTGGATGCCTGCACAACTTAGTAGGGCCAATGCCCCCAAATGGAGGTAAAAATTAATGTCTGTCTTGAGGTGGCACCAGATGGAGGACAGAGGGCTCCAAAGTGGACTGTCCGGCTTAAAACTGGACATCTGGCCTGGTTTAATACCCTGAACAAAAATCCCTGCAAAATATAGTGGACACAGCCCAGGACCATGGAGAACATCTACAGGGAATGCTACTGTCAGAGCAGCAGCGATCGTCAAAGACCCACATCACCCAGCACCCATTCTCTTCTCACTGCTGCCATCAGGGAATAGGTTTCGGGGCCACAAGATTCACACCCCCCCAGATCAGGAACAGCTGGTACCCCTCCACCATCAGACTCCTCAATGACAAACTTAATCAGAAGGCATTTTTACACAGAAACTGGAATTATTCTGAAAGAAATTAGGATACGTAACTCCGGTGTGTCCCATTGTGGTTGTTTACACAGGGGCACTTTTACACAGCCTTCCAGTGTTGCAGAGTTTGTCAGAGGGTGGAACGTCATATTCATTAGGCCTGTTTCTTTCAGGGTGGCTGTGGTTATTTCACACTGCAGCTGCTCTGTAAAAATGTGTCGGGGTCCCAATGGATAAATTACGGGATGGAATTCACATTAAAAAATCTTGTCTCGACATGGTCACACTGCAGCTGTGTAAAAGTGGCTTGGGACTCATTTAAGGACTTTTACCACTGGACTTTATTGATTTTTTTTCTCGGTATTCCAGTTTGTTCACGTTTATTTGTCTGCACATTGACTCATTCTTTTGCGCTTCCAATAATTGAGGTTTTTTGTGGAAGAAAGGCATTTCCTCTAGATGCTGTAAAGACCATCTGAATTCTTCCATAATTTTAGGATGTTTATTACAAACAGACCACTCACAAAGAACACTCATGTTTTATTTTTTTTAAATAGCCAAGACACTTATTTGGAAGTCACAGCCATGGCCATCTTTGGAAAACAATGACTGACAGGTGTCTCTTGCTGTGAATCACACCTCCAAGACTTCAAACCATTATGCAAAACCCTGCCTTTTTCAGGTTTGAAACACTGCAGGCAATCTTTTTAAACCACAACCTGGTGTCATTAGGGCTTCTACATTTTAAACATGTATCCACATTTTAGAGAACACACCTAAATTTATATCTAAAATTAAAGTGCAAAGCCAGGTTTACAGAGATCGAGAGAGAGATGGGAGTCAGATCTAGGAGTCTCAAGCCACTTTCAGGTGCTCCGACGCAGATAATGTGCCGGCAGACGCGGCTGGGGGAGTGCAGCTGGGACATTCAGGTGGGCACAGAGAAGATGCCTTTTTCACCTCAACGTGCCGACTGAAGGAGAGCTGGGTCTGAGCGAACGCGGCTCCTGTGGACTGTGGCCATAGTCACTGCTGTGTTCCCTTCCCCTATCTTGAGATCTCTTCAGACCTTTGTTTTTGACCTATTATTTATGTCAGCATTTAATTGTGCCAACTTTGGCAGCCCTGCCTTCAGTTGTCAAGGTTCTGAGTTTTGGAAGCAATGTACTATTTTTTAAAACCGAGTATTTGGTTATGCAATCTAATGCCCCCAAATTTTTTTTAACCAAATAAACACTTTGCGATGTTAAAGTCACTAACTAAACATAAGGGGGCTGTTAAATTGTTACCTACCTGATGGTGAGAGAAACAATATTTAATAGGATATTAAATCTTATATTGAATATCTTAGAAGGATTGAGTCTTGGGCTACATTCACGATGCTGTATCCAGGTGCACTGGGGGATGCTCTGAGCCAGAGAATATACCTACCCAAGGAGGGTTAGGTAAGTGCTCCTCGGAGCCGGGTTCTCCACTTTCAGGTGGCCACCTGACAGCCACATTGGGGGTAAAATAGGTGGCTTTACAGTCAGGTATTCTGGCTACCTGAAAGCGGCTACAATAACAGAAAGATGCTGGTCTGATTGGTGACTGGGCAGCAGGACGTCAATTATAAATGCAAAATACAGATTAGTGTAATAATTTTCTACACCAATTATACCTCACACCACAGAAATTACCTAAATCAAAATCTTAAATATCTGATATGTGTTTGAGATGTGGGACAGAAATAGAAAGGTTCTTACATGCTACATGGTCGTGTGTGAAGGTGAGACTTTTCTGGCAGGATATTACTGAAATATTAACAAGGATAATGGGGTGGCCTTTGCAGACGACCTGGAGCTTTATCTTTTGCGCAACTTTATTAAGTAACAAACAAACTAAATCCAAATTTCATTTGTTAAAATAGCTTTAGCTGTTGCTAAGTAATGTGTTGGAAGTCGGACTCCATTTGACGGCTAGCACGATGGAAGACCGATGAACAGTTTTTACCCATGGAAAAAAAAATCACAATCTAAAGAACAAATATAACGAATTTATAAAAATATGGTGACCATATCTGGACTATGTATGGGCCCAAATATAAAAAAGGTGCCACTATTATAAAAAAAATGACCTTGCCAATGAAAGTTTTCGTTAGAAACCCAGTTGTAGCCCCTGACAGTACACGGGATTGTACCGGGAAGGAGTTGCTGTTTTGTTTAAAAAATTAAAATTTTAAAAATGGAAAACTTTGGTCTGTATATTTATGTAAAAAAAATCAAAAATCCTGGTCAAGGTCCCATCTTCCCTGGATGAACCCAATGATCCAGAAATCTGGTCCTTCCTCCTGCCCAGTCTCTGAAGTCACAAGTTAAGCTGCATTGTCCTTATTTCTAACCTCTCCAGTTCAACAGGAAGCGAACTCAAGGTCGCAACCCTGGGGGAGGGTGGGGTTCTGAACTTCCACTTCACTCCGAGCTCCACGAAATCTCAGCAGGACCTCAGCACCATTCCTAGCCATGTCATGGGTCACCACATGGACCTCAACATCCACTTGGGAATGTCGTTGTTTAAGTTGGCTTGTTCTCTGTTGCTCACATTGATGTCCTTCCCTTCAGTCCGCTCCTTAGTAATTATAATGTCAATCTCATCCTTTTTTGCCTCGCACCCTTTCTCCCCACTGTTAAAAATCCTGCCATTAAGTATGAAATCCACGTTCCAATTTGAATTTCCAAAATGCATCCCTCTCACACCATGAGCTCCATCTGGCACTCAAATCGGCATCTTGTCCTGAATCATTTTGTTGGTCAAACTTGACAAATGTGTTCGTCAAATCATACACACACCTCCTGCCCATCCTTCATCATTATCTTTTTTCCTTCCCTAAATAACACCATTAATGTCATGACGAGGCAGGATCGACGACTCAAAGCCGCCCTGACGATCTCAGAGGAGGGCAGGGCCTCACAAAGTGCTCCTAAATCGTGTCTGTAAGAAAGAATCCTCTCCAATAGTTGCCCAACCACTGGCACAAGACTTGCTGGATGAAAAGTCTCCATTTCCCGTCACCTTTTTAAACACCTTGGATGCATGCCACAACGTCCAATCCAGGACAAAAGAATTATCATGATTCATCAAGTTGCTCGAAGAAGGTATATCCTGTGGGCATGAAACATCTTGTCTCTCTTGATGCGATGTTCAAACTTGGTTTATCTCTCTCTATTTCCATGTTAAAATCCCCCGTGTTGGCCTAAACATTGCCTTTCTGACATGTGCTCTTTCAATGTAATTTGTTGCGCACATCCCAGTTACGGGTTTGGAGGCTTGTATCTAACTCCTAACACTGTGTCCTTTTATATTTCACATCTCCTGTCTCAACCCTCAATAATTGCATGTCCTGTCTAATGCCAAGTCCCTTCTTTCTCATGATTTCCATGTTATTCCTGCCAATGGGGAGCCACACCAGCCTATCCTTTTGATCATGTACATCCTTGGACATTCAGCTTTCAATGACGTCCATCATTTAGCCATGAATCTGGCCAGAATACAACTCCATCTCCTTCCACATTTTCAGGGACAGAATGGCCTCTTCCTGTGCTGGATCTCAATAAGTCCTTGTTCCACGTGAAGGTTTAAAAGACCTCATTTTAAAAGTGTCATTGGTGCTGATGCACAAGTCATGTGTAGGATTCAAGAGGAGGTGTGTGGTTTTGAAGGCAATGCTCGGTCCCAGGTGAAAATGTCCAGGAAGCAGTTCCCTCCATGTGTGGAACTATTGTCTGGAGGATGGTGATGCTTCAGTCCATCAAATTGTGTGACCGATCAACCTTAATCAGATGGAGAATCGTCACTAAGAGGCTTTAATCACCGTAAAGTGTCAGCACAGCTTGCATGTTGCCAACCCAGTACCAAGGCATAGACTGAGGGAGGGGTTTGGGTGTAACAGCCTTGATGGGGATATCTGAGAGAGAGGAGTCAAAGGTTCGGGGGGTGGGCCAGCCCATACACCATCTTCATACCTCGACACACATAGTGGGAGCAGTACAGAAATTCCTTCAGGTTTGTCACAGACTCCAATTTCTGTGAGTATCTATAGTGACAGGGAGGGAGGCCACTTGGATTTGGGGTTGTTGTCCAATGTTCCAGCTGCTTACAGTTAATGTGTTTGGATCAATTCACTGGAAGTACAGTCACCTGTTCACTTGATGAGCATTGACATGTATTGGTACTGCCCTTGGCACGACTGTTGACTTTATCGAATAGTGTTTGATTGACAGTGACTCTTCCTCCTGCTAAGTTTCCATTTGATGTGAAATTTGGGGTTAATTTTTTTTATTGTTCCTGAAAGTTGGAGGCGGCCTTCCTGGTATCAAGCATTGACTTGTGGGGGGTGGGTGGTGTTTTAGAACAGGTTTTCCCCAACGCAGAACAAATTGGGAGCAGGAGACTGTTTTTTGTCCTGTGAGCCCATTTTGTCTTTAGGTGACGGATTACCAGAATGAGGAATAAAGAATGAAGCTGGAGGAACCCGGCAGGTAAGGCAGTGTCCGTAGATAGAGATGATCAATAAATGATTTGACTCAGCACTTGTTCCGACTCAGTGCTTGTTCTGACTAACTATGGGTTCAGATACAATGGATGCATCAGAGGAAGAGTTTAGGAGTGCCACAGGAGTCAAATTGGATCAGTGACTGTCCCACATGATGGACAAGCATTGGGCAAAGCTGGGGAAAATGTCCACTCTGTTTTTGATTTCATCCTTGGAGGACAAAACTAAGCTCTCTGACACATCTTGCTTTCCACCCCCACCCACCCCCACAGATGGGGATCCCACGAGGTTATCTCCCATTCAATTGTAGATCTCATCACTTTATGTGATTTCCCAACCTCCAACCTGATAGTTGAGGTGTCTTAGAGCTGCCTTCTGACCTCCAAGGCAGAGATGTCTAATCCAGGGTGCATGTGGGACCCAGATTTCACTGCCCATGTCTGTTGTGTGGGACAGTCCTTGTTCCTTTCCTGCTCCTCTAACACTCAAGGGTTGAGACTTGGGTTGTCAAGAATTTGTTCAGACTTGGGTTGTTGCGACTTGACTTTCATACGTAATGTGTTATTGGGACTTGGGGTACAGGGACTTGGCCTTTTGGCTCTGCGATGCAACGTGACCCTGTGACTTTTCATCTTTGCCTTTCAGCTTTTCGATTGGACTTTGCTGTTCTATTTTTTGATTTTGCGATTCGACGTGTTGACTTTGCATTTTGAGTTTTCAATTCGACTTTGCGATTCAAATTTGCATTTAGACTTTTCAACGTAGCTATTAAATGTTGCGCTTTGAGTTTTCGACTTTGCGATTCGACTTTGGGTTTTGACTTGTTCACTTTGCGCTTTGACTTTGTGATTCGATTTGCTGAGGTTAGGATTAGGGTGTCAATATGCGGGCAGCAGGATAATCATCCCCTTTGTGTTCACTTTTTCCCCTCTCTGGGGTTCTGTGTCACTCTGAACTGCCACTTTATGCTGGCCCATGTTTTCAGTATAATGTCTGTTTCTAGCCACTGTTGGCCTCGTTTCTTCTCCAGTGGGCTTTTGCATCATCCATTGACTGGCTGCGTCCGCTGTGGGGTTTTACAGTTTGTGTGGGATTTCTTTTTGGGTTATTGGGGGGGTTTAGGGTAAGGTTGGGTCTGGGTTAGGGAGTCCCTGTGGTCCCCCTTGTGGGTGCTGGCTGGGGAGACTGCATTGCCCAGTGTCTGGGTTTGCTTTGGTGGGGTTTAAGGGCTTGTGTGGGGTTCTTGTTTGGGTTATTTGCCTGTTTCTGGCCCAGCGAGTCTATTGTGGGGATTGGGATTGTTGTGGGGCTTCTATTTGGGTTGTTTGGGGGGGGGGTGGTTATTGTAAGGTTAAATCTGGTAAGGGTGCCTCTATGATCTCTGATTGTGTCCTGGTATGGAGGGTCTTCCTTATATTGTGTCTGGCAAAGTAAGCCGCATGGCCTTAGGGCCCATGTGAGGTGTTAATTTTGGGTTATTTGGTGGGGTTTATTATAAGGTTAAGTCTGGGTAAGGGTTCCTCTGTGATATGTGATTGTGTCCTGGCATGCAGAGTCTGCCTCAAGCAGTGCCTGGTGGAGTTTGTTGCAAGGTCTTAGATCCCCTGTGAGATTAATTTTGGGGTTATTTTAGGGTTAGGGTTAGGTTGTCAATATGCAGGCAGTGAGATAATCATCCCCCTTGTGTTCACCTGTTTTCCCTCTCTGGGGTTCTGTGTCACTCTGAACTGCTACTTTTTGCTGGCATTACACTGTGTCTGTTTCTGGCCTCTGCTGGCCTCGTTTCTTCTCTGGTCGGTTTCTGCATCATCCATTGACTGGCTGGGTCGTTTCTGGTTGGTAGAGACTCTCCAGCCTGCCTGTACTTGGCCTTGGGCCATTGGCTGTTAAAATTGGATGAACTCTCCTGGCACCAAGCCATTGTCCCTGCTAATGACCTGGGCAAGACCCCTCAGCCCCACAGCACGAAAAAGGCATCACGTGTTCTTTATTTTTCCTTTTAACCAGTTTGGGACCACCCTGCTCATTCCAGTCTTAGAAATGTGGAAGGGTGCTGTTTAAAATGGTTGGAAGTGTTTAATTAGTGTCCCTTGTAGCATTGAGCCATGCCTGCACTGAGTCGAGGGGTGGTGGCACATCGTAGTGATTTTCCCCTGATCATTGTATGTACCCAGTTCATCGTGTGTGTGTGCTTTGTACCCGTGTAATTTTCCCATGTTTGTTAATAATTGTACGCTTGTGTTTCCGTGTCGCTATTATTTTTCCCCACAACTGCTATTAAACTGTGTGCCCTGTTCTATGGCTGCTGTTATTTTCTCACAGCTGCTGTAAAGTGTGTGTGTGTGTGTGTGTGTGTGTGTGCATGTTGCCATTCTCCCATGTTTTGCCTTCTGTAATTAAATCCTTCACTACCAAAACTGTGTATAGAGTCCTTGCCTTTCAGACCTATCAAACCTGTTTCCTCACTCACAACACCATTGGAGTTTGGAATCTCCCTCCTCAGGTCACCCATCCCTTCCCACCCAGACTTTATATTTCTGCGCTGCAGTCAGTGATGAGCACTGCTCTTTGGTCCTATGACTGCATGGAGGCATCGTTAACCCGTACCTTCGTCAATTCTGACTCAGTTGCCCATTTCCCACCAGATGGCATCGGATTTTAAATAGGTTAGAGCTTTATTTTCTGGACCATTGGAGATTTGATGAGGGGGACAGACAGTAAGTGTAATCAGGCTTTTTTCACTGAGGTTGGGTGAGACAAGAAGTAGAGGACATGGGTTAAGGGTGAAAAGTTAAGGGGACAAATTGGGTTTTTTCCACAGAGGGCGGTGGGAGTGTGGAACAAGCTGACAGCTGAAGTAGCTTGATTTTTGACACCTTGAATCCCCTGGAACACAAGGAAGCACAATCTCTCTCTCTCTCTCTCTCTCTACCCTCCCCAGCCCCCCAACCCAATGATCTCTTGTTGACACAGAACGGAGAGAGGAAACGCCCTTTTAGTAAATCTGGGGGACTTGGTCAATTGCTGGGATTCAAATTAAAACCTGCTCCAGGGAACTGAGCTGAGAATTTGGGCTGGGCTGCAGCCACCAGGAAAGGTCATGTTCTCTTCAGAACTGTTGGGGGTCTCAAGTTGTTCCTCAGGGGAAGTGGCCTCTCTGAAAATCTGCCCTGAAATCCACTGAGGCTAAACTGGAGAGCCTCAGCCTCTTCACCCACATCAGAGACAGTGTTCCTTTAGTGTGTCAATGCTCCTCTTCCCTTTGTGAAGTCGATTGCTGACCTGTGTTACCTCTTGCAGTATGGACTTTGTCCTCTTGATTAGAGGTGACATTTGTTGTGGGAAGGGTCAGGCAAAAGAAGCTCTGCTGAAACCAGGGGTTCTCAACCTTTTTCTTTCCACTCACATCCTTCTTTAAGTACTCCTTATGCCATCGGGGCTCTGTGATTAGTAAGGGTTACTTCAGGTGGGATGTGAGTGGGAAGGGAAGGTTGAGAATCACTGCCCAATTGTTACCAAAATATTTTGCTTGAGAAAAAATTGTCATTGGCCCATTTCCTTTGGAGTTCTGAAACCGTGCACATAACGAGTCAATGAGGGACGATTGAAACAGTGGTTTTCAACCTTTTTCACCCACATCCCACCTTCAACAATCTCTTACTAATCACAGAGCACTGGCACAGATTACTTAAGGTGATCTGTGAATGGAAAGAAAAAGGTTGAGAACCACTGATTTAGACTGTGTCAGGCAGATGTGAACTTTATCAAGATATGGGGTAGTGGCAGAGCCAACATTTATTGCCCCTCTCCAGTTGCACCTGAGAAGATGTTGGGGGAGGGTGGAGTGAAACACGACAGTGCTTCTGGTAAGGGTGGTCCCAGTGTGCTGGCAGCATGCTTAACATTGCAGTTAGTGCAATGCTTTTACAGCACTAGTGCCAGGGGACTAGGGTTCGAATTCTGCTCTGTCTGTAAGGATTGGTACGTTGTCCTCATGTCTGTGTGGGTTTTCCCTGAAGGCTCCGGTTTCCTCCCACACTTAAACCAGTATTGTATGTTAATTGGGTGGCATAGGCTTGTGGGCTGAAAGGGTCTAAAGTTCAGAGTTTGTTTTCCAAAATACACATTATTCAAATAAAAATATGTACAAAGCAAAACAGTCCGAAGTCTTTTCACATTTGTAGGGTTGTATTTACATATGCATTTTGTCTTACTCTGCTGTATTAATGACTTATTTTACTATGAGGCACCATGGTCATTGATGTCACACTGAGATTTCCCTAGCTTCAGTTGTTTCAGGGGTTTCTCTGGTCTCAGCCCCTCCTCCCTGATCACTGAATTTCCTGGAGTGTGGTCCTTCCCTGAAAAACCTTTGCGTTGGCTGTTGCAGGATTCCAGGAGAGAGTTTAGTTGGGGGCAAGAGGGTGGAGGGGTTCAGTGGATGTTGAGTATTTGGACTGACAAAAGGCCTTTGATAAGGTGTCACATAAGGCTACTTATCAAGATGATGGCCCATGAAGGACAGGGAAAATGTTAGTATTGGCTGTTCAGCCATGAACAGAGTAGGAATAAAGGGATCCTATTCTGGTTGGTGACTGGTTACCAATAATGTTCCACAGGGGTCTGTGTGGGGTCCACTTCTTTCGACGTTGTATGCAAATGATTTGGATAATTTTGAGGCAAAGTTTGTGGATGGTGCAAAGATGGTTGGTAGGTATTGATGAGGAAATGAAGAGGCCACAGAGACTTGGATGAGGAGAATGGACAAAGATAATGTTGGAAAGTGTACGGACATATACTTTGATGCAAAGGGTTTTGAGAATCCTCATGCAGGATACTCTGAAGGTTAGCTTCCAGTTTGAGTCAGTGGTGAAGAAGGTGAACGCAATGTTGACATACATATCTTGGAGGAATAGGATAGAAGCGCAGGGATGTGATGCTCAGGCTTTATAAGGCACTGGTGAAGCTCACTTGGAGTACATGGTACAATTTTGGGCTCCAGAGGTGTACCAAAGAAGAGGTACAAGGACTGCCTAAAGAAATCTCTTGGTGCCTGCCACATTGACCACTGCCAGTGGGCTGATATCGCCTCAAACCGTGCATCTTGGCGTCTCACAGTTCGGCGGGCAGCAACCTCCTTTGAAGAAGGAACCAATTTTCCCTTGCAACCGCTGCAACCATGTCTGCCTGTCCCGCATCGGACTTGTCAGCCACAAACGAGCCTGCAGCTGACGTTGACATTACCCCTCCATAAATCTTCGTCTGCGAAGCCAAGTCAAAGAAAAATAAAAAATGATTTAAGAAAGGATGAGCTGGCATTGGACCAGGTTCAGAGAAAATCACAAGAATGATTCCTGGAATAAAGGGATTAGCAGATGAGGAACATTTGATGGCTCTTGGACTGCATTCCTTGGAATTCAGAAAAATAAGAAGGGACATTGAAGCATTTGGAATGTTGAAAGGCCTGGAAAAGTAGATGTGGGAAGTTGTTTCCCATGGTAGGGAGTCCAGGACAAGAGGGCACAACTTCATGAATTAAAATGAGAGGATGAACTTTTAGAATTTCCTACCATGGGTGGCTGTGGAGGCCAGGTCATTGGGTGTATGTAAGGCAGATTGATATATATAGTAATGGTCAGAGTATCAAGGATTGGGGCTAAGTGGGAGAATGATAGAAAGGTGGGGCGGACCTCATGGGTTGAATGTCCCCTCTGATCCTATGCCTGATGGTTTTTCAGTGATGGGTGTGGGTTTGGCCAGTGGTTGGCATTGGCCTGGTGGGGAGGGGTGGTGGTGAGTGCAGTGAGTTCCATTGATGGTGGACCCACCACCTACTGTGAAGTTCACTCAGGGTCGGATGGAAGGATATGAGGGTGGAGAAGCTCAGCAGGTCAAACAGTTTACCATAAATAAAGGTACAGAACCAACATTTTGGGGTTGAGCCCTTCGTCAAATTAGGAGCAAAATGTAGACAGGTGCCCAAATGTTTGGGGGTAAAGAAGGCTTAAAGCGGAAGTGGGTGGAGAATCCTGGTTGTGGAAGTTGCCATTGAAGACATAAACAAATAATGATGAGTTCAGCATTTAGCATGTATGGAATTCGTTAAGGTGTGGGCAAAGGGGACAGAAGGTGAGTCCTCGACTGAGGACTGAGTATTGCGTCTCTGAGAGAGAGGGAAAAGGGAAGAGTGAGAGGGCAGGAAATGTGGGGAAATATGGGGTGGGTGAATGGTCGAACAGAAACGAGAGGTCAATGTTGATGCCCTCCGGTTGGAGGGTGCCCAGATGGAAGATAAGGAGTTATTTCTCCAATTTGTGGGTCGCATCTGCTCCCATGTCAGCTCATTAGAAATGTCCTTCTTCAAACAATGTGGCTTTTACTCTACCACCATCAACTCGGCCCTCACCTGCATATCCTCCATTACCCACACATCTACCCTGGCCCCATTATGCAACAAGGACTGGATTCCCCTTGTCCTCACCAACCACTCACCAACCTCCACATCCAACACATCCTCCTCAGCCATTTCAGGCACCTACGACGTGATCCCACCACTAGACACATATTCCCCTCTTCTCTACCTTCTGCAGGGTTGGTCCTTCCATGACTCCCTTGGCACCTATCCCTGTGGCTGCAGGAGATGCTCCACTTGCACCACACCTCCTCCCTCTACCATTTGGGGCCCCAAAGTCCTTCCAAGTGAAGCAACCTTTCACAAGAATCTGAAGGGGTCATCTACTGAATCCGGTGCTCCCATTGTGGTCTCCTCTACATCAGAGTGACCAGGTGCAGACCTCAGCTCTGTCTACTGCAATAGTGTGGATCTCCCAGTGGCCACCCATTTCAATACCCCATCCCTCTGATTTGCTGGCATGACTGTCCACAGTCTCATGCACTACTAGTCTAAGACCACCTGCAAATTGGAGAAACACCTCATCTTTCTTCTGGGCACCCTCCAAGCAGATGGCTATAATCTTGACTTGGGTTTCCATTCAACCCCCACTCCCGCACTTCTTCCCCCTGTTGCCTTTCCCCAGCTCTGCCTCTTTCTCTCCTCTCTGTCTCCTTTCATTGGAGCCTTCAATCTTATTGTATCCAATTAACACTTTTTGTTGGTCTGGACTCCTCCCCATGCCAGACTTCCCCCTTTCTCTCTCCAATCTTTGAAGAAAATTCCTCCAGGACGTCACTTAAGTTGATAGGATAGCTCAGGCCTATGGGACACTGGGCCTCATTAGTCGGGGGATGGAGTTCAGGGGTAGAGAGGTCGTGTTGCAACTCCACTAATCTTGGGTGAGATCGCACTCAGAGGATTGTGTTCAGTTCTGGTCACCTCATTATATAAAGGATGTGGAAGCGGTGGAGAGGGGGCAGAGGAGATTCACCAGGATGTTGCCTGGATTGGAGAACATGTCTTATGAAGCCAAGGTTAGCAGAGCTGGGTCTTTTCTCTTTGGAGAAAAGGAGGATGAAATGAGACTTAGAGGTCTACAAGATTATGAGAGGTGTATGACTGCAATGCTGGGAGAATTGCGGAAAACATTAACGCAATTGCTGCCTGTGTGGTCATTCACACTGGGTGCCTTTTTAGACTGCAAGTATGTGAGTGCAACAGTCCTGGAGGTTGGATGTGCAGTAGAGTCAATTAATTTTTCTGGTACAATTGACACTGCAGGCTTCCTCTAAAAAGTTGTAGGGGATCCTGCAGGATAAATTGCGGTGCAGAAATAACTCCAAATTCCTGCACCTTCCGTTTTAGACTGCCCATGTAGTGGCAAAGTTCCTTGATTGTGCCGTTATGTGCCTTCAGTCTAAAATCCATAATAGACAGGATGGACAAGCCAGCGCCTGTTTCCAAGGCAGGACCAGAGTACAGTAGTGCATATGAGCACAATGAAGGGGAGACGTCAGAGAATGGTGGGTGCCTGCAAGTGCCTTGCCAGGGATGGTGGTGGAGGCTGGAACATTGGGGGTATTTAAGAGGCTCTTAGACAGGCCCATGGATGGCATAAAAAAATAGAGGGTTATGGGGTAGGGAGGGTTTGGTACGTTTGTAAGAATAGATGGGTCAGTATAACATTTAGGGCTGAAGGGCATAGACTGGACCGGGCCAAGCTCTTCTAGGCTGAACCTTGATGGGTTGGACCAGGCCAGACTGGACCGGGGCCTCCTAGGCCGCACTCTGCCTGTTCCACATCCACCCGACATTCTGGCCATGTTCAGGCCCGAAACGTTGGGGAATCTTCCTGCTATGAAGGGAACTTGGTGCAGCTTTGGCGTTTCACTTCAGCCCCGGGGTCTGCATTAAGGTAGTGCCGTCGTAGCCTGGGTCAAACCCCAATACTCACGGATGGCCCGCGGCACCAGCCATTGGCCGGCACCTCATCAACACTACAACGCCGTGCCCCCGGGTGGCACCGAGGCACGCCATAAACACTAGACAGATGAACAGTTTTTACCCATGGAAAAAAAATCACAATCTAAAGAAAAAATATAACAAAAATATGGTGACCATATCTATTATTATAAAATAAGTGACTTCGCCAATGAAAATTGTAATTGTAAGCCTGACAATGTACGGGTTTGTACTGGGAAGGAGTTGCTGTTTAAAAAAAGGTATAATTTCAAAAATGGAAAATTTTGATGTATATTTACATTTAAAAAATTCAAAAAAACTCATGTATCCTATCTGTAAAACAGACAGTTAATGTTTTATGTTTGAAACTCTGCAGCACATTTTTGTGAAACAAAAATGTTTTATTATTCATTTTTCAAAAACTTATTTTGCCAAGTGTCAGCTTGGATTTTATTTTGTAAACTTCACACACATATTACAAAGCGGCTTGTTTTTGATTTGCGTTCACATTTCAGAAGTAGCCTTTCTGTGCACTGTTTTAAAATTTTGCGCCTGTATTTGGCCAAGTACAGCACAAAGCAGCCTGATATTCGTGTTGCTGTATTGCGGTTTAAGCACTGCATGCAGATTTTACAAAGCAGTCTGAAGCCCCTCTTCCACAGGAATCCCAGTTAATTGGCCATGCAGCGTCCCAGGTCAGGAGGCCCTTTGTGCCACTTCCACTGGGCCACAAGATTGCTTTTCCACCGAACACAACTCATTCCCAGGGATCGAAGTGTTCTGCCTTCAACAGGAAACAGGTGATTCTCTGCTGTCTCTGTTCTACTGGTTTTACCAGCAGGCCGACATCAGCAAACACCAGGGATAAGAGTAGGGGTAGATGTGGTGTGAAATGACATAATTTGACGCTGGCGTTCAGACAGTGTCCCTTTTCCACTGTACCCTGTCCCAGTAAATTCCCAGGACAGGCTGTGAGTGGAAAAGGGGCTGGACTTTTGAAGTTAAAATACTTGGCAGAGCAAAGTCTTGGAATTTAGTTTCTTCAACTATGCACGCTATTCTGATGCTCCATCCCATAGGATTTAAATGGTTCCTTTCTTGCCACCTGAATCAATCCTTTATTAATTCACAGAGCACTTTTGTTGTAGGGATTGCTTCAGGTGGAATTTGAGTTTGCTGGCAGTTTGAAAACCACTGGTCAAAGTTACAGGGAAATGTTAAGCAAGGTTTTCATTCCATGGAGCATAAAAGGTTGAAGTTGGATTCGGTTGAGGTATTTAGAATTATTGGGGTATAGATAGAATTGATGTGGGGAGATAAATGCAAGAGGTCACTAGGAAATGTGAAGGGGGACTTTCACTCAGTGGTGGGTGTGTGGAACAACCTTCCAGATGAAGTGGTGGAAGCAGGCTCAATATTAACACTTAAGGAGAAGTTGGATATGTATGTGGACAGGAAAGGAATGGAAGTCATGGGTCAAGTGTAGGTCAATGGGGTTAGGTGGGACAAAGTGTTCGGCATGGACTAGAAGGGCCAAGTTGGCCTGTTTCTGTGCTGTAATGGTTATATAGGTAAAACATGTATGTGAAGATTTTGGGTCCAATGACCATAATGCCATTAGTTTCCAATCAATTATGGATTAAGTGTGGGGTCTGCTGCAACAGCACTACTAAATCAATGCAACGGTAAAAGTTCATCAGAAAAGACGTTTATTGACGTGATGGAGTAGTGGCCGGTAGGGGAACTCCAGCCCTCTCCAGAAAATTTAAAAAGAGGTAGAGAAAAAACAAAGGCACTAACACAGAAACCATAACAAATTGAAAGTGAAAGTGTGGAGAAAATGGCAGCAAAGAAAGAAAGACCAAAAACAACGGGAAGAAAAGAAGAAGGAAGGACGTCGGAGGAGGAAGGTGGTACGAGGAGGCCCGCTGTGGAGAGAGAAGCCCACTCCCTGAGGTCAGTGGAAACCCCGAACTCAGGACTACAAAAATGGCTCACGGAGCCAAACAAAAGTGCGCAACCGTGCTTGCACGAGGATTCGCGCATGCGCGATGCACAAGACAAAAACAACACTGACGGGAGGGGGGACCAGCTGAGGAGTAAATCTCCACAGCTGAAACAGACAAGTATAACACAACAGCAAGACTCTCAACAGGAAAACATAGAAAATAACGAGAACAAGAAGGAAGAGAATAAAAATAGGAAATCAAAGAAACAACAGATGACCAACCCAGAGGAAGAAGACCAACACCAAGACACTTTTCATAAAAATAAGAAGAACAAAAATACCCAACAAAATAAAACAAACAACCTAACAAGAAAACCAGAAGAGACAGAGGTAAAGGACACAGATCCTGGAGTGGACTCAGAAGAAGAGGAGGAAGAACACAGAGAAATGGAAGATGAAGGGAAGGGCAAGTACTTGGATACATTTTTTTTAAAGAATATATGGAATCAGTAAAAGAATGGCAATCACAAAAATTCAGTGAAATAAAGAGTAAAAAGTAGAGAAGAAAAAGTGAATAGATTAGAGATGATCATGACAGATATAGGAAAAAGAGTAGACAAGGTGGAAGAACGAGAAACAGCCATAGAAATGGAGGTAGACGACTTAAAAAAGAAATTAGAAGAATCTGATAAAAAAAGTTAAAGAAACACAGGAGCTGTTAGCTCAGAAGATAGATATAATGGAAAATTATAATAGAAGAAACAATATAAAGATAGTGGGCCTTAAGGAAGATGAAGAAGGCAAAATTATGAAAGAATTTATAAAAGAATGGATCCCCAGGGTCCTAGGAAGACCAGAACTACAGGAAGAAATGGAAATAGAAAGGGCACACAGAACATTAGCCCCTAAACCAGAACCACAACAAAAACCAAGATCCATTCTAGTAAAATTCCTAAGATATACAACAAGAGAAAATATATTGGAGAAGGCAATGAAAAAAATAAGAGAAGACAAAAAAAACCACTGGAAATCAAGGGTCAAGAAGTTTTTTTCTATCCAGATATAAGTTTTGAACTCCTGAAGAAGAGGAAGGAGTTTAATGCAGCAAAAACAACCCTATGGAAAAAAGGTTATAAATTTATGTTAAAATACCCAGCGGAACTTAAAATAGTTATCCGGGGCAGCAAGGCAAACTATTCTCGGATCCGGAAAAAGCATAAAAATTTGCAGAACAACTATAAAACAGACAAAGAGATGAAGAGATGTAACAAGAACAAAAATGACAACAAACTATATATGTATATATATAAAAAAATAGAGTATAAGTAAGAACTAAGAAGGGAAAGAAAGGAAGTAAGGAGGGAATTAAGAGTGTGACCTTTGTTATATATGAAGATTAAAATCTTTTCTGGGGGTGCTGGGTGGGGAAGAATAACAGTGACTGCGAAATCAGTTGACGCTTGCGAGCGGATTCGCAAATCCAAATGGAGAGGGAAGATGTGGTTGCCTGACAAGGGACAAAGGGCAACTCAGAAAGGGGAGGGACTATTGGGATTAAAGGAATTTTAGAAATGAGAATAGTGGAAATATTTTATGTTTTAGATATGTTGTCTTATAATGTGTTCAAAAAAAGAAAGCAGAAATAAATAAGAAGGGAAGGTGGTGATAAAGAAATGGAAAGGAAAGGTAAACAAAGTATGAAATGACTATGTTGAACTATATGACTTTAAATATTAATGGAATACATAACCAAATCAAAAGGAGGAAACTGTTATATTTACTGAAAAAAGAAAAAAATTGATATAGCTTTTGTACAAGAAACACATCTAAGTGAAGTGGAACACAAGAAATTAAAGAGAGATTGGATAGGATATGTAACAGCAGTATCATATAATTCAAAATCCAGAGGAGTAGCTACATTAATCAATAAAAATGTACCAATTAAAATAGAAGAGGAAATAATAGATCCAGCAGGGAGATATGTAATGATAAAATGTCAGATATATTCAGAATTTTGGAATTTACTCAATGTATACTCACCTAATGAAGAAGATCAAGAATTTATGCAAGATATATTTTTGAAGATAGCAGATACGCAAGGGAACATACTAATAGGAGGGGATTTTAACCTTAATTTGGACTCAAACATGGATAAAACTGGAAAAAAAAACTAACAGAAAGAACAAAGTAACCAAATTAAATATTAAATTGATGCAAGAAATGCAACTTTTGGATATATGGAGGAAACTGCACCCAAAGGAAAAGGAATATTCATATTATTCGGGTAGACACAAAACATAATCAAGGATAGACCTATTCCTGTTATCAACCCATATTCAAGGGAGAGTTAAGAAAATGGAATATAAAGCTAGACTATTATCGGACCACTCACCCCTGTTATTGGCAATAGAGCTAGAGGACATCCCACCAAGAATATATAGATGGAGATTAAACTTCATGATACTTAAAAGACAGGATTTTAGAGAATTCTTTGAACGACAAATTAAAATGTACTTTGAAATAAATACGGAATCAGTGAAAGATAAGTTTATACTATTGGAAGCAATGAAAGCGTTCATCAGAGGGCAAATAATAAGTTATGTAACTAAGATGAAGAAGGACTACAATCGGGAAACAGAACAGTTGGAAAGGGAAATAACAAATATAGAAAAAGAATTAGAAATAAAGGAAGATACAACTAAAAGAAGAGAATTGGCAAACAAAAAAAAAGTATGAAACACTACAAACATACAAGGTGGAGAAGAACATAAGGAAGACAAAACAGAAATATTATGAGCTAGGAGAAAAAACGCACAAAATTCTAGCGTGGCAGCTTAAGACAGAACAAACTAAAAGAATGGTATTGGCATGAAGGAAAAAAGACAAAAAAATTACATATGGAGATCAATGAAAACTTCAGGGGATTCTACGAGCAACTATATCAAAACTGAAAACGAAGGGAAAGAAGACAAAATAGATGAATTTCTAACTAAAATTGAACTACCAAAATTACAAACAGAGGAGCAAAATTAATTAATAAAACCATTTGAAATAGAAGAATTACAGGAGATATTAAAAAAACTACCGAACAATAAAACACCAGGAGAGGATGGATTCCCAATAGAATTCTATAAAACATTTAAAGACTTATTAATTCTTCCCTTCCTGGAAATAATCAACCAGATTGATAAAACACAAAACATACCAGATTCATGCAAAACACCAATAATTACAGTAATACCAAAGACAGGGAAAGATCCACTAGCACCAGCGTCATATAGACCAATATCTCTACTTAACACAGATTATAAGATAATAGCTAAACTATTAGCAAACAGATTGGCCAACTATGTACCAAAAATAGTAAATCTAGACCAAACTGGATTTATTAAAAAAAGATGAACAATGGACAATATCTGTAAATTTATTAACTTAATTCATGCAGTAGAAGGAAATAAAAATCCAACAGTAGCGGTTGCTTTAGACGCAGAGAAGGCCTTTGACAGAGTAGAATGGAATTATTTATTCAAAGTACTACAAAAATTTAGCCTACCAGAGAAATATATTAATTGGATTAAAGCATTATATAAGGGACCATTGGCGAAAGTGACAGTAAATGGATATATATCAAAACAATTTAACTTAAGCAGATCAACAAGGCAGGGATGTCCACTATCTCCCTCACTGTTCGCGTTAGCTATAGAACCACTAGCAGAACTGATAAGAACAGAAAATAAAATAAGAGGGATAAAAATAAAAGGGAAGGAATATAAAATCAGTCTATTTGCAGATGACGTTATAATATACTTAACAGAACTATCAATTTTTGATAGATAAAAAACTATATTTTTTAACAGAAATATCAATAAAAGAATTACATAGGAAATTGAAGGAATATGGAGAAGTATCAGGTACAAGGTCAATGCAAATAAAAGTGAAGCAAAGCCAATGAATAATGCGGATTTCACAAAGTTCAAGAAAGAATCACCATTTAGATGGCAAACACAAGCCATCTAGGTATACAACTAAATAAAAATCTCGGCCATCTATATAAACTAAATTATCATCCATTAATGACTTAGAGCATTTGAAAGATTTACCACTAACACTGATAGGAAGGATAAACTGTATTAAAATGAACATTTTCCCAAGGATACAATACCTATTTCAGCATTGCCAATACACCTAACAAAGAAATTCTTCAAGGAGGTAAAGAAAATGATAATGAAATTCTTATGGAAAGGGGGGAAACCGAGGATAGCACTAGATAAATTAACAGAATGGTACAAACAAGGAGGCTTACAACTACCAAACTTTAAGAATTATTATAGAGCCGCACATTTAAGATACCTATCAGATTTTTATCAAACAAGGGAAAAACCAGATTGGACCAGATTAGAACTAGATAAAATAGGGGAGAAGATACCTGAACATATACTATATAAATGGGATGAAAAATTGGTGCAATGTAGAAATTCACCAGTATTGCATCATCTGCTCAACATTTGGAAGAAGATTCATGTAGAAAGGAATAAAATAAATTACCAACTACAAAAACTAATATTGACACAAAATCAACTAATCCCTTTCACAATTAGTGACCTTTCCTTTAGAGAATGGGAGAGAAAAGGGATCAAAAGAATAGAAAATTGTTTTTTGGGAAATAAATTATTATCCTTTGAACAAATGAAGGATAAATATAATATAACTCACAATACAATGTTTGCATACCACCACCTGAAAACCTACTTGAAGGACAAATTGAGAAACAGTCTGAGGTTACCAGAAGGAAGCAATTTTGAATATGTGATTACAGACACAATGATAATTAAAAAATTTGTAACAAGCATGTTCATCAAACTGCAAGAAAAGGAGAACAAGGAAACAAACTATAAACCTAAACAAAAATGGGGACAAGATCTATACATAAAGATAAAGAATGAAACATGGGAGAAGTTATGCTCCGGAACTATGAAAAATACAATAAACACGAGGTTACGCATGATACATATAACTGGATACACAGGCTATACATCACACCTCAAAAGTTAAATAAATGGGACCCAACAGTATCAGACAGATGTTTTCGGTGTAAAAAGGAAATGGGAACAACAATTCATGCAATTTGGACATGTGAGAAAGTGGAAAAATTTTGGGAAGATCTAAACCAGATATTAAATAAAATCACAAAAAGCAATATACCAAAAAACCCAGAGATCTTCCTCCTAAGTAATATAAGAAACCAAATATTTGTACTCAATTTGGATGGAGCACAAAAAAGATTTGTTATGATAGCCCTAGCTGTAGCAAAGAAATGTATCATGTCAACCTGGAAATTAGAAGACAACTTGAGAATACAACAATGGTACATAGAAATGAATAAATGTATTCCATTATAAAAAATTACATATAATTTAAGAAATAACATTACAACATTAGAACAAATATGGGAGCCATACATGAAACACAATAGAGAAATCCTACCATGGACTTCCACCACCTAAAATGACAGAAGGAGAAGACAACGAAAAGAACTGACTCAGTAAAATTTCTTGTTTATTTTTATTAAGTGACAACATTGTTTAATGGGTTTAATGTATCTTATAGATTGAACTTCAAATAAATGGGAAAGGGGGTGAGGGAAGAAGGGAAGGGAGGGGGGAAAAGGGGGAGAAAATGACACTGTATATATTCAAGAAAAAAAATGTCTGTATGTATCTTGGTCAATATGGTTTATAGTGTGAAAAATTAAAAAAATTTAAAAAAGAAAAGACGTTTATTCAAACTTGCTTCTCTTTTAGTCTCTTGCCCACAACCTTACCAGAGTGGGATTTTTTTTCTCTTCAATCCATTAGTGACTGGTGTCACCCTCTGTTCTGCTAATATTTCAAAACAGCACTGAGCCCACATTAAATGTTCTACTCATTTTAAAACCAACTTTCCTCCCTCCTTCATTGACGGCCGTGACACTGTGCATGAGTGAGGAAGATGTGGTTAAAGAGCTTGAACTGAAAGTTACCTGCAGTAATTAGAAGCCTGCCTACCAGAGAGCTTCAATCACGTAAAAGTTTCTCCAGTTGTTGGACTTGAACAGATAAGAAACAACGGCCCATTCCTGCAGCGTTTCCCATTACTAACTTGTACAGGAGTAAAAAAATGAATCACACAAAGAATTATAAACCAGGGGAAAGATGTACTCTGAAAACAACAAGAAATGTTGTTCATAGCCCACTGTGCTCCTGACAGAAGTAAAAATCCAGTGGGCTTTATGAACTATATCAGTTCAACTCAAAACACATATGGAACTTAGCCCCAGGAGAGAGAGAGAACGGAAGTTGGAGGGGGAGAGAGAGAACAGAAATTGGAGGGGGAGAGAGAGAGAACGGAAGTTGGAGGGGAGAGAGAGAGAATGGAAATTGGAGGGGGAGAGAGAGAGAACGGAAGTTGGAGGGGAGAGAGAGAGAATGGAAGTTGGAGGGGGAGAGAGAGAACAGAAATTGGAGGGGGAGAGAGAGAGAACGGAAGTTAGAGGGGAGAGAGAGAGAATGGAAATTGGAGGGGGAGAGAGAGAGAACGGAAGTTGGAGGGGAGAGAGAGAGAATGGAAGTTGGAGGGGGAGAGAGAGAGAACAGAAGTTGGAGGGGAAGAGAGAGAGAGAACAGAAGTTGGAGGGGGAGAGAGAGAGAATGGAAGTTGGAGGGGAGAGAGAGAGAGAGAACGGATGTTGGAGGGGGGGAGAGAGAGAACACGGAAGTGGGAGGGGGAGAGAGAGAGAACGGAAGTTGGAGGGGGAGAGAGAGAACGGAAGTTGGAGGGGGAGAGAGAGAGAACGGAAGTTGGAGGGGGAGAGAGAGAGAATGGAAGTTGGAGGGGGGGAGAGAGAGAGAATGGAAGTTGGAGGGGAGAGGGAGAGAATGGAAGTTGGAGGGGAGAGGGAGAGAATGGAAATTGGAGGGGGAGAGAGAGTGAACGGAAGTTGGAGGGGAGAGAGAGAGAACGGAAGTTGGAGGGGAAGAGAGAGAGAGAACAGAAGTTGGAGGGGGAGAGAGAGAGAATGGAAGTTGGAGGGGAGAGAGAGAGAGAGAGAACGGATGTTGGAGGGGGAGAGAGAGAGAACACGGAAGTGGGAGGGGGAGAGAGAGAGAACGGAAGTTGGAGGGGGAGAGAGAGAACGGAAGTTGGAGGGGGAGAGAGAGAGAATGGAAGTTGGAGGGGGAGAGAGAGAGAGAATGGAAGTTGGAGGGGAGAGGGAGAGAATGGAAATTGGAGGGGGAGAGAGAGAGAACGGAAGTTGGAGGGGAGAGAGAGAGAACGGAAGTTGGAGGGGAAGAGAGAGAGAGAACAGAAGTTGGAGGGGGAGAGAGAGAGAATGTAAGTTGGAGGGGGAGAGACAGAGAGAACGGATGTTGGAGGGGGAGAGAGAGAGAACACGGAAGTGGGAGGGGGAGAGAGAGAGAACGGAAGTTGGAGGGGGAGAGAGAGAACGGAAATTGGAGGGGGAGAGAGAGAATGAGAACGGAAGTTGGAGGGGAGAGAGACAGAACAGAAATTGGAGGGGGAAGAGAGAACACGGAAGTGGGAGGGGGAGAGAGAGAGAACGGAAGTTGGAGGGGAGAGAGAGAGAACGGAAATTGGATGGGGAGAGAGAGAGAACGGAAGTTGGAGGGGAGAGAGAGAGAACGGAAGTTGGAGGGGAAGAGAGAGAGAGAACAGAAGTTGGAGGGGGAGAGAGAGAGAATGGAAGTTGGAGGGGGAGAGAGAGAGAGAACGGATGTTGGAGGGGGAGAGAGAGAGAACACGGAAGTGGGAGGGGGAGAGAGAGAGAACGGAAGTTGGAGGGGGAGAGAGAGAACGGAAGTTGGAGGGGGAGAGAGAGAATGAGAACAGAAGGAGGGAGAGAGAGAGAACAGAAGTTGGAGGGGGAGAGAGAGAACAGAAATTGGAGGGGGAGAGAGAGAGAATGGAAGTTGGAGGGGAGAGAGAGAGAGAATGGAAGTTGGAGGGAGAGAGAGAGAGAACGGAAGTTGGAGGGGAGAGAGAGAGAACGGAAATTGGAGGGGGGGAGAGAGAGAGAACAGAAGTTGGAGGGGAGAGAGAGAGAACGGAAGTTGGACGGGAAGAGAGAGAGAGAACAGAAGTTGGTGGGGGAGAGAGAGAGAATGGAAGTTGGAGGGGGAGAGAGAGAGAGAACGGATGTTGGAGGGGGAGAGAGAGAGAACACGGAAGTGGGAGGGGGAGAGAGAGAGAACGGAAGTTGGAGGGGGAGAGAGAGAGAACGGAAGTTGGAGGGGGAGAGAGAGAATGAGAACAGAAGTTGGAGGGAGAGAGAGAACAGATGTTGGCAGTTATGTTGAAAACCTTGGCCAGTGAAGAAGATATTGGACAATTGATTTCAAGAAAGCTTGAGAGATATAGAAGCAGAAAGAAACAAGCTGTCAGGTACAAAAGCAAACTAATTAGGAGATCAAAGAGACAAGATGTGAATCACCAATGATTTAAAATATTTGTTAAGTCAGAATTCTGATTTTGATTTTAAATTTAAAAGTTTGTGACAGTGAGCAGCAGTTGGAAAAAGGATTTTTCAGAACTTCGAGGAAAATTGACAGAAAAACAAAATGGAGATAGTGACCTTGCTGAAGTTGGAGAGAAAGCCTTCTCTGGTGAAGGAATTAAAAAGTGCCAGTTGGATATTATTTCAAAGGAGATTTATTGATGAGAAAATATAATGTGATATTGGCTAATGAAGAATGGGCAGAGGTTCATTGGCTTATAGATCCTAAAGCCTATAGAGATGAGATTTTGAACATGGCTCATAAAACACATTTGGATGGGCTCCTTGGGGTAAAGGAAATGATGAAACAATTCTACTGACCTAATTTGGAAAAGGTTGGAAAGATATTTTGTAAGACTTGCCGCACTTGTCAAGTTGCAAGGAAACCTAATGAAGGTCTCACAGAGACATCTTTAACATCTGTTCTTGGAGAACATTCAAAGTACTACAAAAATTCAGCCTACCAGAGAAATATATTAATTGGATTAAAGCATTATATAAGGGGCCATTGGCGAAAGTGACACGCTCTTGTATTCCAGTGGTTTTTTGTCTTCTCTTATTTTTTTCATTGCCTTCTCCAATATATTTTCTCTTGTTGTATATCTTAGGAATTTTACTAGAATGGATCTTGGTTTTTGTTGCGGTTCTGGTTTAGGGGCTAATGTTCTGTGTGCCCTTTCTATTTCCATTTCTTCCTGTAATTCTGGTCTTCCTAGGACCCTGGGGATCCATTCTTTTATAAATTCTTTCATATTTTTGCCTTCTTCATCTTCCTTAAGGCCCACTATCTTTATATTGTTTCTTCTATTATAATTTTCCATTATATCTATCTTCTGAGCTAACAGCACCTGTGTCTCTTTAACTTTTTTTTATCAGATTCTTCTAATTTCTTTTTTAAGTCATCTACTTCCATTTCTATGGCTGTTTCTCGTTCTTCCACCTTGTCTACTCTTTTTCCTATATCTGTCATGATCATCTCTAATCTAATCACTTTTTCTTCTGTACTTTTTATTCTTCTTTTTATTTCACTGAATTCTTGTTCTGCTATTCTTTTAATGTTTCCATATATTCTTTAAAAAATATATATCCATGTACTTGCCCTTCCCTTCAACTTCCATTTCTCTGTGTTCTTCCTCCTCTTCTTCTGAGTCCACTCCAGGATCTGTGTCCTTTACCTCTGTCTCTTCTGGTTTTCTTGTTAGGTTGTTTGTTTTATTTTGTTGGGTATTTTTGGTCTTCTTATTTTTATTAGAAGTGTCTTGGTGTTGGTCTTATTCCTCTGGGTTGGTCATCTGTTGTTTCTTTGATTTCTTATTTTTACTCTCTTCCTTCTTGTTCTCGTTATTTTCTATGTTTTCCTCTTGCTGTTGTGTTGTAGTTGTCTGTTTCAGCTGTGGAGATCTACTCCTCAGCTGGTTTCCCCTCCTGTCAGTGTTATTTTTGTCTTGTGCATCGTGCATGCGTGAATCCTCGCTCATGCACGATTGCGCACTTTTGTTTGGCTCCGTGAGCCATTTTTGTAGTCCCGAGTTCGGGGCTTCGACTGACCTCAGGGAGCGGGCTTCTCTATCCACGGCGGGCCTCCTCGTACTGGTAAGGCCTTCACCTTCTTCTTCCGACGTCTTTCCTTCTTCTTTTCTTCCCGTTGTTTTTGGTTTTTCTTTCTTAGCTGCCATTTTCTCCACACTTTTACTTTCACTTTGTTATGGTTTATATGTTTGTGCCTTTGTTTTTTCTCTATTTTTTTTTTACTTTTCTGGGGAGGGCTGGAGTTCCCCTACCCGCCACTACTGAATCACGTGATTCCGGTTCGATCGTCTTTGATCAGCGTGAGATCAGCGCTATAGCTGTGAAACTGTATGAATTCTGGGTTCAGAAGCTGGAGACCTGGTTCGGCTACGCAGAGGCTCAGTTTCACCTCCACCAGATTTTGTCCAACGAGACCAAATTCTATCATGTGGTTGCTGCCCTGGACCAGACCACCGCCAGATGCTTGCTGTACTCATTCAGCACCCACCTGCCAAAGACAAATTCGAGACCATCAAGCAAGTGCTTACCAGATGCCTTGGACTATCCAAACACCAGAGTGCCGCTCATATGCTGCACCTTGACACTTTGAGGGAGAGGTCCCCGATGGAGCCGATGGACGAGATGTTCCCACTCATGGGTGAGCACACCAACTGCCCACTATTCGAGTGCATTTTCCTTGACCGTATGCCTGGGGACATCCGGCCACTGCTGGTCCAGGAGAGCTTCACCGACCCGAGGAAGTTTGCCCAGAAGGCCCAAGAGTTATGGCTTGCACGATTCCCAGAGGACTCAGCATTCCAGCAGGTCATGAGGCACAGGCACGACCACACCAAGCCCACTCCTAGTGCTGCGGTAGAGCATCCGGCCCCTGCAGGGGCCCCTGAGCATAACCAAGGCCACAACATCCACTCCAGGCCTATGCTTTTACCTCCGGCACTGGGGAGCCAAGGATCGGAAGTGTCATCAACCCTGCTCATTTCAGGGAAATTACCAGGCTGGCTGCTGTTAATGGCTGCGGGGTCTGGCCAAGGAGACAGCCTCCTCTACCTGTGAGACTCAGTCAGCGTCAGGTGGTTCCTCGTTTTCACTGGAGCCCAGATCAGCATCATCCCAGCCATGACCATCAAGTCCAGGAACCAACCTCGTGGACCTCCCCTCCATGCGGCGAATGCAACAGCAATCCAGACGTATGGAGATGAGACAGACCACTTCCAGATTGGCCAACAAAATTTTGTGTGGAGGTTCATGGTCACGTCCCTCCTGACTGCCATCCTGGGTGCAGACTTCCTCCTCGTCCACTGGCTTCTGGTAGATATTCGAGCTAGGCTCCTGGAGGATGCCCGGACCTTCCAGGCCATTCACCTCGATGCCTCCCTCTCAGAGCAACCGCTGATGGCCAATATCAGCACACCCAGAAACGAGTTCCAGCAAATCCTGGACAAGTTCCCGACACTCCTTAAGCCACAGTTCTCCGCTGCCTCGCCGCGCCACAGGGTGTTCCACCACAACCCCACCCAGGGCCAACTGGTTTACACCAAGGCACCCTGAGGACATACCCAAGATGACCATCAGAGATAAATGATAAAGCATGCATTGATTTTTATAGATAGAAATTTTGTCTCTAGATGTAAGTTTTTACATGTGCCAATAACATTTTAAAAACACCTTTTCATCCCATGCATAATTAAAATGGTTGTTAGTTCATAACAGACGCCTGTCAATCTATGCCTCAAATACACCCAACAACCTGGCCTCCACAGGTGCCCATGGCAGCAAATTCCAGAGCTTCACAATATTCTGGCTGAAGAAATTCCTCCCCATTGAAACGGGTGCTCTTCAATCCTGAAGTTGTGTCCTTTTGTCTTCCACTCCCCTATCCTGGGAAACAAGTTCACCACATTTACTCTATTCAGGCCTTTCAACATTCATCTTGTTCCTGTGGTTCCCCCTCATTCTTCTTAAGTCCAAGGAGTCCAGTCCAAGAGCTGTCAGATATTCCTCATCTGCTAATCCCTTCATTCTAGGAATCATTCTTGTAAATCTTCTCTGAACTCTCCCCTATTCTTTCTGAAATAAGGAGCCCAAAACTGTGCCCTGAACTTTGTGAGACCTCTTTAGTGCCTTACACAGTAAATCCTCAACATCACATCCCGGGTCTTGTGTCCTATTCCCTCGATAGGGATGTCAACATTGCATTTGCCTTCTTCACCACTGACTCAACCTGAGGTGAACCTTTCTGGTATCCCAATTCCTTTTCCACCTCTGAATTCTGAATTTTGTTCCCCATCCGAAAAAAAGCCACCTTTTTATGTGCAACATTTTAGGATTTAAAAACAACGTCTGTTCTTGCAGAAAGTGTGTGAAGTTTTCCAACTGTGAGGCACAACCTTAGTTACTTTTCAAAGGGAGCTGGTTCCTTGCTGGATGTGTGTGGAGAATCTTTATTAAATGGCCCTTTTCTCATTTATTGTCATGAACGTAGGTCGGAGAATTTGTTTTTTTTGCAGTAACATCACAGATGGATAATTGTTTTAAATGACATTTTTAAAAATTAGTTTAAAAGAAGAGAAAATGATTTCATCAACACGGAGGCCCATGGATAGATTCTCGGAGGTGCTGACACCCAGGAATTTGTAGTTTTGATCGTTTCCACTGCTGCTCCCTCGATGAGGACTGGTTCGTATTTTCCAGATTTGCCTTTCCTGATGTCCACAATCTGTTCCTTAGTTTAGCTAACGTTGAGCACAAGGTTCTTCTTGTGGGAGCTGATCTGTCTCCCTCCTGTATGATTCCTCATTGCCATCTGTGATTCTGCTGACAACGTGGTGTCAGGCAAATTTGTAGATGGCATTGGAATTGTGTCCGGTCATGGGAGCAGAGAGCTTGGGGCTGTGGGGTAGCATGTATCTTGAGGAATTGATTCAGTCTTTCTCCCCCTCCACCTCGTGCTCTCCAATTTGGCTCCTATGCCTTGTGCCCTCTGTCTTGGCCCGTCTGCCTCCACCATCTGTTTGAAACCCCCTCTCTTTCACAGACTCGCCAACTTCTGCAGGGATTCTCTTTGGTACCATTAAGTTCCCCTTTTCAAAGCATGCATAAAAATTGTTTGGCTCCTCGAGTGATGAAGCAAGACGGACATTTCTGGAGTTCAGTCTCACCTTGACGAATGTAATGGTCTGCAATCACTCCCATAGCTGGTGAGTACCTGATCTCTTTCTCCAGCTTCCCTCAGAATTGCTTCTGTGCAACTGAGATAGCCTTCTGCAGGTCGTATGTGGACTTGGCAGAGAGAATTGGTTCACCAATCTTAAACGTCATTGACTTCACCCTCAGCAGGTTGAGAATATTTTGAATTATACTTGGCTCCTGGATGGGAAACTCTTGGGATGTGCACAGGGGTACACACTCATCCATGCAGGTGGAAAAAGAGGCATGGAAAAGGAGGTGTGGAAAAGGAGGTGGGGGGAAACAGAGTAGTAGAAAGAGAGGTAGGGGGAAAGAGAGGTAGGGGGAAGAGAGGTAGGGGGAAAGAGAGGTAGGAGGAAAGAGGTAGGGGGAAAGAGAGGTAGGGGGAAAGAGGTAGGGGGAAAGAGAGGTAGGGGAAAGAGAGGTAGGGGAAAGAGAGGTAGGGGAAAGAGAGGTAGGGGGAAAGAGGTAGGGGGAAAGAGAGGTAGGGGAAAGAGAGGTAGGGGAAAGAGAGGTAGGGGAAAGAGAGGTAGAGGGAATGAAACATAGGGGGAAAGAGAGGTAGAGAAAAGAGAGGTAGGGGAAGAGAGGTAGGGGAAAGAGAGGTAGGGGGAAAGAGAGGTAGAGGGAAAGAAACATAGGGGAAAGAGAGGTAGTGGGAAAGAGAGGTAGGGGAAAGAGAGGTAGGGGAAAGAGAGGTAGGGGAAAGAGAGGTAGGGGAAAGAGAGGTGGGGGGAAAGAGAGGTAGGCAGAAAGAGAGGTAGGGGAGAGATAGGAGGAAACAGGGGGGGGTGGAAATGCAGGGAAACAGATGTAGGGGAAAACAGAGTAGTAGAAACAAAGATGAAGAACAGAGAAGGGTGGGGTAAACAGAGTAGTAGAAACAAAGGTGTAGAACAGAGAAAGGTGGGGGGGCGGGCAACAGCAGTAGAAACAAAGGTGTAGAACAGAGAAGGGAAAATGGGTGGATACAGGGGGAACGCTGGGGGAAACAGAGGGGTGGGGGCAAGAGGGGGTGGGGATAGAGGGGGATGGGTGAAAGAGGGGTGTGGGGGAAAGAGGGGGGAAGAAAGAGGGGGAAGAGAGAGAGGGGGAAGAGAGGGGGAAGAGAGGGAGGGGAAGAAAGGGGGAAGAGAGGGGGGAAGAGAGAGAGGGAGAAGAGAGAGAGGGGGGAAGAGAGAGAGGGGGAAGAGAGAGAGGGAGGAAGAGAGAGAGGGGGAAGAGAGAAGGGGAAGAGAGAGGGGGGGAAGTGTGAGGAGGGAAAGAGTGAGGGGGGAAAGAGTGAGGGGGGAAAGAGAGAGGGGGAGGAAAGAGAGAGGGGGTGAAAGACAGAGGGGGAAGATAGAGGGGGAAAGAGAGAGGGGGAATGTGAGAGGGGGAAGAGAGGGGGAGAGGGGGGAAAGAGAGGGGGTGAACTATGAGGGGGGCAAGAGTGAGGGGGAAAGAGTGAGGGGGGAAAGAGCGAGGGGGAAAGAGTGAGGGGAAAAGAGTGAGGGGGAAAAAGTAAGGGGGGAAAGAGTGGAGGGGCGAAAGAGTGGGGGGTGAAAGACTGGGGGGTGAAAGAGTGGGGGGAAGAGTTGGGGGGAGGCGAAAGAGTGGGGGGGGGTGAAAGAGTCGGGGGGTGAAAGAGTGGGGTTGTGAAAGAGTGGGGGGAAAAAGATTGGGGGGCGAAAGAGTGGCAGGGCAAAAGAGTCAGAGGGGGCAAAAGAGTGGGGGTGTGAAAGAGTGGGGGGCAAAGGTGAGTGGGGGCTAAAGAGTGGGGGGGCAAACGAGTGCGGGGGCAAAAGAGTGGGGGGGCAAAAGAGTGGGGGGAAAAAGAGTGGGGGGTTGGACAGTTGTGGAAAACCCTCTGTTTCCCCACCTGGTTCTCCCCCTTGTTTCCCCACCTCGTTCCCCCTCGTTCCCCAACCTCATTCCCCCACCTCGTTCACCCACCTCAATCTCCCACCTCATTTCCCCACTTCGTTCCACCACCTCGTTCCCCCACCTCATTCCCCCACCTCGTTCCCCCACCTGTTTCCCCACTCCTTGTTCACCCTTGTTTCCACCCCTCTTGTTTCCACCTCTTTTATTTCCACCCCACTGTTTCCACCCCTCTGTTTCCACCCCTCTGTTTCTACCCCTCTGTTTCCCCCCTCTGTTTCCCCCTCTTGTTTCCACCCCTCTTGTTTCCACCCCTCTTGTTTCCCCCTCTTGTTTTGCCCCCTCTTGTTTCCCTCTCTTGATTCCCCCTCTTGCTTCCCCCCTCTGGCTTCCCCCCTCTTGCTTCCCCCTATTGTTTCCCCACTCTTGTTTCCCCCCTCTTGTTTCCACCCCTCTTGTTCCCCCCTCTGATGCCACCCCTCTGATTCCACCCCTCTGATTCCACCCCTCTGTTTCTACCCCTCTGTTTCCCCCCTCTGTTTCCCCCTCTTGCTTCCCCCCTCTGGTTTCCCCTCTCTTGCTTCCCCCTATTGTTTCCCCACTCTTGTTTCCCCCCTCTTGTTTCCACCCCTCTTGTTCCCCCCTCTTTTTCCACCCCTCTGTTTCCACCCATCAGTATCCATGCCTCCGTTTCGACCCTTCTGTTTCCAACCCTCTGTTTCCATTCCTCTGTATCCACCCTCTGTTTCCACCCCTCTGTTACCACCCCTGTTACCACCCCTCTGTTTCCTCCCCTCTGTTTACACCACTCTGTTTCCACCCCTGTTTCCACTCCTCTGTTTCCACCCCTTTGTTTCCACCCCTCTGTTTCCATCCTCTTTATCCAACTTATTTCCACATGTATTTCCACCACTCTGTATCCACTCCTCTGTATTCACCCCTCTGTTTCCACCCCTCTGTATCCACCCCTCTGATTCCACTACTCTGATTCCACCCCTCTGTTTCCACCCCTCTGTTTCCACCCCCCTGTATCCACCCCTCTGATTCCACCCCTCTGTTACCACCATTCTGTTTCCATCCCTCTTTTTTCCCACTCTTGTTTCCCCCTCTTGTTGGCCACCTCTTGTTTTCCCCCTCTTGTTTCCACCCCTCTTGTTTCCCCCTCTTGTTTTGGCCCCTCTTGTTTCCCCCTCTTGCTTCCCCCTCTTGTTTCCCCACTCTTGTTTCCCCCCTCTTGTTTCCACCCCTCTTGTTCCCCCCTCTTTTTCCACCCCTCTGTTTCCACCCCTCTGTATTCATGCCTCCGTTTCCACCCTTCTGTTTCCAACCCTCTGTTTCCATTCCTCTGTATCCACCCTCTGTTACCACCCCTTTGTTTCCACCCCTCTGTTTCCATCCTCTTTATCCAACTTATTTCCACATGTATTTCCACCACTCTGTATCCACTCCTCTGTATTAACCCCTCTGTTTCCAACCCTCTGTATCCACCCCTCTGATTCCACCACTCTGATTCCACCCCTCTGTTTCCACCCCTCTGTTTCCACCCCTCTGTATCCACCCTTCTGATTCCACCCCTCTGTTACTACCATTCTGTTTCCATCCCTCTTTTTTCCCCCTCTTGTTTCCCCCTCTTGTTGGCCACCTCTTGTTTTCCCCCTCTTGTTTCCACCCTCTTGTTTCACCCCTCTTGTTTCCCTACTCTTATTTCCACCCCTCTTGTTTCCACCCCTCTTGTTTCCCCCCTCTGTTTCCATCCCTCTATTTCCATGCCTCTGCTTCCACGCCTCTGTTTTCACCCCTTTGTTTCCCCCCTCTGTTTCCACTCCTCTGTTTCCACCCCTCAGTTTCCACCCCTCTGTATCCACGCCCCTGTATCCACGCCTCTGTATACAACCCTCTGTATCACCCCTCTGTAAAAACGACTCTGTTTCCACCCCTCTGTTTCCACCCCTCTGTATCCACGTCTCCATTTCCACCCTTCTGTTTCCAACCCACTGTTTCCATTCCTCTGTATCCACCCTATGTTTCCACCCCTCTGTTACCACCCCTGTTTCCACCCCTCTGTTTCCACCCCTCTGTTTACACCACTCTGTTTCCACCCCTGTTTTCACTCCTCTGTTTCCACCCCTCTGTTTCCACCCCTTTGTTTCCACCCCTCTGTTTCCATCCTCTTTATCCAACCTATTTCCACATGTATTTCCACCACTCTGTATCCACTCCTCTGTATTCACCCCTCTGTTTCCACCCCTCTGTTTCCACCCCTCTGTATCCACGCCTCCGTTTCCACCCTTCTGTTTCCAACCCTCTGTTCCATTTCTCTGTATCCACCCTCTGTTTCCACCCCTCTGTTACCACCCCTGTTTCCACCCCTCTGTTTCCACCCCTTTGTTTCCACCCCTCTGTTTCCATCCTCTTTATCCAACCTATTTCCACATGTATTTCCACCACTCTGTATCCACTCCTCTGTATTCACCCCTCTGTTTCCACCCCTCTGTTTCCACCCCTCTGATTCCACCCCTCTGTTTCCACTCCTCTGTATCCACGCCTCCGTTTCCACCCTTCTGTTTTCAACCCTCTGTTTCCATTCCTCTGTATCCACCCTCTGTTTCCACCCCTCTGTTACCACCCCTGTTTCCACCCCTCTGTTTCCACCCCTCTGTTTCCACCCCTCTGTTTCCACCCCTCTGATTCCACCCCTCTGTTTCCACCTCTCAGTTTCCACCCCTCTGTTTCCACCTCTCAGTTTCCACCCCTCTTGTTTCCCCCTCTTGTTGGCCACCTCTTGTTTTCCCCCTCTTGTTTCCACCCTCTTCTTTCCCCCCTCTTGTTCCCCCCTCTTGTTCCCCCACTCTTGTTTCCACCCCTCTTGTGTCCACCCCACTTTTTTCCACCCCTCTTGTTTCCCCCTCTTGTTTTTCCCCCTCTTGTTTCCACCCCTCTTGTTTCCCCCTTCTGTTTCCACCCCTCTGTTTCCATGCCTCTGCTTCCACGCCTCTGTTTCCACCCCTCTGTATCCATGCCTCTGTATCCACGCTCTGTATCCACGCCTCTGTATCCACGCCTCTGTATCCACGCCTCTGTATACAACCCTCTGTATCACCCCTCTGTAAAAACGACTCTGTTTCCACCCCTCTGTATCCACGCCTCTGTATCCATGCCTCTGTATCCACGCCTCTGTATCCACGCCTCTATATACAACCCTCTGTATCACCCCTCTGTAAAAAAGACTCTGTTTCCACCCCTCTGTTTCCACCCCTCTGTATCCACGCCTCCGTTTCTACCCTTCTGTTTCCAACCCTCTGTTTCCATTCCTCTGTATCCACCCCTCTGTATCCACCCCTCTGTATCTACCCCTCTGTATCCACCCTCTGTTTCCACCCCTCTGTTACCACCCCTCAGTTTCCACCCATGTTTCCACTCCTCTTGTTCCCCCTCTTGTTTTTCCCCCTTCTGTTTCCACCACTCTGTTAACACCCCTCTTGTTACGCCCTCTTGTCTCTCCCTCTTGTTTCCCACCTCTTGTTCACCCCCCTTGTTTCCTTTCTCTTATTTCCCCCCTCTTGTCTCCCCCTCTTGTTTCCCCCCTCTTGTTTTCACCGCTCTTGTTTCCACCGCTCTTGTTTCCACCCCTGGGTTTTCACCCATCTGTTTCTACCACTCTGTTTCCACTCCTCTTTATCCAACCTTCTATTTCCACCCTCTGTATCCACGCCTCTGTATACAACCCTCTGTATCACCCTTCTGTAAAAACAACTCTGTTTCCACCCCTCTATTTCCACCCCTCTGAATCCACGCCTCCGTTTCCACCCTTCTGTTTCCAACCCTCTGTTTCCATTCCTCTGTATCCACCCTCTGTTTCCACCCCTCTGTTACCACCCCTGTTTCCACCCCTCTGTTTCCACCCCTCTGTTTCCACCCCTCTGATTCCACCCCTCTGATTCCACCCCTCTGTTTCCCCCTCTTGTTTCCACCCTCTTCTTTCCACCCTCTTGTTCCCCCCCTCTTGTTCCCCCACTCTTGTTTCCACCCCTCTTGTTTCCACCCCACTTTTTTCTACCCCTCTTGTTTCCCCCTCTTGTTTTGCCCCCTCTTGTTTCCACCCCTCTGTATCCACGCCTCTGTATCCACGCCTCTGTATCCACGCCTCTGTATCCACGCCTCTGTATACAACCCTCTGTATCACCCCTCTGTAAAAACGACTCTGTTTCCACCCCTCTGTATCCACGCCTCTGTATCCATGCCTCTGTATCCACGTCTCTGTATCCACGCCTCTATATACAACCCTCTGTATCACCCCTCTGTAAAAAAGACTCTGTTTCCACCCCTCTGTATCCACGCCTCCGTTTCTACCCTTCTGTTTCCAACCCTCTGTTTCCATTCCTCTGTATCCACCCCTCTGTATCTACCCCTCTGTATCCACCCTCTAATTCCACCCCTCTGTTACCACCCCTCAGTTTTCTCCCCTGTTTCCACTCCTCTTGTTCCCCCTCTTGTTTTTCCCCCTTCTGTTTCCACCACTCTGTTAACACCCCTCTTGTTACACCCTCTTGTCTCCCCCTCTTGTTTCCCACCTCTTGTTCACCCCCCTTGTTTCCTTTCTCTTATTTCCCCCCTCTTGTTTCCCCCTCTTGTTTCCCCCTCTTGTTTCCCCCCTCTTGTTTTCACCGCTCTTGTTTCCACCGCTCTTGTTTCCACCCCTGGGTTTTCACCCATCTGTTTCTACCACTCTGTTTCCACTCCTCTTTATCCAACCTTCTATTTCCACCCCTCTGTATCTACCCCTCTGTATCCATCCCTCTGTATCCACCCCTCTGTATCCATCCCTCTGTATCCATGCCTCTGTATCCACGCCTCTGTATACAACCCTCTGTATCACCCTTCTGTAAAAACGACTCTGTTTCCACCCCTCTGTTTCCACCCCTCTGTATCCACGCCTCCGTTTCCACCCTTCTGTTTCCAACCCTCTGTTTCCATTCCTCTGTATCCACCCTCTGTTTCCACCCCTCTGTTACCTCCCCTGTTTCTAACCCTCTGTTTCCACCCCTCTGTTTCCACCCCTCTGATTCCACCCCTCTGATTCCACCCCTCTGTTTCCACCTCTCAGTTTCCACCCCTCTGTTTCCACCTCTCAGTTTCCACCCCTCTTGTTTCCCCCTCTTGTTCCCCCACTCTTGTTTCCACCCCTCTTGTTTCCACCCCTCTTTTTTCCACCCCTCTTGTTTCCCCCTCTTGTATTTCCCCCTCTTGTTTCCACCCCTCTTGTTCCCCCCCTCTGTTTCAACCCCTCTGTTTCCATGCCTCTGCTTCCACGCCTCTGTTTTCACCCCTCTGTTTCCACCCCTCTGATTCCACCCCTCTGATTCCACCCCTCTGTTTCCACCTCTCAGTTTCCACCCCTCTGTTTCCACCTCTCAGTTTCCACCCCTCTTGTTTCCCCCTCTTGTTTCCACCTCTTGTTTCCCCCTCTTGTTCCCCCACTCTTGTTTCCACCCCTCTTGTTTCCACCCCTCTTTTTTCCACCCCTCTTGTTTCCACCCCTCTTGTTTCCCCCTCTTGTTTTTCCCCCTCTTGTTTCCACCCCTCTTGTTTCCCCCCTCTGTTTCCACCCCTCTGTTTCCATGCCTCTGCTTCCACGCCTCTGTTTTCACCCCTCTGTTTCCCCCCTCTGTTTCCACTCCTCTGCTTCCACCCCTTAGTTTCCACCCCTCTGTTTCCACCCCTCTGTATCCACGCCTCCGTTTCTACCCTTCTGTTTCCAATCCTCTGTTTCCATTCCTCTGTATCCACCCCTCTGTATCCACCCCTCTGTATCTACCCCTCTGTATCCACCCTCTGTTTCCACCCCTCTGTTACCACCCCTCAGTTTCCACCCCTGTTTCCACTCCTCTTGTTCCCCCTCTTGTTTTCCCCCTTCTGTTTCCACCACTCTGTTAACACCCATCTTGTTACGCCCTCTTGTCTCCCCCTCTCGTTTCCTACCTCTTGTTCACCCCCCTTGTTTCTTTCTCTTATTTCCCCCCTCTTGTTTCCCCCCTCTTGTTTCCACCGCTCTTGTTTCCACCGCTCTTGTTTCCACCGCTCTTGTTTCCACCCCTGGGTTTTCACCCATCTGTTTCTACCACTCTGTTTCCACTCCTCTTTATCCAACCTTCTATTTCCATCCCTCTGTATCCATGCCTCTGTATCCACGCCTCTGTATACAACCCTCTGTATCACCCTTCTGTAAAAACGACTCTGTTTCCACCCCTCTGTTTCCACCCCTCTGTATCCACGCCTCCGTTTCCACCCTTCTGTTTCCAACCCTCTGTTTCCATTCCTCTGTATCCACCCTCTGTTTCCACCCCTCTGTTACCACCCCTGTTTCCACCCATCTGTTTCCACCCCTCTGATTCCACCCCTCTGATTCCACCCCTGTTTCCTCCTCTTGTTTCCACCCTCTTCTTTCCCCCCTCTTGTTCCCCCCTCTTGTTCCCCCACTCTTGTTTCCACCCCTCTTGTTTCCACCCCTCTTGTTTCCACCCCATTTTTTTCCACCCGTCTTGTTTCCCCCTCTTGTTTTGCCCCCTCTTGTTTCCACCCCTCTTGTTTCCCCCCTCTGTTTCCACCCCTCTGTATCCACGCCTCTGTATCCACGCCTCTGTATCCACGCCTCTGTATCCACGCCTCTGTATACAACCCTCTGTGTCACCCCTCTGTAAAAACGACTCTGTTTCCACCCCTCTGTATCCACGCATCTGTATCCATGCCTCTGTATCCACGTCTCTGCATCCACGCCTCTATATACAACCCTCAGTATCACCCCTCTGTAAAAAAGACTCTGTTTCCACCCCTCTATATCCACGCCTCCGTTTCTATCCTTCTGTTTCCAACCCTCTGTTTCCATTCCTCTGTATCTACCCCTCTGTATCCACCCTCTATTTCCACCCCTCTGTTACCACACCTCAGTTTTCACCCCTGTTTCCACTCCTCTTGTTCCCCCTCTTGTTTTTCCCCCTTCTGTTTCCACCACTCTGTTAACACCCCTCTTGTTACACCCTCTTGTCTCCCCCTCTTGTTTCCCACCTCTTGTTCAACCCCCTTGTTTCCTTTCTCTTATTTCCCCCCTCTTGTTTCCCCCTCTTGTTTCCCCCCTCTTGTATTCACCGCTCTTGTTTCCACCGCTCTTGTTTCCACCCCTGGGTTTTCACCCATCTGTTTCTACCACTCTGTTTCCACTCCTCTTTATCCAACCTTCTATTTCCACCCCTCTGTATCCACCCCTCTGTATCCATCCCTCCATATCAATCCCTCTGTATCCATCCCTCTGTATACATGCCTCTGTATCCACGCCTCTGTATACAACCTTCTGTATCACCCTTCTGTAAAAACGACTCTGTTTCCACCCCTCTGTTTCCACCCATCTGTATCCATGCCTCCGTTTCCACCCTTCTGTTTCCAACCCTCTGTTTCCATTCCTCTGTATCCACCCTCTGTTTCCACCCCTCTGTTACCACCTCTGTTTCCAACCCTCTGTTTCCACCCCTCTGATTCCACCCCTCTGATTCCACCCCTCTGTTTCCACCTCTCAGTTTCCACCCCTCTTGTTTCCCCCTCTTGTTTCCACCCTCTTGTTTCCCCCTCTTGTTCCCCCACTCTTGTTTCCACCCCTCTTGTTTCCACCCCTCTTTTTTCCACCCCTCTTGTTTCCCCCTCTTGTTTTTCCCCCTCTTGTTTCCACCCCTCTTGTTTCCCCCCTCTGATTCCCCCCTCTGTTTCAACTCCTCTGCTTCCACCCCTCAGTTTCTACCCCTCTGTATCCACACCTCTGTATCCATGCCTCTGTATCCACGCCTCTGTATCCACACCTCTGAATCCATGCCTCTGTATCCACGTCTCTGTATCCACGCCTCTGTATACAACCTTCTGTATCACCCCTCTGTAAAAACGACTCTGTTTCCACCTTCTGTATCCACGCCTCTGTATCCATGCTTCTGTATCCACGCCTCTGTATCCACGCCTCTGTATACATCCCTCTGTATCACCCCTCTGTAAAAACGACTCTGTTTCCACCCCTCTGTTTCCACCCCTCTGTATGTACACCTCTGTATCCAAGCCTCTGTATACAACCCTCTGTATCACCACTCTGTAAAAACGACTCTGTTTCCACCCCTCTGTATCCACCCTCTATTTCCATCCCTCTGTTACCACCTCTCTGTTTCCACCCCTCTGTTTCCACCCCTCTGTATTCCACCCCTCTGATTCCACCCCTCTGTTTCCATTTCTCAGTTTCCACCCCTCTGTTTCCACCTCTCAGTTTCCACCCCTCTTGTTTCTCCCCTCTGTTTCCACCCCTCTGTTTCCATGCCTCTGCTTCCATGCCTCTGTTTTCACTCCTCTGTTTCCACGCCTCTGTATCCACGCCTCTGTATCCATGCCTCTGTATCCACGCCTCTGTATCTACGTCTCTATATACAACCTTCTGTAAAAAGACTCTGTTCCACCCCTCTGTTTCCACCCCTCTGTATCCACACCTCCGTTTCCACCCTTCTGTTTCCAACCCTCTGTTTCCATTCCTCTGTATCCACCCCTCTGTATCCACCCCTCTGTATCTACCCCTCTGTATCCACCCTCTATTTCCACCCCTCTGTTACCACCCCTCAGTTTCCACCCCTGTTTCCACTCCTCTTGTTCCCCCTCTTGTTTTTCCCCCTTCTGTTTCCACCACTCTGTTAACACCCCTCTTGTTACACCCTCTTGTCTCCCCCTCTTGTTTCCCACCTCTTGTTCAACACCCTTGTTTCCTTTCTTTTATTTCCCCCCTCTTGTTTCCCCCTCTTGTTTCCCCCCTCTTGTTTTCACCGCTCTTGTTTCCACCGCTCTTGTTTCCACCCCTGGGTTTTCACCCATCTGTTTCTACCACTCTGTTTCCACTCCTCTTTATCCAACCTTCTATTTCCACCCCTCTGTATCCACCCCTCTGTATCCATCCCTCCATATACACCCCTCTGTATCCATCCCTCTGTATCCATGCCTCTGTATCCACGCCTCTGTATACAACCCTCTGTATCACCCTTCTGTAAAAACGACTCTGTTTCCACCCCTCTGTTTCCACCCATCTGTATCCACGCCTCCGTTTCCACCCTTCTGTTTCCAACCCTCTGTTTCCATTCCTCTGTATCCACCCTCTGTTTCCACCCCTCTGTTACCACCTCTGTTTCCAACCCTCTGTTTCCACCCCTCTGATTCCACACCTCTGATTCCACCCCTCTGTTTCCACCTCTCAGTTTCCACCCCTCTTGTTTCCCCCTCTTGTTTCCACCCTCTTGTTTCCCCCTCTTGTTCCCCCACTCTTGTTTCCACCCCTCTTGTTTCCACCCCTCTTTTTTCCACCCCTCTTGTTTCCCCCTCTTGTTTCCCCCTCTTGTTTTTCCCCCTCTTGTTTCCACCCCTCTTGTTTCCCCCCTCTGTTTCCACCCCTCTGTTTCCATGCCTCTGCTCCCATGCCTCTGTTTTCACCCCTCTGTTTCCCCCCTCTGTTTCAACTCCTCTGCTTCCACCCCTCAGTTTCTACCCCTCTGTATCCACACCTCTGTATCCATGACTCTGTATCCACACCTCTGAATCCATGCCTCTGTATCCACGCCTCTGTATCCACGCCTCTGTATACAACCCTCTGTATCACCCCTCTGTAAAAACGACTCTGTTTCCACCCCTCTGTATCCACCCTCTGTTTCCATCCCTCTGTTACCACCTCTCTGTTTCCACCCCTCTGTTTCCACCCCTCTGTATTCCACCCCTCTGATTCCACCCCTCTGTTTCCACCTCTCAGTTTCCACCCCTCTGTTTCCACCTCTCAGTTTCCACCCCTCTTGTTTCTCCCCTCTGTTTCCACCCCTCTGTTTCCATGCCTCTGCTTCCACGCCTCTGTTTTCACTCCTCTGTTTCCACGCCTCTGTATCCACGCCTCTGTATCCATGCCTCTGTATCCACGCCTCTGTATCTACGTCTCTATATACAACCTTCTGTAAAAAGACTCTGTTCCACCCCTCTGTTTCCACCCCTCTGTATCCACACCTCCGTTTCCACCCTTCTGTTTCCAACCCTCTGTTTCCATTCCTCTGTATCCACCCCTCTGTATCCACCCCTCTGTATCTACCCCTCTGTATCCACCCTCTATTTCCACCCCTCTGTTACCACCCCTCAGTTTCCACCCCTGTTTCCACTCCTCTTGTTCCCCCTCTTGTTTTTCCCCCTTCTGTTTCCACCACTCTGTTAACACCCCTCTTGTTACACCCTCTTGTCTCCCCCTCTTGTTTCCCACCTCTTGTTCAACCCCCTTGTTTCCTTTCTCTTATTTCCCCCCTCTTGTTTCCCCCTCTTGTTTCCCCCCTCTTGTTTTCACCGCTCTTGTTTCCACCGCTCTTGTTTCCACCCCTGGGTTTTCACCCATCTGTTTCTACCACTCTGTTTCCATTCCTCTTTATCCAACCTTCTATTTCCACCCCTCTGTATCCACCCCTCTGTATCCATCCCTCCATATACACCCCTCTGTATCCATCCCTCTGTATCCATGCCTCTGTATCCATGCCTCTGTATACAACCCTCTGTATCACCCTTCTGTAAAAACGACTCTGTTTCCACCCCTCTGTTTCCACCCATCTGTATCCACGCCTCCGTTTCCACCCTTCTGTTTCCAACCCTCTGTTTCCATTCCTCTGTATCCACCCTCTGTTTCCACCCCTCTGTTACCACCTCTGTTTCCAACCCTCTGTTTCCACCCCTCTGATTCCACCCCTCTGATTCCACCCCTCTGTTTCCACCTCTCAGTTTCCTCCCCTCTTGTTTCCCCCTCTTGTTTCCACCCTCTTGTTTCCCCCTCTTGTTCCCCCACTCTTGTTTCCACCCCTCTTGTTTCCACCCCTCTTTTTTCCACCCCTCTTATTTCCCCCTCTTGTTTTTCCCCCTCTTGTTTCCACCCCTCTTGTTTCCCCCCTCTGTTTCCACCCCTCTGTTTCCATGCCTCTGCTCCCACGCCTCTGTTTTCACCCCTCTGTATCCCCCCTCTGTTTCAACTCCTCTGCTTCCACCCCTCAGTTTCTACCCCTCTGTATCCACACCTCTGTATCCATGCCTCTGTATCCACGCCTCTGTATCCACACCTCTGAATCCATGCCTCTGTATCCACGCCTCTGTATCCACTCCTCTGTATACAACCTTCTGTATCACCCCTCTGTAAAAACGACTCTGTTTCCACCCCTCTGTATCCACCCTCTGTTTCCATCCCTCTGTTACCACCTCTCTGTTTCCACCCCTCTGTTTCCACCCCTCTGTATTCCACCCCTCTGATTCCACCCCTCTGTTTCCACCTCTCAGTTTCCACCCCTCTATTTCCACCTCTCAGTTTCCACCCCTCTTGTTTCTCCCCTCTGTTTCCACCCCTCTGTTTCCATGCCTCTGCTTCCACGCCTCTGTTTTCACTCCTCTGTTTCCACGCCTCTGTATCCACGCCTCTGTATCCATGCCTCTGTATCCACGCCTCTGTATCTACGTCTCTATATACAACCTTCTGTAAAAAGACTCTGTTCCACCCCTCTGTTTCCACCCCTCTGTATCCACACCTCCGTTTCCACCCTTCTGTTTCCAACCCTCTGTTTCCATTCCTCTGTATCCACCCCTCTGTATCCACCCCTCTGTATCTACCCCTCTGTATCCACCCTCTATTTCCACCCCTCTGTTACCACCCCTCAGTTTCCACCCCTGTTTCCACTCCTCTTGTTCCCCCTCTTGTTTTTCCCCCTTCTGTTTCCACCACTCTGTTAACACCCCTCTTGTTACACCCTCTTGTCTCCCCCTCTTGTTTCCCACCTCTTGTTCAACCCCCTTGTTTCCTTTCTCTTATTTCCCCCCTCTTGTTTCCCCCTCTTGTTTCCCCCCTCTTGTTTTCACCGCTCTTGTTTCCACCGCTCTTGTTTCCACCCCTGGGTTTTCACCCATCTGTTTCTACCACTCTGTTTCCACTCCTCTTTATCCAACCTTCTATTTCCACCCCTCTGTATCCACCCCTCTGTATCCATCCCTCCATATCCACCCCTCTGTATCCATCCCTCTGTATCCATGCCTCTGTATCCACGCCTCTGTATACAACCCTCTGTATCACCCTTCTGTAAAAACGACTCTGTTTCCACCCCTCTGTTTCCACCCATCTGTATCCACGCCTCCGTTTCCACCCTTCTGTTTCCAACCCTCAGTTTCCATTCCTCTGTATCCACCCTCTGTTTCCACCCCTCTGTTACCACCTCTGTTTCCAACCCTCTGTTTCCACCCCTCTGATTCCACCCCTCTGATTCCACCCCTCTGTTTCCACCTCTCAGTTTCCTCCCCTCTTGTTTCCCCCTCTTGTTTCCACCCTCTTGTTTCCCCCTCTTGTTCCCCCACTCTTGTTTCCACCCCTCTTGTTTCCACCCCTCTTTTTTCCACCCCTCTTATTTCCCCCTCTTGTTTTTCCCCCTCTTGTTTCCACCCCTCTTGTTTCCCCCCTCTGTTTCCACCCCTCTGTTTCCATGCCTCTGCTCCCACGCCTCTGTTTTCACCCCTCTGTATCCCCCCTCTGTTTCAACTCCTCTGCTTCCACCCCTCAGTTTCTACCCCTCTGTATCCACACCTCTGTATCCATGCCTCTGTATCCACGCCTCTGTATCCACACCTCTGAATCCATGCCTCTGTATCCACGCCTCTGTATCCACTCCTCTGTATACAACCTTCTGTATCACCCCTCTGTAAAAACGACTCTGTTTCCACCCCTCTGTATCCACCCTCTGTTTCCATCCCTCTGTTACCACCTCTCTGTTTCCACCCCTCTGTTTCCACCCCTCTGTATTCCACCCCTCTGATTCCACCCCTCTGTTTCCACCTCTCAGTTTCCACCCCTCTGTTTCCACCTCTCAGTTTCCACCCCTCTTGTTTCTCCCCTCTGTTTCCACCCCTCTGTTTCCATGCCTCTGCTTCCACGCCTCTGTTTTCACTCCTCTGTTTCCACGCCTCTGTATCCACGCCTCTGTATCCATGCCTCTGTATCCACGCCTCTGTATCTACGTCTCTATATACAACCTTCTGTAAAAAGACTCTGTTCCACCCCTCTGTTTCCACCCCTCTGTATCCACACCTCCGTTTCCACCCTTCTGTTTCCAACCCTCTGTTTCCATTCCTCTGTATCCACCCCTCTGTATCCACCCCTCTGTATCTACCCCTCTGTATCCACCCTCTATTTCCACCCCTCTGTTACCACCCCTCAGTTTCCACCCCTGTTTCCACTCCTCTTGTTCCCCCTCTTGTTTTTCCCCCTTCTGTTTCCACCACTCTGTTAACACCCCTCTTGTTACACCCTCTTGTCTCCCCCTCTTGTTTCCCACCTCTTGTTCAACCCCCTTGTTTCCTTTCTCTTATTTCCCCCCTCTTGTTTCCCCCTCTTGTTTCCCCCCTCTTGTTTTCACCGCTCTTGTTTCCACCGCTCTTGTTTCCACCCCTGGGTTTTCACCCATCTGTTTCTACCACTCTGTTTCCACTCCTCTTTATCCAACCTTCTATTTCCACCCCTCTGTATCCACCCCTCTGTATCCATCCCTCCATATCCACCCCTCTGTATCCATCCCTCTGTATCCATGCCTCTGTATCCACGCCTCTGTATACAACCCTCTGTATCACCCTTCTGTAAAAACGACTCTGTTTCCACCCCTCTGTTTCCACCCATCTGTATCCACGCCTCCGTTTCCACCCTTCTGTTTCCAACCCTCAGTTTCCATTCCTCTGTATCCACACCTCCGTTTCCACCCTTCTGTTTCCAACCCTCTGTTTCCATTCCTCTGTATCCACCCTCTGTTTCCACCCCTCTGTTACCACCTCTGTTTCCAACCCTCTGTTTCCACCCCTCTGATTCCACCCCTCTGTTTCCACATCTCAGTTTTCACCCCTCTTGTTTCCCCCTCTTGTTTCCACCCTCTTGTTTCCCCCTCTTGTTCCCCCACTCTTGTTTCCACCCCTCTTGTTTCCACCCCTCTTTTTTCCACCCCTCTTGTTTCCCCCTCTTGTTTTTCCCCCTCTTGTTTCCACCCCTCTTGTTTCCCCCCTCTGTTTCCACCCCTCTGTTTCCATGCCTCTGCTCCCACGCCTCTGTTTTCACCCCTCTGTTTCCCCCCTCTGTTTCAACTCCTCTGCTTCCACCCCTCAGTTTCCACCCCTCTGTATCCACACCTCTGTATCCATGCCTCTGTATCCACGCCTCTGTATCCACACCTCTGAATCCATGCCTCTGTATCCACGCCTCTGTATCCACGCCTCTGTATACAACCTTCTGTATCACCCCTCTGTAAAAACGACTCTGTTTCCACCCTCTGTATCCACGCCTCTGTATCCATGCCTCTGTATCCACGCCTTTGTATACATCCCTCTGTATCACCCCTCTGTAAAAACGACTCTGTTTCCACCCCTCTGTTTCCACCCCTCTGTATGCACACCTCTGTATCCAAGCCTCTGTATACAACCCTCTGTATCACCACTCTGTAAAAACGACTCTGTTTCCACCCCTCTGTATCCACCCTCTGTTTCCATCCCTCTGTTACCACCTCTCTGTTTCCACCCCTCTGTTTCCACCCCTCTGTATTCCACCCCTCTGATTCCACCCCTCAGTTTCCACCTCTCAGTTTCCACCCCTCTGTTTCCACCTCTCAGTTTCCACCCCTCTTGTTTCTCCCCTCTGTTTCCACCCCTCTGTTTCCATGCCTCTGCTTTCATGCCTCTGTTTTCACCTCTCTGTTTCCACGCCTCTGTATCCACGCCTCTGTATCCATGCCTCTGTATCCACGCCTCTGTATCTACGTCTCTATATACAACCTTCTGTAAAAAGACTCTGTTCCACCCCTCTGTTTCCACCCCTCTGTATCCACACCTCCGTTTCCACCCTTCTGTTTCCAACCCTCTGTTTCCATTCCTCTGTATCCACCCCTCTGTATCCACTCCTCTGTATCTACCCCTCTGTATCCACCCTCTGTTTCCACCACTCTGTTACCACCCCTCAGATTCCACCCCTGTTTCCACTCCTCTTGTTCCCCCTCTTGTTTTTCCCCCTTCTGTTTCCACCACTCTGTTAACACCCCTCTTGTTACACCCTCTTGTTTCCCCCTCTTGTTTCCCACCTCTTGTTCACCCCCCTTGTTTCCTCTCTCTTATTTCCCCCCTCTTGTTTCCCCCTCTTGTTTCCACCGCTCTTGTTTCCACCCCTGGGTTTTCACCCATCTGTTTCTACCACCCTGTTTCCACTTCTCTTTATCCATCCTTCTATTTCCACCCCTCTGTATCCAGGCCTCTGTATCCACGCCTCTGTATACAACCCTCTGTATCACCCCTCTGTAAAAAAGACTGTTTCCACCCCTCAGTTTCCACCCCTCTGTATCCATGCCTCTGTATCCACGCCTCTATATACAACCCTCTGTATCACCCCTCTGTAAAAACGACTCTGTTTCCACCCCTCTGTATCCACCCTCTGTTTCCATCCCTCTGTTACCACCTCTCTGTTTCCACCCCTCTGTTTCCACCCCTCTGTATTCTACCCCTCTGATTCCACCCCTCTGTTTCCACCTCTCAGTTTCCACCCCTCTGTTTCCACCTCTCAGTTTCCACCCCTCTTGTTTCTCCCCTCTGTTTCCACCCCTCTGTTTCCATGCCTCTGCTTCCACGCCTCTGTTTTCACTCCTCTGTTTCCACGCCTCAGTATCCACGCCTCTGTATCCATGCCTCTGTATCCACGCCTCTGTATCTACGTCTCTATATACAACCTTCTGTAAAAAGACTCTGTTCCACCCCTCTGTTTCCACCCCTCTGTATCCACACCTCCGTTTCCACCCTTCTGTTTCCAACCCTCTGTTTCCATTCCTCTGTATCCACCCCTCTGTATCCACCCCTCTGTATCTACCCCTCTGTATCCACCCTCTATTTCCACCCCTCTGTTACCACCCCTCAGTTTCCACCCCTGTTTCCACTCCTCTTGTTCCCCCTCTTGTTTTTCCCCCTCTTGTTTCCACCCCTCTTGTTTCTCCCCTCTGTTTCCACGCCTCTGTTTCCATGCCTCTGCTCCCACGCCTCTGTTTTCACCCCTCTGTTTCCCCCTTCTGTTTCAACTCCTCTGCTTCCACCCCTCAGTTTCTACCCCTCTGTATCCACACCTCTGTATCCATGCCTCTGTATCCACGCCTCTGTATCCACACCTCTGAATCCATGCCTCTGTATCCACGCCTCTGTATCCACGCCTCTGTATACATCCCTCTGTATCACCCCTCTGTAAAAACGACTCTGTTTCCACCCCTCTGTTTCCACCCCTCTGTATGCACACCTCTGTATCCAAGCCTCTGTATACAACCCTCTGTATTACCACTCTGTAAAAACGACTCTGTTTCCACCCCTCTGTATCCACCCTCTGTTTCCATCCCTCTGTTACCACCTCTCTGTTTCCACCCCTCTGTTTCCACCCCTCTGTATTCCACCCCTCTGATTCCACCCCTCTGTTTCCACCTCTCAGTTTCCACCCCTCTGTTTCCATGCCTCTGCTTCCACGCCTCTGTTTTCACTCCTCTGTTTCCACGCCTCTGTATCCACGCCTCTGTATCCATGCCTCTGTATCCACACCTCTGTATCTACGTCTCTATATACAACCTTCTGTAAAAAGACTCTGTTCCACCCCTCTGTTTCCACCCCTCTGTATCCACACCTCCGTTTCCACCCTTCTGTTTCCAACCCTCTGTTTCCATTCCTCTGTATCCACCCCTCTGTATCCACCCCTCTGTATCTACCCCTCTGTATCCACCCTCTATTTCCACCCCTCTGTAACCACCCCTCAGTTTCCATCCCTGTTTCCACTCCTCTTGTTCCCCCTCTTGTTTTTCCCCTTCTGTTTCCACCACTCTGTTAACACCCCTCTTGTTACACCCTCTTGTTTCCCCCTCTTGTTTCCCACCTCTTGTTCACCCCCCTTGTTTCCTCTCTCTTATTTCCCCCCTCTTGTTTCCCCCTCTTGTTTCCCCCCTCTTGTTTCCACCGCTCTTGTTTCCATCCCTGGGTTTTCACCCATCTGTTTCTACCACCCTGTTTCCACTTCTCTTTATCCAACCTTCTATTTCCACCCCTCTGTATCCAGGCCTCTGTATCCACCCCTCTGTATCTACCCCTCTGTATCCACCCTCTGTTTCCACCCCTCTGTTACCACCCCTCAGTTTCCACCCCTGTTTCCACTCCTCTTGTTCCCCCTCTTGTTTTTCCCCCTTCTGTTTCCACCACTCTGTTAACACCCCTCTTGTTACACCCTCTTGTTTCCCCCTCTTGTTTCCCACCTCTTGTTCACCCCCCTTGTTTCCTCTCTCTTATTTCCCCCCTCTTGTTTCCCCCTCTTGTTTCCCCCCTCTTGTTTCCACTGCTCTTGTTTCCACCCCTGGGCTTTCACCCATCTGTTTCTACCACCCTGTTTCCACTTCTCTTTATCCATCCTTCTATTTCCACCCCTCTGTATCCAGGCCTCTGTTTCAACGCCTCTGTATACAACCCTCTGTATCACCCCTCTGTAAAAAAGACTGTTTCCACCCCTCAGTTTCCACCCCTCTGTATCCATGCCTCTGTATCCACGCCTCTATATACAACCCTCTCTATCACCCCTCTGTAAAAACGACTCTGTTTCCACCCCTCTGTATCCACCCTCTGTTTCCATCCGTCTGTTACCACCTCTCTGTTTCCACCCCTCTGTTTCCACACCTCTGTATTCTACCCCTCTGATTCCACCCCTCTGTTTCCACCTCTCAGTTTCCACCCCTCTGTTTCCACCTCTCAGTTTCCACCCCTCTTGTTTCTCCCCTCTGTTTCCACCCCTCTGTTTCCATGCCTCTGCTTCCACGCCTCTGTTGTCACTCCTCTGTTTCCACGCCTCTGTATCCACGCCTCTGTATCCATGCCTCTGTATCCACGCCTCTGTATCTACGTCTCTATATACAACCTTCTGTAAAAAGACTCTGTTCCACCCCTCTGTTTCCACCCCTCTGTATCCACACCTCCGTTTCCACCCTTCTGTTTCCAACCCTCTGTTTCCATTCCTCTGTATCCACCCCTCTGTATCCACCCCTCTGTATCTACCCCTCTGTATCCACCCTCTATTTCCACCCCTCTGTTACCACCCCTCAGTTTCCATCCCTGTTTCCACTCCTCTTGTTCCCCCTCTTGTTTTTCCCCCTTCTGTTTCCACCACTCTGTTAACACCCCTCTTGTTACACCCTCTTGTTTCCCCCTCTTGTTTCCCACCTCTTGTTCACCCCCCTTGTTTCCTCTCTCTTATTTCCCCCCTCTTGTTTCCCCCTCTTGTTTCCCCCCTCTTGTTTCCACCGCTCTTGTTTCCATCCCTGGGTTTTCACCCATCTGTTTCTACCACCCTGTTTCCACTTCTCTTTATCCAACCTTCTATTTCCACCCCTCTGTATCCAGGCCTCTGTATCCAGGCCTCTGTATCCACGCCTCTGTATACAACCCTCTGTATCACCCCTCTGTAAAAAAGACTGTATCCACCCCTCAGTTTCCACCCCTCTGTATCCATGCCTCTGTATCCACGCCTCTGTATCCACGCCTCTGTATCCACGCCTCTGTATCCACACCTCTATATACAACCCTCTCTATCACCCCTCTGTAAAAAAGACTTTCCACCCCTCAGTTTCCACCCCTCTGTATCCACGCCTCCATTTCCACCGTTCTGTTTCCAACCCTCTGTTTCCATTCCTCTGTATCCAACCCTCTGTATCCACCCCTCTGTATATACCCCTCTGTATCCACCCTCTGTTTCCACCCCTCTGTTGCCACCCCTCAGTTTCCACTCCTGTTTCCACTCCTCTTGTTCCCCCTCTTGTTTTTCCCCCTTCTGTTTCCACCACTCTGTTAACACCCCTCTTGTTACACCCTCTTGTCTCCCCCTCTTGTTTCCCACCTCTTGTTCACCCCCCTTGTTTCCTCTCTCTTATTTCCCCCCTCTTGTTTCCCCCTCTTGTTTCCCCCCTCTTGTTTCCACCGCTCTTGTTTCCACCCCTGGGTTATCACCCATCTGTTTCTACTACTCTGTTTCCACTCCACTTTATCCAACCTTCTATTTCCACCCCTCTGTATCCACCCCTCTGTAAAAACGACTCTGTTTCCACCCCTCTGTATCCACGCCTCTGTATCCACGCCTCTGTATCTACACCTCTATATACAACCCTCTGTATTACCCCTCTGTAAAAAAGACTCTCTTTCCACCCCTCTGTTTCCACCCCTCTGTTTCCACCCCTCTGTATCCACACCTCCGTTTCTACCCTTCTGTTTCCAACCCTCTGTTTCATTCCTCTGTATCCACCCCTCTTTATCCACCCCTCTGTATCTACCCCTCTGTATCCACCCTCTGTTTCCACCCCTCTGTTACCACCCCTCATTTTCCACCCCTGTTTCCACTCCTCTTGTTCCCCCTCTTGTTTTTCCCCTTCTGTTTCCACCACTCTGTTAACACCACTCTTGTTACACCCGCTTGTTTCTCACCTCTTGTTCACCCCCCTTGTTTCCTCTCTCTTATTTCCCCCCTCTTGTTTCCCCCTCTTGTTTCCACCGCTCTTGATTCCACCCTTGGGTTTTCACCCATCTGTTTCTACCACTCTGTTTCCACTCCTTTTTATCCAACCTTCTATTTCTACCCCTCTGTATCTACCCCTCTGTATCCACCCTCTGTTTCCACCCCTCTGTTACCACCCCTCAGTTTCCACCCCTGTTTCCACTCCTCTTGTTCCCCCTCTTGTTTTTCCCTTCTGTTTCCACCACTCTGTTAACACCCCTCTTGTTTCCACCACTCTTGTTTCCACCCTTGGGTTTTCACCCATCTGTTTCTACCACTCTGTTTCCACTCCTTTTTATCCAACCTTCTATTTCCACCCCTCTGTATCCACGCCTCTGTATCCACGCCTCTGTATCCATGCCTCTGTATCCACACCTCTTTACACAACCCTCTGTATCACCCATCTGTAAAAACCACTCTGTTTACACCCCTCTGTATCCACGCCTCTGTATCCATGCCTCTGTATCCACGCCTCTGTATCCACGCCTTTATATACACCCCTCTGTATCACCCCTCTGTAAAAACCACTCTGTTTCCACCCCTCTGTATCCACGCCTCTGTATCCATGCCTCTGTATCCACGCCTCTGTATCCATGCCTCTGTATCCACGCCTCTATATTCAACCCTCTGTATCACCCCTCTGTAAAAAGACTGTTTCCACCCCTCTGATTCCACCCCTCTGTATCCATGCCTCTGTATCCACGCCTCTGTATCCACGCCTCTATATACAACCCTCTGTATCACCCCTCTGTAAAAAGGACTGTTTCCACCCCTCAGTTTCTACCCCTCTGTATCCACGCCTCTGTTTCCACCCTTCTGTTTCCAACCCTCTGTTTCCATTCCTCTGTATCCACCCCTCTGTATCCACCCCTCTGTATCCACCCCTCTGTATCTACCCCTCTCTATCCACCCTCTGTTTCCACCCCTCTGTTACCACCCCTTAGTTTCCACCCCTGTTTCCATTCCTCTTGTTCCCCCCTCTTGTTTTTCCCCCTTCTGTTTCCACCACTCTGTTATCACCCCTCTTGTTACACCCTCTTGTCTCCCCCTCTTGTTTCCCACCTCTTGTTCACCCCCTTTGTTTCCTCTGTCTTATTGCCCCCCTCTTGTTTCCCCCTCTTGTTTCCCCCTCTTGTTTCCCCCCTCTTGTTTCCACCGCTCTTGTTTCCACCCCTGGGTTTTCACCCATCTGTTTATACCACTCTGTTTCCACTCCTCTTTATCCAACCTTCTATTTCCACCCCTCTGTATCCACCCCTCTCTATCGAACCCCTCTGTATCCACCCCTCTGATTCCACCCCTCTGATTCCACCCATCTGTTTCCACCTCTCTGTTTCCACCTCTCAGTTTCCACCCCTTTGTTTCCACCCCTCTGTTACCACCATTCTGTTTCCATCCCTCTTGTTTCCCCCTCTTGTTTCCCCCCTCTTGTTTCCCCCTCTTCTTTCCCCCCTCTTGCTGGCCACCTCTTTTTTGCCCCCTCTTGTTTCCACCCCTGTTTCCACCCCTCTGTTTCCACCCCTCTTTTTCCACTCTCTTTATCCAACCAATTTCCACATGTATTTCCACTCCGCTGTTTCCACCCCTCTGTTTCCACCCCTCTGTTTCCACCCCTCTGTTCCCCCATTTTTTTTACCACCCCTCAGTTTCCACCCCTCTGTTTCCACCCCTCTGTTTCCACCCCAGTGTTTCCACCCCTGTGTTTCCACTCCTCATTATCAACCCTTCTATTTCCACATGTGTATTTCCACCCCTCTGTATCCACCCCTCTGTTTCCACCCCACTTGTTTCCACCCCTCTGTATCCACCCTCTGTTTCCACCCCTTTGTTTCGTCTACTCTTTTTCCACCCCTCTGTTTCCACACCTCGGTTTCTACCCATCTGTTTCCACCCATCTGTTTCCACCCATCTGTTTCCAACCCTCTGTTTCCACCCCTCTGTTTCCACCCGTCTTGTTTCCTCCCTCTTGATTTCCCCTCTTGTTTGCTCCTTCTTGTTTCCCCCCTCTTGTTCCCCCCCTCTTGTTCCCCCTCTTGTTTCCAGCCTCTGTTTCCACCCCTCTTGTTTTCCCCCTCTGTTTCCCCTTCTGTTTCCACCACTCTGTTTACACCCCTCTTGTTTCACCCCCTTGTCTCCCCCTCTTGTTTCCACCATCTTGTTTCCACCCCTGTTTCCACACCTCAGTTTCCACCCATCTTTTTACACCCCTCTGTTTCCAACCCTGTGTTTCCACTCCTCATTATCCAACCTTCCATTTCCACATGTTTATTTCCACGCCTCTGTATCCACATCTCCGTTTGCACCACTCTGTTTCCACTCCTCTTTATCCAACCTTCTATTTCCACTCCTCTGTATCCACCCCTCTTGTTTCCCCCCTCTTGTGTCCCCCCTCTTGTTTACCCCTCTTATTTCCCCCCTTTTGTATAACTCCTCTTGCATCTCCCCTCTTGTTCCCCCCCACTTGTTTCCACCCCTCTGTTTCCACCCCTCCATTTCCACCCCTCTGTTTACACCCCTTTGTTTCCTCTACTCTGTTTCCACCCCTCTGTTTCCACCCCTCTGTTTCCACCCCTGTTTCCACCCCTCTGTTTCCATCCCTCTGTGTCCACCCCTCTGTTTCCAACCCTGTGTTTCCACCCCTGTTTCCACTCCTCATTATGCAACCTTCCATTTCCACATGTGTATTTCCACGCCTCTGTATCCACACTTCTGTTTGCACCACTCTGTTTCCACTCCTCTTTATCCAACCTTCTATTTCCACTCCTCTGTATCCACTCCTCTTGTTTCCCCCTCTTGTGTCCCCCCTCTTGTTTCCCCCTTTTGTATAATTCCTCTTGCATCTCCCCTTTTGTTCCCCCCACTTGTTTCCACCCCTCTGTATCCACCCTCTGTTTCCACCCCTCTGTTTCCACCCCTCCATTTCCACCCCTCTGTTTACACCCCTTTATTTCCTCTACTCTGTTTCCACCCCTCTGTTTTCCCCCCTCTGTTTCCACCCCTGTTTCCACACCTCAGTTTCCACCCATCTGTTTACACCCCTCTGTTTCCAACCCTGTGTTTCCACCTCTGTGTTTCCATTCCTCATTATCCAACCTTCCATTTCCACATGTGTATTTCCACTCCTCTGTATCCACCCCTCTTGTTTCCCCTCTTGTGTCCCCCCTCTTGTTTACCCCTCTTGATTCCCCCCTTTTGTATAACTCCTCTTGCATCTCCCCTCTTGTTCCCCCCACTTGTTTCCACCCCTCTGTATCCACCCTCTGTTTCCTCCCCTCTGTTTCCACCCCTCCATTTCCACCCCTCCATTTCCACCCCTCTGTTTCCACCCCTTTTTTTCCTCTACTCTGTTTCCACCCCTTTGTTTCCTCTACTCTGTTTCCACCCCTGTTTCCACACCTCAGTTTCCACCCATCTGATTACACCCCTCTGTTTCCAACCCTGTGTTTCCACCCCTGTGTTTCCACTCCTCATTATCCAACCTTCCATTTCCACATGTGTATTTCCACACCTCTGTATCCACTCCTCTGTTTGCACCACTCTGTTTCCACTCCTCTTTATCCAACCTTCTATTTCCACTCCTCTGTATCCACCCCTCTTGTTTCCCCTCTCTTGTGTCCCCCCTCTTGTTTATCCCTCTTGTTTCCCCCCTTTTGTATAACTCCTCTTGCATCTCCCCTCTTGTACCCCCCACTTGTTTCCACCCCTCTGTATCCACCCTCTGTTTCCACCCCTCTGTTTCCACCCCTCCATTTCCACCCCTCTGTTTACACCCCTTTGTTTCCTCTACTCTGTTTCCACCCCTCTGTTTCCACCCCTGTGTTTCCACTCCTCATTATCCAACCTTCCATTTCCACATGTGTATTTCCACGCCTCTGTATCCACACCTCTGTTTCCACCCCTCTGTGTCCACCCCTCTGTTTCCAACCCTGTGTTTCCACCCCTGTGTTTCCACTCCTCATTATCCAACCTTCCATTTCCACATGTGTATTTCCACGCCTCTGTATCCACACCTCTGTTTGCACCACTCTGTTTCCACTCCTCTTTATCCAACCTTCTATTTCCACTCCTCTGTATCCACCCCTCTGTATCCACCCTCTGTTTCCACCCCTCTGTTTCCACCCCTCTGTTTCCCCCTCTGTTTCCACCCATCTTGTTTCCTCCCTCTTGTTTCCCCCCTCTTGTTTGCTCCCTCTTGTTAACACCCTCTTGTTTCCTCTTCTTGTTCCCCCCTCTTGTTTCCACCTGTCTGTTTCCAACCCTCTGTTTCCACCCCTCTGTTTCCACTCCTCTTTATTCAACATTCTATTTCCACATGTGTATTTCCACCCCTCTGTATCCACCCCTCTGTATCCACCCCTCTGTTTCGACCCCTCTGTTTCCACCCCTCCGTTTCCACCCCTTTGTTTCCTCTACTCTGTTTCCACCCCTTTGTTTCCTCACCTCAGTTTCCACCCATCTGTTTCCACCTGTCTGTTTCCACCCATCTGTTTCCAACCCTCTGTTTTCACCCCTCTGTTTCCACTCCTCTTTATTCAACCTTCTATTTCCACCCCTCTCTTTCCACCCCTCTGTTTCCCCCCTCTTGTTTCCCCCCTCTTGTTTCACCCCTCTTGTTTCCCCCTCTTGTTTCCCCCCTCTTGTTTCCCCCCTCTTGTTTACCCCCTCTTGTACAACCCCTCTTGCATCTCCCTTCTTGTTTCCCCCCCACTTGTTTCCACCCCTCTGTTTCCACACCTCTGTTTCTCCACCTCTGTTTCCCCACCTCTATTTTGAATGCCCAGTTTCCAACCCTATGTTTCTCTACCGCTGTTTCCACACCTCTGTTTCTTTCCTCAGTTTATACATCTCTATTTCTAATGCTTTGTTTCCAATCCTCTGTTCTTCCTGCTCTGTTTCCTCTCCTCTGTTTCTTCTCCTCTGTTTCTCCTCCTCTGTTTCCACCTGTCTGTTTCCACTACACTTTTACCACCCCTCTGTTTCCACAGCTCTTTTTCCCACCCTTGGTTTCCACACCTCTGTTTCCTCTCCTATGTTTCCACTCCCCTGTTTCCACACCTCTGTTTCCCCACCTATATTTCCAACTCTCTGTTTCTCCTCCTCTGATTCCACACCTCTGTTTCCTCTCCTCTGTTTCAACACCTCAGTTTCAACCAGTCTGTTTGGACCCATCTGTTTCCACCCATCTGTTTCCACCCATCTGCTTTCACCCATCTGTTTCCACACCTCTGTTTCCCCACCTATATTTCCAACTCTCTGTTTCTCCTCCTCTGATTCCACACCTCTGTTTCCTCTCTTCTGTTTCAACACCTCAGTTTCAACCACTCTCTTTGGACCCATCTGTTTCCACCCATCTGTTTCCACCCATCTGCTTTCACCCATCTGTTTCCACACCTCTGTTTCTCCACCTCTATTTCCAACACTCTGTTTCCAACCCTCTCTTTTTCCTCCTCTGTTTCCACAGCTCTGTTTCCCTCTCTTGGTTTCCCTACCTCTGTTTCCCACCTCTCGTTTTACGCCTGTTTCCCCACATCTGTTTCCACACCTCTGTTTCTACACCTCGGTTTCCCTACCTCTGATTCTACACCTCTGTTTCAAACCCTCTGTTTCACCACCTCTGGTTTCACCCCTCTATTACCTCATGTCAATTTCCACACATCTGTTTCCACACCTCTGTCTCCCTACCTCAGTTTCTACACCTCTGATTCCAACCCTCTGTTTTCCACCTCTGTTTCTCCACTTCTCTTTCTCTACCTCTGATTCCTCTTCTCTGTTTCCACAGTTGTTTCCACACATCTGTTTCTCCACCTCTGTTTCCACCCATCTATTTCCACTCTCTGTTTCTACCCATCTGTTTCCACACCTCTGTTTCACTGCCTCAGTTTCAACACCTCTGTTTCCACCCCTCTGTTTCTACACCTCTGTTTCCTTACCTCGGTTTCTACACCTCTGTTTCCCTACCTTGGTTTATACACCTCTGTTTACCTACCTCGGTTTATACACCTCTGTTTACAACTCTCTGTTTTTCCACCTCAGTTTCCCCACTTCCGTCTCGATACCTCTTTTTCCACCCCTCTGTTTCTACACCTAATTTTCCCTACCTCAGATTCTACACCTCTGTTTCCAACCGTCTGTTTCGCCACCTCAATTTCCACCCATCTGTCTCCACCTGTCGAATTCAACCTGTCAAATTCCACACCTCAGTTTATACATCTTAGATTCCAGCCATCAGTTTCCACCCTTCTGTTTCCACCCATCTTTTCCAACACCTGTTTTCCCACCTTAGTACATTTTAGATTGTTCACAGTGTTTGAGCTACCAAAAGCAAATAGACATGCACACCAAGAGCAGTTCAGTTTATACAAATGTTTATTATAAATTCAAAACATAATTTTTAGCTTATCACTTTGAATACAATGGTTTATTTTGCATCAAGGCTAGGCCTCTGACAGTCTTTGACCAAAACAAGCAGGAAGATTAAATGTTCTTGGTACACAGATGTCCTTTCTTCAGATAACAGCATCTCTGGCCCCTCGGTGGAATTTAGCTTATGTCTGCTGATTCTAAAAACAAGCAGGTTCTTAGCCTTGCAGAAACAAAGGCTGCAAAAGTAAAAAAACATGATTTAAAATTTCCATTACACATGCCTCTCCTCCAACCATGTCCATGCCCTCTGTGGCAGGAAACCCAATGCAGAGTAAATGACAGATTGGCTGAGCACCTGCACTTTAATCACAATGGCCATCTTGGCTCATGGTCACAAGCCATTTTAAGTTACATTCCATTCCCACAGTGACCTTTGTCTTCTGCCTTCTCCATTGCCAGGGTGAGGTCAAATCCAGAGGAACCATCTCTTATTGCATTTCTGTAGTCTATGACTCGATAGTATAAATATGAAATTTTCCAAGTTCATGTAACCTGCCCATCACCCCCCCCCCCAGGTTTCACTCTCTCTCCTGCTGATTCACCCAGTTCCCCTCGTATTCTCCTTTCCAAACCAGATGACATAAACATGGGCAGAGAAATGGCAGATGGAGTTTAATTTGGACAAGTGTCTTGCACTTTGAGAGGACTTATAGTAGTGTTGCAAAGAGGGAACTTGGGGTGCAAGCGCTAGCTCCTTGAAAGTGGCAACACAAGTGTAGGGTGTTAAAGAAAGTATTCTTCATTGAGCAGGGCATGAAGTATAAATGTAGTTAGGCCACATTTCGAGTGTTTTCTGCAATTCTAGTTGCTGTATGACAAAATGAATTTATCAGGAGGTTTTTTGGGTTAGAGCATTGGCTCTGAGGAGAGGTTGGACAAATTTGGATAGTTTTCTTTGGAGCATTGGAGGCTGAGAAATGACCTGGTTGAAATTTATACAATTATTGTAGTCTTGGAGAAGGTCGATTTCTTCTTCCCCCGCCCCCATGGGAAATGTAAAAATACTACAATGCCTATATTGAACATGATTGGGGAAAAAGAGAGAAGTGAGGCAGGTTTTTGCACAGTGCGGTGGAGGTCTGGCTCACGCTGCCAGAATAGTGGTGAAATCACCACAATTTAAGAGGCATTTGGTTGGGCACATGAACAAGAGGGAATGGGTGATGTGTATGGACCATGTGCTGACAGATGGGATTAATTTAAATGAGCATCATGGTCACCACAGACATTATTCACCAAATGGCCTATTCCTGAGCTCCACTGTTGTGGGATGATTCATCTCTTTTCAAGGATTGTTGCCAATGGGCAGTAAACTTTTAACAGAGGTCTATCTCCAATGAATGTATTTAGAATATTTCCATTAGTTAATTCCCTGTAGAAACAGCAGTTTATAATTCAAGCTGTGTAGCCACAGCAATAATGCAAAATTTGAAGGCCATCATTACTGAATCCATTTTAATCAGCCTTCACCTTATACAATGTTCAGTTGAGACAAAAAAAAAACAAAATGCAACTTTTAACCTCTGGTAAAGATTAATAATCCTCTGAACCACAGAATTATTTCTGAAAAAATATTTGGAAAATTTTGTGAATTCAACTTGCAAACAGGTGATGAAGAGAAACCACAACAAGATTTAAAAAAAATTAAACCCAGAACATTTATTAGAAGACATTTATCACAATAAACATTTTCAAGTTCAGTAATGATTGATTCTGGAATGGCATGTGTCAGTAATAAAAGGAATGCAGGATAGATATATTCCAAGGAACAAGAAATTAATGATTTGGATTGTGGTTTAAATGGTTTTGTGGCCAAATTTGCGGAGGTCACCAAGATTGGTGACAGAATAGGAAATGTAGAAACCATAGAGTTGCAGAAGGATATCGACAGATTAGGAAACTGGGTAAAATTATGGCAGATGAGATTTAACACCGAGAAATGTACAGTTGTACATTTTGGCAGTGGAAATAAACAGACAGCACACTATTTGGATGGGATGAAAATTCAGACCTTGGATGTGCAAAGGGACCTGGCTGTCCTTGTGCAAGGAAACCTAAAAGTGAATGACCAAGTGATATTGGTAATGAAGAAAGCGAATGCTATGTTGGCATTCATTTCAAGAGGAATAGTGTACAAGAGTAAAGAGGTGTTGATGAGTCTCTATGGGGCACTGGTGAGACCTCATTTCAAGTACTGTGTGCAGTTTTGGGCCCCCCCATCTGAGAAAGGATGTGATGTTGTTGGAGAGGGTGCAGAGGAGAATGACTAGAATGATTCCCAGAATGCAAAGGATAATGTCCAAGGAGTGTTTGACAGCTCATGGGTTGTATTCATTGGAGTATAGGAAATTAAAGAAGTAATCTCATGGAGGCATTTTGTACTTTGAAAGGTTTAGATAGGGTGGATGTGGGTAAGATGTTTCCCTTGGTGGGTGAATCGAGGACAAGAAAATTAGAGGTTATCCATATAAAACAGAGATTAGGAAGAACTTCTTTAGCCAGAGGGTCATGGATCTGTGGAACTCACTGCCGCATACAGCAGTGGAAGCCAGATCATTGGGAGTATTTAAATAAGAAATAGACAAGTATCTCATTAGTGAGGGCATGAAGGGATATGGGGAAAAGGCCAGAAATTGGAAGGAGTGTAGAGTAGCTTAGTGTTGGTTTATGGAGCAGACTCGATGGGCCTAGAGGCCTGGTTCTGTCCTTTGTCTGTGATCTTGTTCTCATTTGAGAGAGATTATTGAAGGGAACTGAGAAAAATTGAAACATTCTAGGCAGTTGTTAGAGTAGGTTATTAGTTTGGCATCTCTATGTAAAACTCCCAAACTATCTGTCACTTTGGAACGGTGCTGGTCCCTCCAATGCCTGAGGAAATAGACTTTCTAATATGTCATGTGTTCTTTCAGGTACAAATGATTCTCTTATTCAAACATGGCCAGAGGTCACTCGCATTTCATTTCAGTCTCGCAATCGTTTTTGGTGGTTTTTCAGTTGTAAATGTGGCAAATTCCATTTTGGGAGTAGATTTCTTGTCACATTTTTCAGTGATGTATTTGGAAAAAAATGAATTGTGTGGACTGCAGCTCTTGAATGCAAGTGAGCCACATTTGTTGTCCTTCGAATGCCATCGGCTGCCTGGCAAGCCTTCAACCTGGCTCCTGCCCTTTCCAAGCCTTGCTCAAGTGTTTCCCTCGCCTCGTAACCTCATCATAATGGTGTACAGACATGCAATAAGCCACCATATAAAGGCAGGGTCTATGAGACGCAGACTCGTAATACCCCTGGATTATCTTAAAATTGCAAAATTGGATTGGTAATCGTTGTGCGTAGTCCACAGATCTGACAGCTGCTGGGCTTCACGGTTGCATATGGTTCTGAAAAAAACTAGGGATTGGCGGCCTTGCAGAGATGATCATGCCCTGAACAATTCCACTGTGTCTGACTGATACAATATTCCAAATTTACAAGACTTGTCAGCAAACCTACACAGCAAATATGCATTTGCCAAAATAGATCTAGTACGTGCTCACTATTAGATTCCATTTGAGTCTTCGGATGTCACGAAAACACCAGTGATGCTCCCGTTCAGCATGTTTGAATTTCTGGGAATACCATTTGGTCTATGGAATGCAGCTCAGACATTCCAGTGGTTCATGGACCATGAACTCACTCGCCTTGGGTTTTTTTGGTGCTTGTGTTCATCGAGGAGATTCTGGTTGTAAGTGTTGTTGAAGAGGAGCACAAGAGCCACCTTATCTCATTATTTCCGAGGCTTGAGGAATGTGGCATCGTGATCAATCCCAGGAAATTTTTTCTGGTGCTGCTGATCTTGTATTTTTGGGACCGATATTTATGCAACATGGTATTTTGCCTGATGAATGGAAAGTGCTTGAAATTTGAGAATTTCCTCCTCCCGTTACATTTGGCCAGTTGTGATGGTTTTTAGGCATGAGGAATTTTTATTGCTGTTCCCTGGTGAATGCCACAGCATCTTTATTATCTCTTGCTGAACGACTCAAAGGATCTGATGTCTGTTTCAAAATGACCTTAACTTTGGGAGATGATGCTGTGTATGCTTTCCATGATGTGAACACTATTCTTACAAATCCCACTAAGCTTGTACAGCAAAAGCTCAAGGCCTTCCTCTCTTAACACAGATGCATCTGCCAGTGCTGTTGGAGCAGTGTTCGAACAATGAGTCCGTGGGCAATTGGAACCTCTGGCATTTTTTTTCCAGCCAAGCTGTCACCGGCTCAGGCAAAGTATAGTATATTTGGGCAAGAACTCTTATCTATCTATCTCACAGTGAAACGTTTCAGTTTTTAAACAAAATATATTTATAGTTTTGTAAACAGTACAATATAATAATAGAATCATATCCAAATTATATTTACAATGATGAAAATAGAATAAAAAAATAAATGTTGTACTGTACATAAAAGTGAGAAGAGAAAAAAGTAAAATAAAAATACAGATCTAGGTGCAAAGCTACTGTGATAACTATTCCGTCCCAAAAGGAAAGGCAGGATATTAATAAAATAGTAGAATTAAACCAACATGATAAGGTTCAACCATTAAGATTAAAGAAAAGTGGTGGTGGGGTGGAGAAGTGAAAACATTAGATATCTAAACCCATATCTAAATATGGTTTCCATATTTTGAAGTATGTATCATACCCAGTTCTAATATTATAAGTTACCTTTGCTAAGGGAATACAATTTTGCATTTCCCCACAATCAATTTTAAGATGGGATTCAGATTTCCATGAAATTGCTATACATCTCCTGGCCACTGTCAATGCGACTTTTAAAAATAATTAATTGTTTTTCTGAGAACTTGAATAAGGCTTCCAAATCATATACATTTCCCAAAAGTAAAAGCTCAGCTGTTAATGGTAAGCAGTTTTATAATTTGTTCCAAAAACTTGCCCACATCTTTCCAAAATGATGTCACCTTGAGACATGACCAGAGAGAATGTATAAAGGTACCAATTTCTGTGCCACATCTAAAACATACATTTGAAATATTTGGAATAAATTAATTGACATGGCATTAAATATAATTGATGAATAAATCTATTGAAAACATTAATTACTGTCCCAACAAATGTTAGACCAGCAAAAGGGTCAATTTCAGTTCTCAAATCCAATTTTCATCTTTCTTTTGATATATTCAAGTCTGGGTTTGGTGATGCCTCTTGAAATAGTAGATACAATTTTGAAATAAATTTATTTGTAATTCTTTCAAGAATCCCAATCTCCAATCTCCAATTCAATATTTCAGCTTTTTATTGGAAGTTCATCCTTTGACCATATGTACAGACCACCAGCCTCTTATGCATACTGCAAGTACAAGCACACAACTTTACTTACCCAAAGAGATTCGGCACTTGGACTTCATCCTACAATTTTCATCGGACACACAGCCCATCTGAGGAAAAGCGAATGATGTGGCTGGTGTGAAATTACATAAAACTACTGTCATCGATTTCACTGCCATGGCTCACGGATGGCACACTGATCCCGAATTAATCCGGTGTAACCGGATGAACTCTGGTCTCAATCTTCAAGATGTGACCCTGGATGAATTGGGTGAAAAGTTGGTCTGTGATTTTTTTTTTCCCCCAATAGGAAGGACTAGGCCGTTTGTGTGGGCGGCTGTGATGCAGGAGATTTTCTCCACAATCAATCTCTTCCTTGTAAAGAGCATCAATCAAACTGGTTAAGGAATATTTTACCTGGCTTCATGTTAAACAGAATGTTGGATTGTGGGCAATGACTCACTTGCTGGGTCAAAGCCTTAAAGTCTCCAGGCACATGAAATTCAATCTGGGGAATTTTGTTGTTTTGGATTCCCATTTCCAGCACGTGCACCTTGTGGCTTGGAAGGTCCACTTCCGCCATCTTGGCAATGTACTTATCTGCTCACGTGTGAGGACTGGACAACCAGGTGGCAGGTTGAAATTCCTATCATTGGTATCACTGTAGAGACAATTGCTTGGGCTTTTGTGGATCATTGGATTCCATCTTTTTGCTTGTGTTCCGGGCACTATTACAACAGATTGAGGGTCTCAGTTTGAGTCAGTATTGGTCTGAGCTCTCACTGATCCTCTGGGCATGACCTGAATTATGGCTAAGTATTTCAGGCCAACAGCTTCTTTGAGCGTTTCCATCGACCTGCTTGAAAGCAGGTGGTGATGCATCTACATTGAGCAAACATTTTCCCATGGTTCTCCTTTGCATGCCTACTGCTGTTAGGGCAGATCTTGGATGTTTAGTGGTAGAGCTAGTCTCTGGCTGTATGCTGACCTTGGCAGGTGAGTTTGTCAATTGGAGTCCAGGCACAGTCCTCCATGAACAGGTTAGTTATCTTGATTGTCTGTGAGAAAATGATGCGGCAGAGAATGATTCCAACTAAAACGGTATCTTTTAATGAGCCAAAGTAGCAACAACTCGAGCTTTCGAATTAAATGAAGATGCCAAAACGTGTCCTGCCCAATCTCTTTTCACTTTCCTATGTTCTTTCTCAGACAAATGAGTTTCTTGCAAAAAAGCAAGATCAATCTTAATTTTCTTTATATATGCCCATATTCCCTTCCTTTTAATTGGATTATTAAGTCCTTTAGCATTCAAGGTCACAAAATTTAAATGAGCCATAACTTAATTTCCTCCTGAGTTTGACACTTCACACAGCAATTACAATTACATATATTTAAAAAAAACCCAACCTCCCCTTTCAAACAATAAGAAAACCCTGTAAAAAACCTACAAGAGTCGGACCCCCCTCTGTGGACCATGTGCAGTCAATACCACAAGTGGCAGATGACTTTAGAAGTAGCAGAGTCAACCACCACCCCCCAACCGAACATTAAACCCATCAGTCATCCCACTGATAACACCCACATTGAGCTTGAGCTTCATCTTCAACATCACACACCGATTCTGATTCAAACTTCTTTTTCCCGTTCCCTTCCCAATCTTAACCTCAGGCATTTTCCCCATCAATTCCTTCAAATCTGGGAAGGAATTGACAAAAGTTAATGCACCATAAGGACTCTCAAAACATTGAGACTGATCTGGTCCATAAATCACCTTAAATACCATCGGATACCGAAAAGTAAACTTATATCCTTTCTTCCACAGCACTGCTTTGACCAGATTCAATTATTTCTGTCACTTAATAATCTCCTGACTTAAATCAGTTTAAAAGAAAACCCAATTGCCTCGATACATCCTCGGGCCTTGATCAAGGTGAGCTTTCTGAACCACAAGCCACAAAATGATTTCTCTATCCTGATATCACAAACACTTTAAAAGAACCGCTCTTGGCATTTGACCCGGAAAAGGTTTTCTCCTTAACTCCCTCTGAGCCTGATCTAAAAAAACTTGACACCCAACATCTCTGGAATGCATTTCCAAAAATAATTTTACAGGATCTGAACCTTCAATATTTTCCAATATATTAAGACCAACTATCTTAATATTATTACGACAACTTTGATTTTCCAATGAATCAATATTTTGTAACAAATTTCTCTTCTGGACATCCCAGCCTGTAAACAAATCCTCAATATAATCCATTCTCTCCGCATAATGGTCCACACGGTCCTTATAGTCAATAAAAACTTCTTCTATCTTCTTAAATTGATCTTGTCCAATGTCCACTGCTGTTAAACTCTTATTAATATCAACTTGAATAGATGTAATTTCTTCACACATACCAGCCATCTTTTTCCTTCATGCCAGCAAATTGATCATTTAAAGTTTCAAATCCTTAGTTCATAGAAGACATCATCTTTTCATTTTGATGGATCAGTTCTGTAGACATGAGGTTGACTTCCATCCCTGTTAAAGGGGCCTTGAAGACTGGGGAAGGAGTCTGTGGTGAAACAACAGCTTTCATTGGAGAAGGAGATGTTCTTGAAGCCTTAGGCCTCCCTTCAATGAGTCCAACTGCAGCAAGTAGTCATTCTTGCTCTTCTTCTTGAACATCTGAGTTGTCCTCCTCCACCTCTTCTCTTCCACCTCATACCTGGCAGCCCTACTGTGGATCCAATGCAGAATTTCCTGCATGCAAGAACTTCCACCCATGCTGAGAAGCTCATTAGCATGCAGGGGTGCATCTCCAGATGTGCCGCTGCATACAGGCAGTCCCCTTCCTGTTAACTCGTGCTCACATTTGGGCACCCGCCCCCCACTCTCCTTAGTCAAGGCCGGATTGTGTCAAATTCCACACTTGCTCTCCTCCTGGCCCGCCACCAGGCCAAAGATCTCAGTGCCATCTTGCATCTCCGGATGTGCAGAGGATCCAGAAGTTTCTTCCAGCTGCAACCGACTTCCACCTTGAAGCTTCAGATCCATCTCTTACTGCTCCTGAGGTTCCTTCTGGAAGGTCAGCCTTGCTTCTGTACTTTTCACAGGTTGAAAACCTAGGTTTTTTCTAAGTTGCTTGTAATGACATGGTATTGTATGTACTGACCAGTACAGGCACAGGCTGGCCCACCCTCCTGATGACATCCTCTCCTAGACTCCTCCCTGGAAGCCTCCCCTGTGACCCAGGCCATAAAGGTCGACCCACCTCTTCCTTCCCTTCACTTCCCTCGCTTGGACCCGGGCCTGCAGTCATGTGTGTATTAAAGCCTATCGTTCACCTCAGTCTTTGTTTCTGTGATTATTGGGCCAACTGGTAGTGCCCAACACTGTTTTCTTTTATCCTTTCTTCATTTCCAGAATCCTACAGTAGTAAATTACTGTTCAAAACATTGATAAAGTCAAAAAAGTCACTACAGTTCGAGTATTGAATAGTTCATTCAGGGAGAGGTGTCTTCTCACATCTTTTTCTTACACCATATTGACACGACCCCCCCTCCCCTCGGCAGTCCTGCAGCTGTCTTCCCTCCCGTGACCACCTTCTGGTTGTCCTGATCTCATAAGTGTTGTGAGCAATTTTAGGCCCCATTTCTAAGAGAGGATGTGGTGGCCCAGAGGTGGTTTACAGGAATGTTCCTGGGGATGAGAGGAATAATGTTTGAGGAGCATTTGATGGCTCTGGGCCTGTAGTTATCCGAGTTTAGAAGGATGAGGCAGGACTGATGAAATCTGATGATTAGTGAAGGCTGGATAGAGAGGATTTTGCCAGTAGTGGGAGAGTTTGGGACCAGTGAGCACAACCTCAGAATAAAAGGATATCTGCTTAAAACGGAGATGGAGAAATCTTTTCATCTCGAGCAGTGATTTTCAAACTCCTCCTCCAAACGCCCCCCCCCCCTCGACTCATATTCCACTTAATCCTTGTGCCAGAAGTGCTCTGTTAGTCAGGGATTACTTAATGTGCTATGTGATTGGAAAAAAAAAGTTTGAAAACCACTGTTTTAATCGTATCTCATGGTCTGTGCATGGTTACATAACTCCAGAGGAAATGGGCCAATGACAATTTTTCTCAAGCAAATTTTTTCCTTTACAATTTGGTCGACAGCAGTCTTTTTCAACCTTTTTTCTCATCCTTATGCCACTTTAAGCAATCTCTTACTCATTTTTCGACACTCCAAGAAATAAAGACCCAACCTGATCAACCTTTCCCTGTAGCTCAACTCCTGAAGACCTGGCAGCATCCGAGTAAATCTCTGCACTCTTTCAATCTTACTAATACCCTTCCTGTAGCTAGGTGACCAGAACTGCACCCAACACTCTAAATTTGGCCTCACCAACATCTTATACAACCTCATCATAACTTCCCAACTACTATTTTCAATATGTTAATTAATGAAGGCCAAGATGACAAAAGCTGTCTTTCAAACCCTGTCTTCCTGTAACACCACTTTCATGGAATAATGTAACTGTGTTTTATCTCCTGCTGCCGATTTCTATAACTTCACTGTTTAATTTCATAATGTTGGGTTCTGGACTATTTTATTGTGCGCCTTGATCTAGAGAGTTCTGGCAGAGCAAAGCAATTTTATTTTCTTTTGTCAGGTCAAATTTTATCACATTGATCCAAAACCAAGTATTTTCAGCATCCTTCATTTCAGAAGGGATTGAACCTCACAGTGACGGCATCATGTTTGTCTTGTTTATCCTTTACCCCTCCATCCAGACAGATGTGCTGATCAATGAGTCAACTCAACTCATCCAGCACCACTGCCATTTCTGCTGCTCGGGCTTTTCATCCCACGTATTCATTTTGTTATTTCTCCTCTCCTTTTTCTCAACAAATAGAATCAGGTTTGTTTGATCATCTTTCTGAATCCCAAGGAAAGGTTATCGACCTGAAGGTTTTAACTCCGATTATTTTTCCTGTAGATGACCTGATGAGTATTTCCAGCATTGAGTTTTTATTAAAAAAGAAATCCATTTGTGCAAAATGAAGAGTAAGTGAGGGAGTGACTGTGGTTCCTTGACCATTCAGAAATCAGATGGCAGAGGGAAAGAAGCTTTGTTTGTACCATTAGGTGTTCGTCTTCAGGCTCCTGGAGCTGTTTCCCTGATGATTGCAGGGTGAAGAAGACCAGCCTGGGTGGTGAGGGTCCTTGAGGATATAGGTTGTTTTCTTGAGACTCCACCTCTTGGAGGAGTCCTTAATACATGGGCTAAGGATGAAAGGGGAAAAGTTTAGTGGAAACATTAGGGGGAACTTCTCTACACAAGGTGGTGGGAGAGTGGAACAAGCTGCCAGCTGCATGAGGAAATGTGAGCTCAATGTTAGCATTGAAGAATTTGGACAAGTTCAGGGATACGAGGGGGATGGTGGGCTATGGACTGGATGCTGGTCAGTGAGACGAGGCAGAATGAGAGTTCTTCAGTGGGAGCGTGAAACCATAAGACAGACAGCTGGGTACTCACTCATTTAATGGACCGCGCATGGTGCAGTGTGCCGAGGAATGGCACATTGATCTGTGGAGTCTCCTGCCAGAAAGCGCGCGATACTCACGGGGCTTAATTTAAACCTGCTGACAGCAGACTCTTAATGATCTCCCACCTTGTCCCATGGAGCCCGGCACATATAACCAAATGACAGTTTATAGCATGGAAACAGGCCATATCGGTGCTTCGAGTCTGTGCCAGTTCACATGAACCACTCCACTAGATTCCCCCTCCCACACTCTGCCCATATCCCTCCAACCCTCTCATATCCATGTACACATCCAACCTTCTTTTAAATGACAGAAAGGACCCTGCCGCAACTATCTCTTCTGGAAGATCATTCCATTCTGCCACCACTCTCTGAGTGAAGAAGCATCTTCTAACATTTCTCCTAAAATTCTCCCATGTCCTCTGAGCCTCCTATATTTTTCCCCCTTACCCTTAATGTACGCCCTCTTATTCCAACGTCCCCTGCCCTCATTGGAAAGAGTCAACTCACGTCTAGTCTATCATAACCCCCTTCAACCATCTACATTCCAATGAATAAAGTCGTAGTCTCCTTAATCTATAATAGTAACCTCACCCTTCTTATTTTTTTAGTTTTACCCATAATGCCTCCCTCAATGAGCCCTCCAGTCCCTCTTGCCTCTGCTCCACTGTAATATCTTCCCTGACAAGTAATGTGGTATATAAAAGAGGCCTGTAAAGTCTGAATAAAGCAGTCTAGTGTTGACTAACCTAGTATGTGTGTGTGTGTGTGTGTGTGTGTGTGTGTGTGTGTGTGTGTGTGTGTGTGTGTGTGTGTGTGTGTGTGTGTGTGTTACTTTCGTAGCTCTACCGAAGTCACCGCTACAATTGGTGACCCAATAAAACCAGATTCTGCCTATTTCTCCTGGACACGCTGGAATTGACTAGACATGAGCTTTTAATTATGGAGGGCCTGGGTGACAGAGATCCATCTGATCTAATGAATGAGATGCTCGCATTAGCAGATGGTCATTCTCATTGTTTCCTTTTTGAGACTCTATTCCTGTCTAAACTCTCAGATCATGTCGCAATACCAATCATTAACATGGATTTCCGCCATCCCCATGAAGTAGCGCGGGAGGCTGACAGGCTCAATCATACTCCAACGCAAGAGTCTGCTCACGTACAGACTGTTTTCGTAGCAGATCTATCTCCCATGTCCTCTGAGCCTCCTATATCTGCAGTTCAATCAAAGAAGGGTGAACGCGCTAATGGGCGGCAAGAATGCTATTTTTACCATCACCATTGGGGAAAAAATGCCCATAAATGTGTGCCCCAATTAGAGAAAAAAGGCAGGAAATGAAAAAGCGGGCTACCTCGGCAGCTGGCATGTACGGGCCTATTGTATCTTCAAGACGACGCTGGTAAGCATGTTTCTTTTAGACACGAGTGCTGTGGTCCATTTGCTCCCGCCAACCTATTTTGAAATAAACACATAAATAACAACACCTGGCTCTTCAAACAGCAAATGGGATGACAATTCCCTGCTTTGGCACACGACGGGTCACGATTGGGTTAGGAGGGCCCATATTCCACTGGAATTGCGTACTGGCTTCCATTGCACAGCCCATTATGGGTGCAGATTTTTTAAGGTCCCATGACTTGCCAGTAGACATGAAGTGGAGGAAATTGGTTCATGCCACCACTTTTCAAACATACCACTGGTATGCAGCAAAGGGAGAGTTTTCCATCTCAGGGTGCATACCCTGCACAAAGATGCATATACTGCCCTGATCAATGAATTTCCCAGTATTATCTCTCCTACTTTCAATACCTCCAAAACAGTATATCGATGGCCATTGCCATTCTTTAGCTGACATCTATGGCCATCGGAGATTAAATATAGTGTATTGTATTGAGCTACACGGCACTTCCGATTTGTTTTGGAGGGTCGGCATTTCACTGTGTTCACAGACCACAAGCCACTCGTTTTTGCCTTCAGCAAAATAATGAATCCATGGTCGTCAAGACAGCAGCGTCACTAACATACATTTCCGAATTTACCATGGACGTGCGCTATATTTCTGGTAAAAACAATGGCATCACGAATATTCTGTCCAGACCAACTGTATATCATATTCAGGGTGACATTGATATTCCGGAATTAGCCAGTGTACAGGCAATGGGCCCCGATGTTCAGGCATACAGTACGGCTATGACTAACCTGGACATACAGCAGGAGGCACCACAACTGGGCAGCCAACCTTACTTTGTGACATGTCTTTGGGCTACAATAGATCAGTGAATCCACCATCTTGCAGGCAATGCCTTATTGACCAGATACAAACCTTGTCTCATCCATCCTTCAGAACATCTGTCAAGCTCATGTCAAATAAATATGTATGGCATGGACTGAGAAAATGCGTTGTGCAATAGGTTTGCACATGTACCTCCTACCAGACTTCCAAAATTCAGCACCACACTAAGACACCTCTTCAAATTTCCCGACGGTACACAGGTTGATAGAACACATCCATGTGGACCTGCTCACACCATTGGCAGTATCTCAAAACATGAAATACATTTTAACAGTCATAGAACATTTGACGAGCTGGCCAGCGGCCGTCCCATTGCCATCCAGTGGCACAGACAAGAGCCAGAGCATTTATCGTCAATTGGATGGCTAGATTTGGTTTCCCGAACCACATTACTTCAGACCACGGAACACAATTCAGCCACATTCCAACAGCCTTGTGGAATGTTTCCACCGGCAACTGAAGTCCCGACTCACCAGTTCCAATTCGGTCGATGAGTTGCCATGGGTTCTATTGGGAGTGCGCACGGCTCCAAAGGAAGATATGTCTGCAGTGTCTGAAGAGATGGTTTATGGTACGGTCCTTACAGTTTCATGGGACATTCATTTCATAACCAACTCTGATCTGAATGTCCTTCAGCAGCTTTGACATGGTGTCGTGATCAGCAAACCTTTTCCTACCCACTGGCATGGATCCCCTAAACAGAATGTTCCCCCAACACTCCTGGACGCTGATTTTGTTTTCGTGTGCAGAGAGGTCCCAGGAGTGTCGTTACAATGACTGTATGAGGGCCCTTTCCGCGTGGTGAAGAAGGATGGGGTTGCGTATACTTTGGATATTGAGGACATTCACAGCTGTTTCGTGTGGACAAAATCAAGCCTGCCCATGTGGATTCCACTTCACCCATTCAGTGCCCCCAGTCCAGACAGCGAGGGCATCCACCTAACGTGCATGCAGCTGGTGCTTTAGTTTCTGCTGACAGTTTTGGGGGGAGTGTAGCAGCTGTGTAGTGGGGTGAGTGGGCACGGTTCTTTGGCGGGCGCGTGAAATCATAAGACAGACAGCTGGTAACTCATCCATTTAATTGACCGCACATGCATGGTGCTGCGTGCTGAGGAACGGCACATTGATCTGTGAATTCTCCTGCCGGAATGTGCGGGACACTCACAGGGCTTAATTTAAACCTATGGTCCTATGGATCAGTAGCAAACTCATTATGATGTCCCACCATGTCCCATGGAGCCCAGGACACACGGTAAATTAAAGAAGCCTGTAAAGTCTGAATAAAGCAGTCTTGTGTTGACTAACCTGTCTGTGTGTGTGTGTGTGTGTGTGTGTGTGTGTGTGTGTGTGTGTGTGTGTGTGTGTGTGTGTGTGTGTGTGTGTGTGTGTGTGTGTGTGTGTGTATGTTGCTTTTTTAGCTCTATCTAAGTAGCCGCTACATATATAAATATTTAGGATGATTATCGCACTTAACGGATACTTTTCTTCCATCTCATAGCCTGTGGGAAGAAGCTATTCCCCAGCCTGCCAGTCCTGATTTTGATGATGGACATGGTTAAAGATGCTGTGCATTGTCTTTTTACAATTCCTTGAACAACACTCCTAGTAAATGTCATCTACAGGAGAAAGGGAGACCCCAGTGATCCTCACAACTCTTTGCATCATTCCTGTCTGATGCTTTACAGCTACTAGACCATCCAAAGATGCAGCCATTCAGGAAACTCAACTGCAGTCCTGTAAAATCTCAGGATGAGAGCCGTTGGCCTTGACCTCCTCAGCCTCCTTGGGAAGTGTAGGTGCTTCCTGACCAATAAGGAGGAGTGATTGTTTTGTGTATTAATACGTGTGCTGTATGGATGGGAATTTTAAGTGATTATATTATCTATTCTTGCTTTTTAACAATCTTGAGTGGATAGAAGTAGGATGTACAATCATGTACAGATTCTCCTTAAATAGCCATTTGGCCCAGATGTCTATTCATTTCAAGAATAATTTCGATCACAAGCAGATTTTGAACAATAACACCATTCATTCTGCAACAACTGCCACTTAATTTAACCAGTTGTCCAATGGCAAACTATATGTGGAAAACACCACTGTCAACTCTTCTGCCTTAAAGGAGTAATTATATTCAAATGGGGAGTAGATCAAGAGATGGAAACAGTGAAATCAGACAGAGGGGAGCGACTGCTTAAATTAGAAATATTTGTGCTCATGCTATAGAGTTTAAGGCTGCCCAGGAGGAATATAATATTTTTTCTTCAAGTTTGTTTGCCCTCACCCTAGCGAGGGATGGGACCAACAGACATGTTTTTGGAAGGGTTCGAGAATTGATGTGGTAGGTCATAGGAAGCTGTTTAGATCCACAGAGTTCAGGTGTTTAGCAAAATGGCCACCCAGTCTGTATTTGGTCTTGCTGATATCGAGGTCAACTGAGTCGACCAAGTGTGCAGTAGATTAGGTTGCATGGGGTGCATGTGAAACACTACTTTACCTGGAAGGTCTGATTGTGGCCTTGGATGGAGGTGAGAAGAGATGTAGGGACAAGTTTGGCAATTTCTGTAGTTCAAATGGGGAATGCTTCAGGTGGTGGTGGGTGGAGAGGGAAGTGCCGTCGAGGGAGTCACAGAAAGATGTGCCCCTGTGAAAATAGGATGTGAGTGGAGCAGGTTAAATGTAGAGGATGGGGCTGATGTTGGAAGTGTCCAAGGATAACGTGTCAGATGTGGCAGCTGATGGATGGTAAGTGAGAAACCTGAGGGATTTTGTCCTTGTTCTGCCGGAGAGGTGTTGGGGTAAGGGCAGAAAGAGAATGGAGATATGGGTTCAGGCTTTATCAATGACAGTAAGGCGTAATCTGCATTTAATGAAGAAATAAGACATTTTGGGTATCCCGGAGTAGGAAACCTCATCTTGGGACTGTTACAGGCCCAGAGGACCCCAAAACCTAGCAGCAATAGAAAAGGATATAGATCACAAGATATAGGAGCAGATGTAGGCCCATCGAGTCTGTTCCACCATTCTTCCACAGCCCCACTATCCAACTTTCTCCCCTTAACCCTTGATTCCTTGACTAATCAAATACCTGTCAATCTCTGCCTTAAATACACCCAATGACCTCAGTTCCACAGATTCACAACCCAATGACAAAATAAATTTTTCCATATCTGTTTTAAATTAACACCCTTTTATCCTCAAATTATGCTCTCTTGTCCTAGAATCCCCTACCATGGGAAACACCTTTGCCATATGCACTCTGTCCAGGCCATCCAGCATTTGAAATGCCTCTGAGGTCCCCCTTATCCTTCTGTTCTCCAACTAGTACAGTCGAAGAGTCGACAACTGTTCCTCACACACTAACCCTTTCATTCCTGATATAATTCCAGTAAATCATCTCTGAACCCTCTCTAACACCAGCACATCTTTTCTCAAATACGGCACCCAAAACTCTAATTCTGATTGAATGGAAAGGCAATTCTCCAATGACACATACACAACAGTTAAATTATATTATGTCTTGTTGAAATTTACAAAAAAAATTATTAAAGAGTCAAATAATAACTTTCAAAAGATTCCGGGACCCATTAGTGGACTATTATCATAACCTAAAAAATTAGGGTTGTTCAGAAGCTTGGTGCTGTGTTACGAGACCAGAGGATCTCAAAACCTAGCAGCAATAGATATTCACCAAGACAAATGTTTACTTAAACAAAAGTTGGTTTTAATTATCTTTAAACGTGAAAACAGAATTACACATTATCTTATCACTATTTTACTACTTTAACTTAGTTTACTTAACTTACCCCCACTTCTAATTCTAAGTGCACGTGTGTGTAATATGTGTCTAAATTCAGAAAAGTTCTTTGGTTCACAGTCCAATCTCACTTCTCATTCCTCTAAGTTCATTGGTAGCAGGCCATTCTGTTCCTATGGACAGAATTTAACATATATAAAGTTCATCAGGCTTTGGTGCTCGAAATGTAAATAATTACAGTTCAGGAATGTTCTTGTTGGTTTTCAGAGAGAGGTGTGTTGTTCAGGGAAGCATTATTGTTTTTTTTTTTAACTCAACGTACCAGAATCTGAAATCCGTTATCTCTTCAGAAATGCTCTGATAGCTTTAACATGGAGCAGAGCTGAACCACGACTTTGCAGGTATTTAAGGTAGTGTGTGGGCATGGTTTGTTCTGGACCAACAATCTCTCCAAATGACAAGGCTTGAAATCAAGATTCAAACCAAGAGCCTGTCAATAGTGGAAATTATTTTTTTTAAAGAGCCCATTAATCTTCCTGATACAGATCTTTGTTTCAGGTTGCTATCTGTCGTTAACTTGGAGGCCTTTAATGGGGTGACTGGGTGGAATCTTTGCTTTAACCAAACAGTTCTCTTACAATTTTCCAGCTGTAGGATGCGGTGCAGTTGCTTGCAAGTTTAGCAAGTGGGAATATGATGTGAAACTGCAAGTCACAGCGCCATCTATGTTTTTGAAAATGCAAATGTGAAAATTTTAACTTTGGTCTCTTTGGTTTGCTTAAGTTTACAGAGGAGATGTTGGGTCAAGCTGAGAAGAGAGAGTTGGATGCCCATTTGGTGAATCTGCTGGGCAAAGAAGAAAGCACAAAACGAGGGACTGAAAAAATAATGAGGTAGACTGAAGTGCCGTTGCAACCAAACCCAAGTAATGAATTTAATTTTGTGCAGCGTACTTAAGAGACCAAAAGATTTGGGCTTTTAGTGGTGACCTATTTAAGTGAACAAAATCTGATTAGAATTGAAGTTTATGTAATGTTTGGAAGTTGCCACAAAAAAATGGAGCATATAAATTAGATGTTGTAAATAAGAGAAATGAACAATACAATGAGCCTGGTGTCACAGTATCTGCCTCACTCTACCATACATCACTGTTAAACCTTCTCCCCAGTATGAGCCTGATGTCAAAGTATATGCCAGAATTTATTGTACATCACTGTTAAACCTTCTCACTACAGTGAATCCAGTGTCAGCAGTATCTGTCAAAGTTAACCGTACATCACCTTTAACATTCTTCCCACTCTGAACCAGCTTTCACAGTATCTGCCTTAGTCTCCCGTACATCACCATTAAACCTCCACCCCACTGTGAACCTGGTGTCACTGTATCTGACTCAGTCTACTGTACATCACCGTTAAACCTTCTCCCCACTGTGCACCTGGTGTCACATTATCTACCTCATCATACCGTACATCACCATTAAACCTTATTCCCATGTGAACCTGGTGTCACAGTATCTGACACATTTCATAGTATATCACTGTTCAACCTTCCCACGAATGTGAATCCTATTATAAAATAATGCTCCCCTTCTAAGTCTCGCAATATTCTAATCCCCACCTATTTAAAAAATTCCAAAAAAGAGAGAAAAATCAATCCCAAAACAAGCTACTCAAAAGTAGTAGCTCCCTAAAAATCTGGGTATGGTGAAGTCCACAAGTGGCAAGTGACTAAAGGACTCAATGTCACCCACCCCCCAGTCAGATTTCACAAAGTATTGAAGCAAAAACATTTAACCCAATGTTTCCAGTCCCAATGATTGTTCCGGATCTTCACTATCGAGAAGACTTTGCGTCAATTCAACTTTTTTCTCATTCTTTCCATATTTTCCATTCTTCCCATTTCCATTACCATTGACCCTTCGCTTCAGTGACAATGGTGATGATCGCCCATTTCCTCGTACATCTGGCAATGAATTAGCAAATATTAATGCATCATGGTCATTTTCAAGAAAACTGAGATTGAAAATTCCCATAAAAAACATTCAATAGTGCTGAGTAACGAAAAGCAAATTTATATCCCTTTCACCACAATACTTCTTAAGCCGAATTAAATTCTAGGCGTCTTCTGATAATTTCTTGACTCAGATCTGCATTAAAAAAAAACTTATTATTTTGAACCATAATTGGAGCCTGATTTTGCCGTGCTCTCTGCACTGCCAATCGGAATATCATCTCTCTTTTTTGATATTTAAAACAGTGAATCAAAACTGCTCGTGTTAATTGGCCTGGAAATGGTTTCTTCCTTTACACTCTGCTTGATTTAATTCCAGTCCAACTGGAAAGAATTCCCTGCCCAACACTTCCAGGATCCATTTCTTAAAAAACTTCACCGGATCCGAACCTTCCATATCTTCTGAAAGACCTACTATCTTAACATTATTTCTTCAACTTTGGTTTTCCAATGAGTCAAACTTCTTCAATAATTCCTTCTTCTGAATCTCCCAATCTACAAAAGGATCTTCCACTTTTTCCATTTTTTCTCTATGACACTCCACTTGACGCTTACATTCAAGAAACCCTCCTCAATCTTTTTAAAATGATCTTGCACAGTATCTACTGATCGTGTACATCTCGTAACATCACTCTTAACTACATTAATATCTTCATTCACAAAAGTTATTTCTTCACACACAGTATTCATTTTAGTTTTCATTTCCAAAAATCCTAGAGTCATCTGATGAGTCATCTGCATTGACATATTTGACATATTTTCCATGAGCTGAGCAATCCCTTCCAGAATTGGAAAAGCAGAATCCAGTCCAGGATCCATCACCTCCCTTTGAGGCCGACCTTCTTTTGCCTCAGTCCCCAGTTCTTCAAACTCTAATGAAGTTAAGCTCTCTTCTTCCTCCAAAGTAGTAGGTCCTCTTCTGGTGCGGCTGCGGGTCTGGACACCCAATGAAAATGTGCCAACCTCGTCATCTTGCCGTCGCTCGGGCTCCCCCACAGCCCACACCTTTTCCATAGGTCTGTGGACCCTCAACGCACTGCGCTTGCCCGGTAGGGCCACCCACCACACAGGTGCATCTTCCGACGCTACACTGCGCACCCCCGGAACACCAGGCAATGCTGCGGGCTCATGGGCCTGTTCTCGCTCAACTGGCCCACCCTCGCGCCCAGGTTCACGAGTGCACGAGTCGAAATCAGCCAAACTCATCGCTGAGCCAGCATAATACTTAGTTGGGCAGGAGTCCTCTGAGGCTTGGGGACTCCAGTCGATGACTCTGTTGCTTCAGCTTGATAGGTAGGCCTCAATTCTTTACACTTTTGTAAGGTAATTTCTTCCATAACTGAGTTTTCGATTTTTTTCACATTTGCAGCCATTTTGATCCTCCACTATTCCAAAGTCTATAAACAGTATTTTTAATCACTTTTACAACTTTTAAAATTGAGCATTTAATAGTCTAACTGGGGAAGGGTAGAACCACATGTCTACCCTCAGTGCCATCTTGTCAGAGTATCAGACACAGTTTATAGTAAATCACTGTTAAACCTTCACATTACTCTGAATGCTGTCTCACAGTTTCTGCCTCAGTCTGCTGTTCATCAACGTTAAACCTTCTCCCCCTGTTAACTTGGTGTGAAAGTATCAGCCTAAGTTTACCATACATCACCATTATACCTTCTCCCCACTGTGAACCTGGTGTCACAGTATCTGACACAGTTTATAGTACATCACTGTTAAACCTTCTTCCCCTGTGAAGCTGGTGTTACAGATTCTGCCTCAGTTTCCCGTAGATCACCAGTAAATCTTCTCCCCATTGTGAGACCGGTTTTACTGTATCTGCCACAGTTTATTGTAAATCACCGTTAAACATTCTCCCCTATCTGCACCTGGTGTCACTGTATTCGCCAAAGGTTATCGTACAGCTCTGTTAAAGATTTTCCCCACTATGAACCCAGTAGTAGTAGTAACTGCCTCAGTTTCCCATATATCACCAATAAACCTTCTTCCCACTCTGAGCCCAGTATCAACGTATCTATGTAGTCTCCCGTACATCACCATTAATCTCCTCCCCACTGTGAACCAGGTTTTACAGTATCTGCCACAGTTTATTGCACATCATTTTTAAACCTTCTCACTACTGTAAACCCAGAGTCACAGAATCTGCCTTATTCTACTGTACATCTCTGTTAAACCTTCTCAGTACTGTGAACACAGTGTCACAGTATCTGCCAAAGTCGACTGTACATCACTGTTAAACATTCTCCCCACGTTGACCCATTTTTCACTGTTTTTGCCACCATTTATCGTACATCACAGTTCAACCTTCTCCCCACTGTAAACTTGGAGTCACAGTATATTCCACAGTTTATTGTACATCACTGATATACCTTCTCCTCATTGTGAATGTGGTGTCACCGTATCTGCGTAAGTCTTCCGTACATCACCATAAACTTCTCCCCAATGTGAGCCTGATGTCATTTTATCTGCCACAGTTAATATTGCATCACCGTAAAACCTTCTTCCATCTGTGTACCTGGTATCACAGTATCTACCACACCATATCATGCATTACTGCTAAACCTTCTCACTACTCTGAACTTGGTGTCACAGTATTTGATCCAGTTTATTGTACATTAAACCCGCTGGATAAGCTCCAGATAGCGAAAGGGGAGTTCTCGCATCTGCAGGAACTGGGGATCATTCGACACTCCGACATTCCTTGGGCTTCGCCACTCCACCTGGTCCCGAAAGCCTCTGGTGGCTGGTGCCCCTACAGTGATTATCGAAGGTTTAATGACACGACAATACCTGACCATTACCCCATCCCTCACATTCAAGACTTTATGGCCAATCTGCATGGCGTGAGGGTATTCTCCAAGGTTGACCTGGTGCACATGTATCATCAAATCCCGTTGCACCCGAGGACAACCCCAAAACGGCCATCATCACTCCCTTCGGCTTGTTCAAATTTCTATGCATGCCTTTTGGGCTGAAGAACACCGCCCAGACCTTCCAGCACTGCATGGATACGGTGCGCAGGGATTTGAATTTCATGTTCATTTATCTGGATGACATTCTTGTCGCCAGCAGAGACTGGGCACAACACAAGTCTCACCTGCACTGGCCGAATTCGGCCTAACGATCAACCCGGCCAAATGCCAGTTCGGGAAAGAGACCATACCATCATGGCTGAAGGAGCTACACCAGCTGCTACGAAGGTCGCTGCAATCAGAGAGTTTCCACACCCAGACAACCTCAAGGGGCTACAAGAGTTCACAGGTATGGTCAACTTCTGTAACCAATTCATTCTAGGCATTGCATACATAATGCAGCCACTCTTTGCCCTTATCACAGCCAAGGACAAGATACTTGCCTGGACTCCAGAGGCCAACAGGGCATTCAAAGCCATGAAATTTGCCTTCATGAAGACTACTCTGCTTGGTCCCCCCACGCACCAACTTTCCTATGGTGCTCTCTGTCAATGCCTCTGCCACCTCCGTTGGTGCCGTCCTGGAGTAGCAGGTTAACGGACATTGGAAACCACTGGAATTCTTTAGCCAATTTCTTCATTCGCCAGGGCGCAAGTATGGTGCTTTCAACCGTGAGTTGCTGGGCATGTACTTTGCTGTGCCTCATTTTCACTATTTCTTGGAGGGGAGGCCTTTCACCATTTATACCGACTATAAACCCCTCACTCAGGCTCTCGCTATGGCTAAAGATCCCTGGTCGGCCCGCCTACAGTGTCACCTGTCCTTTGTATCGGAGTTCACCACTGACATTCAGCACAAGGCGTGGAAAGACAATGTGGTTGCTGACACGCTCTCCCAACCGGCCATTTGCTCACTGACACCCAGCCTAGACTACGACCAGCTTGCCCTGGATCAGAAGTCCAACGAGGAGACGCAGGCCTTCAGGACGGCTATCATGGGCCAGCGGTTCCAGGTCCTCCCGACTCCTCTCAATGATGATACCATCCTGTGCGATGTCTCCATGAGCACCCCGTGACCAATGGTTCCCTAGCAGTGGTGCAGGCAAGTCTTCCACCATATCCACGACCTTTCCCACCCTTCTATCAGGTCCAAAGTTCATATGGTGGCAGAACACTTCGTCTGGCACGGGCTTCGAAAGCAGATTGCGGACTGGGCCAGAACCTGCACCCATTGCCACTTTCCAAGGTACACAGGCACACCAGAGTGCTGTGCAGGATTTTGAACATGTCCGAGAATGCTTCAGCCACATGCATGTGGACATTGTCAGCCCCTTACCCGCTTCCCGAAGTAACTGTTAACTTTTCACGGTGATAGACTGCATCACTCGTTGGCCCAAGGTTATCCAGATGCCTCCATAGACTCCTGTTCCCAAGCACTTTTGACCAGTTGGGTTGCCTGCTTCGACATCCTGACCCACCTCACCAGCGAACGTGGCACGCAGTTCACCTCTGCGCTCTGGGCACAGCTCATCAACAGACTGCGAATCAAGCTGCATCACACAACAGCCTATCACCCACAGGCCAATGGACTGGTCGAGCGATTGCATCGCCACCTTAAGTCGGCATTTATGGCCTGCCTCACTGGCCCCGACTGAGTGGATGAGCTGCCTTGGGTACTCCTGGGCATCTGCTCAACACCCAAAGAAGACCTGCAGGCGTCATTGTCCGAGCTGGTCTATAGTGCACCACTAGCCCTGCCTGGTGAGTTTATAAATGCTCCTCACAACCTGCAACAGGCACCGCACGGTTTACTTCCCCACCTCGGTCCAGTTGGACTCCTTCACACCCCCACCACCACCCAGACATTACACACGGGCCTCTTAATCCCCAGCGAGCTGTATTCCGCAGAGTATATTTTTATCAGATGAGGCCCTTCCACAGCACCCCTTCAACTGTATGAAGTGCCGTACAGAGTCATCCAGCATTAAGGGTCCACCTTCACACCAGACATCAGTGGTAAGAGGGAACTGTTTACTGTGGTCAGATTAAAGTCAGCACACCTCAACCCCAATGAGCCAGAGGTCACGGCTCAACCCAAGAAGCGAGGCTGCCCGACAAAAAAGGCCATTAGTGCCAGTTCTGGGGGAGCTGTGTGACGGCATGCCATTAGGCAGGCTATCCAGCCCCTCATTTCATGCATGCGGCGGGGCAGCCGGCCAAAATGGCACCCTCGGGGGTTTCTCCCCTACCTCGGCACCAGGCTCAGAAGCCCACGACCTACAGCCCACGTGACCCCCCGGCACGCTTCTCAGCCAGGTCTGGCCTGGGAGCATAAGACCAGCCAGGCAGACCTGAATAAAGGAGTTTTTGCTCACTGAACTCAACCTGTCTGGTTGTGAGATCATTCAGTAACAGAGTAGCTGCTACTACAGTAGTATCTTAGTTTCTTTTCTTTTTTATATATTATCAACATATATTTATAAACACTGTAACATTGTGATTTGATATTAATTGTTATAACTTTGATGTTGATTTAAATAAAATATTCAATGAAAGAAAATTCTTCAAGAATTGTGCAGAAGAAAATTTGGATGGGATGAAACTATCCCAGAATCCATTGCACAAGATTGGAGAAATTAGATTGAGCGTCTTCAAATACTTGGACATTTTGAAGTCAACAGACTTTGGAGTGGCCACATTTGCTGAGTTACACCATTTTGCTGATGTAAGCGAAGGTGCTTTTGATCCTGTCAGTTACTGAGTCCCGTGAAATAATCAAGTGCGAGTACATGGTGGATTTGTAATGGGAAAAGCCAGAGTGGCTCTATTAAATTCAGTCACCAAACCTTGAATGGAATTGACTGCTGCTACTATGGCGAGCAAAATGGACACTATGTGTTAGAGATAGAGAATTTAGGTTAAAATGGCTTAAGTTAAAATGTGATGATTAATCATAAAAAGGGAAGCCAGAACGGACAGGGAGCTTACTAGCAGCCAAGGACAAAAAGTTCAGCTGGATACGTTTTTTTAAACATATCTTTTCATGGTCATAGTGAGAGACATGCAGGAGACAAAAGATTGATAAGAAGGGTGAGAACTAGAATTTAGTGTATGTAGAGTTCGCAGCGTACGTAACGAACGTGATAATTAAAAATGCAGTTGTACTTAGAATGCTTTTGCAATACTAACCAATTAAAACAATATTAATAAGAAGGGGAAGGGCAAACAACAAGGGTATAAAAATCAATGCACTGTATGTATCGGGGCTTAACTGGTGAGAAGCCAGTTGAGTCCAACTCTGCAGACTTGTAAATAAAGCTTGTCGTGTCATCAGTTTTAAAGAGACTCATGTGTGAGAAGTTTTATTTCTGACAAATGGGGCTCGTTCGGGATCTACACTCCGGCCGTGAGGGGAGGCGAGAAGAGGGACATCGAAGGTGGTGCACCCCGCTGAGTTCAGCGGCTCCTAGTCCCTTGCTCGTCGCTTCAGGCGGCTTGAGCGAGTGGTATCCGGACAAGGTGACACGACAAGACGGAGAGGAGAAGGGTGACGGTTCAATCCCCGAGAAGACACCGGTAAGTGACGACTTACGATTGTGGTGTGGGGATTGGGTAACAGGTGTAATGGGATACACCTGTTTGGATAAAAAAAACCTAACGTAATAGATCAGGTATAGAGCTTTTGTCGTGGCGTGAGGACCCTGTCGTGGGACTCTAGGATAGACCCCAGGGAAACCTCGGCGGTAACCGAAGGAGGGACAGCACCTCCGACGAAGTGCCGAGAAGAGAGGGGTCGACCCCAGGGAAACCTCAGCGGTAACCGAAGGAGGGACAGTACCTCCGACGAGGCGTCTGAGAAGAAGGGAGTAGGGTCCAGAACGAGAGGGTCCTCAGCAACGATAAACGGATCTAGGTGGGAAAATGGGAGGATCAAAATCTAAGGGCTCGTCTGAAAATTCAGGACAATTCCTGGGAGTTCCCCTTGACAGCCCTTTGGGGAGAATGTTTGAAAATTGGGATAGTAAAAGATATCGAGACAAAAACAAGAAAAAGATGGTTCAATATTGTCTCCTTTGGTCGAAACAACCTATTAAAGGTTCCTCGGTCTGGTGGCCGAAATTTGGATCTGATGAGGATTGGGTTAGACAAGCATTAAACATATATGTAAATTCGAGACCAAAGGTGAATCAAGAAGAGTCAGCGTATGCATTTTGTTGGGTTCCCTGGCCAGGATCCTTAACAAAATGTTTTAAATTGAGGGTAGCGGGAGAAAAGAAGTGGGAACCTCTGGACAACCTTCCCCCTCCTTATATTCCCCCGGTGCCTACTGCGCCCGAGGAAATCTCATTACCGGAGGGGAAAGGTGATGAATCTGATTGCCCCGAAAGGGGCCGGGAAAAAAAAGAATGAATTAAGGGAGTCGGACCCTAAACTTCCACTGGTAAACCGACCCTGGACAAGATCCCAGACTGGTCCAGGACCATCAAAGTTTTCAGTAAGCCTAAATCCCCTGAGGGAAGTTCCTATGGGAGGACCGGGAGGGGGAACGGGATATGTGAATGTTCCCCTAACTAGTACAGAGGTGTGGGGATTTAAGAAAGAAATGAAAAAGTTATTGGAAGATCCTATAGGACTGGCCGAACAGCTCGACCAATTTCTGAGACCAAACACATATACGTGGGAAGAGATGCAGGCAATAACGGGAACATTATTCTCACCCCAGGAGAGGCAGATGATTCGACGGGCTGCCCTCCTCATGTGGGAATATGAACAACCTGGGGACCCCAGACCCCATGAACAAAAATATCCCTTAAATGAACCCAGGTGGGACAAATGAACACCCGAGGGATTGGCAAGTATGAGACAATATAGAGAGTGGACAATTAAAGGGATACGGGAGGCTGTGCCAAAGGGTCACAATTTCACCAAGGCATTTGGGAACCACCAGGGGAAAGACGAGTCCCCTACTGATTTCTTGGAGAGGGTGAGAAAGAATGTCCAACAGGATGCGGGCGTGGACCCTAGTACACCAATGGGTGAACAGCTTATTCGAATTGAATTTGTTTCCAAATCATGGAAGGACATTAGAAAGAAACTAGAAAAGGAGGAGGACTGGAGCGAAAAACCCCTAAGCGACCTGTTAAAAAAGACGCAAAAAGTATATGTGCAGAGAGAAGAAGAAGATCAAAAGAGGGCGACAAAGGTTATGGTACAGACTATCCGACAGATGAATGCCGAATCCAGAGGGGAAAGAAAACAAAACCTTCCTCTACACAATCCAAGATATCCAAGAGAGGGAAGACCCCGGAGGTTCGTTAAGTGCTATTACTGCAATGAGGAAGGACACTTTAAGAGGGAATGCCCCCGATACAAGAGGGAATTGCGTGCCTCGAACTTATGGAAGAAGATTAGGGGGGTCAGGGGTTCCAAATGTTGGGGACCAAGTATAAGAGGGAACCCCTGGTAAAACTAAAAATTGGTCCCAAGGGAGAAGAGGTGGTGTTTATGGTGGACACAGGAGCGGAACGAAGTAGTGTAATAACTGTGCCAATCGGGACTGAACCTGTAAAAAGTAATTTGAAAATTTCTGGGATAGAAGGGGCTCCCAGAATGGTATCAATAATTCCCCAAGTAACAGTGAAACTGGAAGAAAGAGAAGGGGTACAAGACCTCTTGTTGTTACCGTCGGCTGGATTTAACCTCCTAGGAAGGGACTTACAGGGTCTCCTAGGTTTGGGTGCTCTCCCTGTGGACGGAGAAGTGCGAGTCCACCTCTGTGCTCTAAAGGAAGAGGATGAACGGCAGATTGACGAGAGAGTCTGGTATAAGGAGGGAAATCGAGGAGGTCTGGACATCCCACCTTTACATGTCACATTAATACCAGGTCATCAGCCGGTAAGGAAACGTCAGTATCCTATTTCTTTGGAAGGGAGAAAAGGGCTACAGCCGGTAATTGAGACTCTAATACAATGCGGACTATTAGAAGAATGCATGTCACCTTATAACACCCCTATACTCCCAGTGAAAAAGTCAGATGGATCCTATCGCCTAGTTCAGGATCTAAGAAGTTTGAATGCTATTGTTCAGACCCGCCACCCAGTGGTGCCTAATCCCTATACTATTATGAGTCGGATTCCCCCAGACCATGAGTGGTTTAGTGTTATCGACTTGAAGGATGCCTTCTGGACGTGTCCATTAGAAGAGGAAAGTAGAGATATGTTCGCGTTTGAATGGGAAAATCCATGGACAGGTAGACGGAGACAGCTTCGGTGGACTGTATTGCCCCAAGGGTTCACTGAATCTCCAAACCTGTTTGGACAAATGCTAGAACAAATCCTGGTGGACTATCCACAATCTGATGATTCCCAACTAATGCAGTATGTGGATGATTTACTATTATCAGGACCCAAGGAACAAGAAATGAGGGGAGATACAATTAGACTCTTGAATTATCTGGGGAAAAAGGGTCTACGGGTGTCCAGGAACAAGTTACAGTTCGTTGAGAGAACTGTGGTATATCTGGGACACCAGATAAGTAAAGGACAGAAACGGATTACCCCTGAACGGATTGCGGGAATCACTAGAATGCCGTTACCCCGTAATAAGAAGGAAATAAGACAATTCCTGGGACTCTTAGGTTACTGTAGGTTATGGATAGAGGACTACTCAGCTTTGGTGAAGTTTATGTATGAAAAGCTGAAAAATGAAAATGAATATCCATTGAAATGGACCCAGGAGGAGGAGGGATGGTTTGAGGACTTGAAGCATCGCCTGACACGAGCCCCGGTACTCACTCTGCCCTCTTTAAAACAGCCCTTCCAGCTATTTGTCACTCATAACCAAGGAACAGCTGTGGGAGTTTTAACACAGGAAAAAGGCGGTCAGCAACACCCAGTGGCTTTCCTTTCCAAAATGATGGACCCAGTGTCTCGCGGATGGCCGACGTGTATCCAGGAAGTAGCGGCTGCTGCTCTGTTGGTTGAGGAAGCATGTAAACTTACTTTTGGAGGAAAGATGACTGTGTACACCTCCCATTCTGTGAGTGTTTTATTAACACAAACTGCCCATCGATGGCTGACTGATTCTCGCATATTAAAGTATGAAACCATTTTAATGGTCGGAGAAGATCTACAGTTTGCAAAGATTAATAGCTGCAACCCAGCTCAGTTTTTATACGGCAGTGAAACAGAGAGAGAGGTGGAGCACAACTGTGTCGAGTTGATGGATCTTCAGACCAAGACCCGAGAAGACCTTTGCGATACTCCTCTGGGAGAAGGATATGAATTCTACATTGACGGCTCCGCCAGATGTGTTGACGGAATGAGAAGAAGTGGGTATGCTATAATAGAAGGAAATACTTGGAAAGTAGTAGAATCCACGAGACTACCCCGAAGCTGGTCAGCACAGTCCTGTGAACTATATGCCTTGCAGAGAGCCCTCAGAATACTGGCAGAGAAAACTGGAACGATTTACACTGATTCCAAGTACGCATACGGGGTAGTGCATACCTTTGGTAAGATCTGGAAGGAGCGTGGTCTAATTACATCAAGAGCAAAGGAATTGGCACACGAACAGGTGATTACTCTGACTTTAGAAGCCTTGACATTACCCCAGGAAATAGCAGTGGTCTACATACCAGGCCATCAGAGGGGAGATACCCCGACAGCAATTGGAAACAGACTGGCTGATGAAGAAGCCAAAAGGGCAGCCATGCAACAAGAAGTCCGTTTGCTGACCTTAATCCCAATAAGACAAGGCATAAAGAAGGCTCCCATTTTCACTGCTAAGGAAGAAAAGGACATGGCTCAGCTGGGCGCAAGCCAGCTGCCTGATGGAACATGGAAGACACCAGATGGAAGAATGGTTCTAAATAAAGAAATAACTCGCAATATTTTAAAACACCTGCATCATCAGAGCCACTGGGGCACCCAAGCCTTATGTGACACAGTGCTTCGAGAATATGTGTGTAAGGGAATCTACACCTTGGCCCAACAGGAGGTGCAGAACTGTCACCTATGCACAAAAATTAATAAGAAGATAATGAGGACAGGGACCATGGGAGGTCAACCATTAGCCATACGCCCTTTTCAAAGTATCCAGATCGACTTCACAGAGTTACCTCAAGTCCAAAGATGGAAGTATCTGTTGGTGGTAATAGATCACTTTACCCGATGGGTGGAAGCCTTCCCAACAGTAAATGCTACAGCCTCTACAGTAGCTCGCCTCCTCCTGGAGCAGATAATCCCCAGATATGGTATAATGGATTCTATAGACTCAGACAGGGGTCCACATTTTTGTTCAAAAATCCAGCAATTTATTTGTAATGCATTACAGGTCTCTTGGAAATTGCATACCCCTTGGCATCCACAAAGCTCAGGGAGGGTTGAACGTATGAATGGAACCCTAAAAATGCAATTGACAAAATTAATGGTGGAAACTAAAATGCCTTGGATAAAGTGTCTGCCCCTGGCTTTATTGAGAATTCGTACTGCCCCACGAAAAGATGTAGGGTTGTCCCCTTATGAAATGATGTTTGGGCTTCCCTTCTGGAGTACAGTTGAGGGGTGTCCCACCTTGGGGGAAGGGGATATATTTGTTAGGAACTATTTACAGGCACTATCACGCTCTCTTACAGATTTACGAAAGAGAGGACTATTGGCACAAACACCGCCTCTAGACTTTTCTTTACACAAGGTGGAACTAGGAGACTGGATTCTCATCAAGACCTGGAAAACTGAAAAACTCCAGCCCCAGTGGGAAGGTCCATACCAAGTTCTCTTAACTACAGAGGCTGCAGCACGAACAAGAGAGAAGGGGTGGACACACGCATCCAGATTTAAGGGACCTGTAGAGGTGCCTCAGGACCCTGATACGAACTCAGATTGGACTTGTGTTCCTGGAGAAAAACCTCTTACCTTGCGATTTCGCAGAAAGACTTGATTCACAATGTTATTGTTATGTTCTTTGATTTTTCTTAGTTTGCCTATGTCTTTATCAGGTGTGAAATGTAAGAAATGCAGAGACACAGTGGTCCTGTTTCAGGACCGCATTTGGGGAAGAAAGGAGGGTAATTTTATTTCCCATACCTCAGTTCCTGAGAAATGCTGGGCAGAAAATACCACCCAACATCCATATACCCCTTGTGTGGAAAAAGAAGGAAATAATATGGGTCATTATATACAGATTCCTAATACCACTCCTTTCCCTCTTAACGGTTGGAAGGGTGACTCAGGCCCACCATGCCCTGATGGACTCTGGTTTTGCATACACCAGCGTACTGTTCCAATAAGAAATTCCACTCCACACTCAAAAGTGCCTGCCCCTTTAAAACAGCCGGACTTAGTTCGAGTCCATCCAAATAACCATGAAAGTTTCGGTCACGCAGTTGGGGGAGATAACCTTTTTGTTGATCTTGCAACTAGAATTGCAGGAACTTTTAATTGTTACAAATCAAACAGCTCTAGCCCTGCAATTACTTGCATCCCAGCAAGGTCAAATGCGCTCTGCTATATATCAGAACCGTCTGGCCCTAGACTATCTCCTAGCCATAGAAGGAGGTGTATGTGGAAAGCTTTATTTGACTAACTGCTGCTTACAGATTGATGATAATGGCCAAGCCATTCGAAAAATCGCTGATAATATTCGTACTTTGTCCCATGTACCGGTTCAAACCTGGCATCCTTTTGCAAAATTAAATTGGATGGACAAATGGTTTGGAGGAACCTGGTGGCGTACCTTATTGTGGGTCATCGGAGGTATTTTATTCCTCCTACTTGTTTTGCCCTTTATTATTCCCTGTCTATGCAGCCTGGTGATTTCCATGGTCCAACAGGCTATGCAACCAGGGGAACTGGGAGACCCCGTTAGAATTTTACTTCAGCACGAAATTAATTTATCATGAGACATTTCTCTTCCCCGAGTTAAAATCCCCATTCATATATATAATACACACATTTTAAAGAGAGAAAGGGGTGGATTGTTAGAGATAGAGAATTTAGGTTAAAATGGCTTAAGTTAAAATGTGATGATTAATCATAAAAAGGGAAGCCAGAACGGACAGGGAGCTTACTAGCAGCCAAGGACAAAAAGTTCAGCTGGATACGTTTTTTTAAACTTATCTTTTCATGGTCATAGTGAGAGACATGCAGGAGACAAAAGATTGATAAGAAGGGTGAGAAACAGAATTTAGTGTATGTAGAGTTCGCAGCGTACATAACGAACGTGATAATTAAAAATGCAGTTGTACTTAGAATGCTTTTGCAATACTAACCAATTAAAACAATATTAATAAGAAGGGGAAGGGCAAACAACAAGGGTATAAAAATCAATGCACTGTATGTATCGGGGCTTAACTGGTGAGAAGCCAGTTGAGTCCAACTCTGCAGACTTGTAAATAAAGCTTGTCGTGTCATCAGTTTTAAAGAGACTCATGTGTGAGAAGTTTTATTTCTGACACTATGTTAAGAAGAGAATTACAGATGGAGTTAGCAGACTCTGTGCTTTGGGCTGATAGTACATCAGTGCTTAAATTTATTAATAACAAAATCATGAGGTTTCATATCTTTGTGACTTACAGAGAGAATGAAAACCTGGACAACAACAAATAGCAGATTTACCACAGGACAGAGTTTCACCTGATGAATTCCCATTTACATACGTGGAAGTTGAGTATTTTGGTCCTTTTATATCCCAAGATCTTCCAGTTTAGAGTGCAGTGTTACCAATGAAATTGCTGGGTCTGTCAAATATATCAGGACATCATCTGCAAATAGATTAATCTCATCTTCTTCCTGGTTTATTTACCCACAATTTTTTAATGTCTGAGTCTCAGTGAATGTCTTCCATCAACAGTTCTGGAATCAAAATGAAGAGAGCTGGAGATAATGGGCATCCCTGCCCACTAGATCTGGTTAATGGGAATGCTGAGGACATTTGTCCAGTAGGTACAGCCCTATCTTTGGACTCATAATATAATACCCTGATCTAATTTATAAAATCTGACTATTGTCTGATTATTATAAACCCTTTTCAGTTTATTTCTTCTTTATTTGGCTTGGCTTCGCAGACGAAGATTTATGGAGGGGTATGTCCACATCTGCTGCAGGCTCATTGGTGATTGACAAGTCTGATGCAGGACAGGCAGGCATGGTTGCAGCGGTTGCAAGGGAAAATTGGTTGGTTGGGGTTGGGTGTTGGGTTTTTTCCCCTTTGTCTTTTGTCAGTGAGGTGGGCTCTGCGGTTTTCTTCAAAGGAGGTTGCTGCCCGCCGAACTGTGGGGCGCCAAGATGCACGATTGGAGGTGATATCAGCCCACTGGCAGTGGTCAATATGGCAGGCACCAAGAGATTTCTTTAAGCAGTCCTTGTACCTCTTCTTTGGTGCACCTCTGTCTCGGTGGCCAGTGGAGAGCTCGCCATAGAACACGATCTTGGGAAGGCGATGGTCCTCCATTCTGGAGATGTGACTCACCCAGCGCAGTTGGGTCTTCAGCAGCATGGATTCGATGCTTGCGGACTCTGCCAGCTCGAGTACTTCGATGTTTATTTAATGAATTTAATGAATACATAAATGCCCTTCAGGCCTGTAATATTTCAATATTATCTATCTATTATAAAGGCCCTCTCTGCTCAGGATAATGGACATGGATTCTATTGTCTCAGCAAGTTTCTGTGATTAAATACTGGCAGAGAATAACAAATTAAATCTTGCTTTGGATCCTGTTTTTATCTTGGTTCATTTGATCCAAGATAGACCTTTGCTCTAACTATGATCTTTACGGCCTATGTGAAGAGGGGATAACAGAGCCAGTTCCTTGTTACCAGTCATAATTCCCCAACTTCTGTTGGGAATGTAATAAACGGAAAGAGTATAGCATTTGGATCAGGCTTGCATAAGATAATTTTGGAAAAATCAGTGAATCACCCTTCATGTGGGCCAAGATGGAATTACAATTTTCCAAAAAACTTCTACAATAGGATCATTTTTACTATTTTCCTTTTCCAAAATTGACACATAATCCATTATTGAAAAACTGATTGAGAATTTTGGCCAATTTAGGAACTGTTTTGGGCTAAATGGTTTTTCATTGGGCAGCCCTATGATAGATAACCATTTTTTTCCACCATCCTTGTTGGATGTAGATTTCAAGGATGATATAGAATAGATATTCAAAGTTTCAATTACCTCTTTATTTCAGGTAATTTTGCAACATTCAAACAATTATCAACTAAATTTTGAACTTTGCAATCACTCTTTTTGGATATTGACAAATTAAACATTTTCTTCAATCTAAGATTTTGGATTTTCCGTGAAATTTCCAAGACTAATATTCTTTATCTATTTTTTTAATTTACGGCTTTACGTTCATGGTGGATTAATAGCATGTATTTATAATAATGTATTGGATTTAAAATCAACATCTATGGCCAAGATTAAGAGCAGTTGGGAACAAGATTTAAATAAAAAATTTTCAGAAGAAGATTGGTATTTTATTCTCAATCAGATTAATGACTCTTCACTTTGTACTATGCATTGATTTTTACAATTTAAGGTGGTACAGGAATACACATGTCCAAACTGAAACTATCTCGCTTGTACGCAGATGTTTATTCACTATGTGAGAAATGTAAAATTTTCCAAGTCTCTTTAATTCCTCTGTTTTGGGAATGCCCAAACTTAGAGAAATTATGGAAAGGCATTTTTCAAACTTTATCAATGGTTTTTAAGATCAATTTTGAACTTGTCCGTTAATTGCTCTGTTTGGTTTATCTCGTGATCCAGATAAACCATTGTCGGAAGCTCAGGAAAAAGTTTGAGCTTTTGCTACATTAATAGCCAGACGAGCAATGTTATTGAAATGGAAAGAAGATTCTTCCCTTACTCATACACAGTGGTTACATGATGTACTGTCCTTTTAAGTTTAGAGAAAATCATATCTAATATTAAAGATAGAAAGCTCCAATTGATGAAATAATGGGGCCCATTCTTAGAATTTTTCTACAATTGGAGGAACTAAATGTGTTTTGGCCTTTCATTGCCTGTTCTCTGGGGGCTGCCAGCAGTTCCACACTATTGTTCTTTTCTTCATTACATAAGGTAACCTTGATTAGAGGGAGGGGTTGGATTAGACCTAGTTTTTAGGTTTTTTAGTTTTAGCTTTTTATTTTTTTTCCCTTCTATTTAATTTATTTCAGGAAACGGGTTTGACGTGGTTCTATAGATTATTTCTGATCAATTGTTTTTGAGGTTAATGAAACAGTTTTACATTGTGTTCAAGATGGTTAAAGGAGAGAAAGAGTAAGCACTCTTTATTCTGAATAAGATGGCATCTAAAGGATGACATGGTTGGTGTAGAAATTAGCACAATGCCTTTACAGAACCATGATTGGGATCGGACCTAGGTTCAGGTCCTGGACTGTCTGTAAAGAGTTTGAAAGTCTTTCCTGTATTTGCGTGGGTTTTCCCCAGGGGCTCTGGTTTCCTCCATCCATTCAAAATGTGCAGGGGGTGTAGGGTAATGGGGTGTAAATTGGGCAGCATGGGTTCAGGGGATGAGATGATCTGCTACAGTGCTGTATGTCTAAATTAAAAATTAATTGAATATGCGATATAAACGTAACTCCTTTTATGGCATCACAAGCACATGTGCCTTCCCATAACATTTACTGGGTGATCTCTAAAATTTTTTGATTGATAAAGAACAGTCTCTACTCCTTTCTGAAACCTCTCATGCCTGGGTTCATCCCAGTAACCATATGTGTGTCCTCTCACCAAATTGTTCAAGAATCATTTGCGAGAACTAAATCTTTCAGGTTCACATCCTTCATCCCAGTTTTGTATTTGGTCTAATTCTTTGAGTGATAGTGTGCCATTACATGTACAACATAGATGTTGCATTTAAAATATAAAACAATCCACATCAATCATCAAGCTGCCCTTTACACCTACCTGAGGGATGTGAGAGGACATCAGTACCCAGAGGAAACCCATGGAGTCAAAATGGTAATGCTTGGAGCAGAGTGGATGAAAAACCAGAAGGCAATTGATGTGTTATGTTGTCTTCTGCAGGAACGAAGTGCCCTTGTTAAATGTATGAGCCTGGCACGACATTTATCTTGATGCAGTTTTTTTTTGGAAGTTTATTTAAGAATTTTACAGAACCAAGAAAAAATACAAAGTTTAATCTAAAACTACCCTCTATTACCTCCAACCTCCCCCTCCCATCTCTCCAAGCCCCCTATAACCCTCCCCCCACTACGGAGCTTATATTAAAAAAACTCAATAGCATCATATCATAACAGATTGTTACGGTGTGCCATCCATTTACATCTTGCAACACGTATAAGGCTTTTACTTAACATCTAAACCCATACATTCCAAATACCAACTCCACATCTTTATAAAAAAAGAATAATTATTTTGCAAATTATGCGTTATTTTCTCTAAATAAAACATGATTGAATTTCATTGTGTCATCTATATATACTCAATTCGACATCATTTTTCCAAGTTGCAGCTATACATTTTCTAGCCATTGCTAATCCTAAATGAATATATGCAATTTGAGGTTTCTCCAAGCGTACATTTGCCATAATTGTATTCATGTATCCCAGTAATCATACCCATGGATCCACATATAAATCTATTTGGAAAAAAAACTCGCAAAAATTTAATCACTTTTTCCCAAAAGAGCGTCACCTTTAAACATTCCCACGAGTATAAAAAAAAGTACGTGTCTGATCACCACATCAGAAACACAAATCTGACCCACTAAATCCATATTTTGTCAGTTTTTCAGGAGTTAAATATAACTGATGCAGAAAGTTATAATTAACTAAACTATATCGTACATTAATTAATTTTGTAACACTAACCAAACACATGTAAGACCACTCATCCACAGAAATAGGAACAGATAAATCTTTCTCCCATTTATCCTTTATTTTATATATATCTACCTTTTTCATCTTTTCTGGTAATAACACATCATTTCTGAAACAAATCCCTTTTTTCCCTTATCAACAATTAATCTCTCAAATCTCTACCAAAGCATTCTAATAATAAATCTTGTACTTGATAGTAAGCAAATCAAGTATTTTGTGATATACCAAATTTCTCTCCAAGTCTATTAAACCAAAGAAGTGAACCTACTTCAAACAGTCCTCCACTAATATCACTCCTTTTGATTCCCATTCTTTCAAATAAGAATTATTCATAGAAAATGAAATTGTCTGATTCTGATATAATGGTGTCTTAGCTGAAATTTTACCTTTCAATCCTATAAGCTGATTCCATTTATACCATACTCCTATTAAATGCTTCAATACTGGCAGTTGATACTACTGTAAAAGCAGAGGATTCCACTTATATATAAAATAATGTATTGTTCTTTCTTGTATTTGATCCATCTCCACCTTCACCCACATCAGAGGTTGGTCAATATCAAACAGTCTATTAATAAACTTTAATTGTGCTGCTTGATAATAATTTTGAAAATGTGGTAATTGAAGGCCTCCCAAAACATACCTCCATGTCAAGTTTTGCATAGAGACTCTAGACAACTTACCTTTCCATAGAAAAACAAACTGCTTTATTTAATTCCTGAAAGAACTTTCCCGGTTTAACACTCAGAATAGATTGAAACAAATACTGAATGCGAGGATATATATACATTTTAATACAATTTACCCATCCAATCAATGTTACCAGTAACTCCTTCCATCTATTTAAATCAAACTTAATCTTATTTAATAATGGTACATAATTTTAATCTGTATAAAATTTGATACTCTTTATCCATTATTATGCCCAAATACTTAATTTTATTTCACCATTTAAACTTCAAAAGTTGTTTGCAATCTGAATAATCTCCATCCGATATTAGTAATATCTCATTTTACTTTATAGCCTGACATTACCCTGTATCGTTTCAACAAATTTTGTAATGGTTCTAAAGAATTGTTAGGTTGAGACAAATTTTGCCATTTTGGGTTTTTTCACAATTTTTGGAGATTTATCTAACAATGGATCCAAACAAAAATTAAAGTCTCCTCCAACCATAATATTCTCATTTGATTGAATCAAATATAAAAATGCATCAGGAACAAAGTGTACATCTCTTCATCCAAGTCCAAGCCTCTGAAAATAGTCTCCAATTAATCTTCAAAACCCTATCTGCATTAGCAGAAAAAGATTCTAAAAAGGCACCTTTTTATGAATCTCTTGATGCAGTTTTTACCTGGCCCACCCAGGAGTCACTGTTTTCACTTTTGTACATGATTTTTCATTATTTATAATTTGCAATGTTTTGCTGGGAAATTTTAACAGCTCTTGGCTAATATTGTGAAATCTCAGTTGCTCACATATTGAAATATTAATATAAAGTATCTGTGTGTATTTTGAGGAACAGAAGGAAAGGACACTGCGGTGACACTGCTCAGAGAGCAAAGGTGCAGGAAGGGGGAACATTGTAGAGTGCGTCAAAAGAACCAAAGACGTTGATCCAAACCAAGGCTTTTATTAACTAAAAGACAGGAGCATATCACAAGTAGGTCAACCAGTCCAGAATGACCTGGTCTGGCGAGGAGAAATCCTTTAAGACCTGCCAGTTTGGTGTGGCTACACTCTCAGCCAATCACAGTCATCCTACACTACCATCTGTACATATACACATTGGTGATAGAATCTGTACTATCACAGGGGGAACAACCAGAAGGCAATTGCTATGTTATGTTGCTTTCTGCAGGTGTGCAGAAATGATAGAAAACAATTCTGGGGGCCATCTCTTTTTCTTCACCCGTTACAGAGGAGCAGGTCGCTGGGAGGAAACAGCAAGGCTGCAGAGAGACAGATAGATTAGGAGAATGGGGAAAGAAGTAGCCAGTGAATTCCAATGTAAGAAAATGTCTGGTCATGAACTTTGGGAGAAGAAATAAAAGGGCAGATTATTATTGGATAGGGAGAACATTCAAAATTCTGAGGGGAAAATGGACTTTGGCATCATCGTGCAGGATACCCCATAGGTTAACCTCCATGTTGGTGGTCAGTCAGCTGAATGGAATGTTGGTATTCATATCGCGAGGAATAGGATATAAGAGCAGGGATGTGATGTTGAGGCTTAAGAAGCAACTGACAAGGCCGCACCTGCAGTAGCAGAGAGAGTTTTGGGCTCCTTATTGAAGAAAGGATGTGCTGGCATTGCAGATGTTTTAGAGAAGATTCACAAGAATGATTCTTGGAATGAAGGGATTAACATATGAAGAAAGTTTGATGGATCTTGGACTATACTCCTTGGTGTTCAGAAGAATGATGAGTGGTAGGGGTCCTAATAAGACTTCGAATGTTGAGAAGCTTGGACACAGTGGATGTGGTAAAATTATCTCCCATGTTAGAGGAGTCAAGGACGAGAGGGCACAACTTCAAGGTTGAAGGGATCCCATTTAAAACAGAGGTGCGGAGGGATTTCTTGACACACAGAGTGTAGAACCTCTTGAATTTTAACTGGTGGCTGCAGTGACCAAGTTGTTGGGTGCATTTAAGGCAGAGGTTGATAAATATCTGAATTGTCGGGGTATCAAAGGTTACAGGGAGATGGCAGGGAGTGGGGCTGGGTGATGCCTCATCACGGCATGGCACAGTGGGCTCCACAGACCAAATAACCTCGATCTTCTGGTCTAATAGTAGAGGCATTATCGCCAGTATTTATTCCTCAATCATTCTTCAAGGTGTTCTGTGATTGCATGTGGGAGAATGATTTGATCAAATTAGCTGTGATTCCTGACTTACAATAGTAACTACACTGAATAAGTCTGTAAAATGAGTGCAAAACACTTGGAAATGCTTGAAAGTGTGAGAGATGAGTAAAACTAATATGAAAATATGAGAGATGAAGAAAGCTAATATGGATATATGTGTAACGAATAAAGCCAGTATGAATAGGATAAGGGTAGATAATAGAATGTAGGAAGTAAAGTTAGTCTGAATAAGATAAGGGTCTTCTAGCCTTAGAGTCAGCAAGTTCCGCATATGTAATTAGTAAGCCTTAGACAGAATTAGCAAGTTCTGCATATAAGAGGGTTGGGAAGGTGTGAATAAGGACAAAGGCAGGTTTGTGAATAAGGACAATAAGGACAATGACATGATGGGACACCGACAGGTTACCCCCTGGTCCTCCAAGTTCACAGAAACAGCACGTAGGCAGACAGAATTGCCTAATGGCAAACTCATCCAGGAGGCAGAAGAATGTAAGGGGGAGGGTACTTCTATACTGAAATAAACTGTATAAAAGTTGGGTGAGCCCCAGTGTGTGTGTGTATTCCCAGGGTAAGGGGAAGCACCCAACTTTGCATTGTTGTATAATAAATGTTCTTTGTTCTCAATTTTTGTCTCGAGCAATTTCTGTGAAGGTACTTCTGTTTCTCACAAATGGGGACTCGTCCGGGATCCCACTCCCTCCACTGACAGAGTGCCCGACGACGAGGGTAGGTGCACCCTGGCTGATTCAGCTGGACTCATGGATGGCGGGTGACTTGTCAGTGGATGAAGTGAGTGATATCCAAGAAGAGGCATTGAGAACAAACGATGGGAGGACGTTAAGGATGCACGCTAGGAAAAGCTACTGGATCCTGGTAAGAGGAAGTTTACTTACCTTTTAGTATGGGAGGTGTGAGTAGCAAGGGAAATAGTTCTAAGGAAGGATGGGACGATTAGATAACTAAGCAAAGTTTAGGATTAATGCTATCTGATTGGGGTGCGGGGAGAACCCGCGGGAAAGACAAACAGACCATGGTCAGGTATTGCTGTCTGGAATGGGTTAAAAAAACCTGATAAAAGGGAATTTGGTATATTGGCCAAAGTTCGGGTCCGATGAGGACTGGATGTGTCAGGCATTGAACATCTGGCTCTATCAAAATCAAAGAGATACTATTGAGAGCAGAGAATATGCAGCCTGCTGGCTCAGTGGATCGGTTGATCAACTGGTTTTGAATGAAAAGGAATGTAAGGACAAGAAGGATGAGGAACGTTTTGTCGCTGAAACACAAGGATGGGATGTGTTACATTCCCTTCCTCCACCTTATGCTCTTCCTATGCCGGCTCCAATCTTTCCCCTCTCTCCTATGCTCTACCCTTCTTCACCTTCCCCTCCTCCCCCACAGCTAAAGAAAGGAGAAGAAAGTATGGGTGGTATGATGACCCATTCACAAAGTACTAGATTACCACCTCAATTGACAAGAGAGGGAGGAGACTTCGATTCAGAACAATGTGAGACCCTCCGGGAGGGAAGTGCAGAACCCTTTGATTTATTTCCCGGAGAGCAGGAACCTAGACATTATAAAGGAGAGGATAAGTCAGAAATTAACTGGATGAGTCCTTTACGGGAAGTTCCCGTGGGAGGGGGTCTCGCTTTCGTAAATGTGCCCCTGACTAGTACGGAGGTGCGTAACTTTAAATGACCTCCCTGATAGAGGATCCTCAGGGATGTGCCGAACAATTAGATCAATTTTTGGGACCAAATATATATACATGGGTATTAACGGGCTTTGTTACTAATTCAGCCCCAGACATCAGGAGAAAATTGCAGAAGACTGAGAATTGGCATGAACAGGGAATAACACAGCTTTTACAGATTGCACAAAGGGCATACGTCCAGAGGTCTGAGGATAAACAGAAAGGAAAGGCTAAGATTTTGATGCAGGCAGTCAAGGAAGTTGTGGAGGGACAGCAGGGAGATGTTAGGGGCTGTGTGCCAGCTCCTGGATGTTGGGAGAAGCGCCGGGAGTGGGAGAGTAGAGACCAGAGATAATTTCATAAATCGCGACTTCTCACTTCAGTCACTGACCAATATTAATTAAAATTCATGCTAAAATGTAAATGTCATAAATGATCATTTATCAATACTGTAGAATGAGCAAATTTAACTACCAGTTAATTTCATTTTATGAAATAAATTGTATTCAAACGTGATTTTGCACAGGGAGTACGTGAGAGTTGAACGATGTTATAACATTTGCAGGGAGAAATGTTTGCGCAAATAGGGTGTTCTATACGTCTTATTTTTTAAGTGTATGTAAGATAAAGAAAGGATCTGATGTGTAAAGTGGCTGGATCAGCCAGTTGAAGGGGGAGTGTGCATGTCCCTTTAAGCGCATTGTGGCACGAATGAATTGTATTCTGTTCACTTGAAACTGAGGCTCAAGGCTCCTGTCTTGCAGTTAGCGGTATGGAGCCCTCTCAATAGATTTAGTTCATTAGTACAAATGATTGTGTGTGCAATCTTCATAAGAACATATTTTAAATGTTTTTCGGTGCCGGTTTTACAGATTGCTTTAAATAAGGCCAGCTCCTGTGGCTGTGGCGCAAGGCATTTAATGTTTAAATTACAATAGCGACGTTAAATAATCGTCAAATTCATTCCTGTCTGTAGTGACAAAGACATGTCTTATTCCCACTTGGCTATTTTTAAAATAAATTCATTTTAGAATACAGTTAATATCACTCGCCGAATCATTATGGCTAATTGTGTATTTAAGGCAGAACTAAAGGTTGAATATGTTTCAAGTTCTCTTGCAGGGGCTCTTGTGCTGCAATGTCTGTTATGTACTCTAACAAATTGCAGGTTGGTTGCCCCATACAGACAAGCAGCTTCAACTGCGTTTTAATAAGGTCTAATATATTCAAAACCCATGGAAATATGGTTTGTGTTTCTTTTTACAATAATTCTAAATATAACATTTACACTAACACAAAAAAAAGTCAGATTGTTATGGTAAACGGTGTCTTGCCCCACAACGATTTTGGAAACTATTGTAAAAACAGATAAGGCATTAAATTGCAGCTATTCACTTTTAATTAGCGTTTCACCAAGTAAACAGGATCGTGAACTAATAAATCCTGGGAATACATTGGCAGTTAATTAAGACAGAAGGGTTTATTAGTTCAAAACCCACCCCTGGAGCATCCTATTCATTTTATTAAATCTGGTGATTGGGTATATGTAAAAGCATGGTAAGATCACCAACTAAAACCTGTCTGGGATGGCCCCTATTGTGTACTTTTGATTACAGACACTGCAATGTGAACGAAAGAAAAGGGGTGGACTCACATACAATGAATTAAACAAGCTGCTGATCCACGGACTAAAGTCATTGATAATCTACCCTCCACCTGGTGTGCAGTCCTTCATCCTTCTGATCTGAAAGTTACACTACGCCGGGAAAAAGTGCTGTAATGTTGTTTTTACCATATGCTGTTTTGTTTACTTGTTGGTTCCCAATTTTTGGGAAATCACCAAATTGCTCACAATGTATTAAGTCCTCCTGGAATAGGGCAGCAGAGGTGACAATTACTTACCTTTAGAATGCAGACAGGGAGCAGGTATAGAGTATAGTCATAGTGGGGTATGGGTTAATATAGGATCCCAACATGGACCAAGGGAACAGAACGGCCCTAGGGGAGTAGACTTGGTTTGTATTCCGGCCTCTACAGATATTAAAAAGAGGAATTTTAAAGAGATCGCACAAAGAAGATGGTGGGACAATGACAGACAGAATGTTAGTCAGGATTGTACATGTAGCAGAGATCTTTTCTTTTCTTTGGCTTGGCTTCGCGGACAAAGATCTATGGAGGGGTAATGTCCACGTTAGCTGCAGGCTCGTTTGTGGCTGACAAGTCTGATGTGGGACAGGCAGACACGGTTGAAGCAGTTGCAAGGGAAAATTGGTTGGTTGGGGTTGGGTGTTGGGTTGTTCCTCCTTTGTCTTTTGTCAGTGAGGTGGGCTCTGCGGTCTTCTTCAAAGGAGGTTGCTGCCCGCCGAACTGTGAGGCATCAAGATGCACGGTTTGAGGTGATATCAGCCCACTGGCGGTGGTCGATGTGGCAAGCACCAAGAGATTTCTTTAGGTAGTCCTTGTACATATGCTAATGCTCACAGACAGGCTGCAACTCACAGGTTAAGTGACAAGAAAGTGACCCCTCCCCAACTTGGTCTCCTGTAAATCATCCTTTGGGTCACACAGACATTCGGAATGTTAAGAACCACCACTGTAAGGGGAGTTCCAGTTGTAAATGACATAAGCTGCTCCAGAACACCACAGCTGCTTGGCATTTAAATCGTTTAATCAGACTCCATGCAGCCTTGGAGATCATCACCGAACAGACAGCGATGGCCCTGAATTTATGGGCTGAAGAAAAACGACAGATACGAGCCACAGTTCAACAAAACCGCCTGGCTCTCGATTACTCGTTGGCTGCTGAAGGCAGCGTTTGTGAAAGACTGGTTAATGACAATGCTCACAACAGTCAGGCGGTTAAAGACACTTCTTCAGGAGTTCGAAAATCTTCCCATGCCCAGGTTCAGACTTGGGAACCTTGGTCCGGTGTGGGATGGACTAGACTTTTTATTGGTAACTGGAGTCTGATACCCACAGCCCTTATAGCAGCTGGACTCGCTATTCTGGCCATTATGGTGCTCCTCTTCCTAAAGACTTGTGTGCAGGATTTAATTCAACGGACCCCTCGTCAGATCACTATAACCCAAAGGATGTATGTTTCCCAAATTCTGTCTGATGATGCTGAGACTGCAGTTCATTTACTGACCTGCTGAGAAAAAGACCAAGTTTACAAGTAATCCATTCCAGTTGAGAATTCACGAAGCGTAGCTAAAAGAAAAGTGAGGATTGTGAGAGAAGAGTAAAACTAATATGAAAATATGAGAGATGAAGAAAGCTAATCTGGATATATGTGTAATGAATAAAGCCAGTATGAATAGGATAAGGGTAGATAATAGAATGTAGGAAGTAAAGTTAGTCTGAATAAGATAAGGGTCTTCTAGCCTTAAAGAGAGTCAGCAAGTTCCACATATGTACTTAGTAAAGCCTTAGACAGAATTAGCAAGTTCTGCATATAAGAAGTTAGTAAGCCCTGAGGGTCGGGAAGGTGTGAATAAGGACAAAGGCAGGTTTGTCAATAAGGACAATGATATGATGGGACACAGACAGGATACCCCCTGGTCCTCCAAGTTCACAGAAATAAGCACGTAGGCAGACAGATTGCCTAATGCCAAACTTATCCAGGAGGCAGAAGAATGTAAAGGGGAGGGTACTTCTATACTGAAATAAACTGTATAAAAATTGGGTGAGCCCCAGTGTGTGTGTGTATTCCCAGGGTAAGGGGAAGCACCCAACTTTGCATTGTTGTATAATAAATGTTCTTTGTTCTCAATTTTTGTCTCGAGCAATTTCTGTGAAGGTACTTCTGTTTCTAACAAAAAGATCATTAAGAACACTGTAACTTGACCACACAGTTGGTGTAGCAGTTAGCGAGATGTCTTGACAGGACCAGTGTTCGGGACTGGACCTCTGTTCGAATCCCATCTGTCTGTAAGAAGTTTGTATGTTCTCCCTATGTCTGCATGTGTTTTCTCCAGGGGCTCAGGTTTCCTCCCACCATTCAAACGTAATGGGGGTGTAAGTTAATGGGGTGTAAATGGGTGACAAGGACTCATGGGCTGAAATGGCCTGTTACTGTGCTGTATGTCTAGGTCTAAACATTTTTAAAAATAATTCAAAATAATAATTTTAATAATAAAATGTGCTTTGTTTATTAAAAACTGCTTCTTCATTAGAAATCAGTCAACCTTTCAGTTGAGGGTGAATTGGGACATGAAGAAGGGGGAGGTATTGATCAAAGAGTATCAAAGTAGCTGTAGGAGTGGTGTAGTTGGGTGACGAATGGTTAATGAGCAATTAAAACATTCTGGAGGGCTCTTGATTGATATCCCAGTCTCTTACCTGATCAATCATAACCCCAAAATCCCTCTTCACACATTGCAGAGGCCGTGGGTCATGCTGCCTGTATTGTTGCCATCACCTCTCCCTGTACCCACACTGCTGAGGGGAACACTACCACCCTGTGTGATCTCACTGGCTGTGAATAATTTAAACATATCTGCCAGGGTCCCTGTTATTTATACACGAGCCTCTCTCAAGATGCAAGGCAATATCTTTTCAGGCCCCGATGATTTGTCCACCATGCCCTCCATCATTTCCACAACTTCCCGTTCCCTGAACTCAACAGCCTCACCTTTACCATGGATATCCATTCACTATCCAGCTTCATCCCCAACACCATAGGCCCCAAATCCCTTTGTTACTTTTTCGACAACAGACCCAACCAGTCCCCCTCCACCACCACCTCCCTCCATGTGGCAGAAATTGACCTCACCCTCAACAACTCCTTTCATTCATCCTTCTTTCTCCAAGTCAAACGGATAGCCATGGGCACCCGCATGGGCCCCAGCTATGCCTGACTTTTGTTGGCCACATGGACAGAGAAGGGTTTTGCAGAAATGTAATGACACCATACAAAAAGTATTCCACTCAAACCTGCCAAAAATAGGGCAGCACGGTTGGCGTGGTGCTTAGCATATCGCCTTGACAGCGCCAGTAATCAGGATCAGAGCAGGGTTCAAGACCTGTCCTGTCTGTAAGGAGCTTGTACGTTCTCCCTGTATCTGTATGGGTTTTCTCCAGGGGCTATTCAAAACATACCGTAAGTTAATGGGCTGTAAATTGGGCAGCACAGTCTCGTGTCTAAATTTAATTATTTTTCCTTGAAGAAGGGTTCAGGACCGAAACGTCGGTGATATATCTTTGTCTCCTATGGGTGTTCAAAAGACCAGCTGAGTTCCTACAGCATTTTGGTCTTTTGACTACAATCACAGTGTCTGCAGTCGATCGAGGTTCACACCATTCTTTTTTGCCAAGGACCTTGTGGATAAAATTATTTCTGAAGGTACCAAAACTTCTCCTCTACAAAAGCAAAACACTTCTTACAAGGTTGAGCTCAAAGGTCAGCTTAACTTTTCTGGAAACTAATGAACAATACAGACCTTCTTCAATAAAAGCGAGCAGAAGGAAGCATATATAATTAGTAGCCAGGAGGTGCTTTTGTTCAGGACCTCAGCTCTTCCGCTGCAACAGGGTTGATCTCCCAATGGCCACCTATTTCAATGCCCTATCCCATTCCCTTGCTTACATGGCTGTCCGTGGACTCAAGCACATTTCGATTCTGATGAAAACAATTAATTAAATCAGTAAAAGTTCAACCACAGCATCTGCTGGAATATAAGTTATACAAAACTGCTGGAAAAAGCAGGTCAGAAAGCAGAGAAACCAAGAAATGGAAAAGTAAGAAAACAAGTATATTTGAATTGACAGGTTGGAGAAAACACAAAATAGGTGTTGGGAATTTTGCAAAGAAAAGAAAGTCCTGGCCAAATAATGTAAGAAGCAGCCAAGTGGAACCACAAGATGCCCCTGTTATTCAGTTGCCCCAGGTGGCACATCGCAGTGGCCTGGTCTCGAGATGTGCATCTATATGTTGTGGTAAAACCCACCGTTAAGCTGGAGGAGCTCAGCTCGGCTTTTCAGTGTCCATAGGAGATCAAGATATATTCCCAACATTTCAGTCCTGAGCCCTTCTTCAAGGAATGAGCCAGAAACAGGAACTCTCAGAAAAGGCACTTTCAGGTGGCCAAATGCCCTGCTTGTAAAGCCGCATATTATGGCAATATGGGCTGTCAGGAGGCCACCTGAATGCGCAGGATGCGCCTGCCAAGCGAACTTGGTAACCCTCCTCCGAGAGGGATAATCAGCGCAGCATGGAAATGCTGTGGTGCCAGGTGGAGATGTCTGCTGTGTTCACCGTTTTTGTTTTTGTTCTGCGGTGTTCAAGTGTGGAGTGGATTTGTACTGTGATTTGTCCATTCCATGGTTTCCATCTAGTTTAAGCATAATGTGAAATGTTTACATCGCGATATCTACCTCAGATATTTATGAAGCAATAAGATTTCTCAAAAAATGTTTTTTATTACATTTTTGACAAGCACACAAGTCTCATTTATATGCAACCGTTCCTTCACGTGAACACATAACATGCCAGGCAGCAGCATCATGTCACCGCATTGGGTGGGGAGGAACAAGTTGTGAAAATTAGGGAGCTGGGTGGCAGGGACATACCCTTACAGGATGGTCAAAGTGGCAGAATGGATGGCTTGGTACCCATGGGCCTGCTGATCATGAAAATCTGTGCTAATTGGTGCAGGTCAATCTGCTTCAACCAATGTCCATTCTGACAGGAAGTCTTCCTTGTTAATCTCACATATATTGTGCAGTACACCGCAGGCAAACACAACATCTGGGACTAAGGTGGTAGAGATATTCAGATGCTTGGACAGGCACTGCCAGCGGACTTTTAGATGGCAAAACGCATGTTCCACCACTATCCTTGCAGAATTAAGGGCCTTGTTAAATCTTGACTGATCTGGATCCAGTACTCGGTGCTGTGTGAACCCCTTCATCAGCCAGGTTCATAGGGGATATGCCAGATCACCCACAAGATGCACTGGAACCTCCACTCCATTAACATCCTTGGATACATACAGGTACAACAATGCAGAATGTCGTTAATTCATACACCTGAACATTTACACAATAAGCGTTCATAAGATTGACACACGGAGCTTTGTAGGGTGAACACTCATGTCACGTGGGAAGAGGTATCCGCCCTGGTCCTCTGCCTTTCTATACAGAGGAGAATTGGTAAGCACTTGGGCATCATGGGTACTGGTCGGCCAACAAACACATCTGAGAAGCTGTAACATGAATAGAAAGCACAGTGAAGTTATAGACATTGAGATGTGATGTGATGAAGACCAATAAAGGCTTAGCTCACCAGAATCTGTGGTCGACCACCACTTGCAGAACCACCGAATGCCACCCTTTGCGATTGTAGTAGGCTACAGCTTGCACACTGGGTACAATAATGTGAATATGGGATCCATCAATGGCACCAGCACACATTGTGTATCCCCTTTGCACAAAGCTGTCATTGTTGTCCTGGAGACGTGTTCCAATTGGCAGGGAGATGAAACGTTTACCGAGGAACTTCCTTAAGGTGGCCGTCACTTCCTGCACCACCATGCACACGATGCTGATGCCTATTCCAAAGAGGGTACTGATGGATCGATACTCACAAGGGGTGGCATACCAGCGCAGAGCCACAGCTAATCGAAATCCCAGCTCCGTGGTCGCTGCGCCTGGTCTATGCGACTTCAGGTGAGGTTCTAAGAGTTCCAGCAGAAAGTGAAAGGTGCCATGCGACATACGAAAGAGTTTCCTCCACTCAGCGTCATCAAATTTGATGAGGTCATTACTCCAGAACTCAGCGCCCTGGGATCGGTTCAACCTCCAGAGAGACCCATGTGTCACCATAACTAATTGACTGACAAGCAGCATTCGCCTTCATCTGTGAACAATGGTGGTCGAAACCTCTGGGAAGAAACAATGTCAAACTGGCACTGGGTTGGTGCTTTTAAGGTAACTGAATGTTTACGATAGCTTTTGACAATTCACATCTGATAGGTAATAGACTCAGTCAGCTGTGTTTGGGCGGGAAACCAATTTATGAATGGGCTGCCTTTTGGCAGCTCATTGACTCGATCGGTATCAGTTAGCGCTACTGCGTTAAAAATATCAAGGAAGGCCTCACAGATTTTGGGGCCTGGGACCCTGTTGGGAAGAATTGATTATTGATCCCTGTCTGGAAGATTTGCTGGCCTAAAGACTTGTATTTTCTCTCCCAATCTGTTCTCTGGAAGCCTGTGGGTAAGTAAAACCTCTACTGGTTGCATTTTCATCGAGCTTTATACCTATCCTATGAACACAAACTTCTCCATGTCCGCCGCAAGAGCGGGGATCTCCCAGTGGCCACCTGCTTCAATTCCCCATCCCATTCTCTTGCTGCCAGCCTGTTCATGGTCTTGTAGTGGCTGATAATGGTGGTGCTCCTAAAATGAAGCACCTCCACACAGCATGGGCTGAACCAGTAACTGACTTTATGTGAACCTCTCGATTGCTTTTAGGGGACGACCTCATTCCTCTCTGGGGTGCGCTGGTCTAGGGGAGTGATGTCAGTGTGTTGCGGAGTCGCTGCCTACCCAGCGACGTGCAAACAGGATGTGGTGACATCTCCCAGGCAACGTGTGTTGCCAAACGCATGCTTCTCCTGAGAAGGGAAGGGGGGCCTGCGCCATCTTCTACCAACTGACTGAGACAGTGATTCGGCCCGCCTGACCATGTGGTCGCTCGGCCTGCTATGAAAAACCTCATCCCTTATCACATCCAATTAACACCTTTTGTTTGGCTGGATTAGTCCCCTAGCCAGAATTCTGAGCCTTTCTGAGATTTCTTGCTTCTGGCTTATTCTATTTATTCTTTGAAGAAGGGCTCAGCCTGAATGCTGGAAAGAATAGCTGAGTTCCTTCAGCATGTCGGTGTGTTTTTAACTATAATCACAGCGTCTGCAGACTTCTGTGTTTCACTCATTTTTATTTGTGTTACAAAGAACTGATGTTGGCGCTGGTGAGGGGAACCACCTGATGGCATCCTCATTAGTACCTGGAGGTACCACTTGGTGTCACCCTATCCAACAACTGGGAGCTACAACCCTGCGACGTGCCCATAGAATTAGAGGACTGAAAGAGTAGATCTGTGTGGAAAGAAGAACCTTAGCTGCTTCTCGGCCTTTCGTGTAAGACTTTATTCGCAATAAATGATCGACAAGAAAGAACCCCGTTCCAAGTCTCTTTCAGCCCTTCGTATCATGTTCATACATTTCCATCATTGAACATTTTACATGCGCTCTTTGTTTGCTCCCTTGTCACCTTGTTGCTCCTCCTCCTCTGTTTTATGTGGGGCTTTCCCTTCGTCTCAGATCCTCAATGCACAGTGGACTGCAGTCCTTCCCCACCACCTACTCGCATTGGCTGAACAAAGCCTCAGTGCGTCGCTCAGCACGTCCCCCTGCAGCCTGGAATGTGTCAGTCAGCAGCGATCCCTCACTGACATCCTGTGGTGTTAAAAGACGCCAAAAGCTTTGGGCAGACCAAAGACAGAAATGATGGTTTTTCCAGCTGTTCTGGATGTCTGCCTGTGGGTGTATCTCCAGGAAAAGCCCATCGATCAGAGAGACCTCTGTGATTCTGCTGCTGGGGATGAGCATGAAAAGTCAAGTTGATTGGCATCTGATTGTAAAAGGGCAACCCATGGAAAGAGCAAAACCCGCAGACACACAACTGGACATAAGGCTCATACAGACAATCCATATGCAGAACAAGGATTTCATCCATAACAATAGATCAGTAAGACTTGTTTTGTCCCAGTGAGAGCCTCGGATGGTGAGTGGGATCAGTTCCTTTGGTGGTTCAACCATCTCCTGACCGCTGCAGAGAAGCTGTTCCTCATCCTGGAGCTGTTGGCTCAGATCCTCCTTTCTCTTCCCTGATAGGAGCAGCTGAGAGATGCTGTGGGGAGGGTCAAAGGGCGTCTCCAGGATTTGGCATGGCCTCTTCAGACAAGTATCCTGCTAGATCACACTGATGGGGAAGAGGGAGACTCCAGTGATCCTCTCTGTTGCTCTGATGGTCCTGTGGATTGACTCCAATCCATTACTCTGCAAGGACCCTCTCATCCAGTTTAGTTTGTACTTGCGTGAAGTGTTTCAAGGTCCCTCGGCCTGACGGAGATTGCCGATTCTATCGCTTCTGCTGATTCCAAGCGACCTTAGGCCCTCCGTCCTGTCGGGTCAGTCTGATTTAATGTTTCTCATTTTTTGTTTGATTTTTAGGATTGTGTGGTGGATGTGTGTAGGGTATTTGTGCGTGGGTGCTTGTGGGTGGGTATGTGTATGGGCATATGTAAGAAGGGATGTCAGGGAGGGTGTGTGTGTGTGTGTGCATGTATCCGGGGGTTTGTTTACAGTGATAAAGGATATACAGAATATATACAATATATGCAGAATATATACAAAACAGTGAACAAATATATACAAATATATCATCAACAAACAAATATATACAGACAATTTGTACAAAGCACAACATCGACATCAACTAGAAGGAACTCGACAAAATTAGCTGACATATGGAATACGTGCCTGATATAAAAGCTCATCTTCCAATTTGCCTGGAAATAGTTGGGGTTGTGTGTGGATGTTGGGGTGTGTGTGTGGAGTTGTGTGGGATTGGGGTGTGTGTTAGGTGGCTGCATTTGGGACGTTGGAGGGAATGTGTTGGGGAAGCGTGTGGGGTGTGTGGGTGGGATTGTGTGGTGGATGTGTGTGGGGTATATGTGCAAGGGTGCTTGTGGGTGGGTATATGTGTGGGCGTGTGTAAGATGGAATGTGAGGAAGAGTGTGTGTGTGTGTGTGTGTGTGTGCGAGGGTGTGTGTGTGTCTGTATGTTTGTGGGTTTGTGTGGGAATGTGTGTGGTAGTGTGTGTAGGCGTGTTTGTGTGGGAGCGTGTGTGTGTGTGCACATATGTGGGGATTTTGTTTACAGTGAAAAAGTATATACAGAATATTGAACAAATATATACAAATATATCATCAATGAACAAATATATACAGAACATTGGTATAAAGCACAACATTGACGTCAAATGGAAGGAACTCGACAAAATTACCTCACTTAGGGAACACCTGCCTGATATAAAAGCACATCTTCCAATTTGCCCCAAAATTGTTGGGGGGTGTGTGTGGAGTTGTGTGGGATTGGGGTGTGTGTTTGGGGGCTGCATGTGGGGTTATGGAGGGAATGAGTGAGGGGTTGTGTGTGGGGTGTGTGGGTGTGATTGTTTGGTGGATGTGTGTGGAGTATATGTGCTTGGGTCCTATTGGGTGGGTATGTGTGTGTCTGGGCATGTGTAAGAAGGGGTGTGAGGGAGGTTGTGTGTATGTATGTGCGTGTGGGAGGGTGTGGGAGTAGATATGTGTGTGCGCGTGTGTGCGTACATTTTCTTCTTTACATTTTCCAGAAGTGAACAAATATATACAGAACATTTGTACAAAGCACAACATCGACGTCAAATGGAAGGAACTCGACAAAATTATCTCACTGATAGAACATGTCGCTGATATAAAAGCACATCTTCCAATTTTCCACGAAATAGTTGGGCATCCTTTCCTGAACATTTTCAGAACCTTTCATTGTAAAACCCAACTTGCAGACTCATATTATATTCTTCCAGGAACAAAGTCTACTTTTAATTTGAGAATTTGGCTCGGAGATGGGATTAAGGGGAGAGGGAGGAAATAGATTCTGTTGGAGTGTGGATGTGTGTGTGTGGGGTCAGTGTGGGAGGTGTCTGAGTGTGTGGATTGAGAGTGTGGGAAGTGGGTGTGAGGTGTGTGTAGGGAGTGGGTGAGTTGGGTGTGTGTGTAAATGGGAGTGTGGGGTTTGTGTGTGGGAAGTGTGTGTAAGTATAAGTGGGTGTGTGGGGTGTGTGTGTGGGAATTGTGTGTGGGGGTGTGTGCTGTGTGTGTGTGTGGGGTCAGTATGGGACGTGTCTGAGTGTGTGGGAAGTGTGTGTGGGGGTGAGAGTGTGTGGGATGGGTGGGGAGATGGTGTGGAGGGGTGTGTGTTGTGGGCCGTGTGTGTGGGTGTGCATATGAGGGGGGTGTGTGAGGGGTGTGTGTGTGCTTGTGAGGGGTCTGAGTTTGGGGGGGTGGGTTTGTGGGAAGTGTGGGTGTGCAGTTTGTTTTGTGGTGTGTTAGTGTGGGGTGTGTGTAAGTGGGTGTGTTGGTGTGTGTGTGAGGGGTGTGTGTTGGGTGTGTGTTTGGGGGTGTGTGTTTGTGGGGGGTGGGTGTAGGAATGTGGGTGTGGGGTTTGTTTTGTGGTATGTTAGTGTGGGGTTGGTGTAAGTTGGTGTGTTGGTGTGTGTGTGAGGGGTGTGTGTTTGTGGTGTGTGGGTGTGTGTGTGGGTGGGTGTGTGTGGGGGGGGTGAGTGTGTGTGTCAGTGTCTGTGTGGGGCACCAATGTATATAGGGCATAGCAGGCATTGCATGCGCCCCCACCCCACTTATCAGCACTGCTTCCATTCCCATCCTTGTCAATGACGACGTCATCTCGCCCCCCCATTGACACATCAGCGACGGCAACAACCCCCCTCCCTCCATCAGCGATGACACCAACCCCCCCTCCCCCTGGGTCAGCGACTGCACCAACACCCTCCCTTCCCCCATGGGCGCTATTTTGGGCTTGGGTGTAGGGGGGGATTTGTGTGTGTGGGGGATTTGTGTAAGCCTCTGGTGTGTGGGGATGCAAGTATGGTGTTTATGTGTGGGGGGTTTGTGTGTGGGGTGGATTTGAGTGTGGGGTTTTTTGTGTTTGTGTGGGGTTTTTGTTTGTGGTTTTGTGTGTGTTGGAGAGTTTGTGCTTGTATGGTGTTTGTGAGTGGGGTTTGCATATAGAGGGTGTGTGTGGGTTTGGGATGTGTGTTTTGTGTGGAGTTTGCATATGGAGGGTTGGTGTATGTATGGGATATATGTGGAGGGAATATGTGTGTATGTGTGAGTGCATGAGTGTGAGGGATATATGTGTGGGGTCGTGTGGGTGGGTGGATTTGCGGGTTTGTGTGTGTGGGGGTTGCATGAGGGAGTGTGTGTGTGGGCGTGTTTATGGTGTGTGTGTGTGTAGAGGTATGTGGGTTGGGATGTGTGTGTAGGGCCATGTGAGTGGGAGTGCATGTGTGAGGGACTTGTGTGGGAAGGTGTTTGTGCAGGGGTGCTTTAGCGGGTGTGCATGGTGGGATTTGTCTGGCAATGTTTGTGTCAAGGATGTGAAGGGTGTGTGTGGGGTGAAATAAGTGTGGCAGTGCATGCGAAGGAGGGAGTGTGTTGGGGGCATGATTGGGAGTGTGTTTGTGAGTGAGGGTGTGTGTGCAGGGGTGTGAGTGTGGGTGTGTGTGGGGAGGTATGCTGGGGTGCAAATGTGGGTGTTGCAAGTAGTTGGTGGTGTGTGTGAGAGGTGTATGGGGTGTGGGTGGGTGTGTATGTGGGGGAATGTGTAGGGGAATGCGTGTGGGAGGTTTAACTGTCTAGGCGTTGTATCGGGTGAGTGTGAGTGCATGTATGTGTGGTGCATGTTGATTTTGTGTGAGTTGTGTGTGGGAGGTGGTCATGTATGAAGGTGTGTGTGAGGGATGGATGTGAGCGGTGTTTCTGGGTTGTGTGTATCGGGGTATATGTGTAGGTGTGCGGTGTGTGGGAGGGGGACTGTGGGTGCATTGGGTGTTGTTTGTGGAATGTGCGTGTGGAAGGTGTGTGTGAGTGTGTGTGTGTGTATATCTGTCAGAGATTGTGTGTGGGGGATATGTGTGTGTGTGTGTGTGTGTGTGTGGAGAGTGTGGGAATTTGTGAGTGTGTGTTCCTGGGATGTGTATGTGTGTGTGGGGTCTGCATGTGGGAGGTGTGTGATTGTAGGGTGTGAGGCGGGGCTTGTATGTGGAGTGTGTGTCTAGGGTGTGTGTGTTGGGGGTTGTGTGTAGGGTGTGTGTGTGTGGGAGGTGTGTGATTGTTGGAGTATGTGTCTGGTGTATGTGTCTCGAGTGTGTATGTGTGTTGCAGTTGTTTTTCAGGGGGGTTTTAAGTGTTTTTTTATTGTTTTTGTTGAAGTTAATTGTGAAAGATTGGATGCCATTGTGTAAGTTGTAATAAGTAATTTAAGTTTTGCAATTGTTAATGTTAAGGGTTTAAATCATCCAATAAAAAGGCAACGTGTGATAGATTATATTAAGAAGCTAAAAATAGAGGGGCGTGGCAAGATGGCATAGAGTCTCGACATGCAATCTCGACCTCTGGCCAGACTTTTAAATACCAGTTTTTTAACCCTTTGTTTTCAAGTTTAAACTTTTTAAATTTTAGTTTAAAGTATTAAGGAATTATTATTGCCACTAATTGTAAAAAGACTAAACCTCAAGTTCATAAGAAGTTACATTTTCAAAGTGCTGAATATCTGGGGCCTAGATGACCTGAAACAGCCCCAGGCTCAATTTCTTCATTGCCAACCCCAAAGATTGCCTGTGGGGTCTGAAAAAAAAATGTATTGCTCATCAAATGAAGGATCGCGCTGGAATTACCCGTTCTCCGGAAGAAGTTGCATGTTCCCAAGAAGTGGACCCCGATTTGGAAAACCTTTAGATTTCAATGGACGGAGCACGCAGGAAGACGACTTCGTTGTTGAAAATGCATCAGGTAGCTTTACAATCTGAAGAAATCATTTTTATTCGCGAATTGATGAGAAAACAACAAGATGTGGGGTGGGGGGGAAGACCAGCAGCGACCCCCTGAGGATGTCGGGGTGCCGTCACTGGGAGTCCAGACTCCCAGTAAAACTTTTAAAATGCCTTCTGTTGAGTTGCAGCAGGAGCTGCAGCTACCTTGTTCTGTCATGATGTCAGAGAGAGCAGAGCTGAGATTGACTGAATCACAGTGTATGCAATTAAATGAAGTTATTCAAGCTGTTATAAAACCTTTGTTGACATCTCAAATGAATGAAATGACTGAAATGAATGCTGGTATGAGTTCAGAATTAAATATGGTTAAGACATGTGTGGATACATCTTATGAAGAATTTAAAAAAAAACTTCAGACTGCTTTTTTGGACTGTAAACAACAAGTGACTTCTAACACAGAAAAAGTGTTGAAGGTGGAAAAATCAGTCATATAATTAGGAGATCGTGAGGAGCTAGAAAGAAAAATAGATTACTTGGAGAATCAAAGCAGAAGGAATAATGTGAAAATTGTTGGTTTGCCAGAAGGTATAGAAGGACAAGATCCTCTTTGTTTTTTTAAAGACTGGATTCCACAAATATTTGGGCAAGAATTTTTCTCTCGGGGATTGGCATTGGAAAGAGCCCATAGAGCTTTAAGAAGAATACCCTCAGCTGGTCAACCTCCGAGATCGGTAATAATTCGATGTCTGAATTATTTGGATAGAGAAGCAATACTTTGACTTGCAGTACAAAATGCAAGGCAACGACAAACCCCATTATTGATTCAGAATAGTAGAGTTTTTTCTTATCCTTATCTGAGTTAAGAGGTCATTCAACATCGATGCCGATTCAATACAGTTAAAGAAGTTTTGTGGTGTAAAGGTTATAAGTCTACTTTTCATTACTCTGCAGTTTTGAAGGTGTTTTACGGAGACTATCAATTTCGGTTTTTTGAAACTGATGGTGAAGCAATGATTTTTGCTGCCTCATTGCCAGATATAAGAGGACAAAGACGTAGTCCACCATTATCTCCTAAAGAAAAGTCTGGTAGCTCTGGAAATGGAAGAAATGGCAGAAATGGGAAAAATGGGAATGGAAAGAGTCCACCTCCTTCCAAAATGGGATCTTCGAGATTGGAATCTCCTGGATGAAAAGAAGAAATTTTTTATTCTATTTTTTTCTTTAGTTATTATAATATTTTGATGTTACTGATGATTTGGCGGGGCAGGAGAGATTAACACAAAGTTCTTTTTAGTCATCAGCCACTGGTGGGTGACCCACACCCAATTTTTGTTTAGGGGATTACTACATTTTGGTAGTTTTTTTTGGGGGGGTGGATTTTCTTTTTTTTTTCTTTTTCTTTATAATTTTTAAATTTTTTTTAGTTTTTAATTTGTGATTTTTTAAAATTTGAGAGCCTATATACATTAATTTGATTTTTTATATAAAGATATTATTGGTATTTAGTAATAATAGTAGATATGTCGAAGTTGAGGTTTGCTAATTTTAATGTTCGAGGATTAAATAGTACGATTAAACATAAGCGAGTCTTGGCGTATATTAAGAAAATGAAAATTGATATTGCCTTTTTACAAGAAGCACATTTGAATGTGAAGGAAAGTGTGAAATTAAAAAGGGATTGGGTTGGGCATGTATATTCTTCATTTAATTCTAGAGCTAAAGGTGTAGCAATTTTGATACATTAAAAAATATCTTTTGAATTACAATCAATGGAGGAAAAGGCAGGAAAATTAAAAATGTAAAGAAGCTAAAAGTAGATATAGTATTTTTGCAAAGAACTCATTTGACAGAAAAAGAACATTTGAAGTTGAAGAAGAGATTGGGTAGGACATGTAATTTCATCTTCATTGAACTTGAAAACTAGAGGGGTGGCGATATTAGTTAATAAAAAATTACCTTTTGCTGTGGATTCTTTTTTTGCTAATGCTGGCAGAGTACTGATTGTTAACTGCAAGATTTTGTTCTGAAAGTTGGACTTTAATGAATGTTTATGCACCAAATGAAGATGATCAGACATTTATTTCAGGGACATTTTTAAATTTGAATCAGGCAGATGGGAATGTGTTGGTAGAGGAGATTTTAACAGTTGTTTCGATCTTTTGTTGGAGAAATCTCCAAAAATTGTTGAAAGAACTAAAATGGTAAAAAGACTGCTTGAGATGATGAAGGATTTAAATTTAGTGGAAATTTGGAGGAAATTAAACCCAACTGAGAAAGATTATTCACTTGATTCAGCTCGGCATAATTCTTTCTCTAGAATAAATGTATTTTTGATTTCTGTGCATTTACAAGGTAGATTAAATTTTGCAGAATATAAAAGTAGGTTATTCTCATATCATTCATTATTATTGGTTAAATGTTTATGGACTGAATTAACAGAGACAGCTTATCGATGGAGGTTTAATGAAAAGTTATTGAAGAGACCAGATTTCACTAAGTATATGAGAGGTCAAATTATTTTTTTATTTACAAATGAAAAAAAATTCAGTTCAAAGTCAATTTATTTTGTGGGATGCTTTAAAAGCATATCTGAGGGGACAAATTATTAGCTATATAACTACGATAGAAAAAAAGTATTTATTCAAAAGTTTACATTTGGAAAAGGAAATCAAAGGCTTGGAGAAAAAAATTACAAAAATATTGTACACAGGATGATAAGATAAATTTATCTAAATTGAAATTACGTTATAATAATTTACAAACATATAAATATGAGAAAATGATTTTGTGGTCTAAACAATGTTATTATCAATTGGGAGAAAGAGTGCATAAGGTTTTGGCATGACAACTTAAAACTGAGCAAGTATCAAGGACAATAAATGCTATTTGGAAGAATGGAAAAATTATATAAACGAGAAGATATTACTAATGAATTTTTAAAAATTATGAAAATTTATATACGTCAGAGGGTGATCAAGAAATGGATCAAATTGATTTATTTTTATCTAGTTTAAATTTGCCAGTATTGAATGAAGATGAGGTAAATAATTTAGATATTTTATTTACTGAATTAGAATTGAAAGAAATTTTGCAATCGATGCCTTATGGGAAATCTCCTGGAGAGGATGGATTTAAAGTGGAGTTTTATAAAGAATTTAATGATTTATTATTTCCATTATATAAAGATGTTTTGAAACAAGCAACTGAAAAGGATGTATTTCCAGAATCTTTCTCAAATGCATTGATTACAGTTATACAAAAAAAAGATAGGGACCGTTTAAAAGTGTCACCTTACAGATCGATATCATTATTAAATGTTGATTATAAATTGGTGTTAAAAGTTTCAGATAATAGGTTAGCAAATTATTTGCCAAAATTTTTACGTATCAATCAGGTAGGGTTTGTCAAAGACAATATAGTTAAATTGTCAGCAGATAATATAGTTATATTGATTTCATTAATTAATGTTCAAAACAACAAGATAATCAACCAATGGATTTATCTTTGGATGCTGAGAAGGATTTGATCGAGTTAAGTGGAAGTTTTTGTTTAAAGTATTGGAAAAATTTAATTTTGTTCCATTTTTTAGGGGTTGGGTTAGGGCTTTCTATGCAGAACTTACGACAAGGGTAGTGACGAATGGTCAGATTCAAAAATCTTTTAATTTATCTCATTCTACAAGACAGGGTTGTCCTCTTTCACCTGTTTTGTTTGCTTTGGTGACAGAACCTTTAGCTCAGGCTGTTCAACATGATTTTGGTATTAGGGGAATTAAAGTGAGAGAAAATGAAAATAAAATTAGCTTATTTGCAGGTGATGTTTTTGTATATTTAACTAATCCAAAAACTTCACTAAAATTATTACAGGACTTGTTGAATAAGTATGGTAAATTATAGGGATATAAGATTAATTGGGAAAAGAGTGAGATTTTACCAATAGCAGAAGAAGATTTTATGGATTGTAGACAAATTACTAAATTTAGATGGTCAAATAAAATCAAATATTTAGGAGTAGTTGTAAATAAAAATGATCGTGAATTATTTATTTTGTATTATGTACCTTTAATAAATAAGGTTAAAATTGACTTTTATAAATGGAAAGATTTACAATTGACATTAATGGGAGGAGTGAATTGTATAAAGATGAACATTTTTGCTCAAGTACAACACTTTTTTTATTATGAAGTGGCACAGATGAAGTTTATAAATTGGTTATTTGATATTGAACAATCTCCTAGGTGGGCAAAGATAGAGAAGGATCATATTTTGGAAAATAATATTGATCATTTTATCTATAAATGGAATCCTTTATTGTTACAAGAATTTAAATTATCAGTTTTTCAACATATAATGAACATTTGGTACAATCGCAATTTAATTCTAGATTCTCTCTGAATAGTTTTGATAAGATCACCATTATGTCAGAATAAATTAATTCCCTTTTAATGATAGAATCCTTACTTAAAAGATTGGAAAAATAAAGGATTAGTGAATGTTATAAATTGTTTTGAAGCAGGGAGGTTTTGTTTATTTAAAAGGTTACAGGAAAGATTGGTATTGATCAGTTTCTTTGTTTATTACCAACTTTAAGATTTTTTAAAGAGGAATTATGGTAAGGAAATAAATTTAACAGGTCAAAAGAAATTTGAATTATTAACTACAGATAAAGGTGAAAAAGGCTTATGTCTGATATATATATAAGTTGTTGCAGGGGAAAATGGAAAAAGAGAAATGGGAAAAGAGTTAAATATTGTTTTGACATGGGAGGAATGGTCAAAACTGTGTTGACAGTGTTAACAAGTTAATTAATGTGAGGTATAAAGTATGGTCGATTAGAATTTTTTGCATCATTTATATTTAACCTCTGAGAATTTGAAGAGATATCGATTCAGTTTAACAGATTTATGTTTTAGATGTAAAGAGCAGAAAATTACTTTTGTACATTCAGTTTGATCGTGCAAGAAAATTAAGCTTTTTTGGGAGAAAATTATAAAATTTTTGAGGGATTTGTTTAAAAGGGATATTCGATGGATCCAAAAATGTGTTTGTTGGGTTATGTTAATGTTCCATTTGTTGATTCAAAAATGCCTAAACCATATTTGGCTTTTTTAAGATTAGGGTTAGCAGAAGCGAGAAAATGTATAGCTGTCAAATGGAAGAATAAAATCTTACAAAGATGGCAAAATGGATTGAAGTCTTGTTTATATTTAGAAAAATTAACGTATAATGTAAGAAGTAATTACTCTTTTTTATTTATATGTGTGGTTTATATTTGAAACACATGGCTATAGAAATTAAATAAATGTTGTAAGGTTGGCACACCAATCAGGGAATATTTGATACATTTCGCTAAGGATTTGGGGGAGGGGAGTTTGTTTTTTTTTCTTTATTTTTGTTCTTTTTTTCTTTTTTTGGTTTTTATTGTATTAGTAAGGGGGAGGGGATGTAGTTTATAGTTATTTTATGTGTATTTGATTTTCTTTATGTAATTTGAAAATATTAAATAAAATTTTTCAAAGAATTGAGTGTGTATGTGCGTGTGTGGGGCGTGTGTGTCGGGGTTTGTGTGTGGGGGATGTGGGAGGAGCCGCCGCTGATCCCTAAGTCCTCCCCACTACCGCCGCTGATCCCCAACCCCTCCCCACTGCTGCCTGACACATCGATTCCTCCAGACGCTTGAGATTCCAGCCGGCTTCTCTGAGGTGACAGGGTGTCATGGTTGATGTAGTGGTTAGGGCAATGCCTTTACATGGCCAGTGGTCAGGACTGGACCTCAGTTTGAATTCTACGCTGTCTGTCAGAATTTTTTTTATCCTCGTTGCTATCAAGTGGCTTCTGTGTCCAATCTTGCCTTTGAAAGTTCTTCTGCATTCAGGACAGGTTGTTCCAGATGGCAGATCAGGCTTGGGTTGGTATGGCCTCTCCTCTCATCTTCTATTTCTGCACATCTGCTGGCTTCGAAGGTTGCTGTTTCCTCTCAGATGATGGTTTGCCAGACCTGCCTGTCCATGGTTCATCCGCCCTTTGACAGGTCTTGTTTTTCATCCTGCAGGGTGTCTAGCCACCCTCCTCACCAGGCAAGCCCAGTGGGGGAGCTGGTTTAGTCGCCGACCACTCGACCATGCAACAGGTAGTACTGGGTTACATGGTACCAGTAGCACTCAGGCGAGTGACCTGACACAGATCCTTGTTTATTCTTCACCATGCAAAAAGGTTCCCACGTACTCTTGCTGAAGATGACTGTGGCCAATATGTCTTTGTTGAAGAGTCTTAGGATCTGTACGTACTTTTCAGTTCATCTAACACTAGAAGGGGCGTCCCATAATTGTTTCCTTGATGCAGAGTTAAAGGCTTTGGTGTGGGTTATGAATAATGTGTACAAAGGTTAGATCTGTTCACTACATTTTTCTTGGAGTTGTCGAATTTTTAGGTGTTAGCAGAAATCTTGCTTGAACTTTGTTGAGATCCTCCAGGACTGGATGTAGAAATACTTCAACATGTTGATTGTCTTTCCAAGTGTCGCTGCCTTATTGACTGTTGGTCCTGCTACCAGCTCGACTTCCAGCACAAGTTGTTGTCCTCCCTTCTGCGCTTCACAAATCTACAAGCAACAGAAACAAAAGTCATTCAAGGGGAGAGATTAACAGAGTTAAGGAAGATCATGCAAAGACGACCAATGGTCTTCAGCTCAAAATCATCTTCACTTTTTTATCCAGATTCAGAGACAATAGAAACCCTTTAATTCCCTCTCGCTCTATCCCTCACCCTTCCTTAACAAATTTCCCTCCCTCTCTTTTCCTCTCCCTCTCGTCCTCTTACCCTCACCCTCTCCCAAAATCCCTCCCTCTCAACAACTCTCCCTCCCTTTCACTCTCGTTCCCCTCTCCCTCGCCCTCTCTTTCACCTCTCCCTCTCACTCTCGCCCTATATCCCTCAACCTTATTTGAAAACTCTCCTTTGCTCTCCCTCTGCTTTTGCCCTCACCCTCTCCGTCTATCCTTCCCCCTTCCTTGATAACTCTCCCTCCCTCTCTGTCTCCTTCCCCTCTCCCTCTCATCTTCCCCTCACCCTCTCCCTCTAACCCTCGCCCTTACATAGAAACATAGAAACATAGAAGATAGGAGCAGGAGTAGGTCTTCGACCCTTCGAGCCTGCTCTGCCATTCAACGAGATCATGGCTGATCTTAAAGTTCAGTACCCCGTCCCCGCCTTCTCTCTGTAACCTTTAATACCCTTATACTGAAGAAATATATCTAATTCCCTCTTAAATATATTTAATGAATCTGCCTCTATTGCCCTCTGTGGCAATGAATTCCACAGATTCACCACCCTCTGGGTAAAGAAATTACTCCTCATCTCAGTCCTAAATGGTTTGCCTATTATTCTCAAACCATGGCCCCGGGTTCTGGATTTTCCCATCCTTGGAAACATCCCATCTGCTTCCATTCTGTCCAGTCCTGCCAGAATTTTATATGTCTCTATGAGATCCCCTCTCAATCTTCTAAACTCCAGCGAGTACAATCCTAATTTGCGCAATCTTTCCTCATAAGTCATTCCTACCATTCCAGGTATCAGCCTGGTGAATCGCCTCTGCACTCCCTCCATTGCAAGAACATCCTTCCTTAGATAAGGTGACCAAAACTGCACACAATACTCCAGGTGTCGTCTCACCAAGGCCCTGTACAGCTGCAGTAAGGTATCCTTGTTCCTATACTCAAACCCTCTTGATATGAAGGCCAACATACCATTTGCCTTTTTTAACCGCCTGCTGTACCTGCATGCTCGCCTTCAGAGACTGATGAACAAGTACCCCTAGGTCTCTCTGCACTTCCCCATCTCTTAATCTATTGCCATTCAAATAGTAATCTGCCCTCCGGTTTGTATTACCAAAGTGGATAATCTCACATTTATCCACATTGTAGTGCATTTGCCATGTATCTGCCCAGTCCCTCAATTTATCCAAATCACACTGGAGCTTCCTGACCCCCTCTTCCGTGCACACAAGCCCTCCTAGCTTAGTGTCATCTGCAAATTTGGAGATATTACATCCAATCCCTTCATCCAGATCATCAATGTAAATTGTGAACAGCTGGGGTCCCAGTACAGATCCCTGTGGCACACCACTGGTCACCGCCTGCCACTCAGAAAATGAGCCATTTATCCCAACTCTCTGTCTTTTATCTGCCAGCCAGTTCTCAATCCACATCAATACTTTGTCCCCAATCCCATGAGCCTTGATTTTGGAAGCCAGTCGTTTATGCGGGACCTTATCGAAGGCCTTTTGGAAGTCCAGGTACACCACATGCACTGGCTCTTCCCCATCTATTTTACCTGTCACCATCTCAAAGAATTCCAATAGATTTGTCAAGCACGATTTACCTTTTGAAAATCCATGTTGACTCTGTCCGATCCCTTCTCTGCTAGTCATATGCTCCGCTATTACATCCTTAATAATGGATTCCATCATTTTGCCCACTACTGATGTAAGGCTCACCGGCCTATAATTCCGCGCTTTTTCTCTACCCCACTTTTTAAATAGTGGGGTAACATTATCTACCCTCCAATCCATGGGTACTGATCCTGAGTCTATTGAGTTCTGGAAAATAATTCTTAAAGCATCTGCAATCTGAATGGCCACTTCCTTAAGTACCCTAGGATGTAGATTATCAGTCCCTTGGGATTTATCTGCCTTCACTCCTCTACAACTTACCTTCCCTTTCCTTTCCTCTCCCTCTCCCTCTCTCCTTCTCCCCTCACTCTCTCCCTTTATCCCTCCCCCTTCCTTGAAAACTCTCCCTCCCTCTCCTTTCCTCTCCCTCTCCTCGTCTTCCCCTCACCCTCTCCCAAAAATCCCTCCCCTTCGACAACACTCCCTCCCTTTCCTCCTCCTTGCCCTCTTCCTCTCCTTCCCCTCTCCCTCTCCTTCTCCTCGCCCTCACTCTCTCCCTATATCCCTCCCCTTCCTCAACAACTGTCCTTCCCTCTCCCTCTCCTTACCCACTCCCTCGCCTTCTCCTGTTCCCCTCACCCTCTCCCTATATCACTCCCCCTTCCTCAACATCTATCCCTCCCTTTCCTTTCCTCTCACTTTCCTTCCCCCCTCACACACTCCCTCATTCCTTCCCCCTTCATTGAAATCTCTCCCTCTCCTTTTCCCCTCACCCTCTCCCTCCATCCCTCCTCCTTACTCAACAACTCTCTCTCCCTCTCCTTTCCTCTTCATCTCCTTCCCCTCTCCCTCTTGTCATTCACACCCTCTCCCTATATCCCTCACCCTTCCTCGACAACTCTCACTCCCTCTCCTTCCTTTCCTCCTCTTCCCCTCACCCTCCCTCTATCCGTCGCTCGACAAATCTCCCTCCCTCTCCCTCTCCTTCCCCTCTCCCTCTCCACTTCCACTCACCTTCTCCCTATATCCCTTCCACTTCCTCAACAACTCTCCCTCCCTCTCCTTCCCTCCCTCTCCTTATCCTCCCCCCTCCCTCTAACCCTCCCTTCCTCAACAATTCTCCCTCTTTCTCCTCCCATCTCCCTCCCCTCTCCCACTCATTCCCCTCGCCCTCTCTCTCTATCCCTACCCCTTCCTCGACAACTCTCCCTCCCTCTCCTTTCCTTGCTGTCCTTCCCCTCTCACTCTCCTTCTCCTCTTCCCCTCGCCCTCTCCCTCTATCCCTACCCCTTCTTAGACATCTCTCCCTCCCTCTCCCTCTCCTTCCTCTCTCCCTCTCCCTCTCTTTCTCCACCCCTCACCCTCTATCCCTTCCCTTCCTCAACAATCCTCCCTCTCCCTCTCCTTCCCCTCTGCCCCTCCTTCCCCTCACCCACTCCTGATCTCCCTCCCGGTTCCTCGACATCTCACCATCCCTCTCTTTTTTTCCTCTCCCTCTCCTTTCCTCTCCTTCCCCCTCTCCTTATCCTTCGCCTCTTCCCCTCACCCTCTCCCAATATCCCTCCTCCTTCTTTGACAATTCTACCTCCCTCTCATTCACCTCACCCTCTATCCCTCCCCCTTCCTCAACAACTGTCCTTCCCTCTCCCTCTCTTTACCCACTCCTTCGCCTTCTCCTGTTACCCTCACCCTCTCCCTATATCACTCCCCCTTCCTAAACAACTCTCTCTCTCTCTCCCTCTCAACCAGTCCTTCTCCTTTTCCCCTCACTGTCTCCCTCTATCTCTCCCCCTCCCTCTCCTTCCCTTTTCCCTCTCCTCTTCCCCCACCCTCTCCTTAGATCCCTTCCCTTTCCTCGACAACTCTCAATCCCTCTACTTCCTATCTTCTCCTCAACCTCTCCCTAGATCCCTCCCACTTCCTCGACAACTCTCTCACCCTCTACTTCTTCCATTTCCCTATCCATCCCTCTTTCCTTCTCCTCTTACCCTCTCCCTATATCCCTCCCCTGCCTCGACAACTCTCCCTCTCCCTCTCCTTCCCCTCTCCCTCTCCTTCCCTTCTTACCCTCACCCTCTGTCTCTATCCCTCCCCCTTCCTTGACATCACTCTCTCCCTCTCTTTCCCCTCACAATCACTCTATAACCCTCCGCCTTCCTCGACAACTATCCCTCCATCTCCCTCTCCTTCCCCTCTCCCTCTCCTCTTCCACTCACCCTCTCCCTTTATCCCTACCACTTCCTCGACAACTCTCCCTCACTCTCCTTTCCTCTCCCTCTCCATCCCTTCTCCCCCTCCACTTCCCCTCACCCTCTCCCTATATCCCTCCCCCTTCTCGATGACACTCCCTCCCTCTCCTTCCCCTCTTCCCCTCACAATCTCCCTATGAACGTCCACCTTCCTTGACAACTATCCCTCATCCTCCTTCTCCGACCCCTCATCCTACCCCTCTATCCCTCCCCTTCTTAGAAAACTCTCCCTCCCTCTCCATTCTTCTCCCTCTCCTTCCCCTCTCTTCTGACCCTTACCCTCTCCCTATATTCCTCCCCCTTCCTTGACAACTCTACCTCCCTCTCCTACCCCACTCCCTCTCTTTCTCCTCTTCACTCTCTCACTATATCCCTCCCCCTTCCTCAACAACTCTCCCTCCCTCTCCTCTCCCTCTCCTTCCCCCTCCTTCCTCTTCCCCTCACCCTCTCCCTATATCTATCCCAATTCCTCAACAACTCACCCTCCCTCACCTCTTCCCCTCCCCCTCCCCTGAGTGAGGTGCTGGATTTTTTTGGGGGGGGTCAAATGCAAGAGGAAAGTATACAATACAACCTTTCTAGCACTGATGGAGAGAAGGATTTTGAGCTGAAAGTTCATTGCTCCCTGAGAGAGACAACATGGTGGAGAGGATGGTAAAGAAACATTCAGCCTGCAGGATTTCATGATTTGGGGCACTGAGTGTAAAAGTTGGTGAGTCAAGTTACAGCTGTATAAAATTTTGGGTTGGCCACATTTGGAATATTATGTAGTGTTCTGGTCCCTAAATTCATGGAAGGATGTCGAAAATCTTGTAGACCTCTATCACGTTTCCTCTAATCCTTCTACACTCCAGCTCTGCGAACCTTGCCTCATAAGAATTGTTTCCCAATCCAGACAGCATCCTGGTAAATCTCCTCTGTCCCCTCTCCTTCCTATAATTAGGTGCAACATGACCTCTCTACTGAATTCAAACCCCCTATGAAGGAATCTCAGCATACCATAAGCCTTCTTAACTCTCCTATCAAACTGTGTGGCAACCTTGAGAGATGTGTAGATTTGGAACCCAAGGCTCCTCTGTTCATCCACACTCTTAAATAACCGACCATTGAGTCTGGACTCAGCCTTCTGGTTTGTTCTTCCAAAATGCATCAACTCTCACTTATCCGGATTGAAATCCATCTATCACTTTTCTGCCTAACTCTGCATCCCACCTTCATCATTATGCAACCTTCAACAGCCTTCATCTCCATCCACAAATCTTCCAATCCAACCTCCGTGTCATCCGCAAACTTACTGACCTATCCATCCGCCTCTTCATCCAGGTCACTTATGAAAATCACAAAGAGCAGGGGTCCCAGAACAGATCCCTGCGGCACTCCACTAGTCACCAACCTCCAGGCAGAATACTTTCTTTCCACTACGACTCTCTGCTTTCTTCTGACATGACAGCTTTTATTTCATGCAGGTAATTTTTTGCTAATCCCATGACTCATGACTTTCTGAAGGAGTCTCTCGTGGCCGACCTTGTCAGATGACTTGCAAAAATCCACATAGACCACATCTATCACCCTACCGTCATTAATTTCTTTTGTAACCTCCTCCAAAGACTTAGTTAGATTTGTGAGGCCCATGTTTGCCTTCACAAAGACATGCTGACTATCCTTGAGTAGTGTGTATTTCTCCAGATGTTCATAGATCCCATCCTTAAGAATCCCTTCCATTAGTTTACTCATCAATAATGTCAGACTAACCCTAATTCTCAGGATTCTTCCTATTACCTTTTTTAAACAAGGGGACTACATTTAACATTCTCCAATCCACCCGAGTCGCGCTGCCGTCTATCTCTCTCCTTGCCCACGTGAGTCGTGCTGCTGTCTCACCCCCCACACATCTGAGTCACACTGCTGCCTCTCCAACCCATCCACCCCCCTCACCCCGCCACCAAGGGTGGATATCAGACACTTTGGAGATCCCTAATATGTTAGTTAACGTAACTTAATGTCACTTTATTCAATTCAGCAAAGAATGGTGCAGGGAGGCAAGGTTAGGGGTGCTTTATTAAAGCTCAGACTGGGGTGGTAGTTAATCTGCCACAGTTGACATGGTGTTGCAGTCATGCTCCGATCTTTGAATACGCATGGATGCAGCAGGCATGGATAATTGCCATTGATTTGCCACAACCCATTTTTTATACACTTGTGGATGCATAAAACTATGCACCAGCTTTGATCTTTTTCAAACTTTGAAAATGCGAGGCAGGAGCTTTAAAATTAATAACACATTTGCTTGTTTCAACTAGTGAAGAGAATCAACATCCACGTCATTCTGTGCATTTCTGGATGGCACATTGGGGAAGTAGTGAAATCAAATTGCATGAGTGGATGCAATTGCTTTGGATGAGACCTTCAACCACATCCTATCTGTTTTCTTAAAGAACATACAAGATTCTATCATACAATAAATTCTGTTCTTTACCGGGCCTCGGGCCTAGTCGGTTCGAGCAGCGAGTCGGAGGAGGCGGAGACCAGAGTTTGGGCAGTGTTCAGAGGAGGAGCGAGTTGAGAGTGACAGGTTTAATTGGTCAAGGGCTAATAAAAGGAGGGAAAGGCAAGCGAGGAGGGGCCCAGTGAGAGAGTGGCCTGGTGAAAGAGTGGGGCTTCGAGGCTTTGGCTTGAGAGGCTTCAGCGAGCAGAGGCTGAGGTCGAGTGTATCTAGATTAAGGTAAGACTATGTATTCTTCATGTTTTTTTTGTTATTTTCTCTTTCTAAGTTGAGGGGGAGAGAGAAGGTTTGAGTGTGAGAGCAGTTTGCTCTTCTCAGTGTCAGATGTGGAGGTCCTGGAGTTTTCTACATCCCGGACATCCATGATTGCACTAGATGTACTGAGCTGCAGCGTCTCAGGGACCGTGTTAGAGAATTGGAGCTGCAGCTCAATGACCTCAACCTCGTCAGTGAGAGTGAGGCCGTCATAGATAGGAGCTATAGCCAGGTGGTCTCAACAGGGCCACAAGAGGAGGATCAGTGAGTTACAGTTAGGTGGGGGAAAAAGGAAGAGACATATACAGGAGGGGGCCCCTGTGACTGAAGCACTCAACAATTGGTACTCCTCCTTGAGGAGCATTCAGGCTGGGGAAGGAATCAGTGCTGTATCTCTGGCACAAGGTCAGCCTCTGTGGCCCAAAAGAGTACGGAAAGGAAGAGGAGGGTAATAGTTATAGGAGATTCGATGGTCAGGAGGACAGATTGGGGATTCTGTGGATACGATTAAGGAAACAGATTGGTAGTTTGCCTCCCTGGTCCCAGGTTCTGGGAAGTAACTTCTCAAGTTACATAGTTGGATGGATGTGAGGGGATTGGAGGGTTACAGACAGGGAGCGGGTAAGTGGGGCAAGAGGAGCTCACTTAAATCGGTGTGGACTAGAGGGGCCGAGATGTCCTGTATCCGGACTGTAATTGTCCCAGCCAAGATTTATCTTGCAATCAACATCATCTGGTCATTCTTGCATTGCTTTTAGGGACCAGTTATGTTTGTAAAATAGCAATGTTTCTCAACTACATCAACGACCCTGCTTCATCAATCCAGAAATAAAACATTTCCGAAATCGCAGTTGTGAGAAATGCCAGGTAAAAGTAAACCTTCGAGATCTTCCTCTTGGACATTTGACTGTTCCAACTTCATCTTCTGCTCTGATGCCTCCTGACGCAAACGCTGGAATCTCTGTTCAATGGTAGCTAAAAGGAACACAAGGTTCTGTTACACATACATTTAAAAGTGTCTTCAAAGATTTACCACAAGGTTCCGGTGTTTTCATTCCAACAAACACATGAGAACTGTGGGTTTAGTAATATTTAAAACAATGCAGAACAGAAGATGACAAGGGAAAAGTAGGGGCAAAAAGATGAGCAAGGAATGAAAAAAGTTTGGAGGGAATCAGCGTGAAATAGCAGACGAGTGAAATGAAGAATAGTGAAAAGGAAGGGACATTTGCAAAAGGAAATGGAGAGAGAAAGAGAGGGACAGTTGTGCAACTCTTTGTTGAAAACATGTTGACTTCAAGGCCTTTCCCTCATCGAGAGGAGCAGGTGAAGTGGGGGGACCTAGAGCCAAGGAGGAGCAGGAACAACAAAGAATACTCTGGTGAATAGAGAAGACACTGAGAGCAGCTGCAATCGTGCTCACCAGAACTGTATCCCACCCTTCGGGTGCTCAGATGCATGGATCTTCAGTGCCCTCACAGCACAGCACGAGAAATGCCCTCTCATTGGGGGTCTTTGAGCCATCACAGCCCTAAACACTTCCTTGGCTGCATGTTTGCCAGATGTTCACACTTGGCAAATTCCCGCTGCTTAACCCTCTACCATTTCCACATACCCTCTATTTCTATTAATAACTGATCAACAAGACAAACGCACTCTTCAGAAAAAATAGAATTTCTGAGATTTAGGAAAGAAAACAAAAATGTAGAAAAATAAAGGAGCTGATAGAGCATCTGGAAAAAAGAAAAGCAACATTAACATTTCGGTGCAACTCGTGACTTCACTGTCCTGCTGGAATATTTTAACATTTGTTTCCCATTTCCAGTCTTCTTTCTATGATTGGAAGTTGTCTGGTTTCCAATCAATCAATCTCCTCTTCAATTGATGAGCCACGAACAAGTCTGGCATGACTGGAGCCTGGCTGCTTTATTAAATTAATGGCAGAGCATCACTTTCAACGAATTCACTGCAAGAATTCGCATTTGCCGCCATTTTCATTTCCAACACTCCAAATATGGTTCTTAATTCAATACCTTTAATGCAACAATTTTATAAGACCCAACACTTCTAAGATGCACCACTTGAGCAGAAATTTCATTCAATAAACACACATTTTGCAATACTATTGCGATTCTGGCATACGAGTCTGAATCACTGACCACAATTCAGTAGAGAAAGTTCTATGGAACTTTCTTAAAAACTGCATTTTATTCAAACATTTATTTAAGTGTGCACAATTCTTTAGTAAATGGTCATTCCATTTATTTTAGAGTTTTCAGAGCTGTTTATGAAATGATAGCATATTTATGACGTGCCAGGTAAAGATGATTCAACATTTGAAATCCAATCAATTGCAAGAAATAGTTTAGAAAGGTTCAAAGAGGTTGGTGGGTCCCCACTGGTAATTTGCAGATATTGAAAATGTCTAATTTACCAGCTGGAAGCATCACTTGTATTTGTTGGAATTAGAGAACCACTTTTTGATCTAAGCAGCAAATGTTGAAAGGGTACCTGTGGTCTTTCGAAGCTGGAGTACATTTGGAACAACGTCATTGCTCAAGGACAGCAGGCACTTTGCTGCCTCCTGTAACTTTTCGACAGCATCTTCATGTTCAGAAATTTCTCCCTGAAGGACCTGTGATTTCAAAATGACACAATGACTCATTCACAATAAAATTAATATTTCTTTCTGTATATCTTAGATTCGCCGATGCCTTGGTTAATTTCGATATTGTCTTGGTGTCAAGGAGATAAACAGCCTGAGAAGACGATTCTATAAATGATCATAAATACCAACAACTCTCTGGCCTGCTTTGGGGTGAGGAGGCGAACATTTTCAAGGACCCAATAACCACAGGATATTGGGATTTTCTCAAACAACCAGATCAAACTTTCTATTGACCATTACTTATTAATGCTTCGAGGTATTTAATATGCCTGATGTTTGAGCATTTTCTGATGCTGTTGAGCTCATCATCTTTATCTTGTCTACATCTCTTGACCAGCCCTGAAGTCCCCTTGCAAACAATCAAGGTCACAAGAAAATGTGTAAAAATGTTCTGATGCAGTAATTGAAGCTTAGATTTGCATCAGTATTGGTAAAATAATGCTGAAGAACTCATTTGGCTTTTCACTACTAATGGACATAGATTTGGCTGCAAAGGGTTATTCTGCATTATCATTTTTCTGCCCGTCTACTTTTACTCCGGATGACCCCTCTCCCCAATCCATCATCCTTCAAAGGTAAATATGTGTTCTCCCTCAGCAATCCAACCCGTTTGCAACTCCTATCCCCACGAGCACTTAATGGACCACAGCTTTTCTCCATGACCATCAATCCCAGGCCATTTACTGCAATAAATGGTCCGACTTTTCTCTGACTGCATGAGGAGAAATGCCCTCCACCTCAATAAAGCAAAATGGGAACTAGTGGTTTGTCTTTCTGATGCAAATTCCAATACCTCAAACATCAACTCCAGTGAACATGATGCCATTAGTTTCGTCAATGATGGAAAAGGATAGGTCTGGGACTCGGCTTGAGATTCTAAATTGGAGAAAGGCCAATTTTGAGCAAATGAGAAAGGATTGAGAAGGTGTTGACCTGGAAAATTATGTGCGGTGTCAGTGGAAGACCTACAAAGGTGAAATTTGGAGAGTACAGACTTTGCATATTCCTGTCAAGATTAGCAGGCTCAGGAACCTGGTTTGGAAGAAGAGAGGTCTGCAGCACGTATAGACATCACAGAGCAAATGCGGTGCTTGAAGAGTATAGAAAATGCAAAAAAAAACCTCAAGAAAGAAACCAGTAAGGCTATCTGGATGATAATGCGGTAAATTTCATCAGCAAGTTTGCAGGTGACACTAGGATAGGAGATGTTGTGGACAGCAAAGAAGGTTTTCAAAGCTTGCAGAGGGATCTGGACCAGCTGGAAACATGGGTTGAAAAATGGAAGATAGAATTTAATGCAGATGAGTGTGAGGTGTGGCATTTTGGAAGGACATGCCAAGAAAGGACATACATGGTAACCAGTAGGGCACTGAGGAGAACGACAGAACAGAGGGATCTGGGAATACAGATACCTCATTCTCTGAAAGTGGTATCACATGTGGATAGGGTTGAAAAGAGAACGTTTGGCACATTGACCTTGATCAATCAAAGTATAAAGTAGAATTGACATTGGTGAGACCCAATTTGGATTATTGTGTGCAGTTTTGATCACCTAACTGCAGGAAGGACGGCAATTGTGCAGAGATTGACTTGGATGGGGCCTGGACTTCAGGAGCAGAGTTGTAGGAAAAGGTTAAACAGGTTATGATTTTATTCCCTGGAGTCTAGAATGAGGGAAGATTTGAGAGAGATATTTAAAGCGATGTGGGGGACAGAGTAAATATAGGTAGGCTTGTTCCACTGAGAGCAGGTGAAGTACAAACCAGAGGACATGGGATAAGGGTGAAGGGGATTAATGTAGGGGTAAGGTGAAGGAGAACGTCTTCACACAGAGTGAAGAGGTGGGAGAGTGGAACAAGCTGTCAGCTGAAGTGGTGACTGTGGGCTCAATTTTAAATTTGAAAAGAATTTGGACGTACATGGTTGGGAGAGGTATGGAGGGCTATGGACTGGGTGTCGGAGGGGCTCGGTAGAAAAAGTGTTTGGAATAGACTAGAAGGACCAAAGGGGCCTGTGTCTGTTCTGTAATATTGTAAGGTTCTATGGTTCGAATACTTCTTTGGAATAAATCAATCTCTGCAACCTTGCAAACAAATCTTCCCTCAAAATGTGCTCCAAATCACCACTTTCCTCCCACCTCCCTTCACCTGTTCCTGAAACCCCCATCTATGGAGTTATCGTCTCTGTCCTTGATGATCCCATTAATGATTTGTAGACTTTCTTTGCTCTGCTGTTATAATCTTGGAGGTCGTCCAAAATTTTGCCACCATATCCTTAGTCACCAGGCCCCCATTAAACATGGCTACAGGCAACATAAGGTCTGAGGAAACCCATACTGAAAATAGACACACAATAAGAGCAGAACTGTTTGGCTTCTTTGTTACAGTTTCCAATCTCGCCCTCACCATCTGGAAGCAAATTGGCTGTTGGATCTTCATCAGGCTCCCATTAAAACCTGATCAAGGTGGAATGGATGGAGCCCAACTTCCTATTTTAGGTGCCAAACTTACAAACCTCCCATGTGGCCTTAACCACTGTTATTGGATGTGCACATTAACATTATTTCAAAGCATTCATCTTTCTAATCGTAAATTAGAATAAGCAACATTATACAGTGATTTATGAAATAACAACTTTAATTTACCATGATATTTTCAAGTTCTTGCTGCAAGATTTCTGGATTAGAGATGGCCTCCACCTGAACCATTCTTCTCTCTGTTTCTTCACATTCGAGCCACAAACGCAGCTCAACTGCCTTCTCTTGCCATTGTTTAAATAATTTTGTGCCAAGACGGGATCCAAGTCCAATGCACTAGAGAGTGAAAGAAATGAATGAGTATGTGGATTTTTAAAATGTACGATTTTGTGAGGTTATCAAATATCGAGTGTCCAATTGATCCAAAATGGGTCAAGCGATACATTACTTGTCCATTACTTATGCCAACTATCATTTTTTTGTTTCCTGCAACAAGTTTTTTGAGGGTCACAGACAAAAAGGCAATGTTCACTCCTCACCAAAGGTGGAATGCCTGTTACCCTGCCATACTGTTCCATGTTCTTTTTATGTCAATAAATCAAAATTACTATTTTGAGTTTGCTTTAAAATAAACTGATGGTCAGGAATATATCAGAAGCATTGAAAACCTTCACAACTTTAGAGTGTCAGTGAAGATTTGACAGAATTTCTTTGGGCTGGGCTTGTTCCAGCCGAACTCTCTGCATTTCTGTTATGCCATTCAAGCTTCACCCTTGGGTTTAGGACATACTGAGCCAGCGAGGTGACCTTTGTGGATTGGACACATTGCACCTTTTTCAGTGACAAATGCACGTGGGAGGCCAGTCTGGAAAATCTTCACCAGTTATGATTTGTTCGACATTTGATTTTATTAAAAGGAAATGAGATCACGACTTATTTTCTGCAATGGTCTCTGTCCAACTCAAGTGAGTTCGGCCACCAAGAGAGCTCCACAATACTGGAAAGATTTGATCATTGTTCCTGTTCTTCATGGGTATTATTAACCACAGCCGCAAACATTTTCCAGAGCCACTCTTATAAGACTAAAACTTACACAAGTTGCTCAGTCTATCAAAATGCTCTCAAGTTACTGATCTTCAGTAAAATTGGAGTTTAAATGCTATTAGTCTAAAAAAAATGGAGATATGTCATACTTCTGATCGAAGTGTGTTGAAGCAAGCATCGGCACTTTCAACCGTCTCCTCCACACGTTGGCTTATGTCATCAGGATCAATTTGGATCTTGTAGCTTTCAATTGCAAAGTGAAAGGCAGCATCGAAGACACTTTTCCAAGATCGTCTGAGGTGTCTTAGATCCCCTTTGTGAAATTGAAGATCTTTGAAGAGGAATTGTTGCTTCTTCTGTTTGAATGTCAATGACTTGGAGTCAAATTCCTCAGCTTTAATCTTTGTTAGTTCCTTCTCGAAATGAATCATGAATGTTTCAAATTCATCATGATCTGTTTAAAGGAATATAATGGTCAAATATTTAAAAGTTTTCAAGCATTCAAAATGGTCAAAAAATACCAGATTATATAGACTTTGACACATTGACAGGATCCTGTAATAATTACAAGTTGGGGTTATTCCAAACCACATGTAGCTTTCTGTTGTCTTACTTAGAATTCTTTTCAGCTCTCAGTAAATAGTATTTTATAGTAATCTGGAAAATAAATGAAAACTTTCTCTCACCTTTTCGGAACTTCTGCAATTCTATATGCAGATCCTCAATCACGTTTAATTGAGAATCTGCACTTGATAAAGCGGATTCGTACTCCTCTATCAAGACATTCAAGTTCTCCTGCAGTACAACTTCCTCGTTTCGCAAAGGGTCCTGGACATTTTGTTCCAGGAAAGTCTGAGCTGCTCTGTGGCCAAAACCAAGTCTTGCTCTTTCCATGACAACTTTTGGCGATGTTCCTAGAAAAGAAACTATTCTAGGTTCATTTTTAATGCTCCAAGTTGTCTTGGGGTAGGTAAGGTTTCTATTTATTGCATTTGAATTGAAATAAAATATTCAGGTTTCCCAATTTATTAAAAACCAGTGTATCAACACACCCTTAAATACACACAGGAAACATACTTCAAGTCTAGAAACCTAAATGGTTTTATCCTTTCGAAGGTTTAATCAACTACCTTGATCTACAATTCTTTGCTTGTGTCAAAGGATGAATGCTGCTGAGATGGAATAGAATATATTCCATATTTAATTTGACTGACAAGAAAATAAATCCTCTCCTACAGTATTTGTACACAGTCCCTTCCCTGTCAAACAGACTTACTTTTATTTAAACTTAAGCACATTAAACTTTTGTCATTTGACTGATCTCATCCTTATCTTTCCATTCGGGGATTTAATATTCTTTCATGATGCAAAAGAGAACACGTGAAATCTAACTAGAGTTGACTGTGATCTAGTCAGGAGAATGTGAACTATTTTGTAACTGTGTAAGAATACACCCTTCTCACTGTAGTAACTGTCGAGCACCACTGTGGGGTGCATGTCTATGTGAGTATGAACATTTCCTTGCATGGTGGAAAGCATCAATAAGTAAAATCTCTTCTGCTCTTTGAATCTTGCATTTCCAAGTTATTTCAGAAGCCTCCCACACAGAGACATAACAGTGACTTTGTTGTATTTATCTTTACTATTTTGTTCAACATCCTTTGGTCTTTACAAGACTTTGTTCAAGTAGCCTTATTCCAAAACAAAACACACTGTCAAGCACACACAGGGCAATAATTTGCATACATGTTAAGCAATGTTTTACTAAAAGAAGATAACACCAATTGGGAAATGTTTAAAGATTTTTGCTCTTTTTTAACCATGAAAATCTGACTTGAGCACTTCATGTAATGCTACTTGTCAAGGTCCTTCTACAAAGTTGTAAGGTTGGGAGTTCTGAATTTAGTCCCTGAGATGGAGAACGAATGGCAATATCTTTCCCAGTTAGAAGGGAGAGGCGTGTGGAGGGGAACAGCAGGTAGTAGTGTTCCTACAGACCGACCGCACGTCCCTCTCCATGTCAGATGGCACCTCTTTGGCATATTGTTGGAGTCGAGTACATGTCATTCATTCCGTTGATAGGATACAGGACCACCTCAGTGGAGAGAATGAATGTTTCGGATGATGAATGGAAGGCCATTCAAACCAACTGCTTTGCTCTGCTGTTGAGTTCCATGGGCCCTTTGGGAATTGTGCTCATCCAGTCAAATGCGGAGCAATGGTTCGCCACCTACTGCTTGACAGGTAGCCTCTGATCTGCTTTGGTTATCACAGTACTCAAAGTGACTGGTCCATGTTAGGACCACAGTGAGAAGGAGACCTGGAGTCATATGACAAAACCCAATTGAAGTACCATTATGCAGATTATTGGTGAACAAATCCACTTTATGACACTTTTTGTGCGCCACACTTTCCATTGGGCAGCTGAGTAAATGAAGTATGGCTTTGTCCTGCTTTTGGTAGATGGACCATATACCTGAAGAAATTCCCACTTTGTCAGAAGGATGTCAGTGGATCGACTGTGACAAGAGGTGCAAGAAAATCTAGAATGAACTTCGTCAGTACTTCGAATGTGATGGAGTATGGTCCTATTTCTCTACTGCACTTGGTGTTCCTGAGTCAATCAAATGGGGTGAAGGTGATTTCTGTGATGGTGTTGGAAGGACCTGATGGAACATGCTAGAAAGTGTATTAACCCAACTTTGTTATTCAGAAGCTGAGGCCTACCTCCAATGAGAATGAGGAGACCCTTGGTCCCTCTTTTCCTGTTTACTGTTCAGGACCCAGCCGGAAGGACTACAGAGCTCAAATCTCATCTGCGGTTCATTTTGTCACTGGAATGGTTTTTTTTCTGCTTTGCATGCCCATTGTCGAGTGTTGTAAAATTATCAGTCTGGCATCTCATGTGATGACTTGGCTTGGTTGTAATGGGAGAACTAATGATGGTAAGTAACACTTTCCTGCTGCAAATGTTAAAGGCCCATTGTACCTTATGGCCATTGTGATTCCAGCTGTCAATTTATTCTGAATCTAGCCCATTTGGCACAATGGTGCTACCACACACCAGAATTGAGGGAGCCCTTGGAGTAACATGGGATGGATCTTTCTGCTCCTGCTGTCACCAACAGATGCTTCAACAACAGGTAAATTGTGGTAGAGAGTGGGTGTAGCCTTACTCACTCTCTTTTCCAAACCAATCCCCAGATCGGCACAAGGATCTGGCCTGGTTGAGTGGATGAAAAGTGATGTTGCTACGTCAGAATTCATTCCGTTGGTGTATGCTTTCTCATCCCTTTTTGGTTCTGAATAGCTTGCATGGCCAATTCAATGGGTTATAAAGAGTTAATCACATGAGTGGGTGCCTAGAGTTATCAAAATAGGAGAGGAGGTTCTTTCCTTTACAACATCAATTTCCACATTATATGAGAAAACGCCGCTACTGATGTGAAGAATTTTAGTTAAGAAGCAGCCGTGGTGAGATTGTTAGTGCAGGGACTCTGTGACCATCGTCAATCACTGTCCCTTCACTAGTGAGTTAATCATATTCCCATCATCTCTCATCACGTGCATGACTGGGCCAGAGCAAAGAACAGAAAGTAGGACTGAGTTTGAAAGAGGATTATGTAGACCTTTGCATATGATTTGGAGAAGACCGTTAAAATTCAATTCAACCTTATTTGGAAATTGTGTCAGTCACTATTTAAGGTAAATTAAGTCAGTCACCTTTCATCAAATCTGTACTGATCAGAGGTTCTGATGAAAAGTCCAATCCAAAATATTTCTACAATTGTTCGAACATGCACTTATCCAAAACACCTGGAACTGTTCATACCTTCAGGCCTTGCTGGTGGTCATTCAGTCTTTCGCCCATCTCAGCAAATGACCACATCGCATCGTCCTCTTCTTCCAGCTGGAAACCATCACCTAAAGCATAGAATTCGTCTTCGGTGATGTGAACTCCATAGTGACCCTCGACTGCCAACCATTTCAGAAGATCACCTACTTCCTTCTGATGTTTTTGTAGGTTCTCCTCTGTTGTTGCCTACAAATTGCAAAATCCTGTTAGTTTGAAGAAATGTTGTACTCTTCCTGGCAGCAATTCCATATTCCCTCATCTATCTGCAAACCCTTGAGATAGAGGAGGATGCGAAACCACTTGAGTGGAAGATGCCTGTTCATAAACAGTGGCCATTCCACACCATTTCATAGGACTATGCAGATGGGCAACACATGCATGGTCTTGCCCAGTCTTGGATCAATAGGAAAAGGATGGAAAATACTAAAGACCAGCCTCATATACACTGACAGGCCCACCGACTCTCTTTAACTGAACACACATGGGCATCGACAGAATTCCGCTTCGTCATTTCTCTGCTCATGTCTCCCTAACACTGCCTTCATTTCTCGGGCCCCTTTGTCTAATCCTTCCCCTTTCACTTGACTCTCTCTCCGCTTAGCTCCTTCCTTACCATCGTAATAGGATGTCTTCCCACTTGCCCAGAATTCTTCTAGTGCGAGACCACTCTCTCCAACCTCTTCAGGTTTGCTCCCTCATTGCCAATCACTCTTACAACGACTCCACTCCTCAAGCCGCTTGTTCTCAAAATCTGTGAGATTTGTTCCCAAAATCTGGGAGACATGACTGTCTCCCAGAAAATGTTGGAAAAATCTTCAGTCACATATATCTATATGACAATTGACAGCAAGGAAACAGGCCATAACGGCCCATTGTGTCTATGCCGGTTCACTTCAACACCTCCACTAGTTCCCCCCCTCCTATTCTCTGCCCATAACCCTCCAACCCCCTCATATCCATATACACATCAAACCTTTTCTTAAATGACAGAAAGGACCCTGCTGCATCTCCTCTGGAAGATTATTCCATTCTGCCACCACTCTCTGAGTGAAGAAGCATCCTCTAACATTTCTCCTAAAGTTTCACCCCCTTACCCTCAACTTATGCCCTCTTGTTCCAACCTCCCCTGCCCTTAGGGAAAGAGTCTACTTAAGTCTAGTCTATCTATTCCCTTCATAATTTTAAATAGCTCTATCAAATCCCCTCTCAACCGTCTACGCTCCAATGAATAAAATCCCCGCCTCCTGAATCATTCTCTGCACTCGAGATGTTGTAAGCCAGGCAACATTTTTGTAAATCTTCTCTGCACCCTCTCCACCTTATCTATTTCCTTCCTATAATTTGGAGACCAGGACTGAACACAATACTCCAAACCTGGCCTCACCAACGCCTTAAACAGTCACAGCATCACTTCCCAGCTCCTATACACTAGGCTATGATTTATGAAGGCCAGCATACCATATGCTTTCTGAACTACCCTTTCTACATGGGAATCCACTCCAAGGAACTCTGTACCATCACTCCAAGATCCCTCTGTTTCTCTGCATTGCTCAATGCTCTTTCCTTAACATCTAGGGTACAGAGAATGATTAAGGAGACTGGGACTTTATTCATTGGAATGTAGACGGTTGAGAGGGGATTTGGTAGATGTATTTACAGTTATGAAGGGAATAGATATGTCCTATTTTGGTTATTTGTTTTCCAAAATGCAGCACCTCACACTTGTCTGCATTAAATTCTATCTGTCATCTTTCAGCCCAGTTTTCCAAACAAACCAAATCCTTCTGTAATCTAAGAAAACCATCCTCACTATCCACCACTCCCCTTATTTTCATATTGTCTGCATATTTGCTTACCCAGTTAACCATCCCCTCATCCAAATCATTAATATAAATGATAAACAACAGGGGACCTAGCACTGATCCCTGAGGCACACCAATTGTCACAGACTTCCATGCTGACAGACAGTTGTCCACCATGACTCTCTGGTGCCTATCTTCCAGCCACCTCTGAACCCATCTCTTTATTAATCCCTAGTGACTGAACCTTCCTTAATAACCTTATCAAAAGCCTTACTAAAATCCAAATAGATCACATCAACCACCCTACCATCATCCACTTTTCTTGTTACCTCTTCAAGAAACTCAACAAAATTCGTCAAACATGACTTGCCCTTCACAAAACTCTGCCGGGTGTCCTTGATCCATCCATGTCTATCCAGATATTTGTACATACTATCCATAACTTTCATTACCACCGAAGTCAAACTTACTGGCCGATAGTTACTTGGCCTGCACCTTGTGCCATTTTTTTAATCAATTGAACTACATTTGCAACCCTCCAATCCTGCAGCACCACACCCTTCTCCAGTGATCATTTAAAATCACTGTCAGAGCCCCCACTATTTACTCCCTGACCTCCCTGAACATCCTGGGAAAAATCCCACCAGGACCAGGAGCTCCAAAACCCTCTATCCTTTCCATAACTAAGCCATTTGCCTCACTTATCTCACATAGTCCAATGTCCCTTTCCCTCCTGAATACAGATGAGAAAAAAATCATTCAATATCTCCCCCATCTCATACGGTTCCTCACATCGTCCACCGTTCCCATTTTCCAGTGGACCTACTCTATCCTTAATCCTCCTATTACGATTCATGTACCTTTAAAAACCCTCACCGTTCACTTTCACCTTATTAGCTATGGACACCTCATACCTTATTTTTCCCTTTCTAATTTCCCACTTAAGGTTCTTTCTGCAATCTAAGTAAGGATCATACATCTCATCAATCTTTTGTTTCTTATATTGAGCATAGGCCTCCCTCTTATCCCCAACCAACTTCCTAATTCATGCAAGATGGAAAGAAAATTGTTGCATCCTGCAGCCAATTAGAAATCCAGAAACTGTGACTTGTAGAGACAAAAAAGCTTTGACTGCTGTTCTGGACAGGGTTATTTAAACAAAAGTAGTTTTTAATGATATTTGAACAAGAAAACAGAATTAAACTTTAACTTATTAGTTAACCTACTTACATAACCTACCTAACCCATTTAATCCTCCCTCTAATACAAAGAGAAGGTGTATATAACATGTATTTAAGATTATAAAAATTGTTTGGATCAAAATCCAATCTCTCATGTTGCAGGCAACTCTTGTACTGTGCCCAGCATTAACAAAGTTCACCAGTTTTTGGTGCGGAGAAGACAAACGTTCCAAAAACCACCCAGGAGGGTTCTTGCTGGTTTTCAGAGAGATTCCTTTCCCAGGACATCTGCAACTGATTCCTTCTCAATCAGTCTTGCTGATGAAACCTGCCCCCTTCAGGGTTCTTCAGATGATCCTCTTTCTTTCAGGTCACCTTTCATTCTGTTTTTGCAATAAAACTGCACCTGCTGCTCCCTCACTGGCATCCACTGCTACAGAAAATGGTCTGTCAAAATCAGGAGATTTTAACACAGGGCAATGGCATAGCATCTCCTTTGAATTTTCTAAAGCTGTCTGACAATCTTTAGTCCACACCAATTTCTCCCCTTTCTTCAAAAGATTGGTTAAAGGAAGAGCAACCTGAGCCAAATTTCCATTAACATCCTGCCATTCCTCAAAACCTTCTCACTGCTTTCTTGCCATTGGGAGTAGGAAACTCCAAAATTGCATTCACCTTAGCTTGAATAGGTGTAACTTTGCCACGACCAACTACATAAACCAAATATGTTACCGTGGCATTTGCAAATGGACTCTTTGCTAAATTAACAGTTAAGTTTGTTTTAGATAATCTTGCAAACAATTTGTCCAATTCTCTTAGATGTTCTTCCCATGTGTCACTTTTTGTGACCAAGTCATCAATATAAGCATCTGTGTGAGTCAACCCTTGGATTACAGGATTAATAATCCTCTGGAATGTGGCAGGGGGCCTTTTTCATGCCAAAAGGTAACACATTTTACTCGTATAAACCATTGGAGTTACAAAAGCTGAAATATTCTTTCCTCTCTCAGTTAAAGGCACACACCAATAAATAACCCTTCAACAAATGCAACTTAGTAAGAAATTTAGCTTTGCCAATTTTATCAATACAGTAATTTATTCTCGGAATAGTTTCTGTTTTAGTTACTGAATTGACCTTCCTACAATCTGAACAGAACCTAACAGTTCCATCTCGATTTCATGCCAAAATACAAGGACAATTCCAAACTGAGTTCAAAGGTCTAATAATGTCATTCATCATCCTATATTCCACCTCCTGATCCATGATTTTATTCTTCTGAATGTTTATTCACTATGGGGGCTGTTTTATGGGATTTGCTTCTCCTACATCTACATCATGGTAAATCACTGATGTCTTTTTTTGGAACATCAGGGAACAAATTTGTGTTATTGAAAAGTAATTCTTTCAACTGCAACTGCTCTTGTAACTTTTCCTCCAAATTTTCCAAAATTGCTGAGTTTGACAGGTGCACAGGAACCATGGTTTCTTTAAGGTTACCCTCACAAGATTCTGTTTTCATAATCTTATAAACTTCCACCTCCTCCACCCTGTAAACAGCCAAGACCTCTGAGACAGATTGTTCTCCACTACCCTTATTTTCGTAAGAAGGTTTCAACATATTTATGTGACAAACCTAAGTTTTATTCCTTCTGCCTGGAGTGTTAACAACATAGTTAACATCATTCAGGTTTGATTCAATTGTGTATGGTGCAGAAAATCTAGTTTTCATAGGATTGTCATGTGTTGGAAATAAAATCAAAACTTTATCTCCTGTCTTAAAATTTCTCACCTGAGCTTTCCTGTCAAATAAATGCTTCCTTTTACCTTGAGCAATTTCTACGTTCTCTTGAGCCAAAGTCCACACTTTTCGTATGCTATCCTTAAATTTAGAAACATAATCTAGCAAATTCAACTGGACATCCTCATTAATATTTCTCAGTGGTATGGCCTCTGGAAATCTCGACACTACACGCATAATTGTTAATGTACTGAGTACCAGACTTATTTTTCGGCAGGGGACCTACACAATCTACAATAACCCTAGTGAAAGGTCCCCCAACTACAGGAATAGATTGTAATGGAGCCACTGGAGGACCCTGGTGAGGTTTCCCCACTACCTGACAAACATGACGTGTCCAGCACCAATTTACAACATCCTTCCTCAAACCAGGCCAGAAAAATTGTTTCAAAATGTTATTCATGTTTATTTTTACAACTAGATAACCACCCAGGGGTGTACTGTGGGCTAGATCTCATATTGCCTTCTGGTAATTTCGAGGAAAAACCACCTGATGGATCACTCCCCACTCCTCACTAGCAGGAATATCAAGAGGTCTTCATTTTCTCATCAACACTTCACCACTTAAGTAACATCCACAAGCCATTTCTTTTCTCTCCTATTCAGTTACTGTTTTCTCCCTTAAGCTAACAAGATCTGCATCTATTTTCTATTGCTGAATTAACTCTTTCCTTGACAAAGAGAAATCCTCACTCTCACAATGACCCTGCTCTTTCAAAAGTACTTCAGAACTACTGGGCAAATCTCTAGTAACTGGATCATCTTCAGCTGTCATCATTTTCTTAGTCACAGCCCTAGTTACCGCACATGCAGGATACATCTCACCATCCTCTCTAACCACATCCTTACTAGGCCAATTTGTCAATCTTAAAACTGACCCAACTTTATTCTCTGCCAAATCATTCCGCAACAAAAACAAGACACCTTGAATGGGTAACTCCTACTACAACAGGTCCTTTGACTAATTCTGAATTTAGCACAACCTTGTAAAGCAATATTGACTCTACCTCACCTCCAACACCTTTAATCAAAGTGGTCTCTCCTGTGTCTGTCCTTTGATCCATGGTTAAAACGCTCTCTTATAACAATGACTGAGCATCCTCAGTATCTCTAAGAATTTTAACTGGAACCTGTGGTTCTCCCTCCTTTATTGAGATAATGCCCTCTGACACAAAAGGCTTGAAAACATCCATGACCTCCTTACCAGGTTATGCACCTCTGCTCTCTTTAAATACTACTGTTTGTATATACATACTTCTGGTTAAACCTGTTTTTCTCTTTTCTTTTTCAAGACTAGATAATTCACAGTCACATGACCAGCTTTCTTACAAAAATGGCATATAAATGCAGAAGTTCTGTCCTTTCCTACCTTTCCTTCATCTTTTCTCTTAACATTTTCTCCAGACTTTAATTCAGGCCTACTATCCTGCTCCATCCTAACCTTATGAACCGGTTTATTAATCTGGTCCACATCAGCTCTCTGAAAATGCCTATTTTTCTGGAATGTATTTGGGTGAATCAAAGCAAATTCTCCTGCTAACTCTAGCCACCTGTTGCCACGTCCCCACGTTTCTCTCACCAAGGTGTAATTTAATCACCTCTGGGATACACCTTTTAATTTCCTCTATTAATATTAATTCTCTCAATCTGACAAAATCATTATTTATTCCTTTTGGTGTCCACCAATGGTCAAAACACACAGATTGTTTTCAGAGCAAACTCCATTGAAGATTGATTTCGTGATTTCACCAAACTCCTAAATTTTTGTCTATAAGCTTCCGGAACCAACAAGCTTTCACTACTGCTTGTTTAACAGTATCATAATCTGCCACTTGCTCTGCAGTCAAGCTCCAGGATGCAATTTGTGCTTTTCCCTTCAATACACCCTGAAGCATGAGTGGCCACTTTTATTTCAACCTCTTGAGCTCTCAGCAACCTTTTCAAAAGGAGGCCCTCGATTTACCTCTCCATTCGCCAAAAACCTCTCCCCAGGAGTTACAGCCTCAATCCTCTTACTTCTCTCCATCTCCATTTTGAACTTCTCTAATTGAAACTGTCTGTCATTTTCAATTTCCTCTCACTCATATTTCCTCTGTTTTTTAGCCTCTTCTCTTTGCTTTTTAGCTTCTTCTCTTTGCTTTCCAGCTTGGACTGCTTCATATTGTTGTCTCTGCAATTCAAAATTAGGTTTATCCTGGTCATCTTGCACCCTTGATTTCTCCAATTCTAATTGCAATTCAAAAGATCTATTCTCTGGAAAATTTTTGAGGTCTTCCTGAACAAATTTTCCATCACTTATATAATATTTCACTATTATAATCCGCTATGTTTGTACTTTTCTCATCCAATGTTTAACTTCAACAATTTTTAATGCCTTAGAAATACCCATCAGTTCCTATTTTCTCACCTTCTGCAGTTCTGCAGGGGATGGTTTGAACAAAAATGTATCAACATCCATTGCAGCTGTTTTTCCAGATACATGCTTTAAGTTAGCTTGCAAAAATCACTTGTTAAAACAACCCAATCAACTAATAAATCATAAAACTGCAATGTTCAAATGCTAAAGGATAAGCCCCCATAAAATGTAACGGAATCCAGACGACCCCAAAAACAGCAGCAAGAGATATGCACCACAACACTGGGTTATTTCAACAAAAGTGGTTTAGAATTATATTTGAACAAGAAAACAGAATTGAACTTTAACTCATTACTTAACCTACCTAACCCACTTAATCCACCCTCAAATACTAAGTGCAGGTGTGTGTAATGTGTATTGAAGATTAGAAAAGTTCTTTGGATCACAGTCCAATCTCACTGGTTGCAGGCAATTCTTGCACTGGGCACATAAATTAGCATTAACAAAGTTCACCAGGCTTTGGTGTTTTACAGGCAAATGGTTACCACTCAGGAGGGTTCTTGCTGGTTTTCAGAGAGAGAGATTCCATGTCCAGAGCATGTGCAACTGATTCCTTCTCAATCAGTCTTTCTGACAAAACTTGCCCCCTTCAGGGTTCTCCGGATGATCCTCCTTCTTTCAGGTCATCTTTCAGACCGCCAGTCTTCTCCTTTGACCAGGCAGCCTTCCAAAGTTTGGCAGCTTGTCCCTCTGCAACTGATTTCTCTGACTCCTTCTCTCTCACTCCCTCCCTCTCTGAGAGCAAAGCTGTTCTGACTCTCCCTGCCAAAGTTACATGCTCTCCTAGGTGAGCTGTATGTGGATACTTTGTTTCTCCTCTGCAAAGAGCAGGATGCAAAAGTCCTGCTAAACTTCTGGGTTGTCTAATGTGTGTGTGCAAGGTGCTCTAGTAATTCATTCCAAGCCACCTCGAAAACTCTTGTCACACTGCACATTCAGAGATCTGAGAAGAACCTTTGGCCGAGCCAACTTTCAAAATTCTGCTTGAAAATAAACAACAATCACAAGCGATCTGTGCTCGACTCAGCCTTCCTTAAGATAGGCTGCAGACACCACCTTATGAATTAGTGCATTGGATCAGGTTGTGCCGCAAATACACAGAGAAGCCGCTGAGTGGAGATTTCACAGAAATACAGTTTAGAAGCAGGAAAGGATCAGTTGTTATTGAACAACAATGAAAAGAACTATTAGCACGTGGTCTACAAAGTAACCTTCTTTTTGTATACTTTATTTAAAATCAAATTCAAAATCCACAATAAAATACATTATGTTAACATACCAAAATTTCCCCCATATATACCCCCTCCCACCCAATCTCTTAGCTCCCTCCCATCCCCTACAACACACATGTCAAATTCTGGCCCACGGGCCAAATTTGGCCCGCGATATAATTATATTTGGCCCGCAAGATCATTTCAAAAATGTATTAGAGGTGGCCCGCTGGCCGCCGCGCCAGTATAGCGCATGCACAGTAATACAACAAATCCCAGAATGCATTGGCGTCAGCCCGCTAATCGCCCCCACCTCCTCTGTTTACGTTGCAGGGTCTCACCGTGGACTCTGGTTTTGGGGCCTGGCCGGTGTCAGGGGAAGCCAAGGCCGCTTCCCAGCGCCCGGAACCGGAGGCCTCGGGTTTGACCTCGCCAGGACCGTTGCCCACTCCCCCTCCCTGCTGCAGGCCAACCCGCGACTCACGGTGATGGGGCCGCTGATCCCCCGAGATGCCGCCCTGAAGCGAGAGCTGATGCCCCCGCACTGTCGTTGTCCAACCCGATCGCCCGCAAACCCCGCCCTCCCGCACACAGGCCTGAGTAAGTATTATGAACTTTAATCTCAGGATAAAACAATCTTCCAATAGTTTCATGTCACAGTAATAAATATATTCCTGGTTAAAAATGGTCCTGCACCAGGATACAAGCTCATTAGGCATAAAACTTGAAAAGTGTGTAAATCAAAGGATATCTGTACCAATGGAAAAAGGGCATGGCAAATAACTCTGCTAGAGTTCATGCCCACAATCAGACACCCATTTGATTGTTTCAGGAATCATGTTATTCTCCCACATTCTCAATAGCCCTCAGATTTTACTATTCAACAGCACACTAGCAACATTTGACAAATCCTCTATAGAGAAATATTATTTATTGAATATTTTATTTCTCATTTGTAAATGCTTCTGGAAAGAGTTTATCCAAAACTATTATTAAACATTTATTTTTAATAAGAAAAAGTTTAACATTACATATGTTGAAAGAAGAAAAAACATGCAGATGTTGTTGAAAATTTTCAATAAATATTTAGTTCGGCCCTCAACTTAGTCCAAGTTTTTAATTTTGGCCCTCCGTGAATTTGAGTTTGACACCCCTGCCATAGACGAATACTCCCGCTTCCCTTTTGGAATCCCATGTCCCCACGAATCGGCAGCCACAGTAATAAAGTGCCTGGAATCCATTTTCAGCATGTGTGAGTACCCCAGCTATATACAGAAAGACAGGGGTTCCGCTTTATGAATGCTGAAGCCGCCCAGTACCTACGGGATAGAAGTTTTGCCACCAGCCGGACCACATGCTACAGTTCCAGGGGAAAAGGGCAAGTAGAAAGGGAAAATGCCACTCTCTGGAAAACCATCCTGTTGACCTGAAAGGCAAAAGACCTACCCATGACAAGATGGCATGATGTGTTACCAGAGGCTTTACATTCTATACGCTCGTTGTTGTGTACCGCCACTAACACAACACCACATGACTGTATGTTTTCCTTTAGAGGGAAAGCTGCGACAGGCACAGTGCTGCCTAGATAGTTGATGACACTGGTACCAGCACTCCTCTGGAAGCACTGCAGGCCCCACAAAACGGACCTACGGGTGGAGCCAGTGGAGTTGAGGCAGGCAAACCTCCACTATGCATTTGTCACATTCAGGAACAGACGGGAAGACTCGGTGGCCACCAGGGACCTCGCACCAGTTGGAATCGTGGACAATGCGGGAGAATCACAGTCCCCTGTGGATCAGCATGAAGGCAACAGACACTAGGACAGCCGACCATCACATCACCCCAAAGGGCCCCGCCAAACCAATACACTCCCAACAACTAGTACTTGTACGGAAAGCCCTACACCCCCTCAGCATACTCCCACCCTGCAACCGACAGGAAGCCCTACACCCCCTCGGTATACTCCCACCTTGCAACCGACAGGAAGCCCTACATCCCCTCAGCATACTGCCACCCTGCAACTGATGTGAAGCCCTATACCCCCTCAGCATACTCCCACCCTGCAACCAACGGGAAGCCCTACACCCCCTCAGTATGCTCCCACCCTGCAACTGATGGGAATCCTTACACCCCCTCAGCATACTACCTTTCTGCAACTGACGGGAAGCCCTACACCCCCTCAGCATACTCCAGGGATCAGGGCACCAGAAATGGAGAGAACACCCCTGTTCAGAAGGTGAAGCTTGGGAGATGACTCCACCGGCCAGTGACCATAACAGAGGATAAGAAAGGAGTTCAGCAGCTGAAGGAGCCACACAGGCTGCACATGAGTTATGTTCATGGGAACCGCTCGGGCTGCAGGCTGCTGGTGACTGCCTCATTGGAATCCCCGTTGGAAATCCCCGTCGAATCCGAGATGGTACTGAGGGCAAGAAGGGCTTCTGAAGGTTCTCGGATGCTGAAGGCTTCCTGATCATGACAGAGGTTTGGATCTGGAGCTTGTGTTACACAACACCAATCATTGTGGACCTTGACATCATCAACACCACCCTGCCGCAACTACCTGTCCTAGCAGAGCTAGATGCTGAACTTACCATCACCGATGTCAGAAAAGCAGTCCATTGCATGAAAAATAACAAATCACCTGGAATCAATGGTATCTCTTCTGAGATCTTGAAGCTTGGCGGCGAAGCGCTCACCTCTGAGCTCACAATACTATTCTTTTTTTTTTTAAATTTTTTATTTTTCACACCATAAATCACAATAGCCATGATATACACTTTTTCTTTTCCACACATTTACAGTGTCTTTTTCTCCCCCACCCCTCCCTCCCTCCTCCCAAGCCACCCCCCCACCCCCCCCCCCCCCTCATCCATTTTAGGTATACAATTTAGGTTGCATTAATTCAGTCAGACAATGTTGTCATTCAACAAAAATACACCAGAAATTCTACTGAGTCCATTCTTTTCTTTTCTTCTCCTTCCATCAACTTAGGTAATGTTTGTTCCCGGTAGGTTTTCGCTATTGTATTTAATGTAAGGCTCCCATACTTGTTCGAATTTTTCAATATTATTTCTTAAACTATATGTTATTTTTTCTAATGGAATACATTTATTCATTTCTATATACCATTGTTGTATTTTCAAATTATCTTCCAATTTCCAGGTTGACATAATACATTTTTTTGCTACGGCTAGGGCTATCTTGACAAATCTTTTTTGTGCATCTTCCAAGTCAATTCCAAATTCTTTATTTTTTATGTTACTTAGGAGAAAGATCTCTGGATTCTTTGGTATATTGTTTTCTGTTATTTTATTTAATATTTGATTGAGATCATCCCAAAATTTTTCTACTCTCTCACATGTCCAGATTGCATGAATTGTTGTTCCCCTTTCTTTTTTACATCGAAAACATCTATCAAATACTGTTGGGTCCCATTTATTTAACTTTTGCGGTGTAATGTATAGTCTGTGTAACCAATTATATTGTATCATACGCAGCCTCGTATTTATTGTATTTCTCATCGTTCCAGAACATAATTTCTCCCATGTTTCCTTTTTTATCTTTATATTTAAATCTTGTTCCCATTTTTGTTTAGTTTTACCATTTGTTTCCTCATTCTCCTTTTCTTGCAGTTTGATATACATATTTGTTATAAATCTTTTGATTAACATTGTATCTGTAATCACATATTCAAGGTTACTTAGCTCACAATACTATTCAAAACATGCTGGCTCCACTGTTACATTCCCAAAGATCTGCGGGATGCAAATATTGTGACCCTTTCCACAAACAAAGGTGACCACCAAGACTGCAGCAACTACCATGGCATCTCACTGCTCAGCCTTGTAGACAAGATACTCTGTCGTGCAATCCCATTACCCTCACCACCCCCCCACCCCACACCTGCAAACCATCGCCAACAGAATACTGCCTGAAAGCCAATGTGGCTTTCAATCATCTCCATCAACTATTGATTTGGTCTTCGCCTTCCACCAACTGCAAGAGAGATCCATTGAACAACACAAACCTCTCTATGTGTGCTTCATTGACCTGACCAAGGCCTTTGAGTATGTTAGTCACTCAGGTCTATTCCATGTCTTAAAACGTCTTGGCTGCCCTGACACACTACTGCCCATCATCGTCCAGTTTCACAACATCAGACAGGCCACTGCCCAATTCGATGGCTTGGCGTACTCACTCCATTTCTGTTTGGCATTTTCTTCTCTGCTCTTCTGCACCGTGCCTTTCTAGAAGCTTCAGGCACAGCCCTGCACACAAGGAGGTCCAGAAAACTTTTTAATCTGTCACGGCTCCAGGCCAGGACCAAAATTAGAAGAGTTAGGATTTGAGAACTGCTCTATGCAGATGATGCTTCCTTCGTGGTTCACTCCCAGCCAGAGCTGCAAACGTTGTGTGATGCATTTGCATCTGACTGCACTGAATTTGGTCTGAAAATGAGCCTGGGCAAGACAGTCATCTTTAGCCAACAAACCCACGACACTCCATCAGTTACCATCAATGGGTCAGTGCTTGCCATCATAGACAAATTCTGCTACTTAGGCTCCACTTAGACAACAACGAACTCACTTGATGCAGAACTAGACACACGCCTGGGAAAAGCATCCACTGCCTTTGAACGTCTCCGTGCCCACATGTGGGAAAATTGCCACCTCTCCACCAAATTGAAAATCCGAGTCTACGAGGCCTGCGTGCTGAGTATGCTTCTCTGCAGCTTTGAACCCTGGTTTACATACATACAACACCGCCTAACACATTCCATTTCTACTGCCTCAGATCCATCCTAGGCTACTCATGGCACGACAGAGTCACAAACGTCCAAATCCTGGAGAAGACTGGAAGTATGGACCTCTACTCAATCATTCGTGCTCACCGCCTGCGGTGGGCTAGCCACATTGTCCATATGGAGGATGGCTGATTGCCCAAAGATGTCCTCTACGGTGGGTTACCAGATGCTCCCCACAATGTTGGCCGCTCACATTTTCACTACAAAGACGTAATCAAGTGCAATCTCCAGTCATTCCATGTCAACCACACTGACTGGGAGGACCTCGCAAAAAAATCGCACTGCATGGCGTTCTGCAATTCGTAGTGGAACATCACAATGTGCCAACGACTACAAAAAGTTCTGTGAAGGCAGAAGAGCAACAAGACACCGTGTTCATCTTCACTCGCGAAGGGATGGGCCATGATGTTGCCAATGAATTGAACAGGAGACTGTGCAGCCACAGAGGCTGAGGGAGCACAGGAGGTGAATCCACAGACCGTGGCTCTGAACAAAGGTTGTTTTGATTTCCTTTCTACTCCAATAGCTCAGTGCTTAGAGCACTGGCCTTGTAAATCATTCCTTGCTGGGGCCTCATTTCTGCGAGGGGAGCTGGACAAAGTGGCGACTCTTTGTCTTCCTTACGGGAGATAAAGTTAAAGAATTTCATATACGTTGCATTCTAAATGTAGTATTATGTGGCAATAATGCAACCTTTACCTTATAGTTGGGCAGCTGGGCTCATTGCGACTGACTCTTCATTTGCCTTATGGCAGACAAAAGTTACATTAATCATGTTTTTATATTTAAATATTTAATATTGTTATAGCATTATTACAAGAAAATAAAAGGAGTCTTGAACCTTGAACCTCAGTCAGAAGTGAGGAGCTGTTTTGAAAGGCTGGGTGCTGAAGCCTATCAGCTCCTGTCTGAGCGGTGATATGGATCCGTTCCAATTTGCAATCGTAGCAGTAGGTCTATGGTGGATGCCATCTCACTGGCTCTACACAAAGCCCTGGAACACCTGGACAGCAAAGATGCATACATTAGGATACTTTTTATTGACTACAGTTCGCCATTTAACACCATCATTCTCTCAAAATTGATCAGCAAACTCCAAGACCTTGAGACTCAAAACCCCACTGTGTAATTGGATGCTGAATTTCCTCTCCTCCTGTCCACAATCAGTGAGGATCGTAAGAACATTTCCTCTACAATCTCCACCAGTACCAGAGGGCTGAGTTCTTAGTCCGTGCTCTGCTCGCTATAAACGTATGACTGCGTGGCTCAGTACAACAAAGCCAATGCAACTGAGGTAGTGGTAGTGGATTGTATATAATGGGGCGATGAGACAGCATACAGGAGGGAGAATGAAAACTTGACTGAATGGTGCACGAACAACCAACTCCAACTCAATGCCACCAAAACCAAGGAGCTGATTGTTGATGTCAGGAAGGGAAATCCAGAGTTGTATGGTTCAGTGATCATCAGGGGATTAGTGGTGGAGAGGGTGAGCAAATTTCAGATCTTGAGAGTCATTATCTCGGACCCAACACACAAATGCCATTGTGAAGAAAACATGTCGGCACCTGTACTTCCTCAAGGATTTGCAGAGGTTTCGTATGACATCGGAAACCCTGGCAAATTTCTACAGAGGTGTGATAGAAAGTGTGCTGATCGGCTCCATCCCAGTTGGGTATGGGCACATCAATACCCTTGACTGTAAAACCCTCTGAAAGGAAGTGGACACAGCCCAAGACATCACAGGCAAAACCCTCCTCACCAACGAGAACATCTGGAACTCTGCCATTGGAAGGTAGCAGCAATCTTCAAGAATCAGCACATGCTCAGGAAAGAGGTATCGGTGCCACAAGACACGCACCATAAGGTTCAGGAACAGCTGCTACCATCAGACTCCTCAACAACAAACTCAATCAGGGACTTATGTAAGGAGCCTTACTTTTACACTTTATCGATGTTTTTCTCTGTATCGTACAGTCGGTTTGTTTAAATTTCTTTATTTGTTTACATCTCAACGTTGAGTCAGTTTTATATGCGATTGCCAAGAAAGGTTAATTCTGTATGGCCCGCAGCAAAAAGTATCTCAGGGATCGATGTGACGTCATGTATGAACTCTGAAAAAAAATCTGAAATCGAAATCTGAAATGTCAGATGTTTTACAAGTCTGGACATGGCAAAAGAAACCTTTTCAATGCACTGTTGCCAAAAGTGACTTTAGTTAGGGAATCTTCTGGGGTTTGGAGCCTTCATAATGTGACAAAGACAAGGCCATTTCCTAACCCCTGTTGATAGTCGGTCCAAGTAATGTGAATTAAACATCTGGGATCCTAGCTCCATGAAATAAGCCTTAGATAAGTTGGGTCACTCTTACGGTGCCATGTTCTCCCAGAGGAAATCACCTCTGATAACAAACTTTTTTTCCCCTCCAAGAGCAGTTTAATGATTTGGGAGATGTAATGGTGTCAAATATACATTCCATCATCTGGAATCCAATGAAGTGGTTCAACCACATCGGAAACAACCACAGCAAGAGTGAGTTGGGGAGTGGGAGTGAATTTATCCAATTTGCGATATCATTCACCGTTTATCTTACAGACAGGCCAGATATGGCTGTTTTCGGGGGACACGGCGGGTCTTATCACACCCCCTTATAGAGGAGGGTATCAATCACTTCCCCTAACCCTAACCCGATCCAGGTGGGTGCAGACTACCTGGGAGGGAGGGGCAATGACAAGAGGAGTCCACCTGGTTGCCCCGACAACAATGGTTGGCGGGAGACGCTCAAATATTAACTGCCCCTTGAGTACATTCATTCCGAGAATATGGGGGGAGTTGGGGTCTCATTGTGACATCAGAGTGAGAGAGTAAATATTAGGAGGTTGCCATGGTTTCACTGGTCTTTCTGTATTATTGTGTAACAATGAACCCATTGGTGACATCACGCAGCCAGCAAACCCAGTTGCTGAGACTGCAGTCGTGTTCATTGTGAGGGTTGCACGTGGTGCGAGTGCGTGGCACAGTCTTTGCCGAAAACCAGGGCTCTTTGGGCAAGTGAGGCTCACGGTGGTGACGTATTTGAATTACTACATCATACGTCACTGAAAACACCTGGCGTGTGACTTGCAGGAGAATGGGCAACGCCTTGGGCTGTCTACGAGTGTCACGAGTGGCTGGGGAAGAGGAGCAGAGTAGGAGATCCCTCACTCCTCGGAAAAGAATGACGTGTAACTGCTGCAAGAAGATCAGAGGCAGATGGTTACATTCCCGAGTTGCTGCGGAGGAATCGTCAGACTTCAATGTCGACCGCAGGGAAGAAAACACGCAGCAGGTACTCTCGGTCACGTGTGAAACCTTTTAAGAAACAATGTAGAGATGAACATAAGTTGTACTGTGTGTCCAAGGTTCATTACTCACGTAAACATCAGACACTCATCATATAAGGAGAGATTTGTGTTTCGCAGCTAATTATCTCCAATTCAGTGTTGGTAAATCATTTATGCTTTGTCTTGTCTTTTCCCAAAGCATGTACAGATTGGGTGCTTCATTTATTCTGAAACTTAAACAATGTCATCAACAAGTGAATCCTACTTGGAATTTATACATTCCTACTTTATAAATGGGTCCAGATAGTCTTATTTTTGTAAATTAAAATGAAAAACATTCTCTTTCCTTTCACAGCCCAAAGGAACCCCAAGGTTGAAAGTGTAAAGGATAAAACTGGAATTACTGGATATTTCAATAAAAACTGAAAAGGCTGTAAACTCCCAGCAAGTCAGTATGTGTCCAACCTGCTGACGATTTCCAACATCTTCTGTTGTTACATTTGAAGTATAATTATTTTTAATATTTCTTCTGGGAACAATTGGCTGTCTAAAACAGGAATAAAATTCTCTTTATTGTTTCGGGGTAGGGAGAGTTTAGTGCTTTTTTTAGTAAGGAATATATGGGTTGGCACAACATCAAGGGCTGAAGGGCCTGTACTGTGCTGCAGTGTTCTATGTTCTAAGTTTCTGCCGTGGTGATTTAAGAGTAAATATTAACCAAGGACCCCCAGAAGAATGTGCCCTTACTTTGGTTTCTGCCCTGGAATGAGATGAGATGAAAGATGGGAGTCCTGTTTTTGTGGCTGAATCCAAATCAAGAGTGTTCTTCGTAAAGATGCACCAAGATGCACCAAGAATCAAATTCAAGTCAGCGGCCTCAGCCTTGAGTGTATTGTCCATAGGTGTGAAATCTGAATGTCTCTGGGGATTGACCCTGTGCCATGTGTTCAGTTGCAATGCCTTCAGCAACCCTTGAACCAATGTTCATTGGGCCAATCCTGTAAGGTGTTTGCCTTGCTTTTTCCAGATACTTTTGTTCTGTTGACTGCCATGGTTCACATGATGAAGATAATGCTTTGCAGTGGATTTGAAAATAGTCATTAAATTTTAACTGTGCTTTTTACCTGCAAGACCACATGCTTGTTCTTTGTAAAATGTTTTTATTGAGTTTAACATATAAGCATGCATACAGAAATCTGAAAACCACGTAACAATTCATTCATTTACGAGTGAGGACACGCGAAGAAAACAAATTACATGAAACTACATTGAGGATTACTTGTTAATCTTCAAAACAATTACACTCCAACTCAAATCATCCAAAATCAGATTCTCTGAAATCCTCATTTATCCAAAATTTTTTTTTAAATCAGATAAATGAGGATATCCGAAACAAATCAGAAATCCTCATTTATCTGAAATATTTTCAGAGACAAACTAACCTCTCAGGTTGAGAAAAAATTCATTGCACGTGAAATTAGAACGATTGTTCTTGTTTCAGGTAACTCCCACCCCTCTCTTTTTCTATTCCTTCTTTACCTTCCCCTATTGACTTTTCTCTCCAACTCTCCCATCAAACTGCGCACCACTGACTCCCAGCATGTGGTTGGAAGAATCCCTTGTCCTGCCATCATCCAGGAGTGCGGCCTCTCGGCAGCAGCCGGTTGGTCACAGGCCCTTCAGATAATCGGAGTTATATTATAATAAGATATAATCTATATGGTAAACCCATTTATTGAAATAAATTATACAAAACAAAAGAATAAATAGAAAAAGAAAAAAACTCAAAAAATAAAATCTAAAAAAGACATCTAATCTAACCCTCTCTCTAATCAAGGTTACCTTGTAGACAGAGTGGAATTGGGATCTTTGTTTAAGGTATTGGAAAAATTTAAATTTGGGCCACTCTTTATTGGTTGGGTGAAGGCCTTATATAAAAATCCATTGGCTTGACTGGTGACAAATGGAAAAGTATCTTCTTGCTTTATATTATCTAGATCAACTCGACAGGGTGTCCTTTGTCACCAGCTTTATTTGCTTTGGTTATTTAACGGTTGGCGCAAATGATTAGACAAGATGGTGATATTAAAGATATTAAGGCAAATGAAGAAGAGTATAAAATGAATTTATTTGCCGATGATGTTTTGATATATTTAACAAATCCTACGCAGTCGTTAGGAAGGTTACATGCAAGGTTGTAACAGTATGGTGCGTTACCAGGATATAAAGTTAATTGGGATAAGAGTGAAATGATGCCTTTGACAAGATTGGATTATGCATATTGTACAGATATTGTCAAATTTAAGTGGCTGGATAAAATTATGTATTTTGGAAAAATGAAGATGATAATTATAATCATTTATATGAGTTGAATTATATACAATTATTGCATAAAATTAAATTAGATTTAAATAGGTGGAAAGATTTACTGATAACTTTAATAGGGCGTTGTGGTGGCACAGTCTCTCATGGCGTGTAACGCCGCATGGCGGAGCAGGCATAGGAAGATGGTGCTGTCAATGTTTTCTCCCTGCCTCGACGCGTGCCCAGCGCACGCCTGGGGCACCAATTCTGATGTCACAACGCACGAGGTGACTGAGCTCATGCTGCCATTAAAAAGGCGCGCGCTGAATTTGAATAAAAACATCATTAATGGCTTTCAATGTGATGGCTGAGTCTTTCTTGGTTGTGTCCAGCACAACAGTGTTTTAAAATGAATGTTTTCCCCCGTTTTCAGTATTTTTGTCAATCGATTCCATGTAGGATTCCTAAAAAGTTTTATAAGGATATCCATGTGCTGGGAAGATCTTTATTATGGAAAGGTAAATTGGCAAGAGTGTCTATACAAAATTTGACTTGGAGTTTTATAATTACCACATTTTCCGAATTATTATGAAGCGGCACAATTCAAGTTTATGAATAGAATGGTTGGATCACAACAATCTTTACGTTGGGCTAAAATCCAAATGGCTCAGATTCATGAACAAAGAATGAAACAGTTTATTTATAAATGGAATGCTCAACTTTTCCAAAATTATTCTTTACTGGTGTTAAAACATTTGATGGAATTATGGTATCGGACCAATGTTGCTATTGGTGCTGAGGGTAAAATTTCGGCTAAAACCCGTTTGTATTATAATAAGCTTCATTTTCTTTTTCAATAAATCATGTATTCCTGAATATTTGGGAAAAGAAAGGTATTATATTGGTCGAAGATTGTTATGAAGCTGGAAATTTTGTTTCATATCAATGATTGAAGGAAAAATATGGAATTCCTTCAAATGCATTGTTTACTTACGATCAGGTCCATGCTTTGTTACTGGATAATTTTGGACACAGTTTGAGAATACCTAGAAGGACGAGATTTGAATGTTTAATTATTGAAGGAGGGATAAATGGATTGGTTACTGAAATGTATGCTTTATTACAAAATAAGGTGTCTAAGTCGAATATTTATAAAGCGAGAAGTAAGAGGAAGGAGGATTTGTCAGTTTCAATTTCTCAGGATGTTTGGATGACAATATGTGAGGACAGTGTGACTAAGCCAGTAAACGTAATATATAGATTCGTTCATGATAATTTTATTCATCAACTTTACTTAACTCCTGACAAGTTGAAGAGATATGGATTTATCTCTTCGAATATGTATTTTCAATGTGGGGAAGAGATAGGGTCTGTTTTACATTCAATATAGTTATGTGAGAAGGTGAAACCATTTTGGAATGTAATTCTGGAATTTTTGCAGGGGTTGTTTAAATTTAAGCTTTCATTAGAGCCGTTAGTATTTTTATTGGGACATATTAAATAAAATGGAGTTTGGAAATGAAATTGGATAAATTTCAAATTGCATTTATTCGGTTGGCATTGGCAGTAGTGAGAAAATGTAAAGCTATAACCTGGAAAGATGAAATTGAATTAAGTATTCAGAGATGGCATATGGAATTGCAATTATGTACTCCATTGGAAAAGATAACTTACAATTTACGCCATCATTCTACCTTTTTTGTTAATATGTGGGGACCCTCTGTGAAATGTATGGGTCTAAATATGTCATGGTTGATTGGTGACATCAAACACGACTATGATGGCTTGTTTATTTAGTTTGAAGTTGTAGGGGATGGGAGGGAGCTAAGAGAGGGGGTGGGAGGGGGTATATATGGGGGAAATTTTTGTATGTTAATATAATGTATTTTATTGTGGATTTTGAATTTGATTTTAAATAAAGTATACAAAAAGAAGGTTACTTTGTAGACCACGTGCTAATAGTTCTTTTCATTGTTGTTCAATAACAACTGATCCTTTCCTGCTTCTAAACTGTATTTCTGTGAAATTTCCACACAGCGGCTTCTCTGTGTATTTGCGGCACAACCTGATCCAATGCACTAATTCATAAGGTGGTGTCTGCAGCCTGTCTTAAGGAAGGCTGAGTCGAGCACAGATTGCTTGTGATTGTTGTTTACTTTCAAGCAGAATTTTGAAAGTTGGCTCGGCCAAGGGTTCTTCTCAGATCTCTGAATGTGCAGTGTGACAAGAGTTTTCGAGGTGGCTTGGAATGAATTACTAGAGCAACTTGCACACACACATTTGACAACCCAGAAGTTTAGCAGGACTTTTGCATCCTGCTCTTTGCAGAGGAGAAACAAAGTATCCACATACAGCTCACCTAGGAGAGCATGTAACTTTGGCAGGGAGAGTCAGAACAGCTTTGCTCTCAGAGAGGGAGGGAGTGAGAGAGAAGGAGTCAGAGAAATCAGTTGCAGAGGGACAAGCTGCCAAACTTTGGAAGGCTGCCTGGTCAAAGGAGAAGACTGGCGGTCTGAAAGATGACCTGAAAGAAGGAGGATCATCCGGAGAACCCTGAAGGGGGCAAGTTTTGTCAGAAAGACTGATTGAGAAGGAATCAGTTGCACATGCTCTGGACATGGAATCTCTCTCTCTGAAAACCAGCAAGAACCCTCCTGAGTGGTAACCATTTGCCTGTAAAACACCAAAGCCTGGTGATCTTTGTTAATGCTAATTTATGTGCACAGTGCAAGAATTGCCTGCAACCAGTGAGATTGGACTGTGATCCAAAGAACTTTTCTAATCTTCAATACACATTACACACACCTGCACTTAGTATTTGAGGGTGGATTAAGTGGGTTAGGTAGGTTAAGCAATAAGTTAAAGTTCAATTCTATTTTCTTGTTCAAATATAATTCTAAACCACTTTTGTTGAAATAACCCAGTGTTGTGGTGCATATCTCTTGCTGCTGTTTTTGGGGTCGTCTGGATTCCGTTACATTTTATGGGGGCTCATCCTTTAGCATTTGAACATTGCAGTTTTATGATTTATTAGTTTTTTTTTAATTTTTATTTTTCACAGCATAAACCACACTGACCAAGATACATACATTTTCCTTTTCAAATATATAGTGTCATTTTCTCCCCCCACCCCTCCTCCCATCCCACCCTCCCTACCTCCGCCCCCATTCATTTAAAGTACAAAATCTAATACACATTAAACCAGTCAAACAATGTTGTCATTAAAAATAAACAAATAATTCCACTGAGTCAATTCTTTTCATTTTCTTCTCCTTTCGTTAGTTTAGGTGGTAGATGTCCCCGGTAGGTTTTCTCTATTGTGTTTCATGTATGGCTCCCATATTTGTTCAAATATTTCAATATTATTTCTTAAATTATATGTTTTTTTTCTAATGGAATACAGTTATTCATTTCTACATACCATTGTTGTATTCTCAAATTATCTTCCAATTTCCAGGTTGACATAATACATTTTTTTCCTTCGGCTAGAGCTATCTTAACAAATCTTTTTTGTGCACCATCCAAATCAAGTCCAAATTCATTATTTTTTATGTTACTTAGGAGGAAGATCTCTGGGTTTTTTGGTATATTGTTTTCTGTAATTTTATTTAATATCTGGTTTAGATCTTCCCAAAATTTTTCTACTTTCTCATATGTCCAGATTGCATGAATTGTTGTTCCCATTTCTTTTTTACAACGAAAACATCTGTCAGATACTGGTGGGTCCCATTTATTTAACTTTTGAGGTGTAATGTATAGCCTGTGTATCCAGTTATATTGTATCAGACGTAACCTCGTATTTATTGTATTTCTCATCGTTCCAGAGCATAACTTCTCCCATGTTTCCTTCTTTATCTTTATATTTAAATTTTGTTCCCATTTTTGTTTAGTTTTACCATTTGTTTCCTCATTCTCCTTTTCTTGCAGTTTAATATACATATTTGTTATAAATCTTTTGATTGTCATTGTATCTGTAATCACATATTCAAAGTTCTTTCTTTGGCTTGGCTTCGCGGACGAAGATTTATGGAGGGGGTAAAAGTCCACGTCAGCTGCAGGCTCGTTTGTGGCTGACAAGTCCGATGCGGGACAGGCAGACACGGTTGCAGCGGCTGCAGGGGAAAATTGGTTGGTTGGGGTTGGGTGTTGGGTTTTTGCTCCTTTGCCTTTTGTCAGTGAGGTGGGCTCTGCGGTCTTTTCAAAGGAGGTTGCTGCCCGCCAAACTGTGAGGCGCCAAGATGCACGGTTTGAGGCGATATCAGCCCACTGGCGGTGGTCAATGTGGCAGGCACCAAGAGATTTCTTTAGGCAGTCCTTGTACCTTTTCTTTGGTGCACCTCTGTCACGGTGGCCAGTGGAGAGCTCGCCATATAACACGATCTTGGGAAGGCAGCTGGATCTTCAGCAGCGTGGACTCGATGCTGTCGACCTCTGCCATCTTGAGTACTTCGACGTTAGGGATGAAAGCGCTCCAATGGATGTTGAGGATGGAGCGGAGACAACGCTGGTGGAAGCGTTCTAGGAATAATAGATCGGCACAGTTATTACACTACTTCGTTCCGCTCCCGTGTCCACCATAAACACCACCTCTTCTCCCATGATTCGGAGCCGAACAGGAGTGTGGGTATGACAACGGCTCTGTATACGCTTATCTTTGTGAGGTTTTTCAGTTGGTTGTTTTTCCAGACTCTTTTGTGTAGTCTTCCAAAGGCGCTATTTGCCTTGGCGAGTCTGTTGTCTATCTCATTGTCGATCCTTGCATCTGATGAAATGGTGCAGCCGAGATAGGTAAACTGGTTGACCGTTTTGAGTTTTGTGTGCCCGATGGAGATGTGGGGGGGCTGGTAGTCATGGTGGGGAGCTGGCTGATGGAGGACCACAGTTTTCTTCAGGCTGACTTCCAGGCCAAACATTTTGGCAGTTTCCGCAAAGCAGGACGTCAAGCGCTGAAGAGCTGGCTCTGAATGGGCAACTAAAGCGGCATTGTCTGCAAAGAGTAGTTCACGGACAAGTTTCCCTTGTGTCTTGGTGTGAGCTTGCAGGCGCCTCAGATTGAAGAGACTGCCATCCGTGCGGTACCGGATGTAAACAGCGTCTTCATTTTTGAGGTCTTTCATGGCTTGGTTCAGCATCATGCTGAAGAAGATTGAAAAGAGGGTTGGTGCGAGAACACAGCCTTTCTTCACGCCATTGTTAATGGAGAAGGGTTCAGAGAGCTCATTGCTGTATCTGACCCGACCTTGTTGGTTTTCGTGCAGTTGGATAATCATGTTGAGGAAGTTTGGGGGACATCCGATGCGCTCTAGTATTTGCCAAAGCCCTTTCCTGCTCACGGTGTCGAAGGCTTTGGTGAGGTCAACAAAGGTGATGTAGAGTCCTTTGTTTTGTTCTCTGCACTGTTCTTGGAGCTGTCTGAGGGCAAAGACCATGTCAGTAGTTCCTCTGTTTGCGCGAAAGCCGCACTGTGATTCTGGGAGAATATTCTCGGCGACGCTAGGTATTATTCTATTTAGTAGAATCCTAACGAAGATTTTGCCTGCAATGGAGAGCAGCGTGATTCCCCTGTAGTTTGAGCAGTCTGATTTCTCGCATTTGTTTTTGTACAGGGTGATGATGGTGGCATCACGAAGGTCCTGAGGCAGTTTTCCTTGGTCCCAACAAAGCTTGAAAAACTCATGCAATTTGGCATGCAGAGTTTTGCCGCCAGCCTTCCAGACCTCTGGTGGGATTCCATCTATACCTGCTGCTTTGCCACTTTTCAGTTGTTCGATTTCCTTATATGTCTCATCCTGGGTGAGGACCTTATCCAGCTCTTGCCTTAGGGGCTGTTGAGGGAGCTGGAGCAGGGCGGAATCTTGGACTGAGCGGTTGGCACTGAAAAGAGATTGGAAGTGTTCTGACCATCGGTTGAGGATGGAGATCTTGTCGCTGAGGAGGACTTTGCCGTCTGAGCTGCACAGCGGGCTTTGGACTTGGGGTGAGGGGCCGTACACAGCCTTTAGAGCTTCGTAGAAACCCCTGAAGTCGCCAATGCCCGCGCTGAGCTGGGTTCGTTTGGCGAGGCTAGTCCACCACTCATTTTGGATCACCCGGAGTTTGCGCTGAAGATGGCTGCATGCGTGACGGAAGGCTTGTTTCTTCTCTGGACAGGAAGGCTTTGTAAGGTGAGCCTGGTGGGCAGCTCGCTTCTTTGCCAGCAGCTCCTGGATTTCCTGGCTGTTTTCGTCGAACCAGTCCTTGTTTTTCCTGGAGGAGAAGCCCTGTACCTCTTCAGTGGATTGCAGTATGGTAGTCTTCAACTGATCCCTGATGGTTTCAGGGGACGGGTCCGTGAGGCGGGTTGCATCGTCGAGCTTTGCTTTGAGGTTTGCCTGGAAGTTTCCTCTCGCTTCGTCTGACTGCAGGTTTCCAACATTGAACCTCTTTCTGGGGGCTTTACTGTTTCTGGGCTTTGGCTTGAAGTGAAGGTTGAGCTTGCAGCGAACCAGCCGGTGGTCAGTGTGGCATTCCGCGCTGGGCATGACCCTGGTGTGGAGCACATCTCGTTTGTCACTTTCTCGCACCAGGATGTAGTCCAGGAGGTGCCAGTGTTTGGATCGGGGATGCATCCAGGTAGTCTTAAGGCTGTCCCTCTGCTGAAAAAGCGTGTTTGTAATGACAAGCCGCTGTTCTGCGCAGAGCTCCAACAGGAGGCGCCCATTGTCGTTGCACTTGCCGACGCCATGTTTGCCCAGGATTCCTGGCCAGGTTTCTGAGTCTTTGCCGACGCGAGCGTTGAAGTCGCCAAGGATGACAACCTTGTCGGCTGTAGGGGTGCATTGGATGAGGTTGCGCAGGTCAGTGTAGAACTTGTCCTTTTCTGCTGGTTCCGCCTGGAGGGTTGGAGCATAGACACTGATGAGGGTGATGCAACGCTTGTTTTGAAGGGGGAGTCACATGGACATGATTCGGTCCGAGTGTCCTGTCGGAAGGTTTTCGAGTTTGGAGGCAATGAAGTTCTTGACCATGAAGCCTACACCAGATAGGCGTCGTTCATCCGAAGGCTTGCCAGACCAGTAGAGTGTGTAGCCCGCACCGCATTCTTGGAGGCTGCCTACATCTGCCAGGTGGACTTCACTGAGAGCGGCTATGTCGATGTCAAGTCTGAGGAGTTCTTGTGCAATGAGGGCAGACCGACGTTCAGGTCGGAGGCTGTCAGCCTTGTCTAGCATGGTTCTGATGTTCCAGCATGCTAGCTTGAGTTTATGAGCATCTTTTGAGGGGGAGAACGTGGAGGGGGGGGACGTGGAGTGGGAGGACATGGACCTGTCCTCGGGCCTGCGCAAAGGACCTTTTAGGTGGAGTGCAGTGCGCGCAGTACTGGCCCCACCCTTTACACCCATGGTTCGTGTGCCGTGGCCAAGCGAGCTGGGACGCGGCAGCGAGGTCCTTGGGTTTTATATCGGAGTGGCCTTCTCCTATGCAGGTTTCTTACCCGGGCTGGAGGGGTCTGCCTCCCCTCCTAGGTCGGTCCATACTGCCCGGACCGGGGCCGAGGCCGTCGCAGCTCTCCCTGTGCCTGGACTGGGGCCGCCGCCTCCAACTCTCTGCCCGGACCGGGGCCTCCGCCTGCCTCACTCGACTGGGGCTGGGGCCGCCGTCTCCCCCTTGCTCCTGCCCGGATTGGGGCCGCCGCCGCCTACCCTTCGCCCGGACCGGGGCCGGGGCCGCCGCTGCTCTCTCTGTGCCCGGACTAGGGCCGCCGCCTCCCACTCTCTGCCCGGATCGGGGCCTCCGCCGCCTACCCATCGCCCGGACCGGGGCCGGGGCCGCCGCCGCTCTCCCTGTGCTTGGACTGGGCCGCCGCCCAGTCAAAGTTACTTCTCTCTGATAACCTCACACTACTTCCTAATTTGTCCTTCAAGTAGGATTTCAATTGGTAATATGCCAACACTGTATCTTGAGTTATATTATATTTATCCTTCATTTGTTCAAAGGATGATAATCTATTTCCTGAAAAACAATTTTCTATTCTTTTGATCCCTTTTTTCTCCCATTCTCTAAAGGAAAGGTTATCTATTGTAAAAGGGAGTAACTGATTTTGCGTCATTATTAGTTTTGGTAATTGGTAATTTGTTTTATTCCTTTCTACATGAATCTTCTTCCAAATATTGAGCAGATGATGTAATACTGGAGAACTCCTACGTTGTACCAATTTTTCATCCCATTTATATAATATGTGTTCAGGTATCTTTTCCCCTATTTTATCTAGTTCTAATCTAGTCCAATCTGGCTTTTCCCTTGTTTGATAAAAATCTGATAGGTATCTTAATTGTGCGGCTCTATAATAATTTTTAAAGTTTGGCAATTGTAAGCCTCCTTGTTTATACCATTCTGTTAATTTATCTAATGCTATTCTCGGTTTCCCCCTTTCCATAAAAATTTCCTTATTATTTTCTTTAACTCCTTGAAGAATTTCTCTATCAAGTGTATTGGCAATGCCTGAAATAGGTATAGTATCCTTGGGAAAATGTTCATTTTAATACAGTTTATCCTTCCTATTAGAGTTAGTGGTAAATCTTTCCAATGCTCTAAATCGCCCTGTAATTTTTTCATTAGTGGATAATAATTGAGTTTATATAGATGGCTGAGATTTTTATTTATTTGTATACCTAGGTATCTTATTGCTTGCATTTGCCATCTGAATGGTGATTCCTTCTTAAATTTTGAGAAATCCGCATTATTCATTGGCATTGCTTCACTTTTATTTACGTTGATCTTGTAACCCGACACTTCTCCATATTCCTTCAATTTCTTATATAATTCTTTTATTGATAGTTCTGGTTCTGTTAAGTATACTATAACATCGTCCGCAAATAGACTGATTTTATATTCCTTATATTTTATTTTTATCCCTTTTATATTATTTTCTGTTCTTATCAATTCTGCTAGTGGTTCTATAGCTAACGCGAACAATAAGGATGATAGTGGGCATCCCTGCCTTGTTGATCTGCTTAAATTAAATTGCTTTGATATATATCCATTTACTGTCACTTTCGCCAATGGCCCCTTATATAATGCTTTAATCCAATTAATATATTTCTCTGGTAGGCTGAATTTTTGTAGTACTTTGAATAAATAATTCCATTCTACTCTGTCAAAGGCCTTCTCTGCGTCTAAAGCAACTGCTACTGTTGGCGCTTTACTCCCTTCTACTGCATGAATTAAGTTAATAAATTTACAAATATTGTCTGTTGTCCGTCTTTTTTTAATAAATCCAGTTTGGTCTAGATTTACCATTTTAGGTACATAATCTGCTAATCTGTTTGCTAATAGTTTAGCTATTATCTTATAATCTGTGTTAAGTAATGATATTGGTCTATATGACGCTGGTGCGAGTGGATCTTTCCCTTGCTTTTGCATTACTGTAATTATTGCTGTTTTACATGAATCTGGTAAGCTTTGTGTTTTGTCAATCTGGTTGATTACTTCCAGGAGGGGAGGAATTAATAAATCTTTAAATGTTTTATAGAATTCTATTGGGAATCCATCCTCTCCTGGTGTTTTATTATTTGGTAGTTTTTTTATTATCTCTTGTATTTCTACTATTTCAAATGGTTCTCTTAATTTATTTTGTTCCTCTATTTGTAATTTTGGTAGTTCAATTTTAGTTAAAAATTCATCTATTTTGCCTTCTTTCCCTTCGTTTTCAGTTTGGTATAATTGTTCATAGAATTCTCTAAAGTTTTCATTAATCTCCGTTGGATTATATGTGATTTGTTTGTCTTTTTTCCTTGATGCCAATACCATTTTCTTAGCTTGTTCTGTCTTAAGCTGCCATGCTAGAATTTTGTGCGTTTTTTCCCCTAGTTCATAATATTTCTGTTTTGTCTTCATTATGTTCTTCTCCACCTTATATGTTTGTAGTGTTTCATATTTTATTTTTTTGTCTGCCAATTCTCTTCTTTTAGTTGTATCTTCCTTCATTGCTAATTCTTTTTCTATATTTACTATTTCCCTTTCCAACTGCTCTGTTTCCTGATTGTAGTCCTTCTTCATCTTGGTTACATAACTTATTATTTGCCCTCGAATGAATGCTTTCATTGCATCCCATAGTATAAACTTATCTTTCACTGATTCTGTATTTATTTCAAAGTACATTTTAAGTTGTCTTTCAATGAATTCTCTAAAATCCTGCCTTTTAAGTAGCATGGAGTTTAATCTCCATCTATACATTCTTGGAGGGATGTCCTCTAACTCTATTGTCAATATCAAGGATGAATGGTCCGATAATATTCTAGCTTTATATTCTGTTTTTCTTACTCTATCTTGCATACGAGCTGATAACAGAAATAGGTCTATTCTTGAGTATGTTTTATGTCTACCCAAATAATATGAATATTTCTTTTCCTTTGGGTGTTGTTTCCTCCATATATCCAAAAGTTGCATTTCTTGCATCGATTTAATTATAAATTTGGTTACTTTGTTCTTTCTGTTAATTTTTTTTCCAGTTTTGTCCATATTTGAATCCAAATTAAGGTTGAAATCCCCTCCTATTAATATGTTCCCTTGCGTATCTGCTATCTTCAAAAAAATATCTTGCATAAACTTTTGATCTTCTTCGTTAGGTGAATATACATTGAGTAGATTCCAAAACTCCGAATATATCTTACATTTTATCATTACATATCTCCCTGCTGGATCTATTATTTCCTCTTCTATTTTAATTGGTATATTTTTACTGATTAATATAGCTACTCCTCTTGCTTTTGAATTATACGACGCTGCTGTTACATGTCCTATCCAATCTCTCTTTAATTTCTTGTGCTCCAATTCAGTTAAATGTGTTTCTTGCACAAATGCCATATCCATTTTTTCTTTTTTCAGTAAATTTAGCAGTTTCTTCCTTTTGATTTGGTTATGTATTCCGTTAATATTTAAAGTATATAGTTCAACGTAGCCATTTCATACTTTGTTTATCTTCCCTTTCCGTTTCTCCATCATCACCTTTCCTTCTTATCCATTTCTGCTTTCTTGTTTTGAACACTTTATAAGACAACATTTCTAAAACATCAAACATTTTCCTTATTTTCCTACTTAAAACTTCTTTAACCCCATTCTCCCCTCCCCCTCTTGAATTGCCCTTTATCCCTTGCCGGGCAACCAAATCTCCCCTCTCCATTTGGATTTGCGAATTCACTCGCAAGCGTCAACTGATTTTGCAGTGACCGTAACTCCTCCCCACCCAGCCCCCCCCGGAAAAGATTTCAATTTTCATATATAACAAAGGTCACTCTTTTAATTCCCTCCTTATTCCCTCTATTCCTTTCCATTCCCTTATTAATTCTTATATATTTTCCTCTAAATACAGATACACTCATGTATACACATATATACATAAACACCAATTTATATATATATATATATATATAAATATATACCCATATGCACACATACATATAGTTCGTGGTCATTTTTACTCTCATTACATGTCTTCATCTCTCTGCTTGTTTTGTAGTTATTCTGTGAATTTTCGTGCTTCCTCTGATTCCGAGAATAGTCTGTTTTGTTACCCTGGAATAACTATTTTAAGTACCGCTGGGTACTTTAACATAAATTTATATCCTTTTTTCCACAAGATCGTTTTTGCTGTATTGAACTCCTTCCTCTTCTTCAGGAGTTCAAAACTTATGTCTGGATAGAAAAAAAATTTTTGACCTTTGTATTTTTGTATTCCAGTGGCTTTTTGTCTTCTCTTATTTTCTTCATTGCTTTCTCCAATATATTTTCTCTTGTTGTATATCTTAAAAATTTTATTAAAATGGATATTGGTTTTTGCTGCTGTTGTGGTTTCGGGGCTAATGTTCTATGTGCCCTCTCTATTTCCATTTCTTCCTGTAATTCTGGTCTTCCTAGGACCCTGGGGATCCAATCTTTTATACATTCTCTCATATTCTTGCCTTCTTCATCTTCCTTAAGGCCCACTATCTTTATATTATTTCTTCTATTATAGTTTTCCATTATATCTATCTTCTGAGCTAACAGCTCATGTGCCTCTTAAACTTTTTTATTAGATTCTTCTAATTTCTCTTTTAAGTCCTCTACTTCCATTTCTACGATTATTTCTCGTTCTTCCACATTTTCCATTCTTTTTCCTATCTCTGATATAACCATTTCTATTTTATTCATTTTTGCTTCTGCATTCTTAATTCTTCTTTTTATCTCATTAAATTTTTGTAATTTCCATTCTTTCATTGATTCCATATATTCTTTAAAAAAAGATATATCCATTGTCTTGCCTTTCTCTTCTTCTTCCATTTCTTTCTGTTCTTCTTCTTCTTCTTCCTCTGGGTTGACCATCTGTTGTTTCCTTGTTTTCTTTTTACCTTCTTATTTCTTGTTGTCATTATTTTCCATGTTCTGCACCTGTTGTTGTGTTGCAGGTGTCTCTCTCAGCTGTGGAGATCGACTCCGCAGCTGTTCCCCCCTCCAGTCAGTGTGGTTTTTTTCATGCACGGTTGGGCACTTTTACTCGACTCTGCGAGCCATTTTTGTAGTCCCGAGCCCGGGACTTCCACTGACCTGAGGGAGCGGGCTTCTCTCTCCGCGGCGGGCCTCCTCGGACAGGTAAAGCCTTCACCTTCTTCTTCCGACGTTCTTTCATCTTCTCTTCTTCCCATTGTTTTCGACTTTTCTCTCTTCGCTGCCATTTTCTTATCACCTTTATTTTTACTTTGTTTTAATTTTTACTCTTGTACCTTTCTGTTTTGTGCGTTTTTTTTCAACTTTTCAGGAGAGGGCTGGAATTCCATGAACGGCCACTACTCCATCACGTGACTCCCCCCTGATTTATTAGTTCATTGGGTTGTTTTTGCAGGTGATTTTTGCAAGCTAATTTAAAGCTTGTATCTGGAAAAACAGCTGCAATGGATGTTGATACATTTTTGTTAAAACCATCACCTGCAGAACTGCAGCAGGTGAAAAAATAGGAACTGATGGGTATTTCTAAGGCATTGAAAATTGTTGAAGTTAAACATTGGATAAGAAAAGTACAAACGTAGAGTATTATAATAGTGAAATATTATATAAGTGAAGGAAAATTTGTTCAGGAAGACCTCAAAAAATTTCCAGAGAATACATCTTTTGAATTGCAATTGGAATTGGAGAAATCAAGGGTGCAAGATGACCAGGAGAAACCTAATTTTGAGTTGCAGAGACAACAATATGAGGCAGTCCAAGCTGGAAAGCAAAGAGAAGAGGCTAAAAAGTAAAGAGAAGAGGCTAAAAAACAGAGGAAATATGAGTGAGAGGAAATTGAAAATGACAGACAGTTTTAATTAGAGAAGTTCAAAATGGAGATGGAGAGAAGTAAGAGGATTGAGGCTGTAACTCCTGGGGAGAGGTTTTTGGTGAATGGAGATGTAAATCGAGGGCCTCCTTTTGAAAAGGTTGCTGAGAGCTCAAGAGGTTGAAATAAAAGTGGCCACTCATGCTTCAGGGTGTATTGAAGGGAAAAGCACAAATTGCATCCTGGAGCTTGACTGCAGAGCAAGTGGCAGATTATGATACTGTTAAACAAGCAGAGTGAAAGCTTGTTGGTTCCGGAAGCTTATAGACAAAAATTTAGGAGTTTGGTGAAATCACGAAATCAATCTTCTATGGAGTTTGCTCTGAAAACAATCTGTGTGTTTTGACCATTGGTGGACACCAAAAGGAATAAACGATGATTTTGTCAGATTGAGAGAATTAATATTAATAGAGGAAATTAAAAGGTGTATCCCAGAGGTGATTAAATTACACCTGGGTGAGAGAAACGTGGGGACGTGGCAACAGGTGGCTAGAGTTAGCAGGAGAATTTGCTTTGATTCACCAAAATACATTGCAGAATAATAGTCATTTTCAGAGAGCTGATGTGGACCAGATTAATAAACCTGTTCATAAGGTTAGGATGGAGCAGGATAGTAGGCCTGAAATAAAGTCTGGAGAAAATGTTAAGAGAAAAGATGAAGGAAAGGTAGGAAAGGACAGAATTTCTGCATTTATATGCCATTTTTGTAAGAAAGCTGGTCATGGGACTGTGAATTATCTAGTCTTGAAAAAGAAAAGAGAAAAACAGGTTTAACCAGAAGTATGTATATACAAACAGTAGTATTTAAAGAGAGCAGAGGTGCATAACCTGGTAAGGAGGTCATGGATGTTTTCAAGCCTTTTGTGTCAGAGGGCTTTGTCTCAATAAAGGAGGGAGAACCAGAGGTTCCAGTTAAAATTCTTAGAGATACTGAGGATGCTCTGTCATTGTTGTTAGAAAGCGTTTTAACCGTGGATCAAAGGACAGACACAGGAGAGACCACTTTGATTAAAGGTGTTGGAGGTGAGGTAGAGTCAATATAGCTTTACAAGATTGTGCTAAATTCAGAACTAGTCAAAGGACCTGTTGTAGTAGGAGTTACCCATTCAAGGTGTCTTGTTTTTGTAGGGGAATGATTTGGCAGAGAATAAAGTTGGGTCAGTTTTAAGATTGACAAATTGGCCTAGTAAGGATGTGGTTAGAGAGGATGGTGAGATGTATCCTGCATGTGCGGTAACTAGGGCTGTGACTAAGAAAATGATGACAGCTGAAGATGATCCAGTTACTAGAGATTTGCCCAGTAGTTCTGAAGTATTTTTGAAAGAGCAGGGTCATTGTGAGAGTGAGGATTTCTCTTTGTCAAGGAAAGAGTTAATTCAGCAAAAGAAAATAGATGCAGATCTTGTTAGCTTAAGGGAGAAAGCAATAACTGAATAGGAGAGTAAAGTAATGGCTTGTGGATATTACTTAAGTGGTGAAGTGTTGATGAGAAAATGAAGACCTCTTGATATTCCTGCTAGTGAGGAGTGGGGAGTGATCCATCAGGTGGTTGTTCCTAGAAATTACCGGAAGGCAATATGAGATCTAGCCCACAGTACACCTTTGGGTGGTTATCTTGTTGTAAAAATAAACATGAATAACATTTTGAAACATTTTTTCTTGCCTGGTTTGAGGAAGGATGTTGTAAATTGGTGCTGGACACGTCATGTTTGTCAGGTAGTGGGGAAACCTAACCAGGGTCCTCCAGTGGCTCCATTACAATCTGTTCCTGTAGTTGGGGACCTTTCACTAGGGTTATTGTAGATTGTGTAGGTCCCCTGCCGAAAACTAAGTATGGTAATCAGTACATTAACAATTATGCGTGTAGTGTCGAGATTTCCAGAGGCCATAACACTGAGAAATATTAATGAGGATGTGCAGTTGAATTTGGTAGATTATGTTTCTAAATTGAAGGATAGGATACAAAAAGTGTGGACTTTGGCTCAAGAGAACTTAGAAATTGCTCAAGGTAAAATGAAGCGTTTATTTGACAGGAAAGCTCAGGTGAGAAATTTTAAGACAGGAGATAAAGTTTTGATTTTATTTCCAACAAATGACAATCCTATGAAAACTAGATTTTCTGCACCATGCACAACTGAATCTAACCTGAATGATGTTAACTATGTTGTTAACACTCCAGGCAGAAGGAATAAAACTTAGGTTTGTCACATAAATATGTTGAAACCTTCTTACGAGAATAAGGGTAGTGGAGAACAATCTTTCTCAGAGGTCTTGGCTGTTTACAGAGTGGAGGAAGTGGAAGATTATAAGATTATGGAAACAGAATCTTGTGAGGGTAACCTTAAAGAAACCATGGTTCCTGTGCACCTGTCAAACTCAGCAATTTTGGAAAATTTGGAGGAAAAGTTACAAGAGCAGTTGCAGTTGAAAGAATTACTTTTCAATAACACAAATTTGTTCCCTGATGTTCCAAAAAAAGACATCAGTGATTTACCATGATGTAGATGTAGGAGAAGCAAATCCCATAAAACATCCCCCACTTTGAATAAACATTCAGAATAAAAACATGGATCAGGAGGTGGAATATAGGATGATGAATGACATTATTAGACCTTCGAACTCAGTTTGGAATTGTCCTTGTATTCTGGTATGAAATCCAGATGGAACTGTTAGGTTCTGTTCAGATTGTAGGAAGGTCAATTCAGTAACTAAAACAGATACTAATCCTATTCCGAGAATAAATTACTGTATTGATAAAATTGGCAAAGCTAAATTTCTTACTAAGTTGCATTTGTTGAAGGGTTATTTATTGGTGTGTGCCTTTAACTGAGAGAGGAAAGAATATTTCAGCTTTTGTAACTCCAATGGTTTATACGAGTAAAATGTGTTACCTTTTGGCATGAAAAAGGCCCCCTGCCGCATTCCAGAGGATTATTAATCCTGTAATCCAAGGGTTGACTCACACAGATGCTTATATTGATGACTTGGTCACAAAAAGTGACACATGGGAAGAACATCTAAGAGAATTGGACAAATTGTTTGCAAGATTATCTAAAACAAACTTAACTGTTGATTTAGCAAAGAGTCCATTTGCAAATGCCACGGTAACATATTTGGTTTATGTAGTTGGTCGTGGCAAAGTTACACCTATTCAAGCTAAGGTGAATGCAATTTTGGTTTCCTACTCCCAATGGCAGGAAAGCAGTGAGAAGGTTTTGAGGAATGGCAGGATGTTAATGGAAATTTGGCTCAGGTTGCTCTTCCTTTAACCAATCTTTTGAAGAAAGGGGAGAAATTGGTGTGGACTAAAGATTGTCAGACAGCTTTAGAAAATTCAAAGGAGATGCTATGCCATTGCCCTGTGTTAAAATCTCCTGATTTTGACAGACCATTTTCTGTAGCAGTGGATGCCAGTGAGGGAGCAGCAGGTGCAGTTTTATTACAAAAACAGAATGAAAGGTGACCTGAAAGAAAGAGGATCATCTGAAGAACCCTGAAGGGGGCAGGTTTCATCAGCAAGACTGATTGAGAAGGAATCAGTTGCAGATGTCCTGGGAAAGGAATCTCTCTGAAAACCATCAAGAACCCTCCTGGGTGGTTTTTGGAACATTTGTCTTCTCCGCACCAAAAACTGGTGAACTTTGTTAATGCTAACTTCTGGGCACAGTACTGCAACATGAGAGATTGGATTTTGATCCAAACAATTTTTCTAATCTTAAATACATGTTATACACACCTTCTCTTTGTATTAGAGGGGGGAATTAAATGGGTTAGGTAGGTTAAGTAAGTAAGTTAACTAATAAGTTAAAGTTTAATTCTGTTTTCTTGTTCAAATATCATTAAAAACTACTTTTGTTTAAATAACCCTGTCCAGAACAGCAGTCAAAGCTTTTTTGTCTCTACAAGTCACAGTTTCTGGATTTCGAATTGGCTGCAGGATGCAACAATTTTCTTTCCATCTTGCATGAATTAGGAAGTTGGTTGGGGATAAGAGGGAGGCCTATGCTAAATATAAGAAACAAAAGATTGATGAGATGTATGATCCTTACTTAGATTGCAGAAAGAACCTTAAGTGGGAAATTAGAAAGGGAAAAATAAGGTATGAGGTGTCCATAGCTAATAAGGTGAAAGTGAACGGTGAGAGTTTTTAAAGGTACATGAATAGTAAAAGGAGGATTAAGGATAGAGTAGGTCCACTGGAAAATGGGAACGGTGGACGATGTGAGGAACCGTATGAGATGGGGGAGATATTGAATGATTTTTTTCTCATCTGTATTCAGGAGGGAAAGGGACATTGGACTATGTGAGATAAGTGAGGCAAATGGCTTAGTTATGGAAAGGATAGAGGGTTTTGGAGCTCCTGGTCCTGGTGGGATTTTTCCCAGGATGTTCAGGGAGGTCAGGGAGTAAATAGTGGGGGCTCTGACAGTGATTTTAAATGATCACTGGAGAAGGGTGTGGTGCTGCAGGATTGGAGGGTTGCAAATGTAGTTCAATTGATTAAAAAAATGGCACAAGGTGCAGGCCAAGTAACTATCAGCCAGTAAGTTTGGCTTCGGTGGTAATGAAAGTTATGGATAGTGTGTACAAATATCTGGATAGACATGGATGGATCAAGGACACCCGGCAGAGGTTTGTGAAGGGAAAGTCATGTTTGACGAATTTTGTTGAGTTTCTTGAAGAGGTAACAAGGAAAGTGGATGATGGTAGGGTGGTTGATGTGATCTATTTGGATTTTAGTAAGGCTTTTGATAAGGTTATTAAGGAAGGTTCAGTCACTAGGGATTAATAAAGAGATGGGTTCAGAGGTGGCTGGAAGATAGGCACCAGAGAGTCATAGTGGACAACTGTCTGTCAGCATGGAAGTCTGTGACAATCGGTGTGCCTCAGGGATCAGTGCTAGGTCCCCTGTTGTTTATCATTTATATTAATGATTTGGATGAGGGGATGGTTTACTGGGTAAGCAAATATGCAGACAATACGAAAATAAGGGGAGTGGTGGATAGTGAGGATGGTTTTCTTAGATTACAGAAGGATTTGGTTTGTTTGGAAAACTGGGCTGAAAGATGAGAGATAGAATTTAATGCAGACAAGTGTGAGGTGCTGCATTTTGGAAAACAAATAACCAAAATAGGACATATCTATTCCCTTCATAATTGTAAATACATCTACCAAATCCCCTCTCAACCGTCTACATTCCAATGAATAAAGTCCCAGTCTCCTTAATCATTCTCTGTAACCTAGATGTTAAGGAAAGAGCATTGAGCAATGCAGAGAAACAGAGGGATCTTGGAGTGATGGTACAGAGTTCCTTGAAGGTGGATTCCCATGTAGAAGGGGTAGTTCAGAAAGCATATGGTATGCTGGCCTTCATAAATCATAGCATAGTATATAGGAGCTGGGAAGTGATGCTGTGACTGTTTAAGGCATTGGTGAGGCCAGGTTTGGAGTATTGTGTTCAGTCCTGGTCTTCAAATTATAGGAAGGAAATAGATAAGGTGGAGAGGGTGCAGAGAAGATTTACAAAAATGTTGCCTGGCTTACAAAATCTCGAGTGCAGAGAATGATTCAGGAGGCGGGGATTTTAGTCATTGGAGCGTAGACGGTTGAGAGGGGATTTGATAGAGCTATTTAAAATTATGAAGGGAATAGATAGACTAGACTTAAGTAGACTCTTTCCCTAAGGGCAGGGGAGGTTGGAACAAGAGGGCATAAGTTGAGGGTAAGGGGGTGAAACTTTAGGAGAAATGTTAGAGGATGCTTCTTCACTCAGAGAGTGGTGGCAGAATGGAATAATCTTCCAGAGGAGATGCAGCAGGGTCCTTTCTGTCATTTAAGAAAAGGTTTGATGTGTATATGGATATGAGGGGGTTGGAGGGTTATGGGCAGAGAATAGGAGGGGGGGAACTAGTGGAGGTGTTGAAGTGAACCGGCATAGACACAAAGGGCCGTTATGGCCAGTTTCCTTGCTGTCTATTGTCATATGGATATATGTGATTGAAGATTTTTCCAACATTTTCTGGGAGACAGTCATGTCTCACAGATTTTGGGAACAAATCTCACAGATGTTGGGAACAAGCGGCTTGAGGAGTGGAGTCGTTGTAAGAGTGATTGGCAATGAGGGAGCAAACCTGAAGAGGGTGGTGAGAGTGGTCTCGCACGAGAAGAATTCTGGGCAAGTGGGAAGACAGCCTATTACGATGGTAAGGAAGGAGCTAAGCGGAGAGAGAGTCAAGTGAAAGGGGAGGGATTAGACAAAGGGGCCCGAGAAATGAAGGCAGTGTTAGGGAGACATGAGCAGAGAAATGACGAAGCGGAATTCTGTCGATGCCCGTGTGTGTTCGGTTAAAGAGAGTCGGTGGGCCTGTCAGTGTACATGAGGCTGGTCTTTAGTATTTTCCATCCTTTTCCTATTGATCCAAGACTGGGCAAGACCATGTGTTGCCCATCTGCATAGTCCTATGAAATGGTGTGGAATGGCCACTCTTTATAAACAGGCATCTTCCACTCAAGTGGTTTCGCATCCTCCTCTATCTCAAGGGTTTGCAAATAGATGAGGGAATATGGAATTGCTGCCAGGAAAAGTACAACATGTCTTCAAACTAACAGGATTTTGCAATTTGTAGGCAACAACAGAGGAGAACCTACAAAAACATCAGAAGGAAGTAGGTGATCTTCTGAAATGGTTGGCAGTCGAGGGTCACTATGGAGTTCACATCACCGAAGACGAATTCTATGCTTTAGGTGATGGTTTCCAGCTGGAAGAAGAGGACGATGCGATGTGGTCATTTGCTGAGATGGGCGAAAGACTGAATGACCACCAGCAAGGCCTGAAGGTATGAACAGTTCCAGGTGTTTTGGATAAGTGCATGTTCGAACAATTGTAGAAATATTTTGGATTGGACTTTTCATCAGAACCTCTGATCAGTACAGATTTGATGAAAGGTGACTGACTTAATTTACCTTAAATAGTGACTGACATAATTTCCAAATAAGGTTGAATTGAATTTTAACGGTCTTCTCCAAATCCTATGCAAAGATGTACGTAATCCTCTTTCAAACTCAGTCCTACTTTCTGTTCTTTGCTCTGGCCCAGTCATGCACGTGATGAGAGATGATGGGAATATGATTAACTCACTAGTGAAGGGACAGTGATTGACGATGGTCACAGATTCCCTGCCCACACATGTGTCATAAAGTGGCATTGTTCACCAATAACCTGCATAATGGTACTTCAATTGGGTTTTGTCACATGACTCCAGGTCTCCTTCTCACTGTGGTCCTAACATGGACCAGCCACTTTGAGTACCGTGATAACCAAAGCAGATCAGAGGCTACCTGTCAAGCAGTAGGTGGCGAACCATTGCTCCGCACTTGACTGGATGAGCACAATTTCCAAAGGGCCCAAGGAACTCAACAGCAGAGCAAAGCAGATGGCTTGAATGGCCTTCCATTCATCATCCGAAACATTCATTCTCTCCACTGAGGTGGTCCCGTATCCTATCAATGGAGTTAACGACATGTACTCGACTCCAACTATATGTCCAAAGAGGTGCCATCTGACATGGAGATGGACGTGCGGTAGGTCTGTAGGAACACGACTACCTGCTGTTCCCCTCCACACGCCTCTCCCTTCTAACTGGGAAAGATATTGCCATTCGTTCTCCATTTCAGGGGCTAAATTCAGAACTCCCAACCATACAACTTTGTAGAAGGACCTTGACAAGTAGCATGACAGCTATTCAAGAAGGTGGTCCATGATGACATTGCCAGCAGTGAGGCAGAACTAATCAGTTTGGGCCCTGGCAGGGACACCTGGATCTTGAAGCACTAATGTGAAAATATTAATTACCCGGAATGATTTCACTAAAATAGGGATAGATTTTCATGTTTGTCATTCCATAATATGCAGTGCTGAAGTCAGATTTTCATAGTTAAAAAAGAGCAAAGTTCTTTAAACATTTGCCAATTGGTGTTATCTTCTTTTAGTAAAGCATTCTTTAACATGTATGCAAATTATTGCCCTGTGTGTGCTTGACAGTCTGTTTAGTTTTGGAACAAGGCTACTTGAATAAAGTCTTGTAAAGACCAAAGGATGTTGAACAAAATAGTATAGATAAATACAACAAAGTCACTGTTATGTCTCTGCGTGGGAGGCTTATGAAATAACTTGGAAATGCAAGATTCAAAGAGCAGAAGAGATTTTACTTATTGATGCTTTCCACCATGCAAGGAAATGTTCATACTCACATAGACATGCACCCCACAGTGGTGCACGACAGTTACGACAGTGAGAAGGGTGTATTATCTCATCAGGATCATGTGAACTCTTTTGTAACTTCCTAGGAATACACCCTTCTCACTGTCGTAACTCGTAGATTGATTGGAAGTCACTGAAATGTGAAGGGGAAGAAGAGAAAAGGTATACCTGAAAATGAATGACTGGTGCAACAGCAGTTCACCCAGTGATGGACGGGGAGGCTGAAGACATTGTTGAATCGTAGAAAATGTTTGAGCAGAAGTGCAATTTAGCATTCAAAAGCTATTTTATAAATGCAACAGCAGAGGAGAAGGTTAGTTATATACATGTCTGGACAGGGGAGCGAGGCCGTGACTTATATAATAGCTGAGAGCTTACGGAGTGGAGAAAAATGATCCAGAGCAGATATTTGCAGAGTTTGTTTCTCTCCGTGAACTCAGCTCTAATCCTAGACTTGAATGCAATGAATTTCAAGGTTTTGTGTAAGAGACTGATGAGACTGTTACTAACTTCCTTACTACACTAAAAACTAATGCTGCAAAATGCAGATGGAAGGATATAGATGAAAAATTAGCTGATCCACTAATAGGCCCATCCTGAAGTGCAAAAGTCTCTTATAGGGAAGGATAGCTTGAAACTGGCCAAAGACACTGACACAGCCAGAGTCTTCGAAGCCACGAGGACACAAATGAAATCCCTATCAATGCAGACCCACCCACAGCAAAGAGAAGGAAGGGTTGATGATATAAAAAATACAATCAGAAAAGTGCCACCCCCAGGACCTGTAGGAAGGGCAGAAGACAACACCGCTCCGTGACAGTTACAAAATAGTTCACATTCTCCTGACTAGATCACAGTCACTTCTAGATTTCACGTGTTCTCTTTTACATCATGAAAGAATATTAAATCCCTGAATGGAAAGATAAGGATGAGATCATTCAGATGACAAAAGTTTAATGTGCTTAAGTTTAAATAAAAGCAAGTCTGTTTGACGGGGAAGGGACTGTGTACAAATACTGTAGGAGAGGATTTATTTTCTTGTCAGTCAAATTAAATATGGAATATATTCTATTCCATCTCAGCAGCATTCATCCTTTGACACAAGCAAATAATTGTAGATCAAGGTAGTTGATTAAACCTCCGAAAGGATAAAACCATTTAGGTTTCTAGACTTGAAATACGTTTCCTGTGTGTATTTAAGGATGTTTTGGTGCACTGATTTTTAATAAATTGGGAAACCTGAATATTTTATTTCAATTGCAAATTCAATAAATAGAATCCTTACCTCCCCCAACACAACTTGGAGCAATAAAAATGAACCTAGGATTGTTTCTTTTCTAGGAACATCGCCAAAAGTTGTCCCAGAAAGAGCAAGAGTTGGTTTTGGCCACAGAGGCAGCTCAGACTTTCCTGGAACAAAATGTCCAGGACCCTTTGCAAGACGAGGAAGTTGTACTGCAGGAGAACTTGAATGTCTTGATGGAGGAGTACGAATCCGCTTTATCAAGTGCAGATTCTCAATTAAATGTGATTGAGGATCTGCATATAGAATTGCAGAAGTTCCGAAAAGGTGAGAGAAAGTATTCATTTATTTTCCAGATTACTATAAAATACTATTTCCTGAGAGTTGAAAAGAATTCTAAGTAAGACAACAAAAAGCTACATGTGGTTTGGAATAACCCCAACTTGTAATTATTACAGGATCCTGTCAATGTGTCAAAGTCTATATAATCTGGTATTTTTTGACCATTTTGAATGCTTGAAAACATTTAAATATTTGACCATTATATTCCTTTAAACAGATCACGATGAATTTGAAACATTCATGATTCATTTCGAGAAGGAACTAACAAAGATTAAAGCTGGGGAATTTGACTCCAAGTCATTGACATTCAAACTGAAGAAGCAACAATTCCTCTTCAAAGATCTTCAATTTCACAAAGGGGATCTAAGACACCTCAGACGATCTTGGAAAAGTGTCTTCGATGCTGCCTTTCACTTTGAAATCAGGAATGCAATTGAAAGCTACAAGATCCAAATTGATCCTGATGACATAAGCCAACGTGTGGAGGAGACGGTTGAAAGCGCCGATGCTCGCTTCAACACACTTCGATCAGAAGTATGACATATCTCCATTTTTTTTAGACTAATAGCATTTAAACTCCAATTTTACTGAAGATCAGTAACTTGAGAGCATTTTGATAGACTGAGCAACTTGTGTAAGTTTTAGTCTTATAAGAGTGGCTCTGGAAAATGTTTGCGGCTGTGATTAATAATACCCATGAAGAACAGGAACAATGATCAAATCTTTCCAGTATTGTGGAGCTCTCTTGGTGGCCGAACTGACTCGAGTTGGACAGAGACCATTGCAGAAAATAAGTTGTGATCTCATTTCCTTTTCATAAAATCAAATGTCGAACAGATCATAACTGGTGAAGATTTTCCAGACTGCCCTCCCACGTGCATTTGTCACTGAACAAGGTGCAATGTGTCCAATCCACCAAGGTCACCTCGCTGGCTCAGTATGTCCTAAACCCAAGGGTGAAGCTTGAATGGCATAACAGAAATGCAGAGAGTTCGGCTGGAACAATCCCAGCCCAAAGAAATTCTGTCAAATCTTCATTGACACTCTAAAGTTGTGAAGGTTTTCAATGCTTCTGATATATCCCTGACCATCAGTTTATTTTAAAGCAAACTCAAAATAGTAATTTTGATTTATTGACATAACAAGAACATGGAACAGTATGGCAGGGTAACAGGCATTCCACCTTTGGTGAGGAGTGAACATTGCCTTTTTGTCTGTGACCCTCAAAAAACTTGTTGCAGGAAACAAAAAAATGATAGTTGGCATAAGTAATGGACAAGTAATGTATCGCTTGACCCATTTTGGATCGATTGGACACTCGATATTTGATAGCATCACAAAATTGTACATTTTAAAAATCCACATACTCATTCATTTCTTTCACTCTCTAGTGCATTGGACTTGGATCCCGTCTAGGCACAAAATTATTTAAACAATGGCAAGAGAAGGCAGTTGAGCTGCGTTTGTGGCTCGAATGTGAAGAAACAGAGAGAAGAATGGTTCAGGTGGAGGCCATCTCTAATCCAGAAATCTTGCAGCAAGAACTTGAAAATATCATGGTAAATTAAAGTTGTTATTTCATAAATCACTGTATAATGTTGCTTATTCTAATTTACGATTAGAAAGATGAATGCTTTGAAATAATGTTAATGTGCACATCCAATAACAGTGGTTAAGGCCACATGGGAGGTTTGTAAGTTTGGCACCTGAAATAGGAAGTTGGGCTCCATCCATTCCACCTTGATCAGGTTTTAATGGGAGCCTGATGAAGATCCAACAGCCAATTTGCTTCCAGATGGTGAGGGCGAGATTGGAAACTGTAACAAAGAAGACAAACAGTTCTGCTCTCATTGTGTGTCTGTTTTCAGTATGGGTTTCCTCAGACCTTATGTTGCCAGTATCCATGTTTAATGGGGGCCTGGTGACTAAGGATATGGTGGCAGAATTTTGGACGACCTCCAAGATTATAACAGCAGAGCAAAGAAAGTCAGCAAATCATTAATGGGATCATCAAGGACAGAGACGATAACTCCATAGATGGGGGTTTCAGGAACAGGTGAAGGGAGGTGGGAGGAAAGTGGTGATTTGGAGCACATTTGGAGGGAAGATTTGTTTGCAAGGTTGCAGAGATTGATTTATTCCAAAGAAGTATTCGAACCATAGAACCTTACAATATTACAGAACAGACACAGGCCCCTTTGGTCCTTCTAGTCCGTTCCGAACCCTTTTTCTGCCGAGCCCCTCCGACACCCAGTCCATAGCCCTCCATACCTCTCCCATCCATGTACCAGTCCAAATTCCTTTCAAATTTAAAATTGAGCCCACAATCACCACTTCAGCTGACAGCTTGTTCCACTCTCCCACCTCTTCACTCTGTGTGAAGACGTTCTCCCTCACCTTACCCCTACATTTATCCCCTTCACCCTTATCCCATGTCGTCTGGTTTGTACTTCACCTGCTCTCAGTGGAACAAGCCTACCTATATTTACTCTGTCCCCCACATCGCTTTAAATATCTCGCTCAAATCTTCCCTCATTCTAGACTCCAGGGAATAAAATCATAACCTGTTTAACCTTTTCCTACAACTCTGCTCCTGAAGTCCAGGCCCCATCCAAGTCAATCTCTGCACAATTGCCATCCTTCCTGCAGTTAGGTGATCAAAACTGCACACAATAATCCAAATTGGGTCTCACCAATGTCAATTCTACTTTATACTTTGATTGATCAAGGTCAATGTGCCAAAAGTTCTCTTTTCAACCCTATCCACATGTGATACCACTTTCAGAGAATGAGGTATCTGTATTCCCAGATCCCTCTGTTCTGTCATTCTCCTCAGTGCCCTACTGGTTACCATGTATGTCCTTTCTTGGCATGTCCTTCCAAAATGCCACACCTCACACTCATCTGCATTAAATTCTATCTTCCATTTTTCAGCCCATGTTTCCAGCTGGTCCAGATCCCTCTGCAAGCTTTGAAAACCTTCTTTGCTGTCCACAACATCTCCTATCCTAGTGTCACCTGCAAACTTGCTGATCCAATTTACCGCATTATCATCCAGATAGCCTTACTGGTTTCTTTCTTGAGGTTTTTTTTTGCATTTTCTATACTCTTCAAGCACCTCATTTGCTCTGTGATGTCTATACCTGCTGTACACCTCTCTTCTTCCAAACCAGATTCCTGAGCCTGCTAATCTTGACAGGAATATGCAAAGTCTGTACTCTCCAAATTTCACCTTTGTAGGTCTTCCACTGACACCGCACATACTTTTCCAGGTCAACACCTTCTCAATCCTTTCTCATTTGCTCAAAATTGGCCTTTCTCCAATTTAGAATCTCAAGCCGAGTCCCAGACCTATCCTTTTCCATCATTGACGAAACTAATGGCATCATGTTCACTGGAGTTGATGTTTGAGGTATTGGAATTTGCATCAGAAAGACAAATCACAAGTTCCTATTTTGCTTTATTGAGGTGGAGGGCATTTCTGCTCATGCAGTCAGAGAAAAGTCGGACCATTTATTGCAGTAAATGCCTGGGATTGATGGTCATGGAGAAAAGCTGTGGTCCATTAAGTGCTCGTGGGGATAGGAGTTGCAAACGGGTTGGATTGCTGAGGGAGAACACATATTTACCTTTGAAGGATGATGGATTGGGGAGAGGGGTCATCCGGAGTAAAAGTAGACGGGCAGAAAAATGATAATGCAGAATAACCCTCTGCAGCCAAATCTATGTCCATTAGTAGTGAAAAGCCAAATGAGTTCTTCAGCATTATTTTACCAATACTGATGCAAATCTAAGCTTCAATTACTGCATCAGAACATTTTTACACATTTTCTTGTGACCTTGATTGTTTGCAAGGGGACTTCAGGGCTGGTCAAGAGATGTAGACAAGATAAAGATGATGAGCTCAACAGCATCAGAAAATGCTCAAACATCAGGCATATTAAATACCTCGAAGCATTAATGAGTAATGGTGAATAGAAAGTTTGATCTGGTTGTTTGAGAAAATCCCAATATCCTGTGGTTATTGGGTCCTTGAAAATGTTCGCCTCCTCACCCCAAAGCAGGCCAGTGAGTTGTTGGTATTTATGATCATTTATAGAATCGTCTTCACAGGCTGTTTATCTCCTTGACACCAAGACAATACCGAAATTAACCAAGGCATCGGCGAATCTAAGATATACAGAAAGAAATATTAATTTTATTGTGAATGAGTCATTGTGTCATTTTGAAATCACAGGTCATTCAGGGAGAAATTTCTGAACATGAAGATGCTGTCGAAAAGTTACAGGAGGCAGCAAAGTGCCTGCTGTCCTTGAGCAATGACGTTGTTCCAAATGTACTCCAGCTTCGAAAGACCACAGGTACCCTTTCAACATTTGCTGCTTAGATCAAAAAGTGGTTCTCTAATTCCAACAAATACAAGTGATGCTTCCAGCTGGTAAATTAGACATTTTCAATATCTGCAAATTACCAGTGGGGACCCACCAACCTCTTTGAACCATTCTAAACTATTTCTTGCAATTGATTGGGTTTCAAATGTTGAATAATCTTTACCTAGCACGTCATAAATATGCTATCATTTCATAAACAGCTCTGAAAACTCTAAAATAAATGGAATGACCATTGACTAAAGAATTGTGCACACTTAAATAAATGTTTGAATAAAATGCAGTTTTTAAGAAAGTTCCATAGAACTTTCTCTCCTGAATTGTGGTCAGTGATTCAGACTCGTATGCCAGAATCGCAATAGTATTGCAAAATGTGTGTTTATTGAATGAAATTTCTGCTCGAGTGATGCATCTTAGAAGTGTTGGGCCTTATAAAATTGTTGCATTAATGGTACTGAATTAAGAACCATATTTGGAGAACTGGAAATTAAAATGGCAGCAAATGGGAATTCTTGCAGTGAATTCGTTGAAAGTGATGCTCTGCCATTAATTTAATAAAGCAGCCAGGCTCCAGTCATGCCAGACTTGTTCGTGGCTCATCAATTGAAGAGGAGATTGATTGATTGGAAACCAGACAACTTCCAATCATAGAAAGAAGACTGGAAATGGGAAACAAATGTTAAAATATTCCAGCAGGACAGTGAAGTCACGAGTTGCACCGAAATGTTAATGTTGCTTTTTCTTTTTTCCAGATGCTCTATCAGCTCCTTTATTTTTCTACATTTTTGTTTTCTTTCCTAAATCTCAGAAATTCTATTTTTTCTGAAGAGTGCGTTTGTCTTGTTATTAATAGAAATAGAGGGTATGTGGAAATGGTAGAGGGTTAAGCAGCGGGAATTTGCCAAGTGTGAACATATGGCAAACATGCAGCCAAGGAAGTGTTTAGGGCTGTGATGGCTCAAAGACCCCCAATGAGAGGGGATTTCTCGTGCTGTGCTGCGACGGCACTGAAGATCCATGCATCTGAGCACCCGAAGGGCTGGATGCCGTTCTGGTGAGCACGGTTGCTCTCAGTGTCTTCTCTATTCACCAGAGTATTCTTTGTTGTTCCTGCTCCTCCCCGGCCCCAGGACCCCCCACTTCACCTGTTCCTCTCGTTGAGGAAAAGGCCTTGAAGTCAACATGTTTTCAACAAAGAGTTGCACAACTGTCCCTCTCTTTCTCTCTCCATTTCCTTTTGCAAATGTCCCTTCCTTTTCACTGTTCTTCATATCACTCGTCTGCTATTTCATGCTGATTCCCTCCAAACTTGTTTCATTCCTTGCTCACCTTTTTGCCCCTACTTTTCCCTTGTCATCTTCTGTTCTGCATTGCTTTAAATATTACTAAACCCACAGTTCTCCTGTGTTTGTTGGGCTGAAAACACCTGAACCTTGTTGTAAATCTTTGAAGACACTTTTAAATGTATGTGTAACAGAACCTTGTGTTCCTTTTAGCTACCATTGAACAGAGATTCCAGCGTTTGCGTCAGGAGGCATCAGAAAAGAAGAGGAAGTTGGAACGGTCAAATGTCCAAGAGGAAGATCTCGAAGGTTTACTTTTACCTGTCACTTCTCACAACTGCGATTTCGGAAATGTTTTATTTTTGGATTGATGAAGCAGGGTCATTGATGTAGTTGAGAAACATTGCTATTTTACACACATAACTGGTCCCAAAAGCAATGCAAGAATGACCAGATAATGTTGATTGCAAGATAAATCTTGGCTTGGAGAATTACAGTCCGGATACAGGACATCTCGGCCCTCTAGTCCACACCGATTTAAGTGAGCTCCTCTCGCCCCACTTACCGGCTCCCTGTCTGTAACCCTCCAATACCTTCACATCCATGCAGCTATCCAACTTGTTCTGAAATGACACGAAAAGTTACATCCCAGACCCTGGCACCAGGGAGGCAAACTACCAATCTCTTTCCTTAATCGTATCCACAGAATCTCCGATCTGTCCTCCTGACCATCGAATTCCCTATAACTATTACCCTCCTCTTCCTTTCCCTACTCTTTTGGGCAACAGATCCTGACCTTGTGCCAGAGACACAGCACTGATTCCTTCCCCAGCCTGAATGCTCCTCAAGGAGGAGTACCAATTGTTGAGTGCTTCAGTCACAGGGGCCCCCTCCTGTATCTGTCTCTTCCCGTTTCCCCCACCTAACTGTAACCCACTGATCCTCCTCCTGTGGCCCTGTTGAGACCACCTGGCTATAGCTCCTATCTATGACGGCCTCACTCTCACTGACCAGGTCGAGGTCATTGAGTATGGTGGGTGGGTTGGAGAGGCAGCAGTGTGACTCAGATGTGTGGGGGGTGAGACAGCAGCACGACTCACGTGGGCAAGGAGAGAGATAGACGGCAGCACAACTCGGGTGGATTGGAGAATGGTAAATGTAGTCCCCTTGTTTAAAAAATGTAATAGGGAGAATCCTGAGAATTAGGGTTAGTCTGACATTATTGGTGAGTAAACTAATGGAAGAGATTCTTAAGGATGGGATCTATGAATATCTGGAGAAATACACACTACTCAAGGATAGTCAGCATGCCTTTGTGAAGGCAAACATGGGCCTCACAAATCTAACTAAGTGTTTGGAGGAGGTTACAAAAGAAATTAATGAGGGTAGGGTGATAGATGTGGTCTACGTAGATTTTAGCAAGGCATCTGACAATGTCGACCACAAGAGACTCCTTCAGAAAATCATGAGTCGTGGGATGAGTGAAAAATTACCTGCATGAAATAAAAGCTGTCATGTCAGAAGAAAGCAGAGAGTCGTAGTGGAAAGAAAGTATTCTGCCTGGAGGTTGGTGACTAGTGGAGTGCCGCAGGGATCTGTTCTGGGACCCCTGCTCTTTGTGATTTTCATAAGTGACCTGGATGAAGAGGCGGATGGATAGGTCAGTAAGTTTGCAGATGATACGGAGGTTGGATTGGAGGAGTTGTGGATGGAGATGAAGGCTGTTGAAGGTTCCAAAATGATGAAGGTGGGATGCAGAGTTAGGCAGAAAAGTGGTAGATGGATTTCAATCCGGATAAGTGAGAGTTGATGCATTTTGGAAGAACAAACCAGAAGGCTGAGTCCAGACTCAATGGTCGGTTATTTAAGAGTGTGGATGAACAGAGGAACCTTGGGTTCCAAATCTACACATCTCTCAAGGTTGCCACACAGTTTGATAGGAGAGTTAAGAAGGCTTATGGTATGCTGAGATTCCTTCATAGGGGGTTTGAATTCAGGAGTAGAGAGGCCATGTTGCAACTCTACACATCTTTGGTATGACTCACTTTGAATATTATGTTCAGTTCTGGTCACCTCATTATAGGAAGTATGTGGAAGCTATGGAGAGGGGACGGAGGAGATTTACCAGGATGATGCCTGGATTGGGAAACAATTCTTATGAGGCAAGGTTCGCAGAGCTGGAGTGTAGAAGGATTAGAGGAGACGTGGTAGAGGTCGACAAGATTAAGAGAGGCACCAATAGGGTGGACATACCAGCTAAGTACATGGATAGCCATTAATTCTACATTCTGTCCATGTCAATATTTCCCTCATTATATATTTATTAAATTTATTCCTGAAGGTTGGTTCACAGGCAGTGAATTCAAATTTTGAACCTCAGAGTAGAAACATCTTTTCTTTTGATCATAATTTACTCTTTTCCCCTTTGTGACTCAGGACTTACTGATCCCTCAAGCAGCACGAACAGGCTCTCATTCATTTTGGCAAAACCCGCACTCTTTGATGCAAATTTCGATATTGTTGCGTCTACTTCCAAATCTAGATTTAAAAAATCAATGAGTCCAACACTGATTCCTCAAGGAATACCGTATTTCCCATCTTTTCATCCATAAAACCATTATCTGAAGCCACCACTCGAGCATGCATGTCGACAGTCATCCAAAGATATTGCTTGCAATCTTATATTCTTCCCTCAGCAAAAACAATTCAATCCAAACCTCTTCAATCTTGGCAACTTCCTGGTAACGTCTTCTGAATCCTCAACAATGCTTCGCCATCCTTCCGTGAATTCAGGGACAGGAACACTACATGATGTTCCAAATGCAGCCGACCCAAAATTGACTTGACTCACCAACTTTTACAATCAGTGCCCCAAATCACGACGTCCAGCAGGCTGGATGCTTCTTTACCATCCTCTCCACCACGTTGTGTCTTTCAGGGAGCAATGAACGTTCAGCTCCAAATCCTTCTCTCCATCAATGCTAGAAAAGGTGTATTGTATAATTTCTTCTTGTATTTGACCCCACCAAAATCCAGCAACTCATTCAGGGAAGGGCGAGGTGAAGAGGAGAGAGAGAGCGAAGGATAGGAAGGGAGAGTTGTCAAGGAAGGGGGAGGGATAGTGGGAAAGGGTAAGGAGATGGAGGGAGCATTGTCAAGGAAGGGGAGGAATAGAGGGTGAGGGTAAGGAGAGGGAGAGGGAGGGGCAGTTGTCGAGGAAGGGGAGGAATATATGGAGAGGGAGGAATATATGGAGAGGGGAAGAGGAGAAGGAGAGGGAGAGGGAAGGGGAGGGGGGAGAGTTGTCAAGGAAGGGGGAAGGAAATAGGGAGAAGGTGAGGGGAAGAGGAGAAAGAGAGGGAGTGGGGAAGGAGTGGGAGGGAGAGTATTCAAGGAAGGGGAGGGATAGATGGTGAGGAGAAGGAGAGGGTGAGGGGAAGGAGAAGGATAAGGGAAGGAGAGAAGGTTGTCCAGGAGGGGGAGGGATAGAAGGTGAGGGGAAGGATAGGGAGAGGGGAGGGAGAGGGAAGGAGAGGGAGATGGAAAGAGAGAGATTTTTTGAGGAATTGGGAGGGATATTGGGAGAGGGGAAGAGGAGAGGGAGAGGATGGGAGAGTTGTCGAGGAAGGGGGAGGGGTATGAGCGGATGAGGGGAAGAGGAGATGGAGAGGGAAGGAGAGGGAGATGGAAGGAGAGGGTGTTGTCGAGGAAGTGGGAGGGATGGTGGGAGAGGGAGATGGAAGGAGAGGGAGTTTTTGAGGAATTGGGAGGGATATTGGGAGAGGGGAAGAGGAGAGGGAGAGGGTGGGAGAGTTGTAGAGGAAGGGGGAGGGGTATTAGCGGATGAGGGGAAGAGGAGAGGAAGAGGGAAGGAGAGGGAGATGGAAGGAGTGGGAGGGAGAGTTGTTGAGGAAGTGGGAGGAAAATAGGGAGAGGGTTAGGGGAAGATGAGAATGAGCGGAGAGGGGAAGGAGAGAGAGTGGAAAGGAGAGGGAGGGAGAGTTGCTGAGGAACTGGAGTTAAAGAGGGAGAGAGGGATGAGTAGAGGAGGGAGAGGGATGGAGAGTTGTTAAGGAAGGGGGAGGAAGGGAGAGGGTGAGTGGAAGAGAAGAGTGAGAGGGGAGGGAGAGGGAGGGATAGTTGTCACGGAAGGCGGAGGGTTATAAGAAGATTGTGAGGGGAAGGGGAAGGAGACAGAAGGAGTGATGTCATGGAATGTTCAGGGATAGTGCAAGAGAGGGGAGGAAGAGGAGAAGGAAAGGGAGAGGAAAGGGGAGTGAGGGAGAGTTGTTGAGAAAGGAGGTGGGATAGAGGGAGATGTTGAGGGGGTGGAGAAGGAGAGGGAGAGGGGATAGAGAGGGAGAGGGAGGGAGAGTTGTCAAAGAAGGGAGAGGGATATAGGGATAGGGTGAGGAGAAGAGGAGTATAAGAGGGAGATGGGAAGGAAGTGGAAAGGAAAGGAGAGGGAGGGAGAGGTGTTGAGTAACGGGACGGATAGAGGAAGAGGGTGATTGGCAGAGGGAGAGGAGAGGTGGTAGGGAGAGTTGTGGAGGAATGGGGAGGGAAAGAGGGAGAGGGTGAGGAGCAGAGGAGAGGGAGAGGGAGGGAGAGATTTCGAGGAAGGGGCCAGGATATAGGAAGAGAGTAGGGGAAGAGAAGGAGGAGAGGGAGAGGGGAAGGAGAGGGAAAGGAAAGGAGCGGAAGGGAGAGTTGTGGAGAAAGGGGAGGGATAGAGGGAGAGGGTGAGGAGAAAAGAAGAAGTAGAGGGAAAAGGGGTGGAGAGAGAGGAAGAGAGGGAGGGAGAGTTGTAGTGGAAGGGGAGGGACAGAGTGTGAAGGGAAGAGGAGGATGAGTGGGAGAGGGAAAGGAGAGTGAGATGAAAGGCGAGGGAGTGAGAGTTGTTGAGGAAGGGGGAGTAATAAAGGGAGAGGGTGAGAGGGAGAGGGGATGGAGGATGAGGGATAGTTGTCGAGGAAGGCGGAGGGTTATAGCGAGATTGGGAGGAGAGGTAAAGAGATGGAAAGTTGTTGAGAAAGGGGGAGGAATAGAGGGTGAGTGGAAGGATAGGGAGATGGGAGAGGGAGACGGAAGGAGAGGTAGGTAGAGTTGTCGAGGGTTGGAGGGATATTGGGAGAAGGGAAGAGGAGAAGTAGAGGAAGAGTGAGGAAGTGTTGTCTTCGAATTCGGAAGGATAGAGGGAGAGGGTCAGTGGAAGAGGAGAAAGAGGGGGAGAGGGAGGGAGAGTTGTTGAGGAAAGGGGTGGGATATGGGGAGAGGATGGGGGAGAGGGAGAGGAAAGGAGAATGAGGGAGAATTGTCTAGGGGAGGGATACAGTGAGAGTGTGAGGGGAAGAGGAGAGGAGAGGATAGTTATCGAGGAAGGCTGAGGGCTATAGGAAGATTGTGAAGAGAAGGTGAAGGCCAGGGATGTCGTGGAAGGGTGAGGAATAGAGGATGAGAGGGAGAGGGGAAGGAGAGGAAGAGAAGGAGAGGGAGAGGAAATGGAGGGAGGCTGAATTGTTGAGGAAGGGGGAGGGATAGAGGGAGAGGGTGAGGGGAAGAGGAGATATTGAGGGAGTGGGGAAGGTGTGGGAGGGAGATTTGTCAAGGAAGGGGGAGGGGTAAAAGGTCAGGAGAAGGAGAGGGTGAGGGGAAGGAGAAGGAGATGGGATGGAGAGGGAGGGAGAGTTGTCTAGGAAGGAGGAGGGATAGAGGGTGAGGGGAAGGATAGGCAGATGGAAGGAGAGGGAGACAGAAGGAGTGGGAGGGAAAGTTGTCGAAGAAGTGGGAGGGATATAGGGAGAGCGTTGGGGAAGAGGAGAATTAGGGGAGATGGGAAAGAGAGAGAGGAAAGGAGAGGGAGGGAGAGTTGTTGAGGAAGGGGCAGGAAAAGAGGGAGAGTGGGATGAGCAGAGGAGGGAGAGGGAGGGAGAGTTGTCGAGGAAGGGGGTGGGATATACCGAGAGTGATGGGAAGAGGAGAGTGAGTGGGGAAGGCGAGGGAGAGGGAGGGATAGTTGTCGAGGAAGGTGGAGGGTTATAAGAAGATTGTGAGAGGAAGGGGAAGGAGACTGAAGGAGTGATGTCGTGGAATGGTGAGGGATAGAGGGAGAGTGGGGGAGGGGAGGAAGAGAAGGAAAGGGAGAGGAAAGGGGAGTGAGGGAGAGTTGTTGAGGAAGGGGAGGGATAGAGGGAGATGGTGAGGGGAAGTGGAGAAGGAGAGGGAGGGAGAGTTGTTGAGGAAGGGGGAGGTATAGAGGGAGAGAGTGAATGGGAGAGGAAGGGGATGGAGAGGGAGAGGAAAGGTAGGTTGTTGATGAATGGGGAGGAAAAGAGGGAGAGGGTGAGGAGCAGAGGAGAAGTGGAGGAGTGGGATGGAGAGATGTCGAGGAACAGAGCGGGCTATAGCGAGAGGGTGAGGCGAAGAGGAGAGGGAGAGGAAAGGAGAAGATGGGAGAATTGTTGAGGAAATGGGAGGGGTATAGTGAGAGAGTGAGGGGAAGAGGAGAGGAAAAGGAGGGATAGTTGTCGAGGAAGGCGGAGAGTTATAGGAAGATTGTGAGGGGAAGGTGAAGGAGAGGGAAGGAATGATGTTGTGGAAGGGTGAAGAATAGAGGGTTAGAGGGAGAGGGGAAGGAGAGGAAGATGAGAGGGAAGGAAAGGGGAGGGAAGGAAAGTTGTTGCGGAAGGGGGGAGGGATAAGAGGGTGAGTGAGGGGAAAAGTAGGAGGTCAGGGAGAGGGGAAGGAGAGGGGGAGGAAAGGAAAGGAAGGGAGAGTTGTCAAGGAAGGGGGAGGGATAGAGGGTCTGGAGAAGGAGAGTGTGAGGGGAAGGAGAGGGAGAGGGAGGATGTTGATGAAGGGGGGGATATATGGAGAGGGTGAGGGGAAGAGGAGAAGGAGAGAGAGAGGGGAAGTTGAGGTAAAGGAAAGGAGATGGAGAGTTGTTGAGGAAGGGGGAGGGATAGAGGGAGAGAGAGGAGAAAAGGAGAAGTAGAGGAAGAAGATATGGAGAGAGAGGAAAGGAGAGGGAGGGAGAGTTGTTGTGGAAGGGGGACGGATATAGGGTGAGGGGAAGATGTGAGGGAGAGGAGAAGGAGAGGAAGTGGATAGGCAGGGAGAGTTGTCGAGAGAGGGACAGAGTGTGAATGGAAGAGGTGGAGGAGTGGGAGAAGGAAAGGAGAGAGAGATGATAGGCGAGGGAGGGAGAGTTGTTGAGGAATGGGAAGTGATAAAGGGAGAGGGTGAGTGGAAGAGGGAGAGGGGAAGGAGGATGAGGGATAGTTGTCGAGGTAGGTGGAGGGTTATAGCGAGATTGTGAGCGGAAGGAGAGGGAGGGAGAAATGTCGAGGAAGAGGGAGGGATGTTGGGAGAGTGTGAGGAGAAGGAGAGGGAGTGTGTAAGGAGAGGGAGAGGAAAGGATAGGAAGGGAGAGTTGTAAAGGAAGGGGAGTGAGGAAGGGTTAGGGGCAGAGGAGGGAAAGGGAGTGGGAGGGAGAGGAAAGGTAGGGAGAGTTTTTGAGGAATGCAGAGGGAAAGAGGGAGAGGGTGAGGAGCAGAGGAGAAGTTGAGGGAGTGGGAGGGAGAGTTGTCGAGGAAGGAGGTGGGATATGGGGAGAGGGTGATGGGAAGAGGAGAATGAGAGGGAGGGAAAGTTGTTGAGGAAGGTGGAGGTATAGAGGGAGAGAGTAAATGGGAGAGGAAGGGGATGGAGAGGGAGAGGAAAGGTAGGTTGTTGATGAATGGGGAGGAAAAGAGGGAGAGGGTGAGGAGCAGAGGAGAAGTGGAGGAGTGGGAGGGAGAGATGTCGAGGAACAGAGCGGGCTATAGCGAGAGGGTGAGGCGGAGAGGGAGGAAAGGGAGAGGAAAGGAGAGGGAGGGAGGGTTGTCCAGGAAGGATATAGTGAGAGGATGAGGGGAAGAGGAGAGGGAGAGGAAAGGAGAAGGTGGGAGAGTTGTCGAGGAAATAGGAGGGGTATAGTGAGAGTGTGAGGGGAAGAGGAGAGGAAAGGGAGGGATAGTGGTCGAGGAAGGTGGAGGGTTATATGAAGATTTTGAGGGGAAGTTGAAGGAGAGGGAAGGAGTGATGTTGTGGAAGGGTGAGGAATAGAGGGTGAGAGGGAGAGGGGAAGGAGAGGAAGAGGAGAGGGAGAGGAAAGAGGAGGGAGGGAAAGTTGTTGAGGAAGGGGGGAGGATAGAGGGAGTGAGTGAGGGGAAAAGGAGAAGGTCAGGGAGAGGGGGTGGGGAAGCAGAGGGAGGGAGAGCTGTCAAGAAAGGGGCATGGAAAGAGTGTGAGGGGAAGGATAAGGAGAGGGGAGGGAGAGGGAGAGGGAAGGAGTGGGAGGGATATAGGGAGAGGGTTAGGGGAAGAGAAGAATGAGCAGAGTGGGTAAGGAGTGAGAGAGGAAAGGAGAGGGCGGGCGAGTGGTTGAGGAAAGGGGAGGGAAAGGGAGAGGGGGAGAAGCAGAGGAGGGAGAGGGAGGGAGAGTGGTTGAGGAAGGGGAGGGAAAGAGAGAGGGGAAGAAGCAGAGGAGGGAGAGGGAGGGAGAGTTGTCGAGGACGTGGGAGGGATATCGGGAGAGGGTTAGGGGTTAGAGGAGAATGAGCGGAGAGGGGTTGGAGAGAGAGGAAAGGAAAGGGAGGGCGAGTGGTTGAGGAAGGGGGGTGGGAAAGAGAGAGGGGAGGAGCAGAGGAGGGAGAGGGAGGGAGAGTTGTCGAGGAAGGTGGTGGGTCATAGTGAGTGATGGGATAAAGAGAGGAAGCGGGAAAAGAGAGGGAGAGGGAGGGAGTGTTGTGGAAGGGAGAGGGGAGAGAGAGGGTGAGTGGAAGAGGAGAGTGAATGGGGAAGGTGAGGGATAGGGAGGGATAGTTGACGAGGAAGACGGAGGGTTATAGGAAGATTGTGAGGGGAAGGGGAAGGAGAGGGAAGGAGTGATGTCATGGAATGGTGTGGGATAGAGGGAGAGAGGGAGAGGGGAGGAAGAATAGAAGGAATGTGAGAGGAAAGCAGAGTGTGAGAGAGTTGTTGAGGAATGGGGAGGGATTGAGGGAGATGGTGAGGGGAAGTGGAGTGTGAGTGGGGAAGGAGAGGGTGGGAGAGTCGTCAAGGAACAGGGAGGGATAGAGAGTCAGGAGAAAGAGAGGGTGAGGGGAAAGAGAGGAAGAGGGTAAGGAGAGGGAGGGATAGTGGGTGAGGGGAAGGATAAGAAGGGAGGGAAAGGGAAGGAGCGGGAGACGGAAGGATTGGGAGGGAGAGTTTTCAGGGAAGTGGGAGGGATGTAGGGAGAGGGTTAGAGGAAGAGGATAATGAGTGGAGAGGGGAAGGAGAGAGAGGAAATTAGGGGGAGAGAGAGTGGTTGAGGAAGGGGGAGGGAATGAGGGAGAGGGGAGGAGCAGAGGAGGGAGAGGGAGGAAGAGTTGTCGAGGAAGGGGGTGGGATATACGGAGAGGGTGATGGGAAGAGGAGATTGAGAGGGCAAGGAGAGGGAGGGAGAGTGGTTGTGGAAGGAGAGGGAGGGAGAGGGTGAGTGGAAGAGGAGAGTGAATGGGGAAGTAGAGGGAGAGGGAGGGATAGTTGTCGAGGAAGGCAGAGGGTTACAGGAAGTTTGTGAGTGGAAGGAGAGGGAAAGAATGATGTGGAATGGAGAGGGAGAAGGAAAGGGAGGGGAAAGGGTAGTGAAGGAGAGTTGTTGAGGAAGTGGGAGGGATAGAGGGAGATAGTGAGGTGAAGTGGAGAAAGAGAGCAAGAGGGAGAGAGAGTTGATGAGGAAGTGGAGGGAGATTGGGAGAGGGTTGGGGAAGAGGGGAACAAGCGGAGTGGGGAAGGAGAGAGAGAGGAAAGGAGAGGTATTGAGAGTTGTTGAAGGGGGAGGGAAAGAGGGAGAGGGTGAGGATTGGAGGAGGGAGAGGGAGGGAGAGTTGTCGAGGAAGGGGGGAGCAATAGAGGGTGAAGGGGAGGGGGTGAGTAAAGGAGAGGGAGGGAGAATTGTCGAGGAAATGGGGGGAAGGAGTCTGAGGGGAAGAGGAGGAGTGGGAGAGGGGAAGGAGAGGTAGAGGAAAGAAGAGGGAGGTTGTTGAAGAAGGGGTAGTGATAAAGGGAGGGTGAGGGGAAGAGGAGAATGACATGGAAAGGAGAGGGAGAATGAGGGAGAGTTGTTAAGGAAGGGGAGGGATGGAGAGGGTGAGGGGAAGAGGAGGAGTGGGCAGGCGAAGGAGACGGAGGAAAGCAGAGGGAGGTTGTTGAGGAAGGGGGAGCATATAGGGAGAAGGTGAGGGGAAGAGGCGATTAGAGGGTAAGGAGAAGAAGAGGAGAGTTGTCGAAGAAGGGGGAGTAATAGAAGGTGAAGGGGAGAGGGTGAGTAAAGGAGAGGGAGGGAGTTGTCGAGGAAATGGGAGGGACAGAGTGTGAGGGGAAGAGGAGGAGTGGGAGAGAGGAAGAAGAATGCAGAGGGAGGTTGTTCAGGAAGGGGGAGTGATAAAGGGAGGGTGAGTGGAAGTGGGAGAGGGGAAGATGAGGGTAGTTGTCGAGGAAGGCGGAGGGTTATCTGGATATTGTGAGGGGAAGAGAGGGAGGGGGAGGGAAAGTTGTCAAGGAAGGGGAGGGATATAGGAAGAGGGTGTTGGGAAGAATAGAGGGAATGGAAAGGAGAGGGAGGGAGTATTGTCGAGGAAAGGGGAGGGATATAATGAGAGGGTGAAGGGAAGAGGAGAGGGAGTGGAAAGGATAGAGAGGGAGTGTTGTCGAGGAAAGAGGAGGGATGTAGTGAGGGTGAGGGGAAGAGGAGAAAGAGAGGGAGTGGGGAAGGAGTGGGAGGGAGGATTGTCAATGAGGGGGGAGGAATAGAGGTTAAGGAGAAGGACAGGTGAGGGGAAGGAGGGGGAGAGTTTTTGAGAAAGGGGGAGTGATAGAGGGTGAAGGGAAAGATAGGGAGAGGTAAGGGAGAGGGAAGGAGACGGAGACGGAAGGAGTGGGAGGGAGAGGGGGAGGGATAGAGGGAGAGGCTGATGGGGAGAGGGGAAGGGGAGGGAAAGGAAATAAGGTAGGGTGAGTTGTTGAGGAAGGGGAGGGTTAGAGGGAGAGGTTGAGGGGAAGTAGAGAACGAGCAGAGAGGGAGAGGAAAGGAGAGGGAGGGGGAGTTGAGGAAGAAATGGGAAAAAGGGAGAGAGTGAGAAAAGGAGAAGGGAGAGGGAGGGAGAGTTGTCGAAGAAGGGGTGGGATAGAGGGAGAGGGTGATGGCGAAAGGGAGAGGGGAAGGCGAGGGAAAGGAGAGGGAGGGAGAGTGGTTGAGGAAGGGGAGGGATAGAGGGAGAGGGTGATGGCGAAAGGGAGAGGGGAAGGCAAGGGAGAGTAAAGGAGGTAGGGAAACTTGTTGAGAATGGGGAGGGAAAGAGGGAGAGGGTGAGGAGTGCAGGAAAAGGAGAGGGAGGGTGAGCTCTTGAGGAAGGGGTCGCGATATAGGGAGAGGGTGAGGGGAAGAGGAAAAGGAGAGGGAGTGGGCAAGGAGAGGGAAAGGAAAGGAGTGGGAGGGAGAGTTGTCGAGGAAGGGGGAGGAATAGAGGGTGACGAGAAGAGGGGAAGTAGAGGGAGAAGAGATGGAGAGAGAGAGGAAAGGAGAGGGAGGGAGAGTTATCAAAGAAGGAAGGGGATAGAAGGAGAGGGTGTGAGGAAGAGGAGAAGTAAATGGATAGGGGAAGGAGTGGGAGGGAGAGTTGTTGAGGAAGGGGGAGGGATAGAGGGAGAGGGGTAGGAGAGAGAGAAGAATGGAGGTTGGGAGAGTTGTTGTGGAATGGGGAGGGAAAGAGGGTGAGGAGCAGAGGAGAAGGAAAGGGAGAGGGAGGGAGAGATGTTGAGTAAGGTAGTGGGATATAGGGAGTGGGTGAGTGGAAGAGGAGAAAGAGAAGGAGTGGAGAAGGAATGGGAGGGTGAGTTGTCAAGGAAGGGTGAGGGATAGAGGTTGAGGAGAAGGAGAGGGAGGTGAAGGAGAGGGAGGTGAAAGAAATGGGAGGGAGAGTTGTCGAAGAAGGGGGAGGGATATAGGGAGAGGGTGAGGGGACGGAGAGTGAGAAGAGAGGGAGAGATGGAGGGAGAGTTGTAAATGAAGGGGGAGGGATAGATGGAAAGGGTGAGTGGAAGAAGTTAAGGAGAGGAAGGGGGATAGATGGAGGGAGGCAGAGTTCTTGAGAAGGGGCAGGCATATAGGGAGAGGGTTAGGGGAAGAGATCGAGCAGAGAGGGGAAGGAGTGAGAGAGTAAAGGAAAGGGAGGGAGAGTTATCGAGGAAAGTGGAGGAAAATAGTGAGATAGTGAGGGGAAGAGAAGGAGAGAAGAGGGAGTTATATATGTCGAGGAAGGGGGAGGGATTGAGGGTAAGGGAAGGATAGAGAGAAGGGAGGGAGAGGGAAGGATAGGGAGAGGAACAGAGAGGGAGGGAGAGTTGTCGAAGAAGGGAGAGGGATAGAGGGGGAGGGGAAGAGGAGAGGGACAGGGAGGGAGAGTTGTCAAAGAAGGAAATGGGTGGAAGGAGAGGGTGTGAGGAAGAGGAGAAGTAGATGATAGGGGAAGGAGAGGGTGAAGGAGAGGGATAGGGAGAGTTGTCGAGGAAGGGGGAGGGATATAGGGAGAGGGTGAAGGGAAGGAGCGGGAGAGGGAGAGTGGAAGGAGAGGGATAGGGAGGGAGTTGTGAATGAAGGGGTGGGACAGGAAGAGGGTGAGGGGCAGAAGAGTGGGGAAAGAGAGGCAGAGGAAAGGATAGAGAGGTAGAATTGTCGAAGAAGGCTGAGGGATGGAGGGGAAGGGTGAGAGGAAGAGGAGTGGGAGAGGCTGGGAGAGTTATCAAAGAAGGGAAGGGATAGGGGGAGAGGGTGTGAGGAAGAGGAGATGGATAGAGGAAGAAGAGGAAGAATGAAGGAGAGGGAGGGAGATTTGTCAAAGAAGTGGGAGGAATATTGGGAGGGGAAGAAGAGAGAGGGAGGAAGAGTTTTTGAGGAAAGCGGAGGTATACAGGGAGTGTGTGAGCAGGGAGAGTGGGAAAGGAGAGGAATGGATAAGGAGTGAATTGTAAAGGAAGGGGTAGGGATATAGGGAGATGGTGAGGGGCAGAGGAGAGGGGAAGGAGAGGGAGAGGAACGGAGAGGGAAGGAGAGTTGTCGAAGAAGGGGAAGGGATAGAGGAGGAGGATGAGGGGAAAAGTAGATAGATAGGGGAAGGAGAGGAAGAATGAAGAGCGAGGGAGAGTTGTCGAGGAAGGCATAGGGATATAGGGAGAGGGTGAGGGGAAGGAGAGTGAGAGGGGAAGGAGAGAGAGGGTGAGTTGTTGGAGGGATATAGGGAGAGGGTGAGGGTAAGAGAAGGAGGGGAAGAGGGGATAGAGAGAGAGGGGTTGTTGAGGAAGGGGTAAGGATATAGGCAGGGTGAGGTGAAGAGGAGAGGGAGGGAGTGTTGTCAAGGAAGGGGGAGGTATATAGGGAGAGAGTGAGGGCAAGGGGAGGGAGAGGGAGAGGGGAAGGATAGAGGGAGATGGAATTAAAGGGTTTCTATTGTCTCTGAATCTAGAGGAAAAAGTGAAGATGATTTTGAGCTAAAAACCATTGGTCGTCTTTGCGTGATCTTCCTCAACTCTCTATTCATCTCTTCCCTTGAATGACTTTTGTTTCCTTTGCTTGTAGATTCGTGAAGCGCAGAAGGGAGGACAACAACTTGTGCTGGAAGTCGAGCTGGTAGCAGGACCAACAGTCAATAAGGCAGCGACACTTGGAAAGACAATCAACATGTTCAGGTATTTCTACATCCAGTCCTGGAGGATCTCAACAAAGTTCAAGCAAGATTTGTGCCAACACCTAAAAATTCGACAACTCCAAGGAAAATGTAGTGAACAGATCCAACCTTTGTACACGTCATTCATCACCTACACCAATGCCTTTAACTCTGCATGAAGGAAACTACGATGGGACGCCCCTTCTAGTATTAGATGAACTGAAAAGTACGTCCGGATCCTGAGACTCTTCAACAAAGGCATATGACCACAGTCATCTTCAACAAGAGTACGTGGGAACCTTTTTGCATGGTGAAGAGTAAACAAGGATCCGTGTCAGGTCACTCGCCTGAGTGCTACTGGTACCATGTAACCCAGTACTACCTGTTGCATGGTCGAGTGGTCGGCGACTAAACCGGCTCCCCCACCGGGCTTGCCTGGTGAGGAGGGTGGCTAGACACCCTGCAGGATGAAAAACAAGACCTGTCAAAGGGCGGATGAACCATGGATAGGCAGATCTGGCAAACCATCATCTGAGAGGGAACAACAACCATCGAAGCCAGCAGATGTGCAGAAATAGAAGATGAGAGGAGAGGCCATACCAAGCCAAGCCTGGTCTGCCATCTGGAACAACCTGTCCTGAATGCAGAAGAACTTTCAAAGGCAAGATTGGTCACAGAAGCCACTTGATAGCAACGAGGATGAAAAAATTATGACAGACAGCGCAGAATTCAAACTGAGGTCCAGTCCTGACCACTGGCCATGTAAAGGCATTGCCCTAACCAATAAGCGAACCATGACACCCTGTCGCCTCAGAGAAGCCGGCTGGAATCTCGAGCGTCTGGAGGAATCGACGGTGTCAGGCAGCAGTGGGGAGGGGTAGGGGATCAGCAGCGGCAGTGGGAAGGACTCAGGGATCAGCAGCGGCTCCTCCCACACACCCCCACACGCAACCCCCGACACACATACCTCGCCCACACACACTCGTCCACACTTATTCTTTGAAAAACTTTATTGAATATTTTCAAATTACATAAATTAAATCAAATACACATAAAATAACTATAAACTGAATCCTCTCCCCCTTACTAATACAATAAAAACCAAAAAAATAAAAAAATAACCAAGATAAAGAAAAAAAAACAACCTCCCCGCCCACAAAACCTTAGAGAAATGTATCAAATATTCCCTGATTGGTGTGCAACCTTTCAACATTGATTTAATTTCTATAGCCATGTGTTTCAAGTATAAACCCCACATATCAATAAAAATGAGTAATTACTTCTTAAATTATATGTTAATTTTTCTAAATATAGACAAGACTTCAATCCATTTTGCCATCTTTGCAAGTTTATATTCTTCCATTCGACAGCTATACATTTTCTCGCTTCTGCTAACCCTAATCTTAAAAAAGCCAAATATGGTTTAGGCATTTTTGAATCAACAAATGGAACATTAACGTAACCCAACAAACACATTTTTGGATCCATCGAATATCCCTTTTAAACAAATCCCTCAAAAATTTTATAATTCCCTCCCAAAAATGCTTAATTTTCTTGCACAACCAAACTGAATGTACAAAAGTAACTTTTTGCTCTTTACATCGAAAACATAAATCTGTTAAACTGAATCCATATCTCTTCAATTTCTCAGAGGTTAAATATAAATGACGCAAAAAATTCAAATTGACCATACTTTATACCTCACATTAATTCACTTGGTAACACTGTCAACACACATTTTTGAACATTCCTCCCATGTGAAAACAATATTTAACTCTTTTCTTATTTCTCCTTTACCAATTTCTCCTGCAACAACCTATACATATCAGAAATTAAGCCTTTTTTACATTTATCTGCAATTAAAAATTCAAATTTCTTTTGACCTGTTAAATTTATTTCCTTACCATAATTCCTCTTTAAAAAATCTCAAAGTTGGTAATAAACAAAGAATCTGACGCAATATCTTATCTTTCCTGCAACCTTTTAAATGAACAAAACCTCCCTGCTTCAAAACAATCTTTAACATTCACTCTTCCTGTAATTTCCCAATCTTTTACGAAAGGATTCTATCATGAAAAGGGAATTAATTTATTCTGACATAATGGTGATCTTATCAAAACTATTCAGAGAGAATCTAGAATTAAATTGCGATTGTACCAAATGTTCATTATATGTCAAAAAATTGATAATTTAAATTCTTGTAACAATAAAGAATTCCATTTATAAATAAAATGATTAATATTTTCCAAAATCTGACCCATCTCTATCTTTGCCCACCTAGGAGATTGTTCAATATCAAATAACCAATTATTAAACTTCATCGGTGTCACCTCATAACACTTATAAAAACAATGTAATTGCAAACCACCCAATTCATAATGCCAAGTCAATTTTTGGAAAGAAACCCTCGATAATTTACCTTTCCATAAGAATAACCCAACTATGCAAGGAATAGACTGATAAAAGTATTAGACTCAAGGATAAATGTTCATCTTTCTGCAATTCACTCTTCCCATTAAGGTCAATGGTAAATCTTTCCACTTATCTAAATCAATTTTAACCTTATCTAATAAAGGGACATAATAAAAAATAAATAATTCATGATCATTTTTATTTACAACTACTCCTAGATATTTAATTTTATTTGACCATCTAAATTTAGTAATTTTCATAATTTTTTTAAAATTCATCAGTAATATCTCGTTTATATAATTTCTCCATTCTTCCTAATAGCATTAATTGTCCTTGATACTTGCTCAGTTTTAAGTGGCCATGCCAAAACCTTATGCACTCTTTCTCCCAATTGATAATAACATTGTTTAGACTGCAAAATCATTTTCTCATATTTATATGTTTGTATGTTATTATTATATAATTTCAATTTAGATAATTTTAGCTTATTATCGTCTGTACAATTTTTTTGTAATTTTTTTTATCCAAGCCTTCGATTTCCTTTTCTAAATTTAAACTTTTGAATAAATACTGTTTTTCTACCTTAGTTGGATAGCTAATAATTTGTCCCCTCAAATATGCTTTTAAAGCATCCCACAAAATAAATTGACTTTGAACTGAATTTTCTTTCATTTGTAAATAAAACATAATTTGATCTCTCATATACTTAGTGAAATCTGGTCTTTTGAATAACTTTTCATTCAACCTCCATCGATAAACTGTCTCAGTTAATTCAGTCCCTAAGCATTGAACCAATAATAACGAATAATATGAGAATAACCTACTTTTATATTCTGCAAAATTAAATCTTCCTTGTAAATGCGCAGAAATCAAAAATACATTTATCTTGAGAAAGAATTTAGCCGAGATGAACAAAGTGAATAATCTTTCTCAGTTGGGTTTAATTTCCTCCAAATTTCCACTAAATTTAAATCCTTCATCATCTTAAGCAGTCTTTTTCCCATTTTAGTTCTTTTAACAACTTTTGGAGAATTTGTCCAACAAGGAATCCAAACAACAGTTAAAATCTCCTCTGACTAACACATTCCCATCTGCCTGATTCAAATTTTAAAATGTCCCTGAAATAAATGTCTGATCATCTTCATTTGGTGCATAAACATTCATTAAAGTCCAACTTTCAGAACAAAATCTTGCAGTTAACTATCAGTACTCTTCCAGCATTAGCAAAAAAAAATCCACAGCGACGGGTATTTTTTTATTAACTAATATCGCCACCCCTCTAGTTTTCGACTTTAATGAAGACGAAATTACATGTCCTACCCAATCTCTCTTCAACTTAAAATGTTCTTTTTCGATCAAATGAGTTCCTTGCAAAAATACAATATCTACTTTTAGCTTCTTAATATAATCTATAACATGTTTCCTTTTTATTCGGTGATTTAAACCCTTAACATTAACAATTGCAAAACTTAAATTACTTATTACAACTTACACAATGGCACCCAATCTTTCACAATTAACAAACAAAAACCTTCAACAAACAATAAAAAAAGACTTAACCCACTCCCCCAAAAAAACTGCAACACCCATACACACTCCAGACACATACCCCAACACATCCCCCCACAATCACACCCCTCCCATACATACACCCTACATTCAACCCCCAATACATACACCCCAAACAATCACTTCACATGTACAAGCCCCAACTCACACCCTCCACAATCACACACCTCCTACATGCAGACCCCACACACACATACACATCCCAGGAACACACCATCACACTCACAAACTCCCACACATACACTCTGCACACACACACACACACACACACACACACACACACACACACACACACACACACACACACACACACACACATCCCCAACACACATGCTCCCCCACACACAACCTCTGACAGATATACACACACCCTCCCACACTCACACACACCTTCAACACGCACACTCCACAAACAACACCCAATGCACCCACAGTCCCCCTCCCACACACTGCTCACCTATACATATACCTCGACACACAACCCAGAAAAACCGCCCACATACACCCCTCACACACACCTTCAAACATGACCACCTCCCACACACAACTCACACAAAATCATCACCCAGCCACACACACCACACATACATGCACACTCACACTCACCCGATACAACCCCTAGACAGATAAACCTCCCACACACATAGCCCCACATACACACCCAGCACATGGATGCCCCTCCAAATATGCACCACCGCACTCATACCCCTGCACTCACATCCACACACTCGCAACACCACCACACTTGCAACCCCCACATTCTCACCCCAGCACACACCCCCCACACACACCTTCACTCACAACACACTCCCAATCATGCCCCCTACACACTCCCTCCCTCACATACACTGCCACACTTATTTCTCCACACACACCCTTGAGACAAACATTGCCAGACAAATCTCACCATGCACACCCGCTAATGCGACCCAGCACAAACACCTTCCCACACAAGTCCCTCACGCATGCTCACCCACTCACATGGCCCTACACACACATCCTGACCCACATACCCCTACACACACACACCCCATAAACACACCCACACACACACACACTCCCTCATACAACCCCCACACTCACAAACCCGCAAATCCACCCACCCACACCACCCCACACATATTCCCCCACACTCATGTGCTCACACAGACATACACATATTCCCTCCACATACATCCCACACACACACCAACCCTCCATATGCAAACCCCACACAAACCAATATCCCAAACCCACACACACACCCTCTATATGCAAACACCCCACACACACAACCCCACTCACAAACACTACACAAGCACAAACCGCCCCAACACACAATCCCATGCACAAAAGCCAAAATAGCGCCCATGGGGGAAGTGAGGGTGTTGGTGCAGTCGCTGACCCAGGGGGAGGGGGGGTTGATGCCATCGCTTATGGTGGGTGGGGGGTTCGTGTCATCGCTTATGGAGGGAGGGGGGTTGGTGTCATCGCTTATGGAGGGAGGGGGGGTTAGTGTCATCGGTGATTGAGGATGGGGGGGTTAGTGCCGTCGCTGATGGAGAGAGGGGGGTTGGTGTCATCGCTGATGGAGGGAGGGGGGGTTGGTGTCATCGCTGATCGAGGATGGGGGGATTGGTGCCGTCGCTGATGTGTCAAGGGGGGTGAGATGACATCGTCATTGACAAGGATGGGGAGGGAAGCAGCGCTGACAAGCGGTGTGGGGGCGCACGTAATGCCTGCCATGCCCTAATACGTTGGTGCCCCACACAGACACTGACACACACACTCACCCCCCCATGCACAATCACGCACTAACACACACCCCTCACAGACACACACCCCTCACACACACAATACACATAAGCCCCATACACATCCCTCATACATACCCACACACACGCCCGCCCCCACACACAAACCAACACACCCACTTACACACACCCATCCCTCACACACACCCCACACTAACATACCATACACACACCCACCCCCCACTCACCCCACTCCACACACACCCAAACCCCACAAACACATGCCCCTCACAAACTCACACCACACATAACCCACATACACCTTTAATACACACACCAACACACACACCCCACTACACACACCCCTCCACACCACCCGTCCCACACACATTCTCACCCACACACTCAGACACCACTACACAACCCACTACACTCATCCTCAAATACAACATACACACACCCCCCACACACATACTTATACTTACACTTCCCACACATAACCCCCACACTCCCACTTACACACACACCCCACACACCCACTTCCCACACACACACACCCCACACACACCCCCAAGCACTCATCCACACACAGTCACCTCCCATACTGACCCCCTGCCCTCACACACACATCCACACTCCAATAGAATCTATTTCCTCCCTCTCCCCTTAATCCGTCTCCGAGCCGGATTCTCGAATTAAAAGTAGACTTTGTTCCTGGATGAATATAATATATGTCTGGAAGTTGGGTTTTAGAATGAAAGGTTCTGAAAATCATTCAGGAAAGATCCCCCCAACTATTTTGCCACAAATTGGAAGATGGGCTTTTATATCAGCGACATGTTCTATCAGTGAGATAATTTTGTCGAGTTCCTTCCATTTGATGTCGATGTTGTGCTTTGTACCAATGTTCTGTATATATTTGTTCATAGGTGATATATTTGTACATGTTTGTTCGCTCTTCTGTATATATTGTATATATTCTGTATATACCTTTTCACTGTAAACAAAATCCCCACAAGCGTGCACACACACACACGCTCCCACACAAACACGCCTACACACACTACCACACACACCCACACACATTCCCACACAAACCCACAAACATACAGACGCACACACACACACACACACACACACACACAAAAACACACCCTCCCTCACACCCCAAACACACGCCCACACACATACCCACCAAGCACCCACGCACATATACCCCACACACATCCACCACACAATCCCACCCACACACACCACACACATCCCCTCACACATTCCCTCCAACACCCCAATACCCCAACATGCATCCCCCAAGCACACACCCCAATCCTACACAACTCCACACACACACCCCAACACACACACACACAGCCCGAACTATTTTGTGGCAAATTGGATGATGAGTTTTATATCAGGCACGTATTCCATAAGTCAGATAATTTTGTCGAGCTCCTTCCATTTGATGTCGATGTTGTGTTTTGTACAAATGTTCTGTATATATTTATTCGTTGATGATATATTTGTATATATTTTTTCACTGTTCTGTATATATTCTGTATATATTGTATATATTCTGTATATACTTTTTCACTGTAAACAAAAGCCCCGCATATATGCACACACACACACACTCCCATACACACATGTACACACACGTACACACACACCCAAATACCGACAGACACTCCCACACCCTCACACAAACACACACACATTCCCTCCCTCACATCCCTTCTTTCAAACACCCACACAAATACACACCTAGAGGCAACCACGCACATATACCCCACACACATCCTCTCACACATTCCCTCCAACACCCCAATACCCCAACATGCAGCCCCCAAACACACACCCCAATCCCACACAACTCCACACACATACCCCCACACCCACATACAACCCCAACTAATTCGGGGCAAATTGGAAGATGTGCTTTTATATAAGGGACGTATTCGATAAGTGAGATAATTTTGTCGAGTTCCTTCCATTTGACGTTGATGTTGTGTTTTGTACAAATGTTCTGTATATATTTGTTCGTAGATATATTTGTATATATTTGTTCACTCTTCTGTATATATTGTATATATTCTGTATATACATTTTCACTGTAAACAAAACCCCCGCATACATGCACACACTCAAACACACACTCTCACACATACACACACACCACACATACCTAAATACCGACAGACACTCCCACACCCTCACACACACACACACACACCATCCTTCACACCCCTTCTTACACACGCCCACACACACACCTACCCACTGGCACCCACGCACTGTATATATTTCTGTATATATTTCTTCGTTGATGATATATTTGTATATAGTTGTTCACTCTTCTGTATATATTCTGTATATACTTTTTCACTGTAAACAAAACTCCCACATGCACACACCCACACACACACACAGACATACACATACACACACACGCACACACACACGCACACACACACACACACACACATACACACTCTTCCACAAACACACCCACACAATGTTCTGGGTCCCTACAAGAGGGGCAGGACAGGCAACTCAATGTTCTGGGACCCTCCAAGAGGGGCAGGACCGGCAGGTCAATGTTTCGGGTCCCTCCAAGTGGGGAGGACAGGGAGGTCAATGTTCTGGATCCCACCAAGAGGAGCAGAACAGGGAGCTTAATGTTCTGGGTCCCTCCAAGGTGAGCGGGACAGGGAGGTCAGTTCTGGGTCCTACCAAGAGGAGTAGGACTGGCAACTGAATGTTCTGTGTCCCTCCAAGAGGAGCAGGACTGGCAGCTGATTGTTTTGGGTTCGATTGTTTCAGTGGGGAGGGGGGAAGAATGAGGGTTGGTTACATTGCAAGTCAAGGAAAATATCCCAGCTTTCCTCAGTCAGGATAAATTAGTGGGCTCCACTGCTGAGGATTTGTGGTTGGAGACAAGGAATAGAAACGGGATGACCACATTAATGTGATAGGAAGGGAAAATTGGAGGAGCAAATTTGCAGAGAGACAGAAGCATCTGTAGCAAAGCAAATTCTGGCAATTGGTGGGTTAAATTTTCCCCATACTGACTGTCCTCCCATACTGTAAGAGGGCTGGATGAGTTAGAATTTGTCAGATGAAAGTTTTATAAATCAATATAGAGGTCGGAACTCGAGAAAGTACAATATTATATCTCCTATGAAGGAATAAGACAGGATGGCCCCTTACAGCAGTCACTCTTTGCGAGCAGCTCTGAGAAGAATAATCAAATATTCCCATTTAGAGCTCCTAAAAAATCAAACCAAAAATGAGAAACATTAAATCAGACTGACCCAACAGGACGGAGGGCCTAAGGTCGCTTGGAATCAGCAGAAGCGATAGAATAGGCAATCTCCGTCAGGCTGAGGGACCTTGAAACACTTCACGCTAGTACAAAGTAAACTGGATGAGAGGGTCCTTGCAGAGTAATGGATTGGAGTCAATCCACAGGACCATCAGAGCAACAGAGAGGATCACTGGAGTCTCCCTCTTCCCCATCAGTGTGATCTAGCAGGATCCTTGTCTGAAGAGGACATGCCAAATCCTGGAGACGCCCTTTGACCCTGCCCACAGCATCTCTCAGCTGCTCCTTTCAGGGAAGAGAAAGGAGGATCAGAGCCAACAGCACCAGGATGAGGAACAGCTTCTCTGCAGGGGTCGTGAGAAGGTTGAACCACCAGAGGAACTGATCCCACTCACCATCCGAGGCTCTCACTGGGACAAAACAAGACTTACTGATCTATTTTTATGGATGAAATCCTTGTCCTGCATATGGATTGCCTTATGTCCAGTTGTGTGTCTGCGGGTTTTGCTCTTTCCATGGGTTGCCCTTGTACAATCAGATGCCAATCAACTTGACTTTTCATGCTCATCCCCAGCAGCAGAATCACAGAGGTCTCTCTGATCGATGGGCTTTTCCTGGAGATACACCCACAGGCTGACATCCAGAACAGCTGGAAAAACCATCATTTCCGTCTTTGGTCTGCCCGAAACTTTTGGCGTCTTTTAACACCCCAAGATGTCAGTGAGGGATCGCTGCTGACTGACACATTCCAGGCTGAAGGGGGACATGCTGAGCGATGCACTGAGGCTTAGTTCAACCGATGCGAGTAGGTGATGGGGAAGGACTGCAGTCCACTATGCATTGATGATCTGAGACGAAGGGAAAGCCCCACATAAAACAGAGGAGGAGGAGCGACAAGGTGACAAGGGTGCAAACAAAGAACACATGTAAAATGTTCAATGATGGAAATGTATGGACATGATACGAAGGGCTGAAAGAGACTTGGAACGGGGTTCTTTCTTGTCGATCATTTATTGCGAATAAAGTCTTACACAAAAGGCCGAGAAGCAGCTAAGGTTTTTCTTTCCACACAGATCTACTCTTTCAGTCCTCTAATTCTATGGGCACTGTCGCAGGGTTGTAGCTCCCAGTTGTTGGATAGGGTGACACCAAGTGGTAGCTCCAGGTACTAATGAGGATGCCATCAGGTGGTTCCCCTCACCAGCGCCAACATCAGTTCTTTGTAACACAAATAATGATGAGTGAAACACAGAAGTCTGCAGACGCTGTGATTATAGTTAAAAACACACTGACATGCTGAAGGAACTCAGCTATTCTTTCCAGCATTCAGGCTGAGCCCTTCTTCAAAGAATAAATAGAGTAAGACAGAAGCAGGAAATCTCAGAAAGGCTCAGAATTCTGGCTAGGGGACTAATCCAGCCCAACAAAAGGTGTTAATTGGATGTAATAAGAGATGAGGTTTTTCATAGCATGCCGAGCGACCACGTGGTAAGGCGGGCCGAATCACTGTCCCAGTCAGTTGGTAGAAGATGGCGCAGGCCCCCCTTCCCTTCTCAGGAGAAGCATGCGTTTGGCAACACACGTTGCCTGGGAGATGTCGCCACATCCTGTTTGCACGTCGCTGGGTAGGCAGCGACTCCGCAACACACTGACATCACTCCCCTAGACCAGCGCACCCCAGAGAGGAATGAGGTCGTCCCCTAAAAGCAATCGAGAGGTTCACATAAAGTCAGTTACTGGTTCAGCTCATGCTGTGTGGAGGTGCTTCATTTTAGGAGCACCACCATTCTCAGCCACTACAAGACCATGAACAGGCTGGCAGCAAGAGAATGGGATGGGGAATTGAAGCAGGTGGCCACTGAGAGATCCCCGCTCTTGCGGCGGACATGGAGAAGTTTGTGTTTATAGGATAGCTATAAAGCTCGATGAAAATGCAACCAGTAGAGGTTTGACTTACCCACAGGCTTCCAGAGAACAGATTGGGAGAGAAAATACAAGTCTTTAGGCTAGCAAATCTTCCAGACAGGGATCAATGATCAATTCTTCCCAACAGGGTCCCAGGCCCCAAAATCTGTGAGGCCTTCCTTGATATTTTTAACACAGTAGCGCTAACTGATACCGATCGAGTCAATGAGCTGCCGAAAGGCAGCCCATTCATAAATTGGTTTCCCACCCAAACACAGCTGATTGAGATGTGAATTGTCAAAAACTATCGTAAGCATTCAGTAACCTTAACAGCACCAGCCCAGTGCCAGTTTGACATTGTTTCTGCCCGGAGTTTTCGCCCACCATTGTTCACAGACGAAGGCGAATGCTGCTTCTCAGTCATGGTGACACATGGGTCTCTCTGGTGGTTGAACAGATCCCAGGGCGCTGAGTTCTGGAGTAATGACCTCACCAAATTTGATGATGATGAATGGAGGAAATGCTTTCGTATGTCGCGTGGCACCTTTCACTTCGTGCTGGAACACTTAGAACCTCACCTGAAGTCGCATAGACCAGGCGCAGTGACCATGGAGCCAGGATTTCGATCAGCTGTGGCCCTGTGCTGGTATGGCACCCCTTGTGTGTATCGATGCATCAGTACCATCTTTGGAATAGGCATCAGCACCGTGTGCATGGTGGTGCAGGAGGTGATGGCCGCCTTGAGGAAGTTCCTAGGTAAACGTCTCATCTCCCTACCAATGGGAACACGTTTCCAGGAGACCAATGACAGCTTTGCGCAAAGGGGATACGCAATGTGTGTTGGTGCCATTGATAGATCATATATTCCCATTATTTCCCCCAGCGTGCAAGCTGTAGCCTACTACAATTGCAAAGGGTGGCATTCGGTGGTTCTGCAAGCGGTGGTCGACCACAGATTCTGGTGAGCTAATCCCTTATTGGTCTTTATCACATCACATCTCAATGTTTATAACTTCACTGTGCTTTCCATTCATGTTGCAGCTTCTCAGATGTGTTTGTTGGCCGAGCAGTACCCATGATGCCCGAGTGCTTGCCAACTCTCCTCTATATAGAAAGGCAGAGGACCAGGGCGGATACCTATTCCCTTTGACGTGAGTGTTCATCCTACAAAGCTCCATGTGTCAACCTTATGAATACTTATTGTGTCAATGTTCAGATGTATGAATTAACGACATTCTGCATTGTTGTGCCTGTAGGTGTCCAAGGATGTTAATGGAGTGGAGGTTCCTGCGCATCTTCTGGGTGATCTGGCATATCCCCTATGAACCTGGCTGATGAAGGGGTTCACACAGCACTGAGTACTGGATCTGGATCAGCTAAGATGTAACAAGGCCCTTAATTCTGCAAGGATAGTGGTGGAAAACGCGTTTTGCCGTGTAAATGGCTGCTGGTGGTGCCTGTCCAAGCATCTGGATATCTCTACCACCTTAGTCCCAGATGTTGTGTTTGCCTGCTGTGTACTGCACAATATATGTGAGATTAACAAGGAAGACTTCCTGTCAGAGTGGACATTGGTTGAAGCAGATGGTCCTGCACACATTAGCCAAGATTGTCACGATCTGCAGGCCCATGGGCACCAGGCCATCCATTCTGCTATTTTATCCATCCTGTAAGGGTATGTCCCTGCCACCCAGCTCCCCAATTTCCACAACTTGTTATGTGTTCTCGTGAAGGAACGGTTGCATATAAATGAGACTTGTGTGCTTGTCAAAATGTAATAAAAAACGTTTTTTTAGAAATCTTATTGCTTCATAAATATCTGAGGTAGATATCGCGATGTAAACATTTCACATTATGCTTAAACTAGATGGAAACCATGGAATGGACAAATCACAGTGTAAATCCACTTCACACTTGAACAATGCAGAACATAAACAAAAACGGTAAACACAACAAACACCTCCACCCAGCACCACAGCATCTCTGTGCTGCGCTGATTATTCCTCTCGGAGGAGGGTTACCAAGTTCACTTGGCAGACGCATCCTGCGCATTCAGGTGGCCACCCGACAGCCCATATTGCCATAAAATGCAGCTTTACAGGCAAGGCATTTGACCACCTAAAAGTGCTTTTTCTGAGAGTTCCTGTTTCTGGCTCATTCCTTGAAGAAGGGCTCAGCATTGAAATGATGGGAATATATCTTGATCTCCTATGGACACTGAAAAGCCGGGCTGAGCTCCTCCAGCTTAACGGTGGTTTTTACCACAACATACAGATGCACATCTTGAGACCAGGTCACTATGATGTGCCACCTGGGGCAACTGAATAACAGGGGCATCTTGTAGTTCCACTTGGCTGTTTCTTACATTATTTGCCCAGGACTTTCTTTCTTTGCAAAATTCCCAACACTTATTCTGTGTTTTCTCCAACCTGTCAATTCAAATATACTGGTTTTCTTACTTTTCCAGTTCTTGGTTTCTCTGCTTTTAGACCTGTTTTACGAGCAGTTTTCTATAACTTATATTCCAGCAGTTGCTGTGGTTGAAATTTTACTGATTTAATGAGTTGTTTTCATCAGAATCGAAATGTGCTTGAGTCCACGGACAGCCATGTAAGCAAGGGAATGGGATAGGGCATTGAAATGCGTGGCCATTGGGAGATCAACCCTGTTGCAGCGGAAGAGCTGAGGTGCTGAACAAAAGCACCTCCTGGCTACTGAATATATATGCTTCCTTCTGGTCGCTTTTATTGAAGAAGGTCTGTATTGTTCATTAGTTTCCAGAAAAGTTAAGCTAACCTTTGTGCTCAACCTTGTAAGAAGTGCTTTGCTTTTGAAGAGGTGAAGTTTTGCTACTTTCAGAAAAAATTTTATCCACAAGGTCCTTGGCAAAAAAGAATGACGTGATCCTCGATCGACTGAAGATACTGTGATTGTAGTCAAGAGCAAAATGCTGTAGGAACTCACTGGTCTTTTCAGCATCCACAGGAGACAAAGATATATCGCCGACGTTTCGGGCCTGAGCCCTACATCATGAAAAAGAATTAAATTTAAACACGAGACTGTTCCGCCCAATTTACAGCCCATTAACCTATGGTATGTTTTGAATAGCCCCTGAAGAAAACCCATATAGATACAGGGAGAACATACAAGCTCCTGACAGACAGGACAGGCTTGAACCCTGCTCTGCTACTGATCACTGGCGCTGTCAAGGCGTTATTCTAAGCACCACATCAAATGTGCTGCCCTAGTTTTGGCAGGATTGAGTGGAATACTTTTTGTATGGTGTCATTACATTTCTGCAAAACCTTTCTCTGTCCACGTGTCCAACAAAAGGCAGGCATAGTTGGGGCTCATGCTGATGCTCATGGCTACCCCTTCGACTTGGAGAAAGAGGGATGAATGAAAGGAGAAGTTGTTGAGGGTGAGGTCAAGTTCTGAGTTCTGCCACACAGAGGGGGGTGGTGGTGGAGGGGGACTGGTTGGGTCTGTTGTCGAAAAAGTAACAAAGGGATTTGGGGCCTCTGGTGTGGGGGATGAAGCTGGATAGTGAATTGATATCTATGGTAAAGGTGAGGCTGTTGAGTTCAGGGAACAGGAAGTTGTGGAAGTGATGGAGGGCATGGTGGACAAATCATCAGGGCCTGAAAAGATATTGCCTTGGATCTTGAGGGAGGCTCCTGTACAAATAACAGGGGCCCTGGCAGATATGTTTAAAATATTCACAGCCAGTGAAATCAACCAGGGTGCTAGTGTTCCCCTCAGCAGTGTGGGTACAGGAAGAGGTGATGACACCTAGTAGAGGCAACATGACCCGAGGCCTCTGCACAGTGTGAAGAGGGGTTTGGGGGTTATGATTGATCAGGTAAGAGACAGTGGGACATCAATCAGGACCCCTCCAGCATGTTTAAATTGCTCATTAACCCTTCGTCACCCAACTCCTCTCCTACAGCTACATTAAAATCATAGAAACATAGAAGATAGGAGCAGGAGTAGGTAATTCGGCCCTTCGAGCCTGCTCCACCATTCAATGAGATCATGGCTGATCTTAAATTTGTACCCTGTCCCCACCTTCTCTCTGTAACCCCTAATTCTCTTATACTGAAGAAATATATCTAATTCCCTCTTAAATATTTTCAATGAAGCTGCCTCTACTGCTCTCTATGGCAATGAATTCCACAGATTTGCGAACCTCTGGGTAAAGAAATTCCTCCTCATTTAGGTTCTAAATGGTTTGCCTATTATCCTCGAACCATGGCCCCGGGTTCTGGACTCCCCCATCATCGGCAACATCCCTTCCGCATCCATTCTGTCTAGTCCTGCCAGAATTTTATATGTCTCTATGAGATTCCCTCTCAATCTTCAAAACTCCAGCGAGTACAATCCCAATTTGCGCAATCTTTCCTCATAAGTTATTTCTGCCATTCCAGGTATCAGCCTGGTGAATCGCCTTTGCACTCCCTCCATTGCAAGAACATCCTTCCTCTGATAAGGTGACCAAAACTGCACACAATACTTCAGATGTGGTCTCACCAGGGCTCTGGACAACTGTATCCTTATTCCTATACTAAAATCCTCTTGATATGAAGGCCAACATACCATTTGCCTTTTAAACCACCTGCTGTTCCTGCATGCTCGCCTTCAGTGACTGGTGCACAAGAATCCCTAGGTCTCTCTGCATTTCCCCATCTCCCAATCTATTGCCATTCAAATAGTAATCTGCCCTCCGGTTTGTATTACCAAAGTGGATAATCTCACATTTATCCACATTGTAGTGCATTTGCCATGTATCTGCCCAGGTCCCCAATTTATCCAAATCACACTGGAGCTTCCTGACCCCCTCTTCAGTGCACACAACCCCTCCTAGCTTAGTGTCATCTGCAAATTTGGAGATATTACATCCAATCTCCTCATCTAGATCATTTTTAAATTTTTCTAAATGTTTCACACTATGAACCACACTGACCAAAATACATACCGACATTTTTCTCTTGAATATATAGTGTCATTTTCTCCCTTCCCCCCCCTCCCTTCCCTCCCTCACCCTCCCCATTTATTCAAAGTTCAATCTATATGTTACATTAAACCCATTAAACTATGTCGTCACGAAATAAAAATAAACAAGAAATTTGTATCTTTTACTTTTACATACTGGGTCAGTTCATAACGTTGTCTTCTTCTTCTGTCATTTTAGGTGGTGGAGGTCCGTGGTAGGATTTCTCTATTGTGTTTCATGTATGCTTCCCATATTTGTTCGAATATTGTGATGTTATTTCTTAAATTTTATGTTATTTTTTCTAATGGAGTACATTTATTTATTTCTAGGTACCATTGTTGTATTCTCGAGTTGTCTTCTAATTTCCAGGCTGACTTAATACATTTTTGTGCTACAGCTAGGGCTATCATAATAAATCTATTTTGTGCTCCATCCAAATCGAGTCCAAATACTTTATTTCTTATACTACTTAGAAGGAAGATCTTTGGGTATTTTGGTATATTGCTTTTTGTGATTTTATTTCATATCTGGTTTAGATCTTCCCAAATTTTTCACTTTCTCACATGCCCAAATTGCATGTATTGTTGTTCCCATTTCCTTTTTTTACAGTGAAAATAAATGGGTCCCATTTATTTAACTTTTGGGGTGTGAAGTATAGCCTGTGTAACCAATTATATTGTATCACACGTAACCTCATGTTTATTGTATTTCTCATAGTTCTGGTGCATAGCTTTTCCCATGTTTCACCCTTTATCTTTATGTTTTGATCTTGTTCCCATTTTTGTTTAGGATTACAGCTTGTTTCCTTGTTCTCCTTTTCTTGCAGTTTGATGTACAGGTTTTTTATAAATCTTTTAGTTATCATTGTGTCTGTAATCACATATTCAAAATTGCTTCCTTCTGGTAACCTCAGACTGTTTCCCAATTTGTCCTTCAAGTAGGTTTTCAGTTGGTGGTATGCAAACATTGTATCATGAATTATATTATATTTGTCCTTCATTTGTTCAAAAGATAATAATTTATTTCTCAAAAAACAATTTTCTATTCTTTTGATCCCTTTTCTCTCCCCTTCTCTGAAGGAAAGGTTATCTCTTGTGAAAGGGATTAGTTGATTTTGTGTCAATATTAATTTTGGTAATTGGTAATTTATTTTATTCCTTTCTACGTGAATCTTCTTCCAAATATTGAGCAGATGGTGCAATACTGGTGAATTCCTATGTTGCACCAATTTTTCATCCCACTCATATAGTATATGTTCAAGTATCTTCTCCCTTATTTTATCTAGTTCTAATCTGGTCCAAACTGGTTTTTCCCTTCTTTGTTCAAAAGCTGATAGGTATCTTAATAATATCTATAATAATTCTTAAAGTTTGGTAGTTGTAAGCCTCCTTGTTTGTACCATTCTGTCAATTTATCTAGTGTAATCCTCGGTTTCCCCCATTTCCATAAGAATTTCCTTATTATTTTCTTTAGCTCCTTGAAGAATTTCTCTGTTAGGTGAATTAGTACTGATTGAAATAGGTATTGTATCCTTGGGAAGATCTTCATTTTAATACAGTTTATCCTTCCTATCAGTGTTAGTGGTAAGTCTTTCCAGTGCTCTAAGTCGTCTTGTAATTTTTTCATTAATGTATGATAATTTAGTTTGTATAGATGGCCAAGTTTATTATTTAGTTGTATACCTAGGTATCGAATTGCTTGTGTTTGCCATCTTAATGGTGATTCTTTCTTAAATTTTGTGAAATCCGCATTATTCATTGGCATTGCTTCACTTTTATTTGCGTTGAACTTGTACCCCGATACTTCTCCATATTCCTTCAATTTCTCATGCAATTCTTTTATTGATATTTCTGGTTCTGTTAAGTATATTATAACATCATCTGCAAATAGACTGATTTTATATTCTTTCTCTTTTATTTTTATCCCTCTTATTTTATTTTCTGTTCTTATCAGTTCTGCTAGTGGTTCTATAGCTGACGCGAACAGTGAGGGAGATAGTGGACATCCCTGCCTTGTTGATCTGCTTAATTTAAATTGATTTGATATATATCCATTTACTGTCACTTTCGCCAATGGTCCCTTATATAATGCTTTAATCCAATTAATATATTTTTCTGGTAGGTTGAAATTTTGTTGTACTTTGAATTAATAATTCCATTCTACTTTGTCAAAGGCTTTCTCTGCGTCTAAAGCAACCGCCACTGTTGGAGTTTTGTTTCCTTGTATTGCATGGATTAAGTTAATGAATTTAGAGATATTGTAAATTCATCTTTTTTTAATAAATCCAATTTGATCTAGTTTTTCTATTTTTGGTACACAGTCAGACAATCTGTTTGCTAATAGTTTGGCTATTATCTTATAATCTGTGTTAAGTAGAGATATTGGTCTATACGATGCTGGTGCAAGTGGATCTTTCCCCGTCTTTGGTATTACTGTAATTATTGCTGTTTTGCATGAATCTGGTATGTTTTGTGTTTTCTCAATCTGGTTCATTACTTCCAGGAGAGGAGGAATTAATAAGTCTTTAAATGTTTTAAAGAATTCTATTGGAAGTCCATCCTCTCCCGATGTTTTATTGTTCGGTAGTTTTTTTTAATATCTCCTGTATTTCTTCTATTTCAAATGGTTTAATTAATTTATTTTGCTACTCTGTTTGCAATTTCGATAGTTCAATTTTAGTTAGAAATTCATCTATTTTGTCTTCTTTCCCTTCGTTTTCAGTTTGATATAGTTGTTCGTAGAATTCCCTGAAGTTTTTATTGATCTTCGTTTGGTTATACGTAATTGTTTGTCCTTTTTTCTTGTTGACAATACCTTTCTTTTAGTTTGTTCTGTCTTAAGCTGCCACGCTAGTATTTTGTGTGTTTTATTCTCCTAGCTCATAATACTTCTGTTTTGTCTTCATTATGTTCTTCTCCACCTTATATGTTTGTAGTGTTTCATATTTTATTTTTTTGTCTGTCAATTCTCTTCTTTTAGTTGTATCTTCCTTTATTACTAATTCTTTTTCTGTATTTGTTATTTCCCTTTTCAACTGTTCTATTTCGTGATTGTAGTCCTTCTTCATCTTAGTTACATAACTTATTATTTGCCCTCTGATGAATGCTTTCATTGCATCACATAGTATAAACTTATCTTTCACTGATTCCGTATTTATTTCAAAGTACATTTTAATTTGTCATTCAATGAATTCTCTAAAATCCTGTCTTTTATGTCGCATGGAGTCTAATCTCCATTTATACATTCTCGGTGGGATGTCCTCCATCTCTATTGCCAATAACGAGGGTGAGTGAGCCGATCACAATCTAGCTTTATATTCTGTTTTCTTAACTCTTCCTTGAATGTGGGCTGATAACAGGAATAGGTCTATCCTTGAGTATGTTTTATGTCTACCCGAATAATATGAGTATTCTTTCTCCTTTGGGTGTAGTTTCCTCCATATATCCAAAAGTTGCGTTTCCTGCATCAATATAATTATAAATTTGGTTACTTTGTTCTTTCTGTTAGTCTGTTTTCCAGTTTTATCCATGTTTGAGTCCAAATTAAGGTTAAAATCCCTTCCTATTAGTATATTCCCTTGCGTATCTGTGATCTTCAAAAAGAAACCTTGCATAAATTTTTTATTTTCTTCATTAGGTGCATATAGATTCAGTAAATTCCAAAATACTGAATATATCTGACATTTTATCATTACATACCTCCCTGATGGATCTATTATTTCCTCCTCTATTTTGATTGGTACATTTTTATTGATTAATATAGCTACTCCTAAGGCTTTTGAATTATATGATGCTGCTGTTACATGTCCTATCCAATCTCTCTTTAATTTCTTGTGATCCACTTCAGTTAGATGTGTTTCTTGCACAAATGCTATGTCAATTTTTTTCTTTCTTCAGTAAATTTAACAGCTTCTTCCTTTTGATTTGGTTATGTATTCCATTAATATTTAAAGTCATATAGTTCAACATGGCCATTTCATACTTTGTTTATCTTTCCTTTCAGTTTCCTCATCACCACCTTCCTTTCTTTTCCATTTCTGTTTTATTTTTTTGAACACATTGTAAGACAACATTTCTGAAACATAAAATATTTCCATTATTTTCATATCTAAAATTTCTTTAACCCCAATAGTCCCTCCCCTATCTGAGTTGCACCTGGCCCTTGTCGGGCAACCACATCTCCCCTCTCCATTTGGATTGCGAACCCGCCCGCAAACGTCAACTGATTTCGCAGTGACTGTTATTCTTCCCCACCCAGCACCCCCGAAAAGATTTTAATCTTCACATATATCAAAGCTCTTAATTCCCTCCTTATATTCTTTCTTCCCTTTCTCTTCCTTCTTAGTTCTTACTTATACTTTATTCTTCTTTATATATAGTTTGTTGTCATTTTTGTTCTTGTTACATCTCTTCATCTCTCTGTCTGTGTTGTAAGTGTTCTGCAAATTTTCGTGCTTTTTCTGGATCCGAGAACAGTTTGCTTTGCTGCCCCAGCATAACTATTTTAAGCACCGCTGGATATTTTAACATAAATTTATAACCTTTTTTCCATAGGGTCGATTTTGCTGCGTTAAACTCCTTCCTCTTCTTCAGGAGTTCAAACTTATGTCTGGGTAGAAAGAAAATTTTTGACCTTTGTATTCCAGTGGTTTTTCGTCTTCTCTTATTTTTTTCATTGCCTTCTCCAATACATTTTCTCTTGTCATATATCTTAGGAATTTTACTAGAATGGATCTTGGTTTTTGTTGTGGCTGTGGTTTAGGGGCTAATGTTCTGTGTGCCCTTTCTCTTTCCATTCCTTCCTGTAATACTGGCATTGCTAGGACCCTGGGGATCCATTCTTTTATAAATTCTTTCATATTTTTGCTTTCTTCATCTTCCTTAAAGCCCACTATCTTTATATTGTTTCTCCTATTAGAGTTTTCCATTATCTCCATCATCTGAGCTAACAGCTCCTGTGTTTCTTTAACATTTTTATCAGATTCTTCTAATTTCTTTTTTAAGTCATCTACCTCCATTTCTCTGGCTGTTTCTCATTCTTCCACCTTGTCTACTCTTTTTCCTATATCTGTCATGACCATCTCTAATCTATTCACTTTTTCTTCTGTACCTTTTATTCTTCTTTTTATTTCACTGAATTCTTGTGTCAGCCTTTCTTTTAACGTTTCTATATATTTTTGAATTTTTTTTATCCATGTACTTTCGCTTCCCTTCATCTTCCATTTCTTTGTGTAGAGTTTGATGTTCTCCCTCCTCTTCTTCTGAGTCCACTCCAGGATCTGTGTCCTTTACCTGATTTTCTTGTTGGGTTGTTTATTTTATTTTGTTGGGTATTTTTGTTTTATTATTTTTATTAAAGGTGTCTTGGTGTTGGTCTTCTTCCTCTGGGTTGGTCATTTGCTGTTTTTCTGATTTCCTTTCTTTATTCTCTTCCTTCTTGTTCCCGTTATTTTCTATTTTCTCTGTTTTCCTGTTGAGAGTCTTGCTGTCGTTCTATCCTTGTGCATGCGCGGTTGCGCACTTTTGTTTGGCTCCGTGAGCCATCTTTTCTTCTGATGTCTTTCCTTCTTCTTTTCTTCCTGTTGTTTTTGGTTTTTCTTTCTTTGCTGCCATTTTCTCCACACTTTTATTTTTAATTTGTTATGGTTTCTGTGTTTGTGACTTTGCTTTTCCTTACCTTTTTTTAAAACATTTTTGGAGAGGGCTAGTATTTTCTTACCGGTCACTACTCCATCACGTGACTTCCCCGTCATCTAGATCATTAATGTAAATTGTGAGCAGCTGGGGTCCCAGTACAGATCCCTGTGGCACCCCACTGGTTACCGCCTGCCACTCAGAAAATGAGCGGTTTATCCCAACTCTCTGTCTTTTATCTGCCAGCCAGTTCTTAATCCACATCAATAACTTGCCCCCAATCCCATGAGCCTTGATTTTGCATGCCAGTCATTTCTGTGTAACCTTATCGAAGGCCTTTTGGAAATCCAGCTACACCACATCCACTGGCTCTCCCCCATCTATTTTTCCTGTTACCATCTCAAAGAATTCCAATAGATTTGTCAAGCACAATTTACCCTTTGTAAATCCATGTTGACTCTGTCCTATCCCTTCTCTGCTAGTCATATGCTCTGCTACTCAACCAGTTTACCTATCTCGGCTGCACCATTTCATCGGATGCAAGGATCGACAATGAGATAGACAACAGACTCGCCAAGGCAAATAGCGCCTTTGGAAGACTACACAAAAACAACCAATTGAAAAACCTCACAAAGATTAGCGTATACAGAGCCGTTGTCATACCCACACTCCTGTTCGGCTCCAAATCATGGGTCCTATACCGGCATCACCTACGGCTCCTAGAATGCTTCCACCAGCGTTGTCTCCACTCCATCCTCAACATTCATTGGAGCGACTTCATCACCAACATCGAAGTACTCGAGATGGCAGAGGCTGACAGCGTCGAATCCACACTGTTGAAGATCCAACTGCGCTGGGTAGGTCACGTCTCCAGAATGGAGGGCCATCGCCTTCCCAAGATCGTGTTCTCTGGTGAGCTCTCCACTGGCCACCGAGACAGAGGTGCACCAAAGAAGAGGTACCAGGACTTCCTAAAGAAATCTCTTGGTGTCTGCCACATTGACCACCGCCAGTGGATTGATATCGCCTCCAACCGTGCATCTTGGCGCCCCACAGTTCGGCGGGCAGCAACCTCCTTTGAAGACGACCGCAGAGCCCACCTCACTGACAAAAGACAAAGGAGGAAAAACCCAACACCCAACCCCAACCAACCAATTTTCCCTTGCAACCGCTGCAACCGTGTCTGCCTGTCCCGAATCGGACTTGTCAGCCACAAACGAGCCTGCAGCTGGCGTGGATATTACCACTCCATAAATATTCATCCACGAAGCCAAGCCAAAGAGAAACATCCTAAATAATGGATTCCATCATTTTGCCCACTACTGATGTAAGGCTCACCGGCCTATAATTCCCCACTTTTTCTCTACCCCCCTTTTTAAATAGTGGGGTAACATTAGCTACCCTCCAATTCATGGGTACTGATCCTGAGTCTGTCGAGTTCTGGAAAATAATTTTTAAAGCATCTGCTATCTGAATGCCCACTTCTTTAAGTACCCTGGGATGTAGATTATCAGGCCCTTGGGATTTATCGGCCTTCAACCCCTTCAATTTCCACAAGACCATGTCCTTAGAGATACTGATTTCTTTCAGCTCCTCCCTGACATTAGTCTTTATGTTTCCCAATTTACTTGGGAGGTTATTTGTTTCTTCTCTTGTGAAATCAGAACTAAAGTAAGAATTTAATTGGTCTGCCATTTCCTTATTCCCCATTATATATTCCCAAGATTCTGACTGCAAAGGACCTACTCTGGATTTCATTAATCTTTTCCTCTTGACATATTTATAAAAGATTTTGCAGTCGGTTTTTATGTTTGCCGCAAGCTTACTTTCATAATTTATTTTTGCCCTCTTGATTAATCCCTTTGTCCTCCTTTGCTGCATCTTGAACTGTTCCCAGTCTTCGGATTTGGTACTTTTTTTGGCCAATACATGTGCTCTCCCTTTGGACCTAATGCTGTCTCTAATTTCACTTGTTATCCACGGTTGAGTCACCTTTTTTGGTTTATTTTTATGCCAAACCGGTATAAACGATTTCTGGAATTCTTCCATGAGATCTTTGAATGCTTTCTGTTGTCTATCCACCATCAACCCCCCCCCACCCCATAAACATCACCCAATCAATCTTACTCTACTCCCGTCTCATACCATCATAATTCCCTTTATCAGTGATGAACGATAAACTGTGTCAGATACTGTGAAACCGTGTTCACAGTGGGGTGAAGGTTTATCAGTGATACAAAATAAACTCTGCCATAAACAATTAAACAGGGTTTACAGTGGGTAGAAGGCTTAACAGTGATGTACGGTAGATTGAGGCAGACACTGTGACACGGTGTTCACAGATGGGAGAAGTTTTAACTGTGATGTACGATAAACTGTGGCAGAAACACTGACAAATGGTTCACTTTGGGGAGAAGGTTTAACAATGGTGAATGGTAGACTGAGCCAGATACTGTGACACATGGTTCACAGCAGTGAGAAAATTAATGGATGATAAACTATGTCAGATACAGTGACACGAAGTGCACAGTGGGGATAAGGCTCAACAGTGATGTATGATAAACTGTGGCAGAAACAGTGACAAATGGTTCACATTGGGGAGAAGGTTTAACTGTGATGTATGGTAGACTGAGGCAGATTCTGTGACTGGGTTTACAGTAGTGAGAAGTTTTAAAAGTGATGTCCGATAAACTGTGGCAGATAAAGTGACACCAGATTCACAGTGGAGAGAGGATTAATGCTGATGTTTAAGACTGATTCAGATTCTTTGAGACCGGGTTCACAATAGGGAGAAGGTTTATCAGTGATGTACGATCAACTGTGAAAGATACTGTGACACCAGGTTGACAGTGGTGAGAAGGTTTAATGGTGATGTATGGGAGTCTGAGGCAGATAGAATCACATCAGTTTCACAGTGGGGAGAAACCTTGATGGTGATGTACCGTGCACTGAGACAGAAACTGTGTCACTGGGTTCAGAGCAATGAGAAGGTTTAACAATGATGTAAGATAAACTATGTCAGATACTGTGACACCAGGTCCACAGTGGGGAGAAGGTTTAACGGTGATGTACGTTAAATTGAAATAGATACAGTGAGACCAGTTGGACAGTGGGGATAAGTTTAAGTGATGTACAGTAGATTGGGGCAGATACTGTTACACCGTGTTCACAGTGGGGAGAAGGTTTAACGGTGATGTACGATAAATGGTGGCAGAAACAGTGACATATGGTTCACATTGGGAAGAATGTTTAACGTGCTGTACGGTGACTTTGGCAGATATTGTGACACCGAGGTCACAGTAGTGAGAAGGTCGTTTAACAGCGATGTACGCTAGACTGGGGCAGTACTGTGACACCAGGTTGACAGTGGGGAGAAGGCTTAACGGTTATGTACGGTAGACGTTGGCAGATACAATAACACCGGCCTCACAGTGGGGAGAAGGTTTACTGGTGATGTAGGGGAAACTGAGGCAGATTCTGTAACACCGGGTTCACAGTGGGGAGAATGTATAACAGTGCTGTACAAAAAACTGGGGCAGACAAATTGACAGTGGTTTCACGATTGGGAGAATGTTTGATGGTGATGTACATTAGATGTATGCAGATACTCAGACACCTGCTTCAAAGTGGCGAGAAAGTTTAACGGTGATGTACGGTTGACTGAGGCAGATACTGTGAAACCAGGTTCACAGGGGGAGATGCTTAAACGATGATGTACGTTAGACTGAGACTGTGACACTAGGTTCACAGCAGTGAGAAGGTTTAACAGTAATGTACGAGAAACTGTGTCAGATATTGTGACATAAGGTTCACAATCTGAAGAAGGTTTAACGGTGATGTATGGTAATTTAAGATAGATACTGTGACACTAGGTCCACAGTGGGGATAAGGTTTAACGGTGATGTACGGTAGACTGAAGCAGATACTGTGACACCGTGTTCATGGCGGGGAGACTGTTTAATGATGATGTACGGTAGACTGAGGCAGATACTGTGACACCAGGTGCACAGTGGGAGAAGGTTAAATGATAGTGTACAGGAGACTGAGACAGATACTGTGACACTGGGTTCACAGCAGTGAGAAAGATAATGTACGATAAATTGTGTCAGATACTGTGACACCTGGTTCACAGTGGGGAGAATGTTTGAAGGATAAATGGTGGTAGATACAGTGACAACGGTTTCACAGTTGAGAGAAGGTTTAATGGTGATGTTCGGTAGACTGAAGCATATACTGTGACTCCGGGTACACAGTGGGTAGAAGGTTCAACGGTGATTTACGGAAGTCTGAGTCACATACCGTCACATCAGGTTCACAATGGGAAAAAGTTTATAGGGTGATGAAAAATAAGCTGTGGCAGATAAACTGACACCGGGTTCACAGTGGTGAGTGGTTTAATGGTGATGTACGGGAGACAGAGACTGAAACTGTGAAACCAGATTCACAATGAGGAGAAGGTTTTTCAGTGATGTACAATAAAGTGTGGAAGATACTGTGACCGCAGGGTCACAGTTGGGAGAAGGTTTAACTATGGTGTACGGTAGACTCAGGCAGATACTGTGACACTAGGTACACAGCGGGTGGAGGATAAAGAATGATGTTCGGTAAACTGTGGCAGATAAAGTGACACCAAGTTCACAGTAGGGAGTGGTTTAATGCAAGATGGAAGCAGATACTGTGACACCTGGTTGACAGTGGGGTGAATGTTTAACAGTGTTGTACAATAAACTGTGGCAGATAAAGTGACATTTGTTTCACTGTTGGGAGAATGTTTAATGGTACATAGGAACATAGGAACAAAGGAAGTAAGAACAGGAGTAGGCCAAAAATGGCCCATCGAGCCTGCTCTGCCATTCAATACGATCATGGCTGATACAATAGATGGAGGTAGATACTCTGACACCAGCTTCACAGTGGGTAGATTGTTCAACAGTGATGTACGATAGTCTGAGATAGATACTAAGACAATGGGTTCACAGTAGGAAAAAGGTTTAACAATAATGTACGATAACCTGTTTCAGATACTGTGACAGCAGGTTCACATTGGGTAGAATGTTTAAGGGTGATGTACGGTAGACTGTGGCAGATACTGTGACACTGAGTTCACAGTGGAGAGAAGGTTTAACCGTAATGTATGATAAACTGTGTCAGATACTGTGACCCCAGGTTCACAGATGGGAGAAGATTTAATGATGGTGTACGGTAGACTGAAGCAGAAACTGTGATACATGGTTCACAGCAGTGAGAAAAGTAATGGACAATAAAGTATGTCAGATACTGTGACACCAGGTTCGCATTGGGGAGAAGGTTTATCAGTGATTTACTGTAAATTGAGATAGATACAGTGACCCCAGGTTCACAGGGGGAGAAGCTTAAATGATGATGTACGATAGACTGAGACTGTGACACTAGGTTCACAGCAAGGAGAAGGTCTAACAGTAATGTACGATAAACTGTGTCAGATCCTGTGACACCAGGTTTACAGTGGCGTTAAGGTTTAACAGTGATGTACAGTAGACTGAAGTCTTATCATACCCCCTTATAGAGGAGGGTATCAATCACTTCCCCTAACCCTAACCTGATCCAGGTGGGTGCAGACTACCTGGGAGGGAGGGGCAATGACAAGAGGAGTCCACCTGGTTGCCCCGACAACAATGGTTGGCGGGAGACGCTCAAATATTAACTGCCGCTTGAGTACATTCATTCCGAGAATGTGGGGGGAGTTGGGGTCTCATTGTGACATGAGAGTGAGAGAGTAAATATTAGGAGGTTGCCATGGTTTCACTGGTCTTTCTGTATTATTGTGTAACAATGAACCCATTGGTGACATCACGCAGCCAGCAAACCCAGTTGCTGAGACTGCAGTCGTGTTCATTGTGAGGGTTGCACGTGGTGCGAGTGCGTGGCACAGTCTTTGCCGAATACCAGGGCTCTTTGGGCAAGTGAGGCTCACGGTGGTGACGTATTTGAATTACTACATCATACGTCACTGAAAACACCTGGCGTGTGACTTGCAGGAGAATGGGCAACGCCTTGGGCTGTCTACGAGTGTCACGAGTGGCTGGGGAAGAGGAGCAGAGTAGGAGATCCCTCACTCCTCGGAAAAGAATGACGTGTAACTGCTGCAAGAAGATCAGAGGCAGATGGTTACATTCCCGAGTTGCTGCGGAGGAATCGTCAGACTTCAATGTCGACCGCAGGGAAGAAAACACGCAGCAGGTACTCTCGGTCACGTGTGAAACCTTTTAAGAAACAATGTAGAGATGAACATAAGTTGTACTGTGTGTCCAAGGTTCATTACTCAAGTAAACATCAGACACTCATCATATAAGGAGAGATTTGTGTTTCGCAGCTAATTATCTCCAATTCAGTGTTGGTAAATCATTTATGCTTTGTCTTGTCTTTTCCCAAAGCATGTACAGATTGGGTGCCTCATTTATTCTGAAACTTAAACAAGGTCATCAACAAGTGAATCCTACTTGGAATTTATACATTCCTACTTTATAAATGGGTCCAGATAGTCTTATTTTTGTAAATTAAAATGAAAAACATTCACAGCCCAAAGGAACCTCAAGGTTGAAAGTGGAAATGATAAAACTGGAATTACTGGATATTTCAATAAAAACTGAAAAGGCTGTAAACTCCCAGCAAGTCAGTATGTGTCCAACCTGCTGACTATTTCCAACATTTTCTGTTGTTACATTTGAAGTATAATTATTTTTAATATTTCTTCTGGGAACAATTGGCTGTCAAAAACAGGAATAAAATTCTCTTTATTGTTTCGGGGTAGGGAGAGTTTAGTGCTTTTTTTAGTAAGGAATATATGGGTTGGCACAACGTCAAGAGCTGAAGGGCCTGTACTGTGCTGCGGTGTTCTATGTTCTAAGTTTCTGCGTGGTGATTTAAGAGTAAATATTAACCAATGACCCCCCAGAAGAATGTGCCCTTACTTTGGTTTCTGCCCTGGAATGAGATGAGATGAAAGACGGGAGTCCTGGTTTTGTGGATGAATCCAAATCAAGAGTGTTCTTCGTCTAGGTGTACCAAGAATCCGTGGTTTGCCTTTCATGAAATTCAAGTCAAAGGCCTCAGCCTTGAGTGTATTGTCCATAGGTGTGAAATCTGAATGTCTCTGGGGATTGACCCTGTGCCATGTGTTCAGTTGCAATGCCTTCAGCAACCCTCGAACCGATGTTCATTGGGCCAATCCTGTTATGTGTTTGCCTTGCTTTTTCCAGATACTTTTGTTCTGTTGACTGCCATGGTTCACATGATGAAGATAATGCTTTGTAGTGGATTTGAAAATAGTCATTAAATTTTAACTGTGCTTTTTACCTGCAAGACCACATACTTGCTCTTTGTAAAATGTTTTTATTGAATTTAACATATAAGCATGCACACAGAAATCTGAAAACCACGTAACAATTCATTCATTTATATGAGGACACACGAAGAAAACAAATTACATGAAACTACATTGAGGATTACTTGTTAATCTTCAAAACAATTACACTACAACTCCAATCATCCAAAATCAGATTCTCTGAAATCCTCATTTATCCAAAATTTAAAAATAAAATCAGATAAATGAGGATATCCGAAACAAATCAGGATTCCTCATTTATCTGAAATATTTTTCAAAGACAAACTGACTTCTCAGGTTGAAAAAAAATTAATTGCACGTGAAATTAGAACAATTGTTCTTGTTTCGGGTAACTCCCTCCCCTCTCTTTTTCTATTCCTTCTTTACTTTCCCCCATTGACTTTTCTCCCCAACTTTCCCATCAAACTCCGCACCACTGACTCCCAGCATGTGGTTGGAAGAATCCCTTGTCCTGCCATCATCCATGAGTGCAGCCTCTCGGCAGCAGCCGGTCAGTCACAGGCCTTTCAGATAATTGGAGTTGTATTGTAATAAGATATAATCTATATGATTAACCCATTTATGAAATAAATTGTACAAAACAAAAGAATAGAAAGAAAAAGAAAAAAACTCAAAAAATAAAATCTAAAAAAGACCTAATCTAACCCCTCTCTCTAATCAAGGTTACCTTGTAGACAGAGTGGAATTGGGATCTTTGTTTAAGGTATTGGAAAAATTTAAATTTGGGCCACTCTTTATTGGTTGGATGAAGGCCTTATATAAAAATCCATTGGCTTGACTGGTGACAAATGGAAAAGTATCTTCTTGCTTTATATTATCTAGATCAACTTGACAGGGTGTCCTTTGTCACCAGCTTTATTTGCTTTGGTTATTTAATGGTTAGCGCAAATGATTAGACAAGATGGCGATATTAAAGATATTAAGGCAAATGAAGAAGAGTATAAAATGAATTTATTTGCCGATGATGTTTTGATATATTTAACAAATCCTACGCAGTCGTTAGGAAGGTTACATGCAAGGTTGTAACAGTATGGTGCGTTACCAGGATATAAAGTTAATTGGGATAAGAGTGAAATGATGCCTTTGACAAGATTGGATTATGCATATTGTAGAGATATTGTCAAATTTAAGTGGCTGGATAAAATTAAGTATTTTGGAAAAATGAAGATGATAATTATAATCATTTATATGAGTTGAATTATATGCAATTATTGCATAAAATTAAATTAGATTTAAATAGGTGGAAAGATTTACCAATAACTTTAACAGGGTGTTGTGGTGGCACAGTCTCTCATGGCGTGTAACGCCGCATGGCGGAGCAGCCATGGGAAGATGGTGCTGTCAAAGTTTTCTCCCTGCCTCAAGTCGCCTGCCCAGCGCACGCCTGGGGCACCAATTTTGATGTCACAATGCACGAGGTGACTGACCTCATGCTGCCATTAAAAGGGCGCGCGCTGAACTTGATATATTTAACAAATCCTACGCAGTCGTTAGGAAGGTTACATGCGTGGAACAGTATGGTGTGTTACCAGGATATAAGGTTAATTGGGATAAGAGTGAAATGATGCCTTTGACAAGATTGGATTATGCAAACTGTAGAGATATTGTCAAATTTAAGTGGTTGGATAAAAAGAGGCAGCTCATGCTGCCCTTAAAAAGGCGCGCGCTGAATTTGAATAAAAAGGTCATTAATGGCTTTCAATGTGATGGTTGAGACTTTCTTGGTTGTGTCCAGCACGACAGTGTTTTAAAATGAATGTTTCCCCCCGTATTCAGTATTTTTGTCAATCGATTCCATGTTGGATTCCTAAAAAGTTTTATAAGGATTTCCATGTACTGGGATGATCTTTATTATGGAAAGGTAAATTGGCAAGTGTGTCTGTACAAAAATTGATGGAGTTTTATAATTACCACATTTTCAGAATTATTATGAAGCGGCACAATTCAAGTTTATTAATAGAATGGTTGGATCACAACAATCTTTACGTTGGGCTAAAATCCAAATGGCTTGATTCATGAACAAAGAATGAAACAGTTTATTTATAAATGGAATGCTCAACTTTTCCAAAATTATCCTTTACTAGTGTTAAAACATTTGATGGAATTATGGTATCGGACCAACGTTGCTATTGGTGCTGAGGGTAAAATTTCGGCTAAAACCCGTTTGTATTATAATAAGCTTTATTTTCTTTTTCAATAAATCATGTATTCCTGAATATTTTGGAAAAGAAAGATATTATATTTGTCAAAGATTGTTACGAAGTTGGAAATTTTGTTTCATATCAATGATTGAAGGAAAAATATGGAATTCCTTCAAATGCATTGTTTACTTACGATCAGGTCCATGCTCTGTTACTGGATAATTTTGGACACAGTTTGAGATTACCTAGAAGGATGAAATTTGAATGTTTAATTATTGAAGGAGGGAAAAAGGGATTGATTACAGAAATGTATGCTTTATTACAAAATAAGGTGTCTAAGTCGGAAATTTATAAAGCGAGAAGTAAGAGGAAGGAGGATTTGTTGGTTTCAATTTCTCAGGATGTTTGGATGACAATATGTGAGGACAGTGTGACTAAGCCAGTAAACGTAATATATAGATTTGTTCATGATAATTTTATTCATCAACTTCACTTAACTCCTGAGAAGTTGAAGAGATATGGATTTATCTCTTTGGATATGTGTTTTCAATGTGGGGAAGAGATAGGGTCTTTTTTACATTCAATATGGTTATGTGAGAAGGTGAAACCCTTTTGGAATGGAATTCTGGAATTTTTGCAGGGGTTGTTTAAATTTAAGCTTTAATTAGAGCCGTTAGCATTTTTATTGGGACATATTAAATAAAATGGAGTTTGGAAATGAAATTGGATTAATTTCAAATTGCATTTATTCGGTTGGCATTGGCAGTAGCGATAAAATGTAAAGCTATAACCTGGAAAGATGAAATTGAATTAAGTATTCAGAGATGGTATATGGAATTGCAATCATGTACTCCATTGGAAAAGATAACTTACAATTTACGCCATCATTCTACCTTTTTTGTTAATGTGTGGGGACCCTCTGTGAAATGTATGGGTCTAAATATGTCATGGTTAATTGGTGACATCAAACACGACTATGATGGCTTGTTTTTTTAGTTTGAGGTTGTAGGGGATGGGGGGGAGCTAAGAGAGGGGGTGGGAGGGGGTATATATGGGGGAAATTTTTGTATGTTAATATAATGTATTTTATTGTGGATTTTGAATTTGATTTTAAATAAAGTATACAAAAAGAAGGTTACTTTGTAGACCACGTGCTAATAGTTCTTTTCATTGCTGTTCAATAACAACTGATCCTTTCCTGCTTCTAAACTGTATTTCTGTGAAATCTCCACTCAGCGGCTTCTCTGCGTATTTGCGGCACAACCTGATCCAACGCACTAATTCATAAGGTGGTGTCTGCAGCCTATCTTAAGGAAGGCTGAGTCGAGCACAGATTGCTTGTGATTGTTGTTCACTTTCAAGCAGAATTTTGAAAGTTGGCTCGGCCAAGGGTACTTCTCAGATTTCTGAATGTGCAATGTGACAAGAGTTTTCGAGGTGGCTTGGAATGAATTACTAGAGCACCTTGCACACACACATTTGAAAACCCAGAAGTTTAGCAGGAGTTTTGCATCCTGCTCTTTGCAGAGGAGAAACAAAGTATCCACATACAGCTCACCTAGGAGAGCATGTGACTTGAGCAGGGAGAGTCTGAACAGCTTTGCTCTCAGAGAGGGAGGGAGTGAGAGAGAAGGAGTCAGAGAAATCAGTTGCAGAGGGACAAGCTGCCAAACTTTGGAATGCTGCCTGGTCAAAGGAGAAGACTGGCGGTCTGAAAGATGACCTGAAAGAAGGAGGATCATCCGGAGAACCCTGAAGGGGGCAAGTTTTATCAGAAAGACTGATTGAGAAGGAATCAGTTGCAGATGCTCTGGAAATGGAATCTCTCTCTCCGAAAACCAGCAAGAACCCTCCTGAGTGGTAACCATTTGCCTGTAAAACACCAAAGCCTGGTGAACTTTGTTAATGCTAATTTATGTGTACAGTACAAGAATTGCCTGCAACCAGTGAGATTGGACTGTGATCCAAAGAACTTTTCTAGTCTTCAATACACATTACACACACCTGCACTTAGTATTTGAGGGCTGATTAAGTGGGTTAGGTAGGTTAAGCAATAAGTTAAAGTTCAATTCTGTTTTCTTGTTCAAATATAATTCTAAACCACTTTTGTTGAAATAACCCAGTGTTGTGGTGCATATCTCTTGCTGCTGTTTTTGGGGTCGTCTGGATTCCGTTACATTTTATGGGGGCTCATCCTTTAGCATTTGAACATTGCAGTTTTATGATTAATTAGTTGATTGGGTTGTTTTTGCAAGTAATTTTTGCAAGCTAACTTAAAGCTTGTATCTGGAAAAACAGCTGCAATGGATGTTGATACATTTTTGTTCAAACCATCACCTGCAGAACTGCACAAGGTGAGAAAATAGGAACTGATGGGTATTTCTAAGGCATTAAAAATTGTTGAAGTTAAACATTGGATGAGAAAAGCACAAATAGTGAAATATTATATAAGTGAAGGAAAATTTGTTCAGGAAGACGTCAAAAATTTTCCAGAGAATAGATGTTTTGAATTGCAATTAGAATTGGAGAAATCAAGGGTGTAAGATGACCAGGATAAACCTAATTTTGAATTGCAGAGACCACAATATGAAGCAGTCCAAGCTGGAAAGCAAAGAGAAGAAGCTAAAAAGCAAAGAGAAGAGGCTAAAAAACAGAGGAAATATGAGTGAGAGGAAATTGAAAATGACAGACAGTTTCAATTAGAGAAGTTCAAAATGGAGATGGAGAGAAGTAAGAGGATTGAGGCTGTAACTCCTGGGCAGAGGTTTTTGGGGAATGGAGATGTAAATCGAGGGCCTCCTTTTGAAAAGGTTGCTGAGAGCTCAAGAGGTTGAAATAAAAGTGGCCACTCATGCTTCAGGGTGTATTGAAGGGAAAAGCACAAATTGCATCCTGGAGCTTGACTGCAGAGCAAGTGGCAGATTATGAGACTGTTAAACAAGCAGTAGTGAAAGCTTGTTGGTTCCGGAAGCTTATGGACAAAAATATAAGAGTTTGGTGAAATCACAAAATCAATCTTCTATGGAGTTTGCTCTGAAAACAATCTGTGTGTTTTGACCATTGGTGGACACCAAAAGGAATAAACAATGATTTTGTCAGATTGAGAGAATTAATATTAATAGAGGAAATTAAAAGGTGTATCCCAGAGGTGATTAAATTACAGCTGGGTGAGAGAAACGTGGGGACGTGGCAACAGGTGGCTAGAGTTAGCAGGAGAATTTGCTTTGATTCACCAAAATACATTCCAGAATAATAGGCATTTTCAGAGAACTGATGTGGACCAGATTAATAAACCTGTTCATAAGGTTAGGATGGAGCAGGATAGTAGGCCTGAAATAAAGTCTGGAGAAAATGTTAAGAGAAAAGATGAAGGAAAGATAGGAAAGGACAGAACTTCTGCATTTATATGCCATTTTTGTAAGAAAGCTGGTCATGGGACTGTGAATTATCTAGTCTTGAAAAACAAAAGAGTAAAACAGGTTTAACCAGAAGTATGTATATACAAACAGTAGAATTTAAAGAGAGCAGAGGTGCATAACCTGGTAAGGAGGTCATGAATGTTTTCAAGCCTTTTGTGTCAGAGGGCTTTGTCTCAATAAAGGAGGGAAAACCACAGGTTCCAGTTAACATTCTTAGAGATACTGAGGATGCTCTGTCATTGTTGTTAGAAAGCGTTTTAACCGTGGATCAAAGGACAGACACAGGAGAGACCACTTTGATTAAAGGTGTTGGAGGTGAGGTAGAGTCAATATTGCTTTACAAGATTGTGCTAAGTTCAGAATTAGTCAAAGGACCTGTTGTAGTAGGAGTTACCCATTCAAGGTGTCTTGTTTTTGTTGCGGAATGATTTGGCAGAGAATAAAGTTGGGTCAGTTTTAAGATTGACAAATTGGCCTAGTAAGGATGTGGTTAGAGAGGATGGTGAGATGTATCCTGCATGTGCGGTAACTAGGGCTGTGACTAAGAAAATGATGACTTCTGAAGATGATCCATTAACTCGAGATTTGCCCAGTAGTTCTGAAGTATTTTTGAAAGAGCAGGGTCATTGTGAGAGTGAGGATTTCTCTTTGTGAAGGAAAGAGTTAATTCAGCAATAGAAAATAGATGCAGATCTTGTTAGCTTAAGGGAGAAAGCAGTAACTGAACAGGAGAGTAAAGAAATGGCTTGTGGATATTACTTAAATGGTGAAGTGTTGATGAGAAAATGAAGACCTCTTGGTATTCCTGCTAGTGAGGAGTGGGGAGTGATCCATCAGGTGGTTGTTCCTAGAAATTACCGGAAGGCAATATGAGATCTAGCCCACAGTACACATTTGGGTGGTTATCTTGTTGTAAAAATAAACATGAATAACATTTTGAAACAATTTTTCTTGCCTGGTTTGAGAGAGGATGTTGTAAATTGGTGCTGGACACGTCATGTTTGTCAGGTAGTGGGGAAACCTCACCAGGGTCCTCCAGTGGCTCCATTACAATCTGTTCCTGTAGCTGGGGGACCTTTCACTAGGGTTAGTGTAGATTGTGTAGGTCCCCTGCCGAAAACTAAGTCTGGTAAACAGTACATTAACAATTATGCGTGTAGTGTCGAGATTTCCAGAGGCCATACCACCGAGAAATATTAATGAGGATGTCCAGTTGAATTTGCTGGATTATGTTTCTAAATTTAAGGATATAGGATACAAAAAGTGTGGACTTTGGCTCAAGAGAACTTAGAAATTGCTCAAGGTAAAATGAAGCATTTATTTGACAGGAAAGCTCAGGTGAGGAATTTTAAGACAGGAGATACAGTTTTGATTTTATTTCCAACACATGACAATCCTATGAAAACTAGATTTTCTGCACCATACACAACTGAATCTAACCGGAATGATGTTAACTATTTTGTTAACACTCCAGGCAGAAGGAATAAAACTTAGGTTTGTCACATAAATATGTTGAAACCTTCTTACGAGAATAAGGGGCGTGGGGAACAATCTGTCTCAGAGGTCTTGGCTGTTTACAGAGTGGAGGAAGTGGAAGATTATAAGATTATGGAAACAGAATCTTGTGAGGGTAACCTTAAAGAAACCATGGTTCCTGTGCACCTGTCAAACTCAGCAATTTTGGAAAATTTGGAGGAAAAGTTACAAGAGCAGTTGCAGTTGAAAGAATTACTTTTGAATAACACAAATTTGTTCCCTGATGTTCCAAAAAAGACATCAGTGATTTGCCATGATGTAGATGTAGGAGAAGCAAATCCCATAAAACATCCCCCACATTGAATAAACATTCAGAATAAAATCATGGATCAGGAGGTGGAATATAGGATGATGAATGACATTATTAGATCTTCGAACTCAGTTTGGAGTTGTCCTTGTATTCTGGTATGAAATCGAGATGGAACTGTTAGGTTCTGTTCAGATTGTAGGAAGGTCAATTCAGTAACTAAAACAGATACTAAACCTATTTCGAGAATAAATGACTGTATTGATAGAATTGGCAAAGCTAAATTTCTTACTAAGTTGCATTTGTTGAAGGGTTATTTATTGGTGTGTGCCTTTAACTGAGAGAGGAAAGAATATTTCAGCTTTTGTAACTCCAATGGTTTATACGAGTAAAATGTGTTACCTTTTGGCATGAAAAAGGCCCCCTGCCACATTCCAGAGGATTATTAATCCTGTAATCCAAGGGTTGACTCACACAGATGCTTATATTGATGACTTGGTCACAAAAAGTGACACATGGGAAGAACATCTAAGAGAATTGGACAAATTGTTTGCAAGATTATCTAAAACAAACTTCACTGTTAATTTAGCAAAGAGTCCATTTGCAAATGCCACGGTAACATATTTGGTTTATGTAGTTGGTCGTGGCAAAGTTGCAGCTATTCAAGCTAAGGTGAATGCAATTTTGGAGTTTCCTACTCCCAATAGCAAGAAAGCAATGAGAATGTTTTGAGGAATGGCAGGATGTTAATGGAAATTTGGCTCAGGTTGCTCTTCTTTTAACCAATCTTTTGAAGAAAGGGGAGAAATTGGTGTGGTCTAAAGATTGTCAGACAGCTTTAGAAGATTCAAAGGAGATGCTATGCCATTGCCCTGTGTTAAAATCTCCTGATTTTGACAGACCATTTTCTGTAGCAGTGGATGCCAGTGAGGGAGCAGCAGGTGCAGTTTTATTGCAAAAACAGAATGAAAGGTGACCTGAAAGAAAGAGGATCATCTGAAGAACCCTGAAGGGGGCAGGTTTCATCAGCAAGACTGATTGAGAAGGAATCAGTTGCAGATGTCCTGGGAAAGGAATCTCTCTGAAAACCAGCAAGAACCCACCTGGATGGTTTTTGGAACATTTGTCTTCTCCGCACCAAAAACTGGTGAACTTTGTTAATGCTAACTTCTGGGCACAGTACAAGAGTTGCCTGCAACATGAGAGATTGGATTTTGATCCAAACAATTTTTCTAATCTTAAATACATGTTATACACACCTTCTCTTTGTATTAGAGGGGGGATTAAATGGGTTAGGTAGGTTAAGTAAGTAAGTTAACTAATAAGTTAAAGTTTAATTCTGTTTTCTTGTTCAAATATCATTAAAAACTACTTTTGTTTAAATAACCCTGTCCAGAACAGCAGTGAAAGCTTTTTTGTCTCTACAAGTCACAGTTTCTGGATTTCGAATTGGCTGCAGGATGCAACAATTTTCTTTCCATCTTGCATGAATTAGGAAGTTGGTTGGGGATAAGAGGGAGGCCTATGCTAAATATAAGAAACAAAAGATTGATGAGATGTATGAACCTTACTTAGATTGCAGAAAGAACCTTAAGTGGGAAATTAGAAAGGGAAAAATAGGTATGAGGTGTCCATAGCTAATAAGGTGAAAGTGAATGGTGAGGGTTTTTAAAGGTACATGAATAGTAAAAGGAGGGTTAAGGATAGAGTAGGTCCACTGGAAAATGGGAACGATGGACGATGTGAGGAACCGTATGAGATGGGGGAGATATTGAATGATATTTTTCTCATCTGCATTCAGGAGGGAAAGGGACATTGGACTATGTGAGATAAGTGAGGCAAATGGCTTAGTTATGGAAAGGATAGAGGGTTTTGGAGCTCCTGGTCCTGGTGGGATATTTCCCAGGATGTTCAGGGAGGTCAGGGAGTAAATAGTGGGGGCTCTAACACTGATTTTAAATGATCACTGGAGAAGGGTGTGGTGCTGCAGGATTGGAGGGTTGCAAATGTAGTTCAATTGATTTAAAAAATGGCACAAGGTGCAGGCCAAGTAACTATCGGCCAGTAAGTTTTTCTTGGGTGGTAATGAAAGTTATGGATAGTATGTACAAATATCTGGATAGACATGGATGGATCAAGGACACCCGGCAGAGGTTTGTGAAGGGAAAGTCATGTTTGATGAATTTTGTTGAGTTTCTTGAAGAGGTAACAAGAATAGTGGATGATGGTAGGGTGGTTGATGTGATCTATTTGGATTTTAGTAAGGCTTTTGATAAGGTTATTAAGGAAGGTTCAGTCACTAGGGATTAATAAAGAGATGGGTTCAGAGGTGGCTGGAAGATAGGCACCAGAGAGTCATGGTGGACAACTGTCTGTCAGCATGGAAGTCTGTGACAATCGGTGTGCCTCAGGGATCAGTGCTAGGTCCCCTGTTATTTATCATTTATATTAATGATTTGGATGAGGGGATGGTTAACTGGGTAAGCAAATATGCAGACAATACGAAAATAAGGGGAGTGGTGGATAGTGAGGATGGTTTTCTTAGATTACAGAAGGATTTGGTTTGTTTGGAAAACTGGGCTGAAAGATGACAGATAGAATTTAATGTAGACAAGTGTGAGGTGCTGCATTTTGGAAAACAAATAACCAAAATAGGACATATCTATTCCCTTCATAATTGTAAATACATCTACCAAATCCCCTCTCAACCGTCTACATTCCAATGAATAAAGTCCCAGTCTCCTTAATCATTCTCTGTAACCTAGATGTTAAGGAAAGAGCATTGAGCAATGCAGAGAAACAGAGGGATCTTGGAGTTATGGTACAGAGTTCCTTGAAGGTGGATTCCCATGTAGAAAGGGTAGTTCAGAAAGCATATGGTATGCTGGCCTTCATAAATCATAGCATAGTGTATAGGAGCTGGGAAGTGATGCTGTGACTGTTTAAGGAATTGGTGAGGCCAGGTTTGGAGTATTGTGTTCAGTCCTGGTCTCCAAATTATAGGAAGGAAATAGATAAGGTGGAGAGGGTGCAGAGAAGATTTACAAAAATGTTGCCTGGCTTACAACATCTCGAGTGCAGAGAATGATTCAGGAGGCGGGGATTTTAGTCATTGGAGCGTAGACGGTTGAGAGGGGATTTGATAGAGCTATTTAAAATTATGAAGGGAATAGATAGACTAGACTTAAGTAGACTCTTTCCCTAAGGGCAGCGGAGGTTGGAACAAGAGGGCATAAGTTGAGGGTAAGGGGGCGAAACTTTAGGAGAAATGTTAGAGGATGTTTCTTCACTCAGAGAGTGGTGGCAGAATGGAATAATCTTCCAGAGGAGATGCAGCAGGGTCCTTTCTGTCATTTAAGAAAAGGTTTGATGTGTATATGGATATGAGGGGGTTGGAGGGTTATGGGCAGAGAATAGGAGGGGGGGAACTAGTGGAGGTGTTGAAGTGAACCGGCATAGACATAAAGGGCCGTTATGGCCTGTTTCCTTGCTGTCAATTGTCATATGGATATATGTGACTGAAGATTTTTCCATCATTTTCTGGGAGACAGTCATGTCTCACAGATTTTGGGAACAAATCTCACAGATGTTGGGAACAAGCGGCTTGAGGAGTGGAGTCGTTGTAAGAGTGATTGCAATGAGGGAGTAAACCTGAAGAGGGTGGTGAGAGTGGTCTCGCACGAGAAGAATTCTGGGCAAGTGGGAAGACAGCCTATTACGATGGTAAGGAAGGAGCTAAGCGGAGAGAGAGTCAAGTGAAAGGGGAGGGATCAGACAAAGGGGCCCGAGAAATGAAGGCAGTGTTAGGGAGACATGAGCAGAGAAATGACGAAGCGGAATTCTGTCGATGCCCGTGTGTGTTCGGTTAAAGAGAGTCAGTGGGCCTGTCAGTGTATATGAGGCTGGTCATTAGTATTTCCCATCCTTTTCCTATTGATCCAAGACTGGGCAAGACCATGTGTTGCCCATCTGCATAGTCCTATGAAATGGTGTGGAATGGCCACTGTTTATAAACAGGCATCTTCCACTCAAGTGGTTTCGCATCCTCTTCTATCTCAAGTGTTTGCAAATAGATGAGGGAATATGGAATTGCTGCCAGGAAAAGTACAACATGTCTTCAAACTAACAGGATTTTGCAATTTGTAGGCAACAACAGAGGAGAACCTACAAAAACATCAGAAGGAAGTAGGTGATCTTCTGAAATGGTTGGCAGTCGAGGGTCACTATGGAGTTCACATCACCGAAGACGAATTCTATGCTTTAGGTGATGGTTTCCAGCTGGAAGAAGAGGACGATGCGATGTGGTCATTTGCTGAGATGGGCGAAAGACTGAATGACCACCAGCAAGGCCTGAAGGTATGAACAGTTCCAGGTGTTTTGGATAAGTGCATGTTCGAACAATTGTAGAAATATTTTGGATTGGACTTTTCATCAGAACCTCTGATCAGTACAGATTTGATGAAAGGTGACTGACTTAATTTAACTTAAATAGTGACTGACACAATTTCCAAATAAGGTTGAATTGAATTTTAACGGTCTTCTCCAAATCATATGCAAAGGTCTACATAATCCTCTTTCAAACTCAGTCCTACTTTCTGTTCTTTGCTCTGGCCCAGTCATGCACGTGATGAGAGATGATGGGAATATGATTAACTCACTAGAGAAGGGACAGTGATTGACGATGGTCACAGAGTCCCTGCACTAACAATCTCAGCATGGCAGCATCTTAACCAAAACTCTTCACCTCAGTAATGCTGTTTTCACATATAATGTGCACATTGATGTTGTAAAGAGATGAACCACCTCTCCTATTTTGATAACTCCAGGCACCCACTCATGTGATTAACTCTTTATAACCCATTGAATTGGCCATGCAAGCTATTCAGAACCAAAAGGGGATGAGAAAGCCTACACCAACGGAATGAATTCTGACGTAGCAACATCACTTTTCATCCACTCAACCAGGCCAGATCCTGTTGTTGAAGCATCTGTTGGTGACAGCAGGAGCAGAAAGATCCGTCCCATGTTACTCCAATGGCTCCCTCAATTCTGGTGTGTGGTAGCACCATTGTGCCAAATGGGCTAGATTCAGAATAAATTGACAGCTGGAATCACAGTGGCCATAAGGTACGATGGGCCTTTAACATTTGCAGCAGGAAAGTGTTACTTACCATCATTAGTTCTCCCATTACAACCAAGCCAAGTCATCACATGAGGTGCCAGACTGATAATTTTACAATACTGGACAATGGGCCTGCAAAGCAGAAAAAAAACCATTCCAGTGACAAAATGAACCGCAGATGAGATTTGAGCTCTGTAGTCCTTCCGGCTGGGTCATGAACAGTAAACAGGAAAAGAGGGACCAAGGGTCTCCTCATTCTCAGTGGAGGAAGGCCTCAGCTTCTGAATAACAAAGTTGGGGTTAAGACACTTTCTAGCATGTTCCATCAGGTTCTTCCGACACCATCATAGAAATCCCCTTCACCCCATTTGATTTCCTCAGGAACACCAAGTGCAGTAGAGAAATAGGACCAGACTCCATCACATTCGAAGTACTGAAGAAGTTCAGTCTAGATTTTCTTGCACCTCTTGTCACAGTCGATCCACTGACATCCTTCTGACAAAGTGGCAAATTCTTCAGGTATATGGTCCATCTACCAAAAGCAGGACAAAGCCATACTTTATTTACTCAGCTGCCCAATGGAAAGTGTGGCCCACACAATGTGTCATAAAGTGGCATTGTTCACCAATAACCTGCATAATGGTACTTCAATTGGGTTTTGTCACATGACTCCAGGTCTCCTTCTCACTGTGGTCCTAACATGGACCAGCCACTTTGAGTACCGTGATAACCAAAGCAGATCAGAGGCTACCTGTCAAGCAGTAGGTGGCGAACCATTGCTCCGCACTTGACTGGATGAGCACAATTTCCAAAGGGCCCAAGGAACTCAACAGCAGAGCAAAGCAGTTGGCTTGAATGGCCTTCCATTCATCATCCGAAACATTCATTCTCTCCACTGAGGTGGTCTTGTACCCTATCAATGGAGTGAATGATATGTACTCGACTCCAACAATATGTCCAAAGAGGTGCCATCTGACATGGAGATGGACGTGCGGTAGGTCTGTAGGAACACGACTACCTGCTGTTCCCCTCCACACGCCTCTCCCTTCTAACTGGGAAAGATATTGCCATTCGTTCTCCATCTCAGGGGCTAAATTCAGAACTCCCAACCATACAACTTTGTAGAAGGACCTTGACAAGTAGCATGACAGCTATTCAAGAAGGTGGTCCATGATGACATTGCCAGCAGTGAGGCAGAACTAATCAGTTTGGGCCCTGGCAGGGACACCTGCATCTTGAAGCACTAATGTGAAAATGATAATTACCCGGAATGTTTTCACTAAAATAGGGATAGATTTTCATGTTTGTCATTCCATAATATGCAGTGCTGAAGTCAGATTTTCATAGTTAAAAAAGAGCAAAGTTCTTTAGACATTTGCCAATTGGTGTTATCTTCTTTTAGTAAAGCATTCTTTAACATGTATGCAAATTATTGCCCTGTGTGTGCTTGACAGTCTGTTTTGTTTTGGAATAAGGCTACTTGAATAAAGTCTTGTAAAGACCAAAGGATGTTGAACAAAATAGTAAAGATAAATACAACAAAGTCACTGTTATGTCTCTGTGTGGGAGGCTTCTGAAATAACTTGGAAATGCAAGATTCAAAGAGCAGAAGAGATTTTACTTATTGATGCTTTCCACCATGCAAGGAAATGTTCATACTCACATAGACATGCACCCCACAGCGGTGCACGACAGTTACGACAGTGAGAAGGGTGTATTATCTCATCAGGATCATGTGAACACTTTTGTAACTTCCTAGGAATACACCCTTCTCACTGTCGTAACTCGTAGATTGATTGGAAGTCACTGAAATGTGAAGGGGAAGAAGAGAAAAGGTATACCTGAAAATGAATGACTGGTGCAACAGTAGTTCACCCAGTGATGGACGGGGAGGCTGAAGATATTGTTGAATCGTAGAAAATGTTTGAGCAGAAGTGCAATTTAGCATTCAAAAGCTATTTTATAAATGTAACAGCAGAGGAGAAGGTTAGTCATATACATGTCTGGACAGGGGAGCGAGGCCGTGACTTATATAATAGCTGAGAGCTTACGGAGTGGAGAAAAATGATCCAGAGCAGATATTTGCAGAGTGTGTTTCTCTCCGTGAACTCAGCTCTAATCCTAGACTTGAATGCAATGAATTTCAAGGTTTTGTGTAAGAGACTGATGAGACTGTTACTAACTTCCTTACTACACTAAAAACTAATGCTGCAAAATGCAGATGGAAGGATATAGATGAAAAATTAGCTGATCCACTAATAGGCCCATCCTGAAGTGCAAAAGTCTCTTATAGGGAAGGATAGCTTGAAACTGGCCAAAGACTCTGACACAGCCAGAGTCTTCGAAGCCACGAGGACACAAATGAAATCCCTATCAATGCAGACCCACCCACAGCAAAGAGAAGGAAGGGTTGATGCTATAAAAAATACAATCAGAAAAGTGCCACCCCCAGGACCTGTAGGAAGGGCAGAAGACAACACCGCTCCGTGACAGTTACAAAATAGTTCACATTCTCCTGACTAGATCACAGTCACTTCTAGATTTCACGTGTTCTCTTTTACATCATGAAAGAATATTAAATCCCTGAATGGAAAGATAAGGATGAGATCATTCAGATGACAAAAGTTTAATGTGCTTAAGTTTAAATAAAAGCAAGTCTGTTTGATGGGGAAGGGACTGTGTACAAATACTGTAGGAGAGGATTTATTTTCTTGTCAGTCAAATTTAATATGGAATATATTCTATTCCATCTCAGCAGCATTCATCCTTTGACACAAGCAAATAATTGTAGATCAAGGTAGTTGATTAAACCTCCGAAAGGATAAAACCATTTAGGTTTCTAGACTTGAAATACGTTTCCTGTGTGTATTTAAGGGTGTTTTGGTGCACTGATTTTTAATAAATTGGGAAACCTGAATATTTTATTTCAATTGCAAATTCAATAAATAGAATCCTTACCTCCCCCAACACAACTTGGAGCAATAAAAATGAACCTAGGATTGTTTCTTTTCTAGGAACATCGCCAAAAGTTGTCCCAGAAAGAGCAAGAGTTGGTTTTGGCCACAGAGGCAGCTCAGACTTTCCTGGAACAAAATGTCCAGGACCCTTTGCAAGACGAGGAAGTTGTACTGCAGGAGAACTTGAATGTCTTGATGGAGGAGTACGAATCTGCTTTATCAAGTGCAGATTCTCAATTAAATGTGATTGAGGATCTGCATATAGAATTGCAGAAGTTCCGAAAAGGTGAGAGAAAGTATTCATTTATTTTCCAGATTACTATAAAATACTATTTCCTGAGAGTTGAAAAGAATTCTAAGTAAGACAACAGAAAGCTACATGTGGTTTGGAATAACCCCAACTTGTAATTATTACAGGATCCTGTCAATGTGTCAAAGTCTATATAATCTGGTATTTTTTGACCATTTTGAATGCTTGAAAACTTTTAAATATTTGACCATTATATTCCTTTGAACAGATCACGATGAATTTGAAACATTCATGATTCATTTCGAGAAGGAACTAACAAAGATTAAAGCTGGGGAATTTGACTCCAAGTCTTTGACATTCAAACTGAAGAAGCAACAATTCCTCTTCAAAGATCTTCAATTTCACAAAGGGGATCTAAGACACCTCAGACGATCTTGGAAAAGTGTCTTCGATGCTGCCTTTCACTTTGAAATCAGGAATGCAATTGAAAGCTACAAGATCCAAATTGATCCTGATGACATAAGCCAACGTGTGGAGGAGACGGTTGAAAGCGCCGATGCTCGCTTCAACACACTTCGATCAGAAGTATGACATATCTCCATTTTTTTTAGGCTAATAGCATTTAAACTCCAATTTTACTGAAGATCAGTAACTTGAGAGCATTTTGATAGACTGAGCAACTTGTGTAAGTTTTAGTCTTATAAGAGTGGCTCTGGAAAATGTTTGCGGCTGTGATTAATAATACCCATGAAGAACAGGAACAATGATCAAATCTTTCCAGTATTGTGGAGCTCTCTTGGTGGCAGAACTGACTCGAGTTGGACAGAGACCATTGCAGAAAATAAGTTGTGATCTTATTTCCTTTTAATAAAATCAAATGTCGAAGAGATCGTAACTGGTGAAGATTTTCCAGACTGCCCTCCCACGTGCATTTGTCACTGAACAAGGTGCAATGTGTCCAATCCACCAAGGTCACCTCACTGGCTCAGTATGTCCTAAACCCAAGGGTGAAGCTTGAATGGCATAACAGAAATGCAGAGAGTTCGGCTGGAACAATCCGAGCCCAAAGAAATTCTGTCAAATCTTCACTGACACTCTAAAGTTGTGAAGGTTTTCAATGCTTCTGATATATTCCTGACCATCAGTTTATTTTAAAGCAAACTCAAAATAGTAATTTTGATTTATTGACATAACAAGAACATGGAACAGTATGGCAGGGTAACAGGCATTCCACCTTTGGTGAGGAGTGAACATTGCCTTTTTGTCTGTGACCCTCAAAAAACTTGTTGCAGGAAACAAAAAAATGATAGTTGGCATAAGTAATGGACAAGTAATGTATCGCTTGACCCATTTTGGATCGATTGGACACTCGATATTTGATAGCCTCACAAAATCGTACATTTTAAAAATCCACATACTCATTCATTTCTTTCACTCTCTAGTGCATTGGACTTGGATCCCGTCTTGGCACAAAATTATTTAAACAATGGCAAGAGAAGGCAGTTGAGCTGCGTTTGTGGCTCGAATGTGAAGAAACAGAGAGAAGAATGGTTCAGGTGGAGGCCATCTCTAATCCAGAAATCTTGCAGCAAGAACTTGAAAATATCATGGTAAATTAAAGTTGTTATTTCACAAATCACTGTATAATGTTGCTTATTCTAATTTACGTGTAGAAAGATGAATGCTTTGAAATAATGTTAATGTGCACATCCAATAACAGTGGTTAAGGCCACATGGGAGGTTTGTAAGTTTGGCACCTGAAATAGGAAGTTGGGCTCCATCCATTCCACCTTGATCAGGTTTTAATGGGAGCCTGATGAAGATCCAACAGCCAATTTGCTTCCAGATGGTGAGGGCGAGATTGGAAACTGTAACAAAGAAGCCAAACAGTTCTGCTCTCATTGTGTGTCTATTTTCAGTATGGGTTTCCTCAGACCTTATGTTGCCTGTAGCCATGTTTAATGGGGGCCTGGTGACTAAGGATATGGTGGCAGAATTTTGGACGACCTCCAAGATTATAACAGCAGAGCAAAGAAAGTCAGCAAATCATTAATGGGATCATCAAGGACAGAGACGATAACTCCAGAGATGGGGGTTTCAGGAACAGGTGAAGGGAGGTGGGAGGAAAGTGGTGATTTAGAGCACATTTGGAGGGAAGATTTGTTTGCAAGGTTGCAGAGATTGATTTATTCCAAAGTATTCGAACCATAGAAACTTACAATATTACAGAACAGACACAGGCCCCTTTGGTCCTTCTAGTCTGTTCCGAACCCTTTTTCTGCCGAGCCCCTCCGACACCCAGTCCATAGCCCTCCATACCTCTCCCAACCATGTACGTCCAAATTCTTTTCAAATTTAAAATTGAGCCCACAGTCACCACTTCAGCTGACAGCTTGTTCCACTCTCCCACCTCTTCACTCTGTGTGAAGACGTTCTCCCTCACCTTACCCCTACATTAATCCCCTTCACCCTTATCCCATGTCCTCTGGTTTGTACTTCACCTGCTCTCAGTGGAACAAGCCGACCTATATTTACTCTGTCCCCCACATCGCTTTAAATATCTCTCTTAAATCTTCCCTCATTCTAGAATCCAGGGAATAAAATCATAACCTGTTTAACCTTTTCCTACAACTCTGCTCCTGAAGTCCAGGCCCCATCCAAGTCAATCTCTGCACAAATGCCATCCTTCCTGCAGTTAGGTGATCAAAACTGCACACAATAATCCAAATTGGGTCTCACCAATGTCAATTCTACTTTATACTTTGATTGATCAAGGTCAATGTGCCAAAAGTTCTCTTTTCAACCCTATCCACATGTGATACCACTTTCAGAGAATGAGGTATCTGTATTCCCAGATCCCTCTGTTCTGTCGTTCTCCTCAGTGCCCTACTGGTTACCATGTATGTCCTTTCTTGGCTTGTCCTTCCAAAATGCCACACCTCACACTCATCTGCATTAAATTCTATCTTCCATTTTTCAGCCCATGTTTCCAGCTGGTTCAGATCCCTGTGCAAGCTTTGAAAACCTTCTTTGCTGTCCACAACATCTCCTATCCTAGTGTCACCTGCAAACTTGCTGATCCAATTTACCGCATTATCATCCAGATAGCCTTACTGGTTTCTTTCTTGAGGTTTTTTTTTTGCATTTTCTATACTCTTCAAGCACCTCATTTGCTCTGTGATGTCTATACCTGCTGCAGACCTCTCTTCTTCCAAACCAGATTTCTGAGCCTGCTAATCTTGACAGGAATATGCAAAGTCTGTACTCTCCAAATTTCACCTTTGTAGGTCTTCCACTGACACCGCACATACTTTTCCAGGTCAACACCTTCTCAATCCTTTCTCATTTCCTCAAAATTGGCCTTTCTCCAATTTAGAATCTCAAGCCGAGTCCCAGACCTATCCTTTTCCATCATTGACGAAACTAATGGCATCATGTTCACTGGAGTTGATGTTTGAGGTATTGGAATTTGCATCAGAAAGACAAACCACTAGTTCCCATTTTGCTTTATTGAGGTGGAGGGCATTTCTCCTCATGCAGTCAGAGAAAAGTCGGACTATTTATTGCAGTAAATGGCCTGGGATTGATGGTCATGGAGAAAAGCTGTGGGCCATTAAGTGCTCGTGGGGATAGGAGTTGCAAACGGGTTGGATTGCTGAGGGAGAACACATATTTACCTTTGAAGGATGATGGATTGGGGAGAGGGGTCATCCGGAGTAAAAGTAGACGGGCAGAAAAATTATAATGCAGAATAACCCTTTGCAGCCAAATCTATGTCCATTAGTAGTGAAAAGCCAAATGAGTTCTTCAGCATTATTTTACCAATACTGATGCAAATCTAAGCTTCAATTACTGCATCAGAACATTTTTACACATTTTCTTGTGACCTTGATTGTTTGCAAGGGGACTTCAGGGCTGGTCAAGAGATGTAGACAAGATAAAGATGATGAGCTCAACAGCATCAGAAAATGCTCAAACATCAGGCATATTAAATACCTCAAAGCATTAATAAGTAATGGTCAATAGAAAGTTTGATCTGGTTGTTTGAGAAAATCCCAATATCCTGTGGTTATTGGGTCCTTGAAAATGTTCGCCTCCTCACCCCAAAGCAGGCCAGAGAGTTGTTGGTATTTATGATCATTTATAGAATCGTCTTCACAGGCTGTTTATCTCCTTGACACCAAGACAATATCGAAATTAACCAAGGCATCGGCGAATCTAAGATATACAGAAATAAATATTAATTTTATTGTGAATGAGTCATTGTGTCATTTTGAAATCACAGGTCCTTCAGGGAGAAATTTCTGAACATGAAGATGCTGTCGAAAAGTTACAGGAGGCAGCAAAGTGCCTGCTGTCCTTGAGCAATGACGTTGTTCCAAATGTACTCCAGCTTCGAAAGACCACAGGTACCATTTCAACATTTGCTGCTTAGATCAAAAAGTGGTTCTGTAATTCCAACGAATACAAGTGATGCTTCCAGCTGGTAAATTAGACATTTTCAATATCTGCAAATTACCAGTGGGGACCCATCTACCTCTTTGAACCATTCTGAACTATTTCTTGCAATTGATTGGATTTCAGATGTTGAATCATCTTTACCTAGCACGTCATAAATATGCTATCATTTCATAAACAGCTCTGAAAACTCTAAAATAAATGGAATGACCATTTACTAAAGAATTGTGCACACTTAAATAAATGTTTGAATAAAATGCAGTTTTTAAGCAAGTTCCATAGAACTTTCTCTACTGAATTGTGGTCAGTGATTCAGACTCGTATGCCAGAATCGCAATAGTATTGCAAAATGTGTGTTTATTGAATGAAATTTCTGCTCGAGTGATGCATCTTAGAAGTGTTGGGCCTTATAAAATTGTTGCATTAGTGGTACTGAATTAAGAACCATATTTGGAGAATTGGAAATTAAAATGGCAGCAAATGGGAATTCTTCCAGTGAATTCGTTGAAAGTGATGCTCTGCCATTAATTTAATTAAGCAGCCAGGCTCCAGTCATGCCAGACTTGTTCGTGGCTCATCAACTGAAGAGGAGATTGATTGATTGGAAACCAGACAACTTCCAATCATAGAAAGAAGACTGGAAATGGGAAACAAATGTTAAAATATTCCAGCAGTACAGTGAAGTCACAAGTTGCACCGAAATGTTAATGTTGCTTTTCTTTTTTCCAGATGCTTTATCAGCTCCTTTATTTTTCTACATTTTTGTTTTCTTTCCTAAATCTCAGAAATTCTATTTTTTCTGAAGAGTGCGTTTGTCTTGTTGATCAGTTATTAATAGAAATAGAGGGTATGTGGAAATGGTAGAGGGTTAAGCAGCGGGAATTTGCCAAGTGTGAACATCTGGCAAACATGCAGCCAAGGAAGTGTTTAGGGCTGTGATGGCTCAAAGACCCCCAATGTGAGGGGATTTCTCGTGCTGTGCTGCGACGGCACTGAAGATCCATGCATCTGAGCACCCGAAGGGCTGGATGCCGTTCTGGTGAGCACGGTTGCTCTCAGTGTCTTCTCTATTCACCAGAGTATTCTTTGTTGTTCCTGCTCCTCCCCGGCCCCAGGTCCCCCCACTTCACCTGCTCCTCTCGATGAGGAAAAGGCCTTGAAGTCAACATGTTTTCAACAAAGAGTTGCACAACTGTCCCTCTCTTTCTCTCTCCATTTCCTTTTGCAAATGTCCCTTCCTTTTCACTGTTCTTCATATCACTCATCTGCTATTTCATGCTGATTCCCTCCAAACTTGTTTCATTCCTTGCTCACCTTTTTGCCCCTACTTTTCCCTTGTCATCTTCTGTTCTGCATTGCTTTAAATATTACTAAACCCACAGTTCTCCTGTGTTTGTTGAGCTGAAAATACCGGAACCTTGTGGTAAATCTTTGAAGACACTTTTAAATGTATGTGTAACAGAACCTTGTGTTCCTTTTAGCTATCATTGAACAGAGATTCCAGCGTTTGCGTCAGGAGGCATCAGAAAAGAAGATGAAATTGGAACGGTCAAATGTCCAAGAGGAAGATCTCGAAGGTTTACTTTTACCTGTCACTTCTCACAACTGCGATTTCGGAAATATTTTATTTCTGGATTGATGAAGCAGAGTCGTTGATGTAGTTGAGAAACATTGCTATTTTACACACATAACTGGTCCCTAAAAGCAATGCAAGAATGACCAGATAATGTTGATTGCAAGATAAATCTTGGCTTGGAGAATTACAGTCCGGATACAGGACATCTCGGCCCCTCTAGTCCACACCGATTTAAGTGAGCTCCTCTCGACCCACTTACCGGCTCCCTGTCTGTAGCTCTCCAATACCTTCACATCCATGCAGCTATCCAACTTGTTCTGAAATGACATGAAAAGTTACATCCCAGACCCTGGCAGCAGGGAGGCAAACTACCAATCTGTTTCCTTAATCGTATCCACAGAATCCCCGATCTGTCCTCCTGACCATCGAATTCCCTATAACTATTACCCTCCTCTTCCTTTCCCTACCCTTTTGGGCAACAGATGCTGACCTTGTGCCAGAGACACAGCACTGATTCCTTCCCCAGCCTGAATGCTCCTCAAGGAGGAGTACCAATTGTTGAGTGCTTCAGTCACAGGGGCCCCCTCCTGTATCTGTCTCTTCCCTTTTCCCCCACCTAACTGTAACCCACTGATCCTCCTCCTGTGGCCCTGTTGAGACCACCTGGCTATAGCTCCTATCTATGACGGCCTCACTCTCACTGACCAGGTCGAGGTCATTGAGTATGGTGGGTGGGTTGGAGAGGCAGCAGTGTGACTCAGATGTGTGGCGGGTGAGACAGCAGCACGACTCACGTGGGCAAGGAGAGAGATTGACGGCAGCGCAACTCGGGTGGATTGGAGAATGGTAAATGTAGTCCCCTTGTTTAAAAAATGTAATAGGGAGAATCCTGAGAATTAGGGTTAGTCTGACATTATTGGTGAGTAAACTAATGGAAGAGATTCTTAAGGATGGGATCTATGAATATCTGGAGAAATACACACTACTCAAGGATAGTCAGCATGTCTTTGTGAAGGCAAACATGGGCCTCACAAATCTAACGAAGTGTTTGGAGGAGTTTACAAAAGAAATTAATGAGGGTAGGGTGATAGATGTGGTCTACGTGGATTTTAGCAAGGCATCTGACAATGTCGACCACAAGAGACTCCTTCAGAAAATCATGAGTCGTGGGATGAGTGAAAAATTACCTGCATGAAATAAAAGCTGTCATGTCAGAAGAAAGCAGAGAATCGTAGTGGAAAGAAAGTATTCTGCCTGGAGGTTGGTGACTAGTGGAGTGCTGCAGGGATCTGTTCTGGGACCCCTGCTCTTTGTGATTTTCATAAGTGACTTGGATGAAGAGGCGGATGGATAGGTCAGTAAGTTTGCGGATGACACGGAGGTTGGATTGGAGGAGTTGTGGATGGAGATGAAGGCTGTTGAAGGTTGCAAAATGATGAAGGTGGGATGCAGAGTTAGGCAGAAAAGTGGTAGATGGATTTCAATCCGGATAAGTGAGAGTTGATGCATTTTGGAAGAACAAACCAGAAGGCTGAGTCCAGACTCAATGGTCGGTTATTTAAGAGTGTGGATGAACAGAGGAACCTTGGGTTCCAAATCTACACATCTCTCAAGGTTGCCACACAGTTTGATAGGAGAGTTAAGAAGGCTTATGGTATGCTGAGATTCCTTCATAGGGGGTTTGAATTCAGGAGTAGAGAGGCCATGTTGCAACTCTACAAATCTTTGGTATGACTCACTTTGAATATTATGTTCAGTTCTGGTCACCTCATTATAGGAAGGATGTGGAAGCTATGGAGAGGGGACGGAGGAGATTTACCAGGATGCTGCCTGGATTGGGAAACAATTCTTATGAGGCAAGGTTCGCAGAGCTGGAGTGTAGAAGGATTAGAGGACACGTGGTAGAGGTCCACAAGATTAAGAGAGGCACCAATAGGGTGGACATACCAGCTCTGTACATGGATAGCCATTAATTCTACATTCTGTTCATGTCAATATTTCCCTCATTATATATTTATCAAATTTATTCCTGAAGGTTGGTTCACAGGCAGTGAATTCAAATTTTGAACCTCAGAGTAGAAACATCTTTTCTTTTGATCATAATTTACTCTTTTCCCCTTTGTGACTCAGGACTTACTGATCCCTCAAGCAGCACGAACAGGCTTTCATCCATTTTGGAAAAACCCGCACTCTTTGATGCAAATTTCGATATTGTTGCGTCTACTTCCAAATCTAGATTTAAAAAATCAATGAGTCCAACACTGAATCCTCAAGGAATACAGTATTTCCCATCTTTTCATCCATAAAACCATTATCTGAAGCCACCACTCGAGCATGCATGTCGACAGTCATCCAAAGATATTGCTTGCATTCTTATATTCTTCCCTCAGCAAAAACAATTCAATCCAAACCTCTTCAATCTCAGCAACTTCCTGGTAACGTCTTCTGAATCCTCAACAATGCTTCGCCATCCTTCCGTGAATTCAGGGACAGGAACACTACATAATGTTCCAAATGCAGCCGACACGAAATTGACTTGACTCACCAACTTTTACAATCAGTGCCACAAATCTCGACGTCCAGCAGGCTGGATGCTTCTTTACCATCCTCTCCACCACGTTGTGTCTTTCAGGGAGCAATGAACGTTCAGCTCCAAATCCTTCTCTCCATCAATGCTAGAAAAGGTGTATTGTATAATTTCCTCTTGTATTTGACCCCACCAAAATCCAGCACCTCATTCAGGGAAGGGGGAGGTGAAGAGGAGAGAGAGAGCGAAGGATAGGAAGGGAGAGTTGTCGAGGAAGGGGGAGGGATAGTGGGAAAGGGTAAGGAGATGGAGGGAGCATTGTCAAGGAAGGGGAGGAATAGAGGGTGAGGGGAAGGAGAGGGAGAAGGAGGGACAGTTGTCGAGGAAGGGGAGGAATATATGGAGAGGGAGGAATATATGGAGAGGGGAAGAGGAGAAGGAGAGGGAGAGGAAAGGGGAGGGGGAGAGTTGTCAAGGAAGAGGGAAGGAAATAGGGAGATGGTGAGGGGAAGAAGAGAAAGAGAGGGAGTGGGGAAGGAGTGGGAGGGAGAGTATTCAAGGAAGGGGAGGGATAGATGGTGAGGAGAAGGACAGGGTGAGGGGAAGGAGAAGGATAGGGGAAGGAGAGAAGGTTGTCCAGGAGGGGGAGGGATAGAAGGTGAGGGGAAGGATAGGGAGAGGGGAGGGAGAGGGCAGGAGAGGGAGATGGAAAGAGAGGGAGTTGTCGAGGAATTGGGACGGATGGTGGGAGAGGGAGACGGAAGGAGAGGGAGTTTTTGAGGAATTGGGAGGGATATTGGGAGAGGGGAAGAGGAGAGGGAGAGGGTGGGAGAGTTGTCGAGGAAGGGGGAGGGGTATGAGAGGATGAGGGGAAGAGGAGATGGAGAGGGAAGGAGAGGGAGATGGAAGGAGTGGGAGGGAGAGTTGTTGAGGAAGTGGGAGGGATATAGGGAGAGGGTAAGGGGAAGAGGAGAATGAGTGGAGAGGGGAAGGAGAGAGAGTGGAAAGGAGAGGGAGGGAGAGTTGTTGAGGAACTGGAGTTAAAGAGGGAGAGAGGGACGAGCAGAGGAGGGAGAGGGATGGAGAGTTGTTAAGGAAGGGGGAGGAAGGGAGAGGGTGAGTGGAAGAGGAGAGTGAGAGGGGAGGGAGAGGGTGGGAGAGTTGTCCAGGAAGGGAGCGGGGTATGAGCGGATGAGGGGAAGAGGAGAGGGAGAGGGAAGGAGAGGGAGATGGAAGGAGTGGGAGGGAGAGTTGTTGAGGAAGTGGGAGGGATATAGGGAGAGGGTTAGGGGAAGAGGAGAATGAGCGGAGAGGGGAAGGAGAGAGAGTGGAAAGGAGAGGGAGGGAGAGTTGTTGAGGAACTGGAGTTAAAGAGGGAGAGAGGGACGAGCAGAGGAGGAAGAGGGATGGAGAGTTGTTAAGGAAGGGGGAGGAAGGGAGAGGGTGAGTGGAAGAGGAGAGTGAGAGGGGAGGGAGAGGGAGGGGGGGATAGTTGTCGCTGAAGGCGGAGGGTTATAAGAAGATTGTGAGGGGAAGGGGAAGGAGACAGAAGGAGTGATGTAATGGAATGTTCAGGGATAGTGGGAGAGAGGGAGAGGGGAGGAAGAGGAGAATGAAAGGGAGAGGAAAGGGGAGTGAGGGAGAGTTGTTGAGGAAGGAGGTGGGATAGAGGGAGATGTTGAGGGGAAGTGGAGAAGGAGAGGGAGAGAGGATAGAGAGGGAGAGGGAGGGAGAGTTGTCAAGGAAGGGGGAGGGATAGAGGGTCTGGAGAAGGAGAGTGTGAGGGGAAGGAGAGGGAGTGGGGATGGAGAGGGAGGGAGAGTTGTCTAGGAAGGAGGAGGGGTAGAGGGTGAGGGGAAGGATATGGTGAGGGGAGGGAGATGGAAGGAGAGGCAGAGAAAGTTGTTGAAGTGGGAGGGATGTAGGGAGAGGGTTAGGGGAAGAGGAAAATTAGGGAAGATGAGAAAGAGTGAGAAGAAAGGAGATGGAGGGAGAGTTGTTGAGGAAGAGGCAGGGAAAGAGGGAGAGTGGGATGAGCAGAGGAGGGACAGGGAGGGAGAGTTGTCAAGGAAGGGGGTGTGATGATCCGAGAGTGATGGGAAGAGGAGAGTGTGTGGGGAAGGCGAGGGTGAGGGAGGGATAGTTGTCGAGGAAGGCGGAGGGTTATAGGAAGATTGTGAGAGGAAGGGGAAGAAGACGGAAGGAGTGATGTCGTGGAATGGTGAGGGTAAAGGGAGAGAGCAGGAGGTGAGGAAGAGGAGAAGGTGAGGGAGAGGGAGGATGTTGATGAAGGGGGGATATATGGAGAAGGTGAGGGGAAGAGGAGAAGGAGAGAGATAGGGGAAGTTGAGGTAAAGGAAAGGAGAGGGAGAGTTGTTGAGGAAGGGGAGGGATAGAGGGAGAGAGTGAGGAGAAAAGGAGAAGTAGAGGAAGAAGAGTTGGAGAGAGAGGAAAGGAGAGGGAGGGAGAGTTGTTGTGGAAGGGGGACGGATATAGGGTGAGTGGAAGATGTGAGGGAGAGGAGAAGGAGAGGAAGTGGATAGGCAGGGAGAGTTGTTGAGAGAGGGACAGAGTGTGAATGGAAGAGGTGGAGGAGTGGGAGAAGGAAAGGAGAGGGAGATGATAGGCGAGGGAGGGAGAGTTGTTGAGGAATGGGAAGTGATAAAGGGAGAGGGTGAGTGGAAGAGGGAGAGGGGAAGGAGGATGAGCAATAGTTGTCGAGGTAGGTGGAGGGTTATAGCGAGATTGTGAGGGGAAGGAGAGGGAGGGAGAAATGTTGAGGAAGAGGGAGGGATGTTGGAAGAGTGTGAGGAGAAGGAGAGGGAGTGTGTAAGGAGAGGGAGAGGAAAGGATAGGAAGGGAGAGTTGTAAAGGAAGGGGAGTGAGGAAGGGTTAGGGGCAGAGGAGGGAAAGGGAGTGGGAGGGAGAGGAAAGGTAGGGAGCGTTGTTGAGGAATGCAGAGGGAAAGAGGGAGAGGGTGAAGAGCAGAGGGGAAGTTGAGGGAGTGGGAGGGAGAGTTGTCGAGGAAGGAGGTGGGATATGGGGAGAGGGTGATGGGAAGAGGAGAATGAGAGGGAGGGAGAGTTGTTGAGGAAGGGGGAGGTATAGAGGGAGAGAGTGAATGGGAGAGGAAGGGGATGGAGAGGGAGAGGAAAGGTAGGTTGTTGATGAATGGGGAGGAAAAGAGGGAGCGGGTGAGGAGCAGAGGACAAGTGGAGGAGTGGGAGGGAGAGATGTCGAGGAAGAGGGCAGGATATAGCGAGAGGGTGAGGTGGAGAGGGAGGAAAGGGAGAGGAAAGGAGAGGGAGGGAGGGTTGTCCAGGAAGGATATAGTGAGAGGATGAGGGGAAGAGGAGAGGGAGAGGAAAGGAGAAGGTGGGAGAGTTGTCGAGGAAATAGTAGGGTTATAGTGAGAGTGTGAGGGGAAGAGGAGAGGAAAGGGAGGGACAGTGGTCGAGGAAGGTGGAGGGTTATAGGAAGATTTTGAGGGGAAGGTGAAGGAGAGGGAAGGAGTGATGTTGTGGAAGGGTGAGGAATATAGGGTGAGAGGGAGAGGGGAAGGAGAGGAAGAGGAGAGGGAGAGGAAAGAGGAGGGAGGGAAAATTGTTGAGGAAGGGGGGAGGAATAGAGGGAGTGAGTGAGGGGAAAAGGAGAAGGTCAGGGGGAGGGGGTGGGAAGGAGAGGGAGGGAGAGCTGTCAAGAAAGGGCCATGGATAGAGTGTGAGGGGAAGGATAAGGAGAGGGGAGGGAGAGGGAGTGGGAAGGAGTGGGAGGGATATAGGGAGAGGGTTAGGGAAAGAGAAGAATGAGCAGAGAGGGTAAGGAGTGAGAGAGGAAAGGAGAGGGAGGGCGAGTGGTTGAGGAAATGGGAGGGAAAGGGAGAGGGGGAGAAGCAGAGGAGGGAGAGTGGTTGAGGAAGGGGAGGGAAAGAGAGTGGGGGAGAAGCAGAGGAGGGAGATGGAGGGAGAGTTGTCGAGGAATGGGGTGAGATATACGGAGTGATGGGAAGAGGAGAGTGAGAGGGAAAGGAGAGGGAGAGGGAGGGAGAGGAGTTATCAAATGGTGAGGGAGAGAGAGCGTGAGTGGAAGAGGAGACTGATTGGGGAAGGTGAGGGAGAGTTGAAGAGGAAGGCAGAGGGGAAGGAGAGTTAGATAAAAGAGGGAGAGTTTTTGAGAAAAACGGAGGGACAGTGTGAGGGGTGGAGGAGGAGGAGTGGGAGAGGAGAAGGAGAGGAATGCAGACGGAGGGAGAGTTGTCGATGAAGGGGAGGGATATTGGGAGGGGGAGGGAGAGTTGTTGAGGAAGGAAGAGGGCTATAGGGAGTGTGTGAGGAGGGATAGGGTGTGGTGGAGGGAGAGCTATCAAGATAGGGGGAGGGAATAGAGGGTGAGGGGAAGGATAAGGAGAGGGGAAGGAGAGGAAAGGAGGTAGGGAGACTTGTTGAGGAAGTGGGAGGGGGATTGGGAGAGGGAGAGGGGTAGGAGAGGGAGAGGAAATGAGGTAGGGAGAGTTATTGAGGAATGGGGTAGGAAAGAGGGTGAGGAGGAGAGGAGAAGGAGAGGCAGAGGGATGGAGAGATGTTTTGGAAGGGGCGGGATATAGGGAGAGGGTGAGGGGAAGAGGAAAATGAGAGGGAGAGGGAAAGGAGAGGAGCGTTGTTGAGGAAGAGGGAGGCATAGAGGGAGAGGGTGAGGAGAAGAAAAGAAGTCAAGGAAGAAGTGATGGAGAGAGAGGAAAGGAGAGGCAGGGAGAGTTGTGGAAGGGGACGGATATAGGAAGGGGGTAAGCGGAAGAGGCAAAGGAGAGGGGAAGCAGAGGGAGGGAGAGTGTTCGAGGACGTGGGAGGGATATCGGGAGAGGGTTAGGGGTTAGAGGAGAATGAGCAGAGAGGGGTTGGAGAGAGAGAGGAAAGGAAAGGGAGGGCGAGTGGTTGAGGAAATGGCGGGGAAAGAGAGAGGGGAGGAGCAGAGGAGGGAGAGGGAGGGAGAGTTGTCGAGGAAGGGGGTGGGTCATATGGAGTGATGGGATAAAGAGAGGAAGAGGGAAAAGAGAGGTAGAGGGAGGGAGTGTTGTGGAAGGGAGAGGGGGAGAGAGAGGGTGAGTGGAAGAGGAGAGTGAATGGGGAAGGTGAGGGATAGGGAGGGATAGTTGACGAGGAAGACGGAGGGTTATAGGAAGATTGTGAGGGGAAGGAGAGGGAAGGAGTGATGTCATGGAATGGTGTGGGATAGAGGGAGAGAGGGAGAGGGAAGGAAAAATAAGGAATGTGAGAGGAAAGGGGAGTGTGGGAGAGTTGTTGAGGAATGGGGAGGGATTGAGGGAGATGGTGAGGGGAAGTGGAGAAAGAGAGCAAGAGGGAGGGAGTGTTGATGAGGAAGTGGAGGGGTATTGGGAGAGGGTTGGGGAAGAGGAGAACAAGCAGAGTGGGGAAGGAGAGAGAGAGGAAAGGAGAGGTATTGAGAGTTGTTGAAGGGGAGGGAAAGAGGAGGAGGGTGAGGAGTGGAGGAGGGAGAGGGAGGGAGAGTTGTCGAGGAAGGGAGAGCAATAGAGGGTGAAGGGGAGGGGGTGAGTAAAGGAGAGGGAGGGAGAATTGTCGAGGAAATGGAAGGGAAGGAGTGTGAGGGGAAGAGGAGGAGTGGGAGAGGGGAAGGAGAGGTAGAGGAAAGAAGAGGGAGGTTGTTGAAGAAGGGGTACTGATAAAGGGAGGGTGAGGGGAAGAGGAGAATGACATGGAAAGGAGAGGGAGAGTGAGGGAGAGTTGTTAAGGAAGGGGAGGGATGGAGAGGGTGAGGGGAAGAGGAGGAGTGGGCAGGCGAAGGAGATGGAGGAAAGCAGAGGGTGGTTGTTGAGGAAGGGGGAGCATATAGGGAGAGGGTGAGGGGAAGAGGCGATTAGAGGGTAAGGAGAAGAAGAGGAGAGTTGTCGAAGAAGGGGGAGTAATTGAAGGTGAGAGGGTGAGTTAAGGAGAGGGAAGGAGTTGTCGAGGAAATGGGAGGGACAGAGTGTGAGGGGAAGAGGAGGAATGGGAGAGGGGAAGAAGAGGTAGAGGGAAGCAGAGGGAGGTTTTTCAGGAAGGGGGAGTGATAAAGGGAGGGTGAGTGGAAGAGGGAGAGGGGAAGGAGGATGAGGGTAGTTGTCGAAGAAGGCGGAGGGTTATCTGGAGATTGTGAGGGGAAGGGAGGGGGAGGGAAAGTTGTCGAGGAAGGGGGAGGGATATAGGAAGAGGATGCTGGGAAGAGGAGAGGGAATGGAAGAAGAGGGAGGGAGTATTGTCGAGGAAAGGGGAGGGATATAGTGAGAGGGTGAGGGGAAGAGGAGAGGGAGTGGAAAGGATAGGGAGGGAGTATTGTTGAGGAAAGAGGAGGGATATAGTGAGAGGGTGAGGGGAAGAGGAGAAAGAGAGGGAGTGGGGAAGGAGTGGGAGGGAGGATTGTCGATGAAGGGGGAGGAATAGAGGTTAAGGAGAAGGAGAGGTGAGGGGAAGGAGGGGAAGAGTTTTTGAGAAAGGGGAAGTGATAGAGGGTGAAGGGAAAGATAGGGAGAGGTAGGGGAGAGGGAAGGAGAGGGAGACGGAAGGAGTGAGAGGGAGAGTTGACGTGGAAGTGGGAGGGATATTGGGAGGGGAAGAGGTGAGGGAGGGACAGTTGTTGAGGAAGGCAGAGGGGAAGGAGAGCGAGATAAAGGATAGTGTTTTTGAGAAAAAGGGAGGGACAGAGTGTGAGGGGTGGAGGAGGAGGAGTGGGAGAGGGGAAGGAGAGGGAGAGAGGGAGAGGGAGAGGAATGCAGAGGGAGGGAGTGTTGTCGATGAAGGGGAGGGATATTGGGAGGGGGATGGAGAGTTTTTGAGGAAGGCAGAGGGATATAGGGAGTGTGTGAGGAGGGAGAGGTTGTGGGGAAGGAGAGGGATATGGAGGGAGATGTAAAGGAAGGGTGAGGGACATAGGAAGAGGGTGAGGGGCAGAAGAGAAGGGAAGGTGAGCTAGAGGAACGGAGAGAGAGGGAGAGTTGTCGAAGAAAGCTGAGGGATGCAGGGGGATGGTGAGGGGAAGAGGAGTGGGAGAGGGTGGGAGAGTTGTCAAAGAAGGGAAGGGATAGGGGAGAGGGTGTGAGGAAGAGGAGATGGATAGGGGAAGGAGATGAAGAATGAAGGAGAGGGAGGGAGAGATTTCAAGGAAGGGGGAGCAATAGAGGGTGAAGGGGAGGTGGTGAGTAAAGCAGAGGGAGGGAGAGTTGTCGAGGAAATGGGAGGGAAGGAGTGAGGGGAAGAGGAGGAGTGGGAGAGGGGAAGGAGAGGTAGAGGAAAGAAGAGGGAGTTTGTTGAAGAAGGGGTAGTGGTATGGGGAGGGTGAGGGGAAGAGGAGAATGAGATGGAAAGGAGAGGGAGAGTGAGGGAGAGTTGTTAAGGAGGGGGAGGGATTGAGAGTGTGAGGGTGAGGGGAAGAGGAGAGTGAGTGTGGAAGAAGTGGTAGAGGGAGGGATAGTTGTCGAGGAGGTTGGATGGTTATAGGGAGATTGTGAGGGGAAAAGGAGAGAGGTAGGGAAAGTTGTCAAGGAAGGGGGACGGAGATAAGAAGAGGGTGTGGGGAACAGAAGAGCGAGTGGAAAGGAGAGGGAGGGAGTATTGTCGAGGAAAGAGGAAGGATATAATGAGAGGGTGAGTGGAAGAGGAGAGGGAGTGGAAAGGAGAGAGAGGGAGTATTGTTGAAGAAAGGGGAAGGATATAGTGAGAGAGTGAAGGGAAGAGGAGAAAGAGGGAGTGGGGAAGGAGTGGGAGGGAGGGTTGTCGAGGAAGGGGGAGGAATATAAGTTAAGGAGAAGGAGAGGTAAGGAGAAGGAGGGGGGAGAGTTGTTGAGAAAGGGGGAGTGATAGAGGGTGAAGGGAAAGATAGGGAGAGGTAAGGAAGAGGGAAGGAGAGGGAGACAGAAGGAGTGGGAGGGAGAGTTGAAGCAGAGGTGGGAGGGATATTGGGCGGGGAAGAGGAGAGGGAGGGAGAGTTGTTGAGGAAGGCAGAGGGGAAGGAGAGCGAGAGTAAAGGAGAGGGAGAGTTTTTGAGTAAAAAGGAGGGACAGAGTTTGAGGGGTGGAATAGGAGGAGTGGGAGAGGCAAAGGAGAGGGAGAGGAATGCAGAGGGAGGGAGAGTTGTCGATGAAGGGAGGGATATTGGGAGGGAGTTGTAAAGGAAGAGGGAGGGACATAGGAAGAGGGTGAGGGGCAGAAGAGTGGGGAAAGAGGCAGAGGAACGGAGAGAGAGGGAGAGTTGTCGAAGAAGGCTGAGGGATGGAGGGGGAGGGTGAGGGGAAGAGGAATGGGAGAGGCTGAGAGAGTTGTCAAAGAAGGGAAGGGATAGGGGGAGAGGGTGTGAGGAAGAGGAGAAGGATAGGGGAAGGAGAGGACGAATAAAGGAGAGGGAGGGAGAGTTGTCGAGGGAGCGATATAGGGAGAGGGTGAGGGGAAGAGGCGAGGGAGAGTGGAAGGAGAAGAAGAGGAGTGTTGTCAAAGAAGGGGGAGTAATAGAAGGTGAAGGGGAGAGGGTGAGTAAAGGAGAGGGAGGGAGATGTCGAGGAAATGGGAGAGAGAGAGTGTGAGGGGAAGAGGAGGAGTGGGAGAGGGGAAGGAGAGGTAGAGGAATGCAGAGGGAGGTTGTTCAGCAAGGGGGAGTGATAAAGGGAGGGTGAGTGGAAGTGGGAGAGGGGAAGATGAGGGTAGTTGTCGAGGAAGGCAGAGGGTTATCTGGAGATTGTGAGGGAAAGAGAGGGAGGGTGAGGGATAGTTGTCGAGGAAGGGGACGGATATAGGAAGAGGGTGTTGGGAAGAATAGAGAGAATGGAAAGGAGAGGGAGGGAGTATTGTCGAGGAAAGGGGAGGGATATAATGAGAGGGTGAGGGGAAGAAGAGAGGGAGTGGAAAGTATAGGGAGGGAGTATTGTCGAGGAAAGAGGAGGGATATAGTGAGGGTGTGGGGAAGAGGAGAAAGAGAGGGAGTGAGGAAGGAGTTGGAGGGAGGATTGTCAATGACGGGGGAGGAATAGAGGTTAAGGAGAAGGACAGGTGAGGGGAAGGAGGGGGAGAGTTTTTGAGAAAGGGGGAGTGATAGAGGGTGAAGGGAAAGATAGGGAGAGGTAAGAGAGGGAAGGAGACGGAGACGGAAGGTGTGGGAGGGAGAGTTGATGCGTAAGTAGGAGGGATATTGGGAGGGGAAGAGGAGAGGGAGGGAGAGATGTTGAGGAAGGCAGAGGGGAAGGAGAGCGAGATAAAGGAGAGGGAGAGTTTTTGAGAGAAAAGGAGGGACAGAGTGTGAGTGGTGGAAGAGGAGGAGTGGGAAAGGGGAAGGAGAGGGAGAGGGGAAGGAGAGGGAGAGTAATGCAGAGGGCGATGAAGGGGAGGGATATTGGGAGGGGAAGGGAGAGTTTTTGAGGAAGGCAGTGGGATATATGGAGTGTGTGAGGAGGGAGAGGGAGTGGGGAAGGAGAGGGTTATGGAGGGAGATGTAAAGGAAGGGTGAGGGACATAGGAAGAGGGTGAGGGGCAGAAGAGAGGGTAAGGAGAGCCGGAGGGAGAGGGAGTGTAGTCGAAGAAAGATGAGGGATGGAGGGGAAGGGAGAGGGGAAGAGGAGTGGGAGAGGGTGGGAGAGTTGTCAAAGAAGGGAAGGGATAGGGGGAGAGCGTGTGAGGAAGAGGAGATGGATAGGGGAAGGAGAGGAAGAATGAAGGAGATGGAGGGAGGATTGTCGAGGAAGGGGGAGGGATATAGGGAGAGAGTGAGGGGAAGGAGAAGGAAAGAGAGGGAGATGGAAGGAGTGGGAGGGGGAGTTGTCGAGGAAGTGGGAGGGATATAGGGAAATGGTTGGGGAAGAGGAGAATGAGCAGAGAGGAGAAGAGGAAAGGAGAGTGAGGGTGAGTTGTTGAGGAAGGGGGAGGGATAGAGGGAGAGGCTGATGGGGATGTGGAGAACGAGCAGAGAGGGAGAGGAAAGGATTGGAAGGGGGAGTTGAGGAAGAAAAGGGAAAAAGGGAGAGGGTGAGAAAAGGAGAAGGGAGAGGGAGGGAGAGTTGTCGAAGAAGGGGTGGGTTAGAGGGAGAGGTGATGGCGAAAGGGAGAGGGGAAGGCGAGGGAAAGGAGAGGGAGGGAGAGTGGTTGAGGAAGGGGAGGGATAGAGGGAGAGTGTGATGGCGAAAGGGAGAGGTGAAGGCAAGGGGGAGTAAAGGAGGTAGGGAAACTTGTTGAGAATGGGGAGGGAAAGAGGGAGAGGGTGAGGAGTGGAGGAGAAGGAGAGGGAGGGAGAGTTGTTGAGGATGGCAGAGGGATAGAGGGACAAGGTGAGTGGAAGGGGAGAAGGAGAGGGAGAGGGGAATAAGAGGGAAGGAGAGTTGTCGAGGAAGGTGGAGTGTTAGAGGGAGAGGGTCAGGGGAAGTAGAGAAGGAGAGGGAGAGGGGATAGATAGGGAGAGTTGGCGAGGAAGGGGGAGGGATATAGGAGGAGGGTTAGGGGAAGAGTAGAATGAGCAGAAAGGGGAAGGAGAGGGAGAGTAAATGAGAGGGAGGGAGAGTTGTTGAGGAAGGGGGAGGGAAAGATGGAGAGGGTGAGGATCAGAGGAGGGAGAGGGAGGGAGGATTGTCAAGGAAGGGGATGGGATGTAGGGAGAGGGTGATGGAAAGAGGAGAATGAGAGGGAAAAGAAAGGGAGAGTTGTTGAGGAAGGGGGAGGGATAGAAGGAGTGGGTGGAGAGGGAGAGGGGAAGGAGATGAAGAGGAAAGCAGAGGGAGGGAGAGTTGTCGAGGAAGGGGGAGTGATAAAGGGAGGGTCAGGGGAAGAGGGAGCGGGGAAGGAGGATGAGGGATAGTTGTCGAGGAAGGTGGAGGGTTATAGGGCGATTGTGAGGGGAAGAGGGGAAGGAGAGGGAGGTAAAGTTGTCGAGAAAGGGGAGGGATATAGTGAGAGGGTGAGGGGAAGAGAAGGGGAGGAGGTATAATTGTCGAGGAAGTTGTAGGGTTATAGCAAGATTGTGAGGGGGAAGTAGAGGGAAGGAGTAATGTCGTGGAATGGTAAAGGATAGAGGGAGAGAGTGAAATGGAGAGGGGTAGGAGAGGAAGAGGAGGGAGAGGAAAGAGCAGGGAGGGAGAATTATTGAGGAAAGTGGAGGAATAGAGGGAGAGGGTGAGGGGAAATGGAGAATGTAAGGGAGAGGGATAGGAGAGGGAGAGGTAAGGAGAGGGAGGGAGAGTTGTCAAGGAAGGGGGAGGGAAATATGTAGAGTGTGAGGGGAAGTGGAGAAAGAGAGGGAGTGGGGAAGGAGTGGGAGGGAGAGTTGTCGAGAAAGGGGGAGTGATAGAGGGTGACGGGAAGGAGAAGGATTGATGGAGAGGGAGGGAGATTTGTCGAAGAAGTGGGAGGAATATTGGGAGGGGAAGAAGAGAGAGGGAGGAAGAGTTTTTGAGGAAAGCGGAGGTATATAGGGACTGTGTGAGCAGGGAGACTGGGAAAGGAGAGGAATGGATAAGGAGTGAATTGTAAAGGAAGGGGTAGGGATATAGGGAGATGGTGAGGGGCAGAGGAGAGGGGAAGGAGAGGGAGAGGAATGGAGAGGGAGGGAGAATTGTCGAAGAAGGGGAAGGGATAGAGGAGGAGGGTGAGGGGAAAAGTAGATGGATAGGGGAAGGAGAGGAAGAATGAAGAGGGAGGGAGAGTTGTCGAGGAAGGCGTAGGGATATAGGGAGAGGGTGAGGGGAAGGAGAGGGAGAGGGGAAGGAGAGGGAGAGGGGAAGGAGAGGGAGAGGGGAAGGAGAGGGAGAGGGGAAGGAGAGGGAGAGGGGAAGGAGAGGGAGAGGGGAAGGAGAGGGAGAGGGGAAGGAGAGGGAGAGGGGAAGGAGAGGGGAAGGAGAGGGAGAGGGGAAGGAGAGAGAGGGTGAGTTGTCGGTGGGATATAGGGAGAGGGTGAGGGTAAGAGAAGGAGAGGAAGAGGGGATAGAGAGAGAGAGGGAAGGTTGTTTAGGAAGGGGGAGGGATATAGGCAGGGTGAGGTGAAGAGGAGAGGGAGGGAGTGTTGTCAAGGAAGGGGGAGGTATATAGGGAGAGATTGAGGGCAAGGGGAGGGAGAAGGAGAGGGGAAGGATAGAGGGAGATGGAATTAAAGGGTTTCTATTGTCTCTGAATCTAGAGGAAAACGTGAAGATGATTTTGAGCTAAAAACCATTGGTCGTCTTTGCGTGATCTTCCTCAACTCTCTATTCATCTCTTCCCTTAAATGACTTTTGTTTCCTTTGCTTGTAGATTCGTGAAGCGCAGAAGGGAGGACAACAACTTGTGCTGGAAGTCGAGCTGGAAGCAGGACCAACAGTCAATAAGGCAGCGACACTTGGAAAGACAATCAACATGTTCAGGTATTTCTACATCCAGTCCTGGAGGATCTCAACAAAGTTCAAGCAAGATTTGTGCCAACACCTAAAAATTCGACAACTCCAAGGAAAATGTAGTGAACAGATCCAACCTTTGTACACGTCATTCATCACCTACACCAATGCCTTTAACTCTGCATGAAGGAAACTACTATGGGACGCCCCTTCTAGTATTAGATGAACTGAAAAGTACGTACGGATCCTGAGACTCTTCAACAAAGGCATATGACCACAGTCATCTTCAACAAGAGTACGTGGGAACCTTTTTGCATGGTGAAGAGTAAACAAGGATCCGTGTCAGGTCACTCGCCTGAGTGCTACTGGTACCATGTAACCCAGTACGACCTGTTGCATGGTCGAGTGGTCGGCGACTAAACCGGCTCCCCCACCGGGCTTGCCTGGTGAGGAGGGTGGCTAGACACCCTGCAGGATGAAAAACAAGACCTGTCAAAGGGCGGATGAACCATGGATAGGCAGGTCTGGCAAACCATCATCTGAGAGGGAACAACAACCACCGAAGCCAGCAGATGTGCAGAAATAGAAGATGAGAGGAGAGGCCATACCAACCCAAGCCTGATCTGCCATCTGGAACAACCTGTCCTGAATGCAGAAGAACTTTCAAAGGCAAGATTGGTCACAGAATCCACTTGATAGCAACGAAGATGAAAAAATTATGACAGACAGCGCAGAATTCAAACTGAGGTCCAGTCCTGACCACTGGCCATGTAAAGGCATTGCCCTAACCAATAAGCCAACCATGACACCCTGTCGCCTCAGAGAAGATGGCTGGAATCTCGAGCGTCTGGAGGAATCGACGGTGTCAGGCAGCAGTGGGGAGGGGTCGGGGATCAGCAGCGGCAGTGGGAAGGACTCAGGGATCAGCAGCGGCTCCTCCCACACACCCCCACACGCAACCCCCGACACACATACGCCCCCCACACACACTCGTCCACACTTATTCTTTGAAAAACTTTATTGAATATTTTCAAATTACATAAATTAAATCAAATACATATAAAATAACTATAAACTGTATCCTCTCCCCGTTACTAATACAATAAATACCAAAAAAATAAAAAAAATAACCAAGATAAAGAAAAAAAAAACACCACCCCCCCACAAAACCTTAGAGAAATGTATCAAATATTCCCAGATTGGTGTGCCAACCTTTCAACATTGATTTAATTTCTAGAGCCATGTGTTTCAAGTATAAACCCCACATATCAATAAAAATGAGTAATTACTTCTTAAATTATATGTTAATTTTTCTAAATATAGACAAGACTTCAATCCATTTTGCCATCTTTGCAAGTTTATATTCTTCCATTCGACAGCTATACATTTTCTCGCTTCTGCTAACCCTAATCTTAAAAAAGCCAAATATGGTTTAGGCATTTTTGAATCAACAAATGGAACATTAACATAACCCAACAAACACATTTTTGGATCCATCGAATATCCCTTTTAAACAAATCCCTCAAAAATTTTATAATTCCCTCCCAAAAATGCTTAATTTTCTTGCACAACCAAACTGAATGTACAAAAGTAACTTTTTGCTTTTTACATCTAAAACATAAATCTGTTAAACTGAATCCATATCTCTTCAATTTCTCAGAGGTTAAATATAAATGACGCAAAAAATTCAAATTGACCATACTTTATACCTCACATTAATTCACTTGGTAACACTGTCAACACACATTTTTGACCATTCCTCCCATGTGAAAACAATATTTAACTCTTTTCTCATTTCTCCTTTACCAATTTCTCCTGCAACAACCTATACATATCAGAAATAAAGCCTTTTTCACATTTATCTGCAATTAAAAATTCAAATTTCTTTTGACCTGATAAATTTATTTCCTTACCATAATTCCTCTTTAAAAAATCTCAAAGTTGGTAATAAACAAAGAATCTGATGCAATACCTTATCTTTCCTGCAACCTTTTAAATGAACAAAACCTCCCTGCTTCAAAACAATCTATAACATTCACTCTTCCTGTAATTTCCCAATCTTTTAAGTAAGGATTCTATCATGAAAAGGGAATTAATTTATGCTGACATAATGGTGATCTTATCAAAACTATTCAGAGAGAATCTAGAATTAAATTGCGATTGTACCAATTGTTCATTATATGTCAAAAAATGGATAATTTAAATTCTTGTAACAATAAAGAATTCCATTTATAAATCAAATGATTAATATTTTCCAAGATCTGACCCATCTCTATCTTTGCCAATCTAGGAGATTGTTCAATATCAAATAACCAATTAATAAACTTCATCGGTGTCACCTCATAATACTTATAAAAACAATGTAATTGCAAACCACCCAATTCATAATGCCAAGTCAATTTTTGGAAAGAAACCCTCGATAATTTACCTTTCCATAAGAATAACCCAACTATGCAAGGAATAGATTGATAAAAGTATTAGACTCAAGGATAAATGTTCATCTTTCTGCAATTCACTCTTCCCATTAAGGTCAATGGTAAATCTTTCCACTTATCTAAATCAATTTTAACCTTATTTAATAAAGGGACATAATAAAAAATAAATAATTCATGATCATTTTTATTTACAACTACTCCTAGATATTTAATTTTATTTGACCATCTAAATTTAGTAATTTTCATAATTTTTTAAAATTCATCAGTAATATCTCGTTTATATAATTTCTCCATTCTTCCTAATAGCATTAATTGTCCTTGATACTTGCTCAGTTTTAAGTGGCCATGCCAAAACCTTATGCACTCTTTCTCCCAATTGATAATAACATTGTTTAGACTGCAAAATCATTTTCTCTTATTTATATGTTTGTATGTTATTATTACGTAATTTCAATTTAGATAATTTTAGCTTATCATCGTCTGTACAATTTTTTTGTAATTTTTTAATCCAAGCCTTCGATTTCCTTTTCTAAATTTAAACTTTTGAATAAATACTGTTTTTCTATCTTAGTTGGATAGCTAATAATTTGTCCCCTCAAATATGCTTTTAAAGCATCCCACAAAATAAATTGACTTTGAACTGAATTTTCTTTCATTTGTAAATAAAAAATAATTTGATCTCTCATATACTTAGTGAAATCTGGTCTTTTGAATAACTTTTCATTAAACCTCCATCGATAAACTGTCTCAGTTAATTCAGATCCTAAGCATTGAACCAATAATAACGAATGATATGAGAATAACCTACTTTTATATTCTGCAAAATTAAATCTTCCTTGTAAATGCGCAGAAATCAAAAATACATTTATCTCGAGAAAGAATTTAGCCGAGATGAACAAAGTGAATAATCTTTCTCAGTTGGGTTTAATTTCCTCCAAATTTCCACTAAATTTAAATCCTTCATCATCTTAAGCTGTCTTTTTACCATTTTAGTTCTTTTAACAACTTTTGGAGAATTTGTCCAACAAGGAATCCAAACAACAGTTAAAATCTCCTCTGACTAACACATTCCCTTCTGCCTGATTCAAATTTTAAAATGTCCCTGAAATAAATGTCTGATCATCTTCATTTGGTGCATAAACATTCATTAAAGTCCAACTTTCAGAACAAAATCTTGCAGTTAACTATCAGTACTCTTCCAGCATTAGCAAAAAAAGAATCCACAGCAACGGATATTTTTTTATTAACTAATATCGCCACCCCTCTAGTTTTCGAGTTTAATGAAGACGAAATTACATGTCCTACCCAATCTCTCTTCAACTTCAAATGTTCTTTTTCGGTCAAATGAGTTCCTTGCAAAAATACAATATCTACTTTTAGCTTCTTAATATAATCTATAACACGTTTCCTATTTATTGGGTGATTTAAACCCTTAACATTAACAATTGCAAAACTTAAATTACTTATTACAACTTACACAATGGCACCCAATCTTTCACAATTAACAAACAAAAACCTTCAACAAACAATAAAAAAAGACTTAAACCACCCCCCCAAAAAAACTGCAACACCCATACACACTCCAGACACATACCCCAACGCATCCCCCCACAATCATACTCCTCCCATACACACACCCTACACTCAACCCCCAATACATACACCCCAAACAATCACTTCACATATACAAGCCCCGACTCACACCCTCCACAATCACACACCTCCTACATGCAAACCCCACACACACATACACATCCAGGAACACACCATCACACTCACAAACTCCCACACATACACTCTGCACACACACACACAACACACACACACACACACACACACACACACACACACACATCCCCCATACACATACTCCCCCACACACAACCTCTGACAGATATACACACACCCTCCCACACTCACACACACCTTCAACACACACACTCTACAAACAACACCCAATGCACCCACAGTCCCCCCCCCCACACACTGCTCACCTACACATATACCCCGACACACAACCCAGAAAAACCGCCCACATACACCCCTCACACACACCTTCTAACATGACCACCTCCCACACACAACTCACACAAAATCATCACCCAGCCACACACACCACACATACATGCACACTCACACTCACCCGATACAACCCCTAGACAGATAAACCTCCAACACACATAGCCCCACATACACACCCAGCACATGGATGCTCCTCCAAATATGCACCACCGCACTCATACCCCTGCACTCACATCCACACACTCGCACCCCCCCCACACTTGCAACCCCCACATTCTCACCCCAGCACACACCCCCCACACACACCCTCACTCACAACACACTCCCAATCATGCCCCTACACACTCCTTCCCTCACATACACTGCCACACTTATTTCTCCACACAGACACCCTTGACACAAACATTGCCAGAAAAATCCCACCATGCACACCCGCTAATGCGACCCAGCACAAACACCTTCCCACACAAGTCCCTCACGCATGCACTCCCACTCACATGGCCCTACACACACATCCTGACCCACATACCCCTACACACACACACCCCATAAACACACCCACACACACACACACTCCCTCATACAACCCCCACACACACAAACCCGCAAATCCACCCACCCACACCACCCCACACTTATTCCCCCACACTCATGTGCTCACACAGACATACACATATTCCCTCCACATACATCCCACACACACACCAACCCTCCATATGCAAACCCCACACAAACCAATATCCCAAACCCACACACACACCCTCTATATGCAAACACCCCACACACACAACCCCACTCACAAACACTACACAAGCACAAACCGCCCCAACACACAATCCCATGCACAAAAGCCAAAATAGCGCCCATGGGGGAAGTGAGGGTGTTGGTGCAGTCGCTGACCCAGGGGGAGGGGGGGTTGATGCCATCGCTGATGCACGAAGGGGGTTTGGAGCCGTTGCTGATGGAGTGAGGGGGGGTTGGTGTCATCGCTTATGGTGGGAGGGGGGTTCGTGTCATCGCTTATGGAGGGAGGGGGGTTGGTGTCATCGCTTATGGAGGGAGGGGGGGTTAGTGTCATCGCTGATTGAGGATGGGGGGGTTAGTGCCGTCGCTGATGGAGAGAGGGGGGTTGGTGTCATCGCTGATGGAGGGAGGGGGGTTCGTGTCATCGCTTATGGAGGGAGGGGGGTTGGTGTCATCGCTTATGGAGGGAGGGGGGGTTAGTGTCATCGCTGATTGAGGATGGGGGGGTTAGTGCCGTCGCTGATGGAGAGAGGGGGGTTGGTGTCATCGCTGATGGAGGGAGGGGGGGTTGGTGTCATCGCTGATTGAGGATGGGGGGATTGGTGCCGTCGCTGATGTGTCAAGGGGGGCGAGATGACATCGTCATTGACAAGGATGGGGAGGGAAGCAGCGCTGACAAGCGGTGTGGGGGCGCACGTAATGCCTGCCATGCCCTAATACGTTGGTGCCCCACACAGACACTGACACACACACTCACCCCCCCATGCACAATCACGCACTAACACACACCCCTCACAGACACACACCCCTCACACACACAATACACATAAGCCCCACACACATCCCTCATACCTACCCACACACATGCCCACCCCCATACACATCCCTCATACATACCCACACACAGGCCCGCCCCCACACACAAACCAACACACCCACTTACACACACCCATCCCTCACACACACCCCACACTAACATACCATACACACACCCACCCCCCACTCACCCCACTCCACACACACCCAAACCCCACAAACACATGCCCCTCACAAACTCACACCACACATAACCCACATACACCTTTAATACACACACCCACACACACACCCCACTACACACACCCCTCCACACCACCCGTCCCACACACATTCTCACCCACACACTCAGACACCACTACACAACCCACTACACTCATCCTCAAATACAACATACACACACCCCCCACACACATACTTATACTTACACTTCCCACACATAACCCCCACACTCCCACTTACACACACACCCCACACACCCACTTCCCACACACACACACCCCACACACACCCCCAAGCACTCATCCACACACAGTCACCTCCCATACTGACCCCCTGCCCTCACACACACATCCACACTCCAATAGAATCTATTTCCTCCCTCTCCCCTTAATCCGTCTCCGAGCCGGATTCTCGAATTAAAAGTAGACTTTGTTCCTGGATGAATATAATATATGTCTGGAAGTTGGGTTTTAGAATGAAAGGTTCTGAAAATCATTCAGGAAAGATCCCCCCAACTATTTTGCCACAAATTGGAAGATGGGCTTTTATATCAGCGACATGTTCTATCAGTGAGATAATTTTGTCGAGTTCCTTCCATTTGATGTCGATGTTGTGCTTTGTACCAATGTTCTGTATATATTTGTTCATAGGTGATATATTTGTACATGTTTGTTCGCTCTTCTGTATATATTGTATATATTCTGTATATACCTTTTCACTGTAAACAAAATCCCCACAAGCGTGCACACACACACACGCTCCCACACAAACACGCCTACACACACTACCACACACACCCACACACATTCCCACACAAACCCACAAACATACAGACGCACACACACACACACACACACACACACACAAAAACACACCCTCCCTCACACCCCAAACACACGCCCACACACATACCCACCAAGCACCCACGCACATATACCCCACACACATCCACCACACAATCCCACCCACACACACCACACACATCCCCTCACACATTCCCTCCAACACCCCAATACCCCAACATGCATCCCCCAAGCACACACCCCAATCCTACACAACTCCACACACACACCCCAACACACACACACACAGCCCGAACTATTTTGTGGCAAATTGGATGATGAGTTTTATATCAGGCACGTATTCCATAAGTCAGATAATTTTGTCGAGCTCCTTCCATTTGATGTCGATGTTGTGTTTTGTACAAATGTTCTGTATATATTTATTCGTTGATGATATATTTGTATATATTTTTTCACTGTTCTGTATATATTCTGTATATATTGTATATATTCTGTATATACTTTTTCACTGTAAACAAAAGCCCCGCATATATGCACACACACACACTCTCCCATACACACATGTACACACACGTACACACACACACCCAAATACCGACAGACACTCCCACACCCTCACACAAACACACACACATTCCCTCCCTCACATCCCTTCTTTCAAACACCCACACAAATACACACCTAGAGGCAACCACGCACATATACCCCACACACATCCTCTCACACATTCCCTCCAACACCCCAATACCCCAACATGCAGCCCCCAAACACACACCCCAATCCCACACAACTCCACACACATACCCCCACACCCACATACAACCCCAACTAATTCGGGGCAAATTGGAAGATGTGCTTTTATATAAGGGACGTATTCGATAAGTGAGATAATTTTGTCGAGTTCCTTCCATTTGACGTTGATGTTGTGTTTTGTACAAATGTTCTGTATATATTTGTTCATAGATATATTTGTATATATTTGTTCACTCTTCTGTATATATTGTATATATTCTGTATATACATTTTCACTGTAAACAAAACCCCTGCATACATGCACACACTCAAACACACACTCTCACACATACACACACACCACACACACCTAAATACCGACAGACACTCCCACACCCTCACACACACACACACACACCATCCTTCACACCCCTTCTTACACACGCCCACACACACACCTACCCACTGGCACCCACGCACTGTATATATTTCTGTATATATTTCTTCGTTGATGATATATTTGTATATAGTTGTTCACTCTTCTGTATATATTCTGTATATACTTTTTCACTGTAAACAAAACCCCCACATGCACACACCCACACACACACACAGACATACACATACACACACACGCACACACACACGCACACACACACACACACACACACACATACACACTCTTCCACAAACACACCCACACAATGTTCTGGGTCCCTACAAGAGGGGCAGGACAGGCAACTCAATGTTCTGGGACCCTCCAAGAGGGGCAGGACCGGCAGGTCAATGTTCCGGGTCCCTCCAAGTGGGGAGGACAGGGAGGTCAATGTTCTGGATCCCACCAAGAGGAGCAGAACAGGGAGCTTAATGTTCTGGGTCCCTCCAAGGTGAGCAGGACAGGGAGGTCAGTTCTGGGTCCTACCAAGAGGAGCAGGACTGGCAGCTGATTGTTTTGGGTTCGATTGTTTCAGTGGGGAGGAGGGAAGAATGAGGGTTGGTTACATTGCAAGTCAAGGAAAATATCCCAGCTTTCCTCAGTCAGGATAAATTAGTGGGCTCCACTGCTGAGGATTTGTGGTTGGAGACAAGGAATAGAAACGGGATGACCACATTAATGTGATAGGAAGGGAAAATTGGAGGAGCAAATTTGCAGAGAGACAGAAGCATCTGTAGCAAAGCAAATTCTGGCAATTGGTGGGTTAAATTTTCCCCATACTGACTGTCCTCCCATACTGTAAGAGGGCTGGATGAGTTAGAATTTGTCAGATGAAAGTTTTATAAATCAATATAGAGGTCGGAACTCGAGAAAGTACAATATTATATCTCCTATGAAGGAATAAGACAGGATGGCCCCTTACAGCAGTCACTCTTTGCGAGCAGCTCTGAGAAGAATAATCAAATATTCCCATTTAGAGCTCCTAAAAAATCAAACCAAAAATGAGAAACATTAAATCAGACTGACCCAACAGGACGGAGGGCCTAAGGTCGCTTGGAATCAGCAGAAGCGATAGAATAGGCAATCTCCGTCAGGCTGAGGGACCTTGAAACACTTCACGCTAGTACAAAGTAAACTGGATGAGAGGGTCCTTGCAGAGTAATGGATTGGAGTCAATCCACAGGACCATCAGAGCAACAGAGAGGATCACTGGAGTCTCCCTCTTCCCCATCAGTGTGATCTAGCAGGATCCTTGTCTGAAGAGGACATGCCAAATCCTGGAGACGCCCTTTGACCCTGCCCACAGCATCTCTCAGCTGCTCCTTTCAGGGAAGAGAAAGGAGGATCAGAGCCAACAGCACCAGGATGAGGAACAGCTTCTCTGCAGGGGTCGTGAGAAGGTTTAACCACCAGAGGAACTGATTCCACTCACCATCCGAGGCTCTCACTGGGACAAAACAAGACTTACTGATCTATTTTTATGGATGAAATCCTTGTCCTGCATATGGATTGCCTTATGTCCAGTTGTGTGTCTGCGGGTTTTGCTCTTTCCATGGGTTGCCCTTGTACAATCAGATGCCAATCAACTTGACTTTTCATGCTCATCCCCAGCAGCAGAATCACAGAGGTCTCTCTGATCGATGGGCTTTTCCTGGAGATACACCCACAGGCTGACATCCAGAACAGCTGGAAAAACCATCATTTCCGTCTTTGGTCTGCCCGAAACTTTTGGCGTCTTTTAACACCCCAAGATGTCAGTGAGGGATCGCTGCTGACTGACACATTCCAGGCTGAAGGGGGACATGCTGAGCGATGCACTGAGGCTTATTTCAACCGATGCGAGTAGGTGATGGGGAAGGACTGCAGTCCACTATGCATTGATGATCTGAGACGAAGGGAAAGCCCCACATAAAACAGAGGAGGAGGAGCGACAAGGTGACAAGGGTGCAAACAAAGAACACATGTAAAATGTTCAATGATGGAAATGTATGGACATGATACGAAGGGCTGAAAGAGACTTGGAACGGGGTTCTTTCTTGTCGATCATTTATTGCAAATAAAGTCTTACACAAAAGGCCGAGAAGCAGCTAAGGTTCTTCTTTCCACACAGATCTACTCTTTCAGTCCTCTAATTCTATGGGCACTGTCGCAGGGTTGTAGCTCCCAGTTGTTGGATAGGGTGACACCAAGTGGTAGCTCCAGGTAGTAATGAGGATGCCATCAGGTGGTTCCCCTCACCAGCGCCAACATCAGTTCTTTGTAACACAAATAATGATGAGTGAAACACAGAAGTCTGCAGACGCTGTGATTATAGTTAAAAACACACTGACATGCTGAAGGAACTCAGCTATTCTTTCCAGCATTCAGGCTGAGCCCTTCTTCAAAGAATAAATAGAGTAAGACAGAAGCAGGAAATCTCAGAAAGGATCAGAATTCTGGCTAGGGGACTAATCCAGCCCAACAAAAGGTGTTAATTGGATGTGATAAGAGATGAGGTTTTTCATAGCATGCCGAGCGACCACGTGGTAAGGCGGGCCGAATCACTGTCCCAGTCAGTTGGTAGAAGATGGCGCAGGCCCCCCTTCCCTTCTCAGGAGAAGCATGCGTTTGGCAACACACGTTGCCTGGGAGATGTCGCCACATCCTGTTTGCACGTCGCTGGGTAGGCAGCGACTCCGCAACACACTGACATCACTCCCCTAGACCAGCGCACCCCAGAGAGGAATGAGGTTGTCCCCTAAAAGCAATCGAGAGGTTCACGTAAAGTCAGTTACTGGTTCAGCTCATGCTGTGTGGAGGTGCTTCATTTTAGGAGCACCACCATTCTCAGCCACTACAAGACCATGAACAGGCTGGCAGCAAGAGAATGGGATGGGGAATTGAAGCAGGTGGCCACTGAGAGATCCCCGCTCTTGCGGCGGACATGGAGAAGTTTGTGTTTATAGGATAGCTATAAAGCTCGATGAAAATGCAACCAGTAGAGGTTTGACTTACCCACAGGCTTCCAGAGAACAGATTGGGAGAGAAAATACAAGTCTTTAGGCTAGCAAATCTTCCAGACAGGGATCAATGATCAATTCTTCCCAACAGGGTCCCAGGCCCCAAAATCTGTGAGGCCTTCCTTGATATTTTTAACACAGTAGCGCTAACTGATACCGATCGAGTAAATGAGCTGCCGAAAGGCAGCCCATTCATAAATTGGTTTCCCACCCAAACACAGCTGATTGAGATGTGAATTGTCAAAAACTATCGTAAGCATTCAGTAACCTTAACAGCACCAGCCCAGTGCCAGTTTGACATTGTTTCTGCCCGGAGTTTTCGCCCACCATTGTTCACAGACGAAGGCGAATGCTGCTTCTCAGTCATGGTGACACATGGGTCTCTCTGGTGGTTGAACAGATCCCAGGGCGCTGAGTTCTGGAGTAATGACCTCACCAAATTTGATGATGATGAATGGAGGAAATGCTTTCGTATGTCGCGTGGCACCTTTCACTTCGTGCTGGAACACTTAGAACCTCACCTGAAGTCGCATAGACCAGGCGCAGTGACCATGGAGCCAGGATTTCGATCAGCTGTGGCCCTGTGCTGGTATGGCACCCCTTGTGTGTATCGATCCATCAGTACCATCTTTGGAATAGGCATCAGCACCGTGTGCATGGTGGTGCAGGAGGTGATGGCCGCCTTGAGGAAGTTCCTAGGTAAACGTCTCATCTCCCTACCAATGGGAACACGTTTCCAGGAGACCAATGACAGCTTTGCGCAAAGGGGATACGCAATGTGTGTTGGTGCCATTGATAGATCATATATTCCCATTATTTCCCCCAGCGTGCAAGCTGTAGCCTACTACAATTGCAAAGGGTGGCATTCGGTGGTTCTGCAAGCGGTGGTCGACCACAGATTCTGGTGAGCTAATCCCTTATTGGTCTTTATCACATCACATCTCAATGTTTATAACTTCACTGTGCTTTCCATTCATGTTGCAGCTTCTCAGATGTGTTTGTTGGCCGAGCAGTACCCATGATGCCCGAGTGCTTGCCAACTCTCCTCTATATAGAAAGGCAGAGGACCAGGGCGGATACGTATTCCCACGTGACGTGAGTGTTCACCCTACAAAGCTCCGTGTGTCAATCTTATGAATACTTATTGTGTCAATGTTCAGATGTATGAATTAATGACATTCTGCATTGTTGTGCCTGTAGGTGTCCAAGGATGTTAATGGAGTGGAGGTTCCTGCGCATCTTCTGGGTGATCTGGCATATCCCCTATGAACCTGGCTGATGAAGGGGTTCACACAGCACTGAGTACTGTATCTGGATCAGCTAAGATGTAACAAGGCCCTTAATTCTGCAAGGATAGTGGTGGAAAACGCGTTTTGCCGTGTAAATGGCTGCTGGTGGTGCCTGTCCAAGCATCTGGATATCTCTACCACCTTAGTCCCAGATGTTGTGTTTGCCTGCTGTGTACTGCACAATATATGTGAGATTAACAAGGAAGACTTCCTGTCAGAGTGGACATTGGTTGAAGCAGATGGTCCTGCACACATTAGCCAAGATTGTCACGATCTGCAGGCCCATGGGCACCAGGCCATCCATTCTGCTATTTTATCCATCCTGTAAGGGTATGTCCCTGCCACCCAGCTCCCCAATTTCCACAACTTGTTATGTGTTCTCGTGAAGGAACGGTTGCATATAAATGAGACTTGTGTGCTTGTCAAAATGTAATAAAAAACGTTTTTTTAGAAATCTTATTGCTTCATAAATATCTGAGGTAGATATCGCGATGTAAACATTTCACATTATGCTTAAACTAGATGGAAACCATGGAATGGACAAATCACAGTGTAAATCCACTTCACACTTGAACAACGCAGAACAAAAACAAAAACGGTAAACACAACAAACACCTCCACCCAGCACCACAGCATCTCTGTGCTGCGCTGATTATTCCTCTCGGAGGAGGGTTACCAAGTTCGCTTGGCAGACGCATCCTGCGCATTCAGGTAGCCACCTGACAGCCCATATTGCCATAAAATGCAGCTTTACAGGCAAGGCATTTGACCACCTAAAAGTGCTTTTTCTGAGAGTTCCTGTTTCTGGCTCATTCCTTGAAGAAGGGCTCAGCATTGAAATGTTGGGAATATATCTTGATCTCCTATGGACACTGAAAAGCCGGGTTGAGCTCCTCCAGCTTAACGGTGGTTTTTACCACAACATATAGATGCACATCTTGAAACCAGGCCACTACGATGTGCCACCTGGGGCAACTGAATAACAGGGGCATCTTGTGGTTCCACTTGGCTCTTTCTTACATTATTTGGCCAGGACTTTCTTTCTTTGCAAAATTCCCAACACCTATTCTGTGTTTTCTCCAACCTGTCAATTCAAATATACTGGTTTTCTTACTTTTCCAGTTCTTGGTTTCTCTGCTTTTAGACCTGTTTTACAAGCAGTTTTGTATAACTTATATTCCAGCAGTTGCTGTGGTTGAAATTTTACTGATTTAATGAGTTGTTTTCATCATAATCGAAATGTGCTTGAGTCCACGGACAGCCATGTAAGCAAGGGAATGGGATAGGGCATTGAAATGGGTGGCCATTGGGAGATCAACCCTGTTGCAGCGGAAGAGCTGAGGTGCTGAACAAAAGCACCTCCTGGCCACTGATTATATATGCTTCCTTCTGCTCGCTTTTATTGAAGAAGGTTTGTATTGTTCATTGGTTTCCAGAAAAGTTAAGCTGACCTTTGAGCTCAACTTTGTAAGAAGTGCTTTGCTTTTGAAGAGGTGAAGTTTTGGTACTTTCAGGAATAATTTTATCCACAAGGTCCTTAGCAAAAAAGAATGGCGTGAACCTCGATCGACTGCAGACACTGTAATTGTAGTCAAAAGAGCAAAATGCTGTAGGAACTCAGCTGGTCTTTTCAGCATCCATAGGAGACAAAGATATATCGCCGACATTTCGGGCATGAGCCGTTCATCATGAAAAAGAATTAAATTTAAACACGAGACTGTGCCGCCCAATTTACAGCCCATTAACCTACGGTATGTTTTGAATAGCCCCTGAAGAAAACCCGTATAGATACAGGGAGAACATACAAGCTCCTTACAGACAGGACAGGACTTGAACCCTGCTCTGCTACTGATCACTGGCGCTGTCAAGGTGTTATGCTAAGCACCACATCAACTGTACTGCCCTAGTTTTGGCAGGATTGAGTGGAATACTTTTTGTATGGTGTCATTACATTTCTGCAAAACCTTTCTCTGTCCACGTGGCCAACAAAAGGCAGGCATAGTTGGGGCCCATGCGGATGCTCATGGCTACCCCTTCGTTTTGGAGAAAGAGGGATGAATGAAAGGAGAAGTTGTTGGGGGTGAGGTCAAGTTCTGAGTTCTGCCACATAGAGGGGGGTGGTGGTGGAGGGGGACTGGTTGGGTCTGTTGTCGAAAAAGTAACAAAGGGATTTGGGGCCTCTGGTGTGGGGGATGAAGCTGGATAGTGAATGGATATCTATGGTAAAGGTGAAGCTGTTGAGTTCAGGAAACAGGAAGTTGTGGAAGTGATGGAGGGCATGGTGGACAAATCATCAGGGCCTGAAAAGATATTGCCTTGGATCTTGAGGGAGGCTCATGTACAAATAACAGGGGCCCTGGCAGATATGTTTAAAATATTCACAGCCAGTGAAATCAACCAGGGTGCTAGTGTTCCCCTCAGCAGTGTGGGTACAGGAAGAGGTGATGACACCTAGTAGAGGCAACATGACCCGAGGCCTCTGCACAGTGTGAAGAGAGGTTTGGGAGTTATGATTGATCAGGTAAGAGACAGTGGGATATCAATCAGGACTCCTCCAGCATGTTTAAATTGCTTATTAACCCTTCGTCACCCAACTCCTCTCCTACAGCTACATTAAAATCATAGAAACATAGAAGATAGGAGCAGGAGTAGGTAATTCGGCCCTTTGAGCCTGCTCCACCATTCAATGAGATCATGGCTGATCTTAAAGTTGTACCCCGTCTCCGCCTTCTCTCCGTAACCCCTAATTCCCTTAGACTGAAGAAATATATCTAATTCTCTCTTAAATATTTTCAATGAAGCTGCCTCTACTGCTCTCTATGACAATGAATTCCACAGATTTGTGACCCTCTGGGTAAAGAAATTCCTCCTCATTTAGGTTCTAAATGGTTTGCCTATTATCCTCGAACCATGGCCCCTGGTTCTAGACTCCCCCATCATCGGAAACATCCCTTCCACATCCATTCTGTCCTGTCCTGCCAGAATTTTATATGTTTCTATGAGATCCCCTCTCAATCTTCTAAACTCCAGCGAGTACAATCCCAATTGGTGCAATCTTTCCTCATAAGTTATTCCTGCCATTCCAGGTATCAGCCTGGTGAATCGCCTTTGCACTCCCTCCATTGCAAGAACATCCTTCCTCTGATAAGGTGACCAAAACTGCACACAATACTTCAGATGTGGTCTCACCAGGGCTTTGTACAACTGCAGTAAGGTATCCTTATTCCTATACTAAAATCCTCTTGATATGAAGGCCAACATACCATTTGCCTTTTAAACCACCTGTTGTACCTGCATGCTCGCCTTCAGTGACTGGTGCACAAGAATCCCTCGGTCTCTCTGCACTTCCCCATCTCCCAATCTATTGCCATTCAAATAGTAATCTGCCCTCCGGTTTGTATTACAAAAGTGGATAATCTCACATTTATCCTCATTGTAGTGCATTTGCCATGTATCTGCCCAGGCCCCCAATTTATCCAAATCACACTGGAGCTTCCTGACCCCCTCTTCAGTGCACACAACCCCTCCTAGCTTAGTGTCATCTGCAAATTTGGAGATATTACATCCAATCTCCTCATCTAGATCATTTTTTAATTTTTAAAAATTTTTCACACTATGAACCACACTGACCAAAATACATACCGACATTTTTCTCTTGAATATATACAGCGTCATTTTCTCCCATTTCCCCCCTCGTTCCCTCCCTCCCCCTCCCCATTTATTCAAAGTTCAATCTATATGTTACATTAAACCCGTTAAACAATATCGTCACAAAATAAAAATAAACAAGAAATTTGTATCTATTACTTTTACATACTGGGTCAGTTCATAACGTTGTCTTCTCCTTCTGTCATCTTAGGTGGTGGAGGTCTGCGTAGGATTTCTCTATTGTGTTTCGTGAATGGTTCCCATATTTGTTCGAATATTGTGATGTTATTTCTTAAATTTTATGTTATTTTTTCTAATGGAGTACATTTATTTATTTCTAGGTCCCATTGTTGTATTCTCGAGTTGTCTTCTAATTTCCAGGTTGACATAATACATTTTTGTGCTACAGCTAGGGCTATCATAATAAATCTATTTTGTGCTCCATCCAAATCGAGTCCAAATTCTTTATTTCTTATATTACTTAGAAGGAAGATCTTTGGGTTTTTTTGGTATATTGCTTTTTGTGATTTTATTTCATATCTGGTTTAAATCTTCCCAAAATTTTTTCACTTTCTCACATGCCCAAATTGCATGTATTGTTGTTCCCATTTCCTTTTTTACAGTGAAAATATCTCTCTGATACTGTTGGGTCCCATTTATTTAACTTTTGGGGTGTGAAGTATAGCCTGTGTAACCAATTATATTGTATCACACGTAACCTCATGTTTATTGCATTTCTTATAGTTCCGGAGCATAGCTTTTCCCATGTTTCATTCTTTATCTTGATCTTGAGATCTTGTTCCCATTTTTGTTTAGGATTACAGCTTGTTTCCTTGTTCTCCTTTTCTTGCAGTTTGATGTACATGTTTGTTATACATTTTTAAATTATCATTGTGTCTGTAATCACATCTTCAAAATTGCTTCCTTCTGGTAACCTCAGACTGATTCCCAATTTGTCCTTCAAGTAGGTTTTCAGTTGGTGGTATGCAAACATTGTATCATGAATTATATTATATTTGTCCTTCATTTGTTCAAAAGATAATAATTTATTTCCCAAGAAACAATTTTCTATTCTTTTGATCCCTTTTCTCTCCCCTTCTCTGAAGGAAAGGTTATCTCTTGTGAAAGCCATTAGTTGATTTTCTGTCAATATTAATTTTGGTAATTGATAATTTATTTTATTCCTTTCTACATGAATCTTCTTCCAAATATTGAGCAGATGGTGCAATACTGGTGAATTCCTATGTTGCACCAATTTTTCATCCCACTTATATAGTATATGTTCAAATATCTTCTCCCTTATTTTATCTAGTTCTAATCTGGTCCAATCTGGTTTTTCCCTTCTTTGTTCAAAAGCTGATAGGTATCTTAATTGTGCTGCTCTATAATAATTCTTAAAGTTTTGTAGTTGTAAGCCTCCTTGTTTGTACCATTCTTTAATTTATCTAGTGTAATCCTTGGTTTTCCCCCCTTTGCATAAGAATTTCCTTATTATTTTCTTTAGCTCCTTGAAGAATTTCTCTGTTAGGTGAATTAGTACTGATTGAAATAGGTATTGTATCCTTGGGAAGATCTTCATTTTAATACAGTTTATCCTTCCTATCAGTGTTAGTGGTAAGTCTTTCCAGTGCTCTAAGTCGTCTTGTAATTTTTCATTAATGTATGATAATTTAGTTTGCATAGATGGCCAAGATTATTATTTAGTTGTATACCTAGGTATTGAATTGCTTGTGTTTGCCATCTAAATGGTGATTCTTTCTTAAACTTTGTGAAATCCGCATTATTCATTGGCATTGCTTCACTTTTATTTGCGTTAAACTTGTATCCCGATACTTCTCCATATTCCTTCAATTTCTTATGTAATTCTTTTATTGATATTTCTGGTTCTGCTAAGTATATTTTTACATCATCTGCAAATAGACTGATTTTATATTCTTTCTCTTTTATTTTTATCCCTCCTTTATTTTCTGTTCTTATCAGTTCCACTAGTGGTTCAATAGCTGACGCGAACAGTGAGGGAGATAGTGGACATCCCTGCCTTGTTGATCTGCTTAATTTAAATTGATTTGATATATATCCATTTACTGTCACTTTCGCCAATGGTCCCTTACATAATACTTTAATTCAATTAATATATTTCTCTGGTAGGTTGAATTTTTGTCATACTTTGAATTAATAATTCCATTCTACTTTGTCAAAGGCCTTCTCTGCGTCTAAAGCAACCGCCACTGTTGGAGTTTTGTTTCCCTGTGCTGCATGGATTAAGTTAATTAATTTACAGATATTGTAAATTCATCTGTTTTTAATAAATCCAATTTGATCTAGTTTTACTATTTTTGGTACACAGTCAGCCAATCTGTTTGCTAATAGTTTAGCTATTATCTTATAATCTGTGTTAAGTAGAGATATTGGTCTATATGATGTTGGTGCAAGTGGATCTTTCCCCATCTTTGGTATTACTGTAGTTATTGCTGTTTTGCATGAATCTGGTATGTTTTGTGTTTTTTCAATCTGGTTGATTAATTCCAGGAGAGGAAAAATTAATAAGTCTTTAAATGTTTTATAGAATTCTATTGGAAGTCCATCCTCTCCCGATGTTTTATTGTTCGGTAGGTTTTTTTAATAACTCCTGTAATTGGTTTTTGTTGTGGCTGTGGTTTAGGGGCTAATGTTCTGTGTGCCCTTTCTCTTTCCATTCCTTCCTGTAATACTGGCATTGCTCGGACCCTGGGGATCCATTCTTTTATAAATTCTTTCATATTTTTGCCTTCTTCATCTCCCTTAAAGCCCACTATCTTTATATTGTTTCTCCTATTAGAGTTTTCCATTATCTCCATCTTCTGAGCTAACAGCTCCTGTGTTTCTTTAACTTTTTAATCAGATTCTTCTAATTTCTTTTTTAAGTCATCTACCTCCATTTCTCTGGCTGTTTCTCATTCTTCCACCTTGTCTACTCTTTTTCCTATATCTGTCATGACCATCTCTAATCTATTCACTTTTTCTTCTGTACCTTTTATTCTTTTTTTTATTTCACTGAATTCTTGTGTCAGCCTTTCTTTTAACGTTTCTATATATTTTTGAATTTTTTTTTATCCATGTACTTTCCCTTCCCTTCATGTTCCATTTCTCTGTGTAGGGTTTGATGTTCTCCCTCCTCTTCTTCTGAGTCCACTCCAGGATCTGTGTCCTTTACCTGATTTTCTTGTTGGGTTGTTTATTTTATTTTGTTGGGTATTTTTGTTTTATTATTTTTATTAAATGTGTCTTGGTGTTCGTCTTCTTCCTCTGGGTTGGTCATTTGCTGTTTTTCTGATTTCCTTTCTTTATTCTCTTCCTTCTTGTTCCCGTTATTTTCTATTTTCTCTGTTTTCCTGTTCAGAGTCTTGCTGTCATGTTATCCTTGTGTATGCGCGGTTGCGCACTTTTGTTTGGCTCCGTGAGCCATCTTTTTTTCTGACGTCTTTCCTTCTTCTTTTCTTCCTGTTGTTTTTGGTTTTTCTGTCTTTGCTGCCATTTTCTCCACACTTTTATTTTTAATTTTTTATGGTTTCTGTGTTTGTGGCTTTGCTTTTCCTTTCCTTTTTTTTAAACTTTTTTGGAGCGGATTGGTATTTTCTTACCGGTCACTACTCCATCACGTGACTTCCCCCTCATCTAGATCATTAATGTAAATTGTGAGCAGCTGGGGTCCCAGTACAGATCCCTGTGGCACCCCACTGGTTTCCGGCTGCCACTCAGAAAATGAGCGGTTTATCCCAACTCTCTGTCTTTTATCTGCCAGCCAATTCTCAATCCACATCAATAACTTGCACCCAATCCCATGAGCCTTGATTTTGCATGCCAGTCATTTCTGTGGAACCTTATCGAAGGCCTTTTGGAAATCCAGCTACACCACATCCACTGGCTCTCCCCCATCTATTTTACCTGTTACCATCTCAAAGAATTCCAATAGATTTGTCAAGCTCAATTTACCTTTTGTAAATCCATGTTGACTCTGTCCGATCCCTTCTCTGCTGGTCATATGCTCTGCTACTCAACCAGTTTACCTATCTCGGCTGCACCATTTCATCGGATGCAAGGATCGACAACGAGATAGACAACAGACTCGCCAAGGCAAATAGCGCCTTTGGAAGACTACACAAAAGAGTCTGGAAAACAACCAACTGAAAAGCCTCACAAAGATTAGCGTATACAGAGCCGTTGTCATACCCATACTCCTGTTCGGCTCCAAATCATGGGTCCTCTACCAGCATCACCTATGGCTCCTAGAACGCTTCCACCAGCGTTGTCTCCACTCCATCCTCAACAATCATTGGAGCGACTTCATCAACAACATCGACAGCATCGAATCCACGCTGTTGAAGATCCAACTGCGCTGGGTAGGTCACGTCACCAGAATGGAGGACCATCGCCTTCCCAAGATCGTGTTCTATGGTGAGCTCTCTACTGGCCACCGAGACAGAGGTGCACCAAAGAAGAGGTACAAGGACTGCCTAAAGAAATCTCTTGGTGCCTGCCACATTGACCACCGCCAGTGGACTGATATCGCCTCCAACCGTGCATCTTGGTGCCCCACAGATCGCCGGGCAGCAACCTCCTTTGAAGAAGACCGTAGAGCCCACCTCACTGACAAAAGGCAAAGGAGGAAAAACCCAATACCCAACCCCAACCAACCAATTTTCCGTTGCAACCGCTGCAACCGTGTCTGCTTGTCCCGCATCGGACTTGTCAGCCACAAACGTGCCTGCAGCTGACGTGGACATTTCGACTCCATAAGTCTTCATCCACGAAGCCAAGCCAAAGAGAAACATCCTTAATAATGGATTCCATCATTTTGCCCACTACTGATGTAAGGCTCACCAGCCTATAATTCCCCACTTTTTAAATAGTGGGGTAACATTAGCTACCCTCCAATCCATGGGTACTGATCCTGAGTCTGTCGAGTTCTGGAAAATAATTTTTAAAGCATCTGCTATCTGAATGCCCACTTCTTTAAGTACCCTTGGATGTAGATTATCAGGCCCTTGGGATTTATCGGCCTTCAATCCCATCAATTTCCCCAAGACAACGTCCTTAGAGATACTGATTTCTTTCAGCTCCTCCCTGACATTAGTCTCTATGTTTCCCAACATCCTTGGGAGGTTATTTGTATCCTCTCTTGTGAAAACAGAACTAAAGTAAGAATTTAATTGGTCTGCCATTTCCTTATTCCCCATGATATATTCCAAAGATTCTGACTGCAAAGGACCTACTCTGGATTTCATTAATCTTTTCCTCTTGACATATCTATAAAAGATTTTGCACTTGGTTTTTATGTTTGCCGCAAGCTTACTTTCATAATTTATTTTTGCCCTCTTGATTAATCCCTTTGTCCTCCTTTGCTGCATCTTGAATTGTACCCAGTCTTCGGATTTGGTACTTTTTTTGGCCAATACATATGCTCTCACTTTGGACCTAATGCTGTCTCTAATTTCACTTGTTATCCACGGTTGAGTCACCTTTTTTGGTTTATTTTTATGCCAAACCGGTATAAACAATTTCTGCAATTCTTCCATGAGATCTTTGAATGCTTCCCATTGTCTATCCACCATCAACCCCCCCATAAACATCACCCAATCAATCTTACTCTACTCCCGTCTCATACCATCATAATTCCCTTTATTTAAATTCAGGACCTTAGTCTCGGTTTTAATTTCTTCACTCTCCATGTCAAGTGAGAATTCGATCATATTGTGATCGCTCCTACCCAAAGGGCCTCGTACAACAAGATTCCTGATTAGCCCCTTTTCATTGCATAATATCCCGTCCAAAATGGCCTGCTCCCGAGTTGGTTCCTTGACATATTGGTCTAGATAACTGTCCAGTAAACATTCAAGGAATCCCTCCTCCTCAGTATTTTTACTAATTTGGCTAGTCCAATCTGTATGTAAATTAAATTCTCCCATGATGACAGCTGTTCCCTTATTGTACGCTTCTCCCTCATTATGCCTTCCCTCACCTCTACATTACTATTTGGAAGCCTATATACACCACCCCCACCAACGTTTTCTGCCCCTTGCTATTCCTCAGTTCTACCCATAGAGATTCCGCATCTTCCGAGTTGATATCCTTTCTGTCAATCGTGTCGGTCCCTTCAATACTACCCCACCACCTTTTCTTTCTTGCCGATCCCTCCTAAATATCGTATATCCCGGGATGTTAAATTCCCAGGCTTGCCCACCTTGCAGCCATGTTTCTGTAATCCCAATTAAATCGTATTTGTTTGACTCAATTTCCACAGCCAATTCATCTACCTTTTTTTCGAATGCTTCTTGCATTAAGATATAAAGCCTTCAGATTTGCTTTTTTCACCCTCCTTGCTCTTTCTGATTTTTTACTTTCGCTGCCTAACCCAACTTTTCCTATTTTATCTTTCCTGTCCTTTGCCCCATCATACAGGTTCCCATCCCAATGCCAAATTGGGGAACAGCTGGGGAATAGAGGGATAAATGGGGAACAGTGCGAAACAGGTGGGGAACAGTGTGGAACAGTGGGGAACACTGAAGAAAAATGGAGAATGGAGGGGAATATTGTGGAACAAGGGGAACAGATGGGGAACTGGTGGGGAATACTGGAGAACTTCAGGTAACAGGTGGGAAACTGCTGGGAAATAGTAGGGATTGGTGGGGAACAATTGGGGAAAAGCATAAGAACAGTGGGGTACAATGAAAAACTGTGGGAACAATGGAAACATAGAGTCACAGTGGCCAACAGTGAAGAACTGTGGTAAACACTGGGGAACAGTTGAGGACAGTGGGAACAGTGGTTAATTCTGGGCCATGGAGAACCATAAAGCACAGTTGGTAACAGTTGGGATCTGTGGGGAACAGTGGGGAAGAGATGTGGAACAGTAGGGAAAAGTAGGAGAAATGGAGAACAGTAGGGAACAGAGGGTAACAGTGGGGAACAGTTCGGTAACAGCTGGAGAAAAGTGGGGAACAGTGAAGAACTGTGGGGAACAGAGGGTAACAGGGGAGAGCAATGGGGAAGAAAAGGCGAACATTGGAGAATGTGTGGAACATTGGTCAAAAGTGTGTGACGGGTGGGGAACAGTGAGGAACAGTGGGGAACAGTTGGGGTACAATGGTGTATTGAGGGCAACAGCGGGGAAAATTGATGAATGGATGGAAGAGATGGGGAAAAGTGGGGATCACTGAGGAACAGTGGAGAACAGAGGTGAATAGTGGGGAGCAGTGGGGGACAGATAGCGAACTGTGGAGAATGGGGGAACAGTAGGGAACAGATTGGGAAATGAGTGGAACAGTGGGGAAGCATGGGGAAAAGTGGGGAACTGGTGGGAAATAGCTGAGGAACAGTGGGGAATAGCAAACACCTTTAACGCTGATGTATGGCGCACTGAGACAGAAACTGTGACACTGGATTCAAATCAATGATAAGGATTATCAGTGATGAACGATAAATTGTGTCAGATACAGTGAAAACCAGGTTCACACTGGGGAGGTTCATCAGTGGTTCAAAATAAATTCTGGCATATATTGTTATACCGGGTTCATAGTGGGTAGAAGGATTAACAGTGAGGTATGGTAGGCTGAGATGGATACTGTGAAACTGGGTTCACATTAGTGAGATGGTTTAACATAGAGGTTCAATGAACTGTGGCAGGTACTGTGACACCAGGTTCACAGTGGGAAGGTGGTTTAACGGTTTTATACGATACACTGTTGCAGAATCAGTGATACGGTTAAACAGTAGTGAGAAGGTTTAACAGTGACGTACGATAAACTGTAGCAGGTTCTGTGACACCAGGTGCACAGTGGGGATAAGGTTTAACATTGATTTACTGTAGACTGAGACCCATAGTGTGACACCAGGTTCACAGCAGTGAGAAAGGTAATGTATGATAAACTGTGTCAGATACTGTGAAACTGGGTTAACAATCGGTTGAAGGTTTATCAATGCTGTATAATTAACTGTGGAAGATATTGTGACCCCAGATTCACAGTGGGGGAAGGTTTAACGCTGATGTACGGTTGACTGAGGCAGATACTGTGAAACCAGGTTCACAGGGGGAGAAGCTTAAACGATGATGTACGTTAGACTGAGACTGTGACACTAGGTTCACAGCAGTGAGAAAGTTTAACAGTAATGTACGAGAAACTGTGTCAGATACTGTGACATCAGGTTCACAATCTGAAGAAGGTTTAACAGTGATGTATGGTAATTTAAGATAGATACTGTGACACTAGGTCCACAGTGGGGATAAGGTTTAATGGTGATGTACGGTAGACTGAAGCAGATACTGTGACACCGTGTTCATGGTGGGGAGAATGTTTAATGATGATGTACGGTAGACTAAGGCAGATACTGTGACACCAGGTGCACAGTGGGGATAAGGTTTAATGGTGATGTACGGTAGACTGAAGCAGAATCTGTGACACCGTGTTCATGGTGGGGAGAATGTTTAATGATGATGTACGGTAGACTAAGGCAGATACTGTGACACCAGGTGCACAGTGGGAGAAGGTTAAATGATAGTGTACAGGAGACTGAGACCGATACTGTGACACTGGGTTCATAGCAGTGAGAAAGGTAATGTACGATAAACTGTGTCAGATACTGTGACACCAGGTTCACAGTGGGGAGAATGTTTGAAGGATAAATGGTGGTAGATACAGTGACAACGGTTTCACAGTTGAGAGAAGGTTTAATGGTGATGTTCGGTAGACTGAGGCATATACTGTGACTCCGGGTACACAGTGGGTAGAAGGTTCAACGGTGATTTACGGATGTCTGAGTCACATACCGTCACACCAGGTCATAATGGGAAAAAGTTTATAGGATGATGAAAAATAAGCTGTGGCAGATAAACTGACACCAGGTTCACAGTGGTGAGTGGTTTAATGGTGATGTACGGGAGACAGAGGCTGAAACTGTGAAACCGGATTCACAATGAAGAGAAGGTTTTTCAGTGATGACCAATAAAGTGTGGAAGATACTGTGACCGCAGGGTCACAGTTGGGAGAAGGTTTAACTATGGTGTACGGTAGACTCAGGCAGATACTGTGACACTAGGTACACAGCGGGTGGAGGATAAAGAATGATGTACGGTAAACTGTGGCAGATAAAGTTACACCAGGTTCACAGTAGGGAGTGGTTTAATGCACGATGGAAGCAGATTCTGTGACACCTGGTTGACAGTGGGGTGAATGTTTAACAGTGCTGTACAATAAACTGTGGCAGATAAAGTGACATTTGTTTCACTGTTGGGAGAATGTTTAATGGTACATAGGAACATAGGAACATAGGAAGTAGGAACAGGAGTAGGCCAAAAATGGCCCATCGAGCCTGCTCTGCCATTCAATACGATCATGGCTGATACAATAGACGGAGGCAGATACTCTGACACCAGCTTCACAGTGGGTAGATTGTTCAACGGTGATGTACGATAGACTGAGATAGATACTAAGACAATGGGTTCACAGTAGGAAAAAGGTTTAACAATAATGTACGATAACCTGTTTCAGATACTGTGACAGCAGGTTCACATTGGGTAGAATGTTTAAGGGTGATGTACGGTAGACTGTGGCAGATACTGTGACACCGAGTTCACAGTGGGGAGAAAGTTTAAGAGTGATGTTCAAGAAACTGTGGCAGATACTCTGACACTAGGTTCACAGTGGGGAGAAGGTTTAACCGTAATGTATGATAAACTATGTCAGATACTGTGACCCCAGGTTCACAGATGGGAGAAGATTTAATGATGGTGTACGGTAGACTGAAGCAGAAACTGTGACACATGGTTCACAGCAGTGAGAAAAGTAATGGACAATAAACTATGTCAGATACTGTGACACCAGGTTCGCATTGGGGAGAAGGTTTATCAGTGATTTATTGTAAATTGAGATAGATACAGTGACCCCAGGTTCACAGGGGGACAAGCTTAAATGATGATGTACGATAGACTGAGACTGTGACACTAGGTTCACAGCAAGGAGAAGGTTTAACAGTAATGTACGATAAACTGTGTCAGATCCTGTGACACCAGGTTTACAGTGGGGTTAAGGTTTAACAGTGATGTACAGTAGACTGACGTCTTATCACACCCCCTTATAGAGGAGGATATCAATCACTTCCCCTAACCCTAACCCGATCCAGGTGGGTGCAGACTACCTGGGAGGGAGGGGCAATGACAAGAGGAGTCCACCTGGTTGCCCCGACAACAATGGTTGGCGGGAGACGCTCAAATATTAACTGCCCCTTGAGTACATTCATTCCGAGAATATGGGGGGAGTTGGGGTCTCATTGTGACATGAGAGTGAGAGAGTAAATATTAGGAGGTTGCCATGGTTTCACTGGTCTTTCTGTATTATTGTGTAACAATGAACCCATTGGTGACATCACGCAGCCAGCAAACCCAGTTGCTGAGACTGCAGTCGTGTTCATTGTGAGGGTTGCACGTGGTGCGAGTGCGTGGCACAGTCTTTGCCGAATACCAGGGCTCTTTGGGCAAGTGAGGCTCACGGTGGTGACGTATTTGAATTACTACATCATACGTCACTGAAAACACCTGGCGTGTGACTTGCAGGAGAATGGGCAACGCCTTGGGCTGTCTACGAGTGTCACGAGTGGCTGGGGAAGAGGAGCAGAGTAGGAGATCCCTCACTCCTCGGAAAAGAATGACGTGTAACTGCTGCAAGAAGATCAGAGGCAGATGGTTACATTCCCGAGTTGCTGCGGAGGAATCGTCAGACTTCAATGTCGACCGCAGGGAAGAAAACACGCAGCAGGTACTCTCGGTCACGTGTGAAACCTTTTAAGAAACAATGTAGAGATGAACATAAGTTGTACTGTGTGTCCAAGGTTCATTACTCACGTAAACATCAGACACTCATCATATAAGGAGAGATTTGTGTTTCGCAGCTAATTATCTCCAATTCAGTGTTGGTAAATCATTTATGCTTTGTCTTGTCTTTTCCCAAAGCATGTACAGATTGGGTGCCTCATTTATTCTGAAACTTAAACAAGGTCATCAACAAGTGAATCCTACTTGGAATTTATACATTCCTACTTTATAAATGGGTCCAGATAGTCTTATTTTTGTAAATTAAAATGAAAAACATTCACAGCCCAAAGGAACCCCAAGGTTGAAAGTGTAAATGATAAAACTGGAATTACTGGATATTTCAATAAAAACTGAAAAGGCTGTAAACTCCCAGCAAGTCAGTATGTGTCCAACCTGCTGACTATTTCCAACATTTTCTGTTGTTACATTTGAAGTATAATTATTTTTAATATTTCTTCTGGGAACAATTGGCTGTCAAAAACAGGAATAAAATTCTCTTTATTGTTTCGGGGTAGGGAGAGTTTAGTGCTTTTTTTAGTAAGGAATATATGGGTTGGCACAACATCAAGGGCTGAAGGGCCTGTACTGTGCTGCAGTGTTCTATGTTCTAAGTTTCTGCGTGGTGATTTAAGAGTAAATATTAACCAAGGATCCCCAGAAAAACGTGCCCTTTACTTTGGTTTCTGCCCTGGAATGAGATGAGATGAAAGACGGGAGACCTGTTTTTGTGGATGAATCCAAATCAAGAGTGTTCTTCGTAAAGATGCACCAAGATGCACCAAGAATCAAATTCAAGTCAGAGGCCTCAGCCTTGAGTGTATTGTCCATAGGTGTGAAATCTGAATGTCTCTGGGGATTGACCCTGTGCCATGTGTTCAGTTGCAATGCCTTCAGCAACCCTCGAACCAATGTTCATTGGACCAATCCTGTAAGGTGTTTGCCTTGCTTTTTCCAGATACTTTTGTTCTGTTGACTGCCATGGTTCACATGATGAAGATAATGCTTTGCAGTGGATTTGAAAATAGTCATTAAGTTTTAACTGTGCTTTTTACCTGCAAGACCACATGCTTGTTCTTTGTAAAATGTTTTTATTGAGTTTAACATATAAGCATGCATACAGAAATCTGAAAACCACGTAACAATTCATTCATTTACAAGTGAGGACACGCGAAGAAAACAAATTCCATGAAACTACATTGAGGATTACTTGTTAATCTTCAAAACAATTACACTACAACTCCAAACATCCAAAATCAAATTCCCTGAAATCCTCATTTATCCAAAATTTAAAAATAAAATCAGATAAATGAGGCTATCCGAAACAAATCAGAAATCCTCATTTATTTGAAATATTTTCAGAGACAAACTAACCTCTCAGGTTGAAAAAAAATTCATTGCACGTGAAATTAGAACAAGGATTGTTCTTGTTTCAGGTAACTCCCTCCCCTCTCTTTTTCTATTCCTTCTTTACCTTCCCCTATTGACTTTTCTCTCCAACTCTCCCATCAAACTGCGCACCACTGACTCCCAGCAAGTGGTTGGAAGAATCCCTTGTCCTGTCGTCATCCAAGAGAGCGGCCTCTCGGCAGTAGCCGGTCGGTCACCGGCCTTTCAAATAATCGGAGTTGTATTGTAATAAGATATAATCTATATGGTAAACCCATATATTGAAATAAATTGTACAAAACAAAAGAATAAAAAGAAAAAGAAAAAAACTCAAAAAATAAAATCTAAAAAAGACATCTAATCTAACCCCTCTCATAAACAAGGTTACCTTGTAGACAGAGTGGAATGGGGATTTTTGTTTAAGGTATTGGAAAAATTTAAATTTGGGCCACTCTTTATTGGTTGGGTGAAGGCCTTATATAAAAATTCATTGGCTAGAGTGGTGACAAATGGACAAGTATCTTCTTCCTTTATCTTATCCAGATCAACTCGACAGGGGTGTCCTTTGTCACCAGCTTTATTTGCTTTGGTTATTGAATGGTTAGCGCAAATGATTAGACAAGATAGTGATATTAAAGATATTAAGGCAAATGAAGAAGAGTATAAAATGAATTGATTTGCCGATGATGTTTTGATATATTTAACAAATCCTACGCAGTCATTAGGAAGGTTACATGCAAGGTTGGAACAGTATGGTGTGTTACCAGGATATAAGGTTAATTGGGATAAGAGTGAAATGATGCCTTTGACAAGATTGGATTATGCATATTGTAGAGATATTGTCAAATTTAAGTGGTTGGATAAAATTAAGTATTTCAGAAAAATGTAGATGATAATTATAATATGAGTTGAATTATACAGCATTATTGCATAAAATTAAATTAGATTTAAATAGGTGGAAAGATTTACCGATAACTTTAATACAGCGTTGTGGCGGCACAGTCTCTCATGGCGTGTAACGCCACATGGCGGAGCAGCCATGGGAAGATGGTGCTGTCAAGCTTTTCTCCCTGCCTCAAGTCGCCTGCCCAGCGCACGCCTGGGGCAACGATTCTGATGTCACAATGCACGAGGTGACTGAGCTGATGCTGCACTTAAAAGGGTGCGCGCTGAATTTGAATAAAAAACATCATTAATGGCTTTCAATATGGTGGCTGAGTCTTTCTTGGTTGTGTCCAGCATGACAGTGTTTTAAAATGAATGTTTTCCCCCCGTATTCAGTATTTTTGTCAATCAATTCCATGTTGGAATCCTAAAAAGTTTTAAAAGGATTTCCATGTACTGGGATGATCTTTATTATGGAAAGGTAAATTGGCAAGTGTGTCTGTACAAAAATTGACGGAGTTTTATAATTACCACATTTTCAGAATTATTATGAAGCGGCACAATTCAAGTTTATTAATAGAATGGTTGGATCACAACAATCTTTACGTTGGGCTAAAATCCAAATGGCTCGATTCATGAACAAAGAATGAAACAGTTTATTTATAAATGGAATGCTCAACTTTTCCAAAATTATCCTTTACTGGTGTTAAAACATTTGATGGAATTATGGTATCGGACCAACGTTGCTATTGGTGCTGAGGGTAAAATTTTGGCTAAAAACCGTTTGTATTATAATAAGCTTTATTTTCTTTTTTAATAAATCATGTATTCCTGAATATTTTGGAAAAGAAAGATATTATATTTGTCGAAGATTGTTACGAAGTTGGAAATTTTGTTTCATATCAATGATTGAAGGAAAAATATGGAATTCCTTCAAATGCATTGTTTACTTACGATCAGGTCCATACTTTGTTACTGGATAATTTTGGACACAGTTTGAGATTACCTAGAAGGATGAAATTTGAATGTTTAATTATTGAAGGAGGGAAAAAGGGATTGATTACAGAAATGTATGCTTTATTACAAAATAAGGTGTCTAAGTCAGATATTTATAAAGCGAGAAGTAAGAGGAAGGAGGATTTGTCGGTTTGAATTTCTCAGGATGTTTGGATGACAATATGTGAGGACAGTGTGACTAAGCCAGTAAACGTAATATATAGATTCGTTCATGATAATTTTATTCATCAACTTTACTTAACTCCTGAGAAGTTGAAGAGATATGGATTTATCTCTTCGGATATGTGTTTTCAATGTGGGGAAGATATAGGGTCTTTTTTACATTCAATATGGTTATGTGAGAAGGCGAAACTCTTTTGGAATGGAATTCTGGAATTTTTGCTGTGGTTGTTTAAATTTAAGCTTTCATTAGAGCCGTTAGCATTTTTATTGGGACATATTAAATAAAATGGAGTTTGGAAATGAAATTGGATTAATTTCAAATTGCATTTATTCGGTTGGCATTGGCAGTAACGAGAAAATGTAAAGCTATAACCTGGAAAGATGAAATTGAATTAAGTATTCAGAGATGGTATATGGAATTGCAATCATGTACTCCATTTGAAAAGATAACTTACAATTTACTCCATCATTCTACCTTTTTTGTTAATGTGTGGGGACCCTCTGTGAAATGTATGGGTCTAAATATGTCATGGTTGATTGGTGACATCAAACACGACAATGAAGGCTTGGTTTTTTAGTTTGAGGTTGTAGGGGATGGGAGGGAGCTAAGAGAGGGGGTGGGAGGGGGTATATATGGGGGAAATTTTTGTATGTTAATATAAAGTATTTTATTGTGGATTTTGAGTTTCATTTTAAATAAAGAATACAAAAAGAAGGTTACTTTGTAGACCACGTGCTAATAGTTCTTTTCATTGTTGTTCAATAACAACTGATCCTTTCCTGCTTCTAAACTGTATTTCTGTGAAATCTCCACACAGCGGCTTCTCTGTGTATTTGCGGCACAACCTGATCCAATGCACTAATTCATAAGGTGGTGTCTGCAGCCTATCTTAAGGAAGGCTGAGTCGAGCACAGATCGCTTGTGATTGTTGTTCACTTTCAAGCAGAATTTTGAAAGTTGGCTCGGCCAAGGGTTCTTCTCAGATCTCTGAATTTGCAGTGTGACAAGAGTTTTCGAGGTGGATTGGAATGAATTACTAGAGCACCTTGCACACACACATTTGAAAACCCAGAAGTTTAGCAGGACTTTTGCATCCTGCTCTTTGCAGAGGAGAAACAAAGTATCAACATACAGCTCACCTAGGAGAGCATGTGACTTTAGCAGGGAGAGTCAGAACAGCTTTGCTCTCAGAGAGGGAGGGAGTGAGAGAGAAGGAGTCAGAGAAATCAGTTGCAGAGGGACAAGCTGCCAAACTTTGGAAGGCTGCCTGGTCAAAGGAGAAGACTGGTGGTCTGAAAGATGATCTGAAAGAAGGAGGATCATCCGGAGAACCCTGAAGGGGGCAAGTTTTGTCAGAAAGACTGATTGAGAAGGAATCAGTTGCAGATGCTCTGGAAATGGAATCTCTCTCTCTGAAAACCAGCAAGAACCCTCCTGAGTGGTAACCATTTGCCTGTAAAACACCAAAGCCTGGTGAACTTTGTTAATGCTAACTTCTGTGCACAGTACAAGAATTGCCTGCAACCAGTGCGATTGGACTGTGATCCAAAGAACTTTTCTAGTCTTCAATACACATTACACACACCTGCACTTAGTATTTGAAGGCAGATTAAGTGGGTTAGGTAGGTTAAGCAATAAGTTAAAGTTCAATTCTGTTTTCTTGTTCAAATATAATTCTAAACCACTTTTGTTGAAATAACCCAGTGTTGTGGTGCATATCTCCTGCTGCTGTTTTTGGGGTCGTCTGGATTCCGTTACATTTTATGGGGGCTCATCCTTTAGCATTTGAACATTGCAGTTTTATGATTTATTAGTTGATTGGGTTGTTTTTGCAAGTGATTTTTGCAAGCTAACTTAAAGCTTGTATCTGGAAAAACAGCTGCAATGGATGTTGATACATTTTTGTTCAAACCATCACCTACAGAACTGCACAAGGTGAGAAAATAGGAACTGATGGGTATTTCTAAGGCATTAAAAATTGTTGAAGTTAAACATTGGATGAGAAAAGTACAAACGTAGCGGATTATAATAGTGAAATATTATATAAGTGAAGGAAAATTTGTTCAGGAAGACATCAAAAATTTTCCAGAGAATAGATCTTTTGAATTGCAATTAGAATTGGAGAAATCAAGGGTGCAAGATGACCAGGATAAACCTAATTTTGAATTGCAGAGACAACAATATGAAGCAGTCCAAGCTGGAAAGCAAAGAGAAGAGGCCAAAAATCCTAGGAAATATGAGTGAGAGGAAATTGAAAATGACAGACAGTTTCAATTAGATAAGTTCAAAATGGAGATGGAGAGAAGTAAGAGGATTGAGGCTGTAACTCCTGGGGAGAGGTTGTTGGCGAATGGAGAGGTAAATCGAGGGCCTCCTTTTGAAAAGGTTGCTGAGAGCTCAAGAGGTTGAAATAAAAGTGGCCACTCATGCTTCAGGGTGTATTGAAGGGAAAAGCACAAATTGCATCCTGGAGCTTGACTGCAGAGCAAGTGGCAGATTATGATACTGTTAAACAAGCAGTAGTGAAAGCTTGTTGGTTCCGGAAGCTTATAGACAAAAATTTAGGAGTTTGGTGAAATCACGAAATCAATCTTCTATGGAGTTTGCTCTGAAAACATTCTGTGTGTTTTGACCGTTGGTGGACACCAAAAGGAATAAACAATGATTTTATCAGATTGAGAGAATTAATATTAATAGAGGAAATTAAAAGGTGTATCCCAGAGGTGATTAAATTACACCTGGGTGAGAGAAACGTGGGGACGTGACAACAGGTAGCTAGAATTAGCAGGAGAATTTGCTTTGATTCACAAAAATACATTGCAGAATAAAAGGCATTTTCAGAGAGCTGATGTGGACCAGATTAATAAACCTATTCATAAGGTTAGGATGGAGCAGGATAGTAGGCCTGAAATAAAGTCTGGAGAAAATGTTAAGAGAAAAGATGAAGGAAAGGTAGGAAAGGACAGAACTTCTGCATTTATATGCCATTTTGGTAAGAAAGCTGGTCATGTGACTGTGAATTATCTAGTCTTGAAAAAGAAAAGAGAAAAACAGGTTTAACCAGAAGTATGTATATACAAACAGTAGAATTTAAAGAGAGCAGAGGTGCATAAACTGGTAAGGAGGTTATGGATGTTTTCAAGCCTTTTGTGTCAGAGGGCTTTGTCTCAATAAAGGAGGGAGAACCACAGGTTCCAGTTAAAATTCTTAGAGATACTGAGGATGCTCAGTCATTGTTGTTAGAGAGCGTTTTAACCGTGGATCAAAGGACTGACACAGGAGAAACCACTTTGATTAAAGGTGTTGGAGGTGAGGTAGAGTCAATATTGCTTTACAAGATTGTGCTAAATTCAGAATTAGTCAAAGCACCTGTTGTAGTAGGAGTTACCCATTTAAGGTGTCTTGTTTTTGTTGCGGAATGATTTGGCAGAGAATAAAGTTGGGTCAGTTTTAAGATTGACAAATTGGCCTAGAAAGGATGTGGTTAGAGAGGATGGTGAGATGTATCCTGCATGTGCGGTAACTAGGGCTGTGACTAAGAAAATGATGACAGCTGAAGATGATCCAGTTACTAGAGATTTGCCCAGTAGTTCTGAAGTATTTTTGAAAGAGCAGGGTCATTGTGAGAGTGAGGATTTCTCTTTGTCAAGGAAAGAGTTAATTCAGCAATAGAAAATAGATGCAGATCTTGTTAGCTTAAGGGAGAAAGCAGTAACTGAACAGGAGGGTAAAGAAATGGCTTGTGGATATTACTTAAATGGTGAAGTGTTGATGAGAAAATGAAGACCTCTTGATATTCCTGCTAGTGAGGAGTGGGGAGTGATCCATCAGGTGGTTTTTCCTAGAAATTACCAGAAGGCAATATGAGATCTAGCCCACAGTACACCTTTGGGTGGTTATCTTGTTGTAAAAATAAACATGAATAAAATTTTGAAACAATTTTTCTGGCCTGGTTAGAGGAAGGATGTTATAAATTGGTGCTGGACACGTCATGTTTGTCAGGTAGTGGGGAAACCTAACCAGGGTCCTCCAGTGGCTCCATTACAATCTGTTCCTGTAGTTGGGGGACCTTTCACTAGGGTTATTGTAGATTGTGTAGGTCCCCTGCTGAAAACTAAGTCTGGTAATCAGTACATTAACAATTATGCGTGTAGTGTTGAGATTTCCAGAGGCCATACCACTGAGAAATATTAATGAGGATGTCCAGTTGAATTTTCTAGATTATGTTTCTAAATTTAAGGATAGCATACAAAAAGTGTGGACTTTGGCTCAAGAGAACGTAGAAATTGCTCAAGGTAAAAGGAAGCATTTATTTGACAGGAAAACTCAGGTGAGAAATTTTAAGACAGGAGATAAAGTTTTGATTTTATTTCCAACACATGACAATCCTATGAAAACTAGATTTTCTGCACCATACACAATTAAATCAAACCTGAATGATGTTAACTCTGTTGTTAACACTCCAGGCAGAAGAAATAAAATTTAGGTTTGTCACATAAATATGTTGAAACCTTCTTACGAGAATAAGGGTAGTGGAGAACAATCTGTCTCAGAGGTCTTGGCTGTTTACAGAGTGGAGGAAGTGGAAGATTATAAGATTATGGAAACAGAATCTTTTGATGGTAACCTTAAAGAAACCATGGTTCCTGTGCACCTGTCAAACTCAGCAATTTTGGAAAATTTGGAGGAAAAGTTATAAGAGCAGTTGCAGTTGAAAGAATTACTTTTGAATAACACAAATTTGTTCCCTGATGTTCCAAAAAAAGACATCAGTGATTTACCATGATGTAGATGTAGGAGAAGCAAATCCCATAAAACAGCCCCCATATTGAATAAACATTCAGAATAAAATCATAGATCAGGAGGTGGAATATAGGATGATGAATGACATTATTAGACCTTCGAACTCAGTTTGGAATTGTCCTTGTATTCTGGTATGAAATACAGATGGAACTGTTAGGTTCTGTTCAGATTGTAGGAAGGTCAATTCAGTAACTAAAACAGATACTAATCCTATTCCGAGAATAAATGACTGTATTGATAAAATTGGCAAAGCTAAATTTCTTACTAAGTTGCATTTGTTGAAGGGTTATTTATTGGTGTGTGCCTTTAACTGAGAGAGGAAAGAATATTTCAGCTTTTGTAACTCCAATGGTTTATACGAGTAAAATGTGTTACCTTTTGGCATGAAAAAGGCCCCCTGCCACATTCCAGAGGATTATTAATCCTGTAATCCAAGGGTTGACTCACACAGATGCTTATATTGATGACTTGGTCACAAAAAGTGACACATGGGAAGAACATCTAAGAGAATTGGACAAATTGTTTGCAAGATTATCTAAAACAAACTTAACTGTTAATTTAGCAAAGAGTCCATTTGCAAATGCCACGGTAACATATTTGGTTTATGTAGTTGGTCGTGGCAAAGTTACACCTATTCAAGCTAAGGTGAATGCAATTTTGGAGTTTCCTACTCCCAATGGCAAGAAAGCAGTGAGAAGGTTTTGAGGAATGGCAGGATGTTAATGGAAATTTGGCTCAGGTTGCTCTTCCTTTAACCAATCTTTTGAAGAAAGGGGAGAAATTGGTGTGGACTAAAGATTGTCAGACAGCTTTAGAAAATTCAAAGGAGATGCTATGCCATTGCCCTCTGTTAAAATCTCCTGATTTTGACAGACCATTTTCTGTAGCAGTGGATGCCAGTGAGGGAGCAGCAGGTGCAGTTTTATTGCAAAAACAGAATGAAAGGTGACCTGAAAGAAAGAGGATCATCTGAAGAACCCTGAAGGGGGCAGGTTTCATCAGCAAGACTGATTGAGAAGGAATCAGTTGCAGATGTCCTGGGAAAGGAATCTCTCTGAAAACCTGCAAGAACCCTCCTGGGTGGTTTTTGGAACATTTGTCTTCTCCGCACCAAAAACTGGTGAACTTTGTTAATGCTGGGCACAGTACAAGAGTTGCATGCAACATGAGAGATTGGATTTTGATCCAAACAATTTTTCTAATCTTAAATACATGTTATATACACCTTCTCTTTGTATTAGAGGGGGGATTAAATGGGTTAGGTAGGTTATGTAAGTAGGTTAACTAATAAGTTAAAGTTTAATTCTGTTTTCTTGTTCAAATATCATTAAAAACTACTTTTGTTTAAATAACCCTGTCCAGAACAGCAGTGAAAGCTTTTTTGTCTCTACAAGTCACAGTTTCTGAATTTCGAATTGGCTGCAGGATGCAACAATTTTCTTTCCATCTTGCATGAATTAGGAAGTTGGTTGGGGATAAGAGGGAGGCCTATGCTCAATATAAGAAACAAAAAATTGATGAGATGTATGATCCTTACTTAGATTGCAGAAAGAACCTTAAGTGGGAAATTAGAAAGGGAAAAATAAGGTATGAGGTGTCCAGAGCTAATAAGGTGAAAGTGAATGGTGAGGGTTTTTAAAGGTACATGAATAGTAAAAGGAGGGTTAAGGATAGAGTAGGTCCACTGGAAAATGGGAACGGTGGACGATGTGAGGAACCGTATGAGATGGGGGAGATATTAAATGATTTTTTTCTCATCTGTATTCAGGAGGGAAAGGGACATTGGACTATGTGAGATAAGTGAGGCAAATGGCTTAGTTATGGAAAGGATAGAGGGTTTTGGAGCTCCTGGTCCTGGTGGGATTTTTCCCAGGATGTTCAGGGAGGTCAGGGAGTAAAATCTGACAGTGATTTTAAATGATCACTGGAGAAGGGTGTGGTGCTGCAGGATTGGAGGGTTGCAAATGTAGTTCAATTGATTAAAAAAATGGCACAAGGTGCAGGCCAAGTAACTATCAGCCAGTAAGTTTGACTTCGGTGGTAATGAAAGTTATCGATAGTGTGTACAAATATCTGGATAGACATGGATGGATCAAGGACACCCGGCAGAGGTTTGTGAAGGGAAAGTCATGTTTGACGAATTTTGTTGAGTTTCTTGAAGAGGTAACAAGGAAAGTGGATGATGGTAGGGTGGTTGATGTGATCTATTTGGATTTTAGTAAGGCTTTTGATAAGGTTATTAAGGAAGGTTCAGTCACTAGGGATTAATAAAGAGATGGGTTCAGAGGTGGCTGGAAGATAGGCACCAGAGAGTCATGGTGGACAACTGTCTGTCAGCATGGAAGTCTGTGACAATCGGTGTGCCTCAGGGATCAGTGCTAGGTCCCCTGTTGTTTATCATTTATATTAATGATTTGGATGAGGGGATGGTTAACTGGGTAAGCAAATATGCAGAAAATACGAAAATAAGGGGAGTGGTGGATAGTGAGGATGGTTTTCTTAGATTTCAGAAGGATTTGGTTTGTTTGGAAAACTGGGCTGAAAGATGACAGATAGAATTTAATGCAGACAAGTGTGAGGTGCTGCATTTTGGAAAACAAATAACCAAAATAGGACATATCTATTCCCTTCATAATTGTAAATACATCTACCAAATCCCCTCTCAACCGTCTACATTCCAATGAATAAAGTCCCAGTCTCCTTAATCATTCTCTGTACCCTAGATGTTAAGGAAAGAGCATTGAGCAATGCAGAGAAACAGAGGGATCTTGGAGTTATGGTACAGAGTTCCTTGAAGGTGGATTCCCATGTAGAAAGGGTAGTTCAGAAAGCATATGGTATGCTGGCCTTCATAAATCATAGCATAGGAGCTGGGAAGTGATGCTGTGACTGTTTAAGGTATTGGTGAGGCCAGGTTTGGAGTATTGTGTTCAGTCCTGGTCTCCAAATTATAGGAAGGAAATAGATAAGGTGGAGAGGGTGCAGAGAAGATTTACAAAAATGTTGCCTGGCTTACAACATCTCGAGTGCAGAGAATGATTCAGGAGGCGGGGATTTTAGTCATTGGAGTGTAGACGGTTGAGAGGGGATTTGATAGAGCTATTTAAAATTATGAAGGGAATAGATAGACTAGACTTAAGTAGACTCTTTCCCTAAGGGCAGGGGAGGTTGGAACAAGAGGGCATAAGTTGAGGGTAAGGGGGCGAAACTTTAGGAGAAATGTTAGAGGATGCTTCTTCACTAAGAGAGTGGTGGCAGAATGGAATAATCTTCCAGAGGAGATGCAGCAGGGTCCTTTCTGTCATTTAATAAAAGGTTTGATGTGTATAAGGATATGAGGGGGTTGGAGGGTTATGGGCAGAGAATAGGAGGGGGGCAACTAGTGGAGGTGTTGAAGTGAACCGGCATAGACACAAAGGGCCGTTATTGCCTGTTTCCTTGCTGTCAATTGTCATATGGATATATGTGACTGAAGATTTTTCCAACATTTTCTGGGAGACAGTCATGTCTCACAGATTTTGGGAACAAATCTCACAGATGTTGGGAACAAGCGGCTTGAGGAGTGGAGTCGTTGTAAGAGTGATTGCAATGAGGGAGTAAACCTGAAGGGGGTGGTGAGAGTGGTCTCGCACTAGAAGAATTCTGGGCAAGTGGGAAGACAGCCTATTACGATGGTAAGGAAGGAGCTAAGCGGAGAGAGAGTCAAGTGAAAGGGGAGGGATTAGACAAAGGGGCCCGAGAAATGAAGGCAGTGTTAGGGAGACATGAGCAGAGAAATGACGAAGCGGAATTCTGTCGATACCAGTGTGTGTTCGGTTAAAGAGAGTCGGTGGGCCTGTCAGTGTACATGAGGCTGGTCTTTAGTATTTTCCATCCTTTTCCTATTGATCCAAGACTGGGCAAGACCATGTGTTGCCCATCTGCATAGTCCTATGAAATGGTGTGGAATGGCCACTGTTTATAAACAGGCATCTTCTACTCAAGTGGTTTCGCATCCTCCTCTATCTCAAGGGTTTGCAAATAGATGAGGGAATATGGAATTGCTGCCAGGAAAAGTACAACATGTCTTCAAACTAACAGGATTTTGCAATTTGTAGGCAACAACAGAGGAGAACCTACAAAAACATCAGAAGGAAGTAGGTGATCTTCTGAAATGGTTGGCAGTCGAGGGTCACTATGGAGTTCACATCACCGAAGACGAATTCTATGCTTTAGGTGATGGTTTCCAGCTGGAAGAAGAGGACGATGCGATGTGGTCATTTGCTGAGATGGGCGAAAGACTGAATGACCACCAGCAAGGCCTGAAGGTATGAACAGTTCCAGGTGTTTTGGATAAGTGCATGTTCGAAAAATTGTAGAAATATTTTGGATTGGACTTTTCATCAGAACCTCTGATCAGTACAGATTTGATGAAAGGTGACTGACTTAATTTACCTTAAATAGTGACTGACACAATTTCCAAATAAGGTTGAATTGAATTTTAACGGTCTTCTCCAAATCATATGCAAAGGTCTACATAATCCTCTTTCAAACTCAGTCCTACTTTCTGTTCTTTGCTCTGGCCCAGTCATGCACGTGATGAGAGATGATGGGAATATGATTAACTCACTAGAGAAGGGACAGTGATTGACGATGGTCACAGAGTCCCTGCACTAACAATCTCAGCATGGCAGCATCTTAACCAAAACTCTTCACCTCAGTAATGCTGTTTTCACATATAATGTGCACATTGATGTTGTAAAGAGATGAACCACCTCTCCTATTTTGATAACTCCAGGCACCCACTCATGTGATTAACTCTTTATAACCCATTGAATTGGCCATGCAAGCTATTCAGAACCAAAAGGGGATGAGAAAGCATACACCAACGGAATGAATTCTGACGTAGCAACATCACTTTTCATCCACTCAACCAGGCCAGATCCTGTTGTTGAAGCATCTGTTGGTGACAGCAGGAGCAGAAAGATCCGTCCCATGTTACTCCAATGGCTCCCTCAATTCTGGTGTGTGGTAGCACCATTGTGCCAAATGGGCTAGATTCAGAATAAATTGACAGCTGGAATCACAGTGGCCATAAGGTACGATGGGCCTTTAACATTTGCAGCAGGAAAGTGTTACTTACCATCATTAGTTCTCCCATTACAACCAAGCCAAGTCATCACATGAGGTGCCAGACTGATAATTTTACAATACTGGACAATGGGCCTGCAAAGCAGAAAAAAAACCATTCCAGTGACAAAATGAACCTCAGATGAGATTTGAGCTCTGTAGTCCTTCCGGCTGGGTCATGAACAGTAAACAGGAAAAGAGGGACCAAGGGTCTCCTCATTCTCAGTGGAGGAAGGCCTCAGCTTCTGAATAACAAAGTTGGGGTTAAGACACTTTCTAGCATGTTCCATCAGGTTCTTCCGACACCATCACAGAAATCCCCTTCACCCCATTTGATTTCCTCAGGAACACCAAGTGCAGTAGAGAAATAGGACCAGACTCCATCACATTCGAAGTACTGAAGAAGTTCAGTCTAGATTTTCTTGCACCTCTTGTCACAGTCGATCCACTGACATCCTTCTGACAAAGTGGCAAATTCTTCAGGTATATGGTCCATCTACCAAAAGCAGGACAAAGCCATACTTTATTTACTCAGCTGCCCAATGGAAAGTGTGGCCCACACAATGTGTCATAAAGTGGCATTGTTCACCAATAACCTGCATAATGGTACTTCAATTGGGTTTTGTCACATGACTCCAGGTCTCCTTCTCACTGTGGTCCTAACATGGACCAGCCACTTTGAGTACCGTGATAACCAAAGCAGATCAGAGGCTACCTGTCAAGCAGTAGGTGGCGAACCATTGCTCCGCACTTGACTGGATGAGCACAATTTCCAAAGGGCCCAAGGAACTCAACAGCAGAGCAAATCAGTTGGCTTGAATGGCTTGATGTTGAACAAAATAGTAAAGATAAATACAACAAAGTCACTGTTATGTCTCTGTGTGGGAGGCTTCTGAAATAACTTGGAAATGCAAGATTCAAAGAGCAGAAGAGATTTTACTTATTGATGCTTTCCACCATGCAAGGAAATGTTCATACTCACATAGACATGCACCCCACAGCGGTGCACGACAGTTACGACAGTGAGAAGGGTGTATTATCTCATCAGGATCATGTGAACACTTTTGTAACTTCCTAGGAATACACCCTTCTCACTGTCGTAACTCGTAGATTGATTGGAAGTCACTGAAATGTGAAGGGGAAGAAGAGAAAAGGTATACCTGAAAATGAATGACTGGTGCAACAGCAGTTCACCCAGTGATGGACGGGGAGGCTGAAGACATTGTTGAATCGTAGAAAATGTTTGAGCAGAAGTGCAATTTAGCATTCAAAAGCTATTTTATAAATGCAACAGCAGAGGAGAAGGTTAGTTATATACATGTCTGGACAGGGGAGCGAGGCCGAGACTTATATAATAGCTGAGAGCTTACGGAGTGGAGAAAAATGATCCAGAGCAGATGTTTGCAGAGTTTGTTTCTCTACGTGAACTCAGCTCTAATCCGAGACTTGAATGCAATGAATTTCAAGGTTTTGTGTAAGAGACTGATGAGACTGTTACTAACTTCCTTACTACACTAAAAACTAATGCTGCAAAATGCAGATGGAAGGATATAGATGAAAAATTAGCTGATCCACTAATAGGCCTATCCTGAAGTGCAAAAGTCTCTTATGGGGAAGGATAGCTTGAAACTGGCCAAAGACTCTGATACAGCCAGAGTCTTCGAAGCCACAAGGACACAAATGAAATCCCTATCAATGCAGACCCACCCACAGCAAAGAGAAGGAAGGGTTGATGCTATAAAAAATACAATCAGAAAAGTGCCACCTCCAGGACCTGTAGGAAGGGCAGAAGACAACACCGCTCCGTGACAGATACAAAATAGTTCACATTCTCCTGACTAGATCACAGTCACTTCTAGATTTCACGTGTTCTCTTTTACATCATGAAAGAATATTAAATCCCTGAATGGAAAGATAAGGATGAGATCATTCAGATGACAAAAGTTTAATGTGCTTAAGTTTAAATAAAAGCAAGTCTGTTTGACGGGGAAGGGACTGTGTACAAATACTGTAGGAGAGGATTTATTTTCTTGTCAGTCAAATTAAATATGGAATATATTCTATTCCATCTCAGCAGCATTCATCCTTTGACACAAGCAAATAATTGTAGATCAAGGTAGTTGATTAAACCTCCGAAAGGATAAAACCATTTAGGTTTCTAGACTTGAAATACGTTTCCTGTGTGTATTTAAGGGTGTTTTGGTGCACTGATTTTTAATAAATTGGGAAACCTGAATATTTTATTTCAATTGCAAATTCAATAAATAGAATCCTTACCTCCCCCAACACAACTTGGAGCAATAAAAATGAACCTAGGATTGTTTCTTTTCTAGGAACATCGCCAAAAGTTGTCCCAGAAAGAGCAAGAGTTGGTTTTGGCCACAGAGGCAGCTCAGACTTTCCTGGAACAAAATGTCCAGGACCCTTTGCAAGACGAGGAAGTTGTACTGCAGGAGAACTTGAATGTCTTGATGGAGGAGTACGAATCTGCTTTATCAAGTGCAGATTCTCAATTAAATGTGATTGAGGATCTGCATATAGAATTGCAGAAGTTCCGAAAAGGTGAGAGAAAGTATTCATTTATTTTCCAGATTACTATAAAATACTATTTCCTGAGAGTTGAAAAGAATTCTAAGTAAGACAACAGAAAGCTACATGTGGTTTGGAATAACCCCAACTTGTAATTATTACAGGATCCTGTCAATGTGTCAAAGTCTATATAATCTGGTATTTTTTGACCATTTTGAATGCTTGAAAACTTTTAAATATTTGACCATTATATTCCTTTGAACAGATCACGATGAATTTGAAACATTTATGATTCATTTCGAGAAGGAACTAACAAAGATTAAAGCTGGGGAATTTGACTCCAAGTCTTTGACATTCAAACTGAAGAAGCAACAATTCCTCTTCAAAGATCTTCAATTTCACAAAGGGGATCTAAGACACCTCAGACGATCTTGGAAAAGTGTCTTCGATGCTGCCTTTCACTTTGAAATCAGGAATGCAATTGAAAGCTACAAGATCCAAATTGATCCTGATGACATAAGCCAACGTGTGGAGGAGACGGTTGAAAGCGCCGATGCTCGCTTCAACACACTTCGATCAGAAGTATGACATATCTCCATTTTTTTTAGGCTAATAGCATTTAAACTCCAATTTTACTGAAGATCAGTAACTTGAGAGCATTTTGATAGACTGAGCAACTTGTGTAAGTTTTAGTCTTATAAGAGTGGCTCTGGAAAATGTTTGCGGCTGTGATTAATAATACCCATGAAGAACAGGAACAATGATCAAATCTTTCCAGTATTGTGGAGCTCTCTTGGTGGCTGCACTCACTCGAGTTCGACAGAGACCATTGCAGAAAATAAGTCGTGATCTCATTTCCTTTTAATAAAATCAAATGTCGAACAGATCGTAACTGGTGAAGATTTTCCAGACTGCCCTCCCACGTGCATTTGTCACTGAACAAGGTGCAATGTGTCCAATCCACCAAGGTCACCTCGCTGGCTCAGTATGTCCTAAACCCAAGGGTGAAGCTTGAATGGCATAACAGAAATGCAGAGAGTTCGGCTGGAACAATCCCAGCCCAAAGAAATTCTGTCAAATCTTCACTGACACTCTAAAGTTGTGAAGGTTTTCAATGCTTCTGATATATTCCTGACCATCAGTTTATTTTAAAGCAAACTCAAAATAGTAATTTTGATTTATTGACTTAACAAGAACATGGAACAGTATGGCAGGGTAACAGGCATTCCACCTTTGGTGAGGAGTGAACATTGCCTTTTTGTCTGTGACCCTCAAAAAACTTGTTGCAGGAAACAAAAAAATGATAGTTGGCATAAGTAATGGACAAGTAATGTATCGCTTGACCCATTTTGGATCGATTGGACACTTGATATTTGATAGCATCACAAAATCGTACATTTTAAAAATCCACATACTCATTCATTTCTTTCACTCTCTAGTGCATTGGACTTGGATCCCGTCTTGGCACAAAATTATTTAAACAATGGCAAGAGAAGGCAGTTGAGCTGCGTTTGTGGCTCGAATGTGAAGAAACAGAGAGAAGAATGGTTCAGGTGGAGGCCATCTCTAATCCAGAAATCTTGCAGCAAGAACTTGAAAATATCATGGTAAATTAAAGTTGTTATTTCATAAATCACTGTATAATGTTGCTTATTCTAATTTACGTGTAGAAAGATGAATGCTTTGAAATAATGTTAATGTGCACATCCAATAACAGTGGTTAAGGCCACATGGGAGGTTTGTAAGTTTGGCACCTGAAATAGGAAGTTGGGCTCCATCCATTCCAACTTGATCAGGTTTTAATGGGGGCCTGATGAAGATCCAACAGCCAATTTGCTTCCAGATGGTGAGGGCGAGATTGGAAACTGTAACAAAGAAGACAAACAGTTCTGCTCTCATTGTGTGTCTGTTTTCAGTATGGGTTTCCTCAGACCTTATGTTGCCTGTATCCATGTTTAATGGGGGCCTGTTGACTAAGGATATGGTGGCAGAATTTTGGACGACCTCCAAGATTATAACAGCAGAGCAAAGAAAGTCAGCAAATCATTAATGGGATCATCAAGGACAGAGACGATAACTCCATAGATGGGGGTTTCAGGAACAGGTGAAGGGTGGTGGGAGGAAAGTGGTGATTTGGAGCACATTTTGAGGGAAGATTTGTTTGCAAGGTTGCAGAGATTGATTTATTCCAAAGTATTCGAACCATAGAAACTTACAATATTACAGAACAGACACAGGCCCCTTTGGTCCTTCTAGTCTGTTCCGAACCCTTTTTCTGCCGAGCCCCTCCGACACCCAGTCCATAGCCCTCCATACCTCTCCCAACCATGTACGTCCAAATTCTTTTCAAATTTAAAATTGAGCCCACAGTCACCACTTCAGCTGACAGCTTGTTCCACTCTCCCACCTCTTCACTCTGTGTGAAGACGTTCTCCCTCACCTTACCCCTACATTAATCCCCTTCACCCTTATCCCATGTCCTCTGGTTTGTACTTCACCTGCTCTCAGTGGAACAAGCCGACCTATATTTACTCTGTCCCCCACATCGCTTTAAATATCTCTCTTAAATCTTCCCTCATTCTAGACTCCAGGGAATAAAATCATAACCTGTTTAACCTTTTCCTACAACTCTGCTCCTGAAGTCCAGGCCCCATCCAAGTCAATCTCTGCACAAATGCCATCCTTCCTGCAGTTAGGTGATCAAAACTGCACACAATAATCCAAATTGGGTCTCACCAATGTCAATTCTACTTTATACTTTGATTGATCAAAGTCAATGTGCCAAAAGTTCTCTTTTCAACCCTATCCACATGTGATACCACTTTCAGAGAATGAGGTATCTGTATTTCCAGATCCCTCTGTTCTGTCGTTCTCCTCAGTGCCCTACTGGTTACCATGTATGTCCTTTCTTGGCATGTCCTTCCAAAATGCCACACCTCACACTCATCTGCATTAAATTCTATCTTCCATTTTTCAGCCCATGTTTCCAGCTGGTCCAGATCCCTCTGCAAGCTTTGAAAACCTTCTTTGCTGTCCACAACATCTCCTATCCTAGTGTCACCTGCAAACTTGCTGATCCAATTTACCGCATTATCATCCAGATAGCCTTACTGGTTTCTTTCTTGAGGTTTTTTTTTGCATTTTCTATACTCTTCAAGCACCTCATTTGCTCTGTGATGTCTATACGTGCTGCTGACCTCTCTTCTTCCAAACCAGATTTCTGAGCCTGCTTATCTTGACAGGAATATGCAAAGTCTGTACTCTCCAAATTTCACCTTTGTAGGTCTTCCACTGACACCGCACATACTTTTCCAGGTCAACACCTTCTCAATCCTTTCTCATTTCCTCAAAATTGGCCTTTCTCCAATTTAGAATCTCAAGCCGAGTCCCAGACCTATCCTTTTCCATCATTGACGAAACTAATGGCATCATGTTCACTGGAGTTGATGTTTGAGGTATTGGAATTTGCATCAGAAAGACAAACCACTAGTTCCCATTTTGCTTTATTGAGGTGGAGGGCATTTCTCCTCATGCAGTCAGAGAAAAGTCGGACCATTTATTGCAGTAAATGGCCTGGGATTGATGGTCATGGAGAAAAGCTGTGGGCCATTAAGTGCTCGTGGGGATAGGAGTTGCAAACGGGTTGGATTGCTGAGGGAGAACACATTTTTACCTTTGAAGGATGATGGATTGGGGAGAGGGGTCATCCGGAGTAAAAGTAGACGGGCAGAAAAATGATAATACAGAATAACCCTCTGCAGCCAAATCTATGTCCATTAGTAGTGAAGAGCCAAATTAGTTCTTCAGCATTATTTTACCAATACTGATGCAAATCTAAGCTTCAATTACTGCATCAGAACATTTCTACACATTTTCTTGTGACCTTGATTGTTTGCAAGGGGACTTCAGGGCTGGTCAAGAGATGTAGACAAGTTAAAGATGATGAGCTCAACAGCATCAGAAAATGCTCAAACATCAGGCATATTAAATACCTCAAAGCATTAATAAGTAATGGTCAATAGAAAGTTTGATCTGGTTGTTTGAGAAAATCCCAATATCCTGTGGTTATTGGATCCTTGAAAATGTTCGCCTCCTCACCCCAAAGCAGGCCAGTGAGTTGTTGGTATTTATGATCATTTATAGAATCGTCTTCACAGGCTGTTTATCTCCTTGACACCAAGACAATATCGAAATTAACCAAGGCATCGGCGAATCTAAGATATACAGAAAGAAATATTAATTTTATTGTGAATGAGTCATTGTGTCATTTTGAAATCACAGGTCCTTCAGGGAGAAATTTCTGAACATGAAGATGCTGTCGAAAAGTTACAGGAGGCAGCAAAGTGCCTGCTGTCCTTGAGCAATGACGTTGTTCCAAATGTACTCCAGCTTCGAAAGACCACAGGTACCCTTTCAACATTTGCTGCTTAGATCAAAAAGTGGGTCTGTAATTCCAACAAATACAAGTGATGCTTCCAGCTGGTAAATTAGACATTTTCAATATCTGCAAATTACCAGTGGGGACCCACCAACCTCTTTGAACCATTCTAAACTATTTCTTGCAATTGATTGGATTTCAGATGTTGAATCATCTTTACCTAGCACATCATAAATATGCTATCATTTCATAAACAGCTCTGAAAACTCTAAAATAAATGGAATGACCATTTACTAAAGAATTGTGCACACTTAAATAAATGTTTGAATAAAATGCAGTTTTTAAGTAAGTTCCATAGAACTTTCTCTACTGAATTGTGGTAAGTGATTCAGACTCGTATGCCAGAATCGCAATAGTATTGCAAAATGTGTGTTTATTGAATGAAATTTCTGCTCGAGTGATGCATCTTAGAAGTGTTGGGCCTTATAAAATTGTTTCATTAATGGTACTGAATTAAGACCATATTTGGAGAACTGGAAATTAAAATGGCAGCAAATGGGAATTCTTGCAGTGAATTCGTTGAAAATGATGCTCTGCCATTAATTTAATAAAGCAGCCAGGCTCCAGTCATGCCAGACTTGTTCGTGGCTCATCAATTGAAGAGGAGATTGATTGATTGGAAACCAGACAACTTCCAATCATAGAAAGAAGACTGGAAATGGGAAACAAATGTTAAAATATTCCAGCAGGACAGTGAAGTCACGAGTTGCACCGAAATGTTAATGTTGCTTTTCTTTTTTCCAGATGCTCTATCAGCTCCTTTATTTTTCTACATTTTTGTTTTCTTTCCTAAATCTCAGAAATTCTATTTTTTCTGAAGAGTGCGTTTGTCTTGTTGATCAGTTATTAATAGAAATAGAGGGTATGTGGAAATGGTAGAGGGTTAAGCAGCGGGAATTTGCCAAGTGTGAACATATGGCAAACATGCAGCCAAGGAAGTGTTTAGGGCTGTGATGGCTCAAAGACCCCCAATGAGAGGGGATTTCTCGTGCTGTGCTGCGACGGCACTGAAGATCCATGCATCTGAGCACCCGAAGGGCTGGATGCCGTTCTGGTGAGCACGGTTGCTCTCAGTGTCTTCTCTATTCACCAGAGTATTCTTTGTTGTTCCTGCTCCTCCCCGGCCCCAGGTCCCCCCACTTCACCTGCTCCTCTCGATGAGGAAAAGGCCTTGAAGTCAACATGTTTTCAACAAAGAGTTGCACAACTGTCCCTCTCTTTCTCTCTCCATTTCCTTTTGCAAATGTCCCTTCCTTTTCACTGTTCTTCATATCACTCGTCTGCTATTTCATGCTGATTCCCTCCAAACTTGTTTCATTCCTTGCTCACCTTTTTGCCCCTACTTTTCCCTTGTCATCTTCTGTTCTGCATTGCTTTAAATATTACTAAACCCACAGTTCTCCTGTGTTTGTTGGGCTGAAAACACCGGAACCTTGTGGTAAATCTTTGAAGACACTTTTAAATGTATGTGTAACAGAACCTTGTGTTCCTTTTAGCTACCATTGAACAGAGATTCCAGCGTTTGCGTCAGGAGGCATCAGAAAAGAAGAGGAAGTTGGAACGGTCAAATGTTCAAGAGGAAGATCTCGAAGGTTTACTTTTACCTGTCACTTCTCACAACTGCGATTTCGGAAATATTTTATTTCTGGATTGATGAAGCAGGGTCGTTCATGTAGTTGAGAAACATTGTTATTTTACACACATAACTGGTCCCTAAAAGCAATGCAAGAATGACCAGATAATGTTGATTGCAAGATAAATCTTGGCTTGGAGAATTACAGTCCGGATACAGGACATCTCGGCCCCTCTAGTCCACACCGATTTAAGTGAGCTCCTCTCGACCCACTTACTGGCTCCCTGTCTGTAGCTCTCCAATACCTTCACATCCATGCAGCTATCCAACTTGTTCTGAAATGACATGAAAAGTTACATCCCAGACCCTGGCACCAGTGAGGCAAACTACCAATCTGTTTCCTTAATCGTATCCACAGAATCCCCGATCTGTCCTCCTGACCATCGAATTCCCTATAACTATTACCCTCCTCTTCCTTTCCCTACCCTTTTGGGCAACAGATGCTGACCTTGTGCCAGAGACACAGCACTGATTCCTTCCCCAGCCTGAATGCTCCTCAAGGAGGAGTACCAATTATTGAGTGCTTCAGTCACAGGGGCCCCCTCCTGTATCTGTCTCTTCCCTTTTCCCCCACCTAACTGTAACCCACTGATCCTCCTCCTGTAGCCCTGTTGAGACCACCTGGCTATAGCTCCTATCTATGACGGCCTCACTCTCACTGACCAGGTCGAGGTCATTGAGTATGGTGGGTGGGTTGGAGAGGCAGCAGTGTGACTCAGATGTGTGGGGGGTGAGACAGCAGCACGACTCACGTGGGCAAGGAGAGAGATTGACGGCAGCGCAACTCGGGTGGATTGGAGAATGGTAAATGTAGTCCCCTTGTTTAAAAAATGTAATAGGGAGAATCCTGAGAATTAGGGTTAGTCTGACATTATTGGTGAGTAAACTAATGGAAGAGATTCTTAAGGATGGGATCTATGAATATCTGGAGAAATACACACTACTCAAGGATAGTCAGCATGTCTTTGTGAAGGCAAACATGGGCCTCACAAATCTAACTAAGTGTTTGGAGGAGTTTACAAAAGAAATTAATGAGGGTAGGGTGATAGATGTGGTCTACGTGGATTTTAGCAAGGCATCTGACAATGTCGACCACAAGAGACTCCTTCAGAAAATCATGAGTCGTGGGATGAGTGAAAAATTACCTGCATGAAATAAAAGCTGTCATGTCAGAAGAAAGCAGAGAGTCGTAGTGGAAAGAAAGTATTCTGCCTGGAGGTTGGTGACTAGTGGAGTGCTGCAGGGATCTGTTCTGGGACCCCTGCTCTTTGTGATTTTCATAAGTGACCTGGATGAAGAGGCGGATGGATAGGTCAGTAAGTTTGCGGATGGCACGGAGGTTGGATTGGAGGAGTTGTGGATGGAGATGAAGGCTGTTGAAGGTTGCAAAATGATGAAGGTGGGATGCAGAGTTAGGCAGAAAAGTGGTAGATGGATTTCAATCCGGATAAGTGAGAGTTGATGCATTTTGGAAGAACAAACCAGAAGGCTGAGTCCAGACTCAATGGTCGGTTGTTTAAGAGTGTGGATGAACAGAGGAACCTTGGGTTCCAAATCTACACATCTCTCAAGGTTGCCACACAGTTTGATAGGAGAGTTAAGAAGGCTTATGGTATGCTGAGATTCCTTCATAGGGGGTTTGAATTCAGGAGTAGAGAGGCCATGTTGCAACTCTACAAATCTTTGGTATGACTCACTTTGAATATTATGTTCAGTTCTGGTCACCTCATTATAGGAACGATGTGGAAGCTATGGAGAGGGGACGGAGGAGATTTACCAGGATGCTGCCTGGATTGGGAAACAATTCTTATGAGGCAAGGTTCGCAGAGCTGGAGTGTAGAAGGATTAGAGGACACGTGGTAGAGGTCCACAAGATTAAGAGAGGCACCAGTAGGGTGGACATACCAGCTCTGTACATGGATAGCCATTAATTCTACATTCTGTCCATGTCAATATTTCCCTCATTATATATTTATCAAATTTATTCCTGAAGGTTGGTTCACAGGCAGTGAATTCAAATTTTGAACCTCAGAGTAGAAACATCTTTTCTTTTGATCATAATTTACTCTTTTCCCCTTTGTGACTCAGGACTTACTGATCCCTCAAGCAGCACGAACAGGCTCTCGTCCATTTTGGAAAAACCCGCATTCTTTGATGCAAATTTCGATATTGTTGCGTCTACTTCCAAATCTAGATTTAAAAAATCAATGAGTCCAACAATGAATCCTCAAGGAATACAGTATTTCCCATCTTTTCATCCATAAAACCATTATCTGAAGCCACCACTCGAGCATGCATGTCGACAGTCATCCAAAGATATTGCTTGCATTCTTATATTCTTCCCTCAGCAAAAACAATTCAATCCAAACCTCTTCAATCTCAGCAACTTCCTGGTAACGTCTTCTGAATCCTCAACAATGCTTCGCCATCCTTCCGTGAATTCAGGGACAGGAACACTACATAATGTTCCAAATGCAGCCGACCCAAAATTGACTTGACTCACCAACTTTTACAATCAGTGCCCCAAATCACAACGTCCAGCAGGCTGGATGCTTCTTTACCATCCTCTCCACCACGTTGTGTCTTTCAGGGAGCAATGAACGATCAGCTCCAAATCCTTCTCTCCATCAATGCTAGGAAAGGTGTATTGTCTAATTTCCTCTTGCATTTGACCCCACCAAAATCCAGCACCTCATTCAGGGAAGGGGGAGGTGAAGAGGAGAGAGAGAGCGAAGAATAGGAAGGGAGAGTTGTCGAGGAAGGGGGAGGGATAGTGGGAAAGGGTAAGGAGATGGAGGGAGCGTTGTCAAGGAAGGGGAGGAATAGAGGGTGAGGGGAAGGAGAGGGAGAAGGAGGGACAGTTGTCGAGGAAGGGGAGGAATATATGGAGAGGGAGGAATATATGGAGAGGGGAAGAGGAGAAGGAGAGGGAGAGGAAAGGGGAGGGGGAGAGTTGTCGAGGAAGGGGGAAGGAAATAGGGAGAAGGTGAGGGGAAGAAGAGAAAGAGAGGGAGTGGGGAAGGAGTGGGAGGGAGAGTATTCAAGGAAGGGGAGGGATAGATGGTGAGGAGAAGGACAGGGTGAGGGGAAGGAGAAGGATAGGGGAAGGAGAGAAGGTTGTCCAGGAGGGGGAGGGATAGAAGGTGAGGGGAAGGATAGGGAGAGGGGAGGGAGAGGGAAGGAGAGGGAGATGGAAAGAGAGGGAGTTGTCGAGGAAGTGGGAGGGATGGTTGGAGAGGGAGACGGAAGGAGAGGGAGTTTTTGAGGAATTGGGAGGGATATTGGGAGAGGGGAAGAGGAGAGGGAGAGGGTGGGAGAGTTGTCGAGGAAGCGGGAGGGGTATGAGCGGATGAGGGGAAGATGAGATGGAGAGGGAAGGAGAGGGAGATGGAAGGAGTGGGAGGGAGAGTTGTTGAGAAAGTGGGAGGGATATAGGGAGAGAGTTAGGGGAAGAGGAGAATGAGCGGAGAGGGGAAGGAGAGAGAGTGGAAAGGAGAGGGAGGGAGAGTTTTTGAGGAACTGGAGTTAAAGAGGGAGAGAGGGACGAGCAGAGGAGGGAGAGGGATGGAGAGTTGTTAAGGAAGGGGGAGGAAGGGAGAGGGTGAGTGGAAGAGGAGAGTGAGAGGGGAGGGAGAGGGAGGGGGGGGATAGTTGTCGCTGAAGGCGGAGGGTTATAAGAAGATTGTGAGGGGAAGGGGAAGGAGACAGAAGGAGTGATGTAATGGAATGTTCGGGGATAGTGGGAGAGAGGGAAAGGGGAGGAAGAGGAGAAGGAAAGGGAGAGGAAAAGGGAGTGAGGGAGAGTTGTTGAGGAAGGAGGTGGGATAGAGGGAGATGTTGAGGGGAAGTGGAGAAGGAGAGGGTGAGGGGATAGAGAGGGAGAGGGAGGGAGAGTTGTCGAGGAAGGGAGAGGGATATAGGGATAGGGTGATGGGAAGAGGTGAATGAGAGGTAGAGGGGAAGGAGAGGGAAAGGAAATGAGAGGGAGGGAGAGTTGTCGTGGAAGGGTGAGGTATAGAGGGAGAGGGTGAGGAGAAGAGGAGTATAAGAGGGAGATGGGAAGGAAGTGGAAAGGAAAGGAGAGGGAGGGCGAGGTGTTGAGTAACGGGACGGATAGAGGAAGAGGGTGATTGGCAGAGGGAGAGCAGAGGTGGTAGGGAGAGTTGTGGAGGAATGGGGAGGGAAAGAGGGAGAGGGTGAGGAGCAGAGGAGAGGGAGAGGGAGGGAGAGATGTCGAGGAAGGGGCCAGGATATAGGAAGAGAGTAGGGGAAGAGAAGAAGGAGAGGGAGAGGGGAAGGAGAGGGAAAGGAAAGGAGCGGAAGGGAGAGTTGTGGAGAAAGGGGAGGGATAGAGGGAGAGGGTGAGGAGAAAAGAAGAAGTAGAGGGAAAAGAGGTGGAGAGAGAGGAAGAGTGGGAGGGATATAGGGAGAGGGTTAGGGGAAGAGAAGAATGAGCAGAGAGGGTAAGGAGTGAGAGAGGAAAGGAGAGGGAGGGTGAGTGGTTGAGGAAGGGTTGGGAAAGAGTGAGGGAGAGAAGCAGAGGAGGGAGAGGGAGGGAGAGTTGTCGAGGAAGGGGGTGAGATATACGGAGTGATGGGGAGAGTGAGAGGGAAAGGAGAGGGAGAGGGAGGGAGAGGAGTTATCAAATGGGGAGGGAGAGAGAGCATGAGTGGAAGAGGAGACTGATTGGGGAAGGTGAGGGAGAGGGAGGGAGAGTTGAAGAGGAAGGCAGAGGGGAAGGAGAGTGAGATAAAAGAGGGAGAGTTTTTGAGAAAAAGGGAGGGACTGTGAGGGGTGGTGGAGGAGGAGTGGGAGAGGGGAAGGAGAGGAATGCAGATGGAGGGAGAGTTGTCGATGAAGGGGAGGGATATTGGGAGGGGGAGGGAGAGTTGTTGAGGAAGGAAGAGGGCTATAGGGAGTGTGTGAGGAGGGATAGGGTGTGGTGGAGGGAGAGCTGTCAAGAAAGGGGAGGGAATAGAGGGTGAGGGGAAGGATAAGGAGAGGGGAAGGAGAGGGAGAGGAAAGGAGGTAGGGAGACTTGTTGAGGAAGTGGGAGGGGGTGATTGGGAGAGGGAGAGGGGTAGGAGAGGGAGAGGAAATGAGGTAGGGAGAGTTATTGAGGAATGGGGAGGGAAAGAGGGAGAGGGTGAGGAGGAGAGGAGAAGGAGAGGGAGAGGGATAGAGAGATGTTTTGGAAGGGGCGGGATATAGGGAGAGGGTGAGGGGAAGAGGAAAATGAGAGGGAGAGGGAAAGGAGAGGAGCGTTGTTGAGGAAGGGGATGCATAGAGGGAGAGGGTGAGGAGAAGAAGAGGTCAAGGAAGAAGTGATGGAGTGAGAGAGGAAAGGAGAGGCAGGGAGAGTTGTCGTGGAAGGGGACGGATATAGTGTGGGGGTAAGGGGTAGAGGCGAAGGAGAGGGGAAGCAGAGGGAGGGAGAGTTGTCGAGGACGTGGGAGGGATATCGGGAGAGGGTTAGGGGTTAGAGGAGAATGAGCGGAGAGGGGTTGGAGAGAGAGAGGGAAGGAAAGGGAGGGCGAGTGGTTGAGGAAGTGGGGGGGAAAGAGAGAGGGGAGGAGCAGAGGAGGGAGAGGGAGGGAGAGTTGTCGAGGAAGGGTGTGGGTCATATGGAGTGATGGGATAAAGAGAGGAAGAGGGAAAAGAGAGGGAGAGGGAGGGAGTGTTGTGGAAGGGAGAGGGGGAGGGAGAGGGTGAGTGGAAGAGGAGAGTGAATGGGGAAGGTGAGGGATAGGGAGGGATAGTTGACGAGGAAGACGGAGGGTTATAGGAAGATTGTGAGGGGAAGGGGAAGGAAAGGGAAGGAGTGATATCATGGAATGGTGTGGGATAGAGGGAGAGAGGGAGAGGGGAGGATGAATAGAAGGTATGTGAGAGGAAAGGGGAGTGTGGGAGAGTTGTTGAGGAATGGGGAGGGATTGAGGGAGATGGTGAGGGGAAGTGGAGAGTGAGTGGAGAAGGAGAGGGTGGGAGAGTTGTCAAGGAACAGGGAGGGATAGAGGGTCAGGAGAAAGAGAGGGTGAGGGGAAAGAGAGGAAGAGGGTAAGGAGAGGGAGGGAGTGTTGTTGAGAAAGGTGGAGGGATAGTGGGTGAGGGGAAGGATAAGAAGGGAGGGAAAGGGAAGTAGAGGGAGACAGAAGGATTGGGAGGGAGAGTTTTCGAGGAAGTGGGAGGGATGTAGGGAGAGGGTTAGAGGAAGAGGTTAATGAGTGGAGAGGGGAAGGAGAGAGAGGAAAGTAGGGGGAGAGAGAGTGGTTGAGGAAGGGGTAGGGAATGAGGGAGAGGGGAGGAGCAGAGGAGGGAGAGGGAGGAAGAGTTGTCGAGGAAGAAGGTGGGATATACGGAGAGGGTGATGGGAAGAGGAGATTGAGAGGGCAAGGAGAGGGAGGGAGAGTTGTTGTGGAAGGAGACGGAGGGAGAGGGTGAGTAGAAGAGGAGAGTGAATGGGGAAGGAGAGGGAGAGGGAGGGATAGTTGTCGAGGAAGGCAGAGGGTTACAGGAAGATTGTGAGTGGAAGGAGAGGGAAAGAGTGATGTGGAATAGAGAGGGAGAAGGAAAGGGAGGGGAAAGGGTAGTGAAGGAGAGTTGTTGAGGAAGTGGGAGGGATAGAGGGAGATAGTGAGGTGAAGTGGAGAAAGAGAGCAAGAGGGAGGGAGAGTTGATGAGGAAGTGGAGGGATATTGGGAGAGGGTTGGGGAAGAGGAGAACAAGCGGAGTGGGGAAGGAGAGAGAGAGGAAAGGAGAGGTATTGAGAGTTGTTGAAGGGGGAGGGAAAGAGGGAGAAGATGAGGAGTGGAGGAGGGAGAGGGAGGGAGAGTTGTCAAGGAAGGGGGAGGGAAGGAGTGTGAGGGGAAGATGAGGAGTGGAGGAGGGAGAGGGAGGGAGAGTTGTCGAGGAAGGGGGAGGGAAGGAGTGTGAGGGGAAGATGAGGAGTGGGAGAGGGGAAGGAGAGGTAGAGGAAAGAAGAGGGAGGTTGTTGAAGAAGGGGTAGTGATAAAGGGAGGGTGAGGGGAAGAGGAGAATGACATGGAAAGGAGAGGGAGAGTGAGGGAGAGTTGTTAAGGAAGGGGAGGGATGGAGAGGGTGAGGGGAAGAGGAGGAGTGGGCAGGCGAAGGAGATGGAGGAAAGCAGAGGGAGGTTGTTGAGGAAGGAGGAGTAATAGAAGGTGAAGGGGAGAGGATGAGTAAAGGAGAGGGAAGGAGTTGTCGTGGAAATGGGAGGGACAGAGTGTGAGGGGAAGAGGAAGAATGGGAGAGGGGAAGAAGAGGTAGAGGGAATCAGAGGGAAGTTTTTCAGGAAGTGGGAGTGATAAAGGGAGGGTGAGTGGAAGAGGGAGAGGGGAAGGAGGATGAGAGTAGTTGTCGAAGAAGGCGAAGGGTTATCTGGAGATTGTGAGGGGAAGAGAGGGAGGGGGATGGAAAGTTGTCGAGGAAGGGGGAGGGATATAGGAAGAGGATGGTGGGAAGAGGAGAGGGAATGGAAAGGAGGGAGTATTGTCGAGGAAAGGGGAGGGATATAGTGAGAGGGTGAGGGGAAGAGGAGAGGGAGTGGAAAGAATAGGGAGGGAGTATTGTCGAGGAAAGAGGAGGGATATAGTGAGAGGGTGTGGGGAAAAGAAGAAAGAGAGGGAGTGGGGAAGGAGTGGGAGGGAGGATTGTCGATGAAGGGGGAGGAATAGAGGTTAAGGAGAAGGAGAGGTGGGGGGAAGGAGGGGGAGAGTTTTTGAGAAAGGGGAAGTGATAGAGGGTGAAGGGAAAGATAGGGAGAGGTAGGGGAGAGGGAAGGAGAGGGAGACGGAAGGAGTGAGACGGAGCGTTGACGTGGAAGTGGGAGGGATATTGGGAGGGGAAGAGGTGAGGGAGGGACAGTTGTTGAGGAAGGCAGAGGGGAAGGAGAGCGAGATAAAGGAGAGGGTTTTTGAGAAAAAGGGAGGGACAGAGTGTGAGGGGTGGAGGAGGAGGAGTGGGAGAGGGGAAGGAGTGGGAGAGGGGGAGAGGGAGAGGAATGCAGAGGGAGGGAGTGTTGTCGATGAAGGGGAGGGATATTGGGAGGGGGATGGAGAGTTTTTGAGGAAGGCAGAGGGATATAGGGAGTGTGTGAGGAGGGAGATGTAAAGGAAGGGTGAGGGACATAGGAAGAGGGTGAGGGGCAGAAGAGAAGGGAAGGAGAGCCAGAGGAACGGAGAGAGAGGGAGAATTGTCGAAGAAAGCTGAGGGATGCAGGGGGATGGTGAGGGGAAGAGGAGTGGGAGAGGCTGGGAGAGTTGTCAAAGAAGGGAAGGGATAGGGGAGAGGGTGTGAGGAAGAGGAGATGGATAGGGGAAGGAGACGAAGAATGAAGGAGAGGGAGGGAGAGTTTTCGAGGAAGGGGGAGCAATAGAGGGTGAAGGGGAGGTGGTGAGTAAAGCAGAGGGAGGGAGAGTTGTCGAGGAAATGGGAGGGAAGGAGTGAGGGGAAGAGGAGGAGTGGGAGAGGGGAAGGAGAGGTAGAGGAAAGAAGAGGGAGGTTGTTGAAGAAGGGGTAGTGATATGGGGAGGGTGAGGGGAAGAGGAGAATGAAATGGAAAGGAGAGGGAGAGTGAGGGAGAGTTGTTAAGGAGGGGGAGGGATGGAGAGTGTGAGGGTGAGGGGAAGAGGAGAGTGAGTGTGGAAGAAGTGGTAGAGGGAGGGATAGTTGTCGAGGAGGTCGGATGGTTATAGGGAGATTGTGAGGGGAAAAGGAGAGAGTGAGGGAAAGTTGTCGAAGAAGGGGGACGGAGGTAAGAAGAGGGTGTGGGGAACAGAAGAGCGAGTGGAAAGGAGAGGGAGGGAGTATTGTTGAGGAAAGAGGAAGGATATAATGAGAGGGTGAGGGGAAGAGGAGAGGGAGTGGAAAGGAGAGAGAGGGAGTATTGTTGAGGAAAGGGGAAGGATATAGTGAGAGGGTGAAGGGAAGAGGAGAAAGAGGGAGTGGGGAAGGAATGGGAGGGAGGGTTGTCGAGGAAGGGGGAGGAATAGAATTAAGGAGAAGGAGAGGTAAGGAGATGGAGGGGGGAGAGTTGTTGAGAAAGGGGGAGTGATGGAGGGTGAAAGGAAAGATAGGGAGAGGTAAGGAAGACGGAAGGAGAGGCAGACGGAAGGAGTGGGAGGGAGAGTTGAAGCAGAGGTGGGAGGGATATTGGGCGGGGAAGAGGAGACGGAGGGAGAGTTGTTGAGGAAGGCAGAGGGGAAGGAGAGCGAGAGTAAAGGAGAGAAAGAGTTTTTGAGTAAAAAGGAGGAACAGAGTTTGAGGGGTGGAATAGGAGGAGTGGGAGAGGCGAGGGAGAGGAATGCAGAGGGAGGGAGAGTTGTCCATGAAGGGGAGGGATATTTGGAGGGAGTTGTAAAGGAAGAGGGAGGGACATAGGAAGAGGGTGAGGGGCAGAAGAGTGGGGAAAGAGGCAGAGGATCGGAGAGAGAGGGAGAGTTGTCGAAGAAGGCTGAGGGATGGAGGGGGAGGGTGAGGGGAAGAGGAATGGGAGAGGCTGAGAGAGTTGTCAAAGAAGGGAAGGGATAGGGGGAGAGGGTGTGAGGAAGAGGAGAAGGATAGGGGAAGGAGAGGACGAATAAAGGAGAGGGAGGGAGAGTTGTCGAGGAAGGGGTAGCAATATAGGGAGAGGGTTAGGGGAAGAGGTGAGGGAGAGTGGAAGGAGAAGAAGAGGAGTGTTGTCGAAGAAGGGGGAGTAATAGAAGGTGAAGGGGAGAGGGTGAGTAAAGGAGAGGGAGGGATTTGTTGAGGAAATGAGAGAGACAGAGTGTGAGGGGAAGAGGAGGAGTAGGAGAGGGGAAGGAGAGGTAGAGGAATGCAGAGGGAGGTTGTTCAGGAAGGGGGAGTGATAAAGGGAGGGTGAGTGGAAGTGGGAGAGGGGAAGATGAGGGTAGTTGTCGAGGAAGGCGGAGGGTTATCTGGAGATTGTGAGGGGAAGAGAGGGAGGGTGAGGAAACGTTGTCGAGGAAGGGGAGGGATATAGGAAGAGGGTGAGGGGAAGAGGAGAGAGAGTGGAAAGGATAGGGAGGGAGTATTGTCGAGGAAAGAGGAGGGATATAGTGAGGGTGAAGGGAAGAGGAGAAAGGGGTGGGGAAGGAGTGGGAGGGAGGATTGTCAATGAAGGGGGAGGAATAGAGGTTAAGGAGAAGGACAGGTGAGGGGAAGGAGGGGGAGAGTTTTTGAGAAAGGGGGAGTGATAGAGGGTGAAGGGAAAGATAGGGAGAGTTAAGGGAGAGGGAAGGAGACGGAAACGGAAGGAGTGGGAGGGTGAGTTGACGCGGAAGTAGGAGGGATATTGGGAGGGGAAGAGGAGTGGGAGGGAGAGATGTTGAGGAAGGCGGAGGGGAAGGAGAGCGAGATAAAGGAGAGGGAGAGTTTTTGAGAGAAAAGGAGGGACAGAGTGTGAGTGGTGGAGGAGGAGGAGTGGGAGAGGGGAAGGACAGGGAGAGTAATGCAGAGGGTGGGAGAGTTGTCGATGAAGGGGAGGGATATTGGGAGGGGAAGGGAGAGTTTTTGAGGAAGGCAGTGTGATATAGGGAGTGTGTGAGGAGGGAGAGGGAGTGGGGAAGGAGAGGGTTATGGAGGGAGATGTAAAGGAAGGGTGAGGGACATAGGAAGAGGGTGAGGGGCAGAAGAGAGGGGAAGGAGAGCCAGAGGAATGGAGGGAGAGGGAGAATAGTCGAAGAAAGCTGAGGGATGGAGGGGGATGGAGGGGGAGGGAGAGGGGGAGTGGGAGAGGGTGGGGGAGTTGTCAAAGAAGGGAAGGGATAGGGGAGAGCGTGTGAGGAAGAGGAGTTGGATAGGGGAAGGAGAGGAAGAATGAAGGAGACGGAGGGAGCATTGTCAAGGAAGGGGGAGGGATATAGGGAGAGAGTGAGGGGAAGGAGAGGGAAAGAGAGGGAGATGGGAGGGGGGGTTGTCGAGGAAGTGGGAGGGATATAGGGAAAGGGTTGGGGAAGAGGAAAGGAGAGGGAGGGAGAGTTGTTGAGGAAGGTGGAGGGATAGAGGGAGAGGCTGATGGGGAGAGGGAAATGGGAGGGAGAGGAAATAAGGTAGGGTGGGTTGTTGAGAAAGGGGAAGGGTTAGAGGGAGAGGTTGAGGGGAAGTGCAGAAGGAGAGGGAGAGGGAGGGAGAGTAGTCAAGGAAGGGGGAGGGATATAGTGAGAGGTTTCGGGGAAGAGGAGAACGAGTGGAGAGGGAGGGGAGTTGTTGAGGAAGAAAAGGGAAAGAGGGAGAGGGTGAGAAACGGAGGAGGGAGAGGGAGGGAGAGTAGTCAAGGAAGGGGGAGGGATATAGTGAGAGGTTTCGGGGAAGAGGAGAACGAGTGGAGAGGGAGAGGAAAGGAGAGGGAGGGGAGTTGTTGAGGAAGAAAAGGGAAAGAGGGAGAGGGTGAGAAACGGAGGAGGGAGAGGGAGGGAGAGTTGTCGAAGAAGGGGTGGGATATAGGTAGAGGGTGTCGGAAAGAGAATGAGAGGGAGAGGGGAAGGAGAGGGAAAGGAAAGGAGAGTGAGGGAGAGTGGTTGAGGAAGGGGAGGGATAGAGGGAGAGGGTGATGGTGAAAGGGAGAGGGGAAGGTGAGGGAGAGTAAAGGAGGTAGGGAGACTTGTTGAGAATGGGGAGGGAAAGAGGGAGAGGGAGAGGAGTGGAGGAGAAGGAGAGGGAGGGAGAGCTGTTGAGCAAGGGGGTGGGATATAGGGAGAGGGTGAGGGGAAGAGGAAAAGGAGATGGAGAGGGCAAGGAAAGGGAAAGGAAGAGTGGGAGGGAGAGTTGTCGAGGAAGGGGGAGGGATAGAGGGAGAGGGTGATGGGGAGAGGGAGAGGAGTAGGAGAGGGAGAAGAAAGGACGTAGTGAGAGTTGTTGTGAAATGGGGAGGGAAAGAGGGAGAGGGTGAGGAGCAGAGGAGAAGGAAAGGGAGAGGGAGGGAGAGATGTTGAGTAAGGCGGCGGGATTTAGGGAGTGGGTGAGTGGAAGAGGAGAAAGAGAGAGGGAGTGGGGAAGGAGTGGGAGGGTGAGTTGTCAAGGAAGGGTGAGGGATAGAGGTTGAGGAGAAGGAGAGTGAGGTGAAGGAGAGGGAGACAGAAGGAATGGGAGGGAGAGTTGTCGAAGAAGGGGGAGGGATATAGGGATAGGGTGAGGGGAGGAAGTGAGTGAGGAGAGGGAGAGATGGAGGGAGAGTTGTCAATGAAGGGGGAGGGATAGATGGAGAGGGTGAGGGGAAGAAGATAAGGAGAGGAAGAGGGGATAGATGGAGGGAGGGAGAGTTCTCGAGGAAGGGGCAGGCATATAGGGAGAGGGCTAGGGGAAGAGATCGAGCGGAGATGGGAAGGAGTGGAAGAGTAAAGGAGAGGGAGGGAGAGTTATCGAGGAAAGTGGAGGGATATAGTGAGATGGTGAGTGGAAGAGAAGGAGAGAAGAGGGAATTATATATGTCAAGGAAGGGGGAGGGGGAGGGATAGAGAGAGGGGAGGGAGAGGGAAGGGGAGGGAGAGGGAAGGATAGGGAGAGGAACAGAGAGGGAGGGAGAGCTGTAGAAGAAGGGAGAGGGATAGAGGGGGAGGGGAAGAGGAGAAGGAGAGGGAGGGAGAGTTGTCAAAGAAGGAAATGGAAGGAAGGAGAGTGTGTGAGGAAGAGGAGGTAGATGGATAGAGGAAGGAGAGGAAGAGTGAAGGAGAGGGAGGGAGAGTTGTCAAGGAAGAGGGAGTGATATAGGGAAAGGGTGAGGGGAGGGAGAGTGTGGGAGAGTTGGTGAAGGGGCAGGATTAGAGGGAGAGGGTGAGGGGAAGTGGATAAGGAGAGGGAGAGTGGATAGAGAGAGCGGGAATTTTTTTGAAAAATGCTGAGGGATGGAGGGGGAGGGGGAGGGGAAGAGGAGTGGGAGAGGCTGGGAGAGTTGTCAAAGAAGGGAAGGGATAGGGGAGAGGGTGTCAGGCAGAGGAGGGATAGGGGAAGGAGAGGAAGAATGAAGGAGAGGGAGGGAGAGTTGTCGAGGAAGGGGGTGGGATATAGGGAGAGGGTGATGGAAGAAGAATGTGATGGAAAGGAGAGGGAGAGGGAGGGAGAGATGTTGAGGAAGGGGGTAGGAATGGAGAGGGTGAGGGGAAGAGGTGAGGGAATGTGGAAGGAGAGGTAGAGGGAGGGATAGTTGGTGAGGAATGCAGAGGTTTATAGGGAGATTCAGATGGGAAGGGGAAGGAGAGAGAAGGAGTAACGGAAGGGTGAGGGGTAGAGGGAGAGAGTGAGAGGGAGAGGAAGAGGAGTAGGAGTGGGAGAGGAAAGGGGAGGGAGGGAGAGTTGTTGATGAAGGGGAGGGTTAGAAGGGGAGGGTGAGGGGAAAAGGAGAAGGAGAGTGAGAGGAAAGGGGAGGGAGGGAGAGGGTGTGTGGAAAAGGAGAAGGTCGGGGAGAGTGTGAGGAAAGGGAAGGAGAATTGTAGAGGAAGGGGAGGGAAATAGGGAGAGGCTGATGGCAAGGAGAAAGAGAGGGAGTGGGGAAGTAGTGGGAGGGAGATTTGTCAAGGAGGGGTAGGGATAGATTTTAAGGAGAGGGTGAGGGGAAGTTGGAGGTGAGGGGATGGAGTGGGAGGGAGATTTGATAAGAAAGTGGGAGGGATAGAGGGTGAGGAGAAGGATAGAGAGAGGGGAGGGAGAGGGAAGGACAGGGAGACAGAAGGAGAGGTATGGAGAGTTGTCAAGGAAGTGGGAGGGATATTGGGAGAGGGAAGAGGAGAAGGAAAGGGAGAGGGAGGGAGAGTTGTTGAGGATGGCAGAGGGATAGAGGGAGAAGGTGAGTGGAAGGGGAGAAGGAGAGGGAGAGGGGAATGAGAGGAAAGGAGAGTTGTCGAGGAAGGTGGAGTGTTAGAGGGAGAGGGTCAGGGGAAGTAGAGAAGGAGAGGGAGAGGGGATAGATAGGGAGAGTTGGCGAGGAAGGGGGAGGGATATAGGGGAGGGTTAGGGGAAGAGTAGAATGAGCAGAAAGGGGAAGGAGAGGGAGAGTAAAAGAGAGGGAGGGAGAGTTGTTGAGGAAAAGGGAGGGACAGAGTGTGAGTGGTAGAGGAGGAGGAGTGGAAGAGGGGAAGGAGAGGGAGAGGAATGCAGAGGGAGGGAGAGTTGTCGATGAAGGGGGAGTGACAGAGAGTGAGGGGAAGAGGAGGAGGAGTGGAAGAGGGGATGGCGAGGGAGAGGAATGCAGAGGGAGGGAGAGTTGTCGAGGAACGGGGTGTAATAAGGGAGAGGGGAAGGACGATGAGGGTTAGTTGTGGAAGGCGGAGGGTTATACGGAGGTTGTGAGGGGAAGAGGGGAAGGAGAGGGAGGGAATGTTGTCAAGGAAGGGGGAGGGATATAGGGAGAGGGTGAGGAGAAGGAGAGAGAGGGAAAGTTGTCAATGAAGGGGGAAGGATAGAGGGAGGGTGAGGGGAAGAAGAGAAGAAGAGGGGATAGAGAGGGAGGGAGAGTTGTTGAGGAAGGGGGAGGGAAAGGGAGAGGGTGAGGATCAGAGGAGGGAGAGGGAGGGAGGGTTGTCAAGGAAGGGGATGGGATGTAGGGAGAGGGTGATGGAAAGAGGAGAATGAGAGGGAAAAGAAAGGGAGAGTTGTTGAGGAAGGGGGAGGGATAGAGGGAATGGGTGGAGAGGGAGAGGGGAAGGAGAGGGATAGAAAAGGAGGGAGGGAGAGTTGTTGAGGAAGGGGTTTGATAGAGTGTGAGGAGAAGAGGAGGAGCAGTGGGAGAGGGGAAGGAGATGAAGAGGAAAGCAAAGGGAGGGAGAGCTGTTGAGGAAGGGGGAGTGATAAAGGGAGGGTCAGGGGAAGAGGGAGCGGGTAAGGAGGATGAGGGATAGTTGTCGAGGAAGGTGGAGGGTTATAGGGAGATTATGAGGGGAAGAGGGGAAGGAGAGGGAGGTAAAGTTGTCGAGGAAGTGGGAGGGATATAGGGAGAGGGTGAGGGTAAGAGGAGAGGGAGAGGAAAGGAGAGGGTGGGAGAGTTGTCGAGGAAAGGGGAGGGATATAGTGAGAGGGTGAGGGGAAGTGAAGGGGAGGAGGTATAGTTGTCGAGGAAGTTGTAGGGTTATAGCAAGATTGTGAGGGGGAAGTAGAGGGAAGGAGTAATGTCATGGAATGGTAAAGGATAGAGGGAGAGAGTGAAATGGAGAGGGGTAGGAGAGGAAGAGGAGGGAGAGGAAAGAGCAGGGAGGGAGAATTATTGAGGAAAGTGGAGGAATAGAGGGAGAGGGTGAGGGGAAATGGAGAATGTAAGGGAGAGGGGTAGGAGAGGGAGAGGAAAGGAGAGGGAGGGAGAGTTGTCGAAGAAGGGGAAGGGATAGAGGAGGAGGATGAGGGGAAAAGTAGATGGATAGGGGAAGGAGAGGAAGAATGAAGAGGGAGGGAGAGTTGTCGAGGAAGGCGTAGGGATATAGGGAGAGGGTGAGGGGAAGGAGAGGGAGAGGGGAAGGAGAGAGAGGGTGAGTTGTCAGAGGGATATAGGGAGAGGGTGAGGGTAAGAGAAGGAGAGGAAGAGGGGATAGAGAGAGAGAGGGAAGGATGTTGAGGAAGGGGGAGGGATATAGGCAGGGTGAGGTGAAGAGGAGAGGGAGGGAGTGTTGTCAAGGAAGGGGGAGGTATATAGGGAGAGAGTGAGGGCAAGGGGAGGGAGAGGGAGAGGGGAAGGATAGAGGGAGATGGAATTAAAGGGTTTCTATTGTCTCTGAATCTAGAGGAAAACGTGAAGATGATTTTGAGCTAAAAACCATTGGTCGTCTTCGCGTGATCTTCCTCAACTCTCTCTTCATCTCTTCCCTTGAATGACTTTTGTTTTCTTTGCTTGTAGATTCGTGAAGCGCAGAAGGGAGGACAACAACTTGTACTGGAAGTCGACAACAGTCAATAAGGCAGCGACACTTGGAAAGACAATCAACATGTTCAGGTATTTTTACATCCAGTCCTGGAGGATCTCAACAAAGTTCAAGCAAGATTTGTGCCAACACCTAAAAATTCGACAACTCCAAGGAAAATGTAGTGAACAGATCCAACCTTTGTACACGTCATTCATCACCTACACCAATGCCTTTAACTCTGCATGAAGGAAACTACTATGGGACGCCCCTTCTAGTATTAGATGAACTGAAAAGTACGTACGGATCCTGAGACTCTTCAACAAAGGCATATGACCACAGTCATCTTCAACAAGAGTACGTGGGAACCTTTTTGCATGGTGAAGAGTAAACAAGGATCCGTGTCAGGTCACTCGCCTGAGTGCTACTGGTACCATGTAACCCAGTACGACCTGTTGCATGGTCGAGTGGTCGGCGACTAAACCGGCTCCCCCACCGGGCTTGCCCGGTGAGGAGGGTGACTAGACACCCTGCAGGATGAAAAACAAGACCTGTCAAAGGGCGGATGAACCATGGATAGGTAGGTCTGGCAAACCATCATCTGAGAGGGAACAACAACCATCGAAGCCAGCAGATGTGCAGAAATAGAAGATGAGAGGAGAGGCCATACCAACCCAAGCCTGATCTGCCATCTGGAACAACCTGTCCTGAATGCAGAATAACTTTCAAAGGCAAGATTCGTCACAGAAGCCACTTGATAGCAACGAGGATGAAAAAATTATGACAGACAGTGCAGAATTCAAACTGAGGTCCAGTCCTGACCACTGGCCATGTAAAGGCATTGCCCTAACCAATAAGCCAACCATGACACCCTGTCGCCTCAGAGAAGCCGGCTGGAATCTCGAGCGTCTGGAGGATCGACAGTGTCAGGCAGCAGTGGGGAGGGGTCGGGGATCAGCATCGGCAGTGGGAAGGACTCAGGGATCAGCAGCGGCTCCTCCCACACACCCCCACACGCAACCCCTGACACATATACGCCCCCCACACACACTCTTCCACACTTATTCTTTGAAAAACTTTATTGAATATTTTCAAATTACATAAATTAAATCAAATACACATAAAATAACTATAAACTGAATCCTCTCCCCCTTACTAATACAATAAAAACCAAAAAAATTAAAAAATAACCAAGATAAAGAAAAAAAAACAACCTCCTCTCCCACAAAACCTTAGAGAAATGTATCAAATATTGCCTGATTGGTGTGTCAACCTTTCAACAGTGATTTAATTTCTATAGCCATCTGTTTCAAGTATAAACCCCACATATCAATAAAAATGAGTAATTACTTCTTAAATTATATGTTAATTTTTCTAAATATAGACAAGACTTCAATCCATTTTGCCATCTTTGCAAGTTTATATTCTTCCATTCGACAGCTATACATTTTCTCGCTTCTGCTAACCCTAATCTTAAAAAAGCCAAATATGGTTTAGGCATTTTTGAATCAACAAATGGAACATTAACATAACCCAACAAACACATTTTTGGATCCATCGAATATCCCTTTTAAACAAATCCCTCAAAAATTTTATAATTCCCTCCCAAAAATGCTTAATTTTCTTGCACAACCAAACTGAATGTACAAAAGTAACTTTTTGCTTTTTACATCTAAAACATAAATCTGTTAAACTGAATCCATATCTCTTCAATTTCTCAGAGGTTAAATATAAATGACGCAAAAAATTCAAATTGACCATACTTTATACCTCACATTAATTCACTTGGTAACACTGTCAACACACATTTTTGACCATTCCTCCCATGTGAAAACAATATTTAACTCTTTTCTCATTTCTCCTTTACCAATTTCTCCTGCAACAACCTATACATATCAGAAATAAAGCCTTTTTCACATTTATCTGCAATTAAAAATTCAAATTTCTTTTGACCTGATAAATTTATTTCCTTACCATAATTCCTCTTTAAAAAATCTCAAAGTTGGTAATAAACAAAGAATCTGATGCAATACCTTATCTTTCCTGCAACCTTTTAAATGAACAAAACCTCCCTGCTTCAAAACAATCTATAACATTCACTCTTCCTGTAATTTCCCAATCTTTTAAGTAAGGATTCTATCATGAAAAGGGAATTAATTTATGCTGACATAATGGTGATCTTATCAAAACTATTCAGAGAGAATCTAGAATTAAATTGCGATTGTACCAATTGTTCATTATATGTCAAAAAATGGATAATTTAAATTCTTGTAACAATAAAGAATTCCATTTATAAATCAAATGATTAATATTTTCCAAGATCTGACCCATCTCTATCTTTGCCAACCTAGGAGATTGTTCAATATCAAATAACCAATTAATAAACTTCATCGGTGTCACCTCATAATACTTAAAAACAATGTAATTGCAAACCACCCAATTCATAATGCCAAGTCAATTTTTGGAAAGAAACCCTCGATAATTTACCTTTCCATAAGAATAACCCAACTATGCAAGGAATAGATTGATAAAAGTATTAGACTCAAGGATAAATGTTCATCTTTCTGCAATTCACTCTTCCCATTAAGGTCAATGGTAAATCTTTCCACTTATCTAAATCAATTTTAACCTTATTTAATAAAGGGACATAATAAAAAATAAATAATTCATGATCATTTTTATTTACAACTACTCCTAGATATTTAATTTTATTTGACCATCTAAATTTAGTAATTTTCATAATTTTTTAAAATTCATCAGTAATATCTCGTTTATATAATTTCTCCATTCTTCCTAATAGCATTAATTGTCCTTGATACTTGCTCAGTTTTAAGTGGCCATGCCAAAACCTTATGCACTCTTTCTCCCAATTGATAATAACATTGTTTAGACTGCAAAATCATTTTCTCTTATTTATATGTTTGTATGTTATTATTACGTAATTTCAATTTAGATAATTTTAGCTTATCATCGTCTGTACAATTTTTTTGTAATTTTTTAATCCAAGCCTTCGATTTCCTTTTCTAAATTTAAACTTTTGAATAAATACTGTTTTTCTATCTTAGTTGGATAGCTAATAATTTGTCCCCTCAAATATGCTTTTAAAGCATCCCACAAAATAAATTGACTTTGAACTGAATTTTCTTTCATTTGTAAATAAAAAATAATTTGATCTCTCATATACTTAGTGAAATCTGGTCTTTTGAATAACTTTTCATTAAACCTCCATCGATAAACTGTCTCAGTTAATTCAGATCCTAAGCATTGAACCAATAATAACGAATGATATGAGAATAACCTACTTTTATATTCTGCAAAATTAAATCTTCCTTGTAAATGCGCAGAAATCAAAAATACATTTATCTCGAGAAAGAATTTAGCCGAGATGAACAAAGTGAATAATCTTTCTCAGTTGGGTTTAATTTCCTCCAAATTTCCACTAAATTTAAATCCTTCATCATCTTAAGCTGTCTTTTTACCATTTTAGTTCTTTTAACAACTTTTGGAGAATTTGTCCAACAAGGAATCCAAACAACAGTTAAAATCTCCTCTGACTAACACATTCCCTTCTGCCTGATTCAAATTTTAAAATGTCCCTGAAATAAATGTCTGATCATCTTCATTTGGTGCATAAACATTCATTAAAGTCCAACTTTCAGAACAAAATCTTGCAGTTAACTATCAGTACTCTTCCAGCATTAGCAAAAGAAGAATCCACAGCAACGGATATTTTTTTATTAACTAATATCGCCACCCCTCAAGTTTTCGAGTTTAATGAAGGCGAAATTACATGTCCTACCCAATCTCTCTTCAACTTCAAATGTTCTTTTTCGGTCAAATGAGTTCCTTGCAAAAATACAATATCTACTTTTAGCTTCTTAATATAATCTATAACACGTTTCCTATTTATTGGGTGATTTAAACCCTTAACATTAACAATTGCAAAACTTAAATTACTTATTACAACTTACACAATGGCACCCAATCTTTCACAATTAACAAACAAAAACCTTCAACAAACAATAAAAAAAGACTTAAACCACCCCCCCAAAAAAACTGCAATACCCATACACACTCCAGACACATACCCCAACGCATCCCCCCACAATCATACTCCTCCCATACACACACCCTACACTCAACCCCCAATACATACACCCCAAACAATCACTTCACATATACAAGCCCCGACTCACACCTTCCACAATCACACACCTCCTACATGCAAACCCCACACACACATACACATCCAGGAACACACCATCACACTCACAAACTCCCACACATACACTCTGCACACACACACACAACACACACACACACACACACACACACACACACATCCCCCATACACATACTCCCCCACACACAACCTCTGACAGATATACACACACCCTCCCACACTCACGCACACTCCACAAACAACACCCAATGCACCCACAGTCCCCCTCCCACACACTGCTCACCTACACATATACCCCGACAAACAACCCAGAAAAACCGCCCACATACACCCCTCACACACACCTTCAAACATGACCACCTCCCACACAGAACTCATACAAAATCATCACCCAGCCACACACACCACACATACATGCACACTCACACTCACCCGATACAACCCCTAGACAGATAAACCTACCACACACATAGCCCCACATACACACCCAGCACATGGATGCCCCTCCAAATATGCACCACCGCACTCATACCCCTGCACTCACATCCACACACTCGCACCCCCCCACACTTGCAACCCCCACATTCTCACCCCAGCACACACCCCCCACACACACCCTCACTCACAACACATTCCCAATCATGCCCCCTACACACTCCCTCCCTCAGTTACACTGCCACACTTATTTCTCCACACACACACCCTTGACACAAACATTGCCAGACAAATCCCACCATGCACACCCGCTAATGCGACCCAGCACAAACACCTTCCCACACAAGTCCCTCACGCATGCACTCCCACTCACATGGCCCTACACACACATCCTGACCCACATACCCCTGCACACACACCCCATAAACACACCCACACACACACACACTCCCTCATACAACCCCCACACACACAAACCCGCAAATCCACCCACCCACAACACCCCACACATATTCCCCCACACTCATGCGCTCACACAGACATACACATATTCCCTCCACATATATCCCACACACACACCAACCCTCCATATGAAAATCTCACACAAACCAATATCCCAAACCCACACACACACCCTCTATATGCAAACCCCACACACACACAAACCCCACACACAAACACCACACAAGCACAAACACCCCCAACACACAATCCCATGCACAAAAACACCACACAAACACAAACAACCCCCACACTCAAATTCACCCCACACATAAATCTCCCCCACACAAACCCACCACACACACACAAACCACCCACACATAAACACCATACTCGCATCCCCACACACCAGAGGCTTACCCAAATCCCCCACACACACAAATCCCCCCCAACACCCAAAGCCAAAATAGCGCCCATGGGGGAAGTGAAGGTGTTGGTGCAGTCGCTGACCCAGGGGGAGGGGGGGTTGATGCCATCGCTGATGCACGAAGGGGGGTTGGTGCCGTTGCTGATGGAGGGAGGGGGGGTTGGTGTCATCGCTGATGGAGGGAGGGGGGTTGGTGTCATCGCTGATCGAGGATGGGGGGTTGGTGCCGTCGCTTATGGAGGGAGGGGGGTTGGTGTCATCGCTGATGGAGGGAGGGGGGGTTGGTGTCATCGCTGATCGAGGATGGGGGGGTTGGTGCCGTCGCTGATGTGTCAAGTGGGGCGAGATGACATCGTCATTGACAAGGATGGGGATGGAAGCAGCGCTGACAAGCGGTGTGGGGGCGCACGTAATGCCTGCCATGCCCTATATACATTGGTGCCCCACACAGACACTGTCACACACACTCACCCCCCCATGCACATCCACACACTAACACACACCCCTCACACACACACACCCCTCACACACACAATACACATAAGCCCCACACACATGCCTCATACCTACCCACACACATGCCCACCCCCATACACATCCCTCATACATACCGACACACACGCCCACCCCCACACACAAACCAACACACCCACTAACACACACCCATCCCTCACACACACCCCACACTAACATACCATACACACACCCACCCCCCACTCACCCCACTCCACACACACCCAAGCCCCACAAACACATGCCCCTCACAAACTCACACCACACATAACCCACACACACTTTTAATACGCACACCCACACACACACCCCACTACACACACCCCTCCACACCACCCATCCCACACACATTCTCACCCACACACTCAGACACCACTACACAACCCACTACACTCATCCTCAAATACAACATACACGCACCCCCCACACACACACTTATACTTACACAAACTTCCCACACATACCCCCCACACTCCCACTTACACACACACCCCACACACCCACTTCCCACACACACACACCCCACACATACCCCCAAGCACTCATCCACACACAGTCACCTCCCATACTGACCCCCTGCCCTCACACACACATCCAAACTCCAATAGAATCTATTTCCTCCCTCTCCCCTTAATCCGTCTCCGAGCCGGATTCTCGAATTAAAAGTAGACTTTGTTCCTGGATGAATATAATATAGGTCTGGAAGTCGGGTTTTAGAATGAAAGGTTCTGAAAATCATTCAGGAAAGATCCCCCCAACTATTTTGCCACAAATTGGAAGATGGGCTTTTATATCAGCGACATGTTCTATCAGTGAGATAATTTTGTCAAGTTCCTTCCATTTGATGTCAATGTTGTGCTTTGTACCAATGTTCTGTATATATTTGTTCGTAGATGATATATTTGTACATGTTTGTTCGCTCTTCTGTATATATTGTATATATTCTGTATATACCTTTTCACTGTAAACAAAATCCCCACAAACGTGCACACACACACACGCTCCCACACAAACACGCCTACACACACTACCACACACACCCACACACATTCCCACACAAACCCACAAACATACAGACGCACACACACACACAAAAACACACCCTCCCTCACACACCAAACACACGCCCACACACATACCCACCAAGCACCCACGCACATATACCCCACACACATCCACCACACAATCCCACCCACACACACCACACACATCCCCTCACACATTCCCTCAAACACCCCAATACCCCAACATGCAGCCCCCAAGCACACACCCCAATCCCACACAACTCCACACACACACCCCAACACACACACACAGCCCCAACTATTTTGTGGCAAATTGGTTGATGAGCTTTTATATCAGGCACGTATTCCATAAGTCAGATAATTTTGTCGAGCTCCTTCCATTTGACGTCGATGTTGTGTTTTGTACAAATGTTCTGTATATATTTGTTCGTTGATGATATATTTGTATATATTTTTTCACTGTTCTGTATATATATTCTGTATATATTGTATATATTCTGTATATACTTTTTCACTGTAAAAAAAAGCCCCGTATACATGCACACACACACACTCTCCCATACACACATGTACACACACGTACACACACACCCAAATACCGACAGACACTCCCACACCCTCACACAAACACACACACATTCCCTCCCTCACATTCCTTCTTTCACACACCCACACACATACACACCTACAAGCAACCACGCACATATACCCCACACACATCCACCACACATTCCCACCCACACACACCACACACATCCTCTCACACGTTCCTTCCAACACCCCAATACCCCAACATGCAGCCCCCAAACACACACCCCAATCTCACACAACTCCACACACATACCCCCACACCCACACACAACCCCAACTAATTCGGGGCAAATTGGAAGATGTGCTTTTATATCAGGGACGTATTCGATAAGTGAGATAATTTTGTCGAGTTCCTTCCATTTGACGTTGATGTTGTGTTTTGTACAAATGTTCTGTATATATTTGTTCGTAGATATATTTGTATATATTTGTTCACTCTTCTGTATATATTGTATATATTCTGTATATACATTTTCACTGTAAACAAAACCCCCGCATACATGCACACACACACACACACACACTCTCACACATGCACACACACCACACACACCCAAATACCGACAGACACTCTCACACCCTCACACACACACACACCATCCTTCACACCCCTTTTTACACACGCCCACACACACACCCACCCACAGGAACCCACGCACTGTATATATTTCTGTATATATTTCTTCGTTGATATATTTGTATATAGTTGTTCACTCTTCTGTATATATTCTGTATATACTTTTTCACTGTAAACAAAACCACCACATGCACACACCCACACACACACACAGACATACACACACACACACGCACGCACGCACGCACGCACACACACACACACACACACATACACACACACACTCTTCCACAAACACACCCACACAATGTTCTGGGTCCATCCAAGAGGGCCAGTACAGGCAACTCAATATTCTGGGTCCCTCGAAGTGGAGCAGGACAGGGAGGTCAATGTTCTGGGTCCCGATAAGAGGGGCAGGACAGGCAACTCAATGTTCTAGGACCCTCCAAGAGGTGCAGGACCGGCAGGTCAATGTTCCGGGTCCCACCAAGAGGAGCAGAACAGGGAGCTCAATGTTCTGGGTCCCTCCAAGTGTAGCGGGACAGGGAGGTCAGTTCTAGGTCCTACCAAGAGGAGTAGGACTGGCAACTGAATGTTCTGTGTCCCTCCAAGAGGAGCAGGACTGGCAGCTGATTGTTTTGGGTTCGATTGTTTCAGTGGGGAGGGGGGAAGAATGAGGGTTGGTTACATTGCAAGTCAAGGAAAATATCCCAGCTTTCCTCAGTCAGGATAAATTAGTGGGCTCCACTGCTGAGGATTTGTGGTTGGAGACAAGGAATGGAAACGGGATGACCACATTAATGTGATAGGAAGGGAAAATTGGAGGAGCAAATTTGCAGAGAGACAGAAGCATCTGTAGCAAAGCAAATTCTGGCAATTGGTGGGTTAAATTTTCCCCATACTGACTGTCCTCCCATACTGTAAGAGGGCTGGATGAGTTAGAATTTGTCAGATGAACGTTTTATAAATCAATATAGAGGTCGGAACTCGAGAAAGTACAATATTATATCTCCTATGAAGGAATAAGACAGGATGGCCCCTTACAGCAGTCACTCTTTGCGAGCAGCTCTGAGAAGAATAATCAAATATTCCCATTTAGAGCTCCTAAAAAATCAAACCAAAAATGAGAAACATTAAATCAGACTGACCCAACAGGACGGAGGGCCTAAGGTCGCTTGGAATCAGCAGAAGCGATAGAATAGGCAATCTCCGTCAGGCTGAGGGACCTTGAAACACTTCACGCTAGTACAAAGTAAACTGGATGAGAGGGTCCTTGCAGAGTAATGGATTGGAGTCAATCCACAGGACCATCAGAGCAACAGAGAGGATCACTGGAGTCTCCCTCTTCCCCATCAGTGTGATCTAGCAGGATCCTTGTCTGAAGAGGACATGCCAAATCCTGGAGACGCCCTTTGACCCTGCCCACAGCATCTCTCAGCTGCTCCTTTCAGGGAAGAGAAAGGAGGATCAGAGCCAACAGCACCAGGATGAGGAACAGCTTCTCTGTAGGGGTCGTGAGAAGGTTGAACCACCAGAGGAACTGATCCCACTCACCATCCGAGGCTCTCACTGGGACAAAACAAGACTTACTGATCTATTTTTATGGATGAAATCCTTGTCCTGCATATGGATTGCCTTATGTCCAGTTGTGTGTCTGCGGGTTTTGCTCTTTCCATGGGTTGCCCTTGTACAATCAGATGCCAATAAACTTGACTTTTCATGCTCATCCCCAGCAGCAGAATCACAGAGGTCTCTCTGATCGATGGGCTTTTCCTGGAGATACACCCACAGGCTGACATCCAGAACAGCTGGAAAAACCATCATTTCCGTCTTTGGTCTGCCCGAAACTTTTGGCGTCTTTTAACACCCCAAGATGTCAGTGAGGGATCGCTGCTAACTGACACATTCCAGACTGCAGGGGGACATGCTGAGCGATGCACTGAGGCTTAGTTCAACCGATGCGAGTAGGTGATGGGGAAGGACTGCAGTCCACTGTGCATTGAGGATCTGAGACGAAGGGAAAGCCCCACATAAAACAGAGGAGGAGGAGCGACAAGGTGACAAGGGTGCAAATAAAGAGCGCATGTAAAATGTTCAATGATGGAAATGTATGGACATGATATGAAGGGCTGAAAGAGACTTGGAACGGGGTTCTTTCTTGTCGATCATTTATTGCGAATAAAGTCTTACACAAAAGGCCCAGAAGCAGCTAAGGTTCTTCTTTCCACACAGATCTACTCTTTCAGTCCTCTTATTCTATAGGCACTGTCGCAGGGTTGTAGCTCCCAGTTGTTGGATAGGGTGACACCAAGTGGTAGCTCCAGGTACTAATGAGGATGCCATCAGGTGGTTCCCCTCACCAGCGCCAACATCAGTTCTTTGTAACACAAATAAAGATGAGTGAAACACAGAAGTCTGCAGACGCTGTGATTATAGTTAAAAACACACTGACATGCTAAGGAAGTCAGCTATTCTTTCCAGCATTCAGGCTGAGCCCTTCTTCAAAGAATAAATAGAATAAGCCAGAAGCAGGAAATCTCAGAAAGGCTCAGAATTCTGGCTAGGTGACTAATCCAGCCCAACAAAAGGTGTTAATTGGATGTGATAAGGGATGAGGTTTTTCATAGCAGGCCGATCGACCACGGTCAGGTGGGCCGAATCACTGTCCCAGTCAGTTGGTAGAAGATGGCGCAGGCCCCCCTTCCCTTCTCAGGAGAAGCATGCGTTTGGCAACACACGTTGCCTGGGAGATGTCGCCACATCCTGTTTGCACGTCGCTGGGTAGGCAGCGACTCCGCAACACACTGACATCACTCCCCTAGACCAGCGCACCCCAGAGAGGAATGAGGTCGTCCCCTAAAAGCAATCGAGAGGTTCACATAAAGTCAGTTACTGGTTCAGCTCATGCTGTGTGGAGGTGCTTCATTTTAGGAGCACCACCATTCTCAGCCACTACAAGACCATGAACAGGCTGGCAGCAAGAGAATGGGATGGGGAATTGAAGCAGGTGGCCACTGAGAGATCCCCGCTCTTGCGACGGACATGGAGAAGTTTGTGTTTATAGGATAGCTATAAAGCTCGATGAAAATGCAACCAGTAGAGGTTTGACTTACCCACAGGCTTCCAGAGAACAGATTGGGAGAGAAAATACAAGTCTTTAGGCTAGCAAATCTTCCAGACAGGGATCAATGATCAATTCTTCCCAACAGGGTCCCAGGCCCCAAAATCTGTGAGGCCTTCCTTGATATTTTTAACACAGTAGCGCTAACTGATACCGATCGAGTCAATGAGCTGCCGAAAGGCAGCCCATTCATAAATTGGTTTCCCACCCAAACACAGCTGATTGAGATGTGAATTGTCAAAAACTATCGTAAGCATTCAGTAACCTTAACAGCACCAGCCCAGTGCCAGTTTGACATTGTTTCTGCCCGGAGTTTTCGCCCACCATTGTTCACAGACGAAGGCGAATGCTGCTTCTCAGTCATGGTGACACATGGGTCTCTCTGGTGGTTGAACAGATCCCAGGGCGCTGAGTTCTGGAGTAATGACCTCACCAAATTTGATGATGATGAATGGAGGAAATGCTTTCGTATGTCGCGTGGCACCTTTCACTTCGTGCTGGAACACTTAGAACCTCACCTGAAGTCGCATAGACCAGGCGCAGTGACCATGGAGCCAGGATTTCGATCAGCTGTGGCCCTGTGCTGGTATGGCACCCCTTGTGTGTATCGATGCATCAGTACCATCTTTGGAATAGGCATCAGCACCGTGTGCATGGTGGTGCAGGAGGTGATGGCCGCCTTGAGGAAGTTCCTAGGTAAACGTCTCATCTCCCTACCAATGGGAACACGTTTCCAGGAGACCAATGACAGCTTTGCGCAAAGGGGATACGCAATGTGTGTTGGTGCCATTGATAGATCATATATTCCCATTATTTCCCCCAGCGTGCAAGCTGTAGCCTACTACAATTGCAAAGGGTGGCATTCGGTGGTTCTGCAAGCGGTGGTCGACCACAGATTCTGGTGAGCTAATCCCTTATTGGTCTTTATCACATCACATCTCAATGTTTATAACTTCACTGTGCTTTCCATTCATGTTGCAGCTTCTCAGATGTGTTTGTTGGCCGAGCAGTACCCATGATGCCCGAGTGCTTGCCAACTCTCCTCTATATAGAAAGGCAGAGGACCAGGGCGGATACCTATTCCCTTTGACGTGAGTGTTCATCCTACAAAGCTCCATGTGTCAACCTTATGAATACTTATTGTGTCAATGTTCAGATGTATGAATTAACGACATTCTGCATTGTTGTGCCTGTAGGTGTCCAAGGATGTTAATGGAGTGGAGGTTCCTGCGCATCTTCTGGGTGATCTGGCATATCCCCTATGAACCTGGCTGATGAAGGGGTTCACACAGCACTGAGTACTGGATCTGGATCAGCTAAGATGTAACAAGGCCCTTAATTCTGCAAGGATAGTGGTGGAAAACGCGTTTTGCCGTGTAAATGGCTGCTGGTGGTGCCTGTCCAAGCATCTGGATATCTCTACCACCTTAGTCCCAGATGTTGTGTTTGCCTGCTGTGTACTGCACAATATATGTGAGATTAACAAGGAAGACTTCCTGTCAGAGTGGACATTGGTTGAAGCAGATGGTCCTGCACGCATTAGCACAGATTGTCACGATCTGCAGGTCCATGGGCACCAGGCCATCCATTCTGCCATTTTGTCCATCCTGTAAGGGTATGTCCCTGCCACCCAGCTCCCTAATTTCCACAACTTGTTCCCCCCTCCACCCTCCCCACCCAATGCGGCGACATGACCCTGCTGCCTGGCATGTTATGTGTTCTCGTGAAGTAACGGTTGCATATAAATGAGACTTGTGTGCTTGTCAAAATGTAATTAAAAAACGTTTTTTGAGAAATCTTATTGCTTCATAAATATCTGAGGTAGATATCACAATGTAAACATTTCACATTATGCTTAAACTAGATGGAAACCATGGAATGGACAAATCACAGTGTAAATCCACTCCACACTTGAAAAACGCAGAACAAAAACGGTAAACACAACAAACACCTCACGTGGCACCACTGCATCTCTGTGCTGCACTGATTATTCCTCTCGGAGGAGGGTTACCAAGTTCGCATCCTGCACATTCAGGTGGCCTCCCGACATCCCATATTGCCATAAAATGCGGCTTTACAAGCGAGGCATTTGGTCACCTAAAAGTGCCTTTTCTGAGAGTTCCTGTTTCTGGCTCATTCCTTGAAGAAGGGCTCAGCATTGAAATGTTGGGAATATATCTTGATCTCCTATGGACACTGAAAAGCCGGGCTGAGCTCCTCCAGCTTAACGGTGGGTTTTACCACAACATACAGATGCACATCTTGAGACCAGGTCACTACGATGTGCCACCTGGGGTAACTGAATAACAGGGTCATCTTGTGGTTCCACTTGGCTGTTTCTTACATTATTTGCCCAGGACTTTCTTTCTTTGCAAAATTCCCAACACTTATTCTGTGTTTTCTCCAACCTGTCAATTCAAATATACTGGTTTTCTTACTTTTCCAGTTCTTGGTTTCTCTGCTTTTAGACCTGTTTTACGAGCAGTTTTCTATAACTTATATTCCAGCAGTTGCTGTGGTTGAAATTTTACTGATTTAATGAGTTGTTTTCATCAGAATCGAAATGTGCTTGAGTCCACGGACAGCCATGTAAGCAAGGGAATGGGATAGGGCATTGAAATGGGTGGCCATTGGGAGATCAACACTGTTGCAGCGGAAGAGCTGAGGTGCTGAACAAAAGCACCTCCTGGCTACTGATTATATATGCTTCCTTCTGGTCGCTTTTATTGAAGAAGGTCTGTATTGTTCATTAGTTTCCAGAAAAGTTAAGCTAACCTTTGTGCTCAACCTTGTAAGAAGTGCTTTGCTTTTGAAGAGGTGAAGTTTTGCTACTTTCAGAAAAAATTTTATCCACAAGGTCCTTGGCAAAAAAGAATGGCGTGAACCTCGATCGACTGAAGATACTGTGATTGTAGTCAAGAGCAAAATGCTGAAGGAACTCACTGGTCTTTTCAGCATCCGTAGGAGACAAAGATATATCGCCGACGTTTCGGGCCTGAGCCCTTCATCATGAAAAATAATTAAATTTAAACACGAGACTGTTCCGCCCAATTTACAGCCCATTAATCTACGATATGTTTTGAATAGCCCCTAAAGAAAACCCATATAGATACAGGGAGAACATACACGCTCCTTACAGACAGGACAGGATTTGAACCCTGCTCTGCTACTGATCACTGGCGCTGTCAAGGCGTTATGCTGAGCACCACATCAACTGTGCTGCCCTAGTTTTGGCAGGATTGAGTGGAATACTTTTTGTATGGTGTCATTACATTTCTGCAAAACCTTTCTCTGTCCACGTGGCCAACAAAAGGCAGGCATAGTTGGGGCCCATGCGGATGCTCATGGCTACCCCTTCGCCTTGGAGAAAGAGGGATGAATGAAAGGAGAAGTTGTTGAGGGTGAGGTCAAGTTCTGAGTTCTGCCACATAGAGGGGGGTAGTGGTGGAGGGGGACTGGTTGGGTCTGTTGTCGAAAAAGTAACAAAGGAATTTGGGGCCTCTGGTGTGGGGGATGAAGCTGGATAGTGAATGGATATCTATGGTAAAGGTGAGGCTGTTGAGTTCAGGGAACGGGAAGTTGTGGAAGTGATGGAGGGCATGGTGGACAAATCATCAGAGCCTGAAAAGATATTGCCTTGGATCTTGAGGGAGGCTCATGTACAAATAACAGGGGCCCTGGCAGATATGTTTAAAATATTCACAGCCAGTGAAATCAACCAGGGTGCTAGTGTTCCCCTCAGCAGTGTGGGTACAGGAAGAGGTGATGACACCTAGTAGAGGCAACATGACCCGAGGCCTCTGCACAGTGTGAAGAGGGGTTTGGGAGTTATGATTGATCAGGTAAGAGACAGTGGGATATCAATCAGGACTCCTCCAGCATGTTTAAATTGCTTATTAACCCTTCGTCACCCAACTCCTCTCCTACAGCTACATTAAAATCATAGAAACATAGAAGACAGGAGCAGGAGTAGGTAATTCGGCCCTTCGAGCCTGCTCCACCATTCAATGAGATCATGGCTGATCTTAAAGTTGTACCCCGTCTCCGCCTTCTCTCCGTAACCCCTAATTCCCTTATACTGAAGAAATATATCTAATTCTCTCTTAAATATTTTCAATGAAGCTGCCTCTACTGCTCTCTATGGCAATGAATTCCACAGATTTGCGACCCTCTGGGTCAAGAAATTCCTCCTCATTTAGGTTCTAAATGGTTTGCCTATTATCCTCGAACCATGGCCCCTGGTTCTGAACTCCTCCATCATCGGAAACATCCCTTCTGCATCCATTCTGTCTAGTCCTGCCAGAATTTTATATGTCTCTATGAGATTCCCTCTCAATCTTCAAAACTCCAGCGAGTACAATCCAAATTTGCGCAATCTTTCCTCATAAGTTATTTCTGCCATTCCAGATATCAGCCTGGTGAATCGCCTTTGCACTCCCTCCATTGCAAGAACATCCTTCCTCTGATAAGGTGACCAAAACTGCACAAAATACTTCAGATGTGGTCTCACCAGGGCTCTGTACAACTGTATCCTTATTCCTATACTAAAATCCTCTTGATATGAAGGCCAACATACCATTTGCCTTTTAAACCACCTGCTGTTCCTGCATGCTCGCCTTCAGAGACTGGTGCACAAGAATCCCTAGGTCTCTCTGCACTTCCCCATCTCCCAATCTATTGCCATTCAAATAGTAATCTGCCCTCCGGTTTGTATTACCAAAGTGGATAATCTCACATTTATCCACATTGTAGTGCATTTGCCATGTATCTGCCAAGTCCCCCAATTTATCCAAATCACACTGGAGCTTCCTGACCCCCTCTTCAGTGCACACAAGCCCTCCTAGCTTAGTGTCATCTGCAAATTTGGAGATATTACATCCAATCCCCTCATCTAGAGCATTTTTTAATTTTTCTAAATTTTTCACACTATGAACCACACTGACCAAAATACATACTGACATTTTTCTCTTGAATATATACAGTGTCATTTTCTCTCTTCCCCCCCCCTCCCTTCCCTCCCTCCCCCTCCCCATTTATTCAAAGTTCAGTCTATATGTTACATTAAACCCGTTAAACAATGTCGTCACGAAATAAAAATAAACAAGAAATTTGTATCTTTTACTTTTACATACTTGGTCAGTTCATAACGTTGTCTTCTCCTTCTGTCATTTTAGGTGGTGGAGGTCCGTGGTAGGATTTCTCTATTGTGTTTCATGTATGCTTCCCATATTTGTTCGAATATTGTGATGTTATTTCTTAAATTTTATGTTATTTTTTCTAATGGAGTACATTTATTTATTTCTAGGTACCATTGTTGTATTCTCGAGTTGTCTTCTAATTTCCAGGCTGACATAATACATTTTTGTGCTACAGCTCGGGCTATCATAATAAATCTATTTTGTGCTCCATCCAAATCGAGTCCAAATTCTTTATTTCTTATACTACTTAGAAGGAAGATCTTTGGGTCTTTTGGTATATTGCTTTTTGTGATTTTATTTCATATCTGGTTTAGATCTTCCCAAAATTTTTCACTTTCTCACATGCCCAAATTGCATGTATTGTTGTTCCCATTTCCTTTTTTTACAGTGAAAATAAATGAGTCCCATTTATTTAACTTTTGGGGTGTGAAGTATAGCCTGTGTAACCAATTATATTGTATCACACGTAACCTCATGTTTATTGTATTTCTCATAGTTCTGGAGCATAGCTTTTCCCATGTTTCACCCTTTATCTTTATGTTTAGATCTTGTTCCCATTTTTGTTTAGGATTACAGCTTGTTTCCTTGTTCTCCTTTTCTTGCAGTTTGATGTACAGGTTTGTTATAAATCTTTTAGTTATCATTGTATCTGTAATCACATATTCAAAATTGCTTCCTTCTGGTAACCTCAGACTGTTTCCCAATTTGTCCTTCAAGTAGGTTTTCAGTTGGTGGTATGCAAACATTGTATCATGAATTATATTATATTTGTCCTTCATTTGTTCAAAAGATAATAATTTATTTCTCAAAAAACAATTTTCTATTCTTTTGATCCCTTTTCTCTCCCCTTCTCTGAAGGAAAGGTTATCTCTTGTGAAAGGGATTAGTTGATTTTGTGTCAATATTAATTTTGGTAATTGATAATTTATTTTATTCCTTTCTACGTGAATCTTCTTCCAAATATTGAGCAGATGGTGCAATACTGGTGAATTCCTATGTTGCACCAATTTTTCATCCCACTCATATAGTATATGTTCAAGTATCTTCTCCCTTATTTTATCTAGTTCTAATCTGGTCCAAACTGGTTTTTCCCTTCTTTGTTCAAAAGCTGATAGGTATCTTAATAATATCTATAATAATTCTTAAAGTTTGGTAGTTGTAAGCCTCCTTGTTTGTACCATTCTGTCAATTTATCTAGTGTAATCCTTGGTTTCCCCCATTTCCATAAGAATTTCCTTATTATTTTCTTTAGCTCCTTGAAGAATTTCTCTGTTAGGTGAATTAGTACTGATTGAAATAGGTATTGTATCCTTGGGAAGATCTTCATTTTAATACAGTTTATCCTTCCTATCAGTGTTAGTGGTAAGTCTTTCCAGTGCTCTAAGTCGTCTTGTAATTTTTTCATTAATGTATGATAATTTAGTTTGTATAGATGGCCAAGTTTATTATTTAGTTGTATACCTAGGTATCGAATTGCTTGTGTTTGCCATCTTAATGGTGATTCTTTCTTAAATTTTGTGAAATCCGCATTATTCATTGGCATTGCTTCACTTTTATTTGCGTTGAACTTGTACCCCGATACTTCTCCATATTCCTTCAATTTCTCATGTAATTCTTTTATTGATATTTCTGATTCTGTTAAGTATATTATAACATCATCTGCAAATATTTTATTTTTATCCCTCTTATTTTATTTTCTGTTCTTATCAGTTCTGCTAGTGGTTCTATAGCTGACGCGAACAGTGAGGGAGATAGTGGACATCCCTGCCTTGTTGATCTGCTTAATTTAAATTGATTTGATATATATCCATTTACTGTCACTTTCGCCAATGGTCCCTTATATAATGCTTTAATCCAATTAATATATTTTTCTGGTAGGTTGAAATTTTGTTGTACTTTGAATTAATAATTCCATTCTACTTTGTCAAAAGCTTTCTCTGCGTCTAAAGCAACCGCCACTGTTGGAGTTTTGTTTCCTTGTATTGCATGGATTAAGTTAATGAATTTAGAGATATTGTAAATTCATCTTTTTTTAATAAATCCAATTTGATCTAGTTTTTCTATTTTTGGTACACAGTCAGACAATCTGTTTGCTAATAGTTTGGCTATTATCTTATAATCTGTGTTAAGTAGAGATATTGGTCTATACGATGCTGGTGCAAGTGGATCTTTCCCCGTCTTTGGTATTACTGTAATTATTGCTGTTTTGCATGAATCTGGTATGTTTTGTGTTTTCTCAATCTGGTTCATTACTTCCAGGAGAGGAGGAATTAATAAGTCTTTAAATGTTTTAAAGAATTCTATTGGAAGTCCATCCTCTCCCGATGTTTTATTGTTCGGTAGTTTTTTTTAATATCTCCTGTATTTCTTCTATTTCAAATGGTTTAATTAATTTATTTTGCTACTCTGTTTGCAATTTCGATAGTTCAATTTTAGTTAGAAATTCATCTATTTTGTCTTCTTTCCCTTCGTTTTCAGTTTGATATAGTTGTTCGTAGAATTCCCTGAAGTTTTTATTGATCTCTGTTTGGTTATACGTAATTGTTTGTCCTTTTTTCTTGTTGACAATACCTTTCTTTTAGTTTGTTCTGTCTTAAGCTGCCACGCTAGTATTTTGTGTGTTTTATTCTCCTAGCTCATAATACTTCTGATTTGTCTTCATTATGTTCTTCTCCACCTTATATGTTTGTAGTGTTTCATATTTTATTTTTTTGTCTGTCAATTCTCTTCTTTTAGTTGTATCTTCCTTTATTACTAATTCTTTTTCTGTATTTGTTATTTCCCTTTTCAACTGTTCTATTTCTTGATTGTAGTCCTTCTTCATCTTAGTTACATAACTTATTATTTGCCCTCTGATGAATGCTTTCATTGCATCACATAGTATAAACTTATCTTTCACTGATTCTGTATTTATTTCAAAGTACATTTTAATTTGTCATTCAATGAATTCTCTAAAATCCTGTCTTTTATGTCGCATGGAGTCTAATCTCCATTTATACATTCTCGGTGGGATGTCCTCCATCTCTATTGCCAATAACGAGGGTGAGTGAGCCGATGACAATCTAGCTTTATATTCTGTTTTCTTAACTCTTCCTTGAATGTGGGCTGATAACAGGAATAGGTCTATCCTTGAGAATGTTTTATGTCTACCCGAATAATATGAGTATTCTTTCTCCTTTGGGTGTAGTTTCCTCCATATATCCAAAAGTTGCATTTCCTGCATCAATATAATTATAAATTTGGTTACTTTGTTCTTTCTGTTAGTCTTTTTTCCAGTTTTATGCATGTATGAGTCCAAATTAAGGTTAAAATCCCTTCCTATTAGTATATTCCCTTGCGTATCTGTGATCTTCAAAAAGATACCTTGCATAAATTTTTGATTTTCTTCATTAGGTGCATATAGATTCAGTAAATTCCAAAATACTGAATATATCTGACATTTTATCATTACATACCTCCCTGCTGGATCTATTATTTCCTCCTCTATTTTGATTGGTACATTTTTATTGATTAATATAGCTACTCCTAAGGCTTTTGAATTATATGATGCTGCTGTTACATGTCCTATCCAATCTCTCTTTAATTTCTTGTGATCCACTTCAGTTAGATGTGTTTCTTGCACAAATGCTATGTCAATTTTTTCTTTCTTCAGTAAATTTAACAGCTTCTTCCTTTGGATTTGGTTATGTATCCATTAATATTTAAAGTCATATAGTTCAACATGGCCATTTCATACTTTGTTTATCTTTCCTTTCAGTTTCCTCATCACCACCTTCCTTTCTTTTCCATTTCTGTTTTATTTTTTTGAACACATTGTAAGACAACATTTCTGAAACATAAAATATTTCCATTATTTTCATATCTAAAATTCCTTTAACCCCAATAGTCCCTCCCCTATCTGAGTTGCAGTTTGGCCCTTGTCGGGCAACCACATCTCCCCTCTCCATTTGGATTGCGAACCCGCCCGCAAACGTCAACTGATTTCGCAGTGACTGTTATTCTTCCCCACCCAGCACCCCCGAAAAGATTTTAATCTTCACATATAACAAAGCTCACTCTCTTAATTCCCTCCTTATATTCTTTCTTCCCTTTCTCTTCCTTCTTAGTTCTTACTTATACTTTATTCTTCTTTATATATAGTTTGTTGTCATTTTTGTTCTTGTTACATCTCTTCATCTCTCTGTCTGTGTTGTAAGTGTTCTGCAAATTTTCGTGCTTTTTCTGGATCCGAGAACAGTTTGCTTTACTGCCCCGGCATAACTATTTTAAGCACCGCTGGATATTTTAGCATAAATTTATAACCTTTTTTCCATAGGGTCGATTTTGCTGCGTTAAACTCCTTCTTCTTCAGGAGTTCAAACTTATGTCTGTGTAGAAAGAAAATTTTTGACCTTTGTATTCCAGTGGTTTTTCGTCTTCTCTTATTTTTTTCATTGCCTTCTCCAATACATTTTCTCTTGTCATATATCTTAGGAATTTTACTAGAATGGATCTTGGTTTTTGTTGTGGCTGTGGTTTAGGGGCTAATGTTCTGTGTGCCCTTTCTCTTTCCATTCCTTCCTGTAATACTGGCATTGCTAGGACCCTGGGGATCCATTCTTTTATAAATTCTTTCATATTTTTGCTTTCTTCATCTTCCTTAAAGCCCACTATCTTTATATTGTTTCTCCTATTAGAGTTTTCCATTATCTCCATCATCTGAGCTAACAGTGTTTCTTTAACTTTTTTATCAGATTCTTCTAATTTCTTTTTTAAGTCATCTACCTCCATTTCTCTGGCTGTTTCTCATTCTTCCACCTTGTCTACTCTATTTCCTATATCTGTCATGACCATCTCTAATCTATTCACTTTTTCTTCTGTACCTTTTATTCTTCTTTTTATTTCACTGAATTCTTGTGTCAGCCTTCCTTTTAACGTTTCTATATATTTTTGAATTTTTTTTTATCCATGTACTTTCGCTTCCCTTCATCTTCCATTTCTCTGTGTAGCGTTTGATGTTCTCCCTCCTCTTCTTCTGAGTCCACTCCAGGATCTGTGTCCTTTACCTGATTTTCTTGTTGGGTTGTTTATTTTATTTTGTTGGGTATTTTTGTTTTATTATTTTTATTAAAGGTGTCTTGGAGTTGGTCTTCTTCCTCTGGGTTGGTCATTTGCTGTTTTTCTGATTTCCTTTCTTTATTCTCTTCCTTCTTGTTCCCGTTATTTTCTATTTTCTCTGTTTTCCTGTTGAGAGTCTTGCTGTCGCTCTATCCTTGTGCATGCGCGGTTGCGCACTTTTGTTTGGCTCCGTGAGCCATCTTTTCTTCTGATGTCTTTCCTTCTTCTTTTCTTCCTGTTGTTTTTGGTTTTTCTTTCTTTGCTGCCATTTTCTCCACACTTTTATTTTTAATTTGTTATGGTTTCTGAGTTTGTGACTTTGCTTTTCCTTACCTTTTTTTAAAACATTTTTGGAGAGGGCTAGTATTTTCTTACCGGTCACTACTCCATCACGTGACTTCCCCCTCATCTAGATCATTAATATAAATTGTGAGCAGCTGGGGTCCCAGGACAGATCCCTGTGGCACCCCACTGGTTACCGCCTGCCACTCAGAAAATGAGCGGTTTATCCCAACTCTCTGTCTTTTATCTGCCAGCCAGTTCTCAATCCAAATCAATAACTTGCCCCCAATCCCATGAGCTTTGATTTTGCATGCCAGTCATTTCTGTGTAACCTTATCGAAGGCCTTTTGGAAATCCAGCTACACCACATCCACTGGCTCTCCCCCATCTATTTTTCCTGTTACCATCTCAAAGAATTCCAATAGATTTGTCAAGCAAAATTTACCTTTTGTAAATCCATGTTGACTCTGTCCGATCCCTTCTCTGATAGTGATATGCTCTGCTACTCAACCAGTTTACCTATCTCGGCTGCACCATTTCATCGGATGCAAGGATCGACAACGAGATAGACAACAGACTCGCCAAGGCAAATAGCGCCTTTGGAAGTCTACACAAAAACAACCAATTGAAAAACCTCACAAAGATTAGCGTATACAGAGCCGTTGTCATACCCACACTCCTGTTCGGCTCCAAATCATGGGTCCTATACCGGCATCACCTACGGCTCCTAGAATGCTTCCACCAGCGTTGTCTCCACTCCATCCTCAACATTCATTGGAGCGACTTCATCACCAACATCGAAGTACTCGAGATGGAAGAGGCTGACAGCGTCGAATCCACACTGTTGAAGATCCAACTGCGCTGGGTAGGTCACGTCTCCTGAATGGAGGGACATCGCCTTCCCAAGATCGTGTTCTCTGGTGAGCTCTCCACTGGCCACCGAGACAGAGGTGCACCAAAGAAGAGGTACCAGGACTTCCTAAAGAAATCTCTTGGTGCCTGCCACATTGACCACCGCCAGTGGATTGATATCGCCTCCAACCGTGCATCTTGGCGCCCCACAGTTCGGCGGGCAGCAACCTCCTTTGAAGAAGACCGCAGAGCCCACCTCACTGACAAAAGACAAAGGAGGAAAAACCCAACACCCAACCCCAACCAACCAATTTTCCCTTGCAACCGCTGCAACCGTGTCTGCCTGTCCCGAATCGGACTTGTCAGCCACAAACGAGCCTGCAGCTGGCGTGGATATTACCACTCCATAAATATTCATCCATGAAGCCAAGCCAAAGAGAAACATCCTAAATAATGGATTCCATCATTTTGCCCACTACTGATTTAAGGCTCACCGGCCTATAATTCCCCACTTTTTCTCTACCCCCCTTTTTAAATAGTGGGGTAACATTAGCTACCCTCCAATTCATGGGTACTGATCCTGAGTTTGTCGAGTTCTGGAAAATAATTTTTAAAGCATCTGCTATCTGAATGCCCACTTCTTTAAGTACCCTGGGATGTAGATTATCAGGCCCTTGGGATTTATCGGCCTTCAATCCCATCAATTTCCCCAAGACCATGTCCTTAGAGATACTGATTTCTTTCAGCTCCTCCCTGACATTAGTCTCTATGTTTCCCAACATCCTTGGGAGGTTATTTGTATCCTCTCTTGTGAAAACAGAACTAAAGTAAGAATTTAATTGGTCTGCCATTTCCTTATTCCCCATGATATATTCCAAAGATTCTGACTGCAAAGGACCTACTCTGGATTTCATTAATCTTTTCCTCTTGACATATCTATAAAAGATTTTGCACTTGGTTTTTATGTTTGCCGCAAGCTTACTTTCATAATTTATTTTTGCCCTCTTGATTAATCCCTTTGTCCTCCTTTGCTGCATCTTGAATTGTACCCAGTCTTCGGATTTGGTACTTTTTTTGGCCAATACATATGCTCTCACTTTGGACCTAATGCTGTCTCTAATTTCACTTGTTATCCACGGTTGAGTCACCTTTTTTGGTTTATTTTTATGCCAAACCGGTATAAACGATTTCTGCAATTCTTCCATGAGATCTTTGAATGCTTCCCATTGTCTATCCACCATCAACCCCCCCATAAACACCACCCAATCAATCTTACTCAACTCCCGTCTCATACCATCATAATTCCCTTTATTTAAATTCAGGACCTTAGTCTCGGTTTTAATTTCTTCACTCTCCATGTCAAGTGAGAATTCGATCATATTGTGATTGCTCCTACCCAAAGGGCCTCATACAACAAGATTCCTGATTAGCCCCTTTTCATTGCATAATATCCCGTCCAAAATGGCCTGCTCCCGAGTTGGTTCCTTGACATATTGGTCTAGATAACTGTCCAGTAAACATTCAAGGAATCCCTCCTCCTCAGTATTTTTACTAATTTGGCTAGTCCAATCTGTATGTAAATTAAATTCTCCCATGATGACAGCTGTTCCCTTATTGTACGCTTCTCCCTCATTATGCCTTCCCTCACCTCTACATTACTATTTGGAAACCTATATACACCACCCCCACCAACGTTTTCCGCCCCTTGCTATTCCTCAGTTCTACCCATAGAGATTCCGCATCTTCCGAGTTGATATCCTTTCTGTCAATCGTGTCGGTCCCTTCAATACTACCCCACCACCTTTTCTTTCTTGCCGATCCCTCCTAAATATCGTATATCCCGGGATGTTAAATTCCCAGGCTTGCCCACCTTGCAGCCATGTTTCTGTAATCCCAATTCAATCGTATTTGTTTGACTCAATTTCCACAGCCAATTCATCTACCTTTTTTTCGAATGCTTCTTGCATTAAGATATAAAGCCTTCAGATTTGCTTTTTTCACCCTTCTTGCTCTTTCTGATTTTTTACTTTCGCTGCCTAACCCAACTTTTCCTATTTTATCTTTCCTGTCCTTTGCCCCATCATACAGGTTCCCATCCCAATGCCAAATTGGGGAACAGCTGGGGAATAGAGGGATAAATGGGGAACAGTGCGAAACAGGTGGGGAACAGTGTGGAACAGTGGGGAACACTGAAGAAAAATGGAGAATGGAGGGGAATATTGTGGAACAAGGGGAACAGATGGGGAACTGGTGGGGAATACTGGAGAACTTCAGGTAACAGGTGGGAAACTGCTGGGAAATAGTAGGGATTGGTGGGGAACAATTGGGGAAAAGCATAAGAACAGTGGGGTACAATGAAAAACTGTGGGAACAATGGAAACATAGAGTCACAGTGGCCAACAGTGAAGAACTGTGGTAAACACTAGGGAACAGTTGAGGACAGTGGGAATAGTGGTTAATTCTGGGCCATGGAGAACCATGAAGCACAGTTGGTAACAGTTGGGATCTGTGGGGAACAGTGGGGAAGAGATGTGGAACAGTAGGGAAAAGTAGGAGAAATGGAGAACAGTAGGGAACAGAGGGTAACAGTGGGGAACAGTTTGGTAACAGCTGGAGAAAAGTGGGGAACAGTGAAGAACTGTGGGGAACAGAGGGTAACAGGGGAGAGCAATGGGGAAGAAAAGGCGAACATTGGAGAATGTGTGGAACATTGGTCAAAAGTGTGTGACGGGTGGGGAACAGTGAGGAACAGTGGGGAACAGTTGGGGAACAATGGTGTATTGAGGGCAACAGCGGGGAAAATTGGTGAATGGATGGAAGAGATGGGGAAAAGTGGGGATCACTGAGGAACAGTGGAGAACAGAGGTGAATAGTGGGGAGCAGTGGGGGACAGATAGCGAACTGTGGAGAATGGGGCAACAGTAGGGAACAGATTGGGAAATGAGTGGAACAGTGGGGAAGCATGGGGAAAAGTGGGGAACTGGTGGGAAATAGCTGAGGAACAGTGGGGAATAGCAAACACCTTTAACGCTGATGTATGGCGCACTGAGACAGAAACTGTGACACTGGATTCAAATCAATGATAAGGATTATCAGTGATGAACGATAAATTGTGTCAGATACAGTGAAAACCAGGTTCACACTGGGGAGGTTTATCAGTGGTTCAAAATAAATTCTGGCATATATTGTTATACCGGGTTCACAGTGGGTAGAAGGATTAACAGTGAGGTATGGTAGGCTGAGATGGATACTGTGAAACTGGGTTCACATTAGTGAGATGGTTTAACATAGAGGTTCAATGAACTGTGGCAGGTACTGTGACACCAGGTTCACAGTCTGAAGAAGGTTTAAAAGCGATGTATGGTAATTTAAGATAGATACTGTGACACTAGGTCCACAGTGGGGATAAGGTTTAACGGTGATGTACGGTAGACTGAAGCAGATACTGTGACACCGTGTTCATGGTGGGGAGAATGTTTAATGATGATGTACGGTAGACTAAGGCAGATACTGTGACACCAGGTGCACAGTGGGAGAAGGTTAAATGATAGTGTACAGGAGACTGAGACCGATACTGTGACACTGGGTTCATAGCAGTGAGAAAGGTAATGTACGATAAACTGTGTCAGATACTGTGACACCAGGTTCACAGTGGGGAGAATGTTTGAAGGATAAATGGTGGTAGATACAGTGACAACGGTTTCACAGTTGAGAGAAGGTTTAATGGTGATGTTCGGTAGACTGAGGCATATACTGTGACTCCGGGTACACAGTGGGTAGAAGGTTCAACGGTGATTTACGGATGTCTGAGTCACATACCGTCACACCAGGTCATAATGGGAAAAAGTTTATAGGATGATGAAAAATAAGCTGTGGCAGATAAACTGACACCAGGTTCACAGTGGTGAGTGGTTTAATGGTGATGTACGGGAGACAGAGGCTGAAACTGTGAAACCGGATTCACAATGAAGAGAAGGTTTTTCAGTGATGACCAATAAAGTGTGGAAGATACTGTGACCGCAGGGTCACAGTTGGGAGAAGGTTTAACTATGGTGTACGGTAGACTCAGGCAGATACTGTGACACTAGGTACACAGCGGGTGGAGGATAAAGAATGATGTACGGTAAACTGTGGCAGATAAAGTTACACCAGGTTCACAGTAGGGAGTGGTTTAATGCACGATGGAAGCAGATTCTGTGACACCTGGTTGACAGTGGGGTGAATGTTTAACAGTGCTGTACAATAAACTGTGGCAGATAAAGTGACATTTGTTTCACTGTTGGGAGAATGTTTAATGGTACATAGGAACATAGGAACATAGGAAGTAGGAACAGGAGTAGGCCAAAAATGGCCCATCGAGCCTGCTCTGCCATTCAATACGATCATGGCTGATACAATAGACGGAGGCAGATACTCTGACACCAGCTTCACAGTGGGTAGATTGTTCAACGGTGATGTACGATAGACTGAGATAGATACTAAGACAATGGGTTCACAGTAGGAAAAAGGTTTAACAATAATGTACGATAACCTGTTTCAGATACTGTGACAGCAGGTTCACATTGGGTAGAATGTTTAAGGGTGATGTACGGTAGACTGTGGCAGATACTGTGACACCGAGTTCACAGTGGGGAGAAAGTTTAAGAGTGATGTTCAAGAAACTGTGGCAGATACTGTGACACTAGGTTCACAGTGGGGAGAAGGTTTAACCGTAATGTATGATAAACTATGTCAGATACTGTGACCCCAGGTTCACAGATGGGAGAAGATTTAATGATGGTGTACGGTAGACTGAAGCAGAAACTGTGACACATGGTTCACAGCAGTGAGAAAAGTAATGGACAATAAAGTATGTCAGATACTGTGACACCAGGTTCGCATTGGGGAGAAGGTTTATCAGTGATTTACTGTAAATTGAGATAGATACAGTGACCCCAGGTTCACAGGGGGAGAAGCTTAAATGATGATGTACGATAGACTGAGACTGTGACACTAGGTTCACAGCAAGGAGAAGGTCTAACAGTAATGTACGATAAACTGTGTCAGATCCTGTGACACCAGGTTTACAGTGGCGTTAAGGTTTAACAGTGATGTACAGTAGACTGAAGTCTTATCATACCCCCTTATAGAGGAGGGTATCAATCACTTCCCCTAACCCTAACCTGATCCAGGTGGGTGCAGACTACCTGGGAGGGAGGGGCAATGACAAGAGGAGTCCACCTGGTTGCCCCGACAACAATGGTTGGCGGGAGACGCTCAAATATTAACTGCCCCTTGAGTACATTCATTCCGAGAATGTGGGGGGAGTTGGGGTCTCATTGTGACATCAGAGTGAGAGAGTAAATATTAGGAGGTTGCCATGGTTTCACTGGTCTTTCTGTATTATTGTGTAACAATGAACCCATTGGTGACATCACGCAGCCAGCAAACCCAGTTGCTGAGACTGCAGTCGTGTTCATTGTGAGGGTTGCACGTGGTGCGAGTGCGTGGCACAGTCTTTGCCGAATACCAGGGCTCTTTGGGCAAGTGAGGCTCACGGTGGTGACGTATTTGAATTACTACATCATACGTCACTGAAAACACCTGGCGTGTGACTTGCAGGAGAATGGGCAACGCCTTGGGCTGTCTACGAGTGTCACGAGTGGCTGGGGAAGAGGAGCAGAGTAGGAGATCCCTCACTCCTCGGAAAAGAATGACGTGTAACTGCTGCAAGAAGATCAGAGGCAGATGGTTACATTCCCGAGTTGCTGCGGAGGAATCGTCAGACTTCAATGTCGACCGCAGGGAAGAAAACACGCAGCAGGTACTCTCGGTCACGTGTGAAACCTTTTAAGAAACAATGTAGAGATGAACATAAGTTGTACTGTGTGTCCAAGGTTCATTACTCACGTAAACATCAGACACTCATCATATAAGGAGAGATTTGTGTTTCGCAGCTAATTATCTCCAATTCAGTGTTGGTAAATCATTTATGCTTTGTCTTGTCTTTTCCCAAAGCATGTACAGATTGGGTGCCTCATTTATTCTGAAACTTAAACAAGGTCATCAACAAGTGAATCCTACTTGGAATTTATACATTCCTACTTTATAAATGGGTCCAGATAGTCTTATTTTTGTAAATTAAAATGAAAAACATTCACAGCCCAAAGGAACCCCAAGGTTGAAAGTGTAAATGATAAAACTGGAATTACTGGATATTTCAATAAAAACTGAAAAGGCTGTAAACTCCCAGCAAGTCAGTATGTGTCCAACCTGCTGACTATTTCCAACATTTTCTGTTGTTACATTTGAAGTATAATTATTTTTAATATTTCTTCTGGGAACAATTGGCTGTCAAAAACAGGAATAAAATTCTCTTTATTGTTTCGGGGTAGGGAGAGTTTAGTGCTTTTTTTAGTAAGGAATATATGGGTTAGCACAACATCAAGGGCTGAAGGGCCTGTACTGTGCTGCAGTGTTCTATGTTCTAAGTTTCTGCGTGGTGATTTAAGAGTAAATATTAACCAATGACCCCCAGAAGAATGTGCCCTTACTTTGGTTTCTGCCCTGGAATGAGATGAGATGAAAGACAGGAGTCCTGGTTTTGTGGATGAATCCAAATCAAGAGTGTTCTTCGTCTAGGTGTACCAAGAATCCATGGTTTGCCTTTCATGAAATTCAAGTCAGAGGCCTCAGCCTTGAGTGTATTGTCCATAGGTGTGAAATCTGAATGTCTCTGGGGATTGACCCTGTGCCATGTGTTCAGTTGCAATGCCTTCAGCAACCCTCGAACTGATGTTCATTGGGCCAATCCTGTAAGGTGTTTGCCTTGCTTTTTCCAGATACTTTTGTTCTGTTGACTGCCATGGTTCACATGATGAAGATAATGCTTTGTAGTGGATTTGAAAATAGTCATTAAATTTTAACTGTGCTTTTTACCTGCAAGACCACATACTTGTTCTTTGTAAAATGTTTTTATTGAGTTTAACATATAAGCATGCATACAGAAATCTGAAAATCACGTAACAATTCATTCATTTACGAGAAAGGACGCGCGAAGAAAACAAATTCCATGAAACTACATTGAGGATTACTTGTTAATCTTCAAAACAATTACACTACACCTCCAATCATCCAAAATCAGATTCTCTGAAATCCTCATTTATCCAAAATTTTTTAAAAAATCAGATAAATGAGGATATCCGAAACAAATCAGAAATCCTCATTTATCTGAAATATTTTCAGAGACAAACTAACCTCTCAGGTTGAAAAAAAATTAATTGCACGTGAAATTAGAACAAGGATTGTTCTTGTTTCAGGTAACTCCCTCCCCTCTCTTTTTCTATTCCTTCTTTACCTTCCCCTATTGACTTTTCTCTCCAACTCTCCCATCAAACTGCGCACCACTGACTCCCAGCAAGTGGTTGGAAGAATCCCTTGTCCTGTCGTCATCCAAGAGAGCGGCCTCTCGGCAGTAGCCGGTCTGTCACAGGCCTTTCAAATAATCGGAATTGTATTGTAATAAGATATAATCTATATGGTAAACCCATATATTGAAATAAATTGTACAAAACAAAAGAATAAAAAGAAAAAGAAAAAAAACCAAAAAATAAAATCTAAAAAAGACATCTAATCTAACCCCTCTCTCTAAACAAGGTTACCTTGTAGACAGAGTGGAATGGGGATTTTTGTTTAAGGTATTGGAAAAATTTAAATTTGGGCCACTCTTTATTGGTTGGGTGAAGGCCTTATATAAAAATCCATTGGCTAGAGTGGTGACAAATGGACAAGTATCTTCTTCCTTTATCTTGTCTAGATCAACTCGACAGGGGTGTCCTTTGTCACCAGCTTTATTTGCTTTGGTTATTGAATGGTTAGCGCAAATGATTAGACAAGATAGTGATATTAAAGATATTAAGGCAAATGAAGAAGAGTATAAAATGAATTTATTTGCCGATGATGTTTTGATATATTTAACAAATCCTACGCAGTCGTTAGGAAGGTTACATGCAAGGTTGGAACAGTATGGTGTGTTACCAGGATATAAGGTTAATTGAGATAAGAGTGAAATGATGCCTTTGACAAGGTTGGATTATGCATATTGTAGAGATATTGTCAAATTTAAGTGGTTGGATAAAATTAAGTATTTCAGAAAATTGTAGATGATAATTATAATCATTTATATGAGTTGAATTATACACCATTATTGCATAAAATTAAATTAGATTTAAATAGGTGGAAAGATTTACCAATAATGTTAATAGGGCGTTGTGCGGCACAGTCTCTCATGACGTGTAACGCCGCATAGCGGAGCAGCCATGGGAAGATGGTGCTGTCAAAGTTTTCTCCCTGCCTCAAGTCGCCTGCCCAGCGAACGCCTGGGGCAGCGATTCTGATGTGAGAGGTGACTGAGCTGATGCTGCCCTTAAAAGTGCGTGCGCTGAATTTAAATAAAAAGGTCATTAATGGCTTTCAATGTGATGGCTGAGTCTTTCTTGGTTGTGTCCAGCACGACAGTGTTTTAAAATGAATGTTTTCCCCTCGTATTCAGTATTTTTGTCATCGATTCCATGTTGGATTGCTAAAAAGTTTTATAAGGATTTCCATGTACTGGGATGATCTTTATTATGGAAAGGTAAATTGGCAAGTGTGTCTGTACAAAAATTGACTTGGAGTTTTATAATTACCACATTTTCAGAATTATTATGAAGCGGCACAATTCAAGTTTATTAATAGAATGGTTGGATCACAACAATCTTTACGTTGGGCTAAAATCCAAATGGCTCAGATTCATGAACAAAGAATGAAACAGTTTATTTATAAATGGAATGCTCAACTTTTCCAAAATTATCCTTTACTGATGTTAAAACATTTGATGGAATTATGGTATCGGACCAACGTTGCTATTGGTGCTGAGGGTAAAATTTCGGGTAAAACCTGTTTGTATTATAATAAGCTTTATTTTCTTTTTCAATAAATCATGTATTCCTGAATATTTTGGAAAAGAAAGATGTTATATTTGTCGAAGATTGTTACGAAGTTGGAAATTTTGTTTCATATCAATGATTGAAGAAAAAATATGGAATTCCTTCAAATGCATTGTTTACTTACGATCAGGTCCATGCTTTGTTACTGGATAATTTTGGACAGTTTCAGAGTACCTAAAAGGATGAAATTTGAATGTTTAATTATTGAAGGAGGGAAAAAGGGATTGATTACAGAAATGTATGCTTTATTACCAAATAAGGTGTCTAAGTCGGATATTTATAAAGCGAGAAGGAAGAGGAAAGAGGATTTGTCGGTTTCAATTTCTCAGGATGTTTGGATGACAATATGTGAGGACAGTGTGACTAAGCCAGTAAACGTAATATATAGATTCGTTCATGATAATTTTATTCATCAACTTTACTTAACTCCTGAGAAGTTGAAGAGATATGGATTTATCTCTTCGGATATGTGTTTTCAATGCGGGGAAGAGATAGGGTCTTTTTTACATTCAATATGGTTATGTGAGAAGGTGAAACCCTTTTGGAATGGAATTGTGGAATTTTTGCAGGGGTTGTTTAAATTTAAGCTTTCATTAGAGCCGTTAGCATTTTTATTGGGACATATTAAATAAAATGGAGTTTGGAAATGAAATTGGATTAATTTCAAATTGCGTTTATTCGGTTGGCATTGGCAGTAGCGTGAAAATGTAAAGCTATAACCTGGAAAGATGAAATTGAATTAAGTATTCAGAGATGGTATATGGAATTGCAATCATGTACTCCATTGGAAAAGATAACTTACAATTTACGCCATCATTCTACCTTTTTTGTTAATATGTGGGGACCCTCTGTGAAATGTATGGGTCTAAATATGTCATGGTTGATTGGTGACATCAAACACAACTATGATGGCTTGTTTTTTTAGTTTGAGGTTGTAGGGGATGGGAGGGAGCTAAGAGAGGGAGTGGGAGGGGGTATATATGGGGGAAATTTTTGTATGTTAATATAATGTATTTTATTGTGGATTTTGAATTTCATTTTAAATAAAGTATACAAAAAGAAGGTTACTTTGTAGACCACGTGCTAATAGTTCTTTTCATTGTTGTTCAATAACAACTGATCCTTTCCTGCTTCTAAACTGTATTTCTGTGAAATCTCCACACAGCGGCTTCTCTGTGTATTTGCGGCACAACCTGATCCAATGCACTACTTCATAAGGTGGTGTCTGCAGCCTATCTTAAGGAAGGCTGAGTCGAGCACAGATTGCTTGTGATTGTTGTTTACTTTCAAGCAGAATTTTGAAAGTTGGCTCGGCCAAGGGTTCTTCTCAGATCTCTGAATGTGCAGTGTGACAAGAGTTTTCGAGGTGGCTTGGAATGAATTACTAGAGCAACTTGCACACACACATTTGATAACCCAGAAGTTTAGCAGGACTTTTGCATCCTGCTCTTTGCAGAGGAGAAACAAAGTATCCACCTACAGCTCACCTAGGAGAGCATGTAACTTTAGCAGGGAGAGTCAGAACAGCTTTGCTCTCAGAGAGGGAGGGAGTGAGAGAGAAGGAGTCAGAGAAATCAGTTGCAGAGGGACAAGCTGCCAAACTTTGGAAGGCTGCCTGGTCAAAGGAGAAGACTGGCGGTCTGAAAGATGAATTGAAAGAAGGAGGATCATCCGGAGAACCCTGAAGGAGGCAAGATTTGTCAGAAAGACTGATTGAGAAGGAATCAGTTGCAGATGCTCTGTAAATGGAATCTCTCTCTCTGAAAACCAGCAAGAACCCTCCTGAGTGGTAACCATTTGCCTGTAAAACACCAAAGCCTGGTGAACTTTGTTAATGCTAATTTATGTGCACAGTACAAGAATTGCCTGCAACCAGTGAGATTGGACTGTGATCCAAAGAACTTTTCTAGTCTTCAATACACATTACACACACCTGCACTTAGTATTTGAGGACTGATTAAGTGGGTTACGTAGGTTAAGTAATAAGTTAAAGTTCAATTCTGTTTTCTTGTTCAAATATAATTCTAAACCACTTTTGTTGAAATAACCCAGTGTTGTGGTGCATATCTCTTGCTGCTGTTTTTGGGGTCGTCTGAATTCCGTTACATTTTATGGGTGCTCATCCTTTAGCATTTGAACATTGCAGTTTTATGATTTATTAGTTGATTGGGTTGTTTTTGCAAGTGATTTTTGCAAGCTAACTTAAAGCTTGTATCTGGAAAAACAGCTGCAATGGATGTTGATACATTTTTGTTCAAACCATCACCTGCAGAACTGCACAAGGTGAGAAAATAGGAACTGATGGGTATTTCTAAGGCATTAAAAATTGTTGAAGTTAAACATTGGATGAGAAAAGTACAAACGTAGAGGATTATAATAGTGAAATATTATATAAGTGAAGGAAAATTTGTTCAGGAAGACCTCAAAAAATTTCCAGAGAATAGATCTTTTGAATTGCAATTAGAATTGGAGAAATCAAGGGTGCAAGATGACCAGGATAAACCTAATTTTGAATTGCAGAGACAACAATATGAAGCAGTCCAAGCTGGAAAGCAAAGAGAAGAAGCTAAAAAGCAAAGAGAAGAGGCTAAAAAACAGAGGAAATATGAGTGAGAGGAAATTGAAAATGACAGACAGTTTCAATTAGAGAAGTTCAAAATGGAGATGGAGAGAAGTAAGAGGATTGAGGCTGTAACTCCTGGGGAGAGGTTGTTGGCGAATGGAGAGGTAAATCGAGGGCCTCCTTTTGAAAAGGTTGCTGAGAGCTCAAGAGGTTGAAATAAAAGTGGCCACTCATGCTTCAGGGTGTATTGAAGGGAAAAGCACAAATTGCATCCTGGAGCTTGACTGCAGAGCAAGTGGCAGATTATGATACTGTTAAACAAGCAGTAGTGAAAGCTTGTTGGTTCCGGAAGCTTATAGACAAAAATTTAGGAGTTTGGTGAAATCACGAAATCAATCTTCTATGGAGATTGCTCTGAAAACAATCTGTGTGTTTTGACCGTTGGTGGACACCAAAAGGAATAAACAATGATTTTATCAGATTGAGAGAATTAATATTAATAGAGGAAATTAAAAGGTGTATCCCAGAGGTGATTAAATTACAGCTGGGTGAGAGAAACGTGGGGACGTGGCAACAGGTGGCTAGAGTTAGCAGGAGAATTTGCTTTGATTCACCAAAATACATTGCAGAATAATAGGCATTTTCAGAGAGCTGATGTGGACCAGATTAATAAACCTGTTCATAAGGTTAGGATGGAGCAGGATAGTAGGCCTGAAATAAAGTCTGGAGAAAATGTTAAGAGAAAAGATGAAGGAAAGGTAGGAAAGGACAGAACTTCTGCATTTATATGCCATTTTTGTAAGAAAGCTGGTCATGGGACTGTGAATTATCTAGTCTTGAAAAACAAAAGAGAAAAACAGGTTTAACCAGAAGTATGTATATACAAACAGTAGTATTTAAAGAGAGCAGAGGTGCATAACCTGGTAAGGAGGTCATGGATGTTTTCAAGCCTTTTGTGTCAGAGGGCTTTGTCTCAATAAAGGAGGGAGAACCACAGGTTCCAGTTAAAATTCTTAGAGATACTGAGGATGCTCAGTCATTGTTGTTAGAAAGCGTTTTAACCGTGGATAAAAGGACAGACACAGGAGAGACCACTTTGATTAAAGGTGTTGGAGGTGAGGTAGAGTCAATATTGCTTTACAAGATTGTGCTAAATTCAGAATTAGTCAAAGGACCTGTTGTAGTAGGAGTTACCCATTCAAGGTGTCTTGTTTTTGATGCGGAATGATTTGGCAGAGAATAAAGTTGGGTCAGTTTTAAGATTGACAAATTGGACTAGTAAGGATGTGGTTAGAGAGGATGGTGAGATGTATCCTGCATGTGCGGTAACTAGGGCTGTGACTAAGAAAATGATGACAGCTGAAGATGATCCAGTTACTAGAGATTTGCCCAGTAGTTCTGAAGTATTTTTGAAAGAGCAGGGTCATTGTGAGAGTGAGGATTTCTCTTTGTCAAGGAAAGAGTTAATTCAGCAATAGAAAATAGATGCAGATCTTGTTAGCTTAAGGGAGAAAGCACTAACTGAATTGGAGAATAAAGAAATGGCTTGTGGATATTACTTAAGTGGTGAAGTGTTGATGAGAAAATGAAGACCTCTTGATATTCCTGCTAGTGAGGAGTGGGGAGTGATCCATCAGGTGGTTGTTCCTAGAAATTACCGGAAGGCAATATGAGATCTAGCCCACAGTACACCTTTGGGTGGTTATCTTGTTGTAAAAATAAACATGAATAACATTTTGAAACAATTTTTCTGGCCTGGTTTGAGGAAGGATGTTGTAAATTGGTGCTGGACACGTCATGTTTGTCAGGTAGTGGGGAAACCTAACCAGGGTCCTCCAGTGGCTCCATTACAATCTGTTCCTGTAGTTGGGGGACCTTTCACTAGGGTTATTGTAGATTGTGTAGGTCCCCTGCCGAAAACTAAGTCTGGTAATCAGTACATTAACAATTATGCGTGTAGTGTCGAGATTTCCAGAGGCCATACCACTGAGAAATATTAATGAGGATGTCCAGTTGAATTTTCTAGATTATGTTTCTAAATTTAAGGATAGCATACAAAAAGTGTGGACTTTAGCTCAAGAGAACGTAGAAATTGCTCAAGGTAAAAGGAAGCATTTATTTGACAGGAAAACTCAGGTGAGAAATTTTAAGACAGGAGATAAAGTTTTGATTTTATTTCCAACACATGACAATCCTATGAAAACTAGATTTTCTGCACCATACACAATTGAATCAAACCTGAATGATGTTAACTATGTTGTTAACACTCCAGGCAGAAGGAATAAAACTTAGGTTTGTCACATAAATATGTTGAAACCTTCTTACGAGAATAAGGGTAGTGGAGAACAACCTGTCTCAGAGGTCTTGGCTGTTTACAGAGTGGAGGAAGTGGAAGATTATAAGATTATGGAAACAGAATCTTGTGAGGGTAACCTTAAAGAAACCATGGTTCCTGTGCACCTGTCATACTCAGCAATTTTGGAAAATTTGGAGGAAAAGTTACAAGAGCAGTTGCAGTTGAAAGAATTACTTTTGAATAACACAAATTTGTTCCCTGATGTTCCAAAAAAAGACATCAGTGATTTACCATGATGTAGATGTAGGAGAAGCAAATCCCATGAAACAGCCCCCATATTGAATAAACATTCAGAATAAAATCATGGATCAGGAGGTGGAATATAGGATGATGAATGACATTATTAGACCTTTGAACTCAGTTTGGAATTGTCCTTGTATTCTGGTATGAAATCCAGATGGAACTGTTAGGTTCTGTTCAGATTGTAGGAAGGTCAATTCAGTAACTAAAACAGAAACTAATCCTATTCCGAGAATAAATGACTGTATTCATAAAATTGGCAAAGCTAAATTTCTTACTAAGTTGCATTTGTTGAAGGGTTATTTATTGGTGTGTGCCTTTAACTGAGAGAGGAAAGAATATTTCAGCTTTTGTAACTCCAATGGTTTATATGAGTAAAATGTGTTACCTTTTGGCATGAAAAAGGCCCCCTGCCACATTCCAGAGGATTATTAATCCTGTAATCCAAGGGTTGACTCACACAGATGCTTATATTGATGACTTGGTCACAAAAAGTGACACATGGGAAGAACATCTAAGAGAATTGGACAAATTGTTTGCAAGATTATCTAAAACAAACTTAACTGTTAATTTAGCAAAGAGTCCATTTGCAAATGCCACGGTAACATATTTGGTTTATGTAGTTGGTCGTGGCAAAGTTACACCTATTCAAGCTAAGGTGAATGCAATTTTGGTTTCCAACTCCCAATGGCAGGAAAGCAGTGAGAAGGTTTTGAGGAATGGCAGGATGTTAATGGAAATTTGGCTCAGGTTGCTCTTACTTTAACCAATCTTTTGAAGAAAGGGGAGAAATTGGTGTGGACTAAAGATTGTCAGACAGCTTTAGAAAATTCAAAGGAGATGCTATGCCATTGCCCTGTGTTAAAATCTCCTGATTTTGACAGACCATTTTCTGTAGCAGTGGATGCCAGTGAGGGAGCAGCAGGTGCAGTTTTATTGCAAAAACAGAATGAAAGGTGACCTGAAAGAAAGAGGATCATCTGAAGAACCCTGAAGGGGGCAGGTTTCATCAGCAAGACTGATTGAGAAGGAATCAGTTGCAGATGTCCTGGGAAAGGAATCTCTCTGAAAACCAGCAAGAACCCTCCTGGGTGGTTTTTGGAACATTTGTCTTCTCCGCACCAAAAACTGGTGAACTTTGTTAATGCTAATCTCTGGGCACAATACAAGAGTTGCCTGCAACATGAGAGATTGGATTTTGATCCAAACAATTTTTCTAATCTTAAATACATGTTATACACACCTTCTCTTTGTATTAGAGGGGGGATTAAATGGGTTAGGTAGGTTAAGTAAGTAGGTTAACTAATAAGTTAAAGTTTAATTCTGTTTTCTTGTTCAAATATCATTAAAAACTACTTTTGTTTAAATAACCCTGTCCAGAACAGCAGTGAAAGCTTTTTTGTCTCTACAAGTCACAGTTTCTAGATTTCGAATTGGCTGCAGGATGCAACAATTTTCTTTCCATCTTGCCATCTTGCATAAATTAGGAAGTTGGTTGGGGATAAGAGGGAGGCCTATGCTCAATATAAGAAACAAAAGATTGATGAGATGTATGATCCTTACTTAGATTGCAGAATGAACCTTAAGTGGGAAATTAGAAAGGGAAAAATAAGGTATAAGGTGTCCATAGCTAATAACGTGAAAGTGAATGGTGAGGGTTTTTAAAGGTACATGAATAGTAAAAGGAGGGTTAAGGAAAGAGTAGGTCCACTGGAAAATGGGAACGGTGGACGATGTGAGGAACCGTATGAGATGGGGGAGATATTGAATGATTTTTTTCTCATCTGTATTCAGGAGGGAAAGGGACATTGGACTATGTGAGATAAGTGAGGCAAATGGCTTAGTTATGGAAAGGATAGAGGGTTTTGGAGCTCCTGGTCCTGGTGGGATTTTTCCCAGGATGTTCAGGGAGGTCAGGGAGTAAATAGTGGGGGCTCTGACAGTGATTTTAAATGATCACTGGAGAAGGGTGTGGTGCTGCAGGATTGAAGGGTTGCAAATGTAGTTCAATTGATTTAAAAAATGGCACAAGGTGCAGGCCAAGTAACTATCGGCCAGTAAGTTTGACTTCGGTGGTAATGAAAGTTATGGATAGTATGTACAAATATCTGGATAGACATGGATGGATCAAGGACACCCGGCAGAGGTTTGTGAAGGGAAAGTCATGTTTGACGAATTTTGTTGAGTTTCTTGAAGAGGTAACAAGAAAAGTGGATGATGGTAGGGTGGTTGATGTGATCTATTTGGATTTTAGTAAGGCTTTTGATAAGGTTAGTAAGGAAGGTTCAGTCACTATGGATTAATAAAGAGATGGGTTCAGAGGTGGCTGGAAGATAGGCACCAGAGAGTCATGGTGGACAACTGTCTGTCAGCATGGAAGTCTGTGACAATCGGTGTGCCTCAGTGATCAGTGCTAGGTCCCCTGTTGTTTATCATTTATATTACTGATTTGGATGAGGGGATGGTTAACTGGGTAAGCAAATATGCAGACAATACGAAAATAAGGGGAGTGGTGGATAGTGAGGATGGTTTTCTTAGATTACAGAAGGATTTGGTTTGTTTGGAAAACTGGGCTGAAAGATGACAGATAGAATTTAATGTAGACAAGTGTGAGGTGCTGCATTTTGGAAAACAAATAACCAAAATAGGACATATCTATTCCCTTCATAATTGTAAATACATCTACCAAATCCCCTCTCAACCGTCTACATTCCAATGAATAAAGTCCCAGTCTCCTTAATCATTCTCTGTAACCTAGATGTTAAGGAAAGAGCATTGAGCAATGCAGAGAAACAGAGGGATCTTGGAGTTATGATACAGAGTTCCTTGAAGGTGGATTCCCATGTAGAAAGGGTAGTTCAGAAAGCATATGGTATGCTGGCCTTCATAAATCATAGCATAGTGTATAGGAGCTGGGAAGTGATGCTGTGACTGTTTAAGGCGTTGGTGAGGCCAGGTTTGGAGTATTGTGTTCAGTCCTGGTCTCCAAATTATAGGAAGGAAATAGATAAGGTGGAGAGGGTGCAGGGAAGATTTACAAAAATGTTGCCTGGCTTACAACATCTCGAGTGCAGAGAATGATTCAGGAGGCGGGGATTTTAGTCATTGGAGCGTAGACGATTGAGAGGGGATTTGATAGAGCTATTTAAAATTATGAAGGGAATAGATAGACTAGACTTAAGTAGACTCTTTCCCTAAGGGCAGGGGAGGTTAGAACAAGAGGGCATAAGTTGAGGGTAAGGGGGCGAAACATTAGGAGAAATGTTAGAGGATGCTTCTTCACTCAGAGAGTGGTGGCAGAATGGAATAATCTTCCAGAGGAGATGCAGCAGGGTCCTTTCTGTCATTTAAGAAAAGGTTTGATGTGTATATGGATATGAGGGGGTTGGAGGGTTATGGGCAGAGAATAGGAGTGGGGGAACTAGTGGAGGTGTTGAAGTGAACCGGCATAGACACAAAGGGCCGTTATGGCCTGTTTCCTTGCTGTCAATTGTCATATGGATATATGTGACTGAAGATTTTTCCAACATTTTCTGGGAGACAGTCATGTCTCACAGATTTTGGGAATAAATCTCACAGATTTTGGGAACATGCGGCTTGAGGAGTGGAGTCGTTGTAAGAGTGATTGGCAATGAGGGAGCAAACCTGAAGAGGGTGGTGAGAGTGGTCTCGCACGAGAAGAATTCTGGGCAAGTGGGAAGACAGCCTATTACGATGGTAAGGAAGGAGCTAAGCGGAGAGAGAGTCAAGTGAAAGGGGAGGGATTGGACAAAGGGGCCCGAGAAATGAAGGCAGTGTTAGGGAGACATGTGCAGAGAAATGACGAAGCGGAATTCTGTCGATGCCCGTGTGTGTTCGGTTAAAGAGAGTCAGTGGGCCTGTCAGTGTATATGAGGCTGGTCATTAGTATTTCCCATCCTTTTCCTATTGATCCAAGACTGGGCAAGACCATGTGTTGCCCATCTACATAGTCCTATGAAATGGTGTGGAATGGCCACTCTTTATAAACAGGCATCTTCCACTCAAGTGGTTTCGCATCCTCTTCTATCTCAAGTGTTTGCAAATAGATGAGGGAATATGGAATTGCTGCCAGGAAAAGTACAACATGTCTTCAAACTAACAGGATTTTGCAATTTGTAGGCAACAACAGAGGAGAACCTACAAAAACATCAGAAGGAAGTAGGTGATCTTCTGAAATGGTTGGCAGTCGAGGGTCACTATGGAGTTCACATCACCGAAGACGAATTCTATGCTTTAGGTGATGGTTTCCAGCTGGAAGAAGAGGACGATGCGATGTGGTCATTTGCTGAGATGGGCGAAAGACTGAATGACCACCAGCAAGGCCTGAAGGTATGAACAGTTCCAGGTGTTTTGGATAAGTGCATGTTCGAACAATTGTAGAAATATTTTGGATTGGACTTTTCATCAGAACCTCTGATCAGTACAGATTTGATGAAAGGTGACTGACTTAATTTACCTTAAATAGTGACTGACACAATTTCCAAATAAGGTTGAATTGAATTTTAACGGTCTTCTCCAAATCATATGCAAAGGTCTACATAATCCTCTTTCAAACTCAGTCCTACTTTCTGTTCTTTGCTCTGGCCCAGTCATGCACGTGATGAGAGATGATGGGAATATGATTAACTCACTAGAGAAGGGACAGTGATTGACGATGGTCACAGAGTCCCTGCACTAACAATCTCAGCATGGCAGCATCTTAACCAAAACTCTTCACCTCAGTAATGCTGTTTTCACATATAATGTGCACATTGATGTTGTAAAGAGATGAACCACCTCTCCTATTTTGATAACTCCAGGCACCCACTCATGTGATTAACTCTTTATAACCCATTGAATTGGCCATGCAAGCTATTCAGAACCAAAAGGGGATGAGAAAGCCTACACCAACGGAATGAATTCTGACGTAGCAACATCACTTTTCATCCACTCAACCAGGCCAGATCCTTGTGCCGATCTGGGGATTGGTTTGGAAAAGAGAGTGAGTAAGGCTACACCCCCTCTCTACCACAATTTACCTGTTGTTGAAGCATCTGTTGGTGACAGCAGGAGCAGAAAGATCCGTCCCATGTTACTCCAAGGGCTCCCTCAATTCTGGTGTGTGGTAGCACCATTGTGCCAAATGGGCTAGATTCAGAATAAATTGACAGCTGGAATCACAGTGGCCATAAGGTACGATGGGCCTTTAACATTTGCAGCAGGAAAGTGTTACTTACCATCATTAGTTCTCCCATTACAACCAAGCCAAGTCATCACATGAGGTGCCAGACTGATAATTTTACAACACTGGACAATGGGCATGCAAAGCAGAAAAAAAACCATTCCAGTGACAAAATGAACCGCAGATGAAATTTGAGCTCTGTAGTCCTTCCGGCTGGGTCATGAACAGTAAACAGGAAAAGAGGGACCAAGGGTCTCCTCATTCTCAGTGGAGGAAGGCCTCAGCTTCTGAATAACAAAGTTGGGGTTAAGACACTTTCTAGCATGTTCCATCAGGTTCTTCCGACACCATCACAGAAATCCCCTTCACCCCATTTGATTTCCTCAGGAACACCAAGTGCAGTAGAGAAATAGGACCAGACTCCATCACATTCGAAGTACTGAAGAAGTTCAGTCTAGATTTTCTTGCACCTCTTGTCACAGTCGATCCACTGACATCCTTCTGACAAAGTGGCAAATTCTTCAGGTATATGGTTCATCTACCAAAAGCAGGACAAAGCCATACTTTATTTACTCAGCTGCCCAATGGAAAGTGTGGCCCACACAATGTGTCATAAAGTGGCATTGTTCACCAATAACCTGCATAATGGTACTTCAATTGGGTTTTGTCACATGACTCCAGGTCTCCTTCTCACTGTGGTCCTAACATGGACCAGCCACTTTGAGTACCGTGATAACCAAAGCAGATCAGAGGCTACCTGTCAAGCAGTAGGTGGCGAACCATTGCTCCGCACTTGACTGGATGAGCACAATTTCCAAAGGGCCCAAGGAACTCAACAGCAGAGCAAAGCAGTTGGCTTGAATGGCCTTCCATTCATCATCCGAAACATTCATTCTCTCCACTGAGGTGGTCTTGTACCCTATCAATGGAGTGAATGATATGTACTCGACTCCAACAATATGTCCAAAGAGGTGCCATCTGACATGGAGATGGACGTGCGGTAGGTCTGTAGGAACACGACTACCTGCTGTTCCCCTCCACACGCCTCTCCCTTCTAACTGGGAAAGATATTGCCATTCGTTCTCTATCTCAGGGGCTAAATTCAGAACTCCCAACCATACAACTTTGTAGAAGGACCTTGACAAGTAGCATGACAGCTATTCAAGAAGGTGGTCCATGATGACATTGCCAGCAGTGAGGCAGAACTAATCAGTTTGGGCCCTGGCAGGGACACCTGCATCTTGAAGCACTAATGTGAAAATGATAATTACCCGGAATGTTTTCACTAAAATAGGGATAGATTTTCATGTTTGTCATTCCATAATATGCAGTGCTGAAGTCAGATTTTCATAGTTAAAAAAGAGCAAAGTTCTTTAGACATTTGCCAATTGGTGTTATCTTCTTTTAGTAAAGCATTCTTTACCATGTATGCAAATTATTGCCCTGTGTGTGCTTGACAGTCTGTTTTGTTTTGGAATAAGGCTACTTGAATAAAGTCTTGTAAAGACCAAAGGATGTTGAACAAAATAGTAAAGATAAATACAACAAAGTCACTGTTATGTCTCTGTGTGGGAGGCTTCTGAAATAACTTGGAAATGCAAGATTCAAAGAGCAGAAGAGATTTTACTTATTGATGCTTTCCACCATGCAAGGAAATGTTCATACTCACATAGACATGCACCCCACAGCGGTGCACGACAGTTACGACAGTGAGAAGGGTGTATTATCTCATCAGGATCATGTGAACACTTTTGTAACTTCCTAGGAATACACCCTTCTCACTGTCGTAACTCGTAGATTGATTGGAAGTCACTGAAATGTGAAGGGGAAGAAGAGAAAAGGTATACCTGAAAATGAATGACTGGTGCAACAGCAGTTCACCCAGTGATGGACGGGGAGGCTGAAGACATTGTTGAATCGTAGAAAATGTTTGAGCAGAAGTGCAATTTAGCATTCAAAAGCTATTTTATAAATGTAACAGCAGAGGAGAAGGTTAGTCATATACATGTCTGGACAGGGGAGCGAGGCCGTGACTTATATAATAGCTGAGAGCTTACGGGGTGGAGAAAAATGATCCAGAGCAGATATTTGCAGAGTGTGTTTCTCTCCGTGAACTCAGCTCTAATCCTAGACTTGAATGCAATGAATTTCAAGGTTTTGTGTAAGAGACTGATGAGACTGTTACTAACTTCCTTGCTACACTAAAAACTAATGCTGCAAAATGCAGATGGAAGGATATAGATGAAAAATGAGCTGATCCACTAATAGGCCCATCCTGAAGTGCAAAAGTCTCTTATAGGGAAGGATAGCTTGAAACTGGCCAAAGACTCTGACACAGCCAGAGTCTTCGAAGCCACGAGGACACAAATGAAATCCCTATCAATGCAGACCCACCCACAGCAAAGAGAAGGAAGGGTTGATGCTATAAAAAATACAATCAGAAGAGTGCCACCCCCAGGACCTGTAGGAAGGGCAGAAGACAACACCGCTCCGTGACAGTTACAAAATAGTTCACATTCTCCTGACTAGATCACAGTCACTTCTAGATTTCACGTGTTCTCTTTTACATCATGAAAGAATATTAAATCCCTGAATGGAAAGATAAGGATGATTTCATTCAGATGACAAAAGTTTAATGTGCTTAAGTTTAAATAAAAGCAAGTCTGTTTGACGGGGAAGGGACTGTGTACAAATACTGTAGGAGAGGATTTATTTTCTTGTCAGTCAAATTAAATATGGAATATATTCTATTCCATCTCAGCAGCATTCATCCTTTGACACAAGCAAATAATTGTAGATCAAGGTAGTTGATTAAACCTCCGAAAGGATAAAACCATTTAGGTTTCTAGACTTGAAATACGTTTCCTGTGTGTATTTAAGGGTGTTTTGGTGCACTGATTTTTAATAAATTGGGAAACCTGAATATTTTATTTCAATTGCAAATTCAATAAATAGAATCCTTACCTCCCCCAACTCAACTTGGAGCAATAAAAATGAACCTAGGATTGTTTCTTTTCTAGGAACATCGCCAAAAGTTGACCCAGAAAGAGCAAGAGTTGGTTTTGGCCACAGAGGCAGCTCAGACTTTCCTGGAACAAAATGTCCAGGACCCTTTGCAAGACGAGGAAGTTGTACTGCAGGAGAACTTGAATGTCTTGATGGAGGAGTACGAATCCGCTTTATCAAGTGCAGATTCTCAATTAAATGTGATTGAGGATCTGCATATAGAATTGCAGAAGTTCCGAAAAGGTGAGAGAAAGTATTCATTTATTTTCCAGATTACTATAAAATACTATTTCCTGAGTGTTGAAAAGAATTCTAAGTAAGACAACAGAAATCTACATGTGGTTTGGAATAACCCCAACTTGTAATTATTACAGGATCCTGTCAATGTGTCAAAGTCTATATAATCTGGTATTTTTTGACCATTTTGAATGCTTGAAAACTTTTAAATATTTGACCATTATATTCCTTTGAACAGATCACGATGAATTTGAAACATTCATGATTCATTTCGAGAAGGAACTAACAAAGATTAAAGCTGGGGAATTTGACTCCAAGTCTTTGACATTCAAACTGAAGAAGCAACAATTCCTCTTCAAAGATCTTCAATTTCACAAAGGGGATCTAAGACACCTCAGACGATCTTGGAAAAGTGTCTTCGATGCTGCCTTTCACTTTGAAATCAGGAATGCAATTGAAAGCTACAAGATCCAAATTGATCCTGATGACATAAGCCAACGTGTGGAGGAGACGGTTGAAAGCGCCGATGCTCGCTTCAACACACTTCGATCAGAAGTATGACATATCTCCATTTTTTTTAGGCTAATAGCATTTAAACTCCAATTTTACTGAAGATCAGTAACTTGAGAGCATTTTGATAGACTGAGCAACTTGTGTAAGTTTTAGTCTTATAAGAGTGGCTCTGGAAAATGTTTGCGGCTGTGATTAATAATACCCATGAAGAACAGGAACAATGATCAAATCTTTCCAGTATTGTGGAGCTCTCTTGGTGGCAGAACTGACTCGAGTTGGACAGAGACCATTGCAGAAAATAAGTTGTGATCTTATTTCCTTTTAATAAAATCAAATGTCGAAGAGATCGTAACTGGTGAAGATTTTCCAGACTGCCCTCCCACGTGCATTTGTCACTGAACAAGGTGCAATGTGTCCAATCCACAAAGGTCACCTCGCTGGCTCAGTATGTCCTAAACCCAAGGGTGAAGCTTGAATGGCATAACAGAAATGCAGAGAGTTCGGCTGGAACAAGCCCAGCCCAAAGAAATTCTGTCAAATCTTCACTGACACTCTAAAGTTGTGAAGGTTTTCAATGCTTCTGATATATTCCTGACCATCAGTTTATTTTAAAGCAAACTCAAAATAGTAATTTTGATTTATTGACATAACAAGAACATGGAACAGTATGGCAGGGTAACAGGCATTCCACCTTTGGTGAGGAGTGAACATTGCCTTTTTGTCTGTGACCCTCAAAAAACTTGTTGCAGGAAACAAAAAAATGATAGTTGGCATAAGTAATGGACAAGTAATGTATCGCTTGACTCATTTTGGATCAATTGGACACTCGATATTTGATAGCCTCACAAAATCGTACATTTTAAAAATCCACATACTCATTCATTTCTTTCACTCTCTAGTGCATTGGACTTGGATCCCGTCTTGGCACAAAATTATTTAAACAATGGCAAGAGAAGGCAGTTGAGCTGCGTTTGTGGCTCGAATGTGAAGAAACAGAGAGAAGAATGGTTCAGGTGGAGGCCATCTCTAATCCAGAAATCTTGCAGCAAGAACTTGAAAATATCATGGTAAATTAAAGTTGTTATTTCATAAATCACTGTATAATGTTGCTTATTCTAATTTACGTGTAGAAAGATGAATGCTTTGAAATAATGTTAATGTGCACATCCAATAACAGTGGTTAAGGCCACATGGGAGGTTTGTAAGTTTGGCACCTGAAATAGGAAGTTGGGCTCCATCCATTCCACCTTGATCAGGTTTTAATGGGAGCCTGATGAAGATCCAACAGCCAATTTGCTTCCAGATGGTGAGGGCGAGATTGGAAACTGTAACAAAGAAGCCAAACAGTTCTGCTCTTATTGTGTGTCTATTTTCAGTATGGGTTTCCTCAGACCTTATGTTGCCTGTAGCCATGTTTAATGGGGGCCTGGTGACTAAGGATATGGTGGCAAAATTTTGGACGACCTCAAAGATTATAACAGCAGAGCAAAGAAAGTCTACAAATCATTAATGGGATCATCAAGGACAGAGACGATAACTCCATAGATGGGGGTTTCAGGAACAGGTGAAGGGAGGTGGGAGGAAAGTGGTGATTTGGAGCACATTTTGAGGGAAGATTTGTTTGCAAGGTTGCAGAGATTGATTTATTCCAAAGAAGTATTCGAACCATAGAACCTTACAATATTACAGAACAGACACAGGCCCCTTTGGTCCTTCTAGTCTGTTCCGAACACTTTTTCTACCGAGCCCCTCCGACACCCAGACCATAGCCCTCCATACCTCTCCCATCCATGTACGTCCAAATTCTTTTCAAATTGAAAATTGAGCCCACAATCACCACTTCAGCTGACAGCTTGTTCCATTCTCCCACCTCTTCACTCTGTGTGAAGACGTTCTCCCTCACCTTACCCCTACATTTATCCCCTTCACCCTTATCCCATGTCCTCTGGTTTGTACTTCACCTGCTCTCAGTGGAACAAGCCTACCTATATTTACTCTGTCCCCCACATCGCTTTAAATATCTCGCTCAAATCTTCCCTCATTCTAGACTTCAGGGAATAAAATCATAACCTGTTTAACCTTTTCCTACAACTCTGCTCCTGAAGTCCAGGCCCCATCCAAGTCAATCTCTGCACCATTGCCATCCTTCCTGCAGTTAGGTGATCAAAACTGCACACAATAATCCAAATTGGGTCTCACCAATGTCAATTCTACTTTATACTTTGATTGATCAAGGTCAATGTGCCAAAAGTTCTCTTTGCAACCCTATCCACATGTGATACCACTTTCAGAGAATGAGGTATCTGTATTCCCAGATCCCTCTGTTCTGTCGTTCTCCTCAGTGCCCTACTGGTTACCATGTATGTCCTTTCTTGGCATGTCCTTCCAAAATGCCACACCTCACACTCATCTGCATTAAATTCTATCTTCCATTTTTCAGCCCATGTTTCCAGCTGGTTCAGATCCCTGTGCAAGCTTTGAAAACCTTCTTTGCTGTCCACAACACCTCCTATCCTAGTGTCACCTGCAAACTTGCTGATCCAATTTACCGCATTATCATCCAGATAGCCTTACTGGTTTCTTTCTTGAGGTTTTTTTTTTGCATTTTCTATACTCTTCAAGCACCTCATTTGCTCTGTGATGTCTATACGTGCTGCACACCTCTCTTCTTCCAAACCAGATTCCTGAGCCTGCTAATCTTGACAGGAATATGCAAAGTCTGTACTCTCCAAATTTCACCTTTGTAGGTCTTCCACTGACACCGCACATAATTTTCCAGGTCAACACCTTCTCAATCCTTTCTCATTTCCTCAAAATTGGCCTTTCTCCAATTTAGAATCTCAAGCCGAGTCCCAGACCTATCCTTTTCCATCATTGACGAAACTAATGGCATCATGTTCACTGGAGTTGATGTTTGAGGTATTGGAATTTGCATCAGAAAGACAAACCACTAGTTCCCATTTTGCTTTATTGAGGTGGAGGGCATTTCTCCTCATGCAGTCAGAGAAAAGTCGGACCATTTATTGCAGTAAATGGCCTGGGATTGATGGTCATGGAGAAAAGCTGTGGGCCATTAAGTGCTCGTGGGGATAGGAGTTGCAAACGGGTTGGATTGCTGAGGGAGAACACATATTTACCTTTGAAGGATGATGGATTGGGGAGAGGGGTCATCCGGAGTAAAAGTAGATGGGCAGAAAAATGATAATACAGAATAACCCTTTGCAGCCAAATCTATGTCCATTAGTAGTGAAAAGCCAAATGAGTTCTTCAGCATTATTTTACCAATACTGATGCAAATCTAAGCTTCAATTACTGCATCAGAACATTTTTACACATTTTCTTGTGACCTTGATTGTTTGCAAGGGGACTTCAGGGCTGGTCAAGAGATGTAGACAAGATAAAGATGATGAGCTCAACAGCATCAGAAATAGCTCAAACATCAGGCATATTAAATACCTCGAAGCATTAATAAGTAATGGTCAATAGAAAGTTTGATCTGGTTGTTTGAGAAAATCCCAATATCCTGTGGTTACTGGGTCCTTGAAAATGTTCGCCTCCTCACCCCAAAGCAGGCCAGAGAGTTGTTGGTATTTATGATCATTTATAGAATCGTCTTCACAGGCTGTTTATCTCCTTGACACCAAGACAATATCGAAATTAACCAAGGCATCGGTGAATCTCAGATATACAGAAAGAAATATTAATTTTATTGTGAATGAGTCATTGTGTCATTTTGAAATCACAGGTCCTTCAGGGAGAAATTTCTGAACATGAAGATGCTGTCGAAAAGTTACAGGAGGCAGCAAAGTGCCTGCTGTCCTTGAGCAATGACGTTGTTCCAAATGTACTCCAGCTTCGAAAGACCACAGGTACCATTTCAACATTTGCTGCTTAGATCAAAAAGTGGTTCTGTAATTCCAACAAATACAAGTGATGCTTCCAGCTGGTAAATTAGACATTTTCAATATCTGTAAATTACCAGTGGGGACCCACCTACCTCTTTGAACCATTCTAAACTATTTCTTGCAATTGATTGGATTTCAGATGTTGAATCATCTTTACCTAGCACGTCATAAATATGCTATCATTTCATAAACAGCTCTGAAAACTCTAAAATAAATGGAATGACCATTTACTAAAGAATTGTGCACACTTAAATAAATGTTTGAATAAAATGCAGTTTTTAAGCAAGTTCTATAGAACTTTCTCTACTGAATTGTGGTCAGTGATTCAGACTCGTATGCCAGAATCGCAATAGTATTGCAAAATGTGTGTTTATTGAATGAAATTTCTGCTCGAGTGATGCATCTTAGAAGTGTTGGGCCTTATAAAATTGTTGCATTAGTGGTACTGAATTAAGAACCATATTTGGAGAATTGGAAATTAAAATGGCAGCAAATGGGAATTCTTCCAGTGAATTCGTTGAAAGTGATGCTCTGCCATTAATTTAATTAAGCAGCCAGGCTCCAGTCATGCCAGACTTGTTCGTGGCTCATCAATTGAAGAGGAGATTGATTGATTGGAAACCAGACAACTTCCAATCATAGAAAGAAGACTGGAAATGGGAAACAAATGTTAAAATATTCCAGCAGTACAGTGAAGTCACAAGTTGCACCGAAATGTTAATGTTGCTTTTCTTTTTTCCAGATGCTTTATCAGCTCCTTTATTTTTCTACATTTTTGTTTTCTTTCCTAAATCTCAGAAATTCTATTTTTTCTGAAGAGTGCGTTTGTCTTGTTGATCAGTTATTAATAGAAATAGAGGGTATGTGGAAATGGTAGAGGGTTAAGCAGTGGGAATTTGCCAAGTGTGAACATCTGGCAAACATGCAGCCAAGGAAGTGTTTAGGGCTGTGATGGCTCAAAGACCCCCAATGTGAGGGGATTTCTCGTGCTGGGCTGCGACGGCACTGAAGATCCATGCATCTGAGCACCCGAAGGGCTGGATGCCGTTCTGGTGAGCACAGTTGCTCTCAGTGTCTTCTCTATTCACCAGAGTATTCTTTGTTGTTCCTGCTCCTCCCCGGCCCCAGGTCCCCCCACTTCACCTGCTCCTCTCGATGAGGAAAAGGCCTTGAAGTCAACATGTTTTCAACAAAGAGTTGCACAACTGTCCCTCTCTTTCTCTCTCCATTTCCTTTTGCAAATGTCCCTTCCTTTTCACTGTTCTTCATATCACTCGTCTGCTATTTCATGCTGACTCCCTCCAAACTTGTTTCATTCCTTGCTCACCTTTTTGCCCCTACTTTTCCCTTGTCATCTTCTGTTCTGCATTGCTTTAAATATTACTAAACCCACAGTTCTCCTGTGTTTGTTGAGCTGAAAATACTGGAACCTTGTGGTAAATCTTTGAAGACACTTTTAAATGTATGTGTAACAGAACCTTGTGTTCCTTTTAGCTATCATTGAACAGAGATTCCAGCATTTGCGTCAGGAAGCATCAGAAAAGAAGATGAAGTTGGAACGGTCAAATGTCCAAGAGGAAGATCTCGAAGGTTTACTTTTACCTGTCACTTCTCACAACTGCGATTTCGGAAATATTTTATTTCTGGATTGATGAAGCAGAGTCGTTGATGTAGTTGAGAAACATTGCTATTTTACACACATAACTGGTCCCTAAAAGCAATGCAAGAATGACCAGATAATGTTGATTGCAAGATAAATCTTGGCTTGGAGAATTACAGTCCGGATACAGGACATCTCGGCCCCTCTAGTCCACACCGATTTAAGTGAGCTCCTCTCGCCCCACTTACCGGCTCCCTGTCTGTAACCCTCCAAAACCTTCACATCCATGCAGCTATCCAACTTGTTCTGAAATGACACGAAAAGTTACATCCCAGACCCTGGCAGCAGGGAGGCAAACTACCAATCTCTTTCCTTAATCGTATCCACAGAATCCCCGATCTGTCCTCCTAACCACCGAATTCCCTATAACTATTACCCTCCTCTTCCTTTCCCTACTCTTTTGGGCAACAGATCCTGACCTTGTGCCAGAGACACAGCACTGATTCCTTCCCCAGCCTAAATGCTCCTCAAGGAGGAGTACCAATTGTTGAGTGCTTCAGTCACAGGGGCCCCCTCCTGTATCTGTCTCTTCCCTTTTCCCCCACCTAACTGTAACCCACTGATCCTCCTCCTGTGGCCCTGTTGAGACCACCTAGCTATAGCTCCTATCTATGATGGCCTCACTCTCACTGACCAGGTCGAGGTCATTGAGTATGGTGGGTGGGTTGGAGAGGCAGCAGTGTGACTCAGATGTGTGGGGGGTGAGACAGCAGCACGACTCACGTGGGCAAGGAGAGAGATTGACGGCAGCGCAACTCGGGTGGATTGGAGAATGGTAAATGTATTCCCCTTGTTTAAAAAATGTAATAGGGAGAATCCTGAGAATTAGGGTTAGTCTGACATTATTGGTGAGTAAACTAATGGAAGAGATTCTTAAGGATGGGATCTATGAATATCTGGAGAAATACACACTACTCAAGGATAGTCAGCATGTCTTTGTGAAGGCAAACATGGGCCTCACAAATCTAACTAAGTGTTTGGAGGAGTTTACAAAAGAAATTAATGAGGGTAGGGTGATAGATGTGGTCTACGTGGATTTTAGCAAGGCATCTGACAATGTCGACCACAAGTGACTCCTTCAGAAAATCATGAGTCGTGGGATGAGTGAAAAATTACCTGCATGAAATAAAAGCTGTCATGTCAGAAGAAAGCAGAGAGTCGTAGTGGAAAGAAAGTATTCTGCCTGGAGGTTGGTGACTAGTGGAGTGCTGCAGGGATCTGTTCTGGGATCCCTGCTCTTTGTGATTTTCATAAGTGACCTGGATGAAGAGGCGGATGGATAGGTCAGTAAGTTTGCGGATGACACAGAGGTTGGATTGGAGGAGTTGTGGATGGAGATGAAGGCTGTTGAAGGTTGCAAAATGATGAAGGTGGGATGCAGAGTTAGGCAGAAAAGTGGTAGATGGATTTCAATCCGGATAAGTGAGAGTTGATGCATTTTGGAAGAACAAACCAGAAGGCTGAGTCCAGACTCAATGGTCGGTTATTTAAGAGTGTGGATGAACAGAGGAACCTTGGGTTCCAAATCTACACATCTCTCAAGGTTGCCACACAGTTTGATAGGAGAGTTAAGAAGGCTTATGGTATGCTGAGATTCCTTCATAGGGGGTTTGAATTCAGGAGTAGAGAGGCCATGTTGCAACTCTACAAATCTTTGGTATGACTCACTTTGAATATTATGTTCAGTTCTGGTCACCTCATTATAGGAAGGATATGGAAGCTATGGAGAGGGGACGGAGGAGATTTACCAGGATGCTGCCTGGATTGGGAAACAATTCTTATGAGGCAATGTTCGCAGAGCTGGAGTGTAGAAGGATTAGAGGAGACGTGGTAGAGGTCGACAAGATTAAGAGAGGCACCAATAGGGTGGACATACCAGCTCTGTACATGGATAGCCATTAATTCTACATTCTGTTCATGTCAATATTTCCCTCATTATATATTTATCAAATTTATTCCTGAAGGTTGGTTCACAGGCAGTGAATTCAAATTTTGAACCTCAGAGTAGAAACATCTTTTCTTTTGATCATAATTTACTCTTTTCCCCTTTGTGACTCAGGACTTACTGATCCCTCAAGCAGCACGAACAGGCTCTCATCCATTTTGGAAAAACCCGCACTCTTTGATGCAAATTTCGATATTGTTGCGTCTACTTCCAAATCTAGATTTAAAAAATCAAATGAGTCCAACACTGAATCCTCAAGGAATACAGTATTTCCCATCTTTTCATCCATAAAACCATTATCTGAAGCCACCACTCGAGCATGCATGTCGACAGTCATCCAAAGATATTGCTTGCAATCTTATATTCTTCCCTCAGCAAAAACAATTCAATCCAAACCTCTTCAATCTCAGCAACTTCCTGGTAACGTCTTCTGAATCCTCAACAATGCTTCGCCATCCTTCAGGGACAGGAACACTACATAATGTTCCAAATGCAGCCGACCCGAAATTGACTTGACTCACCAACTTTTACAATCAGTGCCCCAAATCTCGACGTCCAGCAGGCTGGATGCTTCTTTACCATCCTCTCCACCACGTTGTGTCTTTCAGGGAGCAATGAACGTTCAGCTCCAAATCCTTCTCTCCATCAATGCTAGAAAAGGTGTATTGTATAATTTCCTCTTGTATTTGACCCCACCAAAATCCAGCACCTCATTCAGGGAAGGGGGAGGTGAAGAGGAGAGAGAGAGCGAAGGATAGGAAGGGAGAGTTGTCGAGGAAGGGGGAGGGATAGTGGGAAAGGGTAAGGAGATGGAGGGAGCATTGTCAAGGAAGGGGAGGAATAGAGGGTGAGGGGAAGGAGAGGGAGAAGGAGGGACAGATGTCGAGGAAGGGGAGGAATATATGGAGAGGGAGGAATATATGGAGAGGGGAAGAGGAGAAGGAGAGGGAGAGGAAAGGGGAGGGGGAGAGTTGTCGAGGAAGAGGGAAGGAAATAGGGAGATGGTGAGGGGAAGAAGAGAAAGAGAGGGAGTGGGGAAGGAGTGGGAGGGAGAGTATTCAAGGAAGGGGAGGGATAGATGGTGAGGAGAAGGACAGGGTGAGGGGAAGGAGAAGGATAGGGGAAGGAGAGAAGGTTGTCCAGGAGGGGGAGGGATAGAAGGTGAGGGGAAGGATAGGGAGAGGGGAGGGAGAGGGAAGGAGAGGGAGATGGAAAGAGAGGGAGTTTTTGAGGAATTGGGAGGGATATTGGGAGAGGGGAAGAGGAGAGGGAGAGGATGGGAGAGTTGTCGAGGAAGGGGGAGGGGTATGAGCGGATGAGGGGAAGAGGAGATGGAGAGGGAAGGAGAGGGAGATGGAAGGAGTGGGAGGGAGAGTTGTTGAGGAAGTGGGAGGGATATAGGGAGAGGGTTAGGGGAAGAGGAGAATGAGCGGAGAGGGGAAGGAGAGAGAGTGGAAAGAAGAGGGAGGGAGAGTTGTTGAGGAACTGGAGTTAAAGAGGGAGAGAGGGACGAGCAGAGGAGGGAGAGGGATGGAGAGTTGTTAAGGAAGGGGGAGGAAGGGAGAGGGTGAGTGGAAGAGGAGAGTGAGAGGGGAGGGAGAGGGAGAGGGGGGATAGTTGTCGCTGAAGGCGAGGGTTATGGGGGGAAGGGGAAGGAGACAGAAGGAGTGATGTAATGGAATGTTCGGGGATAGTGGGAGAGAGGGAAAGGGGAGGAAGAGGAGAAGGAAAGGGAGAGGAAAGGGGAGTGAGGGAGAGTTGTTGAGGAAGGAGGTGGGATAGAGGGAGATGTTGAGGGGAAGTGGAGAAGGAGAGGGTGAGGGGATAGAGAGGGAGAGGGAGGGAGAGTTGTAGAGGAAGGGAGAGGGATATAGGGATAGGGTGATGGGAAGAGGAGAATGAGAGGTAGAGGGGAAGGAGAGGGAAAGGAAATGAGAGGGAGGGAGAGTTGTCGTGGAAGGGTGAGGTATAGAGGGAGAGGGTGAGGAGAAGAGGAGTATAAGAGGGAGATGGGAAGGAAGTGGAAAGGAAAGGAGAGGGAGGGCGAGGTGTTGAGTAACGGGACGGATAGAGGAAGAGGGTGATTTGCAGAGGGAGAGCAGAGGTGGTAGGGAGGGTTGTGGAGAAATGGGGAGGGAAAGAGGGAGATGGTGAGGAGCAGAGGAGAGGGAGAGGGAGGGAGAGATGTCGAGGAAGGGGCCAGGATATAGGAAGAGAGTAGGGGAAGAGAAGAAGGAGAGGGAGAGGGGAAGGAGAGGGAAAGGAAAGGAGCGGAAGGGAGAGTTGTGGAGAAAGGGGAGGGATAGAGGGAGAGGGTGAGGAGAAAAGAAGTAGAGGGAAAAGGGGTGGAGAGAGAGGAAGAGAGGGAGGGAGAGTTGTAGTGGAAGGGGAGGGACAGAGTGTGAGGGGAAGAGGAGGATGAGTGGGAGAGGGAAAGGAGAGTGAGATGAAAGGCGAGGGAGTGAGAGTTGTTGAGGAAGGGGGAGTAATAAAGGGAGAGGGTGAGAGGGAGAGGGGATGGAGGATGAGGGATAGTTGTCGAGGAAGGCGGAGGGTTATAGCGAGATTGGGAGGAGAGGTAAAGAGATGGAAAGTTGTCGAGAAAGGGGGAGGAATAGAGGGTGAGGGGAAGGATAGGGAGATGGGAGAGGGAGACGGAAGGAGAGGTAGGTAGAGTTGTTGAGGAAGATGGAGGGATATTGGGAGAAGGGAAGAGGAGAAGTAGAGGAAGAGGGAGGAAGTGTTGTCTTCGAATTCGGAGGGATAGAGGGAGAGGGTCAGTGGAAGAGGAGAAAGAGTGGGAGAGGGAGGGAGAGTTGTTGAGGAAAGGGGTGGGATATAGGGAGAGGATGGGGGAGAGGGAGAGGAAAGGAGAATGAGGGAGAATTGTCTATGAAATGGGAGGGATATAGTGAGAGTGTGAGGGGAAGAGGAGAGGAGAGGATAGTTCTCGAGGAAGGCTGAGGGCTATAGGAAGATTGTGAAGGGAAGGTGAAGGAGAGGGATGTCGTGGAAGGGTGAGGAATAGAGGATGAGAGGGAGAGGGGAAGGAGAGGAAGAGAAGGAGAGGGAGAGGAAATAGAGGGAGGCTGAATTGTTGAGGAAGGGGAGGGATAGAGGGAGAGGGTGAGGGGAAGAGGAGATATTGAGGGAGTGGGGAAGGTGTAAGAGGGAGATTTGTCAAGGAAGGGGGAGGGGTAAAAGGTCAGGAGAAGGAGTGGGTGAGGGGAAGGAGAAGGAGAGGGGATGGAGAGGGAGGGAGAGTTGTCTAGGAAGGAGGAGGGATAGAGGGTGAGGGGAAGGATAGGGAGATGGAAGGAGAGGGAGACAGAAGGAGTGGGAGGGAAAGTTGTCGAAGAAGTGGGAGGGATATAGGGAGAGCGTTGGGGAAGAGGAGAATTAGGGGAGATGGGAAAGAGAGAGAGGAAAGGAGAGGGAGGGAGAGTTGTTGAGGAAGGGGCAGGAAAAGAGGGAGAGTGGGATGAGCAGAGGAGGGAGAGGGAGGGAGAGTTGTCGAGAAAGGGTGTGGTATATGCCGAGAGTGATGGGAAGAGGAGAGTGAGTGGGGAACGCGATGGAGAGGGAGGGATAGTTGTCGAGGAAGGCAGAGGGTTATAAGAAGATTGTGAGAGGAAGGGGAAGGAGACTGAAGGAGTGATGTCGTGGAATGGTGAGGGATAGAGGGAGAGTGGGGGAGGGGATGAAGAGAAGGAAAGGGAGAGGAAAGGGGAGTTAGGGAGAGTTGTTGAGGAAGGGGGAGGGATAGAGGGAGATGGTGAGGGGAAGTGGAGAAGGAGAGGGAGGGAGAGTTGTTGAGGAAGGGGGAGGTATAGAGGGAGAGAGTGAATGGGAGAGGAAGGGGATGGAGAGGGAGAGGAAAGGTAGGTTGTTGATGAATGGGGAGGAAAAGAGGGAGAGGGTGAGGAGCAAAGGAGAAGTGGAGGAGTGGGAGGGAGAGATGTCGAGGAATAGAGTGGGCTATAGCGAGAGAGTGAGGCGAAGAGGAGAGGGAGAGGAAAGGAGAAGGTGGGAGAATTGTTGAGGAAATGGGAGGGGTATAGTCAGAGTGTGAGGGGAAGAGGAGAGGAAAAGGAGGGATAGTTGTCGAGGAAGGCGGAGATTTATAGGAAGATTGTGAGGGGAAGGTGAAGGAGAGGGAAGGAGTGATGTCGTGGAAGGGTGAGGAATAGAGGGTTAGAGGGAGAGGGGAAGGAGAGGAAGACAAGAGGGAGAGGAAAGGGGATGGTAGGAAAGTTGTTGCGGAAGGGGGGAGGGATAAGAGGGAGTGAGTGAGGGGAAAAGTAGGAGGTCAGGGAGAGGGGAAGGAGAGGGAGAGGAAAGGAGAGGAAGGGAGAGTTGTCAAGGAAGGGGGAGGGATAGAGGGTCTGGAGAAGGAGAGTGTGAGGGGAAGGAGAGGGAGTGGGGATGGAGAGGGAGGGAGAGTTGTCTAGGAAGGAGGAGGGATAGAGGGTGAGGGGAAGGATATGGAGGGGAAGGAGATGGAAGGAGAGGGAGATGGAAGGAGAGGCAGAGAAAGTTGTTGAAGTGGGAGGGATGTAGGGAGAGGGTTAGGGGAAGAGGAAAATTAGGGAAGAGGAGAAAGAGTGAGAAGAAAGGAGTGGAAGGGAGAGTTGTTGTGGAAGGGGGACGGATATAGGGTGAGGGGAAGATGTGAGGGAGAGGAGAAGGAGAGGAAGTGGATAGGCAGGGAGAGTTGTCGAGAGAGGGACAGAGTGTGAATGGAAGAGGTGGAGGAGTGGGAGAAGGAAAGGAGAGGGTGATGATAGGCGAGGGAGGGAGAGTTGTTGAGGAATGGGAAGTGATAAAGGGAGAGGGTGAGTGGAAGAGGGAGAGGGGAAGGAGGATGAGGGATAGTTGTCGAGGTAGGTGGAGGGTTATAGCGAGATTGTGAGGGGAAGGAGAGGGAGGGAGAAATGTCGAGGAAGAGGGAGGGATGTTGGGAGAGTGAGGAGAAGGAGAGGGAGTGTGTAAGGAGAGGGAGGGGAAAGGATAGGAAGGGAGAGTTGTAAAGGAAGGGGAGTGAGGAAGGGTTAAGGGCAGAGGAGGGAAAGGGAGTGGGAGGGAGAGGAAAGGTAGGGAGAGTTGTTGAGGAATGCAGAGGGAAAGAGGGAGAGGGTGAGGAGCAGAGGAGAAGTTGAGGGAGTGGGAGGGAGAGTTGTCGAGGAAGGAGGTGGGATATGGGGAGAGGGTGATGGGTAGAGGAGAATGAGAGGGAGGGAGAGTTGTTGAGGAAGGGGAGGTATAGAGGGAGAGAGTGAATGGGAGAGGAAGGGGATGGAGAGGGAGAGGAAAGGTAGGTTATTGATGAATGGGGAGGAAAAGAGGGAGCGGGTGAGGAGCAGAGGACAAGTGGAGGAGTGGGAGGGAGAGATGTCGAGGAAGAGGGCAGGATATAGCGAGAGGGTAAGGCAGAGAGGGAGTAAAGGGAGAGGAAAGGAGAGGGAGGGAGGGAAAATTGTTGAGGAAGGGGGAGGAATAGAGGGAGTGATTGAGGGGAAAAGGAGAAGGTCAGGGAGAGGGGGTGGGGAAGGAGAGGGAGGGAGAGCTGTCAAGAAAGGGGCATGGATAGAGTGTGAGGGGAAGGATAAGGAGAGGGGAGGGAGAGGGAGAGGGAAGGAGTGGGACGGATATAGGGAGAGTGTTAGGGGAAGAGAAGAATGAGCAGAGAGGGTAAGGAGTGAGAGAGGAAAGGAGAGGGAGGGAGAGTGGTTGAGGAAGGGGAGGGAAAGAGAGAGGGGAGAAGCAGAGGAGGGAGAGGGAGGGAGAGTTGTCGAGGAAGGGGGTGAGATATACGGAGTGATGGGAAGAGGAGAGTGAGAGGGAAAGGAGAGGGAGAGGGAGGGAGAGGAGTTATCAAATGGGGAGGAAGAGAGAGCGTGAGTGGAAGAGGAGACTGATTGGGGAAGGTGAGGGAGAGTTGAAGAGGAAGGCAGAGGGGAAGGAGAGTGAGATAAAAGAGGGAGAGTTTTTGAGAAAAAGGGAGGGACAGTGTGAGGGGTGGTGGAGGAGGAGTGGGAGAGGGGAAGGAGAGGAATGAAGATGGAGGGAGAGTTGTCGATGAAGGGGAGGGATATTGGGAGGGGGAGGGAGAGTTGTTGAGGAAGGAAGAGGGCTATAGGGAGTGTGTGAGGAGGGATAGGGTGTGGTGGAGGGAGAGCTGTCATGAAAGGGGAGGGAATAGAGGGTGAGGGGAAGGATAAGGAGAGGGGAAGGAGAGGGAGAGGATAGGAGGTAGGGAGACTTGTTGAGGAAGTGGGAGGGGGTGATTGGGAGAGGGAGAGGGGTGGGAGAGGGAGAGGAAATGAGGTAGGGAGAGTTATTGAGGAATGGGGAGGGAAAGAGGGAGAGGGTGAGGAGGAGAGGAGAAGGAGAGGGAGAGGGATGGAGAGATGTTTTGGAAGGGGCGGGATATAGGGAGAGGGTGAGGGAAAGGAGAGGAGCATTGTTGAGGAAGGGGGAGGCATAGAGGGAGAGGGTGAGGAGAAGAAGAGGTCAAGGAAGAAGTGATGGAGAGAGAGAGGAAAGGAGAGGCAGGGAGAGTTGTTGTGGAAGGGGACGGATATAGGATGGGGGTAAGGGGAAGAGGCGAAGGAGAGGGGAAGCAGAGGGAGGGAGAGTTGTCGAGGACGTGGGAGGGATATCGGGAGAGGGTGAGGGGTTAGAGGAGAATGAGCGGAGAGGGGTTGGAGAGAGAGAGGGAAGGAAAGGGAGGGCGAGTGGTTGAGGAAGTGGGGGGGAAAGAGAGAGGTAGGAGCAGAGGAGGGAGAGGGAGGGCGAGTTGTCGAGGAAGGGGGTGGGTCATATGGAGTGATGGGATAAAGAGAGGAAGAGGGAAAAGAGAGGGAGAGGGAGGGAGTGTTGTGGAAGGGAGAGGGGGAGAGAGAGGGTGAGTGGAAGAGGAGAGTGAATGGGGAAGGTGAGGGATAGGGAGGGATAGTTGACGAGGAAGACGGAGGGTTATAGGAAGATTGTGAGGGGAAGGGGAAGGAGAGGGAAGGAGTGATATCATGGAATGGTGTGGGATAGAGGGAGAGAGGGAGAGGGGAGGAAGAATAGAAGGTATGTGAGAGGAAAGGGGAGTGTGGGAGAGTTGTTGAGGAATGGGGAGGGATTGAGGGAGATGGTGAGGGGAAGTGGAGAGTGAGTGGGGAAGGAGAGGGTGGGAGAGTTGTCAAGGAACAGGGAGGGATAGAGGGTCAGGAGAAAGAGAGGGTGAGGGGAAAGAGGAAGAGGGTAAGGAGAGGGAGGGAGTGTTGTCGAGAAAGGGGGAGGGATAGTGGGTGAAGGGAAGGATAAGAAGGGAGGGAAAGGGAAGTAGAGGGAGACAGAAGGATTGGGAGGGAGAGTTTTTGAGGAAGTGGGAGGGATGTAGGGAGAGGGTTAGAGGAAGAGGTTAATGAGTGGAGAGGGGAAGGAGAGAGAGGAAAGTAGGGGGAGAGAGAGTGGTTGAGGAAGGGGTAAGGAATGAGGAGAGGGGAGGAGCAGAGGAGGGAGAGGGAGGAAGAGTTGTCGAGGAAGAAGGTGGGATATACGGAGAGGGTGATGGGAAGAGGAGATTGAGAGGGCAAGGAGAGGGAGGGAGAGTTGTTGTGGAAGGAGAGGGAGGGAGAGGGTGAGTGGAAGAGGAGAGTGAATGAGGAAGGAGAGGGAGAGGGAGGGATAGTTGTCGAGGAAGGCAGAGGGTTACAGGAAGATTGTGAGTGGAAGGAGAGGGAAAGAGTGATGTGGAATAGAGAGGGAGAAGGAAAGGGAGGGGAAAGGGTAGTGAAGGAGAGTTGTTGAGGAAGTGGGAGGGATAGAGGGAGATAGTGAGGTGAAGTGGAGAAAGAGAGCAAGAGGGAGGGAGAGTTGATGAGGAAGTGGAGGGATATTGGGAGAGGGTTGGGGAAGAGGAGAACAAGCGGAGTGGGGAAGGAGAGAGAGAGGAAAGGAGAGGTATTGAGAGTTGTTGAAGGGGTGGGAAAGAGGGAGAGGGTGAGGAGTGGAGGAGGGAGAGGGAGGGAGAGTTGTCAAGGAAGGGGGAGGGAAGGAGTGTGAGGGGAAGATGAGGAGTGGGAGAGGGGAAGGAGAGGTAGAGGAAAGAAGAGGGAGGTTGTTGAAAAAGGGGTAGTGATAAAGGGAGGGTGAGGGGAAGAGGAGAATGACATGGAAAGGAGAGGGAGAGTGAGGGAGAGTTGTTAAGGAAGGGGAGGGATGGAGAGGGTGAGGGGAAGAGGAGGAGTGGGCAGGTGAAGGAGACGGAGGAAAGCAGAGGGAGGTTGTTGGGGAAGGGGGAGTAATAGAAGGTGAAGGGGTGAGTAAAGGAGAGGGAAGGAGTTGTCATGGAAATGGGAGGGACAGAGTGTGAGGGGAAGAGGAGGAATGGGAGAGGGGAAGAAGAGGTAGAGGGAAGCAGAGGGAAGTTTTTCAGGAAGGGGGAGTGATAAAGGGAGGGTGAGTGGAAGAGGGAGAGGGGAAGGAGGATGAGAGTAGTTGTCGAAGAAGGCGAAGGGTTATCTGGAAATTGTGAGGGGAAGAGAGGGAGGGGGATGGAAAGTTGTCGAGGAAGGGGGAGGGATATAGGAAGAGGGTGAGGGGCAGAAGAGTGGGGAAAAAGGCAGAGGAACGGAGAGAGAGGGAGAGTTGTCGAAGAAGGCTGAGGGATGGAGGAGGAGGGTGAGGGGAAGAGGAATGGGAGAGGCTGAGAGAATTGTCAAAGAAGGGAAGGGATGGGGGAGAGGTTGTGAGGAAGAGAAGAAGGATAGGGAAGGAGAAAACGAATAAAGGAGAGGGAGGGAGAGTTGTCGAGGAAGGGTGAGGGATAGAGGTTGAGGAGAAGGAGAGGGAGGTGAAGGAGAGGGAAGGAGAGGGAGGTGGAAGAAATGGGAGGGAGAGTTGTCCAAGAAGGGGGAGGGATATAGGGAGAGGGTGAGGGGACGGAGAGTGTGAAGAGAGGGAGAGATGGAGGGAGAGTGTAAATGAAGGGGGAGAGATAGATGGAGAGGGTGAGGGGAAGAAGTTAAGGAGAGGAAGAGGGGATAGATGAGGGAGGGAGAGTTCTCGAGGAAGGGGCAGGCATATAGGGAGAGGGTTAGGGGAAGAGATCAAGTGGAGAGGGGAAGGAGTAAGAGAGTAAAGGAAAGGGAGGGAGAGTTATGGACAAAAGTGGAGGAATATAGTGAGATGGTGAGGGGAAGAGAAGGAGTGAAGAGGGAGTTATATATGTCGAGGAAGGGGGAGGGATAGAGGGTGAGGGAAGGATAGAGAGAAGGGAGGGAGAGGGAAGGGGAGAGGGAAGGATAGGGAGAGGAACAGAGTGGGAGGGAGAGTTGTCGAAGAAGGGAGAGGGATAGAGGGGGAGGGGAAGAGGAGAGGGAGAGGGAGGGAGAGTTGTCAAAGAAGGGAATGGATAGAAGGAGAGGGTGTGAGGAAGAGGAGAAGTAGATGGATAGGGGAAGGTGAGGGTGAAGAAGAGGGAGGGAGACTTGTTGAGGAAGGGGGAGGGATATAGGGAGAGGGTGAAGGGAAGGAGAGCGAGAGGGAGAGTGGAAGAAGAGGGATAGGGAGGGAGTTGTGAATGAAGGGGTGGGACATAGGAAGAGGATGAGGGGGCTAAAGAGTGGGGAAAGAGAGGCAGAGGAAAGGATAGAGAGGTAGAATTGTCGAAGAAAGCTGAGGAACAGAGGGGAAGGGTGAGAGGAAGAGGAGTGGGAGAGGCTGGAAGAGTTATCAAAGAAGGAAAGGAATGGAGGAGTGGTGTGAGGAAGAGGAGATGGATAGAGGAAGAAGAGGAAGAATGAAGGAGAGGGAGGGAGAGTTGTCGAGGAAGGGGAAGCGATATAGGGAGAGGGTGAGGGGAAGAGGCAAGGGAGAGGGGAAGAAGAGGAGAGTTGTCGAAGAAGGGGGTGTAATAGAAGGTGAAGGGGAGAGGGTGAGTAAAGGAGAGGGAGGGAGTTGTCGAGGAAATGGGAGGGACAGAGTGTGAGGGGAAGAGGAGGAATGGGAGAGGGGAAGGAGAGGTAGAGGAAAGCAGAGGGAGGTTGTTCAGGAAGGTGGAGTGATAAAGGGAGGGTGAGTGGAAGAGGGAGATGAGAAGGAGGATGATGGTAGTTGTCGAGGAAGGCGGAGGGTTATCTGGAGATTGTGAGGGGAAGAGAGGGAGGGGGTGGGAAAGTTGTCGAGGAAGGGGGAGGGATATAGGAAGAGGGTGTTGGGAAGAAGACAGGGAATGGAAAGGAGAGGGAGGGAGTATTGTCGAGGAAAGGGGAGGGATATAATGAGAGGGTGAGGGGAAGGAGAGGGAGATGGAAGGAGTGGGAGGGGGAGTTGTCGAGGAAGTGGGAGGGATATAGGGAAAGGGTTGGGGAAGAGGAAAGGAGAGGGAGGGAGAGTTGTTGAGGAAGGCGGAGGGATAGAGGGAGAGGCTGATGGGGAGAGGGGAATGGGAGGGAGATGAAATAAGGTAGGGTGAGTTGTTGAGGAAGGGGAAGGGTTAGAGGGAGAGGTTGAGGGGAAGTGCAGAAGGAGAGGGAGAGGGAGGGAGAGTAGTCAAGGAAGGGGGAAGGATATAGTGAGAGGTTTCGGGGAAGAGGAGAACGAGTGGAGAGGGAGAGGAAAGGAGAGGGAGGGGAGTTGTTGAGGAAGAAAAGGGAAAGAAGGAGAGGGTGAGAAACGGAGGAGGGAGAGGGAGGGAGAGTTGTCGAAGAAGGGGTGGGATATAGGTAGAGGGTGTCGGAAAGAGAATGAGAGGGAGAGGGGAAGGAGAGGGAAAGGAAAGGAGAGTGAGGGAGAGTGGTTGAGGAAGGGGAGGGATAGAGGGAGAGGGTGATGGTGAAAGGGAGAGGGGAAGGTGAGGGAGAGTAAAGGAGGTAGGGAGACTTGTTGAGAATGGGGAGGGAAAGAGGGAGAGGGAGAGGAGTGGAGGAGAAGGAGATGGAAGGAGAGCTGTCGAGCAAGGGGGTGGGATATAGGGAGAGGGTGAGGGGAAGAGGAAAAGGAGATGGAGAGGGCAAGGAGAGGGAAAGGAAGAGTGGGAGGGAGAGTTGTCGAGGAAGGGGGAGGGATAGAGGGAGAGGGTGATGGGGAGAGGGAGAGGAGTAGGAGAGGGAGAAGAAAGGACGTAGGGAGAGTTGTTGTGAAATGGGGAGGGAAAGAGGGAGAGGGTGAGGAGCAGAGGAGAAGGAAAGGGAGAGGGATGGAGAGATGTTGAGTAAGGCGGCGGGATTTAGGGAGTGGGTGAGTGGAAGAGGAGAAAGAGAGGGAGTGGGGAAGGAGTGGGAGGGTGAGGGATAGAGGTTGAGGAGAAGGAGAGTGAGGAGAAGGAGAGGGAGACGGAAGGAATGGGAGGGAGAGTTGTTGAAGAAGGGGGAGGGATATAGGGATAGGGTGAGGGGAGGAAGTGAGTGAGGAGAGGGAGAGATGGAGGGAGAGTTGTCAATGAAGGGGGAGGGATAGATGGAGAGGGTGAGGGGAAGAAGATAAGGAGAGGAAGAGGGGATAGATGGAGGGAGGGAGAGTTCTCGAGGAAGGGGCAGGCATATAGGGAGAGGGTTAGGGGAAGAGATCGAGCGGAGATGGGAAGGAGTGGGAGAGTAAAGGAGAGGGAGGGAGAGTTATCGAGGAAAGTGGAGGGATATAGTGAGATGGTGAGTGGAAGAGAAGGAGAGAAGAGGGAATTATATATGTCAAGGAAGGGGGAGGGGGAGGGATAGAGAGAGGGGAGGGAGAGGGAAGGATAGGGAGAGGAACAGAGAGGGAGGGAGAGTTGTAGAAGAAGGGAGAGGGATAGAGGGGGAGGGGAAGAGGAGAGGGAGAGGGAGGGAGAGTTGTCAAAGAAGGAAATGGATGGAAGGAGAGTGTGTGAGGAAGAGGAGGTAGATGGATAGAGGAAGGAGAGGAAGAGTGAAGGAGAGGGAGGGAGAGTTGTCAAGGAAGAGGGAGTGATATAGGGAGAGGGTGAGGGGAAGGAGAGTGTGGGAGAGTTGGTGAAGGGGCAGGGTTAGAGGGAGAGGGTGAGGGGAAGTGGATAAGGAGAGGGAGAGTGGATAGAGAGAGAGGGAATTTTTTTGAAAAATGCTGAGGGATGGAGGGGGAGGGGGAGGGGAAGAGGAGTGGGAGAGGCTGGGAGAGTTGTCAAAGAAGGGAAGGGATAGGGGAGAGGGTGTGAGGCAGAGGAGGGATAGGGGAAGGAGAGGAAGAATGAAGGAGAGGGAGGGAGAGTTGTCGAGGAAGGGGGTGGGATATAGGGAGAGGGTGATGGAAGAAGAATGAGATGGAAAGGAGAGGGAGAGGGAGGGAGAGATGTTGAGGAAGGGGGTAGGAATGGAGAGGGTGAGGGGAAGAGGTGAGGGAATGTGGAAGGAGAGGTAGAGGGAGGGATAGTTGGTGAGGAATGCGGAGGTTTATAGGGAGATTCAGATGGGAAGCGGAAGGAGAGAGAAGGAGTAACGGAAGGGTGAGGGGTAGAGGGAGAGAGTGAGAGGGAGAGGAAGAGGAGTAGGAGTGGGAGAGGAAAGGGGAGGGAGGGAGAGTTGTTGATGAAGGGGAGGGTTAGAAGGAGAGGGTGAGGGGAAAAGGAGAAGGAGAGTGAGAGGAAAGGGGAGGGAGGGAGAGGGTGTGTGGAAAAGGAGAAGGTCGGGGAGAGTGTGAGGAAAGGGAAGGAGAATTGTAGAGGAAGGGGAGGGAAATAGGGAGAGGCTGATGGCAAGGAAAAAGAGAGGGAGTGGGGAAGTAGTGGGAGGGAGATTTGTCAAGGAAGGGTAGGGATAGATTGTAAGGAGAGGGTGAGGGGAAGTTGGAGGTGAGGGGATGGAGAGGGAGGGAGATTTGATAAGAAAGTGGGAGGGATAGAGGGTGAGGAGAAGGATAGAGAGAGGGGAGGGAGAGGGAAGGACAGGGAGACAGAAGGAGAGGTATGGAGAGTTGTCAAAGAAGTGGGAGGGATATTGGGAGAGGGAAGAGGAGAAGGAAAGGGAGAGGGAGGGAGAGTTGTTGAGGATGGCAGAGGGATAGAGGGAGAAGGTGAGTGGAAGGGGAGAAGGAGAGGGAGAGGGGAATGAGAGGAAAGGAGAGTTGTCGAGGAAGGTGGAGTGTTAGAGGGAGAGGGTCAGGGGAAGTAGAGAAGGAGAGGGAGAGGGGATAGATAGGGAGAGTTGGCGAGGAAGGGGGAGGGATATAGGGGGAGGGTTAGGGGAAGAGTAGAATGAGCAAAAAGGGGAAGGAGAGGGAGAGTAAAGGAGAGGGAGGGAGAGTTGTTGAGGAAAAGGGAGGGACAGAGTGTGAGTGGTAGAGGAGGAGGAGTGGAAGAGGGGAAGGAGAGGGAGAGGAATGTAGAGGGAGGGAGAGTTGTCGATGAAGGGGGAGTGACAGAGAGTGAGGGGAAGAGGAGGAGGAGTGGAAGAGGGGATGGCGAGGGAGAGGAATGCAGAGGGAGGGAGAGTTGTCGAGGAACGGGGTGTAATAAGGGAGAGGGGAAGGACGATGAGGGTTAGTTGTGGAAGGCAGAGGGTTATACGGAGGTTGTGAGGGAGGGAATGTTGTCAAGGAAGGGGGAGGGATATAGGGAGAGGGTGAGGAGAAGTAGAGGGAGGGAAAGTTGTCAATGAAGGGGGAAGGATAGAGGGAGGGTGAGGGGAAGAAGAGAAGAAGAGGGGATAGAGAGGGAGGGAGAGTTGTTGAGGAAGGGGGAGGGAAAGGGAGAGGGTGAGGATCAGAGGAGGGAGAGGGAGGGAGGGTTGTCAAGGAAGGGGATGGGATGTAGGGAGAGGGTGATGGAAAGATGAGAATGAGAGGGAAAAGAAAGGGAGAGTTGTTGAGGAAGGGGGAGGGATAGAGGGAGTGGGTGGAGAGGGAGAGGGGAAGGAGAGGGATAGAAAAGGAGGGAGGGAGAGTTTTTGAGGAAGGGGTTGGATAGAGTGTGAGGAGAAGAGGAGGAGCAGTGGGAGAGGGGAAGGAGATGAAGAGGAAAGCAGAGGGAGGGAGAGCTGTCGAGGAAGGGGGAATGATAAAGGGAGGGTCAGGGGAAGAGGGAGCGGGTAAGGAGGATGAGGGATAGTTGTCGAGGAAGGTGGAGGGTTATAGGGAGATTGTGAGGGGAAGAGGGGAAGGAGAGGGAGGTAAAGTTGTCGAGGAAGTGGGAGGGATATAGGGAGAGGGTGAGGGTAAGAGGAGAGGGAGAGGAAAGGAGAGGGTGGGAGAGTTGTCGAGGAAAGGGGAGGGATATAGTGAGAGGGTGAGGGGAAGTGAAGGGGAGGAGGTATAGTTGTCGAGGAAGTTGTAGGGTTATAGCAAGATTGTGAGGGGGAAGTAGAGGGAAGGAGTAATGTCATGGAATGGTAAAGGATAGAGGGAGAGAGTGAAATGGAGAGGGGTAGGAGAGGAAGAGGAGGGAGAGGAAAGAGCAGGGAGGGAGAATTATTGAGGAAAGTGGAGGAATAGAGGGAGAGGGTGAGGGGAAATGGAGAATGTAAGGGAGAGGGGTAGGAGAGGGAGAGGAAAGGAGAGGGAGGGAGAGTTGTCAAGGAAGGGGGAGGGAAATATGTAGAGTGTGAGGGGAAGTGGAGAAAGAGAGGGAGTGGGGAAGGAGTTGGAGGGAGAGTTGTCGAGAAAGGGGGAGTGATAGAGGGTGACGGGAAGGAGAGGGATTGAAGGAGAGGGAGGGTGATTTGTTGAAGAAGTGGGAGGAATATTGGGAGGGGAAGAAGAGAGAGGGAGGAAGAGTTTTTGAGGAAAGCGGAGGTATATAGGGACTGTGTGAGCAGGGAGAGTGGGAAAGGAGAGGAATGGATAAGGAGTGAATTGTAAAGGAAGGGGTAGGGATATAGGGAGATGGTGAGGGGCAGAGGAGAGGGGAAGGAGAGGGAGAGGAACTGAGAGGGAGGGAGAATTGTCGAAGAAGGGGAAGGGATAGAGGAGGAGGGTGAGGGGAAAAGTAGATGGATAGGGGAAGGAGAGGAAGAATGAAGAGGGAGGGAGAGTTGTCGAGGAAGGCGTAGGGATATAGGGAGAGGGTGAGGGGAAGGAGAGGGAGAGGGGAAGGAGAGAGAGGGTGAGTTGTCGGAGGGATATAGGGAGAGGGTGAGGGTAAGAGAAGGAGAGGAAGAGGGGATAGAGAGAGAGAGGGAAGGATGTTGAGGAAGGGGGAGGGATATAGGCAGGGTGAGGTGAAGAGGAGAGGGAGGGAGTGTTGTCAAGGAAGGGGGAGGTATATAGGGAGAGAGTGAGGGCAAGGGGAGGGAGAGGGAGAGGGGAAGGATAGAGGGAGATGGAATTAAAGGGTTTCTATTGTCTCTGAATCTAGAGGAAAACGTGAAGATGATTTTGAGCTAAAAACCATTGGTCGTCTTCGCGTGATCTTCCTCAACTCTCTCTTCATCTCTTCCCTTGAATGACTTTTGTTTTCTTTGCTTGTAGATTCGTGAAGTGCAGAAGGGAGGACAACAACTTGTACTGGAAGTCGACAACAGTCAATAAGGCAGCGACACTTGGAAAGACAATCAACATGTTCAGGTATTTTTACATCCAGTCCTGGAGGATCTCAACAAAGTTCAAGCAAGATTTGTGCCAACACCTAAAAATTCGACAACTCCAAGGAAAATGTAGTGAACAGATCCAACCTTTGTACACGTCATTCATCACCTACACCAATGCCTTTAACTCTGCATGAAGGAAACTACTATGGGACGCCCCTTCTAGTATTAGATGAACTGAAAAGTACGTACGGATCCTGAGACTCTTCAACAAAGGCATATGACCACAGTCATCTTCAACAAGAGTACGTGGGAACCTTTTTGCATGGTGAAGAGTAAACAAGGATCCGTGTCAGGTCACTCGCCTGAGTGCTACTGGTACCATGTAACCCAGTACGACCTGTTGCATGGTCGAGTGGTCGGCGACTAAACCGGCTCCCCCACCGGGCTTGCCTGGTGAGGAGGGTGGCTAGACACCCTGCAGGATGAAAAACAAGACCTGTCAAAGGGCGGATGAACCATGGATAGGCAGGTCTAGCAAACCATCATCTGAGAGGGAACAACAACCATCGAAGCCAGCAGATGTGCAGAAATAGAAGATGAGAGGAGAGGCCATACCAACCCAAGCCTGATCTGCCATCTGGAACAACCTGTCCTGAATGCAGAATAACTTTCAAAGGCAAGATTCGTCACAGAAGCCACTTGATAGCAACGAGGATGCAAAAATTATGACAGACAGTGCAGAATTCAAACTGAGGTCCAGTCCTGACCACTGGCCATGTAAAGGCATTGCCCTAACCAATAAGCCAACCATGACACCCTGTCGCCTCAGAGAAGCCGGCTGGAATCTCGAGCGTCTGGAGGAATCGACAGTGTCAGGCAGCAGTGGGGAGGGGTCGGGGATCGGAATCGGCAGTGGGAAGGACTCAGGGATCAGCAGCGGCTCCTCCCACACACCCCCACACGCAACCCCCGACACACATACGCCCCCCCCACACACTCATCCACACTTATTCTTTGAAAAACTTTATTGAATATTTTCAAATTACATAAATTAAATCAAATACACATAAAATAAGTATAAACTGAATCCTCTCTCCCTTACTAATACAATAAAAACCAAAAAAAAAAAAAAATAACCAAGATAAAAAAAAAAACAACCTCCTCTCCCACAAAACCTTAGAGAAATGTATCAAATATTCCCAGATTGGTGTGCCAACCTTTCAACAGTGATTTAATTTCTATAGCCATGTGTTTCAAGTATAAACCCCACATATCAATAAAAATGAGTAATTACTTCTTAAATTATATGTTAATTTTTCTAAATATAGACAAGACTTCAATCCATTTTGCCATCTTTGCAAGTTTATATTCTTCCATTCGACAGCTATACATTTTCTCGCTTCTGCTAACCCTAATCTTAAAAAAGCCAAATATGGTTTAGGCATTTTTGAATCAACAAATGGAACATTAACATAACCCAACAAACACATTATTGGATCCATCGAATATCCCTTTTAAACAAATCCCTCAAAAATTTTATAATTCCCTCCCAAAAATGCTTAATTTTCTTGCACAACCAAACTGAATGTACAAAAGTAACTTTTTGCTTTTTACATCTAAAACATAAATCTGTTAAACTGAATCCATATCTCTTCAATTTCTCAGAGGTTAAATATAAATGACGCAAAAAATTCAAATTGACCATACTTTATACCTCACATTAATTCACTTGGTAACACTGTCAACACACATTTTTGACCATTCCTCCCATGTGAAAACAATATTTAACTCTTTTCTCATTTCTCCTTTACCAATTTCTCCTGCAACAACCTATACATATCAGAAATAAAGCCTTTTTCACATTTATCTGCAATTAAAAATTCAAATTTCTTTTGACCTGATAAATTTATTTCCTTACCATAATTCCTCTTTAAAAAATCTCAAAGTTGGTAATAAACAAAGAATCTGATGCAATACCTTATCTTTCCTGCAACCTTTTAAATGAACAAAACCTCCCTGCTTCAAAACAATCTATAACATTCACTCTTCCTGTAATTTCCCAATCTTTTAAGTAAGGATTCTATCATGAAAAGGGAATTAATTTATGCTGACATAATGGTGATCTTATCAAAACTATTCAGAGAGAATCTAGAATTAAATTGCGATTGTACCAATTGTTCATTATATGTCAAAAAATGGATAATTTAAATTCTTGTAACAATAAAGAATTCCATTTATAAATCAAATGATTAATATTTTCCAAGATCTGACCCATCTCTATCTTTGCCAACCTAGGAGATTGTTCAATATCAAATAACCAATTAATAAACTTCATCGGTGTCACCTCATAATACTTATAAAAACAATGTAATTGCAAACCACCCAATTCATAATGCCAAGTCAATTTTTGGAAAGAAACCCTCGATAATTTACCTTTCCATAAGAATAACCAAACTATGCAAGGAATAGATTGATAAAAGTATTAGACTCAAGGATAAATGTTCATCTTTCTGCAATTCACTCTTCCCATTAAGGTCAATGGTAAATCTTTCCACTTATCTAAATCAATTTTAACCTTATTTAATAAAGGGACATAATAAAAAATAAATAATTCATGATCATTTTTATTTACAACTACTCCTAGATATTTAATTTTATTTGACCATCTAAATTTAGTAATTTTCATAATTTTTTAAAATTCATCAGTAATATCTCGTTTATATAATTTCTCCATTCTTCCTAATAGCATTAATTGTCCTTGATACTTGCTCAGTTTTAAGTGGCCATGCCAAAACCTTATGCACTCTTTCTCCCAATTGATAATAACATTGTTTAGACTGCAAAATCATTTTCTCTTATTTATATGTTTGTATGTTATTATTACGTAATTTCAATTTAGATAATTTTAGCTTATCATCGTCTGTACAATTTTTTTGTAATTTTTTAATCCAAGCCTTCGATTTCCTTTTCTAAATTTAAACTTTTGAATAAATACTGTTTTTCTATCTTAGTTGGATAGCTAATAATTTGTCCCCTCAAATATGCTTTTAAAGCATCCCACAAAATAAATTGACTTTGAACTGAATTTTCTTTCATTTGTAAATAAAAAATAATTTGATCTCTCATATACTTAGTGAAATCTGGTCTTTTGAATAACTTTTCATTAAACCTCCATCGATAAACTGTCTCAGTTAATTCAATCCCTAAGCATTGAACCAATAATAACGAATGATATGAGAATAACCTACTTTTATATTCTGCAAAATTAAATCTTCCTTGTAAATGCGCAGAAATCAAAAATACATTTATCTCGAGAAAGAATTTAGCCGAGATGAACAAAGTGAATAATCTTTCTCAGTTGGGTTTAATTTCCTCCAAATTTCCACTAAATTTAAATCGTTCATCATCTTAAGCAGTCTTTTTACCATTTTAGTTCTTTTAACAACTTTTGGAGAATTTGTCCAACAAGGAATCCAAACAACAGTCAAAATCTCCTCTGACTAACACATTCCCATCTGCCTGATTCAAATTTTAAAATGTCCCTGAAATAAATGTCTGATCATCTTCATTTGGTGCATAAACATTTATTAAAGTCCAACTTTCAGAACAAAATCTTGCAGTTAACTATCAGTACTCTTCCAGCATTAGCAAAAAAAGAATCCACAGCGACAGGTATTTTTTTATTAACTAATATCGCCACCCCTCTAGTTTTCAACTTTAATGAAGACGAAATTACATGTCCTACCCAATCTCTCTTCAACTTCAAATGTTCTTTTTCGGTCAAATGAGTTCCTTGTAAAAATACAATATCTACTTTTAGCTTCTTAATATAATCTATAACACGTTTCCTTTTTATTGGGTGATTTAAACCCTTAACATTAACAATTGCAAAACTTAAATTACTTATTACAACTTACACAATGGCACCCAATCTTTCACAATTAACAAACAAAAACCTTCAACAAACAATAAAAAAAGACTTAACCCACCCCCCCAAAAAAACTGCAACACCCATACACACTCCAGACACATACCCCAACACATCCCCCCACAATCACACCCCTCCCATACACACACCCTACAATCAACCCCCAATACATACACCCCAAACAATCACTTCACATATACAAGCCTCGACTCACACCCTCCACAATCACACACCTCCTACATGAAAACCCCACACACACATACACATCCCAGGAACACACCATCACACTCACAAACTCCCACACATACACTCTGCACACACACACACACACACACACACACATCCCCAACACACATGCTCCCCCACACACAACCTCTGACAGATATACACACACCCTCCCACACTCACAAACACCTTCAACACTCCACAAACAACACCCAATGCACCCACACTCCCCCTCCCACACACTGCTCACCTATACATATACCTCGACACACAACCCAGAAAAACCGCCCACATACACCCCTCACACACACCTTCAAACATGACCACCTACCACACACAACTCACACAAAATCATCACCCAGCCACACACACCACACATACATGCACACTAACACTCACCCGATACAACCCCTAGACAGATAAACCTCCCACACACATAGCCCCACATACACACCCAGCACATGGATGCCCCTCCAAATATGCACCACCGCACTCATACCCCTGCACTCACATCCACACACTCGCACCCCCCCCCACACTTGCAACCCCCACATTCTCACCCCTGCACACACCCCCCACACACACCTTCACTCACAACACACTCACAATCATGCCCCCTACACACTCCCTCCCTCACATACACTGCCACACTTATTTCTCCACACACACCCTTGACACAAACATTGCCAGACAAATCCCACCATGCACACCCGCTAATGCGACCCAGCACAAACACCTTCCCACACAAGTCCCTCACGCATGCTCTCCCACTCACATGGCCCTACACACACATCCTGACCCACATACTCCTACACACACACACCCCATAAACACACCCACACACACACACACACTCCCTCATACAACCCCCACACACACAAACCCGCAAATCCACCCACCCACACCACCCCACACATATTCCCCCACACTCATGCGCTCACACAGACATACACATATTCCCTCCACATACATCCCGCACACACACCAACCCTCCATATGCAAACCCCAGACAAACCAATATCCCAAACCCACATACACACCCTCTATATGCAAACCCCCCACACACACAACCCCACTCACAAACACTACACAAGTACAAACCCCCCCAACACACAATCCCATGCACAAAACCACCACACAAACAGAAACAACCCCCACACTCAAATCCACCCCACACATAAATCCCCCCCACACAAACCCACCACACACACACAAACCCCCCACACATAAACACCATACTCGCATCCCCACACATCAGAGGCTTACCCAAATCCCCCACACACACAAATCCCCCCCAACACCCAAAGCCAAAATAGCGCCCATGGGGGAAGTGAGGGTGTTGGTGCAGTCGCTGACCCAGGGGGAGTGGGGGTTGATGCCATCGCTGATGCACGAAGGGGGTTTGGTGCCGTTGCTGATGGAGTGAGGGGGGGTTGGTGTCATCGCTTATGGTGGGAGGGGGGTTGGTGTCATCGCTTATGGAGGGAGAGGGGTTGGTGTCATCGCTTATGGAGGGAGGGGGGGTTGGTGTCATCGCTGATTGAGGATGGGGGGGTTAGTGCCGTCGCTGATGGAGAGAGGGGGGTTGGTGTCATCGCTGATGGAGGGAGGGGTGGTTGGTGTCATCGCTGATCGAGGATGGGGGGTTTGGTGCCGTCGCTGATGTGTCAAGGGGGGCGAGATGACATCGTCATTGACAAGGATGGGGATGGAAGCAGCGCTGACAAGCGGTGTGGGGGCGCACGTAATGCCTGCCATGCCCTAATACGTTGGTGCCCCACACAGACACTGACACACACACTCACCCCCCCATGCACAATCACACACTAACACACACCCCTCACAGACACACACCCCTCACACACACAATACACATAAGCCCCACACACATCCCTCATACCTACCCACACACATGCCCACCCCCATACACATCCCTCATACATACCCACACACACGCCCGCCCCCACACACAAACCAACACACCCACTTACACACACCCATCCCTCACACACACCCCACACTAACATACCATACACACACCCACCCCCCACTCACCCCACTCCACACACACCCAAGCCCCACAAACACATGCCCCTCACAAACTCACACCACACATAACCCACACACACCTTTAATACACACACCCACACACACACCCCACTACACACACCCCTCCACACCACCCATCCCACACACATTCTCACCCACACACTCAGACACCACTACACAACCCACTACACTCATCCTCAAATACAACATACACACACCCCCCACACACACACTTATACTTACACACACTTCCCACACATAACCCCCACACTCCCACTTACACACACACCCCACACACCCACTTCCCACACACACACACCCCACACACACCCCCAAGCACTCATCCACACACAGTCACCTCCCATACTGACCCCCTGCCCTCACACACACATCCACACTCCAATAGAATCTATTTCCTCCCTCTCCCCTTAATCCGTCTCCGAGCCGGATTCTCGAATTAAAAGTAGACTTTGTTCCTGGAAGAATATAATATACGTCTGGAAGTCGGGTTTTAGAATGAAAGGTTCTGAAAATCATTCAGGAAAGATCCCCCCAACTATTTTGCCACAAATTGGAAGATGGGCTTTTATATCAGCGACATGTTCTATCAATGAGATAATTTTGTCGAGTTCCTTCCATTTGATGTCGATGTTGTGCTTTGTACCAATGTTCTGTATATATTTGTTCACAGGTGATATATTTGTACATGTTTGTTCGCTCTTCTGTATATATTGTATATATTCTGTATATACCTTTTCACTGTAAACAAAATCCCCACAAACGTGCACACACACACACGCTCCCACACAAACACGCCTACACACACTACCACACACACCCACACACATTCCCACACAAACCCACAAACATACAGACGCACACACACACACACACACACAAAAACACACCCTCCCTCACACCCCAAACACACGCCCACACACATACCCACCAAGCACCCATGCACATATACCCCACACACATCCACCACACAATCCCACCCACACACACCACACACATCCCCTCACACATTCCCTCCAACACCCCAATACCCCAACATGCAGCCCCCAAGCACACACCCCAATCCTACACAACTCCACACACACAACCCAACACACACACACACAGCCCGAACTATTTTGTGGCAAATTGGATGATGAGTTTTATATCAGGCACGTATTCCATAAGTCAGATAATTTTGTCGAGCTCCTTCCATTTGATGTCGATGTTGTGTTTTGTACAAATGTTCTGTATATATTTATTCGTTGATGATATATTTGTATACATTTTTTCACTGTTCTGTATATATTCTGTATCTATTGTATATATTCTGTATATACTTTTTCACTGTAAACAAAAGCCCCGCATATATGCACACACACACACTCTCCCATACACACATGTAGACACACGTACACACACACACACCCAAATACCGACAGACACTCCCACACCCTCACACAAACACACACACATTCCCTCCCTCACATCCCTTCTTTCAAACACCCACACACATACACACCTACAAGCAACCACGCACATATACCCCACACACATCCTCTCACACATTCCCTCCAACACCCCTATACCCCAACATGCAGCCCCCAAACACACACCCCAATCCCACACAACTCCACACACATACCCCCACACCCACATACAACCCCAACTAATTCGGGGCAAATTGGAAGATGTGCTTTTATATAAGGGACGTATTCGATAAGTGAGATAATTTTGTCGAGTTCCTTCCATTTGACGTTGATGTTGTGTTTTGTACAAATGTTCTGTATATATTAGTTCGTAGATATATTTGTATATATTTGTTCACTCTTCTGTATATATTGTATATATTCTGTATATACATTTTCACTGTAAACAAAACCCCCGCATACATGCACACACTCAAACACACACTCTCACACATACACACACACCACACACACCCAAATACCGACAGACACACCCACACCCTCACACACACACACACACCATCCTTCACACCCCTTCTTACACACGCCCACACACACACCTACCCACTGGCACCCACGCACTGTATATATTTCTGTATATATTTCTTCGTTGATGATATATTTGTATATAGTTGTTCACTCTTCTGTATATATTCTGTATATACTTTTTCACTGTAAACAAAACCCCCACATGCACACACCCACACACACACACAGACATACACATACACACACACGCACACACACACGCACACACACACGCACACACACACACACATACACACTCTTCCACAAACACACCCACACAATGTTCTGGGTCCATCCAAGAGGGCCAGTACAGGCAACTCAATATTCTGGGTCCCTCCAAGTGGAGCAGGACAGGGAGGTCAATGTTCTGGGTCCCTACAAGAGGGGCAGGACAGGCAACTCAATGTTCTGGGACCCTCCAAGAGGGGCAGGACCGGCAGGTCAATGTTCCGGGTCCCTCCAAGTGGGGAGGACAGGGAGGTCAATGTTCTGGATCCCACCAAGAGGAGCAGAACAGGGAGCTTAATGTTGTGGGTCCCTCCAAGGGGAGCGGGACAGGGAGGTCAGTTCTGGGTCCTACCAAGAGGAGTAGGACTGGAAACTGAATGTTCTGTGTCCCTCCAAGAGGAGCAGGACTGGCAGCTGATTGTTTTGGGTTCGATTGTTTCAGTGGGGAGGGGGGAAGAATGAGGGTTGGTTACATTGCAAGTCAAGGAAAATATCCCAGCTTTCCTCAGTCAGGATAAATTAGTGGGCTCCACTGCTGAGGATTTGTGGTTGGAGACAAGGAATGGAAACGGGATGACCACATTAATGTGATAGGAAGGGAAAATTGGAGGAGCAAATTTGCAGAGAGACAGAAGCATCTGTAGCAAAGCAAATTCTGGCAATTGGTGGGTTAAATTTTCCCCATACTGACTGTCCTCCCACACTGTTAGAGGGCTGGATGAGTTAGAATTTGTCAGATGAAAGTTTTATAAATCAATATAGAGGTCGGAACTCGAGAAAGTACAATATTATATCTCCTATGAAGGAATAAGACAGGATGGCCCCTTACAGCAGTCACTCTTTGCGAGCAGCTCTGAGAAGAATAATCAAATATTCCCATTTAGAGCTCCTAAAAAATCAAACCAAAAATGAGAAACATTAAATCAGACTGACCCAACAGGACGGAGGGCCTAAGGTCGCTTGGAATCAGCAGAAGCGATAGAATAGGCAATCTCCGTCAGGCTGAGGGACCTTGAAACACTTCACGCTAGTACAAAGTAAACTGGATGAGAGGGTCCTTGCAGAGTAATGGATTGGAGTCAATCCACAGGACCATCAGAGCAACAGAGAGGATCACTGGAGTCTCCCTCTTCCCCATCAGTGTGATCTAGCAGGATCCTTGTCTGAAGAGGACATGCCAAATCCTGGAGACGCCCTTTGACCCTGCCCACAGCATCTCTCAGCTGCTCCTTTCAGGGAAGAGAAAGGAGGATCAGAGCCAACAGCACCAGGATGAGGAACAGCTTCTCTGCAGGGGTCGTGAGAAGGTTGAACCACCAGAGGAACTGATCCCACTCACCATCCGAGGCTCTCACTGGGACAAAACAAGACTTACTGATCTATTTTTATGGATGAAATCCTTGTCCTGCATATGGATTGCCTTATGTCCAGTTGTGTGTCTGCGGGTTTTGCTCTTTCCATGGGTTGCCCTTGTACAATCAGATGCCAATAAACTTGACTTTTCATGCTCATCCCCAGCAGCAGAATCACAGAGGTCTCTCTGATCGATGGGCTTTTCCTGGAGATACACCCACAGGCTGACATCCAGAACAGCTGGAAAAACCATCATTTCCGTCTTTGGTCTGCCCGAAACTTTTGGCGTCTTTTAACACCCCAAGATGTCAGTGAGGGATCGCTGCTGACTGACACATTCCAGGCTGAAGGGGGACATGCTGAGCGATGCACTGAGGCTTAGTTCAACCGATGCGAGTAGGTGATGGGGAAGGACTGCAGTCCACTATGCATTGATGATCTGAGACGAAGGGAAAGCCCCACATAAAACAGAGGAGGAGGAGCGACAAGGTGACAAGGGTGCAAACAAAGAACACATGTAAAATGTTCAATGATGGAAATGTATGGACATGATACGAAGGGCTGAAAGAGACTTGGAACGGGGTTCTTTCTTGTCGATCATTTATTGCGAATAAAGTCTTACACAAAAGGCCGAGAAGCAGCTAAGGTTCTTCTTTCCACACAGATCTACTCTTTCAGTCCTCTAATTCTATGGGCACTGTCGCAGGGTTGTAGCTCCCAGTTGTTGGATAGGGTGACACCAAGTGGTAGCTCCAGGTACTAATGAGGATGCCATCAGGTGGTTCCCCTCACCAGCGCCAACATCAGTTCTTTGTAACACAAATAATGATGAGTGAAACACAGAAGTCTGCAGACGCTGTGATTATAGTTAAAAACACACTGACATGCTGAAGGAACTCAGCTATTCTTTCCAGCATTCAGGCTGAGCCCTTCTTCAAAGAATAAATAGAGTAAGACAGAAGCAGGAAATCTCAGAAAGGCTCAGAATTCTGGCTAGGGGACTAATCCAGCCCAACAAAAGGTGTTAATTGGATGTAATAAGAGATGAGGTTTTTCATAGCATGCCGAGCGACCACGTGGTAAGGCGGGCCGAATCACTGTCCCAGTCAGTTGGTAGAAGATGGCGCAGGCCCCCCTTCCCTTCTCAGGAGAAGCATGCGTTTGGCAACACACGTTGCCTGGGAGATGTCGCCACATTCTGTTTGCACGTCGCTGGGTAGGCAGCGACTCCGCAACACACTGACATCACTCCCCTAGACCAGCGCACCCCAGAGAGGAATGAGGTCGTCCCCTAAAAGCAATCGAGAGGTTCACATAAAGTCAGTTACTGGTTCAGCTCATGCTGTGTGGAGGTGCTTCATTTTAGGAGCACCACCATTCTCAGCCACTACAAGACCATGAACAGGCTGGCAGCAAGAGAATGGGATGGGGAATTGAAGCAGGTGGCCACTGAGAGATCCCCGCTCTTGCGGCGGACATGGAGAAGTTTGTGTTTATAGGATAGCTATAAAGCTCGATGAAAATGCAACCAGTAGAGGTTTGACTTACCCACAGGCTTCCAGAGAACAGATTGGGAGAGAAAATACAAGTCTTTAGGCTAGCAAATCTTCCAGACAGGGATCAATGATCAATTCTTCCCAACAGGGTCCCAGGCCCCAAAATCTGTGAGGCCTTCCTTGATATTTTTAACACAGTAGCGCTAACTGATACCGATCGAGTCAATGAGCTGCCGAAAGGCAGCCCATTCATAAATTGGTTTCCCACCCAAACACAGCTGATTGAGATGTGAATTGTCAAAAACTATCGTAAGCATTCAGTAACCTTAACAGCACCAGCCCAGTGCCAGTTTGACATTGTTTCTGCCCGGAGTTTTCGCCCACCATTGTTCACAGACGAAGGCGAATGCTGCTTCTCAGTCATGGTGACACATGGGTCTCTCTGGTGGTTGAACAGATCCCAGGGCGCTGAGTTCTGGAGTAATGACCTCACCAAATTTGATGATGATGAATGGAGGAAATGCTTTCGTATGTCGCGTGGCACCTTTCACTTCGTGCTGGAACACTTAGAACCTCACCTGAAGTCGCATAGACCAGGCGCAGTGACCATGGAGCCAGGATTTCGATCAGCTGTGGCCCTGTGCTGGTATGGCACCCCTTGTGTGTATCGATGCATCAGTACCATCTTTGGAATAGGCATCAGCACCGTGTGCATGGTGGTGCAGGAGGTGATGGCCGCCTTGAGGAAGTTCCTAGGTAAACGTCTCATCTCCCTACCAATGGGAACACGTTTCCAGGAGACCAATGACAGCTTTGCGCAAAGGGGATACGCAATGTGTGTTGGTGCCATTGATAGATCATATATTCCCATTATTTCCCCCAGCGTGCAAGCTGTAGCCTACTACAATTGCAAAGGGTGGCATTCGGTGGTTCTGCAAGCGGTGGTCGACCACAGATTCTGGTGAGCTAATCCCTTATTGGTCTTTATCACATCACATCTCAATGTTTATAACTTCACTGTGCTTTCCATTCATGTTGCAGCTTCTCAGATGTGTTTGTTGGCCGAGCAGTACCCATGATGCCCGAGTGCTTGCCAACTCTCCTCTATATAGAAAGGCAGAGGACCAGGGCGGATACCTATTCCCTTTGACGTGAGTGTTCATCCTACAAAGCTCCATGTGTCAACCTTATGAATACTTATTGTGTCAATGTTCAGATGTATGAATTAACGACATTCTGCATTGTTGTGCCTGTAGGTGTCCAAGGATGTTAATGGAGTGGAGGTTCCTGCGCATCTTCTGGGTGATCTGGCATATCCCCTATGAACCTGGCTGATGAAGGGGTTCACACAGCACTGAGTACTGGATCTGGATCAGCTAAGATGTAACAAGGCCCTTAATTCTGCAAGGATAGTGGTGGAAAACGCGTTTTGCCGTGTAAATGGCTGCTGGTGGTGCCTGTCCAAGCATCTGGATATCTCTACCACCTTAGTCCCAGATGTTGTGTTTGCCTGCTGTGTACTGCACAATATATGTGAGATTAACAAGGAAGACTTCCTGTCAGAGTGGACATTGGTTGAAGCAGATGGTCCTGCACACATTAGCCAAGATTGTCACGATCTGCAGGCCCATGGGCACCAGGCCATCCATTCTGCTATTTTATCCATCCTGTAAGGGTATGTCCCTGCCACCCAGCTCCCCAATTTCCACAACTTGTTATGTGTTCTCGTGAAGGAATGGTTGCATATAAATGAGACTTGTGTGCTTGTCAAAATGTAATAAAAAACGTTTTTTTAGAAATCTTATTGCTTCATAAATATCTGAGGTAGATATCGCGATGTAAGCATTTCACATTATGCTTAAACTAGATGGAAACCATGGAATGGACAAATCACAGTGTAAATCCACTTCACACTTGAACAATGCAGAACATAAACAAAAACGGTAAACACAACAAACACCTCCACCCAGCACCACAGCATCTCTGTGCTGCGCTGATTATTCCTCTCGGAGGAGGGTTACCAAGTTCACTTGGCAGACGCATCCTGCGCATTCAGGTGGCCACCCGACAGCCCATATTGCCATAAAATGCAGCTTTACAGGCAAGGCATTTGACCACCTAAAAGTGCTTTTTCTGAGAGTTCCTGTTTCTGGCTCATTCCTTGAAGAAGGGCTCAGCATTGAAATGATGGGAATATATCTTGATCTCCTATGGACACTGAAAAGCCGGGCTGAGCTCCTCCAGCTTAACGGTGGTTTTTACCACAACATATAGATGCACATCTTGAGACCAGGTCACTATGATGTGCCACCTGGGGCAACTGAATAACAGGGGCATCTTGTAGTTCCACTTGGCTGTTTCTTACATTATTTGCCCAGGACTTTCTTTCTTTGCAAAATTCCCAACACTTATTCTGTGTTTTCTCCAACCTGTCAATTCAAATATACTGGTTTTCTTACTTTTCCAGTTCTTGGTTTCTCTGCTTTTAGACCTGTTTTACGAGCAGTTTTCTATAACTTATATTCCAGCAGTTGCTGTGGTTGAAATTTTACTGATTTAATGAGTTGTTTTCATCAGAATCGAAATGTGCTTGAGTCCACGGACAGCCATGTAAGCAAGGGAATGGGATAGGGCATTGAAATGCGTGGCCATTGGGAGATCAACCCTGTTGCAGCGGAAGAGCTGAGGTGCTGAACAAAAGCACCTCCTGGCTACTGAATATATATGCTTCCTTCTGGTCGCTTTTATTGAAGAAGGTCTGTATTGTTCATTAGTTTCCAGAAAAGTTAAGCTAACCTTTGTGCTCAACCTTGTAAGAAGTGCTTTGCTTTTGAAGAGGTGAAGTTTTGCTACTTTCAGAAAAAATTTTATCCACAAGGTCCTTGGCAAAAAAGAATGACGTGATCCTCGATCGACTGAAGATACTGTGATTGTAGTCAAGAGCAAAATGCTGTAGGAACTCACTGGTCTTTTCAGCATCCACAGGAGACAAAGATATATCGCCGACGTTTCGGGCCTGAGCCCTACATCATGAAAAAGAATTAAATTTAAACACGAGACTGTTCCGCCCAATTTACAGCCCATTAACCTATGGTATGTTTTGAATAGCCCCTGAAGAAAACCCATATAGATACAGGGAGAACATACAAGCTCCTGACAGACAGGACAGGCTTGAACCCTGCTCTGCTACTGATCACTGGCGCTGTCAAGGCGTTATTCTAAGCACCACATCAAATGTGCTGCCCTAGTTTTGGCAGGATTGAGTGGAATACTTTTTGTATGGTGTCATTACATTTCTGCAAAACCTTTCTCTGTCCACGTGTCCAACAAAAGGCAGGCATAGTTGGGGCTCATGCTGATGCTCATGGCTACCCCTTCGACTTGGAGAAAGAGGGATGAATGAAAGGAGAAGTTGTTGAGGGTGAGGTCAAGTTCTGAGTTCTGCCACACAGAGGGGGGTGGTGGTGGAGGGGGACTGGTTGGGTCTGTTGTCGAAAAAGTAACAAAGGGATTTGGGGCCTCTGGTGTGGGGGATGAAGCTGGATAGTGAATTGATATCTATGGTAAAGGTGAGGCTGTTGAGTTCAGGGAACAGGAAGTTGTGGAAGTGATGGAGGGCATGGTGGACAAATCATCAGGGCCTGAAAAGATATTGCCTTGGATCTTGAGGGAGGCTCCTGTACAAATAACAGGGGCCCTGGCAGATATGTTTAAAATATTCACAGCCAGTGAAATCAACCAGGGTGCTAGTGTTCCCCTCAGCAGTGTGGGTACAGGAAGAGGTGATGACACCTAGTAGAGGCAACATGACCCGAGGCCTCTGCACAGTGTGAAGAGGGGTTTGGGGGTTATGATTGATCAGGTAAGAGACAGTGGGACATCAATCAGGACCCCTCCAGCATGTTTAAATTGCTCATTAACCCTTCGTCACCCAACTCCTCTCCTACAGCTACATTAAAATCATAGAAACATAGAAGATAGGAGCAGGAGTAGGTAATTCGGCCCTTCGAGCCTGCTCCACCATTCAATGAGATCATGGCTGATCTTAAATTTGTACCCTGTCCCCACCTTCTCTCTGTAACCCCTAATTCTCTTATACTGAAGAAATATATCTAATTCCCTCTTAAATATTTTCAATGAAGCTGCCTCTACTGCTCTCTATGGCAATGAATTCCACAGATTTGCGAACCTCTGGGTAAAGAAATTCCTCCTCATTTAGGTTCTAAATGGTTTGCCTATTATCCTCGAACCATGGCCCCGGGTTCTGGACTCCCCCATCATCGGCAACATCCCTTCCGCATCCATTCTGTCTAGTCCTGCCAGAATTTTATATGTCTCTATGAGATTCCCTCTCAATCTTCAAAACTCCAGCGAGTACAATCCCAATTTGCGCAATCTTTCCTCATAAGTTATTTCTGCCATTCCAGGTATCAGCCTGGTGAATCGCCTTTGCACTCCCTCCATTGCAAGAACATCCTTCCTCTGATAAGGTGACCAAAACTGCACACAATACTTCAGATGTGGTCTCACCAGGGCTCTGGACAACTGTATCCTTATTCCTATACTAAAATCCTCTTGATATGAAGGCCAACATACCATTTGCCTTTTAAACCACCTGCTGTTCCTGCATGCTCGCCTTCAGTGACTGGTGCACAAGAATCCCTAGGTCTCTCTGCATTTCCCCATCTCCCAATCTATTGCCATTCAAATAGTAATCTGCCCTCCGGTTTGTATTACCAAAGTGGATAATCTCACATTTATCCACATTGTAGTGCATTTGCCATGTATCTGCCCAGGTCCCCAATTTATCCAAATCACACTGGAGCTTCCTGACCCCCTCTTCAGTGCACACAACCCCTCCTAGCTTAGTGTCATCTGCAAATTTGGAGATATTACATCCAATCTCCTCATCTAGATCATTTTTAAATTTTTCTAAATGTTTCACACTATGAACCACACTGACCAAAATACATACCGACATTTTTCTCTTGAATATATAGTGTCATTTTCTCCCTTCCCCCCCCTCCCTTCCCTCCCTCACCCTCCCCATTTATTCAAAGTTCAATCTATATGTTACATTAAACCCATTAAACTATGTCGTCACGAAATAAAAATAAACAAGAAATTTGTATCTTTTACTTTTACATACTGGGTCAGTTCATAACGTTGTCTTCTTCTTCTGTCATTTTAGGTGGTGGAGGTCCGTGGTAGGATTTCTCTATTGTGTTTCATGTATGCTTCCCATATTTGTTCGAATATTGTGATGTTATTTCTTAAATTTTATGTTATTTTTTCTAATGGAGTACATTTATTTATTTCTAGGTACCATTGTTGTATTCTCGAGTTGTCTTCTAATTTCCAGGCTGACTTAATACATTTTTGTGCTACAGCTAGGGCTATCATAATAAATCTATTTTGTGCTCCATCCAAATCGAGTCCAAATACTTTATTTCTTATACTACTTAGAAGGAAGATCTTTGGGTATTTTGGTATATTGCTTTTTGTGATTTTATTTCATATCTGGTTTAGATCTTCCCAAATTTTTCACTTTCTCACATGCCCAAATTGCATGTATTGTTGTTCCCATTTCCTTTTTTTACAGTGAAAATAAATGGGTCCCATTTATTTAACTTTTGGGGTGTGAAGTATAGCCTGTGTAACCAATTATATTGTATCACACGTAACCTCATGTTTATTGTATTTCTCATAGTTCTGGTGCATAGCTTTTCCCATGTTTCACCCTTTATCTTTATGTTTTGATCTTGTTCCCATTTTTGTTTAGGATTACAGCTTGTTTCCTTGTTCTCCTTTTCTTGCAGTTTGATGTACAGGTTTTTTATAAATCTTTTAGTTATCATTGTGTCTGTAATCACATATTCAAAATTGCTTCCTTCTGGTAACCTCAGACTGTTTCCCAATTTGTCCTTCAAGTAGGTTTTCAGTTGGTGGTATGCAAACATTGTATCATGAATTATATTATATTTGTCCTTCATTTGTTCAAAAGATAATAATTTATTTCTCAAAAAACAATTTTCTATTCTTTTGATCCCTTTTCTCTCCCCTTCTCTGAAGGAAAGGTTATCTCTTGTGAAAGGGATTAGTTGATTTTGTGTCAATATTAATTTTGGTAATTGGTAATTTATTTTATTCCTTTCTACGTGAATCTTCTTCCAAATATTGAGCAGATGGTGCAATACTGGTGAATTCCTATGTTGCACCAATTTTTCATCCCACTCATATAGTATATGTTCAAGTATCTTCTCCCTTATTTTATCTAGTTCTAATCTGGTCCAAACTGGTTTTTCCCTTCTTTGTTCAAAAGCTGATAGGTATCTTAATAATATCTATAATAATTCTTAAAGTTTGGTAGTTGTAAGCCTCCTTGTTTGTACCATTCTGTCAATTTATCTAGTGTAATCCTCGGTTTCCCCCATTTCCATAAGAATTTCCTTATTATTTTCTTTAGCTCCTTGAAGAATTTCTCTGTTAGGTGAATTAGTACTGATTGAAATAGGTATTGTATCCTTGGGAAGATCTTCATTTTAATACAGTTTATCCTTCCTATCAGTGTTAGTGGTAAGTCTTTCCAGTGCTCTAAGTCGTCTTGTAATTTTTTCATTAATGTATGATAATTTAGTTTGTATAGATGGCCAAGTTTATTATTTAGTTGTATACCTAGGTATCGAATTGCTTGTGTTTGCCATCTTAATGGTGATTCTTTCTTAAATTTTGTGAAATCCGCATTATTCATTGGCATTGCTTCACTTTTATTTGCGTTGAACTTGTACCCCGATACTTCTCCATATTCCTTCAATTTCTCATGTAATTCTTTTATTGATATTTCTGGTTCTGTTAAGTATATTATAACATCATCTGCAAATAGACTGATTTTATATTCTTTCTCTTTTATTTTTATCCCTCTTATTTTATTTTCTGTTCTTATCAGTTCTGCTAGTGGTTCTATAGCTGACGCGAACAGTGAGGGAGATAGTGGACATCCCTGCCTTGTTGATCTGCTTAATTTAAATTGATTTGATATATATCCATTTACTGTCACTTTCGCCAATGGTCCCTTATATAATGCTTTAATCCAATTAATATATTTTTCTGGTAGGTTGAAATTTTGTTGTACTTTGAATTAATAATTCCATTCTACTTTGTCAAAGGCTTTCTCTGCGTCTAAAGCAACCGCCACTGTTGGAGTTTTGTTTCCTTGTATTGCATGGATTAAGTTAATGAATTTAGAGATATTGTAAATTCATCTTTTTTTAATAAATCCAATTTGATCTAGTTTTTCTATTTTTGGTACACAGTCAGACAATCTGTTTGCTAATAGTTTGGCTATTATCTTATAATCTGTGTTAAGTAGAGATATTGGTCTATACGATGCTGGTGCAAGTGGATCTTTCCCCGTCTTTGGTATTACTGTAATTATTGCTGTTTTGCATGAATCTGGTATGTTTTGTGTTTTCTCAATCTGGTTCATTACTTCCGGGAGAGGAGGAATTAATAAGTCTTTAAATGTTTTAAAGAATTCTATTGGAAGTCCATCCTCTCCCGATGTTTTATTGTTCGGTAGTTTTTTTTAATATCTCCTGTATTTCTTCTATTTCAAATGGTTTAATTAATTTATTTTGCTACTCTGTTTGCAATTTCGATAGTTCAATTTTAGTTAGAAATTCATCTATTTTGTCTTCTTTCCCTTCGTTTTCAGTTTGATATAGTTGTTCGTAGAATTCCCTGAAGTTTTTATTGATCTCCGTTTGGTTATACGTAATTGTTTGTCCTTTTTTCTTGTTGACAATACCTTTCTTTTAGTTTGTTCTGTCTTAAGCTGCCACGCTAGTATTTTGTGTGTTTTATTCTCCTAGCTCATAATACTTCTGTTTTGTCTTCATTATGTTCTTCTCCACCTTATATGTTTGTAGTGTTTCATATTTTATTTTTTTGTCTGTCAATTCTCTTCTTTTAGTTGTATCTTCCTTTATTACTAATTCTTTTTCTGTATTTGTTATTTCCCTTTTCAACTGTTCTATTTCGTGATTGTAGTCCTTCTTCATCTTAGTTACATAACTTATTATTTGCCCTCTGATGAATGCTTTCATTGCATCACATAGTATAAACTTATTTTTCACTGATTCCGTATTTATTTCAAAGTACATTTTAATTTGTCATTCAATGAATTCTCTAAAATCCTGTCTTTTATGTCGCATGGAGTCTAATCTCCATTTATACATTCTCGGTGGGATGTCCTCCATCTCTATTGCCAATAACGAGGGTGAGTGAGCCGATCACAATCTAGCTTTATATTCTGTTTTCTTAACTCTTCCTTGAATGTGGGCTGATAACAGGAATAGGTCTATCCTTGAGTATGTTTTATGTCTACCCGAATAATATGAGTATTCTTTCTCCTTTGGGTGTAGTTTCCTCCATATATCCAAAAGTTGCGTTTCCTGCATCAATATAATTATAAATTTGGTTACTTTGTTCTTTCTGTTAGTCTGTTTTCCAGTTTTATCCATGTTTGAGTCCAAATTAAGGTTAAAATCCCTTCCTATTAGTATATTCCCTTGCGTATCTGTGATCTTCAAAAAGAAACCTTGCATAAATTTTTTATTTTCTTCATTAGGTGCATATAGATTCAGTAAATTCCAAAATACTGAATATATCTGACATTTTATCATTACATACCTCCCTGATGGATCTATTATTTCCTCCTCTATTTTGATTGGTACATTTTTATTGATTAATATAGCTACTCCTAAGGCTTTTGAATTATATGATGCTGCTGTTACATGTCCTATCCAATCTCTCTTTAATTTCTTGTGATCCACTTCAGTTAGATGTGTTTCTTGCACAAATGCTATGTCAATTTTTTTCTTTCTTCAGTAAATTTAACAGCTTCTTCCTTTTGATTTGGTTATGTATTCCATTAATATTTAAAGTCATATAGTTCAACATGGCCATTTCATACTTTGTTTATCTTTCCTTTCAGTTTCCTCATCACCACCTTCCTTTCTTTTCCATTTCTGTTTTATTTTTTTGAACACATTGTAAGACAACATTTCTGAAACATAAAATATTTCCATTATTTTCATATCTAAAATTTCTTTAACCCCAATAGTCCCTCCCCTATCTGAGTTGCACTTTGGCCCTTGTCGGGCAACCACATCTCCCCTCTCCATTTGGATTGCGAACCCGCCCGCAAACGTCAACTGATTTCGCAGTGACTGTTATTCTTCCCCACCCAGCACCCCCGAAAAGATTTTAATCTTCACATATATCAAAGCTCTTAATTCCCTCCTTATATTCTTTCTTCCCTTTCTCTTCCTTCTTAGTTCTTACTTATACTTTATTCTTCTTTATATATAGTTTGTTGTCATTTTTGTTCTTGTTACATCTCTTCATCTCTCTGTCTGTGTTGTAAGTGTTCTGTAAATTTTCGTGCTTTTTCTGGATCCGAGAACAGTTTGCTTTGCTGCCCCAGCATAACTATTTTAAGCACCGCTGGATATTTTAACATAAATTTATAACCTTTTTTCCATAGGGTCGATTTTGCTGCGTTAAACTCCTTCCTCTTCTTCAGGAGTTCAAACTTATGTCTGGGTAGAAAGAAAATTTTTGACCTTTGTATTCCAGTGGTTTTTCGTCTTCTCTTATTTTTTTCATTGCCTTCTCCAATACATTTTCTCTTGTCATATATCTTAGGAATTTTACTAGAATGGATCTTGGTTTTTGTTGTGGCTGTGGTTTAGGGGCTAATGTTCTGTGTGCCCTTTCTCTTTCCATTCCTTCCTGTAATACTGGCATTGCTAGGACCCTGGGGATCCATTCTTTTATAAATTCTTTCATATTTTTGCTTTCTTCATCTTCCTTAAAGCCCACTATCTTTATATTGTTTCTCCTATTAGAGTTTTCCATTATCTCCATCATCTGAGCTAACAGCTCCTGTGTTTCTTTAACATTTTTATCAGATTCTTCTAATTTCTTTTTTAAGTCATCTACCTCCATTTCTCTGGCTGTTTCTCATTCTTCCACCTTGTCTACTCTTTTTCCTATATCTGTCATGACCATCTCTAATCTATTCACTTTTTCTTCTGTACCTTTTATTCTTCTTTTTATTTCACTGAATTCTTGTGTCAGCCTTTCTTTTAACGTTTCTATATATTTTTGAATTTTTTTTATCCATGTACTTTCGCTTCCCTTCATCTTCCATTTCTTTGTGTAGAGTTTGATGTTCTCCCTCCTCTTCTTCTGAGTCCACTCCAGGATCTGTGTCCTTTACCTGATTTTCTTGTTGGGTTGTTTATTTTATTTTGTTGGGTATTTTTGTTTTATTATTTTTATTAAAGGTGTCTTGGTGTTGGTCTTCTTCCTCTGGGTTGGTCATTTGCTGTTTTTCTGATTTCCTTTCTTTATTCTCTTCCTTCTTGTTCCCGTTATTTTCTATTTTCTCTGTTTTCCTGTTGAGAGTCTTGCTGTCGTTCTATCCTTGTGCATGCGCGGTTGCGCACTTTTGTTTGGCTCCGTGAGCCATCTTTTCTTCTGATGTCTTTCCTTCTTCTTTTCTTCCTGTTGTTTTTGGTTTTTCTTTCTTTGCTGCCATTTTCTCCACACTTTTATTTTTAATTTGTTATGGTTTCTGTGTTTGTGACTTTGCTTTTCCTTACCTTTTTTTAAAACATTTTTGGAGAGGGCTAGTATTTTCTTACCGGTCACTACTCCATCACGTGACTTCCCCGTCATCTAGATCATTAATGTAAATTGTGAGCAGCTGGGGTCCCAGTACAGATCCCTGTGGCACCCCACTGGTTACCGCCTGCCACTCAGAAAATGAGCGGTTTATCCCAACTCTCTGTCTTTTATCTGCCAGCCAGTTCTTAATCCACATCAATAACTTGCCCCCAATCCCATGAGCCTTGATTTTGCATGCCAGTCATTTCTGTGTAACCTTATCGAAGGCCTTTTGGAAATCCAGCTACACCACATCCACTGGCTCTCCCCCATCTATTTTTCCTGTTACCATCTCAAAGAATTCCAATAGATTTGTCAAGCACAATTTACCCTTTGTAAATCCATGTTGACTCTGTCCTATCCCTTCTCTGCTAGTCATATGCTCTGCTACTTAACCAGTTTACCTATCTCGGCTGCACCATTTCATCGGATGCAAGGATCGACAACGAGATAGACAACAGACTCGCCAAGGCAAATAGCGCCTTTGGAAGACTACACAAAAACAACCAATTGAAAAACCTCACAAAGATTAGCGTATACAGAGCCGTTGTCATACCCACACTCCTGTTCGGCTCCAAATCATGGGTCCTATACCGGCATCACCTACGGCTCCTAGAATGCTTCCACCAGCGTTGTCTCCACTCCATCCTCAACATTCATTGGAGCGACTTCATCACCAACATCGAAGTACTCGAGATGGCAGAGGCTGACAGCGTCGAATCCACACTGTTGAAGATCCAAATGCGCTGGGTAGGTCACGTCTCCAGAATGGAGGGCCATCGCCTTCCCAAGATCGTGTTCTCTGGTGAGCTCTCCACTGGCCACCGAGACAGAGGTGCACCAAAGAAGAGGTACCAGGACTTCCTAAAGAAATCTCTTGGTGTCTGCCACATTGACCACCGCCAGTGGATTGATATCGCCTCCAACCGTGCATCTTGGCGCCCCACAGTTCGGCGGGCAGCAACCTCCTTTGAAGACGACCGCAGAGCCCACCTCACTGACAAAAGACAAAGGAGGAAAAACCCAACACCCAACCCCAACCAACCAATTTTCCCTTGCAACCGCTGCAACCGTGTCTGCCTGTCCCGAATCGGACTTGTCAGCCACAAACGAGCCTGCAGCTGGCGTGGATATTACCACTCCATAAATATTCATCCACGAAGCCAAGCCAAAGAGAAACATCCTAAATAATGGATTCCATCATTTTGCCCACTACTGATGTAAGGCTCACCGGCCTATAATTCCCCACTTTTTCTCTACCCCCCTTTTTAAATAGTGGGGTAACATTAGCTACCCTCCAATTCATGGGTACTGATCCTGAGTCTGTCGAGTTCTGGAAAATAATTTTTAAAGCATCTGCTATCTGAATGCCCACTTCTTTAAGTACCCTGGGATGTAGATTATCAGGCCCTTGGGATTTATCGGCCTTCAACCCCTTCAATTTCCACAAGACCATGTCCTTAGAGATACTGATTTCTTTCAGCTCCTCCCTGACATTAGTCTTTATGTTTCCCAATTTACTTGGGAGGTTATTTGTTTCTTCTCTTGTGAAATCAGAACTAAAGTAAGAATTTAATTGGTCTGCCATTTCCTTATTCCCCATTATATATTCCCAAGATTCTGACTGCAAAGGACCTACTCTGGATTTCATTAATCTTTTCCTCTTGACATATTTATAAAAGATTTTGCAGTCGGTTTTTATGTTTGCCGCAAGCTTACTTTCATAATTTATTTTTGCCCTCTTGATTAATCCCTTTGTCCTCCTTTGCTGCATCTTGAACTGTTCCCAGTCTTCGGATTTGGTACTTTTTTTGGCCAATACATGTGCTCTCCCTTTGGACCTAATGCTGTCTCTAATTTCACTTGTTATCCACGGTTGAGTCACCTTTTTTGGTTTATTTTTATGCCAAACCGGTATAAACGATTTCTGGAATTCTTCCATGAGATCTTTGAATGCTTTCTGTTGTCTATCCACCATCAACCCCCCCCCACCCCATAAACATCACCCAATCAATCTTACTCTACTCCCGTCTCATACCATCATAATTCCCTTTATCAGTGATGAACGATAAACTGTGTCAGATACTGTGAAACCGTGTTCACAGTGGGGTGAAGGTTTATCAGTGATACAAAATAAACTCTGCCATAAACAATTAAACAGGGTTTACAGTGGGTAGAAGGCTTAACAGTGATGTACGGTAGATTGAGGCAGACACTGTGACACGGTGTTCACAGATGGGAGAAGTTTTAACTGTGATGTACGATAAACTGTGGCAGAAACACTGACAAATGGTTCACTTTGGGGAGAAGGTTTAACAATGGTGAATGGTAGACTGAGCCAGATACTGTGACACATGGTTCACAGCAGTGAGAAAATTAATGGATGATAAACTATGTCAGATACAGTGACACGAAGTGCACAGTGGGGATAAGGCTCAACAGTGATGTATGATAAACTGTGGCAGAAACAGTGACAAATGGTTCACATTGGGGAGAAGGTTTAACTGTGATGTATGGTAGACTGAGGCAGATTCTGTGACTGGGTTTACAGTAGTGAGAAGTTTTAAAAGTGATGTCCGATAAACTGTGGCAGATAAAGTGACACCAGATTCACAGTGGAGAGAGGATTAATGCTGATGTTTAAGACTGATTCAGATTCTTTGAGACCGGGTTCACAATAGGGAGAAGGTTTATCAGTGATGTACGATCAACTGTGAAAGATACTGTGACACCAGGTTGACAGTGGTGAGAAGGTTTAATGGTGATGTATGGGAGTCTGAGGCAGATAGAATCACACCAGTTTCACAGTGGGGAGAAACCTTGATGGTGATGTACCGTGCACTGAGACAGAAACTGTGTCACTGGGTTCAGAGCAATGAGAAGGTTTAACAATGATGTAAGATAAACTATGTCAGATACTGTGACACCAGGTCCACAGTGGGGAGAAGGTTTAACGGTGATGTACGTTAAATTGAAATAGATACATTGAGACCAGTTGGACAGTGGGGATAAGTTTAAGTGATGTACAGTAGATTGGGGCAGATACTGTTACACCGTGTTCACAGTGGGGAGAAGGTTTAACGGTGATGTACGATAAATGGTGGCAGAAACAGTGACATATGGTTCACATTGGGAAGAATGTTTAACGTGCTGTACGGTGACTTTGGCAGATATTGTGACACCGAGGTCACAGTAGTGAGAAGGTCGTTTAACAGCGATGTACGCTAGACTGGGGCAGTACTGTGACACCAGGTTGACAGTGGGGAGAAGGCTTAACGGTTATGTACGGTAGACGTTGGCAGATACAATAACACCGGCCTCACAGTGGGGAGAAGGTTTACTGGTGATGTAGGGGAAACTGAGGCAGATTCTGTAACACCGGGTTCACAGTGGGGAGAATGTATAACAGTGCTGTACAAAAAACTGGGGCAGACAAATTGACAGTGGTTTCACGATTGGGAGAATGTTTGATGGTGATGTACATTAGATGTATGCAGATACTCAGACACCTGCTTCAAAGTGGCGAGAAAGTTTAACGGTGATGTACGGTTGACTGAGGCAGATACTGTGAAACCAGGTTCACAGGGGGAGATGCTTAAACGATGATGTACGTTAGACTGAGACTGTGACACTAGGTTCACAGCAGTGAGAAGGTTTAACAGTAATGTACGAGAAACTGTGTCAGATATTGTGACATAAGGTTCACAATCTGAAGAAGGTTTAACGGTGATGTATGGTAATTTAAGATAGATACTGTGACACTAGGTCCACAGTGGGGATAAGGTTTAACGGTGATGTACGGTAGACTGAAGCAGATACTGTGACACCGTGTTCATGGCGGGGAGACTGTTTAATGATGATGTACGGTAGACTGAGGCAGATACTGTGACACCAGGTGCACAGTGGGAGAAGGTTAAATGATAGTGTACAGGAGACTGAGACAGATACTGTGACACTGGGTTCACAGCAGTGAGAAAGATAATGTACGATAAATTGTGTCAGATACTGTGACACCTGGTTCACAGTGGGGAGAATGTTTGAAGGATAAATGGTGGTAGATACAGTGACAACGGTTTCACAGTTGAGAGAAGGTTTAATGGTGATGTTCGGTAGACTGAAGCATATACTGTGACTCCGGGTACACAGTGGGTAGAAGGTTCAACGGTGATTTACGGAAGTCTGAGTCACATACCGTCACATCAGGTTCACAATGGGAAAAAGTTTATAGGGTGATGAAAAATAAGCTGTGGCAGATAAACTGACACCGGGTTCACAGTGGTGAGTGGTTTAATGGTGATGTACGGGAGACAGAGACTGAAACTGTGAAACCAGATTCACAATGAGGAGAAGGTTTTTCAGTGATGTACAATAAAGTGTGGAAGATACTGTGACCGCAGGGTCACAGTTGGGAGAAGGTTTAACTATGGTGTACGGTAGACTCAGGCAGATACTGTGACACTAGGTACACAGCGGGTGGAGGATAAAGAATGATGTTCGGTAAACTGTGGCAGATAAAGTGACACCAAGTTCACAGTAGGGAGTGGTTTAATGCAAGATGGAAGCAGATACTGTGACACCTGGTTGTCAGTGGGGTGAATGTTTAACAGTGTTGTACAATAAACTGTGGCAGATAAAGTGACATTTGTTTCACTGTTGGGAGAATGTTTAATGGTACATAGGAACATAGGAACAAAGGAAGTAAGAACAGGAGTAGGCCAAAAATGGCCCATCGAGCCTGCTCTGCCATTCAATACGATCATGGCTGATACAATAGATGGAGGTAGATACTCTGACACCAGCTTCACAGTGGGTAGATTGTTCAACAGTGATGTACGATAGTCTGAGATAGATACTAAGACAATGGGTTCACAGTAGGAAAAAGGTTTAACAATAATGTACGATAACCTGTTTCAGATACTGTGACAGCAGGTTCACATTGGGTAGAATGTTTAAGGGTGATGTACGGTAGACTGTGGCAGATACTGTGACACTGAGTTCACAGTGGAGAGAAGGTTTAACCGTAATGTATGATAAACTGTGTCAGATACTGTGACCCCAGGTTCACAGATGGGAGAAGATTTAATGATGGTGTACGGTAGACTGAAGCAGAAACTGTGATACATGGTTCACAGCAGTGAGAAAAGTAATGGACAATAAAGTATGTCAGATACTGTGACACCAGGTTCGCATTGGGGAGAAGGTTTATCAGTGATTTACTGTAAATTGAGATAGATACAGTGACCCCAGGTTCACAGGGGGAGAAGCTTAAATGATGATGTACGATAGACTGAGACTGTGACACTAGGTTCACAGCAAGGAGAAGGTCTAACAGTAATGTACGATAAACTGTGTCAGATCCTGTGACACCAGGTTTACAGTGGCGTTAAGGTTTAACAGTGATGTACAGTAGACTGAAGTCTTATCATACCCCCTTATAGAGGAGGGTATCAATCACTTCCCCTAACCCTAACCTGATCCAGGTGGGTGCAGACTACCTGGGAGGGAGGGGCAATGACAAGAGGAGTCCACCTGGTTGCCCCGACAACAATGGTTGGCGGGAGACGCTCAAATATTAACTGCCGCTTGAGTACATTCATTCCGAGAATGTGGGGGGAGTTGGGGTCTCATTGTGACATGAGAGTGAGAGAGTAAATATTAGGAGGTTGCCATGGTTTCACTGGTCTTTCTGTATTATTGTGTAACAATGAACCCATTGGTGACATCACGCAGCCAGCAAACCCAGTTGCTGAGACTGCAGTCGTGTTCATTGTGAGGGTTGCACGTGGTGCGAGTGCGTGGCACAGTCTTTGCCGAATACCAGGGCTCTTTGTGCAAGTGAGGCTCACGGTGGTGACGTATTTGAATTACTACATCATACGTCACTGAAAACACCTGGCGTGTGACTTGCAGGAGAATGGGCAACGCCTTGGGCTGTCTACGAGTGTCACGAGTGGCTGGGGAAGAGGAGCAGAGTAGGAGATCCCTCACTCCTCGGAAAAGAATGACGTGTAACTGCTGCAAGAAGATCAGAGGCAGATGGTTACATTCCCGAGTTGCTGCGGAGGAATCGTCAGACTTCAATGTCGACCGCAGGGAAGAAAACACGCAGCAGGTACTCTCGGTCACGTGTGAAACCTTTTAAGAAACAATGTAGAGATGAACATAAGTTGTACTGTGTGTCCAAGGTTCATTACTCAAGTAAACATCAGACACTCATCATATAAGGAGAGATTTGTGTTTCGCAGCTAATTATCTCCAATTCAGTGTTGGTAAATCATTTATGCTTTGTCTTGTCTTTTCCCAAAGCATGTACAGATTGGGTGCCTCATTTATTCTGAAACTTAAACAAGGTCATCAACAAGTGAATCCTACTTGGAATTTATACATTCCTACTTTATAAATGGGTCCAGATAGTCTTATTTTTGTAAATTAAAATGAAAAACATTCACAGCCCAAAGGAACCTCAAGGTTGAAAGTGGAAATGATAAAACTGGAATTACTGGATATTTCAATAAAAACTGAAAAGGCTGTAAACTCCCAGCAAGTCAGTATGTGTCCAACCTGCTGACTATTTCCAACATTTTCTGTTGTTACATTTGAAGTATAATTATTTTTAATATTTCTTCTGGGAACAATTGGCTGTCAAAAACAGGAATAAAATTCTCTTTATTGTTTCGGGGTAGGGAGAGTTTAGTGCTTTTTTTAGTAAGGAATATATGGGTTGGCACAACGTCAAGAGCTGAAGGGCCTGTACTGTGCTGCGGTGTTCTATGTTCTAAGTTTCTGCGTGGTGATTTAAGAGTAAATATTAACCAATGACCCCCCAGAAGAATGTGCCCTTACTTTGGTTTCTGCCCTGGAATGAGATGAGATGAAAGACGGGAGTCCTGGTTTTGTGGATGAATCCAAATCAAGAGTGTTCTTCGTCTAGGTGTACCAAGAATCCGTGGTTTGCCTTTCATGAAATTCAAGTCAAAGGCCTCAGCCTTGAGTGTATTGTCCATAGGTGTGAAATCTGAATGTCTCTGGGGATTGACCCTGTGCCATGTGTTCAGTTGCAATGCCTTCAGCAACCCTCGAACCGATGTTCATTGGGCCAATCCTGTTATGTGTTTGCCTTGCTTTTTCCAGATACTTTTGTTCTGTTGACTGCCATGGTTCACATGATGAAGATAATGCTTTGTAGTGGATTTGAAAATAGTCATTAAATTTTAACTGTGCTTTTTACCTGCAAGACCACATACTTGCTCTTTGTAAAATGTTTTTATTGAATTTAACATATAAGCATGCACACAGAAATCTGAAAACCACGTAACAATTCATTCATTTATATGAGGACACACGAAGAAAACAAATTACATGAAACTACATTGAGGATTACTTGTTAATCTTCAAAACAATTACACTACAACTCCAATCATCCAAAATCAGATTCTCTGAAATCCTCATTTATCCAAAATTTAAAAATAAAATCAGATAAATGAGGATATCCGAAACAAATCAGGATTCCTCATTTATCTGAAATATTTTTCAAAGACAAACTGACTTCTCAGGTTGAAAAAAAATTAATTGCACGTGAAATTAGAACAATTGTTCTTGTTTCGGGTAACTCCCTCCCCTCTCTTTTTCTATTCCTTCTTTACTTTCCCCCATTGACTTTTCTCCCCAACTTTCCCATCAAACTCCGCACCACTGACTCCCAGCATGTGGTTGGAAGAATCCCTTGTCCTGCCATCATCCATGAGTGCAGCCTCTCGGCAGCAGCCGGTCAGTCACAGGCCTTTCAGATAATTGGAGTTGTATTGTAATAAGATATAATCTATATGATTAACCCATTTATGAAATAAATTGTACAAAACAAAAGAATAGAAAGAAAAAGAAAAAAACTCAAAAAATAAAATCTAAAAAAGACCTAATCTAACCCCTCTCTCTAATCAAGGTTACCTTGTAGACAGAGTGGAATTGGGATCTTTGTTTAAGGTATTGGAAAAATTTAAATTTGGGCCACTCTTTATTGGTTGGATGAAGGCCTTATATAAAAATCCATTGGCTTGACTGGTGACAAATGGAAAAGTATCTTCTTGCTTTATATTATCTAGATCAACTCAACAGGGTGTCCTTTGTCACCAGCTTTATTTGCTTTGGTTATTTAATGGTTAGCGCAAATGATTAGACAAGATGGCGATATTAAAGATATTAAGGCAAATGAAGAAGAGTATAAAATGAATTTATTTGCCGATGATGTTTTGATATATTTAACAAATCCTACGCAGTCGTTAGGAAGGTTACATGCAAGGTTGTAACAGTATGGTGCGTTACCAGGATATAAAGTTAATTGGGATAAGAGTGAAATGATGCCTTTGACAAGATTGGATTATGCATATTGTAGAGATATTGTCAAATTTAAGTGGCTGGATAAAATTAAGTATTTTGGAAAAATGAAGATGATAATTATAATCATTTATATGAGTTGAATTATATGCAATTATTGCATAAAATTAAATTAGATTTAAATAGGTGGAAAGATTTACCAATAACTTTAACAGGGTGTTGTGGTGGCACAGTCTCTCATGGCGTGTAACGCCGCATGGCGGAGCAGCCATGGGAAGATGGTGCTGTCAAAGTTTTCTCCCTGCCTCAAGTCGCCTGCCCAGCGCACGCCTGGGGCACCAATTTTGATGTCACAATGCACGAGGTGACTGACCTCATGCTGCCATTAAAAGGGCGCGCGCTGAACTTGATATATTTAACAAATCCTACGCAGTCGTTAGGAAGGTTACATGCGTGGAACAGTATGGTGTGTTACCAGGATATAAGGTTAATTGGGATAAGAGTGAAATGATGCCTTTGACAAGATTGGATTATGCAAACTGTAGAGATATTGTCAAATTTAAGTGGTTGGATAAAAAGAGGCAGCTCATGCTGCCCTTAAAAAGGCGCGCGCTGAATTTGAATAAAAAGGTCATTAATGGCTTTCAATGTGATGGTTGAGACTTTCTTGGTTGTGTCCAGCACGACAGTGTTTTAAAATGAATGTTTCCCCCCGTATTCAGTATTTTTGTCAATCGATTCCATGTTGGATTCCTAAAAAGTTTTATAAGGATTTCCATGTACTGGGATGATCTTTATTATGGAAAGGTAAATTGGCAAGTGTGTCTGTACAAAAATTGATGGAGTTTTATAATTACCACATTTTCAGAATTATTATGAAGCGGCACAATTCAAGTTTATTAATAGAATGGTTGGATCACAACAATCTTTACGTTGGGCTAAAATCCAAATGGCTTGATTCATGAACAAAGAATGAAACAGTTTATTTATAAATGGAATGCTCAACTTTTCCAAAATTATCCTTTACTAGTGTTAAAACATTTGATGGAATTATGGTATCGGACCAACGTTGCTATTGGTGCTGAGGGTAAAATTTCGGCTAAAACCCGTTTGTATTATAATAAGCTTTATTTTCTTTTTCAATAAATCATGTATTCCTGAATATTTTGGAAAAGAAAGATATTATATTTGTCAAAGATTGTTACGAAGTTGGAAATTTTGTTTCATATCAATGATTGAAGGAAAAATATGGAATTCCTTCAAATGCATTGTTTACTTACGATCAGGTCCATGCTCTGTTACTGGATAATTTTGGACACAGTTTGAGATTACCTAGAAGGATGAAATTTGAATGTTTAATTATTGAAGGAGGGAAAAAGGGATTGATTACAGAAATGTATGCTTTATTACAAAATAAGGTGTCTAAGTCGGAAATTTATAAAGCGAGAAGTAAGAGGAAGGAGGATTTGTTGGTTTCAATTTCTCAGGATGTTTGGATGACAATATGTGAGGACAGTGTGACTAAGCCAGTAAACGTAATATATAGATTTGTTCATGATAATTTTATTCATCAACTTCACTTAACTCCTGAGAAGTTGAAGAGATATGGATTTATCTCTTTGGATATGTGTTTTCAATGTGGGGAAGAGATAGGGTCTTTTTTACATTCAATATGGTTATGTGAGAAGGTGAAACCCTTTTGGAATGGAATTCTGGAATTTTTGCAGGGGTTGTTTAAATTTAAGCTTTAATTAGAGCCGTTAGCATTTTTATTGGGACATATTAAATAAAATGGAGTTTGGAAATGAAATTGGATTAATTTCAAATTGCATTTATTCGGTTGGCATTGGCAGTAGCGATAAAATGTAAAGCTATAACCTGGAAAGATGAAATTGAATTAAGTATTCAGAGATGGTATATGGAATTGCAATCATGTACTCCATTGGAAAAGATAACTTACAATTTACGCCATCATTCTACCTTTTTTGTTAATGTGTGGGGACCCTCTGTGAAATGTATGGGTCTAATATGTCATGGTTAATTGGTGACATCAAACACGACTATGATGGCTTGTTTTTTTAGTTTGAGGTTGTAGGGGATGGGGGGGAGCTAAGAGAGGGGGTGGGAGGGGGTATATATGGGGGAAATTTTTGTATGTTAATATAATGTATTTTATTGTGGATTTTGAATTTGATTTTAAATAAAGTATACAAAAAGAAGGTTACTTTGTAGACCACGTGCTAATAGTTCTTTTCATTGCTGTTCAATAACAACTGATCCTTTCCTGCTTCTAAACTGTATTTCTGTGAAATCTCCACTCAGCGGCTTCTCTGCGTATTTGCGGCACAACCTGATCCAACGCACTAATTCATAAGGTGGTGTCTGCAGCCTATCTTAAGGAAGGCTGAGTCGAGCACAGATTGCTTGTGATTGTTGTTCACTTTCAAGCAGAATTTTGAAAGTTGGCTCGGCCAAGGGTACTTCTCAGATTTCTGAATGTGCAATGTGACAAGAGTTTTCGAGGTGGCTTGGAATGAATTACTAGAGCACCTTGCACACACACATTTGAAAACCCAGAAGTTTAGCAGGAGTTTTGCATCCTGCTCTTTGCAGAGGAGAAACAAAGTATCCACATACAGCTCACCTAGGAGAGCATGTGACTTGAGCAGGGAGAGTCTGAACAGCTTTGCTCTCAGAGAGGGAGGGAGTGAGAGAGAAGGAGTCAGAGAAATCAGTTGCAGAGGGACAAGCTGCCAAACTTTGGAATGCTGCCTGGTCAAAGGAGAAGACTGGCGGTCTGAAAGATGACCTGAAAGAAGGAGGATCATCCGGAGAACCCTGAAGGGGGCAAGTTTTATCAGAAAGACTGATTGAGAAGGAATCAGTTGCAGATGCTCTGGAAATGGAATCTCTCTCTCTGAAAACCAGCAAGAACCCTCCTGAGTGGTAACCATTTGCCTGTAAAACACCAAAGCCTGGTGAACTTTGTTAATGCTAATTTATGTGTACAGTACAAGAATTGCCTGCAACCAGTGAGATTGGACTGTGATCCAAAGAACTTTTCTAGTCTTCAATACACATTACACACACCTGCACTTAGTATTTGAGGGCTGATTAAGTGGGTTAGGTAGGTTAAGCAATAAGTTAAAGTTCAATTCTGTTTTCTTGTTCAAATATAATTCTAAACCACTTTTGTTGAAATAACCCAGTGTTGTGGTGCATATCTCTTGCTGCTGTTTTTGGGGTCGTCTGGATTCCGTTACATTTTATGGGGGCTCATCCTTTAGCATTTGAACATTGCAGTTTTATGATTAATTAGTTGATTGGGTTGTTTTTGCAAGTAATTTTTGCAAGCTAACTTAAAGCTTGTATCTGGAAAAACAGCTGCAATGGATGTTGATACATTTTTGTTCAAACCATCACCTGCAGAACTGCACAAGGTGAGAAAATAGGAACTGATGGGTATTTCTAAGGCATTAAAAATTGTTGAAGTTAAACATTGGATGAGAAAAGCACAAATAGTGAAATATTATATAAGTGAAGGAAAATTTGTTCAGGAAGACGTCAAAAATTTTCCAGAGAATAGATGTTTTGAATTGCAATTAGAATTGGAGAAATCAAGGGTGTAAGATGACCAGGATAAACCTAATTTTGAATTGCAGAGACCACAATATGAAGCAGTCCAAGCTGGAAAGCAAAGAGAAGAAGCTAAAAAGCAAAGAGAAGAGGCTAAAAAACAGAGGAAATATGAGTGAGAGGAAATTGAAAATGACAGACAGTTTCAATTAGAGAAGTTCAAAATGGAGATGGAGAGAAGTAAGAGGATTGAGGCTGTAACTCCTGGGCAGAGGTTTTTGGGGAATGGAGATGTAAATCGAGGGCCTCCTTTTGAAAAGGTTGCTGAGAGCTCAAGAGGTTGAAATAAAAGTGGCCACTCATGCTTCAGGGTGTATTGAAGGGAAAAGCACAAATTGCATCCTGGAGCTTGACTGCAGAGCAAGTGGCAGATTATGAGACTGTTAAACAAGCAGTAGTGAAAGCTTGTTGGTTCCGGAAGCTTATGGACAAAAATATAAGAGTTTGGTGAAATCACAAAATCAATCTTCTATGGAGTTTGCTCTGAAAACAATCTGTGTGTTTTGACCATTGGTGGACACCAAAAGGAATAAACAATGATTTTGTCAGATTGAGAGAATTAATATTAATAGAGGAAATTAAAAGGTGTATCCCAGAGGTGATTAAATTACAGCTGGGTGAGAGAAACGTGGGGACGTGGCAACAGGTGGCTAGAGTTAGCAGGAGAATTTGCTTTGATTCACCAAAATACATTCCAGAATAATAGGCATTTTCAGAGAACTGATGTGGACCAGATTAATAAACCTGTTCATAAGGTTAGGATGGAGCAGGATAGTAGGCCTGAAATAAAGTCTGGAGAAAATGTTAAGAGAAAAGATGAAGGAAAGATAGGAAAGGACAGAACTTCTGCATTTATATGCCATTTTTGTAAGAAAGCTGGTCATGGGACTGTGAATTATCTAGTCTTGAAAAACAAAAGAGTAAAACAGGTTTAACCAGAAGTATGTATATACAAACAGTAGAATTTAAAGAGAGCAGAGGTGCATAACCTGGTAAGGAGGTCATGAATGTTTTCAAGCCTTTTGTGTCAGAGGGCTTTGTCTCAATAAAGGAGGGAAAACCACAGGTTCCAGTTAACATTCTTAGAGATACTGAGGATGCTCTGTCATTGTTGTTAGAAAGCGTTTTAACCGTGGATCAAAGGACAGACACAGGAGAGACCACTTTGATTAAAGGTGTTGGAGGTGAGGTAGAGTCAATATTGCTTTACAAGATTGTGCTAAGTTCAGAATTAGTCAAAGGACCTGTTGTAGTAGGAGTTACCCATTCAAGGTGTCTTGTTTTTGTTGCGGAATGATTTGGCAGAGAATAAAGTTGGGTCAGTTTTAAGATTGACAAATTGGCCTAGTAAGGATGTGGTTAGAGAGGATGGTGAGATGTATCCTGCATGTGCGGTAACTAGGGCTGTGACTAAGAAAATGATGACTTCTGAAGATGATCCATTAACTCGAGATTTGCCCAGTAGTTCTGAAGTATTTTTGAAAGAGCAGGGTCATTGTGAGAGTGAGGATTTCTCTTTGTGAAGGAAAGAGTTAATTCAGCAATAGAAAATAGATGCAGATCTTGTTAGCTTAAGGGAGAAAGCAGTAACTGAACAGGAGAGTAAAGAAATGGCTTGTGGATATTACTTAAATGGTGAAGTGTTGATGAGAAAATGAAGACCTCTTGGTATTCCTGCTAGTGAGGAGTGGGGAGTGATCCATCAGGTGGTTGTTCCTAGAAATTACCGGAAGGCAATATGAGATCTAGCCCACAGTACACATTTGGGTGGTTATCTTGTTGTAAAAATAAACATGAATAACATTTTGAAACAATTTTTCTTGCCTGGTTTGAGAGAGGATGTTGTAAATTGGTGCTGGACACGTCATGTTTGTCAGGTAGTGGGGAAACCTCACCAGGGTCCTCCAGTGGCTCCATTACAATCTGTTCCTGTAGCTGGGGGACCTTTCACTAGGGTTAGTGTAGATTGTGTAGGTCCCCTGCCGAAAACTAAGTCTGGTAAACAGTACATTAACAATTATGCGTGTAGTGTCGAGATTTCCAGAGGCCATACCACCGAGAAATATTAATGAGGATGTCCAGTTGAATTTGCTGGATTATGTTTCTAAATTTAAGGATATAGGATACAAAAAGTGTGGACTTTGGCTCAAGAGAACTTAGAAATTGCTCAAGGTAAAATGAAGCATTTATTTGACAGGAAAGCTCAGGTGAGGAATTTTAAGACAGGAGATACAGTTTTGATTTTATTTCCAACACATGACAATCCTATGAAAACTAGATTTTCTGCACCATACACAACTGAATCTAACCGGAATGATGTTAACTATTTTGTTAACACTCCAGGCAGAAGGAATAAAACTTAGGTTTGTCACATAAATATGTTGAAACCTTCTTACGAGAATAAGGGGCGTGGGGAACAATCTGTCTCAGAGGTCTTGGCTGTTTACAGAGTGGAGGAAGTGGAAGATTATAAGATTATGGAAACAGAATCTTGTGAGGGTAACCTTAAAGAAACCATGGTTCCTGTGCACCTGTCAAACTCAGCAATTTTGGAAAATTTGGAGGAAAAGTTACAAGAGCAGTTGCAGTTGAAAGAATTACTTTTGAATAACACAAATTTGTTCCCTGATGTTCCAAAAAAGACATCAGTGATTTGCCATGATGTAGATGTAGGAGAAGCAAATCCCATAAAACATCCCCCACATTGAATAAACATTCAGAATAAAATCATGGATCAGGAGGTGGAATATAGGATGATGAATGACATTATTAGATCTTCGAACTCAGTTTGGAGTTGTCCTTGTATTCTGGTATGAAATCCAGATGGAACTGTTAGGTTCTGTTCAGATTGTAGGAAGGTCAATTCAGTAACTAAAACAGATACTAAACCTATTTCGAGAATAAATGACTGTATTGATAGAATTGGCAAAGCTAAATTTCTTACTAAGTTGCATTTGTTGAAGGGTTATTTATTGGTGTGTGCCTTTAACTGAGAGAGGAAAGAATATTTCAGCTTTTGTAACTCCAATGGTTTATACGAGTAAAATGTGTTACCTTTTGGCATGAAAAAGGCCCCCTGCCACATTCCAGAGGATTATTAATCCTGTAATCCAAGGGTTGACTCACATAGATGCTTATATTGATGACTTGGTCACAAAAAGTGACACATGGGAAGAACATCTAAAAGAATTGGACAAATTGTTTGCAAGATTATCTAAAACAAACTTCACTGTTAATTTAGCAAAGAGTCCATTTGCAAATGCCACGGTAACATATTTGGTTTATGTAGTTGGTCGTGGCAAAGTTGCAGCTATTCAAGCTAAGGTGAATGCAATTTTGGAGTTTCCTACTCCCAATAGCAAGAAAGCAATGAGAATGTTTTGAGGAATGGCAGGATGTTAATGGAAATTTGGCTCAGGTTGCTCTTCTTTTAACCAATCTTTTGAAGAAAGGGGAGAAATTGGTGTGGTCTAAAGATTGTCAGACAGCTTTAGAAGATTCAAAGGAGATGCTATGCCATTGCCCTGTGTTAAAATCTCCTGATTTTGACAGACCATTTTCTGTAGCAGTGGATGCCAGTGAGGGAGCAGCAGGTGCAGTTTTATTGCAAAAACAGAATGAAAGGTGACCTGAAAGAAAGAGGATCATCTGAAGAACCCTGAAGGGGGCAGGTTTCATCAGCAAGACTGATTGAGAAGGAATCAGTTGCAGATGTCCTGGGAAAGGAATCTCTCTGAAAACCAGCAAGAACCCACCTGGATGGTTTTTGGAACATTTGTCTTCTCCGCACCAAAAACTGGTGAACTTTGTTAATGCTAACTTCTGGGCACAGTACAAGAGTTGCCTGCAACATGAGAGATTGGATTTTGATCCAAACAATTTTTCTAATCTTAAATACATGTTATACACACCTTCTCTTTGTATTAGAGGGGGGATTAAATGGGTTAGGTAGGTTAAGTAAGTAAGTTAACTAATAAGTTAAAGTTTAATTCTGTTTTCTTGTTCAAATATCATTAAAAACTACTTTTGTTTAAATAACCCTGTCCAGAACAGCAGTGAAAGCTTTTTTGTCTCTACAAGTCACAGTTTCTGGATTTCGAATTGGCTGCAGGATGCAACAATTTTCTTTCCATCTTGCATGAATTAGGAAGTTGGTTGGGGATAAGAGGGAGGCCTATGCTAAATATAAGAAACAAAAGATTGATGAGATGTATGAACCTTACTTAGATTGCAGAAAGAACCTTAAGTGGGAAATTAGAAAGGGAAAAATAGGTATGAGGTGTCCATAGCTAATAAGGTGAAAGTGAATGGTGAGGGTTTTTAAAGGTACATGAATAGTAAAAGGAGGGTTAAGGATAGAGTAGGTCCACTGGAAAATGGGAACGATGGACGATGTGAGGAACCGTATGAGATGGGGGAGATATTGAATGATATTTTTCTCATCTGCATTCAGGAGGGAAAGGGACATTGGACTATGTGAGATAAGTGAGGCAAATGGCTTAGTTATGGAAAGGATAGAGGGTTTTGGAGCTCCTGGTCCTGGTGGGATATTTCCCAGGATGTTCAGGGAGGTCAGGGAGTAAATAGTGGGGGCTCTAACACTGATTTTAAATGATCACTGGAGAAGGGTGTGGTGCTGCAGGATTGGAGGGTTGCAAATGTAGTTCAATTGATTTAAAAAATGGCACAAGGTGCAGGCCAAGTAACTATCGGCCAGTAAGTTTTTCTTGGGTGGTAATGAAAGTTATGGATAGTATGTACAAATATCTGGATAGACATGGATGGATCAAGGACACCCGGCAGAGGTTTGTGAAGGGAAAGTCATGTTTGATGAATTTTGTTGAGTTTCTTGAAGAGGTAACAAGAATAGTGGATGATGGTAGGGTGGTTGATGTGATCTATTTGGATTTTAGTAAGGCTTTTGATAAGGTTATTAAGGAAGGTTCAGTCACTAGGGATTAATAAAGAGATGGGTTCAGAGGTGGCTGGAAGATAGGCACCAGAGAGTCATGGTGGACAACTGTCTGTCAGCATGGAAGTCTGTGACAATCGGTGTGCCTCAGGGATCAGTGCTAGGTCCCCTGTTATTTATCATTTATATTAATGATTTGGATGAGGGGATGGTTAACTGGGTAAGCAAATATGCAGAAAATACGAAAATAAGGGGAGTGGTGGATAGTGAGGATGGTTTTCTTAGATTACAGAAGGATTTGGTTTGTTTGGAAAACTGGGCTGAAAGATGACAGATAGAATTTAATGTAGACAAGTGTGAGGTGCTGCATTTTGGAAAACAAATAACCAAAATAGGACATATCTATTCCCTTCATAATTGTAAATACATCTACCAAATCCCCTCTCAACCGTCTACATTCCAATGAATAAAGTCCCAGTCTCCTTAATCATTCTCTGTAACCTAGATGTTAAGGAAAGAGCATTGAGCAATGCAGAGAAACAGAGGGATCTTGGAGTTATGGTACAGAGTTCCTTGAAGGTGGATTCCCATGTAGAAAGGGTAGTTCAGAAAGCATATGGTATGCTGGCCTTCATAAATCATAGCATAGTGTATAGGAGCTGGGAAGTGATGCTGTGACTGTTTAAGGAATTGGTGAGGCCAGGTTTGGAGTATTGTGTTCAGTCCTGGTCTCCAAATTATAGGAAGGAAATAGATAAGGTGGAGAGGGTGCAGAGAAGATTTACAAAAATGTTGCCTGGCTTACAACATCTCGAGTGCAGAGAATGATTCAGGAGGCGGGGATTTTAGTCATTGGAGCGTAGACGGTTGAGAGGGGATTTGATAGAGCTATTTAAAATTATGAAGGGAATAGATAGACTAGACTTAAGTAGACTCTTTCCCTAAGGGCAGGGGAGGTTGGAACAAGAGGGCATAAGTTGAGGGTAAGGGGGCGAAACTTTAGGAGAAATGTTAGAGGATGTTTCTTCACTCAGAGAGTGGTGGCAGAATGGAATAATCTTCCAGAGGAGATGCAGCAGGGTCCTTTCTGTCATTTAAGAAAAGGTTTGATGTGTATATGGATATGAGGGGGTTGGAGGGTTATGGGCAGAGAATAGGAGGGGGGGAACTAGTGGAGGTGTTGAAGTGAACCGGCATAGACATAAAGGGCCGTTATGGCCTGTTTCCTTGCTGTCAATTGTCATATGGATATATGTGACTGAAGATTTTTCCATCATTTTCTGGGAGACAGTCATGTCTCACAGATTTTGGGAACAAATCTCACAGATGTTGGGAACAAGCGGCTTGAGGAGTGGAGTCGTTGTAAGAGTGATTGCAATGAGGGAGTAAACCTGAAGAGGGTGGTGAGAGTGGTCTCGCACGAGAAGAATTCTGGGCAAGTGGGAAGACAGCCTATTACGATGGTAAGGAAGGAGCTAAGCGGAGAGAGAGTCAAGTGAAAGGGGAAGGATCAGACAAAGGGGCCCGAGAAATGAAGGCAGTGTTAGGGAGACATGAGCAGAGAAATGACGAAGCGGAATTCTGTCGATGCCCGTGTGTGTTCGGTTAAAGAGAGTCAGTGGGCCTGTCAGTGTATATGAGGCTGGTCATTAGTATTTCCCATCCTTTTCCTATTGATCCAAGACTGGGCAAGACCATGTGTTGCCCATCTGCATAGTCCTATGAAATGGTGTGGAATGGCCACTGTTTATAAACAGGCATCTTCCACTCAAGTGGTTTCGCATCCTCTTCTATCTCAAGTGTTTGCAAATAGATGAGGGAATATGGAATTGCTGCCAGGAAAAGTACAACATGTCTTCAAACTAACAGGATTTTGCAATTTGTAGGCAACAACAGAGGAGAACCTACAAAAACATCAGAAGGAAGTAGGTGATCTTCTGAAATGGTTGGCAGTCGAGGGTCACTATGGAGTTCACATCACCGAAGACGAATTCTATGCTTTAGGTGATGGTTTCCAGCTGGAAGAAGAGGACGATGCGATGTGGTCATTTGCTGAGATGGGCGAAAGACTGAATGACCACCAGCAAGGCCTGAAGGTATGAACAGTTCCAGGTGTTTTGGATAAGTGCATGTTCGAACAATTGTAGAAATATTTTGGATTGGACTTTTCATCAGAACCTCTGATCAGTACAGATTTGATGAAAGGTGACTGACTTAATTTAACTTAAATAGTGACTGACACAATTTCCAAATAAGGTTGAATTGAATTTTAACGGTCTTCTCCAAATCATATGCAAAGGTCTACATAATCCTCTTTCAAACTCAGTCCTACTTTCTGTTCTTTGCTCTGGCCCAGTCATGCACGTGATGAGAGATGATGGGAATATGATTAACTCACTAGAGAAGGGACAGTGATTGACGATGGTCACAGAGTCCCTGCACTAACAATCTCAGCATGGCAGCATCTTAACCAAAACTCTTCACCTCAGTAATGCTGTTTTCACATATAATGTGCACATTGATGTTGTAAAGAGATGAACCACCTCTCCTATTTTGATAACTCCAGGCACCCACTCATGTGATTAACTCTTTATAACCCATTGAATTGGCCATGCAAGCTATTCAGAACCAAAAGGGGATGAGAAAGCCTACACCAACGGAATGAATTCTGACGTAGCAACATCACTTTTCATCCACTCAACCAGGCCAGATCCTGTTGTTGAAGCATCTGTTGGTGACAGCAGGAGCAGAAAGATCCGTCCCATGTTACTCCAATGGCTCCCTCAATTCTGGTGTGTGGTAGCACCATTGTGCCAAATGGGCTAGATTCAGAATAAATTGACAGCTGGAATCACAGTGGCCATAAGGTACGATGGGCCTTTAACATTTGCAGCAGGAAAGTGTTACTTACCATCATTAGTTCTCCCATTACAACCAAGCCAAGTCATCACATGAGGTGCCAGACTGATAATTTTACAATACTGGACAATGGGCCTGCAAAGCAGAAAAAAAACCATTCCAGTGACAAAATGAACCGCAGATGAGATTTGAGCTCTGTAGTCCTTCCGGCTGGGTCATGAACAGTAAACAGGAAAAGAGGGACCAAGGGTCTCCTCATTCTCAGTGGAGGAAGGCCTCAGCTTCTGAATAACAAAGTTGGGGTTAAGACACTTTCTAGCATGTTCCATCAGGTTCTTCCGACACCATCATAGAAATCCCCTTCACCCCATTTGATTTCCTCAGGAACACCAAGTGCAGTAGAGAAATAGGACCAGACTCCATCACATTCGAAGTACTGAAGAAGTTCAGTCTAGATTTTCTTGCACCTCTTGTCACAGTCGATCCACTGACATCCTTCTGACAAAGTGGCAAATTCTTCAGGTATATGGTCCATCTACCAAAAGCAGGACAAAGCCATACTTTATTTACTCAGCTGCCCAATGGAAAGTGTGGCCCACACAATGTGTCATAAAGTGGCATTGTTCACCAATAACCTGCATAATGGTACTTCAATTGGGTTTTGTCACATGACTCCAGGTCTCCTTCTCACTGTGGTCCTAACATGGACCAGCCACTTTGAGTACCGTGATAACCAAAGCAGATCAGAGGCTACCTGTCAAGCAGTAGGTGGCGAACCATTGCTCCGCACTTGACTGGATGAGCACAATTTCCAAAGGGCCCAAGGAACTCAACAGCAGAGCAAAGCAGTTGGCTTGAATGGCCTTCCATTCATCATCCGAAACATTCATTCTCTCCACTGAGGTGGTCTTGTACCCTATCAATGGAGTGAATGATATGTACTCGACTCCAACAATATGTCCAAAGAGGTGCCATCTGACATGGAGATGGACGTGCGGTAGGTCTGTAGGAACACGACTACCTGCTGTTCCCCTCCACACGCCTCTCCCTTCTAACTGGGAAAGATATTGCCATTCGTTCTCCATCTCAGGGGCTAAATTCAGAACTCCCAACCATACAACTTTGTAGAAGGACCTTGACAAGTAGCATGACAGCTATTCAAGAAGGTGGTCCATGATGACATTGCCAGCAGTGAGGCAGAACTAATCAGTTTGGGCCCTGGCAGGGACACCTGCATCTTGAAGCACTAATGTGAAAATGATAATTACCCGGAATGTTTTCACTAAAATAGGGATAGATTTTCATGTTTGTCATTCCATAATATGCAGTGCTGAAGTCAGATTTTCATAGTTAAAAAAGAGCAAAGTTCTTTAGACATTTGCCAATTGGTGTTATCTTCTTTTAGTAAAGCATTCTTTAACATGTATGCAAATTATTGCCCTGTGTGTGCTTGACAGTCTGTTTTGTTTTGGAATAAGGCTACTTGAATAAAGTCTTGTAAAGACCAAAGGATGTTGAACAAAATAGTAAAGATAAATACAACAAAGTCACTGTTATGTCTCTGTGTGGGAGGCTTCTGAAATAACTTGGAAATGCAAGATTCAAAGAGCAGAAGAGATTTTACTTATTGATGCTTTCCACCATGCAAGGAAATGTTCATACTCACATAGACATGCACCCCACAGCGGTGCACGACAGTTACGACAGTGAGAAGGGTGTATTATCTCATCAGGATCATGTGAACACTTTTGTAACTTCCTAGGAATACACCCTTCTCACTGTCGTAACTCGTAGATTGATTGGAAGTCACTGAAATGTGAAGGGGAAGAAGAGAAAAGGTATACCTGAAAATGAATGACTGGTGCAACAGTAGTTCACCCAGTGATGGACGGGGAGGCTGAAGATATTGTTGAATCGTAGAAAATGTTTGAGCAGAAGTGCAATTTAGCATTCAAAAGCTATTTTATAAATGTAACAGCAGAGGAGAAGGTTAGTCATATACATGTCTGGACAGGGGAGCGAGGCCGTGACTTATATAATAGCTGAGAGCTTACGGAGTGGAGAAAAATGATCCAGAGCAGATATTTGCAGAGTGTGTTTCTCTCCGTGAACTCAGCTCTAATCCTAGACTTGAATGCAATGAATTTCAAGGTTTTGTGTAAGAGACTGATGAGACTGTTACTAACTTCCTTACTACACTAAAAACTAATGCTGCAAAATGCAGATGGAAGGATATAGATGAAAAATTAGCTGATCCACTAATAGGCCCATCCTGAAGTGCAAAAGTCTCTTATAGGGAAGGATAGCTTGAAACTGGCCAAAGACTCTGACACAGCCAGAGTCTTCGAAGCCACGAGGACACAAATGAAATCCCTATCAATGCAGACCCACCCACAGCAAAGAGAAGGAAGGGTTGATGCTATAAAAAATACAATCAGAAAAGTGCCACCCCCAGGACCTGTAGGAAGGGCAGAAGACAACACCGCTCCGTGACAGTTACAAAATAGTTCACATTCTCCTGACTAGATCACAGTCACTTCTAGATTTCACGTGTTCTCTTTTACATCATGAAAGAATATTAAATCCCTGAATGGAAAGATAAGGATGAGATCATTCAGATGACAAAAGTTTAATGTGCTTAAGTTTAAATAAAAGCAAGTCTGTTTGATGGGGAAGGGACTGTGTACAAATACTGTAGGAGAGGATTTATTTTCTTGTCAGTCAAATTTAATATGGAATATATTCTATTCCATCTCAGCAGCATTCATCCTTTGACACAAGCAAATAATTGTAGATCAAGGTAGTTGATTAAACCTCCGAAAGGATAAAACCATTTAGGTTTCTAGACTTGAAATACGTTTCCTGTGTGTATTTAAGGGTGTTTTGGTGCACTGATTTTTAATAAATTGGGAAACCTGAATATTTTATTTCAATTGCAAATTCAATAAATAGAATCCTTACCTCCCCCAACACAACTTGGAGCAATAAAAATGAACCTAGGATTGTTTCTTTTCTAGGAACATCGCCAAAAGTTGTCCCAGAAAGAGCAAGAGTTGGTTTTGGCCACAGAGGCAGCTCAGACTTTCCTGGAACAAAATGTCCAGGACCCTTTGCAAGACGAGGAAGTTGTACTGCAGGAGAACTTGAATGTCTTGATGGAGGAGTACGAATCTGCTTTATCAAGTGCAGATTCTCAATTAAATGTGATTGAGGATCTGCATATAGAATTGCAGAAGTTCCGAAAAGGTGAGAGAAAGTATTCATTTATTTTCCAGATTACTATAAAATACTATTTCCTGAGAGTTGAAAAGAATTCTAAGTAAGACAACAGAAAGCTACATGTGGTTTGGAATAACCCCAACTTGTAATTATTACAGGATCCTGTCAATGTGTCAAAGTCTATATAATCTGGTATTTTTTGACCATTTTGAATGCTTGAAAACTTTTAAATATTTGACCATTATATTCCTTTGAACAGATCACGATGAATTTGAAACATTCATGATTCATTTCGAGAAGGAACTAACAAAGATTAAAGCTGGGGAATTTGACTCCAAGTCTTTGACATTCAAACTGAAGAAGCAACAATTCCTCTTCAAAGATCTTCAATTTCACAAAGGGGATCTAAGACACCTCAGACGATCTTGGAAAAGTGTCTTCGATGCTGCCTTTCACTTTGAAATCAGGAATGCAATTGAAAGCTACAAGATCCAAATTGATCCTGATGACATAAGCCAACGTGTGGAGGAGACGGTTGAAAGCGCCGATGCTCGCTTCAACACACTTCGATCAGAAGTATGACATATCTCCATTTTTTTTAGGCTAATAGCATTTAAACTCCAATTTTACTGAAGATCAGTAACTTGAGAGCATTTTGATAGACTGAGCAACTTGTGTAAGTTTTAGTCTTATAAGAGTGGCTCTGGAAAATGTTTGCGGCTGTGATTAATAATACCCATGAAGAACAGGAACAATGATCAAATCTTTCCAGTATTGTGGAGCTCTCTTGGTGGCAGAACTGACTCGAGTTGGACAGAGACCATTGCAGAAAATAAGTTGTGATCTTATTTCCTTTTAATAAAATCAAATGTCGAAGAGATCGTAACTGGTGAAGATTTTCCAGACTGCCCTCCCACGTGCATTTGTCACTGAACAAGGTGCAATGTGTCCAATCCACCAAGGTCACCTCACTGGCTCAGTATGTCCTAAACCCAAGGGTGAAGCTTGAATGGCATAACAGAAATGCAGAGAGTTCGGCTGGAACAATCCGAGCCCAAAGAAATTCTGTCAAATCTTCACTGACACTCTAAAGTTGTGAAGGTTTTCAATGCTTCTGATATATTCCTGACCATCAGTTTATTTTAAAGCAAACTCAAAATAGTAATTTTGATTTATTGACATAACAAGAACATGGAACAGTATGGCAGGGTAACAGGCATTCCACCTTTGGTGAGGAGTGAACATTGCCTTTTTGTCTGTGACCCTCAAAAAACTTGTTGCAGGAAACAAAAAAATGATAGTTGGCATAAGTAATGGACAAGTAATGTATCGCTTGACCCATTTTGGATCGATTGGACACTCGATATTTGATAGCCTCACAAAATCGTACATTTTAAAAATCCACATACTCATTCATTTCTTTCACTCTCTAGTGCATTGGACTTGGATCCCGTCTTGGCACAAAATTATTTAAACAATGGCAAGAGAAGGCAGTTGAGCTGCGTTTGTGGCTCGAATGTGAAGAAACAGAGAGAAGAATGGTTCAGGTGGAGGCCATCTCTAATCCAGAAATCTTGCAGCAAGAACTTGAAAATATCATGGTAAATTAAAGTTGTTATTTCACAAATCACTGTATAATGTTGCTTATTCTAATTTACGTGTAGAAAGATGAATGCTTTGAAATAATGTTAATGTGCACATCCAATAACAGTGGTTAAGGCCACATGGGAGGTTTGTAAGTTTGGCACCTGAAATAGGAAGTTGGGCTCCATCCATTCCACCTTGATCAGGTTTTAATGGGAGCCTGATGAAGATCCAACAGCCAATTTGCTTCCAGATGGTGAGGGCGAGATTGGAAACTGTAACAAAGAAGCCAAACAGTTCTGCTCTCATTGTGTGTCTATTTTCAGTATGGGTTTCCTCAGACCTTATGTTGCCTGTAGCCATGTTTAATGGGGGCCTGGTGACTAAGGATATGGTGGCAGAATTTTGGACGACCTCCAAGATTATAACAGCAGAGCAAAGAAAGTCAGCAAATCATTAATGGGATCATCAAGGACAGAGACGATAACTCCAGAGATGGGGGTTTCAGGAACAGGTGAAGGGAGGTGGGAGGAAAGTGGTGATTTAGAGCACATTTGGAGGGAAGATTTGTTTGCAAGGTTGCAGAGATTGATTTATTCCAAAGTATTCGAACCATAGAAACTTACAATATTACAGAACAGACACAGGCCCCTTTGGTCCTTCTAGTCTGTTCCGAACCCTTTTTCTGCCGAGCCCCTCCGACACCCAGTCCATAGCCCTCCATACCTCTCCCAACCATGTACGTCCAAATTCTTTTCAAATTTAAAATTGAGCCCACAGTCACCACTTCAGCTGACAGCTTGTTCCACTCTCCCACCTCTTCACTCTGTGTGAAGACGTTCTCCCTCACCTTACCCCTACATTAATCCCCTTCACCCTTATCCCATGTCCTCTGGTTTGTACTTCACCTGCTCTCAGTGGAACAAGCCGACCTATATTTACTCTGTCCCCCACATCGCTTTAAATATCTCTCTTAAATCTTCCCTCATTCTAGAATCCAGGGAATAAAATCATAACCTGTTTAACCTTTTCCTACAACTCTGCTCCTGAAGTCCAGGCCCCATCCAAGTCAATCTCTGCACAAATGCCATCCTTCCTGCAGTTAGGTGATCAAAACTGCACACAATAATCCAAATTGGGTCTCACCAATGTCAATTCTACTTTATACTTTGATTGATCAAGGTCAATGTGCCAAAAGTTCTCTTTTCAACCCTATCCACATGTGATACCACTTTCAGAGAATGAGGTATCTGTATTCCCAGATCCCTCTGTTCTGTCGTTCTCCTCAGTGCCCTACTGGTTACCATGTATGTCCTTTCTTGGCTTGTCCTTCCAAAATGCCACACCTCACACTCATCTGCATTAAATTCTATCTTCCATTTTTCAGCCCATGTTTCCAGCTGGTTCAGATCCCTGTGCAAGCTTTGAAAACCTTCTTTGCTGTCCACAACATCTCCTATCCTAGTGTCACCTGCAAACTTGCTGATCCAATTTACCGCATTATCATCCAGATAGCCTTACTGGTTTCTTTCTTGAGGTTTTTTTTTTGCATTTTCTATACTCTTCAAGCACCTCATTTGCTCTGTGATGTCTATACCTGCTGCAGACCTCTCTTCTTCCAAACCAGATTTCTGAGCCTGCTAATCTTGACAGGAATATGCAAAGTCTGTACTCTCCAAATTTCACCTTTGTAGGTCTTCCACTGACACCGCACATACTTTTCCAGGTCAACACCTTCTCAATCCTTTCTCATTTCCTCAAAATTGGCCTTTCTCCAATTTAGAATCTCAAGCCGAGTCCCAGACCTATCCTTTTCCATCATTGACGAAACTAATGGCATCATGTTCACTGGAGTTGATGTTTGAGGTATTGGAATTTGCATCAGAAAGACAAACCACTAGTTCCCATTTTGCTTTATTGAGGTGGAGGGCATTTCTCCTCATGCAGTCAGAGAAAAGTCGGACTATTTATTGCAGTAAATGGCCTGGGATTGATGGTCATGGAGAAAAGCTGTGGGCCATTAAGTGCTCGTGGGGATAGGAGTTGCAAACGGGTTGGATTGCTGAGGGAGAACACATATTTACCTTTGAAGGATGATGGATTGGGGAGAGGGGTCATCCGGAGTAAAAGTAGACGGGCAGAAAAATTATAATGCAGAATAACCCTTTGCAGCCAAATCTATGTCCATTAGTAGTGAAAAGCCAAATGAGTTCTTCAGCATTATTTTACCAATACTGATGCAAATCTAAGCTTCAATTACTGCATCAGAACATTTTTACACATTTTCTTGTGACCTTGATTGTTTGCAAGGGGACTTCAGGGCTGGTCAAGAGATGTAGACAAGATAAAGATGATGAGCTCAACAGCATCAGAAAATGCTCAAACATCAGGCATATTAAATACCTCAAAGCATTAATAAGTAATGGTCAATAGAAAGTTTGATCTGGTTGTTTGAGAAAATCCCAATATCCTGTGGTTATTGGGTCCTTGAAAATGTTCGCCTCCTCACCCCAAAGCAGGCCAGAGAGTTGTTGGTATTTATGATCATTTATAGAATCGTCTTCACAGGCTGTTTATCTCCTTGACACCAAGACAATATCGAAATTAACCAAGGCATCGGCGAATCTAAGATATACAGAAATAAATATTAATTTTATTGTGAATGAGTCATTGTGTCATTTTGAAATCACAGGTCCTTCAGGGAGAAATTTCTGAACATGAAGATGCTGTCGAAAAGTTACAGGAGGCAGCAAAGTGCCTGCTGTCCTTGAGCAATGACGTTGTTCCAAATGTACTCCAGCTTCGAAAGACCACAGGTACCATTTCAACATTTGCTGCTTAGATCAAAAAGTGGTTCTGTAATTCCAACAAATACAAGTGATGCTTCCAGCTGGTAAATTAGACATTTTCAATATCTGCAAATTACCAGTGGGGACCCATCTACCTCTTTGAACCATTCTGAACTATTTCTTGCAATTGATTGGATTTCAGATGTTGAATCATCTTTACCTAGCACGTCATAAATATGCTATCATTTCATAAACAGCTCTGAAAACTCTAAAATAAATGGAATGACCATTTACTAAAGAATTGTGCACACTTAAATAAATGTTTGAATAAAATGCAGTTTTTAAGCAAGTTCCATAGAACTTTCTCTACTGAATTGTGGTCAGTGATTCAGACTCGTATGCCAGAATCGCAATAGTATTGCAAAATGTGTGTTTATTGAATGAAATTTCTGCTCGAGTGATGCATCTTAGAAGTGTTGGGCCTTATAAAATTGTTGCATTAGTGGTACTGAATTAAGAACCATATTTGGAGAATTGGAAATTAAAATGGCAGCAAATGGGAATTCTTCCAGTGAATTCGTTGAAAGTGATGCTCTGCCATTAATTTAATTAAGCAGCCAGGCTCCAGTCATGCCAGACTTGTTCGTGGCTCATCAATTGAAGAGGAGATTGATTGATTGGAAACCAGACAACTTCCAATCATAGAAAGAAGACTGGAAATGGGAAACAAATGTTAAAATATTCCAGCAGTACAGTGAAGTCACAAGTTGCACCGAAATGTTAATGTTGCTTTTCTTTTTTCCAGATGCTTTATCAGCTCCTTTATTTTTCTACATTTTTGTTTTCTTTCCTAAATCTCAGAAATTCTATTTTTTCTGAAGAGTGCGTTTGTCTTGTTGATCAGTTATTAATAGAAATAGAGGGTATGTGGAAATGGTAGAGGGTTAAGCAGCGGGAATTTGCCAAGTGTGAACATCTGGCAAACATGCAGCCAAGGAAGTGTTTAGGGCTGTGATGGCTCAAAGACCCCCAATGTGAGGGGATTTCTCGTGCTGTGCTGCGACGGCACTGAAGATCCATGCATCTGAGCACCCGAAGGGCTGGATGCCGTTCTGGTGAGCACGGTTGCTCTCAGTGTCTTCTCTATTCACCAGAGTATTCTTTGTTGTTCCTGCTCCTCCCTGGCCCCAGGTCCCCCCACTTCACCTGCTCCTCTCGATGAGGAAAAGGCCTTGAAGTCAACATGTTTTCAACAAAGAGTTGCACAACTGTCCCTCTCTTTCTCTCTCCATTTCCTTTTGCAAATGTCCCTTCCTTTTCACTGTTCTTCATATCACTCATCTGCTATTTCATGCTGATTCCCTCCAAACTTGTTTCATTCCTTGCTCACCTTTTTCCCCTACTTTTCCCTTGTCATCTTCTGTTCTGCATTGCTTTAAATATTACTAAACCCACAGTTCTCCTGTGTTTGTTGAGCTGAAAATACCGGAACCTTGTGGTAAATCTTTGAAGACACTTTTAAATGTATGTGTAACAGAACCTTGTGTTCCTTTTAGCTATCATTGAACAGAGATTCCAGCGTTTGCGTCAGGAGGCATCAGAAAAGAAGTTGAAATTGGAACGGTCAAATGTCCAAGAGGAAGATCTCGAAGGTTTACTTTTACCTGTCACTTCTCACAACTGCGATTTCGGAAATATTTTATTTCTGGATTGATGAAGCAGAGTCGTTGATGTAGTTGAGAAACATTGCTATTTTACACACATAACTGGTCCCTAAAAGCAATGCAAGAATGACCAGATAATGTTGATTGCAAGATAAATCTTGGCTTGGAGAATTACAGTCCGGATACAGGACATCTCGACCCCTCTAGTCCACACCGATTTAAGTGAGCTCCTCTCGACCCACTTACCGGCTCCCTGTCTGTAGCTCTCCAATACCTTCACATCCATGCAGCTATCCAACTTGTTCTGAAATGACATGAAAAGTTACATCCCAGACCCTGGCAGCAGGGAGGCAAACTACCAATCTGTTTCCTTAATCGTATCCACAGAATCCCCGATCTGTCCTCCTGACCATCGAATTCCCTATAACTATTACCCTCCTCTTCCTTTCCCTACCCTTTTGGGCAACAGATGCTGACCTTGTGCCAGAGACACAGCACTGATTCCTTCCCCAGCCTGAATGCTCCTCAAGGAGGAGTACCAATTGTTGAGTGCTTCAGTCACAGGGGCCCCCTCCTGTATCTGTCTCTTCCCTTTTCCCCCACCTAACTGTAACCCACTGATCCTCCTCCTGTGGCCCTGTTGAGACCACCTGGCTATAGCTCCTATCTATGACGGCCTCACTCTCACTGACCAGGTCGAGGTCATTGAGTATGGTGGGTGGGTTGGAGAGGCAGCAGTGTGACTCAGATGTGTGGCGGGTGAGACAGCAGCACGACTCACGTGGGCAAGGAGAGAGATTGACGGCAGCGCAACTCGGGTGGATTGGAGAATGGTAAATGTAGTCCCCTTGTTTAAAAAATGTAATAGGGAGAATCCTGAGAATTAGGGTTAGTCTGACATTATTGGTGAGTAAACTAATGGAAGAGATTCTTAAGGATGGGATCTATGAATATCTGGAGAAATACACACTACTCAAGGATAGTCAGCATGTCTTTGTGAAGGCAAACATGGGCCTCACAAATCTAACGAAGTGTTTGGAGGAGTTTACAAAAGAAATTAATGAGGGTAGGGTGATAGATGTGGTCTACGTGGATTTTAGCAAGGCATCTGACAATGTCGACCACAAGAGACTCCTTCAGAAAATCATGAGTCGTGGGATGAGTGAAAAATTACCTGCATGAAATAAAAGCTGTCATGTCAGAAGAAAGCAGAGAATCGTAGTGGAAAGAAAGTATTCTGCCTGGAGGTTGGTGACTAGTGGAGTGCTGCAGGGATCTGTTCTGGGACCCCTGCTCTTTGTGATTTTCATAAGTGACTTGGATGAAGAGGCGGATGGATAGGTCAGTAAGTTTGCGGATAACACGGAGGTTGGATTGGAGGAGTTGTGGATGGAGATGAAGGCTGTTGAAGGTTGCAAAATGATGAAGGTGGGATGCAGAGTTAGGCAGAAAAGTGGTAGATGGATTTCAATCCGGATAAGTGAGAGTTGATGCATTTTGGAAGAACAAACCAGAAGGCTGAGTCCAGACTCAATGGTCGGTTATTTAAGAGTGTGGATGAACAGAGGAACCTTGGGTTCCAAATCTACACATCTCTCAAGGTTGCCACACAGTTTGATAGGAGAGTTAAGAAGGCTTATGGTATGCTGAGATTCCTTCATAGGGGTTTTGAATTCAGGAGTAGAGAGGCCATGTTGCAACTCTACAAATCTTTGGTATGACTCACTTTGAATATTATGTTCAGTTCTGGTCACCTCATTATAGGAAGGATGTGGAAGCTATGGAGAGGGGACGGAGGAGATTTACCAGGATGCTGCCTGGATTGGGAAACAATTCTTATGAGGCAAGGTTCGCAGAGCTGGAGTGTAGAAGGATTAGAGGACACGTGGTAGAGGTCCACAAGATTAAGAGAGGCACCAATAGGGTGGACATACCAGCTCTGTACATGGATAGCCATTAATTCTACATTCTGTTCATGTCAATATTTCCCTCATTATATATTTATCAAATTTATTCCTGAAGGTTGGTTCACAGGCAGTGAATTCAAATTTTGAACCTCAGAGTAGAAACATCTTTTCTTTTGATCATAATTTACTCTTTTCCCCTTTGTGACTCAGGACTTACTGATCCCTCAAGCAGCACGAACAGGCTTTCATCCATTTTGGAAAAACCCGCACTCTTTGATGCAAATTTCGATATTGTTGCGTCTACTTCCAAATCTAGATTTAAAAAATCAATGAGTCCAACACTGAATCCTCAAGGAATACAGTATTTCCCATCTTTTCATCCATAAAACCATTATCTGAAGCCACCACTCGAGCATGCATGTCGACAGTCATCCAAAGATATTGCTTGCATTCTTATATTCTTCCCTCAGCAAAAACAATTCAATCCAAACCTCTTCAATCTCAGCAACTTCCTGGTAACGTCTTCTGAATCCTCAACAATGCTTCGCCATCCTTCCGTGAATTCAGGGACAGGAACACTACATAATGTTCCAAATGCAGCCGACACGAAATTGACTTGACTCACCAACTTTTACAATCAGTGCCCCAAATCTCGACGTCCAGCAGGCTGGATGCTTCTTTACCATCCTCTCCACCACGTTGTGTCTTTCAGGGAGCAATGAACGTTCAGCTCCAAATCCTTCTCTCCATCAATGCTAGAAAAGGTGTATTGTATAATTTCCTCTTGTATTTGACCCCACCAAAATCCAGCACCTCATTCAGGGAAGGGGGAGGTGAAGAGGAGAGAGAGAGCGAAGGATAGGAAGGGAGAGTTGTCGAGGAAGGGGGAGGGATAGTGGGAAAGGGTAAGGAGATGGAGGGAGCATTGTCAAGGAAGGGGAGGAATAGAGGGTGAGGGGAAGGAGAGGGAGAAGGAGGGACAGTTGTCGAGGAAGGGGAGGAATATATGGAGAGGGAGGAATATATGGAGAGGGGAAGAGGAGAAGGAGAGGGAGAGGAAAGGGGAGGGGGAGAGTTGTCAAGGAAGAGGGAAGGAAATAGGGAGATGGTGAGGGGAAGAAGAGAAAGAGAGGGAGTGGGGAAGGAGTGGGAGGGAGAGTATTCAAGGAAGGGGAGGGATAGATGGTGAGGAGAAGGACAGGGTGAGGGGAAGGAGAAGGATAGGGGAAGGAGAGAAGGTTGTCCAGGAGGGGGAGGGATAGAAGGTGAGGGGAAGGATAGGGAGAGGGGAGGGAGAGGGCAGGAGAGGGAGATGGAAAGAGAGGGAGTTGTCGAGGAATTGGGACGGATGGTGGGAGAGGGAGACGGAAGGAGAGGGAGTTTTTGAGGAATTGGGAGGGATATTGGGAGAGGGGAAGAGGAGAGGGAGAGGGTGGGAGAGTTGTCGAGGAAGGGGGAGGGGTATGAGCGGATGAGGGGAAGAGGAGATGGAGAGGGAAGGAGAGGGAGATGGAAGGAGTGGGAGGGAGAGTTGTTGAGGAAGTGGGAGGGATATAGGGAGAGGGTAAGGGGAAGAGGAGAATGAGCGGAGAGGGGAAGGAGAGAGAGTGGAAAGGAGAGGGAGGGAGAGTTGTTGAGGAACTGGAGTTAAAGAGGGAGAGAGGGACGAGCAGAGGAGGGAGAGGGATGGAGAGTTGTTAAGGAAGGGGGAGGAAGGGAGAGGGTGAGTGGAAGAGGAGAGTGAGAGGGGAGGGAGAGGGTGGGAGAGTTGTCCAGGAAGGGAGCGGGGTATGAGCGGATGAGGGGAAGAGGAGAGGGAGAGGGAAGGAGAGGGAGATGGAAGGAGTGGGAGGGAGAGTTGTTGAGGAAGTGGGAGGGATATAGGGAGAGGGTTAGGGGAAGAGGAGAATGAGCGGAGAGGGGAAGGAGAGAGAGTGGAAAGGAGAGGGAGGGAGAGTTGTTGAGGAACTGGAGTTAAAGAGGGAGAGAGGGACGAGCAGAGGAGGAAGAGGGATGGAGAGTTGTTAAGGAAGGGGGAGGAAGGGAGAGGGTGAGTGGAAGAGGAGAGTGAGAGGGGAGGGAGAGGGAGGGGGGGATAGTTGTCGCTGAAGGCGGAGGGTTATAAGAAGATTGTGAGGGGAAGGGGAAGGAGACAGAAGGAGTGATGTAATGGAATGTTCAGGGATAGTGGGAGAAAGGGAGAGGGGAGGAAGAGGAGAATGAAAGGGAGAGGAAAGGGGAGTGAGGGAGAGTTGTTGAGGAAGGAGGTGGGATAGAGGGAGATGTTGAGGGGAAGTGGAGAAGGAGAGGGAGAGAGGATAGAGAGGGAGAGGGAGGGAGAGTTGTCAAGGAAGGGGGAGGGATAGAGGGTCTGGAGAAGGAGAGTGTGAGGGGAAGGAGAGGGAGTGGGGATGGAGAGGGAGGGAGAGTTGTCTAGGAAGGAGGAGGGGTAGAGGGTGAGGGGAAGGATATGGTGAGGGGAGGGAGATGGAAGGAGAGGCAGAGAAAGTTGTTGAAGTGGGAGGGATGTAGGGAGAGGGTTAGGGGAAGAGGAAAATTAGGGAAGATGAGAAAGAGTGAGAAGAAAGGAGATGGAGGGAGAGTTGTTGAGGAAGAGGCAGGGAAAGAGGGAGAGTGGGATGAGCAGAGGAGGGACAGGGAGGGAGAGTTGTCAAGGAAGGGGGTGTGATGATCCGAGAGTGATGGGAAGAGGAGAGTGTGTGGGGAAGGCGAGGGTGAGGGAGGGATAGTTGTCGAGGAAGGCGGAGGGTTATAGGAAGATTGTGAGAGGAAGGGGAAGAAGACGGAAGGAGTGATGTCGTGGAATGGTGAGGGTAAAGGGAGAGAGCAGGAGGTGAGGAAGAGGAGAAGGTGAGGGAGAGGGAGGATGTTGATGAAGGGGGGATATATGGAGAAGGTGAGGGGAAGAGGAGAAGGAGAGAGATAGGGGAAGTTGAGGTAAAGGAAAGGAGAGGGAGAGTTGTTGAGGAAGGGGAGGGATAGAGGGAGAGAGTGAGGAGAAAAGGAGAAGTAGAGGAAGAAGAGTTGGAGAGAGAGGAAAGGAGAGGGAGGGAGAGTTGTTGTGGAAGGGGGACGGATATAGGGTGAGTGGAAGATGTGAGGGAGAGGAGAAGGAGAGGAAGTGGATAGGCAGGGAGAGTTGTTGAGAGAGGGACAGAGTGTGAATGGAAGAGGTGGAGGAGTGGGAGAAGGAAAGGAGAGGGAGATGATAGGCGAGGGAGGGAGAGTTGTTGAGGAATGGGAAGTGATAAAGGGAGAGGGTGAGTGGAAGAGGGAGAGGGGAAGGAGGATGAGCAATAGTTGTCGAGGTAGGTGGAGGGTTATAGCGAGATTGTGAGGGGAAGGAGAGGGAGGGAGAAATGTTGAGGAAGAGGGAGGGATGTTGGAAGAGTGTGAGGAGAAGGAGAGGGAGTGTGTAAGGAGAGGGAGAGGAAAGGATAGGAAGGGAGAGTTGTAAAGGAAGGGGAGTGAGGAAGGGTTAGGGGCAGAGGAGGGAAAGGGAGTGGGAGGGAGAGGAAAGGTAGGGAGCGTTGTTGAGGAATGCAGAGGGAAAGAGGGAGAGGGTGAAGAGCAGAGGGGAAGTTGAGGGAGTGGGAGGGAGAGTTGTCGAGGAAGGAGGTGGGATATGGGGAGAGGGTGATGGGAAGAGGAGAATGAGAGGGAGGGAGAGTTGTTGAGGAAGGGGGAGGTATAGAGGGAGAGAGTGAATGGGAGAGGAAGGGGATGGAGAGGGAGAGGAAAGGTAGGTTGTTGATGAATGGGGAGGAAAAGAGGGAGCGGGTGAGGAGCAGAGGACAAGTGGAGGAGTGGGAGGGAGAGATGTCGAGGAAGAGGGCAGGATATAGCGAGAGGGTGAGGTGGAGAGGGAGGAAAGGGAGAGGAAAGGAGAGGGAGGGAGGGTTGTCCAGGAAGGATATAGTGAGAGGATGAGGGGAAGAGGAGAGGGAGAGGAAAGGAGAAGGTGGGAGAGTTGTCGAGGAAATAGTAGGGTTATAGTGAGAGTGTGAGGGGAAGAGGAGAGGAAAGGGAGGGACAGTGGTCGAGGAAGGTGGAGGGTTATAGGAAGATTTTGAGGGGAAGGTGAAGGAGAGGGAAGGAGTGATGTTGTGGAAGGGTGAGGAATATAGGGTGAGAGGGAGAGGGGAAGGAGAGGAAGAGGAGAGGGAGAGGAAAGAGGAGGGAGGGAAAATTGTTGAGGAAGGGGGGAGGAATAGAGGGAGTGAGTGAGGGGAAAAGGAGAAGGTCAGGGGGAGGGGGTGGGAAGGAGAGGGAGGGAGAGCTGTCAAGAAAGGGCCATGGATAGAGTGTGAGGGGAAGGATAAGGAGAGGGGAGGGAGAGGGAGTGGGAAGGAGTGGGAGGGATATAGGGAGAGGGTTAGGGAAAGAGAAGAATGAGCAGAGAGGGTAAGGAGTGAGAGAGGAAAGGAGAGGGAGGGCGAGTGGTTGAGGAAATGGGAGGGAAAGGGAGAGGGGGAGAAGCAGAGGAGGGAGAGTGGTTGAGGAAGGGGAGGGAAAGAGAGTGGGGGAGAAGCAGAGGAGGGAGATGGAGGGAGAGTTGTCGAGGAATGGGGTGAGATATACGGAGTGATGGGAAGAGGAGAGTGAGAGGGAAAGGAGAGGGAGAGGGAGGGAGAGGAGTTATCAAATGGTGAGGGAGAGAGAGCGTGAGTGGAAGAGGAGACTGATTGGGGAAGGTGAGGGAGAGTTGAAGAGGAAGGCAGAGGGGAAGGAGAGTTAGATAAAAGAGGGAGAGTTTTTGAGAAAAACGGAGGGACAGTGTGAGGGGTGGAGGAGGAGGAGTGGGAGAGGGGAAGGAGAGGAATGCAGACGGAGGGAGAGTTGTCGATGAAGGGGAGGGATATTGGGAGGGGGAGGGAGAGTTGTTGAGGAAGGAAGAGGGCTATAGGGAGTGTGTGAGGAGGGATAGGGTGTGGTGGAGGGAGAGCTATCAAGATAGGGGGAGGGAATAGAGGGTGAGGGGAAGGATAAGGAGAGGGGAAGGAGAGGAAAGGAGGTAGGGAGACTTGTTGAGGAAGTGGGAGGGGGATTGGGAGAGGGAGAGGGGTAGGAGAGGGAGAGGAAATGAGGTAGGGAGAGTTATTGAGGAATGGGGTAGGAAAGAGGGTGAGGAGGAGAGGAGAAGGAGAGGCAGAGGGATGGAGAGATGTTTTGGAAGGGGCGGGATATAGGGAGAGGGTGAGGGGAAGAGGAAAATGAGAGGGAGAGGGAAAGGAGAGGAGCGTTGTTGAGGAAGAGGGAGGCATAGAGGGAGAGGGTGAGGAGAAGAAAAGAAGTCAAGGAAGAAGTGATGGAGAGAGAGGAAAGGAGAGGCAGGGAGAGTTGTGGAAGGGGACGGATATAGGAAGGGGGTAAGCGGAAGAGGCAAAGGAGAGGGGAAGCAGAGGGAGGGAGAGTGTTCGAGGACGTGGGAGGGATATCGGGAGAGGGTTAGGGGTTAGAGGAGAATGAGCAGAGAGGGGTTGGAGAGAGAGAGGAAAGGAAAGGGAGGGCGAGTGGTTGAGGAAATGGCGGGGAAAGAGAGAGGGGAGGAGCAGAGGAGGGAGAGGGAGGGAGAGTTGTCGAGGAAGGGGGTGGGTCATATGGAGTGATGGGATAAAGAGAGGAAGAGGGAAAAGAGAGGTAGAGGGAGGGAGTGTTGTGGAAGGGAGAGGGGGAGAGAGAGGGTGAGTGGAAGAGGAGAGTGAATGGGGAAGGTGAGGGATAGGGAGGGATAGTTGACGAGGAAGACGGAGGGTTATAGGAAGATTGTGAGGGGAAGGAGAGGGAAGGAGTGATGTCATGGAATGGTGTGGGATAGAGGGAGAGAGGGAGAGGGAAGGAAAAATAAGGAATGTGAGAGGAAAGGGGAGTGTGGGAGAGTTGTTGAGGAATGGGGAGGGATTGAGGGAGATGGTGAGGGGAAGTGGAGAAAGAGAGCAAGAGGGAGGGAGTGTTGATGAGGAAGTGGAGGGGTATTGGGAGAGGGTTGGGGAAGAGGAGAACAAGCAGAGTGGGGAAGGAGAGAGAGAGGAAAGGAGAGGTATTGAGAGTTGTTGAAGGGGAGGGAAAGAGGAGGAGGGTGAGGAGTGGAGGAGGGAGAGGGAGGGAGAGTTGTCGAGGAAGGGAGAGCAATAGAGGGTGAAGGGGAGGGGGTGAGTAAAGGAGAGGGAGGGAGAATTGTCGAGGAAATGGAAGGGAAGGAGTGTGAGGGGAAGAGGAGGAGTGGGAGAGGGGAAGGAGAGGTAGAGGAAAGAAGAGGGAGGTTGTTGAAGAAGGGGTACTGATAAAGGGAGGGTGAGGGGAAGAGGAGAATGACATGGAAAGGAGAGGGAGAGTGAGGGAGAGTTGTTAAGGAAGGGGAGGGATGGAGAGGGTGAGGGGAAGAGGAGGAGTGGGCAGGCGAAGGAGATGGAGGAAAGCAGAGGGTGGTTGTTGAGGAAGGGGGAGCATATAGGGAGAGGGTGAGGGGAAGAGGCGATTAGAGGGTAAGGAGAAGAAGAGGAGAGTTGTCGAAGAAGGGGGAGTAATTGAAGGTGAGAGGGTGAGTTAAGGAGAGGGAAGGAGTTGTCGAGGAAATGGGAGGGACAGAGTGTGAGGGGAAGAGGAGGAATGGGAGAGGGGAAGAAGAGGTAGAGGGAAGCAGAGGGAGGTTTTTCAGGAAGGGGGAGTGATAAAGGGAGGGTGAGTGGAAGAGGGAGAGGGGAAGGAGGATGAGGGTAGTTGTCGAAGAAGGCGGAGGGTTATCTGGAGATTGTGAGGGGAAGGGAGGGGGAGGGAAAGTTGTCGAGGAAGGGGGAGGGATATAGGAAGAGGATGCTGGGAAGAGGAGAGGGAATGGAAGAAGAGGGAGGGAGTATTGTCGAGGAAAGGGGAGGGATATAGTGAGAGGGTGAGGGGAAGAGGAGAGGGAGTGGAAAGGATAGGGAGGGAGTATTGTTGAGGAAAGAGGAGGGATATAGTGAGAGGGTGAGGGGAAGAGGAGAAAGAGAGGGAGTGGGGAAGGAGTGGGAGGGAGGATTGTCGATGAAGGGGGAGGAATAGAGGTTAAGGAGAAGGAGAGGTGAGGGGAAGGAGGGGAAGAGTTTTTGAGAAAGGGGAAGTGATAGAGGGTGAAGGGAAAGATAGGGAGAGGTAGGGGAGAGGGAAGGAGAGGGAGACGGAAGGAGTGAGAGGGAGAGTTGACGTGGAAGTGGGAGGGATATTGGGAGGGGAAGAGGTGAGGGAGGGACAGTTGTTGAGGAAGGCAGAGGGGAAGGAGAGCGAGATAAAGGATAGTGTTTTTGAGAAAAAGGGAGGGACAGAGTGTGAGGGGTGGAGGAGGAGGAGTGGGAGAGGGGAAGGAGAGAGAGAGGGAGAGGGAGAGGAATGCAGAGGGAGGGAGTGTTGTCGATGAAGGGGAGGGATATTGGGAGGGGGATGGAGAGTTTTTGAGGAAGGCAGAGGGATATAGGGAGTGTGTGAGGAGGGAGAGGTTGTGGGGAAGGAGAGGGATATGGAGGGAGATGTAAAGGAAGGGTGAGGGACATAGGAAGAGGGTGAGGGGCAGAAGAGAAGGGAAGGTGAGCTAGAGGAACGGAGAGAGAGGGAGAGTTGTCGAAGAAAGCTGAGGGATGCAGGGGGATGGTGAGGGGAAGAGGAGTGGGAGAGGGTGGGAGAGTTGTCAAAGAAGGGAAGGGATAGGGGAGAGGGTGTGAGGAAGAGGAGATGGATAGGGGAAGGAGATGAAGAATGAAGGAGAGGGAGGGAGAGATTTCAAGGAAGGGGGAGCAATAGAGGGTGAAGGGGAGGTGGTGAGTAAAGCAGAGGGAGGGAGAGTTGTCGAGGAAATGGGAGGGAAGGAGTGAGGGGAAGAGGAGGAGTGGGAGAGGGGAAGGAGAGGTAGAGGAAAGAAGAGGGAGTTTGTTGAAGAAGGGGTAGTGGTATGGGGAGGGTGAGGGGAAGAGGAGAATGAGATGGAAAGGAGAGGGAGAGTGAGGGAGAGTTGTTAAGGAGGGGGAGGGATTGAGAGTGTGAGGGTGAGGGGAAGAGGAGAGTGAGTGTGGAAGAAGTGGTAGAGGGAGGGATAGTTGTCGAGGAGGTTGGATGGTTATAGGGAGATTGTGAGGGGAAAAGGAGAGAGGGAGGGAAAGTTGTCAAGGAAGGGGGACGGAGATAAGAAGAGGGTGTGGGGAACAGAAGAGCGAGTGGAAAGGAAAGGGAGGGAGTATTGTCGAGGAAAGAGGAAGGATATAATGAGAGGGTGAGTGGAAGAGGAGAGGGAGTGGAAAGGAGAGAGAGGGAGTATTGTTGAAGAAAGGGGAAGGATATAGTGAGAGAGTAAAGGGAAGAGGAGAAAGAGGGAGTGGGGAAGGAGTGGGAGGGAGGGTTGTCGAGGAAGGGGGAGGAATATAAGTTAAGGAGAAGGAGAGGTAAGGAGAAGGAGGGGGGAGAGTTGTTGAGAAAGGGGGAGTGATAGAGGGTGAAGGGAAAGATAGGGAGAGGTAAGGAAGAGGGAAGGAGAGGGAGACAGAAGGAGTGGGAGGGAGAGTTGAAGCAGAGGTGGGAGGGATATTGGGCGGGGAAGAGGAGAGGGAGGGAGAGTTGTTGAGGAAGGCAGAGGGGAAGGAGAGCGAGAGTAAAGGAGAGGGAGAGTTTTTGAGTAAAAAGGAGGGACAGAGTTTGAGGGGTGGAATAGGAGGAGTGGGAGAGGCAAAGGAGAGGGAGAGGAATGCAGAGGGAGGGAGAGTTGTCGATGAAGGGAGGGATATTGGGAGGGAGTTGTAAAGGAAGAGGGAGGGACATAGGAAGAGGGTGAGGGGCAGAAGAGTGGGGAAAGAGGCAGAGGAACGGAGAGAGAGGGAGAGTTGTCGAAGAAGGCTGAGGGATGGAGGGGGAGGGTGAGGGGAAGAGGAATGGGAGAGGCTGAGAGAGTTGTCAAAGAAGGGAAGGGATAGGGGGAGAGGGTGTGAGGAAGAGGAGAAGGATAGGGGAAGGAGAGGACGAATAAAGGAGAGGGAGGGAGAGTTGTCGAGGGAGCGATATAGGGAGAGGGTGAGGGGAAGAGGCGAGGGAGAGTGGAAGGAGAAGAAGAGGAGTGTTGTCAAAGAAGGGGGAGTAATAGAAGGTGAAGGGGAGAGGGTGAGTAAAGGAGAGGGAGGGAGATGTCGAGGAAATGGGAGAGAGAGAGTGTGAGGGGAAGAGGAGGAGTGGGAGAGGGGAAGGAGAGGTAGAGGAATGCAGAGGGAGGTTGTTCAGCAAGGGGGAGTGATAAAGGGAGGGTGAGTGGAAGTGGGAGAGGGGAAGATGAGGGTAGTTGTCGAGGAAGGCAGAGGGTTATCTGGAGATTGTGAGGGAAAGAGAGGGAGGGTGAGGGATAGTTGTCGAGGAAGGGGACGGATATAGGAAGAGGGTGTTGGGAAGAATAGAGAGAATGGAAAGGAGAGGGAGGGAGTATTGTCGAGGAAAGGGGAGGGATATAATGAGAGGGTGAGGGGAAGAAGAGAGGGAGTGGAAAGTATAGGGAGGGAGTATTGTCGAGGAAAGAGGAGGGATATAGTGAGGGTGTGGGGAAGAGGAGAAAGAGAGGGAGTGAGGAAGGAGTTGGAGGGAGGATTGTCAATGACGGGGGAGGAATAGAGGTTAAGGAGAAGGACAGGTGAGGGGAAGGAGGGGGAGAGTTTTTGAGAAAGGGGGAGTGATAGAGGGTGAAGGGAAAGATAGGGAGAGGTAAGAGAGGGAAGGAGACGGAGACGGAAGGTGTGGGAGGGAGAGTTGATGCGTAAGTAGGAGGGATATTGGGAGGGGAAGAGGAGAGGGAGGGAGAGATGTTGAGGAAGGCAGAGGGGAAGGAGAGCGAGATAAAGGAGAGGGAGAGTTTTTGAGAGAAAAGGAGGGACAGAGTGTGAGTGGTGGAAGAGGAGGAGTGGGAAAGGGGAAGGAGAGGGAGAGGGGAAGGAGAGGGAGAGTAATGCAGAGGGCGATGAAGGGGAGGGATATTGGGAGGGGAAGGGAGAGTTTTTGAGGAAGGCAGTGGGATATATGGAGTGTGTGAGGAGGGAGAGGGAGTGGGGAAGGAGAGGGTTATGGAGGGAGATGTAAAGGAAGGGTGAGGGACATAGGAAGAGGGTGAGGGGCAGAAGAGAGGGTAAGGAGAGCCGGAGGGAGAGGGAGTGTAGTCGAAGAAAGATGAGGGATGGAGGGGAAGGGAGAGGGGAAGAGGAGTGGGAGAGGGTGGGAGAGTTGTCAAAGAAGGGAAGGGATAGGGGGAGAGCGTGTGAGGAAGAGGAGATGGATAGGGGAAGGAGAGGAAGAATGAAGGAGATGGAGGGAGGATTGTCGAGGAAGGGGGAGGGATATAGGGAGAGAGTGAGGGGAAGGAGAAGGAAAGAGAGGGAGATGGAAGGAGTGGGAGGGGGAGTTGTCGAGGAAGTGGGAGGGATATAGGGAAATGGTTGGGGAAGAGGAGAATGAGCAGAGAGGAGAAGAGGAAAGGAGAGTGAGGGTGAGTTGTTGAGGAAGGGGGAGGGATAGAGGGAGAGGCTGATGGGGATGTGGAGAACGAGCAGAGAGGGAGAGGAAAGGATTGGAAGGGGGAGTTGAGGAAGAAAAGGGAAAAAGGGAGAGGGTGAGAAAAGGAGAAGGGAGAGGGAGGGAGAGTTGTCGAAGAAGGGGTGGGTTAGAGGGAGAGGTGATGGCGAAAGGGAGAGGGGAAGGCGAGGGAAAGGAGAGGGAGGGAGAGTGGTTGAGGAAGGGGAGGGATAGAGGGAGAGTGTGATGGCGAAAGGGAGAGGTGAAGGCAAGGGGGAGTAAAGGAGGTAGGGAAACTTGTTGAGAATGGGGAGGGAAAGAGGGAGAGGGTGAGGAGTGGAGGAGAAGGAGAGGGAGGGAGAGTTGTTGAGGATGGCAGAGGGATAGAGGGACAAGGTGAGTGGAAGGGGAGAAGGAGAGGGAGAGGGGAATAAGAGGGAAGGAGAGTTGTCGAGGAAGGTGGAGTGTTAGAGGGAGAGGGTCAGGGGAAGTAGAGAGGGAGAGGGGATAGATAGGGAGAGTTGGCGAGGAAGGGGGAGGGATATAGGAGGAGGGTTAGGGGAAGAGTAGAATGAGCAGAAAGGGGAAGGAGAGGGAGAGTAAATGAGAGGGAGGGAGAGTTGTTGAGGAAGGGGGAGGGAAAGATGGAGAGGGTGAGGATCAGAGGAGGGAGAGGGAGGGAGGATTGTCAAGGAAGGGGATGGGATGTAGGGAGAGGGTGATGGAAAGAGGAGAATGAGAGGGAAAAGAAAGGGAGAGTTGTTGAGGAAGGGGGAGGGATAGAAGGAGTGGGTGGAGAGGGAGAGGGGAAGGAGATGAAGAGGAAAGCAGAGGGAGGGAGAGTTGTCGAGGAAGGGGGAGTGATAAAGGGAGGGTCAGGGGAAGAGGGAGCGGGGAAGGAGGATGAGGGATAGTTGTCGAGGAAGGTGGAGGGTTATAGGGCGATTGTGAGGGGAAGAGGGGAAGGAGAGGGAGGTAAAGTTGTCGAGAAAGGGGAGGGATATAGTGAGAGGGTGAGGGGAAGAGAAGGGGAGGAGGTATAATTGTCGAGGAAGTTGTAGGGTTATAGCAAGATTGTGAGGGGGAAGTAGAGGGAAGGAGTAATGTCGTGGAATGGTAAAGGATAGAGGGAGAGAGTGAAATGGAGAGGGGTAGGAGAGGAAGAGGAGGGAGAGGAAAGAGCAGGGAGGGAGAATTATTGAGGAAAGTGGAGGAATAGAGGGAGAGGGTGAGGGGAAATGGAGAATGTAAGGGAGAGGGGTAGGAGAGGGAGAGGTAAGGAGAGGGAGGGAGAGTTGTCAAGGAAGGGGGAGGGAAATATGTAGAGTGTGAGGGGAAGTGGAGAAAGAGAGGGAGTGGGGAAGGAGTGGGAGGGAGAGTTGTCGAGAAAGGGGGAGTGATAGAGGGTGACGGGAAGGAGAAGGATTGATGGAGAGGGAGGGAGATTTGTCTAAGAAGTGGGAGGAATATTGGGAGGGGAAGAAGAGAGAGGGAGGAAGAGTTTTTGAGGAAAGCGGAGGTATATAGGGACTGTGTGAGCAGGGAGACTGGGAAAGGATAGGAATGGATAAGGAGTGAATTGTAAAGGAAGGGGTAGGGATATAGGGAGATGGTGAGGGGCAGAGGAGAGGGGAAGGAGAGGGAGAGGAATGGAGAGGGAGGGAGAATTGTCGAAGAAGGGGAAGGGATAGAGGAGGAGGGTGAGGGGAAAAGTAGATGGATAGGGAAGGAGAGGAAGAATGAAGAGGGAGGGAGAGTTGTCGAGGAAGGCGTAGGGATATAGGGAGAGGGTGAGGGGAAGGAGAGGGAGAGGGGAAGGAGAGGGAGAGGGGAAGGAGAGGGAGAGGGGAAGGAGAGGGAGAGGGGAAGGAGAGGGAGAGGGGAAGGAGAGGGGAAGGAGAGGGAGAGGGGAAGGAGAGAGAGGGTGAGTTGTCGGTGGGATATAGGGAGAGGGTGAGGGTAAGAGAAGGAGAGGAAGAGGGGATAGAGAGAGAGAGGGAAGGTTGTTTAGGAAGGGGGAGGGATATAGGCAGGGTGAGATGAAGAGGAGAGGGAGGGAGTGTTGTCAAGGAAGGGGGAGGTATATAGGGAGAGATTGAGGGCAAGGGGAGGGAGAAGGAGAGGGGAAGGATAGAGGGAGATGGAATTAAAGGGTTTCTATTGTCTCTGAATCTAGAGGAAAACGTGAAGATGATTTTGAGCTAAAAACCATTGGTCGTCTTCGCGTGATCTTCCTCAACTCTCTATTCATCTCTTCCCTTGAATGACTTTTGTTTCCTTTGCTTGTAGATTCGTGAAGCGCAGAAGGGAGGACAACAACTTGTGCTGGAAGTCGAGCTGGAAGCAGGACCAACAGTCAATAAGGCAGCGACACTTGGAAAGACAATCAACATGTTCAGGTATTTCTACATCCAGTCCTGGAGGATCTCAACAAAGTTCAAGCAAGATTTGTGCCAACACCTAAAAATTCAACAACTCCAAGGAAAATGTAGTGAACAGATCCAACCTTTGTACACGTCATTCATCACCTACACCAATGCCTTTAACTCTGCATGAAGGAAACTACTATGGGACGCCCCTTCTAGTATTAGATGAACTGAAAAGTACGTACGGATCCTGAGACTCTTCAACAAAGGCATATGACCACAGTCATCTTCAACAAGAGTACGTGGGAACCTTTTTGCATGGTGAAGAGTAAACAAGGATCCGTGTCAGGTCACTCGCCTGAGTGCTACTGGTACCATGTAACCCAGTACGACCTGTTGCATGGTCGAGTGGTCGGCGACTAAACCGGCTCCCCCACCGGGCTTGCCTGGTGAGGAGGGTGGCTAGACACCCTGCAGGATGAAAAACAAGACCTGTCAAAGGGCGGATGAACCATGGATAGGCAGGTCTGGCAAACCATCATCTGAGAGGGAACAACAACCACCGAAGCCAGCAGATGTGCAGAAATAGAAGATGAGAGGAGAGGCCATACCAACCCAAGCCTGATCTGCCATCTGGAACAACCTGTCATGAATGCAGAAGAACTTTCAAAGGCAAGATTGGTCACAGAATCCACTTGATAGCAACGAAGATGAAAAAATTATGACAGACAGCGCAGAATTCAAACTGAGGTCCAGTCCTGACCACTGGCCATGTAAAGGCATTGCCCTAACCAATAAGCCAACCATGACACCCTGTCGCCTCAGAGAAGATGGCTGGAATCTCGAGCGTCTGGAGGAATCGACGGTGTCAGGCAGCAGTGGGGAGGGGTCGGGGATCAGCAGCGGCAGTGGGAAGGACTCAGGGATCAGCAGCGGCTCCTCCCACACACCCCCACACGCAACCCCCGACACACATACGCCCCCCACACACACTCGTCCACACTTATTCTTTGAAAAACTTTATTGAATATTTTCAAATTACATAAATTAAATCAAATACATATAAAATAACTATAAACTGAATCCTCTCCCCGTTACTAATACAATAAATACCAAAAAAATAAAAAAAATAACCAAGATAAAGAAAAAAAAAACACCACCCCCCCCACAAAACCTTAGAGAAATGTATCAAATATTCCCAGATTGGTGTGCCAACCTTTCAACATTGATTTAATTTCTAGAGCCATGTGTTTCAAGTATAAACCCCACATATCAATAAAAATGAGTAATTACTTCTTAAATTATATGTTAATTTTTCTAAATATAGACAAGACTTCAATCCATTTTGCCATCTTTGCAAGTTTATATTCTTCCATTCGACAGCTATACATTTTCTCGCTTCTGCTAACCCTAATCTTAAAAAAGCCAAATATGGTTTAGGCATTTTTGAATCAACAAATGGAACATTAACATAACCCAACAAACACATTTTTGGATCCATCGAATATCCCTTTTAAACAAATCCCTCAAAAATTTTATAATTCCCTCCCAAAAATGCTTAATTTTCTTGCACAACCAAACTGAATGTACAAAAGTAACTTTTTGCTTTTTACATCTAAAACATAAATCTGTTAAACTGAATCCATATCTCTTCAATTTCTCAGAGGTTAAATATAAATGACGCAAAAAATTCAAATTGACCATACTTTATACCTCACATTAATTCACTTGGTAACACTGTCAACACACATTTTTGACCATTCCTCCCATGTGAAAACAATATTTAACTCTTTTCTCATTTCTCCTTTACCAATTTCTCCTGCAACAACCTATACATATCAGAAATAAAGCCTTTTTCACATTTATCTGCAATTAAAAATTCAAATTTCTTTTGACCTGATAAATTTATTTCCTTACCATAATTCCTCTTTAAAAAATCTCAAAGTTGGTAATAAACAAAGAATCTGATGCAATACCTTATCTTTCCTGCAACCTTTTAAATGAACAAAACCTCCCTGCTTCAAAACAATCTATAACATTCACTCTTCCTGTAATTTCCCAATCTTTTAAGTAAGGATTCTATCATGAAAAGGGAATTAATTTATGCTGACATAATGGTGATCTTATCAAAACTATTCAGAGAGAATCTAGAATTAAATTGCGATTGTACCAATTGTTCATTATATGTCAAAAAATGGATAATTTAAATTCTTGTAACAATAAAGAATTCCATTTATAAATCAAATGATTAATATTTTCCAAGATCTGACCCATCTCTATCTTTGCCAATCTAGGAGATTGTTCAATATCAAATAACCAATTAATAAACTTCATCGGTGTCACCTCATAATACTTATAAAAACAATGTAATTGCAAACCACCCAATTCATAATGCCAAGTCAATTTTTGGAAAGAAACCCTCGATAATTTACCTTTCCATAAGAATAACCCAACTATGCAAGGAATAGATTGATAAAAGTATTAGACTCAAGGATAAATGTTCATCTTTCTGCAATTCACTCTTCCCATTAAGGTCAATGGTAAATCTTTCCACTTATCTAAATCAATTTTAACCTTATTTAATAAAGGGACATAATAAAAAATAAATAATTCATGATCATTTTTATTTACAACTACTCCTAGATATTTAATTTTATTTGACCATCTAAATTTAGTAATTTTCATAATTTTTTAAAATTCATCAGTAATATCTCGTTTATATAATTTCTCCATTCTTCCTAATAGCATTAATTGTCCTTGATACTTGCTCAGTTTTAAGTGGCCATGCCAAAACCTTATGCACTCTTTCTCCCAATTGATAATAACATTGTTTAGACTGCAAAATCATTTTCTCTTATTTATATGTTTGTATGTTATTATTACGTAATTTCAATTTAGATAATTTTAGCTTATCATCGTCTGTACAATTTTTTTGTAATTTTTTAATCCAAGCCTTCGATTTCCTTTTCTAAATTTAAACTTTTGAATAAATACTGTTTTTCTATCTTAGTTGGATAGCTAATAATTTGTCCCCTCAAATATGCTTTTAAAGCATCCCACAAAATAAATTGACTTTGAACTGAATTTTCTTTCATTTGTAAATAAAAAATAATTTGATCTCTCATATACTTAGTGAAATCTGGTCTTTTGAATAACTTTTCATTAAACCTCCATCGATAAACTGTCTCAGTTAATTCAGATCCTAAGCATTGAACCAATAATAACGAATGATATGAGAATAACCTACTTTTATATTCTGCAAAATTAAATCTTCCTTGTAAATGCGCAGAAATCAAAAATACATTTATCTCGAGAAAGAATTTAGCCGAGATGAACAAAGTGAATAATCTTTCTCAGTTGGGTTTAATTTCCTCCAAATTTCCACTAAATTTAAATCCTTCATCATCTTAAGCTGTCTTTTTACCATTTTAGTTCTTTTAACAACTTTTGGAGAATTTGTCCAACAAGGAATCCAAACAACAGTTAAAATCTCCTCTGACTAACACATTCCCTTCTGCCTGATTCAAATTTTAAAATGTCCCTGAAATAAATGTCTGATCATCTTCATTTGGTGCATAAACATTCATTAAAGTCCAACTTTCAGAACAAAATCTTGCAGTTAACTATCAGTACTCTTCCAGCATTAGCAAAAAAAGAATCCACAGCAACGGATATTTTTTTATTAACTAATATCGCCACCCCTCTAGTTTTCGAGTTTAATGAAGACGAAATTACATGTCCTACCCAATCTCTCTTCAACTTCAAATGTTCTTTTTCGGTCAAATGAGTTCCTTGCAAAAATACAATATCTACTTTTAGCTTCTTAATATAATCTATAACACGTTTCCTATTTATTGGGTGATTTAAACCCTTAACATTAACAATTGCAAAACTTAAATTACTTATTACAACTTACACAATGGCACCCAATCTTTCACAATTAACAAACAAAAACCTTCAACAAACAATAAAAAAAGACTTAAACCACCCCCCCAAAAAAACTGCAACACCCATACACACTCCAGACACATACCCCAACGCATCCCCCCACAATCATACTCCTCCCATACACACACCCTACACTCAACCCCCAATACATACACCCCAAACAATCACTTCACATATACAAGCCCCGACTCACACCCTCCACAATCACACACCTCCTACATGCAAACCCCACACACACATACACATCCAGGAACACACCATCACACTCACAAACTCCCACACATACACTCTGCACACACACACACAACACACACACACACACACACACACACACACACACATCCCCCATACACATACTCCCCCACACACAACCTCTGACAGATATACACACACCCTCCCACACTCACACACACCTTCAACACACACACTCTACAAACAACACCCAATGCACCCACAGTCCCCCCCCCACACACTGCTCACCTACACATATACCCCGACACACAACCCAGAAAAACCGCCCACATACACCCCTCACACACACCTTCTAACATGACCACCTCCCACACACAACTCACACAAAATCATCACCCAGCCACACACACCACACATACATGCACACTCACACTCACCCGATACAACCCCTAGACAGATAAACCTCCAACACACATAGCCCCACATACACACCCAGCACATGGATGCTCCTCCAAATATGCACCACCGCACTCATACCCCTGCACTCACATCCACACACTCGCACCCCCCCCACACTTGCAACCCCCACATTCTCACCCCAGCACACACCCCCCACACACACCCTCACTCACAACACACTCCCAATCATGCCCCTACACACTCCTTCCCTCACATACACTGCCACACTTATTTCTCCACACAGACACCCTTGACACAAACATTGCCAGAAAAATCCCACCATGCACACCCGCTAATGCGACCCAGCACAAACACCTTCCCACACAAGTCCCTCACGCATGCACTCCCACTCACATGGCCCTACACACACATCCTGACCCACATACCCCTACACACACACACCCCATAAACACACCCACACACACACACACTCCCTCATACAACCCCCACACACACAAACCCGCAAATCCACCCACCCACACCACCCCACACTTATTCCCCCACACTCATGCGCTCACACAGACATACACATATTCCCTCCACATATATCCCACACACACACCAACCCTCCATATGCAAACCCCACACAAACCAATATTCCAAACCCACACACACACCCTCTATATGCAAACCCCACACACACACAAACCCCACTCACAAACACCACACAAGCACAAACCCCCCAACACACAATCCCATGCACAGAAACACCACACAAACACAAACAACCCCCACACTCAAATCCACCCCACACATAAATCCCCCCTACACAAACCCACCACACACACACAAACCCCCCACACATAAACACCATACTCGCATCCCCACACACAGAGGCTTACCCAAATCCCTCACACACACAAATCCCCCCCCAACACCCAAAGCCAAAATAGCGCACATGGGGGAAGTGAGGGTGTTGGTGCAGTCGCTGACCCAGGGGGAGGGGGGGTTGATGCCATCGCTGATGCACGGAGGGGGGTTGGTGCCGTTGCTGATGGAGGGAGGGGGGGTTGGTGTCATCGCTGATAGAGGGAGGGGGGTTGGTGCCGTCGCTGATGGAGGGTGGGGGGTTGGTGTCATCGCTGATGGAGGGAGGGGGGGTTGGTGTCATCGCTGATCGAGGATGGGGGGTTGGTGCCGTCGCTGATGTGTCAAGGGGGGGGCGAGATGACATCGTCATTGACAAGGATGGGGATGGAAGCAGCGCTGATAAGCGGTGTGGGGGCGCACGTAATGCCTGCCATGCCCTATATACGTTGGTGCCGCACACAGACACTGACACACACACTCACCCCCCATGCACAATCACACACTAACACACACCCCTCACACACACACCCCTCACACACACAACACACATAACCCCCACACACATCCCTCATACATATCCACACACACGCCCACCCCCACACACAAACCAACACACCCACTTACACACACCCATCCCTCACACACACCCCACACTAACATACCATAAACACACCCACCCACCACTCACCCCACTCCACACACACCCAAGCCCCACAAACACATGCCCCTCACAAACTCACACCACACATAACCCACACACACCCTTTATACACACACCCACACACACACCCCACTACACACACCCCTCCACACCACCCATCCCACACACATTCTCACCCACACACTCAGACACCACTACACAACCCACTACACTCATCCTCAAATACAACATACACACACCCCCCACACACATTTATACTTACACACACTTCCCACACATACCCCCCACACTCCCACTTACACACACACCCCACACACCCACTTCCCACACACACACACCCCACACAAACCCCCAAGCACTCATCCACACACACACACCCCACACAAACCCCCAAGCACTCATCCACACACACACACCCCACACAAACCCCCAAGCACTCATCCACACACAGTCACCTCCCATACTGACCCCCTGCCCTCACACTCACATCCACACTCCAATAGAATCTATTTCCTCCCTCTCCCCTTAATCCGTCTCCGAGCCGGATTCTCGAAATAAAAGTAGACTTTGTTCCTGGATGAATATAATATACGTCTGGAAGTCGGGTTTTAGAATGAATGGTTCTGAAAATCATTCAGGAAAGATGCCCCCCAACTATTTTGCCACAAATTGGAAGATGGGCTTTTATATCAGCGACATGTTCTATCAGTGAGATAATTTTGTCGAGTTCCTTCCATTTGATGTCGATGTTGTGCTTTGTACCAATGTTCTGTATATATTTGTTCGTAGATGATATATTTGTACATGTTTGTTCTCTCTTCTGTATATATTGAATATATTCTGTATATACCTTTTCACTGTAAAGAAAATCCCCACAAACGTGCACACACACACACGCTCACACACAAACACGCCTACACACACTACCACACACACCCACACACATTCCCACACAAACCCACAAACATACAGATGCACACACACGCACACAAAAAAAAACACACCCTCCCTCACACCCCAAACACATGCCCACACACATACCCACCAAGCACCCACGCACATATACCCCACACACATCCACCACACAATCCCACCCACACACACCACACACATCCCCTCACACATTCCCTCCAACACCCCAATACCCCAACATGCAGCCCCCAAGCACACACCCCAATCCCACACAACTCCACACACACACCCCAACACACATACACAGCCCCAACTATTTTGTGGCAAATTGGATGATGAGCTTTTATATCAGGCACGTATTCCATAAGTCAGATAATTTTGTCGAGCTCCTTCCATTTGATGTTGATGTTGTGTTTTGTACTAATGTTCTGTATATATTTGTTCGTTGATGATATATTTGTATATATTTTTTCACTGTTCTGTATATATTCTGTATATATTGTATATATTCTGTATGTACTTTTTCACTGTAAACAAAAGCCCCGCATATATGCACACACACACTCTCCCATACACACATGTACGCACACACACACACCCAAATACCGACAGACACTCCCACACCCTCACACAAACACACACACATTCCCTCCCTCACATCCCTTCTTTCACACACCCACACACATACACACCTACAAGCAACCACGCACATATACCCTACACACATCCACCACACATTCCCACCCACACACACCACACACATCCTCTCACACATTCCCTCCAATACCCCAATACCCTAACATGCAGCCCCCAAACACACACCCCAATCCCACACAACTCCACACACATACCCCCACACCCACATACAACCCCAACTAATTCGGGGCAAATTGGAAGATGTGCTTTAATATAAGGGACGTATTCGATAAGTGAGATAATTTTGTCGAGTTCCTTCCATTTGACGTTGATGTTGTGTTTTGTACAAATGTTCTGTATATATTTGTTCGTAGATATATTTGTATATATTTGTTCACTTTTCTGTATATATTGTACATATTCTGTATATACATTTTCACTGTAAACAAAACCCCCGCATACATGCACACACACACACACCACACACACCCCACACACCCAAATACCGACAGACACTCCCACACCCTCACACACACACACACCATCCTTCACACCCCTTCTTACACACGCCCACACACACACCCACCCACAGGCACCCACGCACTGCATTTATTTCTGTATATATTTCTTCATTGATGATATATTTGTATATAGTTGTTCACTCTTCTGTATATATTCTGTATATACTTTTTCACTGTAAACAAAACCCCCACATGCACACACCCACACACACACACAGACATACACACACACACACGCACACACACACACACACACACGCACACGCACACACACACACACACTCTTCCACAAACACACCCACACAATGTTCTGGGTCCATGCAAGAGGGCCAGTACAGGCAACTCAATATTCTGGGTCCCTCCAAGTGGAGCAGGACAGGGAGGTCAATGTTCTGGGTCCCTACAAGAGGGGCAGGACAGGCAACTCAATGTTCTGGGACCCTCCAAGAGGGGCAGGACCGGCAGGTCAATGTTCTGGGTCCCTCCAAGTGGGGAGGACAGGGAGGTCAATGTTCTGGATCCCACCAAGAGGAGCAGAACAGGGAGCTCAATGTTCTGGGTCCCTCCAAGTGGAGCGGGACAGGGAGGTCAGTTCTGGGTCCTACCAAGAGGAGTAGGACTGGCAACTGAATGTTCTGTGTCCCTCCAAGAGGAGCAGGACTGGCAGCTGATTGTTTTGGGTTCGATTGTTTCAGTGGGGAGGGGGGAAGAATGAGGGTTGGTTACATTGCAAGTCAAGGAAAATATCCCAGCTTTCCTCAGTCAGGATAAATTAGTGGGCTCCACTGCTGAGGATTTGTGGTTGGAGACAAGGAATGGAAACGGGATGACCACATTAATGTGATAGGAAGGGAAAATTGGAGGAGCAAATTTGCAGAGAGACAGAAGCATCTGTAGCAAAGCAAATTCTGGCAATTGGTGGGTTAAATTTTCCCCATACTGACTGTCCTCCCATACTGTAAGAGGGCTGGATGAGTTAGAATTTGTCAGATGAAAGTTTTATAAATCAGTATACAGGTCGGAACTCGAGAAAGTACAATATTATATCTCCTATGAAGGAATAAGACAGGATGGCCCCTTACAGCAGTCACTCTTTGCGAGCAGCTCTGAGAAGAATAATCAAATATTCCCATTTAGAGCTCCTAAAAAATCAAACCAAAAATGAGAAACATTAAATCAGACTGACCCAACAGGACGGAGGGCCTAAGGTCGCTTGGAATCAGCAGAAGCGATAGAATCGGCAATCTCCGTCAGGCTGAGGGACCTTGAAACACTTCACCTTGAAACAAAGTAAACTGGATGAGAGGGTCCTTGCAGAGTAATGGATTGGAGTCAATCCACAGGACCATCAGAGCAACAGAGAGGATCACTGGAGTCTCCCTCTTCCCCATCAGTGTGATCTAGCAGGATCCTTGTCTGAAGAGGACATGCCAAATCCTGGAGACGCCCTTTGACCCTGCCCACAGCATCTCTCAGCTGCTCCTTTCAGGGAAGAGAAAGGAGGATCAGAGCCAACAGCACCAGGATGAGGAACAGCTTCTCTGCAGGGGTCGTGAGAAGGTTGAACCACCAGAGGAACTGATCCCACTCACCATCCGAGGCTCTCACTGGGACAAAACAAGACTTACTGATCTATTTTTATGGATGAAATCCTTGTCCTGCATATGGATTGCTTTATGTCCAGTTGTGTGTCTGCGGGTTTTTCTCTTTCCATGGGTTGCCCTTGTACAATCAGATGACAATCAACTTGACTTTTCATGCTCATCCCCAGCAGCAGAATCACAGAGGTCTCTCTGATCGATGGGCTTTTCCTGGAGATACACCCACAGGCAGACATCCAGAACAGCTGGAAAAACCATCATTTCTGTCTTTGGTCTGCCCGAAACTTTTGGCGTCTTTTAACACCCCAAGATGTCAGTGAGGGATCGCTGCTGACTGACACATTCCAGGCTGCAGGCTGAGCGATGAACTGAGGCTTAGTTCAGCCGATGCGAATAGGTGATGAGGAAGGACTGCAGTCCACTGTGCATTGATGATCTGAGACGAAGGGAAAGCCCCACATAAAACAGAGGAGGAGGAGCGACAAGGTGACAAGGGTGCAAACAAAGAGCGCATGTAAAATGTTCAATGATGGAAATGTATGGACATGATATGAAGGGCTGAAAGAGACGGAACGGGGTTCTTTCTTGTCGATCATTTATTGCGAATAAAGTCTTACACAAAAGGCCGAGAAGCAGCTAAGGTTCTTCTTTCCACACAGATCTACTCTTTCAGTCCTCTAATTCTATGGGCACTGTCGCAGGGTTGTAGCTCCCAGTTGTTGGATAGGGTGACACCAAGTGGTAGCTCCAGGTACTAATGAGGATGCCATCAGGTGGTTCCCCTCACCAGCGCCAACATCAGTTCTTTGTAACACAAATAGAGATGAGTGAAACACAGAAGTCTGCAGACGCTGTGATTATAGTTAAAAACACACTGACATGCTGAAGGATCTCAGCTATTCTTTCCAGCATTCAGGCTGAGCCCTTCTTCAAAGAATAAATAGAATAAGCCAGAAGCAGGAAATCTCAGAAAGGCTCAGAATTCAGGCTAGGGGACTAATCCAGCCCAACAAAAGGTGTTAATTGGATGTGATAAGGGATGAGGTTTTTCATAGCAAGCCGAGCAACCACGTGGTCAGGCGGGCCGAATCACTGTCCCAGTCAGTTGGTAGAAGATGGCGCAGGCCCCCCTTCCCTTCTCAGGAGAAGCATGCGTTTGGCGACACACGTTGCCTGGGAGATATCGCCACATCCTGTTTGCACATCGCTGGGTAGGCAGCGACTCCGCAACACACTGACATCACTCCCCTAGACTAGCGCACCCCAGAGTGGAATGACGTCGTCCCCTAAAAGCAATCGAGAGGTTCACATAAAGTCAGTTACTGGTTCAGCTCATGCTGTGTGGAGGTGCTTCATTTTAGGAGCACCACCATTATCAGCCACTACAAGACCATGAACAGGCTGGCAGCAAGAGAATGGGATGGGGAATTGAAGCAGGTGGCCACTGGGAGATCCCCGCTCTTGCGGCGGACATGGAGAAGTTTGTGTTTATAGGATAGCTATAAAGCTCAATGAAAATGCAACCAGTAGAGGTTTTACTTACCCACAGGCTTCCAGAGAACAGATTGGGAGAGAAAATACAAGTCTTTAGGCCAGCAAATCTTCCAGACAGGGATCAATGATCAATTCTTCCCAACAGGGTCCCAGCCCCCAAAATCTGTGAGGCCTTCCTTGATATTTTTAACGCAGTAGCGCTAACTGATACCGATCGAGTCAATGAGCTGCCGAAAGGCAGCCCATTCATAAATTGGTTTCCTGCCCAAACACAGCTGATTGAGATGTGAATTGTCAAAAGCTATCGTAAGCATTCAGTAACCTTAACAGCACCAGCCCAGTGCCAGTTTGACATTGTTTCTGCCCAGAGGTTTCGCCCACCATTGTTCATAGACGAAGGCGAATGCTGCTTGTCAGTCATGGTGACACATGGGTCTCTTTGGTGGTGGAACCGATCCCAGGGTGCAGAGTTCTGGAGTAATGACCTCACCCAATTTGATGATGCTGAATGGAGGAAATGCTTTCGTATGTCGCGTGGCACCTTTCACTTCGTGCTGGAACTCTTAGAACCTCACCTGAAGTCGCATAGACCAGGCGCAGTGACCATGGAGCCAGGATTTCGATCAGCTGTGGCCCTGTGCTGGTATGGCACCCCTTGTGTGTATCGATCCATCAGTACCATCTTTGGAATAGGCATCAGCACCGTGTGCATTGTGGTGCAGGAGGTGATGGCCACCTTGAGGAAGTTCCTAGGTAAACGTCTCATCTCCCTGCCAATGGAAACACGTTTCCAGGAGACCAATGACAGCTTTGCGCAAAGGGGATACCCAATGTGTGTTGGTGCCATTGATAGATCATATATTCCCATTATTTCCCCCAGCGTGCAAGCTGTAGCCTACTACAATTGCAAAGGGTGGCATTCGGTGGTTCTGCAAGCAATGGTCGACCACAGATTCTGGTGAGCTAATCCCTTATTGGTCTTTATCACATCACATCTCAATGTTTATAACTTCACTCTGCTTTCCATTCATGTTGCAGCTTCTCAGATGTGTTTGTTGGCCGAGCAGTACCCATGATGCCCGAGTGCTTGCCAACTCTCCTCTATATAGAAAGGCAGAGGACCAAGGCGGATACGTATTCCCACGTGACGTGAGTGTTCACCCTACAAAGCTCCGTGTGTCAATCTTATGAATACTTTTTGTGTCAATGTTAAGGTGTATGAATTAACGACATCCTGCATTGTTGTGCCTGTAGGTGTCCAAGAATGTTAATGGAGTGGAGGTTCCTGCGCATCTTGTGGGTGATCTGTCATATCCCCTATGAACCTGGCTGATGAAGCACCGAGTACTGGATCCGGATCAGCTAAGATGTAACAAGGCCCTTAATTCTGCAAGGATAGTGGTGGAACATGCGTTTTGCCATCTAAATGGCTGCTGGTCATGCCTGTCCAAGCATCTGGATATCTCTACCACCTTAGTCCCAGATGTTGTGTTTGCCTGCTGTGTACTGCACAATATATGTGAGATTAACAAGGAAGACTTCCTGTCAGAGTGGACATTGGTTGAAGCAGATGGTCCTGCACACATTAGCCAAGATTGTCACGATCTGCAGGCCCATGGGCACCAGGCCATCCATTCTGCTATTTTATCCATCCTGTAAGGGTATGTCCCTGCCACCCAGCTCCCCAATTTCCACAACTTGTTATGTGTTCTCGTGAAGGAACGGTTGCATGTAAATGAGACTTGTGTGCTTGTCAAAATGTAATAAAAAATGTTTTTTGAGAAATCTTATTGCTTCATAAATATCTGAGGTAGATATCGCGATGTAAACATTTCACATTATGCTTAAACTAGATGGAAACCATGGAATGGACAAATCACAGTGTAAATCCACTTCACACTTGAACAACGCAGAACAAAAACAAAAGCGGTAAACACAACAAACACCTCCACCCAGCACCACAGCATCTCTGTGCTGCGCTGATTATTCCTCTCGGAGGAGGGTTACCAAGTTCACTTGGCAGACGCATCCTGCGCATTCAGGTGGCCACCCGACATCCCATATTGCCATAAAATGCGGCTTTACAGGCAAGGCATTTGACCACCTAAAAGTGCGTTTTCTGAGAGTTCCTGTTTCTGGCTCATTCCTTGAAGAAGGGCTCAGCATTGAAATGTTGGGAATATATCTTGATCTCCTATGGACACATTAAAAAGCCGGGCTGAGCTCCTCCAGCTTAACGGTGGTTTTTACCACAACATATAGATGCACATCTTGAGACCAGGCCACTACGATGTGCCACCTGGGGCAACTGAATAACAGGGGCATCTTATGGTTCCACTTGGCTCTTTCTTACATTATTTGGCCAGGAATTTCTTTCTTTGCAAAATTCCCAAAACCTATTCTGTGTTTTCTCCAACCTGTCAATTCAAATATACTGGTTTTCTTACTTTTCCAGTTCTTGGTTTCTCTGCTTTCAGGCCTGTTTTTTCCAGCAGATTTGAATAACCTTTCTTCCAGCAGTTGCTGTGGTTGAAATTTTACTGATTTAATGAGCTGTTTTCATCAGAATCGAAATGTGCTTGAGTCCACGGACAGCCATGTAAGCAAGGGAATGGGATAGGGCATTGAAATGCGTGGCCATTGGGAGATCAACCCTGTTGCAGCGGAAGAGCTGAGGTGCTGAACAAAAGCACCTCCTGGCCACTGATTATATATGCTTCCTTCTGCTCACTTTTATTGAAGAAGGTCTGTATTGTTCATTAGTTTCCAGAAAAGTTAAGCTGACCTTTGAGCTCAACCTTGTAAGAAGTGCTTTGCTTTTGAAGAGGTGAAGTTTTGGTACTTTCAGAAATAATTTTATCCACAAGGTCCTTGGCAAAAAAGAATGGCATGAACCTCGATCGACTGAAGACACTGTGATTGTAGTCAAAAGAGCAAAATGCTGTAGGAACTCAGCTGGTCTTTTCAGCATCCATAGGAGACAAAGCTATATCGCCGACGTTTCGGGCCTGAGCCCTTCATCATGAAAAAGAATTAAATTTAAACACGAGACTGTGCCGCCCAATTTACAGCCCATTAACCTACGGTATATTTTGAATAGCCCCTGAAGAAAACCCATATAGATACAGGGAGAACATACACGCTCCTTACAGATAGGACAGGACTTGAACCCTGCTCTGCTACTGATCACTGGCGCTGTCAAGGCGTTATGCTAAGCACCACATCAACTGTGCTGTCCTAGTTTTGGCAGGATTGAGTGGAATACTTTTTGTATGGTGTCATTACATTTCTGCAAAGCCTTTCTCTGTCCACGTGGCCAACAAAAGGCAGGCATAGTTGGGGCCCATGCGGATGCTCATGGCTACCCCTTCGACTTGGAGAAAGAGGGATGAATGAAAGGAGAAGTTGTTGAGGGTGAGGTCAAGTTCTGAGTTCTGCCACACAGAGGGGGGTGGTGGTGGAGGGGGACTGGTTGGGTCTGTTGTCGAAAAAGTGACAAAGGGATTTGTGGCCTATGGTGTGGGGGATGAAGCTGGATAGTGAATGGATATCTATGGTAAAGGTGAGGCTGTTGAGTTCAGGGAACGGGAAGTTGTGGAAGTGATGGGGGGCATGGTGGACAAATCATCAGGGCCTGAAAAGATATTGCCTTGGATCTTGAGGGAGGCTCATGTACAAATAACAGGGGCCCTGGCAGATATGTTTAAAATATTCACAGCCAGTGAAATCACACAGGGTGCTAGTGATCCCCTCAGCAGTGTAGGTACAGGGAGAGGTGATGGCACCCAGTAGAGGCAACATGACCCGAAGCCTCTGCACAGTGTGAAGAGGGGTTTGGGGGTTATGATTGATCAGGTAAGAGACAGTGGGACATCAATCAGGACCCCTCCAGCATGTTTTAATTGCTCATTAACCCTTCATCACCCAAATCCTCTCCTACAGCTAGAATAGAATCATAGAAACATAGATAGGAGCAGAGGTAGGTCATTCGGCCCTTCGAGCCTGCTCTGCCATTCAATGAGATCATGGCTGATCTTAAAGTTGTACCCCATCTCCGCCTTCTCTCCGTAACCCCTAATTCCCTTATACTGAAGAAATATATCCAATTCCCTCTTAAATATATTCAATGAACCTGCCTCTACTGCCCTCTACGGCAATGAATTCCACAGATTCGCCACCCTCTGGGTAAAGAAATTCCTCCTCATCTCGGTTCTAAATGGTTTGCCTATTATCCTCGAACCATGGCCCCCGGTTCTGAACTCCCCCATCATTGGAAACATCCCTTCCGCATCCATTCTGTCTAGTCCTGCCAGAATTTTAAATGTCTCTATGAGATTCCCTCTCAATCTTCAAAATTCCAGCGAGTACAATCCCAATTTGCGCAATCTTTCCTCCTAAGTTATTTCTGCCATTCCAGGTATTAGCCTGGTGAATCGCCTTTGCACTCCCTCTATTGCAAGAACATCCTTCCTCTGATAAGGTGACCAAAACTACACACAATACTTCAGATGTGGTCTCACCAGGGCTCTGTACAACTGCAGTAATGTATCCTTATTCCTATACTAAAATCCTCTTGATATGGAGGCCAACATACCATTTGCCTTTTAAACCACCTGCTGTTCCTGCATGCTCGCCTTCAGTGACTGGTGCACAAGAATCCCTAGGTCTCTCTGCACTTCCCCATCTCCCAATCTATTGCCATTCAAATAGTAATCTGCCCTCCGGTTTGTATTACCAAAGTGGATAATCTCACATTTATCCTCATTGTAGTGCATTTGCCATGTATCTGCCCAGGCCCCCAATTTATCCAAATCACACTGGAGCTTCCTGACCCCCTCTTCAGTGCACACAAGCCCTCCTAGCTTAGTGTCATCTGCAAATTTGGAGATATTACATCCAATCTCCTCATCTAGATCATTTTTAAATTTTTTAAAAATTTTTCACACTATGAACCACACTGACCAAAATACATACCGTCATTTTTCTCTTGAAAATTACAGTGTCATTTTCTCCCCTTTTTCCCCACTCCCTTCCCTCCCTCCCCCTCCCCATTTATTCAAAGTTCAATCTATATGATACATTAAACGCTTTAAACAATGTCGTCACTTAATAAAAATAAACAAGAAATTTGTGTCTTTTACTTTTACATACTGAGTCAGTTCATTACGTTGTCTTCTCCTTCTGTCATTTTAGGTGGTGGAGGTAGGATTTCTCTATTGTATTTCATGTATGGTTCTGATATTTGTTCGAATACTGTGATGTTATTTTTTAAATTATATGTTATTTTTTCTAATGGAATATATTTATTCATTTCTATGTACCATTGTTGTATTCTCAAGTTGTCTTCTAATTTCCAGGTTGACATAATACATTTTTTTGCTACAGCTAGGGCTATCATAATAAATCTATTTTGTGCTCCATCAAAATCGAGTCCAAATTCTTTATTTCTTATATTACTTAGGAGGAAGATCTCTGGGTCTTTTGGTATATTGCTTTTTGTGATTTTATTTCATATCTGGTTTAGATCTTCTCAAAATTTTTTCACTTTCTCACATGCCCAAATTGCATGTATTGTTGTTCACGTTTCCTTTTTACAGCAAAAACATCTGTCTGATACTGTTGGGTCCCATTTATTTAACTTTTGGGGTGTAATGTATAGCCTGCGTAACCAATTATATTGTTTGATGCGTAACCTCGTGTTTATTGTATTTCTCATAGTTCCGGAGCTTAGCTTTTCCCATGTTTCATTCTTTATCTTTAAGTTCAGATCCTGTTCCCATTTTTGTTTAGGTTTACAGTTTGTTTCCTCATTCTCCTTTTCTTGCAGTTTGATGTACATGTTTGTTATAAATTTTTTAATTATCATTGTGTCTGTAATCACATATTCAAAATTGCTTCCTTCTGGTAACATCAGACTGTTTCCCAATTTGTCCTTCAAGTAGGTTTTCAGTTGGTGGTGTGCAAACATTGTATTGTGAGTTATATTATATTTGTCTTTCATTTGTTCAAAAGATTATAATTTATTTCCCAAAAACAATTTTCTATTCTTTGATCCCTTTTCTCTCCCATTCTCTGAAGGAAAGGTTATCTATTGTGAAAGGGATTAGTTGATTTTGTGTCAATATTAATTTTGATAGTTGATAATTTATTTTATTCCTTTCTACGTGAATCTTCTTCCAAATGTTGAGCAGATGGTACAATACTGGTGAATTCCTAGTTGCACCTATTTTTCATCCCACTTATATAGTATATGTTCAGGTATCTTCTCCCTTATTTTATCTAGTTCTAATCTGGTCCAATCTGGTTTTTCCCTTGTTTGATAAAAATCTGATAGGTATCTTAATTGTGCTGCTCTATAATAATTCTTAAAGTTTGGTAGTTGTAAGCCTCCTTGTTTGTACCATTCTGTTAATTTATCTAATGTTATCCTCAGTTTCCCCCCCCCCACTTTCCATAAAAAATTCCTTATTATTTTCTTTAGCTCCTTGAAGAATTTCTCTGTTAGATGAATTGGTAATGACTGAAATAGGTATTGTATCCTTAGGAAGATGTTCATTTTAATACAGTTTATCCTTCCTATCAGTGTTAGTGGTAAGTCTTTCCAGTGCTCTAAGTCGTCTTGTAATTTTTTCAATAATGTATGATAATTTAGTTTGTATAGATGGCCAAGATTATTATTTAGTTGTATACCTAGGTATCAAATTGCTTGTGTTTGCCATCTAAATGGTGATTCTTTCTTAAACTTTGTGAAATGCACATTATTCATTGGCATTGTTTCACTTTTATTTGCGTTAATCTTGTATCCCGATACTTCTCCATATTCCTTCAATTTCTTATGTAATTCTTTTATTGATATTTCTGATTCTGTTAAGTATATTATAATGTCATCTGAAAATAGACTGATTTTATATTCTTTCTCTTTTATTTTTATCCCTCTTATTTTATTTTCTGTTCTTATCAGTTCTGCTAGTGGTTCTATAGCTGATGCGAACAGTGAGGGAGATAGTGGACATCTCTGCCTTGTTGATCTGCTTAATTTAAATTGATTTGATATATATCCATTTACTGTCACTTTCGCCAATGGCCCCTTATATAATGCTTTAATCCAATTAATATATTTCTCTGGTAGGCTGAATTTTTGTCGTTCTTTGAATAAATAATTCCATTCTACTTTTCAAAGGCCTTCTCTGCGTCTAAAGCAACCACCGCTGTTGGAGTTTTGTTTCCTTGTGCTGCATGGATTAAGTTAATGAATTTACAGATATAGTCCATTGTTTGTCTTTTTTTAATAAATCCAATTTGGTCTAGTTTTACTATTTTTGGTACACAGTCGGCCAATCTGTTTGCTAATAGTTTAGCTATTATCTTATAATCTGTGTTAAGTAGAGATATTGGTCTATACAATGCTGGTGCGAGTGGATCTTTCCCCGTTTTTGGTATTACTGGAATTATTGCTGTTTTGCATGAATCTGATATGTTTTGTGTTTTTTCAATCTGGTTCATTACTTCCAGGAGAGGAGGAATTAATAAGTCTTTAAATGTTTTATAGAATTCTATTGGAAGTAGAATTCCATCCTCGCCCGGTATTTTATTGTTCGGTAGTTTTTTTTTTAATATCTCCTGTATTTCTTCTATTTCAAATGGTTTTATTAATTTATTTTGCTCCTCTGTTTGCAATTTCGGTAGTTCAGTTTTAGTTAGAAATTCCTCTATTTTGTCTTCTTTCCCTTCGTTTTCAGTTTGATATAGTTGTTCGTAGAATTCCCTGAAATCTTTGTTGATCTCCGTTGGGTTATAGGTAATTGTTTGTCCTTTTTCCTTGATGCCAATACCGTTCTTTTAATTTGTTCTGTCTTAAGCTGCCACGCTAGTATTTTGTGTGTTTTTTTCTCCTAGCTCATAATATTTCTGTTTTGTCTTCATTATGTTCTTCTCCACCTTATATGTTTGTAGTGTTTCATATTTTATTTTCTTGTCTGTCAATTCTCTTCTTTTAGTTGTATCTTCCTTTATTACTAATTCTTTTTCTGTATTTGTTATTTCCCTTTCTAACAGTTCTGTTTCCTGATTGTAGACCTTCTTCATCTTAGTTACATAACTTATTATTTGCCCTCTGATGAATGCTTTCATTGCATCCCATAGTATAAACTTATCTTTCATTGATTCCGTATTTATTTCAAAGTACATTTTAATTTGTCACTCAATTAATTCTCTAAAATCCTGTCGTTTATGTCGCATGGAGTCTAATCTCCATTTATACATTCTCGGTGGGATGTCCTCCATCTCTATTGCCAATATCGAGGGTGAATGATCCGATCACAATCTAGCTTTATATTCTGTTTTCTTAACTTTTCCTTGATTGTGGGCTGATAACAGGAATGGGTCTATCCTTGAGTATGTTTTATGTCTACCCGAATAATATGAGTATTCTTTCTCCTTTGGGTGTAGTTTCCTCCATATATCCAAAAGTTGCATTTCCTGCATCAATATAATTATAAATTTGGTTACTTTGTTCTTTCTGTTAGTCTTTTTTCCAGTTTTATGCATGTATGAGTCCAAATTAAGGTTAAAATCCCTTCCTATTAGTATATTCCCTTGCGTATCTGTGATCTTCAAAGAGATACCTTGCATAAATTTTTGATTTTCTTCATTAGGTGCATATAGATTCAGTAAATTCCAAAATACTGAATATATCTGACATTTTATCCTTACATACCTCCCTGCTGGATCTATTATTTCCTCCTCTATTTTGATTGGTACATTTTTATTGATTAATATAGCTACTCCTATGGCTTTTGAATTATATGATGCTGCTGTTACATGTCCTATCCAATCTCTCTTTAATTTCTTGTGATCCACTTCAGTTAGATATGTTTCTTGCACAAATGCTATGTCAATTTTTTCCTTCTTCAGTAAATTTAACAGCTTCTTCCTTTTGATTTGGTTATGTATTCCATTAATATTTAAAGTCATATAGTTCAACATGGCCATTTCATACTTTGTTTATCTTTCCTTTCCATTTCCTCTTCACCACCTTCCCTTCTTATCCATTTCTGTTTCCTTTTTTAGAACACATTGTAAGACAACATTTCTAAAACATAAAATATTTCCATTATTCCCATACCTAAATTTCCTTTAACCCCAATAGTCCCTCCCCTCTCTGAGTTGCCCTTTGTCCCTTGTCGGGCAACCACATCTCCCCTCTCCATTTGGATTGCAAACCCGCTCGCAAGCGTTAACTGATTTCGCAGTGACTGTTATTCTTCCACACCCAGCCCCCCCCAGAAAAGATTTTAATCTTCACATATAACAAAGCTGACTCTCTTAATTCCCTCCTTATTTTCTCTCTTCCCTTTCTCTCCCTTCTTAGTTCTTACTTATACTTTATTCTTCTTCTTTACATATAGTTTGTTGTCATTTTGTTCTTGTTACATCTCTTCATCTCTCTGCCTGTTTTGTAAGTGTTCTGCAAATTTTCGTGCTTTTTCTGGATCCGAGAACAGTTTGCTTTGCTGCCCCGGGATAACTATTTTAAGCACCTCTGGATATTTTAACATAAATTTATAACCTTTTTTTCCATAGGGTCAATTTTGCTGCATTAAACTCCTTCCTCTTCTTCAGGAGTTCAAACTTATGTTTGGGTAGAAAGAAAATTTTTGACCCTAGTATTCCAGTGTTTTTTTTTCTTCTCTTGTTTTTTCATTGCCTTCTCCAATATATTTTCTCTTGTTGTATATTTTACTAGAATGGATCTTGGTTTTTGTTGTGGTTGTGGTTTAGGGGCTAATGTTCTGTGTGCCCTTTCTATTTCCATTCCTTCCTGTAATTCTGGTCTTCCTAGGACCCTGGGGATCCATTCTTTTATAAATTCTTTCATATCTTTGCCTTCTTCATCTTCCTTAAGGCCCACTATCTTTATATTGTTTCTCCTATTAGAGTTTTCCATTATCTCCATCTTCTGAGCTAACAGCTCCTGTGTCTCTTTAACTTTTTTATCAGATTCTTCCAATTTCTTTTTTAAGTCGTCTACCTCCATTTCTCTGGCTGCTTCTCGTTCTTCCACCTTGTCTACTCTTTTTCCTATATCTGTCATGATCATCTCTAATCTATTCACTTTTTCTTCTGTACTTTTTATTCTTCATTTGATTTCACTGAATTCTTGTGTCTGCCATTCTTTTAACGTTTCCATATATTCCTGAAAAAATTATCCATGTACTGTCCCTTCCCTTCATCTTCCATTTCTCTGTGTAGAGTTTGATGTTCTCCCTCCTCTTCTTCTGAGTCCACTCCAGGATCTGTGTCCTTTACCTGATTTTCTTGTTGGGTTGTTTATTTTATTTTGTTGGGTATTTTTGTTTTTATTAATTTTATTAAAGGTTTCTTGCTGTTGGTCGGCTTCCTCTGGGTTGGTCATCTGTTGTTTTTCTGATTTCCTTTCTTTATTCTCTTCTTTCTTGTTACTGTTATTTTCTACTTTCTCTGTTTTCCTGTTGGGAGTCTTTGTGTCGTGTTATCCTTATGCATGCGCAGTTGCGCACTTTTGTTTGGCTCCGTGAGCCATCTTTGTAGTCCTGAGCTTGGGGTTTCCACTGACCTCAGGGAGCGGGTTTCTCTCTCCACGGTGGGCCTCCACGTACAGGTAAGGCCTTCACCTTTCTCTTTCAAAGTCTTTCCTTCTTCTTTTCTTCCCGTTGTTTTTGGTTTTTCTTTCTTTGCTGCCATTTTCTCCACACTTTTATTTTTAATTTGTTATGGTTTCTGTGTTTGTGGCTTTGCTTTTTCATTACTTTATTTTAACTTTTTTGGAGAGGGCTGGTATTTTCTTACCGGTCACTACTCCATCACGTGATTTCCCCCTCATCTAGATCATTAATGTAAATTGTGAGCAGCTGGGGTCCCAGTACAAATCCCTGTGGCACCCCACTGGTTACCGCCTGCCACTCAGAAAATGAGCAGTTTTTCCCAACTCTCTGTCTTCTATCTGCCAGCCAGTTCTCAATCCACATCAATACCTTGCCCCTAATCGCATGAGCCTTGATTTTGCATGCCAGTCGTTTCTGTGGAACCTTATTGAAGGCCTTTTGGAAATCCAGGTACACCACACCCACTGGCTCTCCCCCATCTATTTTACCTGTTACCATCTCAAAGAATTCCAATAGATTTCTCAAGCACGATTTACCTTTTGTAAATTCATGTTGACTCTGTCTGATCCCTTCTCTGCTAGTCATATGCTCTGCTATTACATCCTTAATAATGGATTCCATCATTTTGCCCACTGCTGATGTAAGGCTCACCGGCCTATAATTCCCCACTTTTTCTCTATCCCCCTTTTTAAATAGTGGGGTAAAATTATCTACCCTCCAATCCATGGGTACTGATCCTGAGTCTGTCGAGTTCTGGAAAATAATTTTTAAAGCATGTCCACTTCTTTAAGTACCCTAGGATGTAGATCCCTTGGGATTTATCGGCCTTCAATCATTTCAATTTCCCCAAGACCATGTCCTTAGAGATACTGATTTCTTTCAGCTCCTCCCTTGCATTATTCTCTATGTTTCCCAACATCCTTGGGAGGTTATTTGTTTCCTCTCTTGTGAAAACAGAACTAAAGTAAGAATTTAATTGGTCTGCCATTTCCTTATTCCCCATTATATATTCCCCTGATTCTGGCGACAAGGGACCTACTCTGGATTTCACCAATCTTTTCCTCTTGACATATCTATAAAAGCTTTTGCTGCTGGTTTTTATGTTTGCCGCAAGCTTACTTTCGTAATTTATTTTTGCCCTTTGTCCTCCTTTGCTGCATCTTGAACTGTTCCCAGTCTTCGGATTTGTTACATTTTTTGCCCAATTGATATGCTCTCCCTTTGGACCTAATGTGTCTCTAATTTCCCTTGTTAGCCACATTTGAGTCACCTTTTTTGGTTTATTTTTTTTTGCCAAACTGGTATGAACAATTTCTGCAATTCTTCCATTAGATCTTTGAATGCTTCCCATTGTCTATCCACCATCAACCCCACCATAAACACCACCCAATCTATCTTATTCGACTCCCGTCTCATACCATCCTAATTCCCTTTATTTAAATTCAGGACCTTAGTCTCGGTTTTAATTTCTTCACTCTCCATGTCGAGTGAGAATTCGATCATATTGTGATCGCTCCTACCCAAAGGGCCTCGAACAACAAGATTGCTGATTAGCCCCTTTTCATTGCATAATACCCAGTCTAAAATGGCCTGCTCCTGACATGGTTCCTCGATATATTGGTCTAGATAACCGTCCCGTAAACATTCAAGGAATTCCTCCTCTTCAGTATTGTTACTAATTTGGCTAGTCCAATCTATATCTAAATTAAAGTCTCCCATGATGACAGCTGTTCCCTTATTGCACGCTTCTCTAATTTCTCTTATTATGCCTTCCCTCACCTCTGCATCTCTATTTGGAGGCCTATATACCACCCCCATTAACGTTTTCCGCCCCTTGCTATTTCTCAGTTCTACCCATATAGATTCCACATCTTCCGAGTTCATATCCTTCCTGTCAATCATGTCAGTCCCTTCTTTCACCATCAATGCTACTCCACCACCTTTTCCTTCTTGCCGATCCCTCCTAAATATTGTATACCCCGGGATGTTGTTCCCAGGCTTGCCAACCTTGCAGCCATGTTTCTGTAATCCCAATCAAATCATATTTGTTTGACTCAATTTCCACAGCCAATTCATCTACCTTGTTCCGAATGCTTCTTGCATTAAGATATAAAGCCTTCAGATTTGCTTTTTTCACCCTCCTTGCTCTTTCTGATTTTTAACTTTCGCTGCCTAACCCAACTTTTCCTATTTTATCTTTCCTGTCCTTTGCCCTATCATACAGGTTCCCATCCCAGTGCCAAATTAGTTTAAACCACATCCAATGACTGCACCAAATCTAGCTGCCAATATATTGACCCCTTTTGGGTTTAGGTGTAACCCATCCTTTTTGTTAAGGTAATGCCTTCCCCAAAAGAGACTCCAATGGTCCAAGAAGCCAAAACTCTGTCTTTTACACCAGTCCCTCAGCCACACATTCATTTCTCTTAACCTTCCATTTTTGTCCTCAGTTGCACTTGGCAGAACAGATGCAGAACAGTGGGGAAAAGTAGGGAACAGTGTGGAACAGGGGGGACAGCTGGAGAACTGTGGGGACAGATGAGGAACAGTGGGAAACAGATTGGAAACAGAGTGGACCCATGGGGAACAGTGGGGAACAATGCTGAACATTTGGAAGAGTGAGGCACAGTGGAGAACAGTGAAGAACAGTGGGGAACAGAGGAGAATAATGAGGATCAGTGGAGAACAGAGGGGAACAGTTGGGAAACAGCTGGGGAACTGTTGGGGAACAGAGGGATAAATGGGGAACAGTGCAGAACAATATGGAACCGTGGGGAACACTGCAGAAAAAAATGGGGAATGGAGGGGAATATTGTGGAGCAGGGGGAACAGATGGGGAACTGGTGGGGAATACTGGAGAACCTAGGGTAACAGGTGGGAAATTGCTGGGAAATAGTAGGGATTGGTGGGGAAAAATTGGGGAACTGCATAAGAACAGTGGGGTACAATGAAGAACTGTGGGAACAATGGGGAACATAGAGTCACAGTGGCAAACAGTGAGGAACTGTGGAACTGGGGAACTGGGGAACAGTTGAGGACAGTGGGGACAGTGGGTAATTCTGGGGAACAGTGGGGAACAGATGTTGAACAGTGGAGAACTGTGGGAAAAAGTGTGGAAAAATGGGGCACAGATTGGAAACAGAGGAACATCTGATGGGCAACAATGGGGAACCATGGGGTACAATTGGTAACAGTTGGGATCTGTGGGGAACAGTGGGGAAGAGATGTGGAACAGTAGGAGAAATGGAGAACAGTAGGGAACAGAGGGTAACAGTGGGGAACAGTTCAGGAACAGCTGGAGAAAAGTGGGGAACAGTGAAGATCTGTGGGGAACAGAGGGGAACACAGGGTAACAGGGGAGAGCAATGGGGAACAAAAGGCGAACATTGGAGAATGTTTGGAACATTGGTCAAAAGTGTGTGACAGGTGGTGAACAGTGAGGAACAGTGGGGAACTGTTGGGGAACAATGGTGTATTGAGGGCAACAGCAGGGGAAATTAATGAATGGATGGAAGAGATGGGGAAAAGTGGGGATCACTGAGGAACAGTGGAGAACAGAGGTGAATAGTGGGGAGCAGTGGGAAACAGATAGCGAACTGTGGAGAATGGGGGAACAGTAGGGAACAGATTGGGAAATAAGTGGAACAGTGGGGAACCATGGGAAAAAGTGGGGAACCTGTGGGAAATAGCTGAGGAACAGTGGGGAATAGCAACAGCTTTAACGGTGATGTATGGTGCACTGAGACAGAAACTGTGACACTGGATTCAGATCAATGAGAAGGTTTATCAGTGATGAACGATAAACTGTGTCAGATACTGTGAAAACCAGGTTCACAATTGGGAGGTTTATCAGTGACACAAAATAAACTCTGGCATATATTGGTATACCAGGTTCACAGTGGGTAGAAGGTTTAACAGTGAGGTACGGTAGGCTGTGATGGATACTGTGAAACTGGGTTTACATTAGTGAGATGGTTTAACATAGAGGTTCAATGAACTGTGGCAGGTACTGTGACACCAGGTTCACAGTGTGGAGGAGGTTTAAAGGTGAAATGCAATACATTGTTGCAGATACAGTGACACAGAGTTAACAGTGGGGAGAAATTTTAATGGTGATTTTCGGGAGACTGAGGGAGATATTATTTCACAAGGTGATGTATGATTGACTGAGGTAGATACTGTGACACCATTTTAATAGTGGGGAGAAGGTTTAATGCTGATATTTGGTAGACTGAGGCTCATACTGTGACACCGGGTACACAGTAGGGAGAAGATTTCACGGTGTTTTACGGGAGACTGAGGTAAATACTGTTACACCAGATTCATAGTGTGGAGGTTCATCAGTGACGCACGATAAACTGTCAGATACTGTGACACCAAGTTCACAGTGGGAAGGAAGTTTAACCGTTTTATACAATACACTGTTGCAGAATCAGTGATACCAGTTATACAGTAGTGAGAAGGTTTAACAGTGATGTATGATAAACTGTGGCAGGTACTGTGACACCAGGTTCACAGTGGGAAGGAGGTTTAACAGTTTTATACGATATACTGTTGCAGAATCAATGATACTGTTTTTACAGTAGCGAGAAGGTTTAACAGTGACGTACGATAAACTGTAGCAGGTTCTGTGACACCAAGTGCACAGTGGGGATAAGGTTTAACATTGATTTACTGTAGACTGAGACCCATACTGTGACACCGGGTTCACAGCAGTGAGAAAGGTAATGTACAATAAACTGTGTCAGATACTGTGAAACCAGGTTCACAATGGGGTGAAGGTTTATCAGTGCTGTACTATAAACTGTGGAAGATATTGTGACCCCAGATTTACAGTGGGGGAAGGTTTAACGATGATGTACGGTAGACAGAGGCAAATACTGTGATACTGGGTTCACAGCAGTGAGAAGGTTTAATGGTTATGTTCGATAAACTGTATCAGATACTGTGACACCAGTTTCACAGTGGGGAGAAGCTTTGACGGTGATGTATGGTGCACTGAGACAGAAACTGTGACACCAGATTCAAATCAATGAGAAGGTTTATCACTGATGAACAATAAACTATGTCAGATACTGTGAAACCGTGTTCACAGTGGGGTGAAGGTTTATCAGTGATACAAAATAAACTCTGGCATAAACTGTTATAACGGGTTCACAGTGGGTAGAAGGTTTAACGGTGATGTATGGTAGACTGAGACCGATACTGTGAAACTGGTTTACATTAGTGGGATGGTTTAACGTTGAGCTTCAATGAACTGTGGCAGGTACTGTGACACCAGGTTCACAGTGAGGAGGAGGTTTAAAGGTGAAATGCAATACATTGTTGCAGATACAGTGACACAGAGTTAACAGTGGGGAGAAATTTTAATGGTGATTTTCAGGAGGCTGAGGGAGATATTATTTCACTGGGTTCACAGTATGGAGAAGGTTTAATGGAGATGTATGTTTGACTGAGGCAGAAATTGTGACACCATTTTCATAGTGGGGAGAAGGTTTAATGCTGGTATTTGGTAGACTGAGGCTTATACTCTGACACCGGGTACACAGTGGGGAGAAGATTTCACATTGTTTTACGGGAGTCTGAGGCAGATACTGTTACACCACATTCATAGTGGGGAGGTTCATCAGTGACGCACGATAAACTGTCAGATACTGTGGCACCAGGTTCACAGTGGGAAGGAGGTTTAACAGTTTTATACGATACACTGTTGCAGAATCAGTGATACTGGTTATACAGTAGGGAGAAGGTTTAACAGTGATGTATGATAAACTGTAGCAGGTACTGTGACACCAGGTGCACAGTGGGGATAAGGTTTAACGGTTTTATACGATACACTGTTGCAGAATCAGTGATACGGTTAAACAGTAGTGAGAAGGTTTAACAGTGACGTACAATAAACTGTAGCAGGTTCTGTGACACCAGGTGCACAGTGGGGATAAGGTTTAACATTGATTTGCTGTAGACTGAGACCGATACTGTGACATTGGGTTCACAGCAGTGAGAAAGGTAATGTACAATAAATTGTGTCAGATACTGTGAAACCGTGTTCACAGTGGGGTGAAGGTTTATCAGTGATACAAAATAAACTCTGGCATAAACTGTCATACCGGGTTCACAGTGGGTAGAAGGTTTAACAGTGATGTATGGTAGACTGAGACAGATACTGTGAAACTGGGTTCACATTAGTGAGATGGTTTAACATTGAGGTTCGATGAACTGTGATAGGTACTGTGACACCAGGTTCACAGTGAGAAAGGTTTAAAAGTGTCACGAGATACATTGTTGCAGATGCAGTGACAGAGAGTTAACAGTGGGGAGAAATTTTAATGGTGATTTTCGGAAGACTGAGGCAGATATTATTTCACCAGGTTCACAGTATGCAGAAGGTTTAACAGTGATGTACGGTAGACTGAGCCAGATACTGTGACACATGGTTCACAGCAGTGAGAAAATTAATGGACGATAAACTATGTCAGATACAGTGACACCAAGTGCACAGTGGGGATAAGGTTTAACAGTGATGTATGATAAACTGTGGCAGAAACAGTGACAAATGGTTCACATTGGGGAGAAGGTTTAACGGTGATGTATGGGAGTCTGAGGCAGATAGAATCACACCAGTTTCACAGTGGGGAGAAACCTTGATGGTGATGTACCGTGCACTGAGACAGAAACTGTGTCACTGGGTTCAGAGCAATGAGAAGGTTTAACAATGATGTAAGATAAACTATGTCAGATACTGTGACACCAGGTCCACAGTGGGGAGAAGGTTTAACGGTGATGTACGGTAAATTGAAATAGATACAGTGAGACCAGTTAGACGGTGGGGATAAGTTTAAGTGATGTACAGTAGATTGGGGCAGATACTGTTACACCGTGTTCACAGTGGGGAGAAGGTTTAACGGTGATGTACGGTAAATGGTGGCAGAAACAGTGACATATGATTCACATTGGGAAGAATGTTTAACGTGCTGTACGGTAGACTTTGGCAGATATTGTGACATCAAGGTCACAGTAGTGAGAAGGTGATTTAACAGTGACGTACGCTAGACTGAGGCAGTACTGTGACACCAGGTTGACAGTGAGTAGATTGTTCAACAGTGATGTACGATAGTCTGAGATAGATACTAAGACAATGGGTTCACAGTAGGAAAAAGTTTTAACAATAATGTATGATAACCTGTGTCGGATACTGTGTCAGCAGGTTCACATTGGGTAGAATGTTTAAGGGTTATGTACAGCACACTGTGGCAGATACTGTGACACTGAGTTCACAGCAGTTATAAGGTTTAACAGAGCTGTACAATAAACTGTGGGAGATACTGTGACAGTAGGTTCACAGTGGGGAGAAGGTTTAACGGTTATGTACGGTAGACGTTGGCAGATACAATAACACCGGCCTCACAGTGGGGAGAAGGTTTACTGGTGATGTAGGGGAAACAGAGGCAGATTCTGTAACATTGGGTTCACAGTGGGGAGAATGTATAACAGTGCTGTATAAAAAAACTGGGGCAGACAAAGTGACAGTGGTTTCACGGTTGGGAAAATGTTTGATGGTGATGTACATTAGATGTATGCAGATACTCAGACACCTGCTTCAAAGTGGGGAGAAAGTTTAACGGTGATGTACGGTTGACTGAGGCAGATACTGTGAAACCAGGTTCACAGGGGGAGAAGCTTAAACGATGATGTACGTTAGACTGAGACTGTGACACTAGGTTCACAGCAGTGAGAAGGTTTAACAGTAATGTACTAGAAACTGTGTCAGATACTGTGACATCAGGTTCACAGTCTGAAGAAGGTTGAATGGCGATGTATGGTAATTTGAGATAGATACCGTGACACTAGGTCCACAGTGGGGATAAGGTTTAACGGTGATGTACGGTAGACTGAAGCAGATACTGTGACACCATTGTTCATGGTGGGGAGAATGTTTAACAATGATGTACGGTAGACTGAGGCAGATACTTTGACACCAGGTACACAGTGGGAGAAGGTTAAACGATAGTGTACAGGAGACTGAGGCAGATACTGTAACTCATGGTTCACAGGGGGAGAAAGGTAATGTACGATAAATTGTGTCAGATACTGTGACACCAGGTTCACAGTGAGGAGAAGGTTTAACAGTGATGAAGGATAAATGGTGGCAGATACAGTGACACCAGTTTCACAGTTGAGAGAAGGTTTAATGGTGATGTTCAGTAGACTGAGGCATATACTGTGACTCCGGGTACACAGTGGGTAGAAGGTTCAACGGTGATTTACGGGAGTCTGAGGCAGATACCGTGACACCGGGTTCACAATGGGAGAAAGTTTATAGGGTATGAAAAATAAGCTGTGGCAGATAAACTGACACCGGGTTCACAGTGGTGAGTGGTTTAATGGTGATGTACGGGAGACAGAGGCAGAAACTGTGAAACCAGATTTACAATGAGGAGAAGGTTTTTCAGTGATGTACAATAAAGTGTGGAAGATACTGTGACCCCAGGGTCACAGTTGGGAGAGGGTTTAACTATGGTGTACGGTAGACTGAGGCAGATACTGTGACACTAGGTACACAGGGGGTGGAGGATAAACAATGATGTACGATAAACTGTGGCAGATAAAGTGACACCAGGTTCACAGTAGGGAGTGATTTAACGCAAGATGGAAGCAGATACTGTGACACCGGGTTGACAGTGGGGAGGTTGTTTAACAGTGCTGTACAATAAACTGTGGCAGATAAAGTTACATTTGTTTCACTGTTGGGAGAATGTTTAATGGTACATCGGAACATAGGAACATAGGAAGTAGGAACAGGAATAGGCCAAATATGGCCCATCGAGCCTGCTCTGCCATTCAATATGATCATGGCTGATACAATAGATGGAGGCAGATACTCTGACACCAGCTTCAGAGTGGGTAGATTGTTCAACGGTGATGTACGATAGACTGAGATAGATACTAAGACAATGGGTTCACAGTAGGAAAAAGTTTTAACAATAATGTATGATAACCTGTGTCGGATACTGTGTCAGCAGGTTCACATTGGGTAGAATGTTTAAGGGTGATGTGCAGCAGACTGTGGCAGATACTGTGACACCGAGTTCACAGCAGTTAGAAGGTTTAACAGTGCTGTACAATAAACTGTGGCAGATACTGTGGCAGTAGGTTCACAGTGGGGAGAAGGTTTAACAGTAATATATGATAAACTGTGTCAGATACTGTGACACCATGTTTACAGTAGGGTTAAGGTTTAACGGTGATGTACAGTAGACTGAAGCAAATAATGTTGCACAGCGTTCACAGTTGGTAGAAGGTTTAACGGTGATTTACGGGAGTCTGAGGCAGATACTGCGACACCGAGTTCACAATGTGTATAAATTTAAAAGGTGAAATAAGCTGTGGCAGATAAAGTGACACCTGGTTCACAGTGGTGAGTGGTTTCATGGTGATGTATGGAAGACAGAGGCAGATACTGTGACACCGGATTCACAATGAGCAGAAGGTTTATCAGTGTTGTACAATAAAATGTGGAAGATACTGTGACCCCAGATTCACAGTTGGGAGAAGATTTAATGATGATGTATGGTAGACTGAGGCAGAAACTGTGACATATGATTCGCAGCAGTGAGAAAAGTAATGGACAATAAACTATGTCAGATACTGTGACACCAGGTTCACAGTGGGGAGAAGGTTTAACAGTGATGTACGGTAGACTGATGCGGATACTGTTACACCGTGTTCATAGAGGGTAGAATGTTTAACGGATGTAATGTAAACTGTGGGATAAACAGTGACAAATGGTTCACTTTGGGGAGAAGGTTTAATGATGGTGTACGGTAGACTGAGGCAGATACTGTGACACATGTTTCACAGCAGTGAGAAAGTAATTGATGCTAAACTATGTCAGATACTGTGACACCTGGTTCACAGTGGGGAAAAGGGTTAACAGTGATTTACTGTAAATTGAGATAGATACAGTGGCACCAGGTTCACAGGGGGAGAAGCTTAAACGATGATGTACAATAGACTGAGACTGTGACACTAGGTTCACAGCAAGGAGAAGGTTTAACAGTAATGTATGATAAACTGTCAGATCCTGTGACACCAGGTTCACAGTGTGGAGGTTTATTGGCAATGTACGGTAATTTGAGATAGATACCGTGACACTAGGTTCACAGTGGGGATAAAGTTTAACAGTGATGTATGGTAAACTGAGGCAGAAACTGTGACACCGTGTTCACAGTGGGGAGAATATTTAATGGATGTACAATAAACTGTGGCAGATACTGTATGTAACACTAGGCTCTCAGTGGGTAGAATGTTTACTGGTGATGTTAGGTAGACTTTATCAGACAGTGTAACACCAAATTCACAGTAGTGAAAAGCTTTAACAGTGATGTACGATAAACTGTGGAAGATACAGTGACACCAATTTCTCAGTTGGGGAAATGTTTTACAGTGATGTACAGTAGACTGAGGCAGATACAGTGAAACCGAGTTCACAGTGGGGAGAAGGAATAACAGTGATGTACGATAATTTTTGCCGAATACAGTGACACCAGGTTCAGAGTGGGGAGAAGGTTTACTGGTGGTGTTGGGGAAACTGAGGCAGATAGTGACACCGGGTTGACAATGGGGAGAATGTTTAACAGTGCTGTACAATAAACTGTGGCAGATAGAGTGACACCTGTTTCACTGCTGGGAGAATGTTTAATGGTGATAGACGATAGACCAACGCAGATACTCTGACACCAACTTCAGAGTGGGGAGAATGTTTAATGGTGATGTACGGTAGACTGAGGCAGATACTATGACACCAGTTTCACAGGGGAGAAGGTTAATCAAGGATGTATGGTACAATGAGACATATACTGTGACACTGAGTTCACAGCAGTGAGAAGGTATAACAGTAATGTTCAATAAACTGTCAGATACTGTGACACCAGTTTCACAGTGGGGAGAAGATTTAACGCTGATGTACGGTAGACTGAGGCAGATACTTTGACATCAAGCTCATCTTGGGGAGAAGGTTTAACGGTGATGTACGTTAGAGTGAGGCAGACACTGTGACACCAGGCTCATTGTATTGTTCATTTCTTTTATTTACAACATCTAATTTATATGCTCCATTTTTTTTGTGGCAACTTCCAAACATTCCATAAACTTCTATTCTAATCATATTTTGTTCATTTAAATAGGTCTCTTAAGTACGCTGCACAAAATTAAATTCTTTACTTGGGTTTGGTTCAATGGCACTTCAGTCTGCTTCCCTCGTTTTGTGCTTTTTGCTTTGCCCAGCAGATTCGCCAAATGGGCATCCAACTCTCTCTTCTCAGCTTGACCCAACGTCTCCTCTGTAAACTTAAGCAAACCAAGGAGACCAAAGTTAAAATTTTCACATTTGCATTTTCAAAAACATAGATGGCGCTGTGACTTGTAGTTTCACATCATATTCCCACTTGCTAAATGCAAGCAACTGTAAAGCATCCTACAGCTAGAAAATTGCAATAGAACTGCTTGGTTAAAGCAAAGATTCCACCCAGTCACCCCATTAAAGGCCTCCAAGTTAACAACAGGTAGCAACCCGAAAGTTAAATATAAAGATCTGTATCAGGAAAATTAAAGGGCTTTTTAAAAAAAAATCATTTCCACTATTGAAAGAAAACTCAGCAGGGAACATCAGGCTCTTGTTGAACAATTCCTGTTGTATTCCTTAAAATGGTTTGAATCTTGATTTCAGGCAGAGTCATTTGGTGAGATTGTTGGTCCAGAACAAACCCTGCCCACACACTTCCTTAAATACCTGCAACCAGTGAAGTCCTGGTTCAGCTCTGCTCCATGCTAAAGGTATCAGAGATTTTCTGAAGAGATAACGGACTTCAGATGCTGGTACGTTGAGTCAAAAACACCCTAATACTTCCCTGAACAACACACCTCTCTCTCTGAAAACCAACAAGAACCTTCCTGAACTGTAATCATTTACCTTTAGAGCACCAAAGCCTGGTGAACTTTATATGTGTTAAATTCTGTGCACAATATAAGAATGGCCTGCAACCAGTGAACTTGGAGGAATGAGAAGTGAGATTGGACTGTGAACCAAAGAACTTTTCTGAACTTACACACACATTACACACATGTGCACTTAGAATTAGAAGGGGGTAAGTTAGATAAAGTAAGGTTAAAGTAGTAAAATAGTGATAAGTTAACGTGTAATTCCATTTTCATGTTTAAAGATAATTAAAATCAACTTTTGTTTAAGTAAACATTTGTCTTGGTGAATATCTATTGCTGCTAGGTTTTGAGATCCTCTGGTCTCGTAACACAGCACCAAGCTTCTGAACAACCCTAATTTTTTAGGTTATGATAATAGTCCATTAATGGGTCCCGGCATCTTTTGAAAGTTATTAATTTACTCTTCAATAATTTTTTGTAAGTATCAACAAGACATAATATCATTTAACTGCTGTGTATGTGTTGTTGGAGAATTCCTTTCCATTCAATCAGAATTAGAGTTTTGGGTGCCGTATTTGAGAAAAGATGTGCTGGTGTTGGAGAGGGTTCAGAGATGATTTACTGGAATTATATCAGGAATAAAAGGGTTAGTGTATGAGGAACAATTGTCGACTCATCGACTGTACTAGTTGGAGTACAGAAGGATAAGGGGGACCTCAGAGGCATTTCAAATGCTGGATGGCCTGGGCAGAGTACATATGGCAAAGATGTTTCCCATGGTAGGGGATTCTAGGACAAGAGAGCATAATTTGAGGATAAAAGGGTGTTAATTTAAAACAGATGTGGAAAAATTGATTTTGTCAATGGGTTGTGAATCTGTGGAACTGAGGTCATTGGGTGTATTTAAGGCAGAGGTTGGCAGGTATTTGATTAGTCAAGGAATCAAGGGTTAAGGGGAGAAAGCTGGGCAGTGGGGCTGAGTGGAAGAATGGTGGAACAAACTCAATGGGCCTACTTCTGCTCCTATATCTTGTGATCTATATTCTACTGGAGACTTAGACATCCTTCTTCTTGTATTCCATTCTTGGAAAACAGTCTGCATCATGGTTTATGTCATGTGAACCCATTTCCGATTGAACCCATGTTATAAGTGGCCCACACTTCCCATGGTAGGGGATTCAAGGACAAGAGAGCATAATTTGAGGATAAAAGGGTGTTAATTTAAAACAGATGTGGAAAAATTGATTTTGTCAATGGGTTGTGAATCTGTGGAACTGAGGTCATTTCAAATGCTGAATGGCCTGGGCAGAGTACATATGGCAAAGATGTTTCCTATGGTAGGGGATTCTAGGACAAGAGATGAGGAGGGAGGGGTTGGTGGGGAGGGAGGGGGTGCTGGGTAGGGAGGGGTTGGTGGGTACGGAGGGAGTACTGGGTTGGGAGAGGTTGGTGTGGAGACATGGGGATGGAGGATGTGCTGGGTATGGAGGGGTTGGTTGGTTGGGAGGGAGAAATGATTTGGAGGGAGGGGTAATGTTTCTCAAGGGTTTGAGTGGAGTTAGGGATGATGGGGAGGGAAGCGTTGCGGGAGCGATGGGGTGATGAGGAGGGATGGGTGATGGGTAGGGAGTGTTGGTGGGTGGGGAAGGGTTCGTGGGCAGGGAGCAGTGATGAGGTGGGAGGGGGTGCTGAGTAGGGAGGGGACACTGGGGAGAGATGGAGTGATGGGAGGGAAGTGATGATGGGGAAGGAAGGGCTGGTGGGGAAGCAGTGGTTGCTCGGGAGGGAGGATTTGGTGGTGAGGTTGGGGTTGGTTAGACAGAATGGGGTGCTGGGGAGGGAGTGGTTGGTTGGGAGGGAGGGTGATGGGGAAGAAGGGTGTGCAGGATGGGAAAGGGTTGGTGGGGAGGCAGTGGGTGATGGGGAGTTGGGATGATGAGGAGGGAGTAATGGGTAGGGAGCAGTGATGGGGTGGAATGGGATGGTAGGGAAGGACTGGTGATGGGGACAGAATGGTTTCTAGATGGGGAGGAGGTGAGGGGAGGGAGGGGTTTGTGGTGAGGTAGGGGTGATGGGGAGTGAGTGGGTTGGTGAGGATGCAAGGGCTCATGGGGAGGGAGGTGTGATGGGGTGGGAGGGGATGGTGGGGAAGGACAGGTGATGCGGACAGAATGGGTGCTAGATAGGGAGGAGGTGAGGGAAGGGACAAGGTTGTGGTGAGGTAGGGGTGATAGGGAGTGAGTGAGTTGGTGAGGAGGGAGTTTTTCATGAGGAGGGAGTTGCTGGGGAGGGAGGGGTGATGGAGATGGAAGGGGTGCTAGGTAGGGAGGGGTTGAGGGGAGGGTGGGGTTCATGGGGAGGGAAGGGTTGGTGGGGAGGGAGGGGTACTTGGTAGGGAAGTGTTGGTGGGGAGGCATGGTGAGGGTGGGTCTGCTGAGTAGGGAGGTGTTGGTGGGGAGGGTGGCGTGATGGGGAGGGAGGGGTGATGTTTTTCGAGGGTTTGGGTGGAGTCAGGGGTGCAGGGGAGGGAGGTGTTGGGGGAGTAATGGGGTGATGGGGAGGGATGGTTAATGGGTAGGGAGGGTTGGTGGGTAGGGAGGGATTGGTGGGGAGGGAGCGGTGATGGGGACAGAATGGGTGCTTGGTAGGGATGGGGTGAGGGGAGGGAGTAGTTTGTGGGGAGCTAGGGGTGATGTGGAGCGAGTGGATGGTGAGGAGGGTGGGTTCATGGGGAGGGAGGTGTGATGGGGAGGGAGGGGATGGTGGGGAAGGATGGGTGATGGGGACAGAATGGGTGCTAGATAGGGAGGAGAAGAGGGGAGGGAAGGGTTTGTGGTGAGATAGGGATGATGGGGATGAAGTGGGTTGGTGAGGAGGGAAGGGCACATGGGGAGGTGTGATGGGGAGGGAAATGTGATGGGGACAGAAGGGGTGCTAGGCAGGGAGGGAGTGTGAGGATGGAGGGGTGATGGGGAGGGAGGGGTTGGTGGGGAGGGTGGGGTGATGGGGACGGAAGGGTTGCTAGATATGGAGCGGTTGAGGGGAGGGAGGTGTTCATGGGGAGGGAGGGGTGATGGGGATAGAATGGGTGTTGAGGAGGGAGTGGGTGCTGGGAGGGAGGGGTTGGTAGGGTGGGAGGGTGTGCTTGGTAGTGTTTTTTTTGGGGAGGGATGGGAAATTGTGTAGGGAGAGTTTGGTTGGGAGGCATGGTGATGGAGGGGTTACTGGGTAGGGAGATGTTGGTGGGGAGGCATAGGGTCTGCTGGGTAAGGAGGTGTTGGTGTGGAGGACAGGATGATGTGGAGGGAGGGGTGATATTTATCGAGGGTTTGGGTCGAGTTGGGCAATGGGGGAGGGGTTGGGGGAATGATGGGGTGGTGGAGAGGGAGGGCTGATGGGTAGGGAGGGGTTGGTGGGGAGGAGCGGTGGTGAGGTGGGAAGGGTTGGTGAGTAGTGAGGGGGTGATGGATAGGGAGGGGTGCTGGGGTGGGAGTTGTTGGTAGGGAGGGAGATTTGGTTTGGAAGGAGGGGTTGGTATTGAGGGGGGGGAGATAGGTAAGAAGGGGTTGGTGAGGATGAAGAAGTCGTGGGGAGGGAGGGTGATGGGGAGGAAGGGGATGCTGGGTAGGGAATGGTTGGTGGGGAAGGACACGTGGGGAAGGGTGGATGATGAGTGAGTAATGGGTAGGGAGGAATGGGGTGGGAGGGGTGATGGGGACAGAGTGGGTGATTTGTAGGGTTGGGAAGAGGGGGGGGAGTTTGTGATGAGGGAGGGGTGATGGGGAAGGAAGGTTGATGGGGACAGAAGGGGTGCTAGGTAGGGAGGGTGGGGTGGGAGGGATTCGTGGGGAGTGAGGGGTGATGGGGAGGGAGAGGTTGATGGGGAGGGAGGGTGTGCTGGGTAGGGAATTGTTGGTGGGAAGGGAGGTGGTACTGGGTAGGGAGAGGTTGGTGGGAAGGCATGGGAGAGAGGGGTTACTGGTTAGGGAGAGGTTGGTGGGGAGGGAGCAATGATGAGATGGGAAGGGGTGCTGAGTAGGGAGGGGGTAATGGGGAGGGAGGTGGTGCTGGGGAGGGACCAGATGTTTGGGTGGGAGAGTTGATTAGGAGAGAGGAGTTGGTGTTGAGGGAAGTGGTGCTGGGTAGGGAGGGGTTGGTGGGTAGTGAGGGAGTACTGGGTTGGGAGAGGTTGGTGGGAGGCATAGGGATGGAGGGTGTGCTGGGAATGGAGGGGTTTTTTGGTTGGGAGGGAGTGGTGATGGGGAGGCAGGGGTAATGTTTCTCGAGGGTTTGGGTGGAGTTAGGGGTGATAGGGAGGGATCGGTGATGGGTAGGGAATGTTGGTGGGAAGGGAGGGGTTGGTGGGGAAGGAGCAGTGATGAGGTGGGAGGGGGTGCTGAGTAGGGAGGGTGTGATGGGGAGGGAGGGGACCCTGGGGAGAGATGGAGTGATGGGGAGGGAGGTGGTAATGGGGAGGGAAGGGCTGGTGGGGAGGCAGTGGTTGCTCGGGAGGGAGGATTTGGTGGTGAGTTCGGGGTTGGTTAGTAGGGATGGGGTGCTGGGGAGGGAGTGGTTGGTTGGGAGGGAGGGTTGGTTAGGAGGGAGAGGTTGGTGTTGAGGGAGGGGGGAATGTGTAAGAAGGAGTTGGTGGGGAGGGAGAAGTGTTGGGGAGGGAGGGTGATTAGGAAGAAGGGGGTGCTGGATTGGAAAGGGTTGGTGGGGAGGGAGTGGGTGATAGGGAGTTGCGATGATGAGGAGGGAGTAATGGGTAGGGAGAGATGATGGGGAGGTGCAGGATGGTGGGGAGGGAGGGGTGATGGGGTGCATGGGTGGTGAGGAGGGAGCCGCTCATGGGGAGGGAGGTATGATGGGGAGGGGAGGGGTTGGTGGGAAGGAGGGGTGATTGGGACAGAATGGTTTCTAGATAGGGAGGAGGTGAGGGGGAGGAGGGGTTTGTCGAGGTAGGGGTGATGGGTAGTGAGTGGATTGGTGAAGAGGGAGGGGCTCATGGGAAGGGAGGTGTGATGGGGAGGGAGGGTTGCTGGGAACAGAAGTGGTGCTAGGTAGGGAGGGAGTGTGGAGAGGGAGGGGTGATGGGGAGGGAGGAATTGATGGGGTGGAAGGTGTGATGGGGATGGAAGGAGTGCAAGGTAGGGAGGGGTTGAGGGAAGAGAGGGGTTCATGGGGAGGGAGGGGTTGGTGGGGAGGGAGGGGGTACTTGGTAGGGAATTGTTGGTGGGGAGGGATGGGAAACTTGGTCGGGAGAGTTTGGTGGGGAGGCGTGGCTCATAGGGTGTATTGGGTAGGGAGAGGTTGGTGGGGTGGCATGGGAAGGGAGAGTCTGCTGGGTAGGGATGTGTTGGTGGGGAGGGCGGGGTGATGGGGAGGGAGGCATTGGGGGAGCAATGGCGTGATGAGGAGGGATGGTTTTTTCTTCATTGGTGATTGAAGCAGCAACAGTCTTCGTGAATGCAGCAGGTCAAGTGTTGCTCCACATTGCCTGTAAAGGATTAGAAACATTGAACCCTAGAACATTACAGCACAGCAACATGTCCTTTGGCCCATCTAATGTGTGCTGAAATGTTTTTCTGCCTCTTCCCATTAACCTGGACCCAGTCCATAGCTCTTCCATCCATGTAACTGTCCAAATTGTTCTTAGATATAAAGACATTGAGCCAGAATCCATAGTTTCAGATGGAAGTTCCAAACTCCCACCACTCTCTGTGTGAAGAAGTTCCCCCTAATCATTCCCCCAACGTTTTCCCCTTTACGCTTAATCCATGTTCTCTGGTTTGCATCTCATCTTTACTCCATGGAAAAGGCCTATCTACATTTAGTCTCTAAATACTTCACTATTTTAAATTCCTCTATCAAATCTCCCCACAATCTTCTATGTTCCAGGGAATAAAATCCTAAGCTATTTATCAGTTCCCTGTAACTCAGTTCCTGACGTCTGGGAAACTTCCTAATAAGTCTTATCTGCTTTCATGCTATATTATTGATATTTTCCCTGGTGTAACACGATTGAAACTATACACAATCCTCCATATTTGGCCTCACTAATGTCTTTGACAATTTTACCAAAACATCCACACTCCTACACTCAGTACTTTAATTTTTGAAGGCTATCTACCTGTGACACCCACTTTCAGGGAAATACATACCTGTATTCCTAGATCCCTCTGTTCTACATCACTCCTCAGAGCCCAATCATTTACCATGTATGTCTTTTATTTGGTTTGTCCTTCCAAATTACAACATCTTTACTTGTTTGCATGAAATTCCATGTGCCATTTTTCAAGGCACATCACCTGTATTTATCGTCAAAACACTCAGATGTATCCAGCAAGAGTCCACGGTACCCTATCCACAAATGTTCTCGGGATTCAGGATTGTGATGGCTTGGGGAAATAAACTGTTGTCCAATCTGGACGTAAGGGCCAAAGTGCTGCAGTACCTCCTACCAGATGGCAGAAGGGAGACCAGTTTACATAAAGGCTCTGTGGAGTCCTTCACAATGTTTATTGCCTTTCGCCTGCATTGAGTGTTGTAGATGTTGTTCATGTTAAGAAGAGAGCCCTAACAATATTTTCCGCTGCCTTCACTATCCTCTGCAGGGTCTTGCGTTCCGAGGATTCCAAACTAGGCAGTGATACAGTTGCCCAGGATTCCGTGAGGATGGAGGTTGGAGATGGAATTCTCTCAGCCTTCGCAGTATGTAAAGGGAATGCTGGGCTTTCTTGGCTATGGAGCAGGTGTTAATAGACCAGGTGAGATTCACTCCAAGGAACTTAATACTCTTGACAACCTCAATGGTGGAGCCATCAATGGTCAGTGGAGCATTGTTCCCCCAGGGCCTTCTGAAGTCAACAATCAGTCCGTTAATGATTGCACTTCATCTCTGTATGGCGACTCGCCAATTTTTACAGCTGCAAGCTTTGAAAGTCTTCCTCTCTGTTCAAAAAGTCTCCAATCATTTTGTAATCTGTGAAGGTGTTAATCAATTGACAACATCTCTTCCACATAAATAATATATGTGACCAATGAACCAGAACCCTGGGGAGCCTTTCCATTCCTCAGCTCCAACATTACAGAAGACTTCGCAAGTCTGTCCCACTCGTACACAATTTTGATATTTTCTCTAATGAGCAATAATACTCCTCTCATTTCCTCTACCCTCCCCTCCCCACCCCCACCCCCCACTGCTCTATGACATTGAAACAAAGGAACCATGGAAAATTGAGCTGCCAGTCCTATTCCTACTGCAAACAAGTTTCACTAATGGGCACAATGTCATATTTTCACGTGATAAAAGCTTTCCTGCTTTTCGTATAATATTATTGGCAATGAAATAGATTCATTTGAGAAGAATATTTCCACCACGCACAACCAATTGCTTCTACCTCCTCCTCTCCGGAACTGTTTCCAATCACTCTGCCAATCTTGATTTACCCTCACGAGGAAACCATCCCACAAGGATTTTAGTTCCGTTCCAGATCAGATAGAAACCATCTCAATGGGAGAGGTCCCTCCTTCTCTGGAAGAGAAATCTGAAGCTCTCTGTAAACACGCTTTGAGCTGAATGATCTCCCCATTTATCACTTCACCAACATGTGGCATGGGTGGCAATCCTCTGGTGGCTTTAATGTAGCTCTTAAAGTCATGAACAATCTTTGAATGGGCTTATCACACTTTAAAACCACGTCATAATCCCTACATAGACCAGATCATCTGGATGTTCACTCTCCTCTCAAGAATGCTGTTAAATTTTATTTCCCCAAGACATCACAATCCTGAATTCCCATAACATCCTGAACCCTAGATCTCTTCCACAGAACCCATCGTCATTGAATCCCCCATAACAATATCACAGTTCTTCTTACCATGCCACAGGGCTAGACTCTGTGCCACTGTGGCCTTTCCCTGATAGGTCTTACCCCTTAGCATTATCCAAAAAAGTACATGTGCTATTGAGGGAAATGGCCACCAGAGTACCCTGTACTGCCTGCCCTTTCTATTTTCCCCTCCTGACCCTTATCCAGCTACTCGCTCCTGCCTTCTCAATATAATAGATTCCCATTTTTGTCTGTCTGTCACATCCTTAGGCTCCTGAATAATCCGAAATTCATCCAACTTCAACTCCAATTCCCTAACACGATCTGTTAGGAGCTGGAGCTGGATGCACTTCTCATATATGAAGTCGTCAGGCATAGCTTTGGTTTCCTTGACAAACCCTATTCAGCAATAGGCGTATTTCCTTGCCCTGCCTCTCATTTCCAGAAATGTTAGTAAACCCGTCCTTACCTGTGCCACCTTGCTGAATTCTTTTGTTCCTCTACAGAGCAGTCCTAACCTTCCCTCAACTCCTGCACCACCACCTCTTTCTCTGCCCGCGTGCCCACTCATGACAAAGACTTGAAATTTCACTTCAGCTCTGGCCCTTCTACACTAAACCAGTGACTCTCAACCTTTCCCTTTCCACTCATAAACCACTTTAAGTAGTCCCTATGCCATAGATGCTCCGTGATTAGTAAAGGATTGCTTAAGGGTATGTAGGTGGAAAGAAAAAGTTTGAAAGCCACTGTTTTAATTGTACCTCATTGATTTGTTGTGTGCACAGTTTCATAACTCCAAAGGAAATGGGCCAATGACAATTTTTCTCAAGCAAAATATTTTAGTAATAATTAGGTCTAGAGCAGTGATTCTCAACCTTTCCTTCCCACTCACAGACCACCTTAAGCAATCCCTTACTAATCACAGAGCACCAATGGCATAGGGAATACTTAAAGTGGTATGTGAGTGGTGTTACGAGCCCAGAGGACCACAAAACCCAGCAACAATAGATAATCACAAAGAAAAAAGGTTACCTAAACAAAAATTGCTTTTAATTATATTTAAACATGAATCACACTTTAACTTAACTAACCTAACTTAACCCCCTTCTAATTCTAATCGCACGTGTGTGTAATGTGTGTGTAAGTTCCAAAAAGTTATGTGGTTCACAGTCAATCTCACTTCTCATTCCTCCAAGTTCACTGGTTGCAGGCCATTCTTATACTGTGCACAGAATTTAACATTTATAAAATTCACCAGCCTTTAGTGCTTGAAAGGTAAATGGTTACTGCTCGGGAAGAATCTTGGCGGTTTTCAGAGAGAGATGTGTTGTTCCAGGACACCCACACCTGATTCCTTTTTAATCACCCACTCCAGGGTCTTGATGACAAAACTTGCCCCTTCAGGGTTCTCCAGATGATAGCCTCTTTCTTTCAAGTCACCACAGATCTTATATAAATGTATAAAATTATGAATGGCATAGATCAGTAAGTTGCTTTCACTGGGGGGAAGACTAGAATGAGGGGATATAGGCTCAAGATTCAGGGGAATTGATTTGGGATGGAAATGAGGAGGAATTGCTTTTCCTAGAGAGTGGTGAATCTGTGGACTTCACTACCCATTGAAAGAGTGGAGGCAACCTCATTAAATATATTTAAGCTAAGGTGGTATCAATTTTTACATCGTAAGGGAATGAAGGGATATGGGGAAAAAGCAGGTAGGTGGAGATGAGCCCATCATCAGATCAACCATGAACTCATTGACTAGCAGAGTAGGCTTGACAAGCCGAACATTCGGGACGGGTCTCCCTCATCATCTAACCATTTGCTGAAGTAGAAAATGGATATTAGTAAGAGGCACCTTTTGAAGTTAATGAATTACAATCCTCTCAACCTCTTCAAAACAAGAATGAAATTGCACCAAAGTACCAGGAGAACTCAATACAATGTGCAGCGTCCATGGACAGCGACAGGATCATTCCTGATGAAGGGCTCAGGCCCGAGACATCACCTGCCCATTTCCTTCCATGATATAATGATAAATGACCAATGGTTCAGGCCTGAGCCCTTCAAGGTATAAGCAAAGAACAGGACGGCTGGGGGTGGGGGGGGGGGGGGGGGGGGAGGGGCAGGGTCTGGACTAACAAAAGATAATTGAATATGATAAGAGGAAAGTTAAGAATTGATTTTGGCTCTGAGAAAGGAAACAGAGGCATAAGGGATGGGCAAGAGAGAGAGAGAGAACTGGAGGAAAGGAGATAGGGGTAAATTGGAGAAGTCACATTTAATGCCACCCGCTTACAGGATGTGCAGACAGAATATGAGATGTAGTTTCTCCAATTTGCAGGTGATTTCAGTCTGGCAGTGCATGACACCATGGACAGATAGGTCAGCAAGGGATGGGATGGGGAATTGAAATGGGTGGTCACTGGGAGATCCACACTATTGTGCTGAGGTGCTCAACAAAGTGATCTCCTAGTCTGTGCCCAGTCTCTCTGATGTAGAGGAGATCACAATGGGAACACTGGACGCAGTAGACGATCCCTGCAGATTCACAAGAGAAATATTGCTTCACTTGGAAGGACTAGTTGGCACCCTAAATGGTGGTGAGGGAGGACGAGTGGGCACAAGTGGGGCATCTCCTGTGGTCACGGGGTTAGGTGTCAAGGGGAGGCACGGAGAGAGTGGTCCCTGCGGAAGGCAGAGAGGGGAATATGGGTGTAGTAGATGGTGGAAATGGCAGGGGAGGATATTTTGGACATGGAGGCTGATGGAGTGGTAGGTAAGAACAAGGTGAATCCTGTCCTTGTTGTGCATGGGGGTAGGGGCAGCCAGGATAATGGAAAATATGGAGGCAAGGACTGAATTGATGACGGTAGAGGGAAGACCACACTGTCTGAAGAAGGAGGATATCTCTGATCATCTGGCATATGGATGCATCCCTAGGCTTTTCTGAAAATCTCTCCCCAGAGAAATAATTGAAAGGGGACATTGGAGAACATGAAATAGGAGACCATGGGCACAGTGAGAATGTGGTGCTGAGGCCAAGATTAGATCAGCAGCCACAATCTTATTCAATAGTCATAACATGCTTGAGTGTCAACGAGATATACTCCTGCTGCAGAGTTGCTTTAGTGATCTCTGTCCACGGCTGCTGCTGCGCCATGTGCTGGCCCAATCTCCACAGTTGTGGCCCGCTTCATGACACTTTCCCCCCCCCCCCCCCCCCCCCAGAACCATTACAGTCTATTGTATCCGTAGGTTTAGTTGCCAAAGTCTTTTGTGGTCTGCCTCTGCATCGAGGTGTTGGTGTCTCCATGGGTTCTGCTGGGTCTGTGTGGGCAGGCTTGAGTATATCTGTAGTGAATGCCTTTGGTTCCCCAGCGATGTCCAGCTCGAAGGTGGCTCCATTGTTCTGGATGACTTTAATGGGACTTATGTATGACTTTTGCAATGGTGAACGGTGGGCCCATCTGCAAACAAACACGTACTCCCTTCCCCCAATGTTCAAACTGAATGTTTTACCTGAGTGTTTCAGGACTTTATAGGGACCCTTGTAAGATGGTTGGATGGGTGCAGGGTGCAGGCCGCCCTGGATGAAACCAAAGTCTATTTTAGCCAGCTCCATGGGGGTGAAACTTTGGCGGCTGCCATGGTGGGTCAGTGGCGGGGGTGCAAGTGAGGCGAGCTTGCCCCACAAGTCTGCCATGAGGGCCTTGCTTGGGCTGAAGAACTCCTTAGGCAGTGACAATGGTGCGCTGTAGACCAGTTCTGCAGATGATACCTGTAGGTCTTCCTTTGGGGCTGTTCTGATGCCAAGTAGGACCCAGGGCAATTTGTCCATCCAGTTGGGGCCAGTGAGGTGTGCCATGACAGATGACAAGGTTCCAGTGAAAGTGCTCTACCAGTCTGTTGGCCTAAGGATAATAAGCGGTAATCTTTGGCTTGGCTTCGCGGACGAAGATTTATGGAGGGGGTAAATGTCCACGTCAGCTGCAGGCTCGTTTGTGGCTGACAAGTCCGATGCGGGTCAGGCAGACACGGTTGCAGCGGTTGCAGGGGAAAATTGGTTGGTTGGGGTTAGGTGTTGGGTTTTTCCTCCTTTGCCTTTTGTCAGTGAGGCGGTAATATGGTGAAGCTAAATCCCCAGGAGGTTCACCAGACTCGACCAGAGGGCAGATGTGAACTGAGTGCCCCTGTCACTTGTCATGTGTGCTGGGATGCCGAACTTGGCGATCCAGTGGGCAAGCAGAGTTCTGGCGCAGGACTCGGCAGAAGTGTCTTTTAGTGGGATGGCTTCCGGCCACCTCGTCGTGCAGTCGATCATAGTCAATAAGTAGCGGACATCCTTGGTAGGGGCCCGCAATATCAATATGAGTCTGCTCAAACCTCTTGGCTGGGGGTTCGAATTGCTGCACTGGAGCTTTAACATGGTGCTGGACCTTAGAGGTTTGGCATGGTGTGCAGTTCCTCGCCATCTGTGCCACTTGCTTTTTGAGGCCGTGCCGCACAAAATGTTCCACCACCGTGTGCACTGAGGCCTTGATAGAGAGGTGAGCCAAGTTGTGGACCATCTTGAAGGCCTGCGGTCTCCATTGCGGTGGGACTACCGGGTGCGATGAGCTGGTGGAGACGTCGCAGAGTAGCGTTTCGGGGTTATCGGCTTTAGATCCTCGAGGCGGAGGCCTGTTATGGCGGTGTGGAAGGCCTGCATTTTCTTGTTCTCTTTTTGTGCCTGCAGGAGCTCCATTCCAGATCTGGAAACCAGTAGGAGGCCTATTCCACATCTGGTAGGAGGCCCATTCCATATTCAGCAGCCGGTTCATTTCACATCTGGCAGGAGATCTATTCCAGATCTGGCAGGAAACACATTGCATATCCAGCACGGGGCATTCCACATCTAGCAGGGGCTCATTCCACATCTAGCAGGAGACCAAATCCACATCCGACATCTGGCAAGGGACCAATTCCATCTCCAGCAGGAGGCCCATTCCACATCCAAGAGGAGGACCATTCAACATCTGGCATCTGTCAGGAGGCTCATTCCACATCCGGCACAAGGACCATTTGACATCCGGCAGGAGGTCCATTCCAAATCCAGAAGGAGGCTCATTCGACATCTGACATCAGGCAGGAGATCCAGTGGAGGCTCATTCCACATCCAGAATTCGGAGAGTGGTTAATTTCACATTAGGCAGGAGATTATTCCACCTCCAGCAGGAGGCTAATTCCACATCCGGCAGGAAATCCATTCCAGATCTGGCAGCAAACTCATTCAACATCTGGCATCTGACAGGTACCTCATTCTACATCTGGCAGGAGGCCCATTCTACATAGGGCAGGATGTCCATTTCACAACCAGCAGAAAGCACTTTCATCATTCACAAGAGGCCTAATCCATATCTGCAGGAAGCCCACTCCACATCTGGCAGCAAGCTCATTCAACATCTAGCATCCGGCAGGAGGAACATTCCAGATCTGCAACAAACGCACTCAACAACTGCCATCTGGCAGGAGGCTCATTCTACATCTGACTGGAGGTCCATTCCACATACGGCAGGAAGCCCGTTCTACATCTGGTAGGAGGTCCATTCCACATCCAGCAGGAGGTTCATTCGACATCTGACATCTGGTAGGAGACCAATTCTATATCCAGTGGAGGCCCATTCCACATCCAGAATCCCAAAAGTGGTTAATTTCACATTGGGAAGGATGCTCATTCCACATACAGCAGGAAGCCTGTTCCACAACTGGCAGGAGGCCCATTCCACATGCACCAGGAAGACCATTCCAGATCTGGCAGCAAACGCATTTAACATCTGCCATCCAGAAGGAGGTTCATTCTACATCTGACTGGGTGTCCATTCCATGTACAGCAGGAAGGCCATTCCACATCCAGCAGGAGGCTCATTCAACATCCGTCATCTGGCAGGAGACCGATTCTATATCCAGTGGAGGTCCATTCCACATCCAGCATCTGGAAAGTGGTTAATTTCACATCAGCCAGGTGGCTCATTCCACATATGGCAGGAGATCCATTCCAGATCTGGCAGCAAACTCATTCAACATCTTCCATCTGGCAGGAGGCTCATTCTACATCTGACTGGAGGCCCATTCCACATACAGCAGGAGGTCCATTACACATCCTGCAGGAAGCTCATTCAACATCCGGGATTCACAAGAGGCCCTTTCCATATCTGCAGGAAGCTCATTCCACATCTGTCATCCGGCAAGAGGCTCATTCTACATCTGTCTTGAGGCCATTTCCACACACGGCAGGAAGCCTGTTCAACATCTGGCAGGAGGCTCATTGCACAACTGGCAGGAGACGCATTCCACATCAGGCAGGAGCTCATTCCACATCCAACAAGAGGCTCATTCCACATCCAGCAGGAAGTCCATTACAGATCTGGCAACCAGCAGGAGGTCCATTACAGATCTGGCAACCGGCAGGAGGCCTATTCCAAATCTGGTAGGAGGCACAATTCACATCCGACACCTGACAGGAGACCAATTCCATATCCAATGAGAGGTCCATTCTATATCAGGCAACCGGCAAGAGGCCTATTAAACATCTGGTAAGAGGCCCAATCCACATCCAGCTTCCGGAAACTGGTTAATTTCACTTCCGGCAGGAAGCCCATTTCACATCCAGCAGGAGGCTCATTCCACATCTGGTAGCAAGCACATTCCACATCTGGCATCTGGCAGGAGGCTCATTTACATCTGGTAGGAGGCCCATTTCACATTTGACATCTGGTCCATCTGCATTCAACATGTGGTAAGAGGCTAATTCCACATCCGGCATGTGGCAGGAGACCATTTTCACATCTAGAAGGAGGCTCTTTTCACATCTGGCAGGAGGCCCATTCAACTTCTGGCAGTAGGCCCATCCCATATCTTTTTACTGCATGTGCAATATATTATCAGGTGTTTGAATTATATTTATATGTTTTACTTAAAAATAAAAGTATACCAGTGGTTTTATTTTTATTTTAAACACACATCACCATTACCTAGAGCCCCTGTAACCCCACTACCCAGAGCCACCGTAACCCCACTACGCAGAGCTGCCATAACCCCACCCTGTGCAGAGCCCTTTTTAGTTGGAACGTGTCTTTGTTTTGAGTGATTTGAAAACAGCTTAAAAGTACTTATAAATACCACAGTTACTATTATTCTATGTTCTAAAAAATTCCAAATTCTGAAAAGTGTCTGGTCCACAGGATGTAGGATAATGATTGAGCACCTGTATGCAGAAAAAAGAAAAAGTTACGGAAGAGACATAAAACTATTATATCTAAACACAATATCGTAACAATAAAATGACAGAAAGGTAGTAAAGACTTCAACAATTTTGACATATGGCTAATTGAAAAAGGTAAAAAAAATCATATAATACGACAAATTCTATCCACATCCCTTCTGAAGTTCTCTGATAAGTACATATAATTTAACTACCATTGAAGGAAAACACAAACTAACAAAACGTTCAAGTGATCTTATAAGTTAGGAAAATATTGAGTAAAAGGATCCCATATAAAGAGAAAGGTTTAATGCAATCAAGGTAGAAGAACATCAGAAGTTTCCCAAAGTACCTTTTTTTTAGGAGGCCCTCTCCACATCTGGAAGAAGGACAATTACACAGCCAACATTCATCAAAAGGTCCATCGAACAGGAAACCCATCACACATTCAGCATCTGGCAGTCGGACCAATCCACATCTGGCATCTGGTAGGTGGATCATTCCACATCCGGCATCTGGTAGGTGGACCATTCCACCCAGCATCTTGCAGGAGTACCATTCCACATCCATCATCTGGCAGGAGGATCTTTCAAAATCCGGCATCTGATAGGCGAACCATTCCACATCCGGCATGTGGCAGGAGGACCATTCGACATCCGGCATCTCACAGGAGGATTATTCCACATCTTGCAGAGGGCACAGTTCACATCCAGACACCAGAGGCCCTTTCCACATCAAGCAGGAGGCCCATTCCATAAAAGGCACGAGGCTCATTTTTTTACATTCCTTTTTCAATATTTTCATTGACCTTTACAGAAGCAGGAAACAAACAGAACCCATTAATCAAAGGTAATACATAAAAAGGAATATTCAGATAAAATACAGTTGTATAATAAAAATAAATTTATCATGTGTAACCACTATACCACAACAGTCAATAGAAATAAAGGTGATAAACATTTAAACAATTATAACATATGGCTAATAGAAAATGTTTGAAAAAAGTAAATATTATGCTATACTCCAAATTCCTTCCCCTTCCCTTCTGAATTTCTTTAGGAAGTACATATAGTTTCACTACAATAAAAAGAAAATAGAAACTCATAAAGCAAGGTCCAGGTGATCTTATGTTATGAAAATATTGAATAAAAGGACCCCATGAATATAGAATCTTTAAATGTGATACAGTGGAAGAACATCTGATCATTTCAAAGTTAGGCTGGCTCAATAAATGAGTGTGTTAAGGAGGGTCAGCATCTTTCCATCTCATCAACATTGAACGTCTAGCAACAAGGGAGGCAAAAGAGACCACATGGGATTGAGACATAGTTAAATTCAAATAGATAGTCTCTGTTGATACAAAAATGGGAAATTATAGGATTAAATATCAGATTGACCCTGCTCTTCCTCGACTACAGCTCGTCCTTCAAAACTACTATTACCTCAGAGCTAGTCAAGAAATAAAAACCTCTAGCCCTATGTACTCCACGCTGCAATTGGATCCTTGACTTTCTCATCCAAAAACAACAACCAGCATCTGGCAGGAGGTCCATTCCTCAACCGGCATCTGGCAGGAGGCCCATTTCACATCCGGCATCCAGCAGGAGGCCCATTCCTCATCCGGCAGGAGGCCCATTCCTCATCCGGCATCCGGCAGGAGGCTCATTCCACATCTGGCATCCGGCAGGAGGGCTATTCCACAAACTGCAGGAGGCCAATTTTTTTATGTTTCTTTTTCAATATTTTCTTTGCCCTTTACAGAAACAGGAATCAAATAGAAGCTATTAATGGTAATATATAAAAAGTTGTGTAATAAAAATAAATCTATTATGTATAAGCACAATATTATAACATTCAAACAGAAATCAAGGAGGGAACCTCTTAAACAATTATAACCTACAGTTAATTGAAAAATATTTTTAAAAATAAATGTTATATTCCAAATTCCATCCCCTTCCCTTTTGAAATTCTCCAGTAAGTACATATTATTTCACTACCTTTAAAAGTAGGCACAAACTCACAAAGCAAGGTTCAAGTGATATAATAAGTTACAAAAATAATGAATTAAAGGACCCTATTAAAAATAAAAAGTTTAAATGAGAAACAGTGGAACTAAATCTGGTTTTATACAAAGTTAGGCATACCACCACAGCACAGAGTAATTGAATATTTTAAGGAGGGACAGCATCTTTCCATCTCCTCAACATTGCGCATGTAACAACAAGGGAGGTAGAAGGGATCACATGAGATTGGGACATAGTTACGTTCAAATAGGTAGTCTCTGTTGATCCAAAAAGGGAAATTATAGGATTAAACATCAGATTGACCCTAAAGGCTGCTCTTCATCGAACAGCTCGTCCTTCAAAACTACTATTGCCTCAGAGCTGGTCAAGAAACAAAACTCTATCCCTCTGTCACCCACGCTGCAATTGGATCCTTGACTTTTTCCTCCAAAGACTACAGTCAGTACGAATTAGAAACATCTCTTCCCCACTGATTATCAACACAGGTGCGCTCTAAGGATGTGTGCTTAGCCCCCTGTTCTACTCAATATAAACCCATGACCGTGCTACCTACAGGTTGGCAGATGACACCACAATTGTCAGCAAACGAAATGACAAGGAGGGACATAGATCAGCTTGATTACTGCATAACAACAACAACCTTTCGCTCAATGTCACCAAAACAAAGGAGATGATAATGGATATCAGGGGGAAGTCTGCAGACCACGATTCGATCTTCATGGAGGGCTCAGGAGTGGACATTTTCAAGAACTTGAAATGCCTAGGTGTAAACATCTCTGAAGATCTGTTCTGGAGCCTCCATGTTGATGCATTCAGAAAGAAGGCTCGCCAGCGGCTATACTTTCTGAGGTGTCTTAGGTGATTTGGTATTTAATCGAAGTCACTCGTTAACCTCCATAGGTGTACTGTTGTTACAAGATCAAACCAGCCACCACAAGGAAGGCATATCACACAGGGGTAAAGATGAACAATTACTTTATTAACAAAATGTCACCTTCAAACTTTAATTCAAAATTCCCCCCCCCCTTTTATAACAATGCCGTCTAGTTAATATACAAATTTTTATGACAGTGTAAAATTAATACATTCCCAGGCCTAAATAGAACATATATAATCAAAGTCTAAGTTATATTCCCAACCAGGCCACAGAAAAAAACATAAACACAAAACAAACACAAATCACACAAGACTCACAAAACTTTGATTACAATCAAAGTAAAGATCGTAAACAAAATTCAGTTTGTTTGGTAAACTGAAGCCAAAAGATCTTTTAGAAAGAGAGAGAGAGAGAGCACAAATTTGAAGTGGTCTTCTTGTGGTGCTTGCAGAGAGAGAAGAAAAAAACGGCTGGAACTTCTGGCTGCCTTCGGAATCTTCACCCCTTTTATAATGCTCAACATTCCAAACTGCCTCCTTGACAATGACTCTGCTTGGGCCTTGTTCCACTCCACTGTGGCTTGTCTTCCAAGTCCAGAAATCTCTAGATCATCTTTTGCACATGCCCAGTCTGTCTCCCACTCTCTCTCTCTCACCCTCAGTCCACCTTCACCTTGGCTCTCAAAGGCAAACTGTCACTTTTTAACATAAAACCACACAACACATAGGTCAATACACAACAGAACTCTGTAATACCTGTGGAGAGCATTCTGGCTGGTTACTTCACTGTCAACTTTCCAGAAAATGATAACCTCTGGAGGGTTGTTAATTCACCCTGCAACATTATAGGCAGCAGAATTCACTCCATCGAGAACATCTACATGAGGTGCTATATTAAAAAAGAATCCTCTATCATCCAAGACCCCCTCCACCTAGACCATAACCTCTTCACTCTGCTACCATTAAGTGAAAGGTACTGGAGCCTGAGGATGAGCAGTCAATGACACAAGGACAACTTCTTCCCTGACACCATCAGCTTCTTGAATAATCAATGAACCAAAGAACTGCCTTGCTTTTTGATGCACTGTTAATTTTATTTTTTTATGGTAATGTGGTAACATGGTTATGCTGCCCTCATTCACTGAATTTCATAACTTGTATTTGACCATATATTCTGATTCTAAATCTGAAAACATATGAAAGACATCTTAACTAAAAAGGAGAGAGATGAACGAGACAAAAAAAAATGTAAAAAAGTACCTTGTTTATTAGGTGCCCGTTACACATCCAGTAGGAGAACTATTCCACATCCAGCATCCAGCAGGAAGACCATTACACATACGGCAGGAGGTTCATTCCACATCCGGCAGGAGAACTATTCCACATCCGGCATCTGGCAGAAGGACCATTACACATCAGGCAGGAGGTCCATTCCACATCCAGTAGGAGAACTATTCCACATCCGGCATCTGGCAGGAGGTCCATTACACATCTGGTAGGAGAACTATTCCACATCTGGCTTCTGGCAGGAGGTCCATTCCACAACCAGCAGGAGAACTATTCCACATCAGGCATGCGGCAGGAGGACCATTCCACATCCGGCAAGAGAACTATTCCACATCCAGCATCCGGCAGGAGGACCATTACAGATCCAGTAGGAGAACTATTCCACATCCAGCATCCGGCAGGAGGACCATTACAGATCCAGTAGGAGAACTATTCCACATCTGGCATCCGGCAGGAGGACCATTACACATCAGGTAGGAGAACTATTCCATATCCGGCATCTGGCAGGAGGACCATTACACATCTGGTAGGAGAACTATTCCACATCCAGCATCCGGCAGGAGGACCATTACACATCCGGTAGGAGAACTATTCCACATCTGGCATCCGGCAGGAGGACCATTACACATCCGGTAGGAGAACTATTCCACATCTGGCATCCGGCAGGAGGACCATTACACATCCGGTAGGAGAACTATTCCACATCCAGCATCCGGCAGGAGGACCATTACATATCCAGCAGGAGGTCCATTCCACATCCGGTAGGACAACTATTCCACATCCGGCATCCGGCAGGAGGACCATTACACATCCGGTAGGAGAACTATTCCACATCCGGCATCCGGCAGGAGGACCATTACACATCCGGCATCCGGCAGGAGGACCATTACACATCCAGCAGGAGAACTATTCCACGTCCGGCATCTGGAAGGAAGTCCATTAAACATCCGGTAGGAGAACTATTCCACATCCGGCATCTGGCAGGACGTCCATTCCACAACCGGCTGGAGAACTATTCCACATCTGGCATCCGGCAGGTGGACCATTACACATCCGGTAGGAGAACTATTCCACATCCGTTATCCGGCAGGAGGACCATTCCACATCAGGCAGGAGAACTATTCCACATCCGTCATCTGGCAGGAGGTTCATTATACATCCGGTAGGAGAACTATTCCACATCTGGCATCAGGCAGGAGGACCATTACACATCTGGTAGGAGAACTATTCCACATCTGACATCTGGCAGGAGGTCCATTCCACATCCGGCAGGAGAACTGTTCCACATCCAGCATCTGGCAGGAGGACCATTACACATTCGGTAGGAGAACTATTCCACATCCGGCATCTGGCAGGAGGTCCATTCCACATCTGGCAGGAGAACTATTCCATATCCAGCATCCGGCAGGAGGACCATTCCACATGCAGTAGGAGAACTATTCCACATCCAGCATCCGGCAGGAGGTCCATTCCACAACCGGCAGGTGAACTATTACACATCCGGCATCCAGCAGGAAGTCCATTCCACATCCGGCAGGAGTATCCTTCATTTTATGTTTCTTTATCAATACTTTTATTGGCCTTTACAGAAACAGGAACCAATTAATCAATGGTAACATATAAAAAGGAATATGCAGATAAAAACCAGTGGTATAGCAAAAATAAATTTATTATGTATAAGCACAATATCATAACGTGCAAACAGAAATAAAGGAGGGAAACATTCAAACAACTATAACACATGGTAATTGCAAAATATTTTAAAAAGTAAACATTATATTCCAAATTCTATCCCCTTCCCTTCTGAAGATCTCTGGTAAGTACATATAATTTCACTACCATTAAAAGAAAACACAAACTCATAAAGCTCCCAGTCGAAAGCGCTGTACTTAATCTCCAGCGGGCGCAGCTGTTTGCTAAAGAAGGCCAGTGGGCTCCATTGTCCATTGAGCCACTGCTCGAGTAAGTGCCTCCTCCGACCAGGTCAGGACTTTCTCCTTACCGGCAATCAACGCGAACAGTGGTCGCTTGGTGCAGGCGGCGCCGGGGATGAACTGATGAAAAAATTCACCATTTCATAACAATTACAGCACGGAAACAGGCCATTAGGCCCTTCTAGTCCGCACCGAACCAAACACCCCTTTCTAGTCCCACCTCCCTGCACAATTCCCATAACCCTCCATCTTCTTCTCATCCATATACCTGTCCAACCTTTTCTTAAATAATACAATTGACTCCGCCGCCACTATTTCTCCCGGAAGATCATTCCACACGGCTACCACTCTCTGAGTAAAGAAGTTCCCCCTCATGTTACCTCTAAACCTCTGCCCCTTAATTCTTAACTCATGTCCTCTTGTTTTAATCTTTCCTCCTCTCAACGGAAATAGTCTATCCACATCCACTCTGTCTATCCCTTTCATAATCTTAAATACTTCTATCAAATCCCCTCTCAACCTTCTACGCTCCAAAGAATAAAGACCTAATCTGTCCAATCTCTCCCTATACTCTAGATGCTTAAACCCAGGTAACATTCTGGTAAACCTACTCTGCACTCTCTCCACTCTGTTTATATCCTTCCTATAATTAGGCGACCAGAACTGCACACAGAACTCCAAATTAGGCGGCACCAACGTCTTATACAATCTCAACATCACCTCCCAACTCCTATATTCCAAGAACTCCTGCAGGCCCTTGAGTGTGGTTAGCTTGGAGAACTGCTGAATGGCCGCGACCTTCTCTGGCTCCAGGGCAGCCCCTGCTGCTGAGATGGTGTACCCCAGGAACTGCAGCATCTACTTGCTGAACTGACAGTTGGCCACGTTGACTGTGAGGCCAAACTCCGCCAGTAGGGCAAACAGGGTATGGAGGTGGGCCTTGTGCTCTTTGTGATTGCGGCTGGCGATAAGGATATCATCCAGGTAGATAAACACAAAGTCTAAGTGCCTACCCACTACGTCCATGAAGTGCTGAAAAGTCTGGGCCGCGTTCTTGAGGCCAAAGGGTGTGATGATTGCCGTCTTGCTGATGTTCTCAGGGTGGACCGGGATTTAATGATACCCCCGCACCAGATCGAACTTGGAGAAGACTTGCGCGCCGTGGAAATTGGCTGAGAAATCTTGAATATGGGGAAACAGGTATCTGTCCAGTGTGGTTGCGTCATTCAAATACCGGTAATCACCACAGAGTCTCCATCCCCCAGAGGGTTTGGGAACCATGTGGACGGGGGGTGCCCAGACACTGTCTGAGCGACGGACGATCCCTAACTCCTCCAATCGGGAAAACTGCTCCTTTGCCAGTTGCAGCTTCTTGGGCAGAAGTCGTCTCAGCTTGGCGTGCAGTGGAGGGCCCTGCGTGGAGATATGGTGGTATACCCCATGCTGAGGTAAGGTGGTGCTGAATCTTGCTTGTAGGATGGTGGGAAACCTATGGAGTATGCTTGAATACTTGTCCCTGGAAGTGGCAATGGCGGTGATCTTGAGCTTGCAGGTGTCCATGACGTCCAGGCGCACTGAATGGAAGGTACGAGTGTTGACCAGCCTCTTACCCTTCATGTCAACCAAAAGGCCATGTGACCTCATTAATTCGGCCCCCAACAACACAACACAATACCCACTGAGGCTAACACGAACTTCCAGCGGAATTTCTCTTTCCCGATCTGGATCTGCGCCCTGCAGGTATCGAAGGTCTTGATGGTGGAACTGTTGGCTGCCTGCAATGTGGGACCATGAGATCAGGTGCATGTCTCGAGGGCAGTTAGGGGCAGGACGCTCAGCTTCGCTTCTGTGTCCACCAGGAAATACTGGCCAGTGGACTTGTCGGTAATGTGAAGGAGACTGTCCACATGGCCAGCCGTCGCAGCCATCAATGATGGCTGGCTGGGTCTTTTCCCCTGGTACTCACACAATTGTCGGCACTTACGAGCTTGCGCTCCCCAGCACTGATGGTAAAAGCACCAGGTGGAATGGTGCTCCTCCGGCTTGTGCTTGGGGGAGTGTTGCGGCTGGCTGGCTTTTGGTTGCGAAACCTAACTGAGGGCTGTTTGATTCTCCATCTTGGTGTGCCAGAGGGTGTCCGCTCAGGCTGCAACTCGTCGTGGATCCGTGAAGTCCTCATCCGCCATGTGTAGTTGGATGTCCCCGGGCATCTCCTTGAGGAAGATCTGACAGAATAGGAAACAAGATTTGTGATCCTCCGCCAGTGCCTGCATCTCATCTATGAGGGTCGACGGTGTGCAGTCCCCAAGCCCGTCGAGGTGTAGGAGCCTGGAGGCATGCTGCTGAGGAGAGAGCCTGAAAGAGCCAAAGAGCAAGTTCTTGAGGGCAGGATATTTACCCTCGGCCAGTGGGTTGTGTATTAGATCATCCACTCTGGCTGCCGTTTCTTCGTCCAGCACGCTCATGATGTGGTAGAACATTGTGGCATCTGCTGAAATGCTCCTCAGTTCACGTACGCGGGTGATGGGCCCAGAAGGGGGGCAGTTTGATGGCAACAGCGTTGATCTCTGGCGGATCCATGTTCTTGAGGTCAGAGAGGCATCTGGACTCAATGGGGTCACCAATGTAGAGCTGGCTACAGCCAAGAAAGACAGAGCCACCACGATGAATGTCATTAATGACTGTTTTTATTCAAATTCAGTGCGCCCCCCTTTAACGGAAGCGTGAGCTCAGTCACTGCATGCATGGTGACATCATAATCGCTGGTCCAGGTGTGCGCTGGGCAGGAGATTTGAGGGAGGGAGAAACCATGACAGCGCCATCTTCCCATGGCTGTCCCATTACATGTGGGGCTGGTTCGCCATGAGAGAGTGCGTCACCACAGGCGCTCGCTTCTTCTTTATCTGTTCTTAGGAAAAAAAGGTCTGTTGGCCCAGACACCTCTGCTCAAATTTTCCATTCACAAAATACAACCAGGTGATTGGGTTGTGGTTAAGACGTAGAAGGACGCCAAGCTTCAGCCAAGTTGGGAGGGACCATTTCTAACCCTCCTGACCGCTGAGACAGCGATAACAACTGCAGAAAAAGAGTGGACACATCACACCAGAGTGAAAGGACCAGTGGGGACCCCTACGGAGCCGCCGACTTGGCATATACATCCCACCAAAGACCTGCTCAAGATCCAGTTGAAACCACATTGATGGTCATTAGACCAGGACTTTGAATAGTTTGTGAAATGTTAAATACCGATGTACAAACCTCCTCCTTCGGTGGTGGTGGATATGCTGGACAGGGTTAGTAATTGGAAACCAGTAGGTTATCCCAGTAGGGAGAGGATTAGTATCCACTGTCAAGCCCCCAAGGCCAGTCAAGTTCACCATTACCAACCCCGAGAGTTCTAAACCGCAGGTGATACGGTTCAATGCTGATCGTTAAATAAAATGTGGAGGGTTTGAGAGTCAGAGATGATATAGTGTTCAGGAGAAATAAATGTGTCTTAATAGATACTGCCCCTATTGGAGTGATGTATGGTGGACCACCCAGACCCAGGGCTGGACGGCTAGTACAAGATCCCATATAAAATGTCAGCTATCAATCTGGAGGGGACCTTTTGTCACTAACTGCAGGAACAAAGAGTGTAATCCTGTCTATATGACCATTAAATGAACCTCGTGGATTGAGGAAATAAATGGAAAAACCTACTTGAAGGGGGTAAATGTGGAAAAATTTGGAATGGGGATAAACATCAGTGGAAAGGACCCATTGGTGTGTTGTTTTAGAATAATTGTAAAAGGATCCAAGACTAATCCAACTGACAATACTTCACTATAATGCCCAATGTGAAACCACATACTCCACCCAATGATCCAAAAATAGATGATTGAGATTGAGACAGGGTATGGGGATATAAATGCCTGGGTAGAATGGGTAAAATTTATGGTGAAGAGTTTAAACAAGAACAATTGCTATGCATGCACTTCTGGATATCCGATAGCACAGGTGTTTCCATTTATGTTGGGTTGGGGTAAAGATGGTCAAGGAATGAGGTGCATGATGGCCTTGTATTAGGATAAAAATGCCTGGGGTAACCAGACCTGTAAATCTCTGTCCCTGATGCTCCTTCCTCTGAAGAAAAAGGATGTCCAGATTCCGCTGGCATTCTGGGCTGTGTCAGGAAATCACACGAGACAAGGAAGACAGTTCATGAGTAGCCTAGGAAAGCTACAACTATGCACAAAGGTATGAGACGTGCAGAGAAGAGGGGAGGGAAGTACTCAGCCTTGAATATACGTTGAGCGGATCTATGGTGGTTTTGCGGAGGCAGGATCCTTAGACTGATTCTTCCTCCCACTGGAAGGGCACCTGTGCAATCATTCAATTGGCCATACCCATCACCTTGGCAATGGAACGGGAGAAGGTAATAGGAATAAAGAGAAGTAAGAGGGAGTTCCTGGGAACATCTTTTGAAAACCAAATTTATATTGATTCAATTGGGGTGCCAAGGGGAGTACCTGATGAATTTAAGGCACGCAATCAGATAGCAGCAGGGTTTGAGTCAACTATCTTTTGGTGGGCAACTATTAATAAAAATGTGGATTGGATAAACTATATTTACAACAAAGGTTTATAAGTAGCAATCATGAGGAACAGAGTGATCTACTGCTGTTTCCTGTGTCCATATATTCTTGTTATGAAATGTTTGGGAACGTGGTGGCATCAGACTGACGGATTTTCTGTATCAGTGGATGTTAGTCTTATTAATAGACTCATAATTGTATTTTGCTTTTTATTTAGTAAATTTCCAGTGAACCTAGTAAGTTCAATGAGAGCAGGAGGAACAGTCGGATCAGATTTTATTCTATACGAACTACTTTGTTCAAGTTTGTGCGCGCACGGCTTAGCGGGAACAATGTTGAGAATCTGCTCTGACTATGTTCTGGGCGGACTGGCCATTCTAACCCAGACAGGCTCGGTGGGAATGAACCTCCTCCCTCCAGACATCTTCATATGATCACATTGAAATCATTAAACATTTAATTTGAAGTCTAGTGATTAGATGAATGGATGTATCTCCCTCCCAAAACAACACCTTCAGCAAACAGCTGCAGCTCATCTCTGCTAACTCCTGGGTTAGGAACACTGATCACACCAGCAATGTTCACACCTCCAAAAGAGATGATTTCCATAAGTCGGCAGCTTTTACATTCTTTATTTGCAGTGCAGTAAAATCCCTGTTATCCCGAATTCAAGCAATTGGCACCCTCAAGCAACCAGCAAAAAAATTCTGCAGAAAATAAATAGGTAAAAAATACGAATGTTTAAAATTGCCGCAGGAAACGCGTCCTCAGCAAGCCCGAGATGTAGAAGGTGCTGAACCGTTGGGATTTCAAAGTTGTTCAGCTCCAGATCATCATGGTTTGACTCCATTAGTTGAAGTTTGGGCAGTGAGGAAAGATATCTGAGATTACAAGGTCTAGATCAGTTGGGAAGATGCATCAAGGAAGGGGAAATGGAATTTAACTCCATCGTGCCAGCATAAGACTTAAATAGTAAAAGACAGGGCCCTGGAGAATATGGCATGACAGAGGTCTTGGTGCATAGATCCATGACATTGGAGAGAGTGCTGAAGAAGGCACGTGGCATTGGGTGAGGTATTGGGAACAAATGTTGGGACGTCATCCTACAGCTGTACAAGCTGTTGGTGTGACCACATGCAGCAACCTCTTAGGGGAAATGGTACCCTCTATGGCGGGCAAATGTCTGTCCTGAAATGAGTCCGAGGACTTTACACACTCTGTACCCTAGGATGGGTGGGATGTTCCAGTCTACGATGTAGAACTTCTGGGTGGTTGATTTATTCTTGTAGCTTCCTACCAGGCTGCAGTAGCTGTTCGCTTTCAGCGGATGCCCACCCCTCCTTAGCCAAGTAGGTTACGTTTGTCAGTCATTAGTGGTGTGCTGGGCATGAGCCTGTAAAAGTCTTTTGCAGGTATCACACTTGTTTATGCTCCAGTATCCAATTTGAATGTTTTTTTTAATTCTGTAGTCCCAGACCTACGCCTACATACACACTAGCCTCATCTTCCTTCTCTGATGTAACAGTGTCCACAAACAGCTTTGAGTCAAAATCTTCATTCCCCTTTTCATCAGTGTGTACATCTCTGTGTCCTTTTCTGCTTGGAATATGGGACTTTGATTGACATGCTCTTGCAAGATAGTTGAGTTTTTGACACTTTAAGCGCTGTTTTCCCTTTGCTGGGCATTCTTCTAGCTTGTTGTGGTGTCCTCCACATGCACTACATGCTTTATTAAATGTTTTCAGGCTTTTGTTTTGCCTGCTGGCATTCCTTGCAGTGCCTGGCTTTCCTACCTTGTGGTGTATTGCATGTCCTTCATTGCTGTCACTAGCCATGGCCTTGAGCTGCACCTGCGCTAACTCGTAGGAGCGGGCTATATCGATTGCCTTATCTAGAGTGAGCTCCAGTCCCTGACTAAGCAACTTCTCCCTTACTCTAGGTGAGTTGGTAACGAATACTATACGATCCCTGACCATTTCTTCACGATTTGCATAGTTGCAGTCTTTAACAAGCAGTTTGAGCTCAGTCACAAAATGCTCGAATGACTCACCACTCCCTTGTGTTTTCTCGTGGAATTCGTACCTGGCGATTACGAGATTCGCTTTTGACGTGAGATATACTGAAAATACGTCATAATATGTTTTTAGCACTTTTGCATCGCCCTCACTCACTGTTCAAGCGTTGCTTATGTCCCGTCCTTTGTCCCCGATCCATAGCAGGAGGTAACTGCATTTCTCCTCCTCCGTTCTCCCTCTAAGTGGCCCTGCGAACATGAGCTCGGCATGCTGCTTGAATCGCCGCCAAGCATCAGGTAGGTTAGGTGATTCCCAGTCCAACCTTGGGGTAAGGACACCGAAGGCTTCCATTATTTTCTATCTTTTTTCCAAGTGGGTTCCTTATCCCACTTCTGACATCATGTTGTGGCTTTCACACAGTTTTCTGGGAGCTTCAGCACTGTCTATTCATGATTTCACGGTCCGCATGTATGGTTCTGCATCCATCATTACACACACATCACATAGGGGCCCAGCCTCACTCTGGGTTCAGTGTCCCAATGTTTCAACATAAAAGCCCTCGAGCACTCTTCTAGTGGTATCAAAATAAAAGACCTGCTAATAGCAGCATTAAACATTACACCCAGTGGCCACCCATTTCAATTCCCCACCCCATTCCATTGCTGATGTGCCTGTCCACGGTCTCATGCACTGAGATCACCCGCAAATTGGAGGAACAACAGCTCTTTTTCCATCTGGGCACCCAGATGGCATTAACCGCAACCTCTCTTGTTTTCATTAAACCCCCCCCCTCCCACTTCCCACCCTCATTTCCCAGTCTCCTTTCCTCTAGAACTTCCCTTTCCCCTCTGTCTCCTTTCATGGAGCCAAAATCAATTTTTTCTCACCCTTATCATATCCAATTAACACCTTTTGTTTGTTGAGACTCCTCCCTTCCCCCCCATTCTTCCACCTTTCTCTTCCAGACTTTATTCAGACCCCTGCCTGCATTTTGTTTGTACCTTGAATAAGGTCTCAGGCCCGAAAAGTCAGTCACGCATGGACGCTGTGACGCTGGCTGAGTTCCTCCAGCATTTCTGTGTGTTCTGGCACAAAGGAGAGCAACCTTGGTGTGTTCGTCACAGAGCAATTTCCACGATCAGTGACAACTCGTATTTCAATTGGGGCCCCATCTATTGCCTTCAGAAAGTAGCGTCATTCAACGATTATCATCAAGGATATTGTGTGAATTAGCCACACATGTGGCAAATTCCTGAGCACAAAACAAAGAATGTGAAGTGCCACGTACAATTCGCTTATAAATAAAACTGCAAGCAGGAAATTGGATATATTAACATATCATTTTTTTCCCCAACCTCAATGGTCTCCTCATCAGTCTGACATCACAAGATGTCAGAGCCACCAGCAAAAACAGCACATCCAAGCTCTCCCTGTACACCCTGTCGAGACTGCAGTGAGTGGCTGTGCAGCCGGCCTATAGAGCAAGTGTGGCTCCTGATATGTTCATCAAACAAATACTAAAGCCACTTTCCTCGACAGTGGGCGGCGTTTATAACTGAAGCGAAGTGGAGCGGAGCCAACTGGGAGTGTCTTTCTTCCTGCTGTTTCTCTTGCACCCACTGCAAAGCACTTGGGGAAGGGGATCTTAGCCTACCATTCACTCGGGCATTTAAGGGAAAACACGAAAGTCTGCAGACAGCATGATTAAATTAAACCCCCAACGCCCAACGCTGGAGAAACTCAGCAGGTCTAATTGTGTACTTTATATGGCAAAGATAAAGATACATAACACATAACCAATGTTTTGAGCTTGAGCCCTTCACCAAGGTATGAAGGGCTCAAGCCCGAAACGTTGGTTATGTATCTATCTTTGCTGTATAAAGTACTCTGTTTGACCTGCTGAGCTTCTCCAGCGTTGGGTTTTTACTTGGTGATGTGCCAATCACTTTTCCTGATAGGTTGTTGCAATGCGGCCTGTAACCCAGCCACGTCCAGGGATAAGCGTCCTGAACTTCAATATGTAGCTTTGTTCAAATTGACCCACCATGTGGGCAGTCTTCATAGTCCTTTGAATTTGAGCTATGAATTTGAACATGACCCTCAATCTATCACCAAATTGACCAGAATATTGCTCTGCAGCTGTTTTCACATCGAAGGCACTGACATGCTGGTGTCAATCCATCAAGAACTTAAGACAACAGTGGAGGGAAAATTCAGTTGACGATAGAATATAATTGTTTTTGATCTTGTGGGCAGCAGAAACATCAGTCAACACATGCATAGAGAGAGAGGAAGTAGGAGAGGTCGGGAATGGGGAAAAAGGAAGGAGGGATGGGGTGAGGGAGAAAGAGGGATGGAAGGATGAAAGAGGGATGGGAGAGACTGACAATAACCACCAATCAAACACCAGCAGTGTGAGTATAAGACAGCTTTAATAAACTAATATGGACACTAAGAGGTCTTGTCTCTCTGCAAGACGAACCTGGAAGGCTAGACTGCAACTCTGGACTGCTTTATATACAAGGTCACCGGGATGCCCCCTGGTGACCTAGTGGTGTAATTACATATCTCCACAGTAGTGAAGGACAGAAGGAGAATGGGGGGATAAGGAAGGTGAGAGAGAGAGAGAGAGAGAGAGAGAGAGAGAGAGAGTGAAGGAGGCAGAAAGAGGGAGGGTGTGGGAAGAAAGTAGAGAGGAGAGGGAGGAGATGGAGGGAGAGGAAGGAAAAGTCAAAAGGAGAGAGGGACAAAGGGAATAGAAGAAGAATAAAAGGATGGAAAAGTAAAAAGCTCCCGATGGCTGTGGAGTTTCCTTCCCCGTCCACCTTGATGGTTCTGTGTCAATATTTTGACATCATTTACATTTTATTTCAAAATTTAAATGCATAAAAACTACTCAAAAATGTAGAAATAATGCATTGATTTAACAACATGCTCGAATTTAATCCAAAATATTGTGAAGAAGTAACACCAAAAAAAAATGGCAAAACCTGGAGAAGGTGCAGTATAGACAACCCCTTGGCTCAGTACCTGTAGGGCTGATCCCCTGGGCTCAGCACTGAGTCCAGCTGTGTGGTGAACGACATCTCATGCCCTAGTTCTGGGGTAGGACACAGGGATTATCTGCCTTCTACTGCGGAGTCATCAGCTGAAGGACAGCCTGACTCAGGCTAACCTTTCAGTTCGATGATATCCCATCAGAATTCTTTCCAATTACACCAGACAACAAATTGTTTCAAATGGTTTGCTGCCTGAATAAAATGGGGATTATGATAGACAACAGCGGACTCACCACAAAGATAATTGCAGATTTACTGTTTCACATTGGAGAAACATTAAATTACCTTTTATTGAATTTAGCATGTTTAATCACATAATGAAGTTGACTCATTGTGTTAATTCAACTAACCTAAAAACATTTTGCCACTGATTTTCATTTGTACTCAGCATCTGATGCCTCTCATGTCAGTGCCCAACAATAGCCGGTCAACATTGATGGATTCCAGTTGCCCTGATAACCCTTCCCATGGTCACAATATCCTGGTGAAATATTTCACCCTGTTCATCACTGACTGCACCAAGGTCAGCAGAGAAGGAGTCCAAGTCCGAATGCAGACAATGTTGCTCATCATTTTGTTCGCTTGGAGCAGACTTAAACTACCAATGACAAGAATCACAAAGATAGGTTATATCTACAAAATGCTGTGTGACAGGAAAATGTTACGGTAATTTTTGTGATCAGCAGCCCAAAATCCATAAAATATACCCAAAAGTGTTCAGGAAGCGAAATCTTCATTGTCCAGTGTAATTGGAAGGTCCCATCCAGGAAATCAAAACACAAAGTAAAGGCGGAAGGAACTCAGCTGGTCTCTCTCACTTCTTGAAGGAGGGCTCAGGCCCGAAAAGTCACTAACCTATCTTTACCTCCTAATGACACTGCAAGACCAGCTGAATTCTTCCAGCATTTATTGCATGTTTTGACCATAATCACATTGTCTGCAGACTTCCAAGTTTCACCACATCCATCAGGAAATAGTCACTCAAAATTCTGCATAAAGGCATATTTAGGCCATCATGTCTGTGCTAGCTCGTCCCCTTTGCCTTTTGAAAGTTGCCGTTGAATCTCCTTAAAATGCACAACCGCGCTGGGAAAACTCAGTAGGCCATGGAGCTTCTTAGCCTGTGCTCCTCTGCCTTCCCCATCCTTCCTCCTCTCCCCTCTCCCCCCCCACCCCCCCGCCACCTTTTTATTCATTCATCTACATGTTATTCCTGGTGAAGAGCTCAGGACCGAAACTTTGGATGCTGCGTGACCTACTGAGTAACCCCAGCGTGTTTGTGTACTGCAGCATTTACAGCTTATATTGTTTAAATGAATCTCCTTCTTTGCTCTCGCAGTCAAGATATCACTTCTTGCCCGATCGTTTTTGTCAAATATCCTCTCACTTTTGCATGCAGGAAAGTGCACGGTTACCATTAACACAAAAGATTCCCCCCATTCCCTGAATCACTGAGAATCTAACAGCAGTGAAAAGGGCTTCAGGTTTTGACTGATTACATCTTTCTTGAAGTCAATGGATATAGGGTACACCGTAAAGCCAGCATCCTATCTGACCTCACAGGTATCCCCAACAAGCCAGATAAATCCAAGGATCCAAAGTTTGACTGGACCTCATGTTATTAAATATATCAAAAGTAGATGGCCTTCAACCATTCATGGGTCAGGCTGGCAGCCACAAACATCCCTTTTGAAATGGGTTCATGATTAATCAATTAAAATTCTGCTCTCATCTGAATTTTGACACAAGAGCCTGAAGGGGTGGTCTCATTCCATGTATGAAGACAGGAAAAAGAGGAGGGTGAATGGATTCAATTCAGAGCCGGGGGGGGGGGGGGGTGGGGGGGGGGGGCTCCATTTCCTCGGTCCAATGGTGCAAGAGCTCCCCCTGCAGCCATTTCTCTTCAGTACACTATCTGAAAGGCTTCCCCAGAAACAACTTCCCAAAAATAAATAATTGAGCTCCAGGCTTTATCAGTCCTTTGTCCAAAGGTAAAGGCGGGTGTTCAAAATGAGACATAGGGTGTTTTTGTGGAGGCCCTCCATGGCAGAGAAAAATCTGCACTTACCTTTTAATAGACCAGCAAGGCTGCTCCAGCATTCCTTTTATGCGGAGCAGTGCATCTTCTGGAGCAACTGTTGCCGAGGCACTGCCCATCAACACGACGGCATAAGTACGTGGCAAGCAATGGCCATCGTCATCACCCATAATCCCCCACACAGCTGGAATTGTTCGGAGAATTCCACCTTTACAGTCGCATTTATTTACTCTATGGAAGGGCCTATAAAGGGGAGAAATAATTCAACGTGTCATCTGCACTTACAAGGTTTAACATATAATCAGAGCCTTGATTCCAATTCAATCTGTCCAAGATTGGCTTATGGAACCTCTCAGACATGGAACATTCTATTCATAGATGTTGCTGCTTGACTGTGGTGTCCCGTGACAAAGGGGAAAAACCCAAACGTACAAAGCAAAGGTAAGGAGGAGCTGTCAATGAAGTGGCTAACGTACTCGGACGAAGGGACTACACAAAGATGGTGATGATCTTTCCCCATCCCACTCATATCTGCTAAATTAATTTTTAAGAATGTTTTCACTTCGAGTGAAGATATACTCCTTCTGTCCTTCCACTGCTTCTAACTTAATATAGGCTAGGTTTGGAAATCTATTGCCAACAATACTTCAGAGCTCAAAAGGTAATAACAAAATCGGTTTGGCACGTGAAACCTTATCACCGCAAAAGAAAAGGCTTTCCAAGTGAAGCAACATTTCATTTGTGGATCTTCAGGGGCCATCTACTGCATCTGGCCCTTCCGTTGTGATCTCCTGTACTTCAGAGAGCAATAGCGTGGATCTCTGAGTGGTCACCCATTTCAATTCCCCACCCCGATTTCCTCCCACTTACCAAAGATTGGCTGGTATGTAGGTGGGTGGTAAAATTGATGGTAATGTGGGGGAGAAAAGAATAGAATTTAATGGCATTTGGTGGTCAATACAGATCGCCCAAAGGGTCTGTTTCTATGGCCCATTGTCACGAGGTCTGGGCCAGGTCAATGCAATGGTCGAACACTGCCAGAGGTGGGTGATGAATGGAATCATCCCCTGCCTGCTCTTCCAATCAGACAGGACAAAAGCAAGCTTGTCACCCTTGGGCGAGAGCTTTGAAAGAGCTTTCAATTACTTCCCTTCCGCTTGATCTTTCCCCACAGTCCTGCAAATTCTTAAGGAAGAATCCAGGTATAAATCCAACTCTTTTTTTTCTGGGTGGAGCTTGTATTCCAGAGGTATAGCCATTTCAGCCATCAATATATCTGTGGTGGTACACCACTGGCCTACTTCAGGGGGCAACCTCTGTACCTGCAGAAGAGCATGGGGACAAGACAACACCTGGGTGGCTGTCAATCAGCCAACCTGAATAGACCAAGCCCCACCTGGTCGGGTGTCAATCACCCTCCGGGATATAAACCTGAGCCGGCCCTTCGAAGTCACTCAGAGTTTACAACAGCACAATCTCACAGCTGGCTCTGTGGAAGTTTCCATCAAATAAAGCCTGTTGTACAGTCTTTTGGTTTTGTGTGTTTGCTTCTGACTGACAGCACACCACAATTTATTCAACGTCAATTCTTAAAGCTGCTATGGAAAAGCTCCTGAGTGCCGGGAGATTCAAAATTGACCCACGCCACCCGGAAACACAAACACACTTCGAGATCTGGAAGCACATGATCGAAACAATCATCGAGGTTCAAGCCGACAACATCCCGGACTCCGATCAAAAGAGGCTTAATCTTACTCCGATCAAAGCTGGGTCCCCGAGCCTTCCAGGCTCTAAAAGACTGCACCAGGTACTCGGAAGTGATGAACACCTTCGAGACAATGCATAAACCTCCCACGAATGTGATATTTGCAAGGTACCACCTGCGTATCTATGCCCAACTACCCAGGGAAGCGGCCAAGTCTTACCTGGGAGCCCTGCGTGAGTTGGCCCGACCTTGTCTGGCTGAACCTGGGGTAAATGAAAGGGAGGTTAAGAAGCTGACAAACATTACCTAAGTTGATGGAAGGAGAAGGAAAGAAAAGAATGGACTCTGTAGAATTTCTGGTGTATTTTTGTTGAATGACAACATTGTCTGACTGAATTAATGCAACCTAGATTGTATACCTAAAATGGATGAGAGGGGGGGGGGGTGGGGGGTGGCTTGGGAGGAGGGAGGTGGGGGGAGAAAAGGTCACTGTAAATGTGTGAAAAAGAAAAAGTGTATATCATGGCTATTGTGATTTATGGTGTGAAAAATAAAAAATATAAAAAAAAAGAAGCTGATCAGAGATGCCTACGTCCGAGGGCTACACGTGAAGCTGTTAGGCAGAAGCTGCTAGAGGACAATATCTACTCACTGGCCAAAACAGTGGGGGTAGTCTGAACCCTGGAGGCAGCAGCCCTGCACACCGAAGCCTTCAACTCCAGGCTCCCTCAGGCCCTTCTTGGTCAGCACATTCGGCTGCTGTGGCCCTGGATCAAGCTGGGGAAGAAAACATCACTGCTGCAGGCACCCAATGCCCCTGTAAGTACTGTGGGTCCCGGTGTGGATCTGATCCTCGATCACACCAAAACTGCCCAGCCAAAAACCAGTATTGCTCAAGACGTGGCAAGAAAGGCCACTTCGCCAAAGTATTCCTTCCAAAGCCAGCCGGCAGCTCAGCGGCCCTCTACAACCTGAGTCCCTGCTACATGCGATTGCCAGGTGATGCCATTGCCCCCGCAGCCACTTCCGGCCTCCCCACCCATGGCGGCCCAACTTCTGACCTCACTGGCAACGATCGCCGCTTGCGCACCATGTGCCTGGACAAGCTCTCGGTCTCACTAGCGCTGCCTCTCGAAGACTACAACGACGCTACTTCTGGTCTATGGAATGACGTCACTTCCGCCGACCATGATGATGTCACCCTCCCCGACAGCCAGCAGCGTGACATCACTTTCCCCAGTGCAATGAGCGTAGCTGGGGAAGAAGGCCAGCCATGCCTCACCCTCCCACAGCGCACTGCCATCTTGGCCCAGACAGATGTAGATGCCACCGTCACTGAGGTCCTCCCAGGCCTCCAACATTGACAACATGGTCAACACGGGCACTGACTAGGCCACCCTACCGATACACCCCACGCCTCTGGTCACCGCTAACTACCGCACACCTCACCCCACGACTACGAGAGCACCACCGGTCGACACTCACCTCTCATGATGTCTGCAGATGACGCTGACGACCACACCTCGCCTCCACCATAGGGGAATGACGTCTTGGACCCTGGTATGGTCCTAGCAGCCACCACCCTTACCAGGAATGTTCCCCATGACCTCGGGCACGCCATGATGGACATAAAAATCAGTGGACAGGTAACAAAGTGCCTAATCTACAGTGGCAGCACCGAGAGTTTCATTCACCCGAGCGTGGCCCACTCACTAAAGCTAAAAATCCACCCCACTACCTTCTCTGTTGCCTTCGTCGCAAAGGACTGTAAAGGACTGGCCAATCTGACTGTGGGGGGAGGGGTGACATACACCAGGTTCAGGCTCCTGGTCATGCCTAAACTCTGTGCCCCAGTCCTCCTGGGCCTAGACTTCCAATGCCACCTGCAGAGCGTCACCCTCACCTCCACAGTGCACCTTCCAACCAGCCCCGGCCAACCTGTGACCTCTCCATGCTGCACCTCACATCACACCCCCTGCACTCTTCTCACACCACATGCCAGACTGCAAGCCGATAGCTGCCAGATGTAGGCGCTATTGTGCTGCGGACAGAGACTTCATCAGGGCGGAGGTGCGGCGGCTTCTAGTAGAAGGTGTCATAGAGCCCAGCAACAGCCCTTGGAGAGCCCAAATCCTAGTGGTCAAAGGGGAAAGCAAGCTGAGGATGGTCATGGACTACAGCCAGACCATCAACCGGTACACCCAGCTAGACGCCTATCCCTTTCCAAGGATAGCTGACATGGTCAACAAGATAGCCTACTACCGTGACTTCTCCATGATTGACCTGAAGTTGGCCTATCACCAAATGCCCATCCACCCACAGGACAAGCCTTACACCACCTTCGAGGTGGACAGGTGCCTCTACCAGTTCCGCCGAGTTCCATTTGGGGTCACAAACAGTGTCTCCGTCTTCCAGCGGGAGATGGATCGGATGGTAGACCGGCACAAGTTAAGTGTGACTCTCCCGTACCTGGATAATGTCACCATCTGTGGCCACGACCAGCAGGACCATGATGTCAACCTGGAGAAATTTCTCCGGACAGCTGAGGAGCTGAACCTCACTGACAACAAAGAGAAGTGTGTGTTCAGCACCACCCGCCTTGCAATGTACATTGTGGCACATGGTGTCATCAGCCCAGATCCATAAAGGATGCACCCATTAATGGAGCTGCCCCTCCCCTCTATGCTCAAAGCACTCCGCAGGTGCCTTGGCTTATTCTCTTATTACTTCCAGAAGGTTCCCCGCTTTTTGGACAAGGTCCCCCCCCACTGGCCCAGGCCACAACATTTCTGCTCCCACCCGAGGCACAGGTGGCATTCATACACATCAGGCAGGATTTTGCAGATGCCACGATGCTTGCCGTAGATGAGGACTCCCCCTTCCAGGTGGAGAGCGATGCCTCCAATGTAGCCCTCACCGATACTCTCAACCAAGGGGGTTGCCCGGTCATCTTCTTCTCCAAGACCCTCCATGGCTCTGAGCTAGCGCACTCTGCCATTGAAAAGGAGGCCCAGGCGATCATGGAAGCAGTCCATCACTGGTGCCACTACCTGGCCAGCAGGAGGTTTGCCCTCCTCACTGACTAGGGGGCAGTGGCATTCATGTTCAACACTACATACAGGGACAAGATTAAGAACAACAAGATCTTGCGCTGGAGAGTCAAGCTGGCAACATACAGCTACGACATCTAGAATCATCTCGGGAAGTTTAATGACTCCTCCAACGCCCTCTCCAGAACCTGCGCATCACTCCACGATGACCAGCTGCAGGCACTGCATGGGTCCCTCTGCCACCCAGGCATCACCCCCTTATACCATTTTATCAAGTCCCAGAACCTCCCGTACACCATTAGGGATGTCAGGACCTGTAATAGATATATAATGTACAGCTATATAATGGTCCGATTTTAAAACATTTGTTAGAGATTTAGAATAAAAGGAACCATGATAAGTATGAAAGGTAAAATATCATTTCAAACTCCATTATATTAAAATAAATTGATCCCTTTTTCGTTGAATAATAGATTTTTAAAGGAATGGCAGATTTAATGTATAAAAGTGTTGGAGGATTGTTTTGAGGAAGGTAAATTTCTTTCTTTCAATCAACAGGGTAAAATGTGGAATTTCAGCAAACTCTTTATTTGTGTATGATCAAGTTAGAGCATTAGTGAAAGATAATTCTGGAAGATAGATGAAAATTCCTAAGTTAATGAAATTAGAATCTTTGATTTCCCATTCATTAAATAAGGGTTTTATTTCAGCTATGTATACATTGTTGCAAGACACTATGGATAAAGTAAATTTAGATAAATCTAGGATTAAATGGGAAGGAGATCTAATTTATAATATTGATCAGGATTGACTGGGAGATTATGTGCCATGATGGGTTGACTAAATTGCTTAATGTAAGATATAGTGTAGTATAACCATATAACCATATAACCACTTACAGCACAGAACAGGCCAGTTCGGCCCTACTTGTCCATGCCGTAACAAATCCCCACCCTCCTAGTCCCACTGACCAGCACCCGGTCCATACCCCTCCAGTCCTCTCCTCTCCATGTAACTATCCAGTCTTTCCTTAAATGTAACCAATGATCCCGCCTCAACCACATCTGCCGGGAGCTCATTCCACATCCCCACCACCCTTTGCGTAAAGAAATTTACCCTCATGTTCCCCTTATAATTTTCCCCCTTCAATCTTAAGCCATGCCCTCTAGTTTGAATCTCCCCCACTCTTAATTGAAAAAGCCCATCCACATTTACTCTGTCTGTCCCTTTTAAAATCTTAATCACCTCTATAAAGTCCCCCCTCAATCTTCTACGCTCCAGAGAAAAAAGCCCTAGTCTGCACAACCTTTCCCTATAACTCAAACCTTGAAATCCTGTCAACATTCTCGTGAACCTTCTCTGCACTCTCTCTATTTTGTTTATATCTTTCCTATAATTTGGTGACCAAAACTGTACACAGTACTCCAAATTTAGCCTCACCAATGCCTTGTACAATTTCATCATAACCTCCATACTCTTGAATTCAATACTCTGATTTATGAAGGCCAACATTCCAAATGCCTTCTTCACCACACATCTACCTGAGTATCAGCCTTGAGGGTACTATTTACCATCACTCCTAAATCCCTTTGTTGCTCTGCACATCTCAATAGCCTACCATTTAATGCATATGACCTATTTAGATTTGCCTTTCCAAAATGTAACACCTCACGCTTATCTGTATTAAATTCCATCAGCCATTTCTCAGCCCACACCTCCAGCCTTCCTAAATCACCTTTTAATCTACGGTAATCTTCCTCACTGTCCACAACACCACCAATCTTTGTATCATCCGCAAACTTGCTTATCCAATTCTCCACCCCTACTTCCAGATTGTTAATATATATAACAAACAATAGTGGACCCAAGACCAATCCCTGAGGAACTCCACTAGTCACTGGCCTCCAATTGGACAAACAATTTTCTACCACTACTCTCTGACACCTCCCATCCAACCATTGCTGAATCCATTTCACTACCTCCTTATTTACACCTAATGCTTCCACCTTTTTTCCTAACCTCCTATGGGGAACTTTGTTAAAAGCTTTACTAAAGTCTAAATAGACAACATCCACAGCTTTCCCTTCATCAACCTTTTTTGTAACCCCCTCGAAAAACTCAATCAGGTTTGTCAAGCATGATCTACCCCCGACAAAACCATGCTGATTACTCCCTATCAATCCCTGTACCTCCAAATATTTGTAAATACCATCCCTCAGAACACTTTCCATCAACTTACCCACCACAGACGTCAGACTCACGGGCTGTAGCGTGTAAATGTGTGGCAATTTCTTGGAAGGATAGAAGTGGATATAGCTCATTGGCATAATGAGTTGAGATCTTGTATTTATATGGAAAAAAATAACATAATTTACATGATAATTATAATTTTTTTTCTGATGTGGTCGCCTTATATGAAATGTATGGGTTTAGTAATATCTTAAATCATTATATGTTTTATATACTATGTTTTTTTTATGCTCCCCTTGTGGGGTTTGCTAAGGGTGGGGGGTGGGTGGGTTGGGGGTGGGTGGGTTGGGGTTATTTATAGTTCTTTTTATAATCTTTATTCTATGTATTTGTTGATAAGTATTTTGAAAAATTTTAAATTAAGTTTGAAAAAGAAGGAATGCCGGGACCATGACCGAGGCGAGCCAGGTCTGGGCAGAACGCAAACCTCATTTTTTCCGCCCACCCAAGGCTCATGTCGTGAAGACCACTCAGCGCCCTTTGATCGCCTTGGCATGGACTTAAAGGGGCCCCTGCCTTCCACAAATCGCAATGTTTATTTCCTCATGGTCATAGACGAATACTCCTGCTTCCTTTTTGCCATCCCTTGCCCAGACACCTCCACGGCCACCGTCATCAGGGCACTGACACAGATCTTCACCATGTTTAGCTACCCCGCATTTATCCTCAGTGACTGGGGGTCTAGCTTCATGAGTGAGAAACTACGCCAGTACCTGATAGCAAGGGGCGACTAGTCATACGACTAGTTATAACCCGAGAGGTAATGGGCAAATGGACCTGGAAGGCAGTCCTTCTGGCCCTTAAGTCAAAAGGGTGGTCTGTAGAATACAGGCAGGATGCACTTCCTGAGGTGCTCCACGCCATTTGATTACTTCTGTGCACGGCTACCAACGAGACCCCTCACCAACGCCTGATTTTGTTCCCCAGGAGATCAGCGAGGGGAACGTCTCTCCCAGCATGGCTCATGTCTCTGGGATCAGTGCTCCTGCGGGTGCGCAAGGCCGAATCCTTGGTCGAACAGGTGTTCCACCTACATACAAACCACAACTATGATTACATTAGGTTTGGCAGCAGCAGGGAAGACACCATCTCAACCAGGGACCTGGCACCAGCAGGAGCATCCACCACAGGACAGCATCCTACAGCCCAAGACTGCCAGCCTGACACACACCCCCGACCCCAAACAGCTATGGGGCACTCAAGACCTCCTTGGGCACCAAGGAATTGCTACAACCGTGGGGAACAAACCCGCCCCCCTGTCCATCCAATGCAATACACACAACTTAACTCCAGGCCCCCCCCGGCCACTCCTCCATGCTGCACCATGCCAGCTGCTCCAGCCCCTGCCCCCAGCCCCCCCACACCCTGACCGATCAGTGACCAGGAGCCAGTCCTGCGACGGTCACAGAGCCTCCGACGGCTGCTGAACCATCTTAATCTGTAAATATTGTGTATATGTTTTGCGGCTTTACTTCAAACCCCCCCCCCCCACCCCAGGATCAATTTTAAAGAATGGGGTGAATGTGGTGGTACACCACTGGCCTACTGTAGGGGGAAACATCTGTACCTGCAGAAGAGCATGGGGACAAGACAACACCTGGCTGGCTGTCAATCAGCCGACCTGAATGGACCAAGCCCCACCCACTCGGGAGATAATCACCCTCCGGGATATAACCTTGAGCCGGCCTTTCGAAGTCACTCTCAGAGTTTACAACAGCACAATCTCACAGATGGCTCTGTGGAAGTTTCCGTCAAATAAAGCCTGTGGTATAGTCTTTTGGTTTTGTGTGTTTGCTTCTGACTGACAGCACACCACAGAAACGCATTACCTCTTGAAGAATATCATCTTGGTTCGTTGCTTTTCAGACTCTTTCTGCTGTAACCAGTAGTGAGTTAATAATAACTTTGAATACCTGGTTGACTTCTGCATCTACCAAGAGTTCAGCGACAAGAATATCTTTCGACTCTGTTTCCTGTTCACTAATGAGTTGTAACAATGCATCAGCTTGTCCAATACTTGTAATCGACAGGTATTAAGTTTGAAATTATATCCAAGAAGCATGGTCGCTCATCTTTGCAGTCAGTTTGTCGTGTAAGCTGGAATTCCTTTCTTTGAACCAAATACTGCCAATAGCGGTTTGTGATCTGTCAGAAGAGTGAATTGCTGTCCGTGGAACATTTTATGGAATTTCTTCACCGCAAAAACAATTGCTAGAGCCTCCTTTTCAATTTCCTTTTAGAGAAAGTACTGTGTGTACAATTGCCTTCTGATTCCCATCTGGGAATATGTTAGAAATAACTGAACAGACTGTGATGAATGTGAAGCTATGACAATCTCCAAGTTTGGATCACAGATCGTCAAAAGAAGGTTCGAATTTAACATTGTCTTAACTCGATTAAATAACTCTCGACATTTTGAAGTCCAATTCTATTTCCTACCCTGTGTAAGAAGCTTGTTGAGTGGATCACGGAGTTTATGCATCTCCAGCAGGAATGAACTATAACGACTCATAGACCCAAGAACGTAGTGTGATCACATCTGTGGGTGCAGGGATGTGCCTGATAGCATCAGTGATTTGTGGATCTGGTCGCTGTCCATCTTCGTCAATGATGAAACCCAAATATTTCACTGATTTCATGAAAAATATGCATATTTCTAGACACACTTGAAAACTATAGTCTCTGAAGCAGGACAAAATGCAATCGAGACAATCAAACAATTCTCGAGCATGTACTCCCATCACCAGGATATCATTTGCAACTCCCGGAACTCCATTCAGCATTTTCTCCAAGACAATCAAACAATTCTCAAGCATGTACTCCCATCACCAGGGTATCATCTGCAACTCCCGCAACTCCATTCAGCATTTTCTCCAAGACAATCAAACAATTCTCGAGCATGTACTCCCATCACCAGGATATCATTTGCAACTCCCGGAACTCCATTCAGCATTTTCTCCAAGACAATCAAACAATTCTCGAGCATGTACTCCCATCACCAGGGTATCATCTGCAACTCCCGCAACCCCATTCAGCATTTTCTCCAAGACAATCAAACAATTCTCGAGCATGTACTCCCATCACCAGGGTATCATCTGCAACTCCCGCAACCCCATTCAGCATTTTCTCCAAGACAATCAAACAATTCTCGAGCATGTACTCCCATCACCAGGATATCATTTGCAACTCCTGGAACTCCATTCAGCATTTTCTCCAAGACAATCAAACAATTCTCAAGCATGTATTCCCATCACCAGGGTATCATCTGCAACTCCCGCAACTCCATTCAGCATTTTCTCCAAGACAATCAAACAATTCTCAAACATGTATTCCCATCACCAGGGTATCATTTTCAACTCCCGGAACACCATTCACCAATGTCTCTACGATCTATTGAAAGATAGTTGGAGCAGCCTTCACTCCAAATGGTAGATGTGTGTATCTGAACCGTCCTCGATGAGTGTTGATGGTCAGCAATTATCTGGATTCAGCATCAACCTCCACCTGTAGATAAGCTCTGCTGAGATAATCTTTGCAAAGCATTTTCCCCCATTCAGCTTCGCGAGAAGGTCATTCGGCAATGGCAGTGGGTACTGATGGGTGTCCAATGCTGCATTCAAACCAGTTGAAAAATCAGCCCACAGATGTATGGAGCCATTCAAATTTTTCCCCACCATGATAGGTGCAGCCCATCAAATAGTCGATTGGTTCAATCACTCCTTCATGTTGCAGCTGTTCCAATTCATGCTCCCCTTCTCGCAGTGCTGGTAATGGGACAGTTTGTTTCATCTTGAAAGTTGGTTTCACATTGGGCAAAAGACATAATTTCACCTTTGGAAAATACCTGTGCATGGCATGGCTTTAACTCTACCAGCAACGCTTGTGCTGTATTTGCTGCTGTTTGGGTATGTACCACTTCCAACTTTTGACAAATAACATTAAGTGGATGGTCCAGAAGGATCAACCTTTCAATCCAGTCGAGGCCCATGAGATTGAGGGGAGGACATTATACTAGATAACAGGATCCATTCCCTTTTGCTCCGTTTAAGCTTTACCTAGCAACTCCAGGATCCTCCCAGAAGTGTTCCGTGCCGTGTTTTTGGTTGGAGTCACCTCAGGCTGACCAATCCGTTTCCACGTTTTCTTTGATATTAGGGTAATGTCAGACCCTGTATCAACTTGAAGCTTACTGGGATGCCATTAATGTGCATTTTCAAATATTTCCTGCATTTGGCATTTGCCACCTTGAAAGTCACTTTGATTGATTTCACTCTTGTGTGTGAAGCTAACTTTTCAGGTGTTTTCTATCTGCCAGACCTACAGCTTTATGTCCCTGACGCTTGTATTTACTGCAGCGCTGCCGTCTGAATGGGCAGTCACGAGTGTAGTGCCACTCATTGCAGTTCCAACAGGTGCTGGGTGGTTTGGCAGGGTGGGTCACGCTTTTATTTGGTCTAGCAGGGTTTGCTGACTTGACTGTCTGGACACCACTTGAAGATGGGTTAGGATGAGGGTCATGTTTTAAATTAATTAAGCGTTGGCATTCGGCGGTTAATTCTCGAAGGGTCATGTCAGACTCCTGTTCAATCTTTGCCAGTGTGACAGAGTATATAGGGGTGTTTGGGTGATAAATTGGGAAGCATTTGTTAGAGCAGGTCACACACAAACAATTTAAAACAGAATTTTTGGAGGAGTTCTGCAGGGCGCTCAGAGCCTTCAAAGATGGACTGTTATTTGCAAAAGCCAACAATGTAGCAATGTTCAACAGCAGCTTTGTCTGGAAAACAGGTTGCTGTCTGGAAGAGCAGGTGATCTTTGCAGGCAGAGGCAGAACAGCTTTGCTCTCAAAGCAGGAGGAAGTGAGAGAGAGGAGAGAGACAGACTTCGGTTCCAGAGGGACAAGTGGCAAGCTTTGCAGGATGGCCTGGTCAAAGGAGAGGACTGGCTGTCTGGTGTTTCCCTTAGAATAGGAGAAACAGAAAGGAACTCTGTGGTGACCTGAAAGAAAGAGATTATCATCTGGAGAACCCTGAAAGGGGGCAAGTTTCATCAACAAGACACTGGAGTGGCTGATAAAAAGGGATCCGTTGTGGATGTCCTGGACCAAGAAAACTCTCTCTTTGAAAACCAACAAGAACCCTCTTGAGTGGTAACCATTTACTTGTTAAGCATCAAAGCCTGGTGAACTTTATTAATGTTAACTTCAGTGCACAGTTTAAGCATTGCCTGCAACCAGTGAGATTGGACTGTGAACCAGAGAACCTTGCTGAACTTATATACACATTACACATACATGTGTTTAGCATTAGAAGGAGGTTAAATAAGATAATAGCGATAAGTTAAAGTTTGATTCTGTTTTCATGTTCAAAAATAAATAAAAGCATCTTTTGTTTAGGTAACCCTTTGTATTGGTGCATATCTATTGCTGTTGGGTTTTGGGTTCCTCTGGACTCGTAATACCAGCAACCGCATTCGGAAGTCTGCATCTTGGTGCGACTGCATTCCCGCTACAAAGACCAGACATGGTCTGGTCTTCAGTCAGCGTAGAGGCTTTAAAATGCTTGCACTGTCGATTTACCATACACACATATGCTACGAAATCTTCGATATCTCTCTTGGTAATTTTTAAACACTGATACCGAATGTTGAACAAGTCTTCATAATTTTTGGACCAATTTTCCAAAGTGCATGACTCTGAGTCATAATTAAACTCAGTGATAGAGTTCATTAATGCGTCTGCAGAATTTATTTTAACTGCAGGCTCACCCTCCTCAATGATTGAAGCTCCAACAGACATTTTTGCTGCCAGCTGGTCCATTAGCTTCGCTTGTGTCAGTTCAAAGCTCTCTTGCTGTTGTTCAAGGACAGCCTTAAGCTGTTCAATTGTTATTGACACTTTTTATTTATTTTTCACACTATGAACCATATTAATCAAAATACACACAAACATTTCCCTCTTAAATATACACAGTGTCATTTTCTCCCCTTTTTCCCCCCTACCTTCCCTCCCCCTTCCCACCCCTCCAAACCCATTAAACGTTCAACATATACAATACAATAAACCCATTAAACAATGTTATCACACAATGAAAATAAACAAGAAAATTGTGTTGTCTACTTTTACACACTGGATCAAGTCATTTTGTCTTCTTATCATTTTAGGGGGTGGAGGTCCGCGGTAAGCCATCTCTGTTGTGTTCCATGTATGGTTCCCAAATTTGTTCAAATAATGTGACTTTATATTTTAAATTATATAATTTTTTAAAATGGGATACATTTATTCATTTCCATGTACCATTGCTGTATTCTCATGCTCTCTTTTGATTTCCAAGTTGACATTATACATTTTTTTGCTACAGTTAAGGCTAATATAATAAATCTTTTTTTGCTTCATCCAGTTTGACGCCTAATTCTTTACTTATTATATTACTTAGAAGAAAGATCTCTGGATTTTTTGATATGTTGCTTACCTGATTTAGACCTTCCCAAAACTTTTCCACTTTCTCACATGCCCAAATTGCATGTACTGTTGTTCCCATTTCCTTCTTACAGCGAAAACATCTATCTGATACTGTTCGGTCCCACTTTTTTTAACTTTTGGGATGTAATATATAACCTGTGTAACCAATTATATTGTATCATGTGTAACCTTGTGTTTATTATATTCTTCATAGTTCCAGAGCACAACTTTTCCCATATTTCATTTTTTATCTTTATGTTTAAATCTTTTTCCCACTTTTGTTTGGGTTTATAGTTTATTTCCTCATTCTCTTTCTCTTGCAGCTTGATGTACATGTTCGTTATAAATCTTTTAATTATCATTGTGTCTGTAATCATGTATTCAAAGCTGCTTCCTTCTGGTAATCTCAGTCTGCTTCCCAATTTATCCTTCAAGTAGGTTTTCAGTTGGTGGTATGCAAACATTGTACCGTGAGTTATTCCATATTTGTACTTCATTTGTTTAAATGATAATAAATTATTTCCCAAAAAACAATTTTCTATTCTTTTAATCCCTTTTCTCTCCTATTCTCTAAAGGAAAGGTTATCTATTGTGAAAGGGATTAGTTGATTTTGAGTCAATAATAATTTTGGTAGTTGGTAATTTGCTTTTTTCCTTTCTATGTGAATCTTCTTCCAAATGTTGAGCAGATGGTGCAGTACTGGTGAACTTCTATATTGCACCAATTTTTCATCCCACTTATAAAATATATGTTCTGATACCTTCTCCCCTATTTTATCTAGTTCTCTTAGTCCAATCTGGTTTTTCCCTTGTTTGATAAAAATCTGATAGATACCTTAATTGTGCTGCTCTATAATAATTTTTTAAAGTTTGGTAACTGAAAGCTCCCTTGTTTGTACCATTCTGTTAATTTACCTAGCGCTGTCCTCGGTTTCCCCTTTTCCATAAGAATTTACTTATTATTCTCTTTAGTTCATTGAAGAATTTCTCTGTTAAGGGAATTGGTAACAATTGAAATAGGTATTGTATCCTTGGGAAGATATTAATTTTAATGCAACTTACCCTCCCTATCAGTGTTAGTGGCAATTCTTTCCAATGTTCTAAATCATCCTGTAATTTATTCATTAATGGCTGATAATTTAATTGGTACAGGTGGCCTAAATTATTATCTAATCTAATACCTAGGTATCGGATTGCTTGTGTTTGCCATTTAAATGGTGATTCTTTTTTAAACTCTGTGTAATACGCATTATTCTTAGGGATCGCTTCACTTCTATTTGTGTTCATCTTGTACCCCAATATTTCTCCATATTCCTTCAATTTCTTATGTAGTTCTTTTATTGATATTTCTGGTTCTGTTAAGTATACTATGATGTCATCTGCAATTAAACTGATTTTATATTCCTCCTTTATTTTTATCCCTTTTATTTTATTTTCTGTTATCAGTGCTGCCAATGGTTCTATTGCTAAAGCGAACAGTGAGGGAGATAGTGGACATCCCTGCCTAGTTGACCTACTTAATTTAAATTGGTTTGATATATATCTATTTACTGTCACCTTTGCTAATGGTCCCTTATATAATGCTTTAATCCAATTAATGTATTTTTCTGGTAGGTTGAACCTCTGTAATATGAATAAACAATTCCATTCTTCCCTGACAAAGGCTTTCTTTGCATCTAGAGCAACAGCCACGGTTGGTATCTTATTTCCTTGTACTGCATGGGTTAAGTTAATGAACTTACAGACATTGTCCATTGTTTGTCTTTTCTTAATAAATCCAGTTTGATCTAGTTTTACTATTTTTGGTACACAGTCGGCCAATCTGTTTGAAACATAGAAACATAGAAGATAGGAGCAGGAGTAGGTCATTCGGCCCTTCAAGTCTGCTCCGCCATTCAATGAGATCATGGCTGATCTTAAAGTTCAGTATCCCATCCCCACTTTCTCTCTGTAACCCCTAATTCCCTTATACTGAAGAAATATATCTAATTCCCTCTTAAATATATTCAATGAACCTGCCTCTATTTCTCTCTGTGACAATGAATTCCACAGATTCACCACCCTCTGGATAAAGAAGTTCCTCCTCATTTCGGTTCTAAATGGTTTGCCTATTATCCTCGAACCGTGGCCCTGGGTTCTCCCCCACCATTGGAAACATCCTTTCCGTATCCATTCTGTCCAGTCCTGCCAGAATTTTGTATGTCTCTATGAGATCCCCTCTCAATCGTCTAAACTCCAGCGAGTACAATCCCAATTTGCGCAATCTTTCCTCATAAGTTATTCCTGCCATTCCAGGTATCAGCCTGGTGAATCGCCTTTGCACTCCCTCCATTGCAAGAACATCCTTCCTCAGATAAGGCGACCTAAACTGCACACAATACTCCAGGTGTGGTCTCACCAAGGCTCTGTACAGCTGCAGTAAGGTATCCTTGTTCCTATACTCAAACCCTCTTGATATGAAGGCCAACATACCATTTGCCTTTTTAACCGCCTGCTCTACCTACTTGCTCTCCTTCAGTGATTGGTGCACAAGAACCCCTAGGTCTCTCTGCACTTCCCATCTCCCAATCTATTGCAATTCAAATAGTAATCTTACCCCCGGTTTGTATTACCAAATTGGATAACCTCACATTTATCCACATTGTAGTGCATTTGCCATGTATCTTCCCAGTCCCCCAATTTATCCAAATCACACTGGAGCTACCTGACCCCCTCTTCAGTGCACACAGTCCCTCTTAGCTTAGTGTTGTCTGCAAATTTGGAGATATTACATCCAATCCCCTCATCTAGATCATTAATGTAAATTGTGAACAGCTGGGGTCCCAGTACAGATCCCTTGTGCACCCCACTGGTCACCTCCTGCCACTCAGAAATTGAGCCGTTTATCCCAACTCTCTGTCTTCTATCTGCCAGCCAGTTCTCAATCCACATCAATACCTTGCCCCCAATCCCATGAGCCTTGATTTTGCATGCCAGTCATTTATGTGGGACCTTATCGAAGGCCTTTTGGAAATCCAGGTACACCACATGCACTGGCTCTTCCCCCATCTATTTTACCTGTCATCATCTCAAAGAATTCCTATTGATTTGTCAAGCATGATTTACCTTTTGTAAATCCATGTTGACTCTGTCCGATCCCTTCTCTGCTAGTCATATGCTCCGCTATTACATCCTTAATAATGGATTCCATCATTTTGCCCATTACTGATGTAAGGCTCACCGGCCTATAATTCCCTGCTTTTTCTATAGTTAATAGTTTTGCTATTATCTTGTAATCTGAATTAAGTAGAGATATTGGTCGATACAATGCTGGTGTTAGTGGATCTTTCCCCGTCTTTGGTATTACTGTAATTATTGCTGTTTTACATGAATCTGGCATGTTTTGTGTTTCTTCTATCTGGTTCATTACGTCCAGGAGAGGAGGAATTAATAACTCTTTAAATGTTTTATAGAATTCTATTGGGAATCCATCCTCTCCAGGCGTTTTATTGTTCGGTAGCTTTTTTAAATATATTCTGTAGTTCCTCTATTTCAAATGGTTTTATCAATTTGTTTTGCTCCTCTTCTTGCAATTTAGGTAGTTCAATTTTAGCTATAAACTCATCTATTTTGTCTTCTTTCCCTTCGTTCTCAGTTCGGTATAATTGTTCATAGAATTCCTTAAAGTTTTCATTGATCTCTGTTGGGTTATATGTAATTTGTTTGTCCTTTTTCCTTGATGCTAATACAATTCTTTTAACTTGTTCTGTTTTAAGTTGCCAGGCTAGTATTTTGTGCATTTTTTCTCCTAGCTCGTAATACTTATGCTTTATTTTCATTCTGTTCTCCACCTTATACATTTGTAATGTTTTGTATTTTATTTTTTTGTCCGCCAATTCTCTTCTTTTTTGTTGTATCTTCCCTTGTTGCTAGTTCTTTTTCTGTACTTACTATTTCCCTTTCCAACTATTCTATTTCCTGATTGTAGTCCTTTTTCATCTTAGTTACAGAACTTATTATCTGCCCTCTTTCATTGCATCCCATTATATAAATTTGTCTTTCACTGATTCTGTATCTATTTCGAAGTACATTTTAATTTGGCACTCAATAAATTGTCTAAATTCCTGTCTTTTAAGTAGCATGGAGTTTAATGTCCATCTCTCCATTCTTGGTGGGATGTCCTCCAGTTCTATTGCTAACAATAGGGGTAAATGATCAGGTAACAATCTAGCTTTATATTCCATTTTCCTAACACTCCCTTGGATATGGGCTGACAACAGGAACAGGTCAATCCTTGAGTATGTTTTATGTCTACTCGAACACTATTAACTATAGAAAATGATGAATTATTTGGCCTACTCCTGTTCCTACTTCCTATGTTCTATAATATGAGTATTCCTTCTCCTTTGGGTGTTGCCTCCTTCATATATCCAATGGTTGCAATTCCTCCATTGATTTAACCATAAATTTGGTCACTTTACTCTTTTTGCTAGTTTTTTGTCCAGTTTTATCCAACATTGGATCCAAATTAAGGTTAAAATCCCCTCCTATCACTATATTCCCCTGCTTATCTACAATCTTCAAAAAATATCTTGCATAAACTTTTGATCCTCTTCATTAGGTGCATATACATTGAGCAAATTCCAGAATTCTGAATATATCTGACATTTTATCATCAGATATTTCCCTGCTGGATCTATTATTTCCTCCTCTATTTTGATTGGTACATTTTTATTGATTAATATAGCTACACCTCTGGCTTTTGAATTATATGTTGCTGCCGTTACGTGCCCTACTCAGTCTCTCCTTAATTTATTGTGTTCCACTTCAGTTCGATGAATTTCCTGCACGAATGCTATATCAATTTTTTCTTTTTTTTTCAGTAAATTTAATAGCCTCTTCCTTTTGATTTGGTTATGTATTCCATTAATATTTATAGACATATAGTTCAACATGGCCATCTCATTGTTTACACCTCATTTGCGCTTCCTCACCACCACCTTTCCCCTTTTCCCCATTTTCATCTCTCAGTTTTCCTTTTCTGAACTCATTGTATGACAACACTTCTAAAACATAAAATACTTCAACCATTCCCACATCTAAAATTCCCTTAACCCCAAGTGTCTCCCCCCTCTCTGAGTTGCCCCTTGTCCCTTGCCGGGCAACCACAACTCCCCTCTCCATTCGGATTGCAAACCCGTTCGCAAGCGTCAACTAATTTCAAAGTGACTGTTATTCTCTCCCACCCAACCCCCTCCAGAAAAGACTTCTATCTTCACATTAGAACAAAGCTCCCCCTCTTTTCTTCTCTTTCCCCCCCCCTCCCTTACTTCCCTTTTCTTCCCTTCTTAAGTTATTACTTATACATTATTTTTAATTCTTTATATGAAGTTTGTCATCATTCTTTGTTCTTGTTACATCTCTTCATCTCTCTTTCTGTCCTGCAGGCGTTCTGCAAATTCTTGTGCTTTCTCCGGATCCGAGAACAGACTGTTTTGCTCCCCCGGGATAACTATTTTAAGTACCGCTAGATATCTTAACATAAATTTATAGCCTTTTTTCCATAGGATCGATTTTGCTGTGTTAAACTCCTTCCTCTTCTTTAGGAGTTCAAAACTTATGTCTGGGTTGAAATAAAATCTTTGACCCTTGTACTCCAATGGTTTTTTTTTGTCTTCTCTAATTTTATTCCTTGCCTTCTCCAATATATTTTCTCTTGTCATGTGTCTCAGAAATTCTACTAAAACGGCTCTTGGTTTTTGTTGTGACTGTGGTTTTGGGGCTAATGTTCTGTGTTCCCTTTCTATTTCCATTCCTTCCTGCATTTCTGGCATTCCTAGGACTTTTGGGATCCATTCTTTTATAAATTCTTTAATAGTTGTGCCTTCTTCATCTTCCTTTAGGCCCATTATCTTTATATTGTTTCATCTACTATAGTTTTCCATTATATCCATCTTCTGAACTAACAACTCCTGTGACTCTTTAACTTTTGTGTCACTTTCTTCCAATTTTCTTTTTAAGTCGTTCACTTCCATTTCTACCGCCATTACACGTTCTTCCACATTTTCTAATCTTTTCCCTATTTCTGTCATGACCAGCTCTATTCTACTCACTTTTTTTTCTGTACTTTTCATTTTTCTTTTCATTTCACTAAATTCTAGTGTCAGCCATTCTTTTAATGCTTTCATTTGTTCTTGGAATTATTTTTATCTATGTACTGTCCATCTATTTTACCTTCTATTCCTCTGTGTACAGCTTGGTGTTCTTCTTCTTCTTCTGTGTCTGCTCTTTGGTTTGTGTCTTCTACTTCTCTTCCTTGTATCTGTGTCTCTTCTGACTTTCTTGTTGAGCTGTTTCCCTCAGTGTGTTGGGTGTTTTTTTTCATGGCTTCTTGATGTTCGTCCTCTTCTTCTGGGCTAGTTATCTGTTGGGCTTCCTGTTGCTGTTTTTTCTTTATCACTCCCTTTCCCGTTGCTTTCCTCTTCTTCCAGCTGAGAGCCCTGCTGTCAGATATCTCTCAGCTGATCATGCTGCGTAAGTTCACTCCACAGCTGGGCCCCCTTCCCGTCGGTGTTTTCCTTTTCCTTGTTGTGCGCATTGCGCATGCATGATTCCTCACACATGTGCAGTTGCGGACATCTGTTTGACTCAGTGAGCCATTTTTGCAGTCCCGCGGGGGACTCCACTAACGTCGGGGAGCGGGCTCCTCTGTCCACGGCAGGGCCCTGCTTGTTCATGCAGGTAAGGCCTTCTCCTTTCTCTTCCGGCGTCTTTCTTTCTTTTTTTCCCCTTGTTTTTCCTTCTTAGGTGCCATTTTCTTTCTTTTCTCCACACCTTTATCTTTTATTTGTTGTGTTTTGTGTTTCTTGAGCTTTGCATTTTCTTCACTTTATTTCTTTTCTGGAGAGGGCTGGCATTCTCTTACCGGCCATTACTCCATCACGTGACTCCCTCTCCATTGTTACTGACTGAAGAACGTCAAATGACTCAAAGTCTTGTTGACTCAAACCAAGGCTTTTATGACAAAAAGACTGGAGTCGAGGTTGACCAGTACAGACTGACCTGGGTCTGGTTAGCTGCAGTCCTTTATGACCTGGCCAGTAGGTGTGGCTACATGCTCTCAGCCAATCATTAACACTATATACAAATATATAAAGAGGTGATAGGATCCCATACTATCACATTTATCCCTTTTTTGAGAACTGACCGCGGGGTGACTAAAAAAAAAGGGGGGGGTGTTTGTTACAGAGTGGTGGTTTTTCTGAGTTCTTAATAGTTCTTAGTCTGAATGGAGGGGAATGGCAATGGTAAACCCTTTCTTTGGACTCCAAAACATGGGGAGGACAGCATGCAGGGGTTATGGGCTGTAACGGTCGGGTGGCCTGATTGTCTGACATGATCGCCGTGGCACCGGAATTGGAGTAGCTGGCAGGGGCGGTACATGTTCATTATTGGAGTCTCTGAGGGTCAGTGTGGGTACCCCTAGTCCACATTGTCATTAACTGTGTGCTGTTGCTGGTCCTGCTGGTCCTGCTGTAACCTGGGGAAGAGTTGGAGGAAGGTTGGGGAACGAATGTTACAATGTTAGATCTGTCTTGCGCCAGGTCCCTTACTGAGACCGTGTCCTCCCATCCGTTCGGATATTCGGTATAAGCATAGTGCGAGTTCGCGTGTAGCAGTGTTACCCAGTCCATTGAAGGAGGTCCCCTTTATCCACCTTGTTCATTACTTCTGCAGAGAATTCTATAAAAGTGATGAAATCGAGCATTAATTTCCTAAAATTACATTAAATGTGCCCAACTTTTCATTAGGATTAGGATTAGTGTTCTAGACGTGAGTAGACTCTTTCCCCTGAGGGCAGGGGAGGTTGGAACAAGAGGGCATAAGTTAAGGGTAAGGGGGCAAAATGTTAGAGGGTGCTTTTTCACTCAGAGAGTGGTGGCAGAATGGAATGATCTTCTAGAGGCAATAGTTGAAGCAGGGTCCTTCCTGTCATTTAAGAGAAGGTTGAATGTGGACATGGAAATGAGGCCGTTGGAGGGTTATGGGCAGAGAATGGGAGGGGGGAGCTAGTGGAGTTGTTCAAGTGAACCAGTGCGGACTCAAAGGGCCGATATGGCCTGTTTTTCCACTGAAAACAGTTATATGGTTATTAAAAACACATGAAATGCTGAAAGGACTCAGCCTGTCTTGCAGTGTCCATAAGAGGTGAAGAGTCGGATGGTCTCACAGCTCTAGGACCCAAAGATTGATAATATATCTTTACCTCCACTGGCACTGAGACACCAGCTGAGTTCCTCCAGCATATCTGCGATTTTACTACAATCACACTGTCTGCGGGCTTTCGTGTTTCACTCCAACTTTTCTTTAGTTCAAAGTTTGAGAAATAAAGATAGAAGAAATGGAGGAAGAGATTGGAGATAGAGGGGGAGAGAGAGAGGAAAAAAGGAGAAAATGATGCAGAAAGGGTCAAAATATGAGAAAGAGAGGAAAACGTATAGGAGAGAAAGATAGAGAGAGAAACAGACAAGGTGTGCACTAATGGGTGGGACAGAACTGTGGTGATACACCACCAGCCAACTTCAGGGGGCAATCTCTGTACTGCAGGAAGATCACCGGAGGACAGACCACACCTGGCCGGCTGTCAATCAGCTGACCTGAATAGACCTAACTCCACCCAGCTGGCTGTCAATCAACCGCCCGGGAATATAATCCTGAGCTGGCCCCTCCTGAGCCAGGCAGTACAGCTCCCACTGTAGCAGAGACTTTGAACTGAATAAAGCCTGTTATACAATCTTTCTCGAGTTTTGTGTCTGCTTCCTGCTGCAGCCGTGCATCACAATTTATTCAGTTAAAATTTAGACCTGCTATATATAACCATATAACAATTTACAGTACGGAAGGAGGCCATCTCGGTCCTTCTAGTCCGCTCCGATTTATGTGAAACTCCACTAGTTCAACCTACCCACTCCCATGCCCTTAACCCTCCAACCCCCTCACATCCATGTACTCATCTAACCTCCTCTTAAATGACAGAATTGACCTGCAACTACCTCTTCCAGAAGGTCATTCCACTCAGCCACCACTCTCTGAGTGAAGAAACATCCTCTTATATTAATCCTAAAGTTTTTCCCCCAACCCTTACCTTGTACCAATCTGCCCTACCCTCAGGGGAAAGAGCCTATCCATATCTACTCTATCTATTTCCTTCATAATTTTTTAATTACGTCTATCAAATCCCCTCTCAACTTCTACCCTCCAATGAATAAAGTCCCAGTCTACTCAATCTTTCTTTGTATTCTAGATACTGCAATCCAGGCAACATTTTTGTAAACCTTCTCTGCACCCTCTCTACCTTATCGATATCCTTCCTATAATATGGAGACCAGAACTGCACACAATACTCCAAACTTGGCCTCACCAATGCCTTGGGCAGTCTCAACATCACCTCCCAGCTCCTATATTCTATGCTATGATTTATAAAGGCCAGCATACCAAAAGCCTTCTTCAATACCCTATCTAAATGGGAATCCACCTTCAAGGAATTCTGAACCATTATTCCAAGATCCCTCTTTTCCTCAGCATTCCTCAATGCCCTCACTTTCACTGCATATGTCCTATTTTGGCTATTCTTCCCAAAATGAAGAACTTCATACTTATCTACATTAAACTCCATCTGCCACCTTTCAGCCCACTTTTCCAAACAGTCCAAATCCTTCTGTAGTCCATGAAAACCCTCCTCACTATCCACAACTCCCCCATTTTTGTATCATTCGCATATTTACTCATCCAATTTACCACCCTTTCATCCAAATCATTAATATAAATGATGAACAACAAAGGACCCAACACTGATCCCTGAGGCACACCGCTCGTCACCGGCCTCCATCCTGATAGACAGTTGACCATCATGACACTCCGGTGCCTATCTTCCAGCCACCACTGAACCCAACTGACTATCTCTATATTAATCCCTAGAGATTGAACCTTCTTCACTGACCTTCCATGCGGAACCTTATCCAAATAGACCACATCAACTGCTTTACCTTCATCAAACTTTCTGGTCACTTCTTCAAAAAATTCAACAAGATTCATCAAGCATGACTTTCCCCTCACAAACCCATGTTGTGTGTCCCTGATCGATCCCTGCCTTTCCAGATATTTATACATATTATCCCTAAGAATTCCTAGAATTCCTTCCATTAGTTTCCCCACCACCGATGTCAAACTTACAGGCCTATAGTTGCTTGGCTTACACCTTGCGCGCTTTTTAAACAGTGGAACCACATTTGCAACCCGCCAATCCCACAGCACCACACCCTCCTCCAGTGACTGTTGAAAAATCACTGTCAGAGCCTCTGTTATTTCCTTCCCGACCTCCCTTAAGGTCCTGGGAAAAATCCCATCAGGACCAGGAGACTTATCTTCCTTTATACACCCCAGAAGTTCTAAAATCCACTCTTTACTAAACCTTTTGCCTCACTTATCCAACCAATTCAATATTTCTTTCCTTTGTGATCACCAATGAGAAGATTGCATTCAATATCTCCCACATCTCATATGGTTCTTCACACATACCTCCGCTCTGATTTTCCAGTGGACCTATTCTATCCTTAACTTTCCTTTTACTGTTCACATATTTGTAAAAACCCTTCGAATTTCCCTTCACCCTATTTGCTATAGCCCCCCTCGTACCTTCTTTTTGCCTTTCTAATTTCCCTTTTAAGGTTCTTTCTACAATCTATGTATCATCCATACAGCTCATCCATCCTCTGCTTCTTGTATTTAATGTAGGCCTCCCTCTTATCCCAATCCATCTTCCTAATCTCTCTAGAAAACTATGTCTCCCTTGAACATTTGGCCTTGCCTTTTGTCCTGACAGGAACATAAATATTGTGCACTCTCAAAATCTCACCTTTAAATGCTTCCTAATTCTCCTCAACATCCTTTCCAGAAAAAAGATCATCCCAAACTACTCCATCTCCAAATCTGGCTTTCCCCCATTCAAAGACCTTCATCTTTGAACCAGACCTATCCCGGGAGCCGAGAGATTGACCCTCGCCACCCAGAAGCCCAAGCACATTTCGAAATCTGGAGGCACATGGTCAAGGCAGTCATCCAGTCATACTCCAACGTGGTAAACTCGGATCAGAAGAAACTTGTGGTGCTCCGCACGAAGCTGGGTCCCCATGCCTTCCAGGCCCTCAAAGATTGTATCGAGTACCCGGAAGCGATGGCTACCCTGGAGGCCATGTACAAGTCCCCAACAAACATGGTCTATGCCAAATATCTCATGTGTATTTGGGCCCAGCAGCCAAGTGAGACAGCCAAAGCCTACCTGGGAGCCCTGCGTGAGCTACCTCATCTGTGTCTGGCAGAACCTGGGGTGAACGAAGGGGAAGTCGAGAGATTGGTAAGAGACGCCTATGTTCAAGGACTATGCTCGAGAGTCACTCGCCAGAAGTTACTAGAAGACAATATCTACTCCCTGGCCTGAACTATAGAGGTTGTCCACTCCTTGGGGTGTACAGCCCTCCACACCGAAGCCTTCGATTCCCAACTCCCACAAGCCTCCACATGGACAGCCCAGACAGCAGCTGTGGCTCAGGGACCGCTGGTAAATGAATGCTTCACTGTCGCAGGTGCCCCGCGTCCATGTAAGTAATGTGGATCCAGGTGTGGGTGGATCGACGATCATGCCAAAACCTTCCAGCAAGATGTGGCAAGAAAGGCCACTACACAAAAGTATGCCTCTCGAAGCCTGCTGGCAGTTCAGCGGCCCTCTATGATCACCCCTGTCATGTGCAAGGGCCTGGCATCGCCATTACTCACTCACTGACTTCCGTCCTTCTCACCAGCCTCACTTCCAGCCCCGACGGGTACTACTATCACATGCTTGCTACAAGCACTGCTCTACCCAAAGCCTTGCCAACTAAGGCCAGAGCTGTCACAGATGACATCACTTCCTCCGATGCAGAGGACGATGATGTCACCTCCCCCTGAGCAGCCAGGATGACCAACAGGTAGAGCCAGCCATGCCGCTGCCAAGCATGCCAACAGGGTGCTGCCATCTTACGTTGGCCAAGCACCACTGCCATCAACCAGGAGGGACAACCCAATACCTTCTTCTCAAGAACCCTCCATGGTTCCAAGCTTGGGCACTCTGCCATTGAAAAGGAGGCCCAAGCGATCGTGGAAGCGGTCCACCACTGGCGTCACTACATGGCAGGCAGGAGATTCACCCTCCTCACTGACCAGTATGCAGTGACATTCATTTTCAACGCCATCCACAAAGAAAAGTTAGGAAATGACAAGATTTTGCATTGGAGAGTCGAGCTAGCAATGTTCAGCTACGACATCCAGTACCAACCAGGGAAGTTCAACGACTCCCCTGACACCATATCCCAGACCGGTGTGTCGGCCCCGGCCGACCAACTGTAGGCACTCCACGAATCCCTCTGCCACCCAGGCATTACACACCTCCACCAGTTCATCAAGTCCCGGAACCTCCCAGACACTGTCCAGGAAGTCCAGACCATGACTGAGGCATGCCAGGTCTGCATGGAATGCAAGCCTCGCTTCTTTTGCCAACCCCAGGCCCACGTCATGAAGGCCACCTGGCCCTTCGAACACCTCAGTATTGACTTCAAGGGTCCCCTGCCTTCCATGAACCAGAATGTCTACTTCCTTGCAGTGACAGACGAGTACTCCCATTTTCCTTTCGCTATCCCGTGCCCGGACACTTCCACAGCCATTGTCATCAGGGCACTGACACAGATCTTCGCTCTAACCCACATTCATCCACAGCGACCGGGAGTCCAGCTTCATGAGTGAGGAGCTGCACCAGTACCTGACAGAGAGGGGCATCACAGCTAGTTGCATGACTAGTTACAACCAGAGGGGAAATGGGAAGGTGGAGCGCGAAAATGGAGTGGTCTGAAAGGCAGTCCTCCTGGCCCTTAAGTCAAAAGACTGGTCCGTGGACTACTGGGAAGGGGCCCTCCCCAAGGTGTTCCATGCCAGCAGGTTTCTCCTGTGCACGGCTACCAATGAGACCCCCCACCTACGCTTGTTTTCATTCCCCAGGAAATCAGCAACTGGAATCTCCCTTCCAGCATGGCTCACGTCTCTGGGACTGGTTCTCCTGCCTAGACACGCACAGCGCACAAGGCTGATCCCTTGGTCTAGCAGGTTTTCCTCCTACACGCCAACCACAACTATGCTTACGTCAGGTACCCCAATGGCTGGGAGGACACCATCTCAAACAGGGATATGGCCCCAACGGGAGCACCCACCTTGACACAGCAACCTCCACAGCCCCACGACCACGATGTCACCCTGGAGAGACTTCTCCAGGTCGGCCCGATGCGTCACCCCCATCTCAAACATGCACTGCACACTCACACGTGGGGGCACGACCTTTCTCACCCCGCCCCTCCAACACCTTACTTGCTTTTTGATCCAGGCCACCCTGGCCACCCCACTGCTGCGCCACACCAACCGCCCCAGCACCCACTCTAGCCACCCCCATTTAGCCCTCAGTCACCCCCCACGCCTTTGCTGACCTTTGACCAGGAGCCAACCCTGCGACGGTCACAGAGACTCCGATGGCCAGCGGACCATCTAAACCTGTAAATACACACATGTCACTTAAGAATGTTGCTAAAACCACCCCCCTCCCCCTAACCCTGGGTCAATTGTAAAGGAGGGGGTGAAACATGGTGATACACCACTAGCCGACTGCAGGGGGCATTCTCTGTACCTGAAGGAAGATCATCGGAGGACAGATCACACCTGGCCAGCTGTCAATCAACCGACCTGAATAGACCTAACTCCACCCAGCCAACTGCCAATCAACCACCCAGGATATAATCCTGAGCCGACCCCTCCCAAGGCAGTCACTCGGGAGCCACCAGTACAGCTCCCACTGTAGCAGAGACTTTTAACTGAATAAAACCTGTTGCACAGTCTTTCTCGAGTTTTGTGTCTGCTTCCTTCTGCAGCCATACATCACAGGAGTCAAACCTTGATTGGCAGCTGGTGTGTGTGGTGACACACCACTAGCCGACTGCAGGGGGCGACCTGTGTACCTGCATGATCATAACCGAAAGACAGACCACACCTGGCCAGCTGCCAACCATCCACCGGGCTATAAGCCACATCCTGCCCCTCGAGATCAGTACATGGAGTTGCAGCTAACTTCAGCAGAGACTAAGTAGAATAAAGCCTGTTGTTCAGTCTTACTGTTGCTACAGTGCATCACAATTTATCTACTTAGAATTTAAGCTGCTATGGAGAAGCTCCTAAGCTTCGGGAGCCTTGAAGTCTACCCAAGTCACCCAGAAGTGCAAGCACGCTTCGAAATCTGGAGGCACACGGTCGAAGCGATCATCAAGGCACACGCCAACGTCCTAGACTCTGACAGGAAAAAGCTTGTCCTGCTCCACTCGAAGCTGGGTCCCCGAGACTTCCAGACCCACAAAGACTGCAGCAAGTACCCAGAGGTGACGTATACCCTCAAAACCATGTATAAACCCCCAACGAATGTGGTCTTCACCAGGTCACTCCTAAGCATTCATGTCCAGCCACCCAGAGAGACAGCCGAGTCCTACCTGGGAGCCCTGCGTGAGTTGGCCCGACCGTGCATGGCCAAACCCGGGGTGAATGAGAAGGAAGTTGCAAGGCTGATTAGGGATGCCTGCATCTGAGGTCTGCCCTCGAGAGCCATCAGGCAGAAGCTACTGGAGGACAATATTTACTCCCTGGCCAAAACTGCGGAGGTAATCCGAGCTCTGTAGGCAGCAGTCCTACACACTGAAGCCTTCAACTCCAGACTCCCCCAGGTCTCCTCGTGGACAGCAAAGACTGCAGACGTGGCCCAAAACCAGCTGGTGGATGAGAGCATTGCCGCAGTGGGTGCCCCACATCCTTGTAAGTACTGTGGGTCTCAATGTTTTGTCTCACAACAAAACTGTCCGGCCAGGAACCAATTCTGCTCAAAATGCAGCAAGAAAGGCCATGACAATAAGGTATGCCTTTCTAAGCCTGCCGACAGTTCAGCGGCCCTCTATGACCAACACCCCTCTCTCCCGGTCCCGGCCACGTCTGATTGCCGGGCGACACTATTGCCCCCACAGCGACTTCCAGCCTCCCCAGCCTTGGCAGCCCTACTTCCAGCCTCGCTGGCAACGATCGCCGCGTGCTCACCATGTGTCCAGACCAGACTATGTCCACAAACTACAATTATATCATTTCCGCTGCCCATGATGACATCACTTCCTCCAGTGTGATCAGCGCAGCTGAAGAAGACCAGCCATGCCGCTGCCATCTTGGGCCACGTGGGCACAGGTTCCCCAGCCACTCGAGGCCTACCAGGCCTACACTGCGCACACTGCCAACCTCACCAGCACTGACAATGACGTGGTCAACATGGGCGCTGACCAAGCCAACCTCGTGCCGCAACCCACGCGTTTGGAGAATACCATCGACCAACACTCACCTCTCTCGATGCACATCATGCCTTCAGAAGATGACACTGGCTGCAACTCACCTCCACCATCAGGGAACTGTGACCAGGACCCTGAGATGGTCCTAGCAGCCACACTGCTCACAGATACCCCTCATGGCCTCAGGTGCTCCATGATCAATGGGCAGGTAACAAAGTGCCTACTCGACAGTGGCAGCACCGAGAGCTTCATTTGCCTGCTCTCTGAAACTCAAAATCCACCCCACTACCTTCTCTATCGCTTTCACCGCCCAGGACCGAACCATTAATACCCTCGGGCGCTGCTCTGCCGATCTGACTGTGGAGGGAAGACATACGCTGGGTTCAGACTCCTGGTCATGCCCAAACTCTACACCCCAGGCCTCCTGGTCTTAGACTTTCAATGCCATCTTCAGAGCATCACCCTCACCTTTGGGGGGCCCTTATCTCCACTCACACTCAACTGCGCATCGTCCAACCAGCCCCGGTCAACCTGTAGTCTTTTCACGCTGCACATCAGCCCCCCCGCCCTCTTCGCACACCTCATGCCAGACTGCAAACCAATAGCAGCCAGGAGTAGGTGCTATTGCGCAGCCGATATAGACTTTATCAAGGCAGAGGTGAAGCAGCTTCTGGCGGAAGTGGTCATAGAACCCAGCAACAGCCAGTGGAGAGCCAAAGTCCTGGTGGTCAAAGGAGGCAGTAAGCCAAGGATGGTCATAGACTATAGTCAGACCATTAACCGGTATACCCAGCTGGACGCCTACCCCTTACCAAGGATAGCAGACATGGTCAATGAGATAGCCCACTACCTAGTCTTCTCCATGATTGACCTGAAGTCGGCCTATCACCAACTCCCCATCCATCCGCGGGACAAGCCCTATACCACCTTTGAGGCATACAGGCACCTCTACCAGTTCCGCTGAGTTCCATTTGAGGTCACTTACAGGGTCTCCGTTTTCCAGAGGGAGATGGATCACATGGTAGACCGGCACAAATTAAAGGCAACCTCCCCATACCTGGATAATGTCACCATCTGCGGCCATGATCAGCAGGACCATGATGTCAACCTGGAGAGATTTTTTTCGGATGGCCGAGGACCTGAACCTAACATACAATAAAGAGAAGTGCGTGTTCAGCACCACCCGCCTCACCATCCTGGGGTACCTCGTGGCACATGGTGCCATCGGCCTGGATACAGAACGGATGCGCCCATTAATGGAGCTATCCCTCCCCCATATGTTCAAGGCCCTCAGCAGGTGCCTTGGCCTTTTCTCGTACTACTCACAGTGGGTCCCCCGCTTCTCGGACAAGGTCCACCCACTGGCCCAGGCACCATCTTTCCCCTTCCACCTGAGGCACAGGCAGCCTTCACACGCATCAGGCAAGTCATCGCGGACATCACAATGCTTGCCGTGGATGAGGATTACCCCTTCCAGGTGGAGAGCGATGACTCTGATATGGCCCTCGCCGCTACCCTTAACCAGGAGGGGCGCCCTGTCACTTTCTACTCCAGGACCCTCCACTGTTCCGAGTTAGGGCACTCTGCCATTGGAAAGGAGGCCCTGGTGATCGTGGAAGTATTCTGCCACTGGCACCACTAGCTGGCTGGCAGGAGATTCACCCTCCTCACTGACCAGTGTGTAGTGGCATTCATGTTTAGCACTACCCACAACGTACAGCTACGACATCCAGTACTGACCAGGGAAGTTTAACGACTCCCCCAACGCCCTCTCCCGGACCTGCGTGTCACTCCACGACAACTAGTTGCAGGCCCTGCACGAGTCCCTCTACCATCCGGGCGTCACTCACCTTTATCATTTCATCAAGTCCTGACACCTCCCATAAACCATCCAGGACATCAGGACCATGACTGAGGTGTGCCAGATCTGTGCAGAATGCAAGCCCCACTTCTTCCGCCTGCCCCAGGCCCACATCGTAAAGGCCACCTGGCCCTTCGAAAGCCTCAGCAAAGACTTCAAGGGACCACTGCCTTTTATGAATCAGAATGTCTATTTTCTTGTGGTCATAGACGAGTATTCCCATTTTCCCTTCGCCAAGCCATGCCCAGACACCTCCATGGCCACCGTCATCAGGGTGCTTGGCTACCCCATGTTCATCCACAGTGACTGGGGGGGGGTCCAGATTCATGAGCGAGGAGCTGCACCAGTACCTGACTGCGAGGGGCATCGCAACTAGTTGCAACCTGAGAGTGTGAAAACGGAGTGATCTGGAAGGCAGTCCTGCTGGCCCTTAAGTCTAAGGGGTGGTCTGTAGAGTACTGGCAGGACGCCCTTCCCAAGGAGCTCCATGCCATCACGGCGTTCCTGTGCACGGCTACCAACGAGACCCCTCATGAATGCCTGTTTCTGTTCTCCAGGAAATTGGTGACTGGTATCTCACTCCCAGCATAGCTCACATCCCCAGGACCAGTGCTCCTGCGTAGACACGTGCGGGCCCACAAAGCCGACCCCCTGGTCGAGCAGGTGTTCCACTTACTCACCAACCACAATTACGCCAACGTTAGGTATCCCAGCGGCAGGGAGGACACCGTCCCAACCAGGAACCCAGCACCAGCAGGAGCACCCATTGCAGCACGACAGCCTCCATCACCCCAGGACCACGCCGACATTACGCACCTTCCCTGTCCCAGACACATGAGAGACGACCCTACCCCTCCACCCATTCAACACCTCACACATGCGCCAGCTCCGGCTGCCCTGGCCACCCCACCTCGCTGCACCATGCCAGCTGCTCCAGACCCCACCCCAGCTCCCCCCCCTCCCGACAAGCCCCCTCTTATCCTCGCCGACCCTTGACCAGGAGCCGGCCCTACAACAGTCGCAGAGACTCCGATGGCCGCCAGACTCTCTAAACTTGTAAATAATATACACATGTTTGGGGCTTTGTAGAACATGGACTGTAACCTCCTCCATCCCTGGGAAAATATTAAACAAGTGGATGAATGTGGTGCTACATTACTAGCTGACTGCAGGGGGCAACCTGTGTACCTGCAGGAAGAGCACTGGAGGACAAGGCAACACCTGGCCAGCTGTCAATCAGCTGACCTGAATGGGCCAAGCCCCACCCAGTCGGCTGCCAATCACCCTCCGGGATACAAGCTAGATCCAGCACCTCGAGGTCAGTCACACGGAGTTGCAGCTAACGTGGTGGCCAGGGCGAAGTTGGAGGCATCGCTCTCCACTTGGAACAGGATAGATTCATCAATGGCATGCATTGCCACCTTGACAATCTCACCCTTAATGCCCTTGAATGCCTTACAAGCCTCTGCTGGGTGGGGGGAATTGTGGTGGTCTTCACTAGGGGGTAGGCCTTGACCGTATAATTAGGGATCCATTGGGCATAGTACAAGAAAAACCCAAAGCACATTTAAGTTGGAGTTCCAGCAGCTCGGGATAGGGGGCAATGACACAAAGACCCAGTATAGCCGGACAAGTGATGGTGAACATGCACTTTTCCTGGTTGTACATTAAATTCAGGGCTTTAGCAGTGGCCAGAAACTTTAGCAGGTTCTCGTCATGTTCCTCCTGGTTACAGCCACAGATGGTGACATTATCCAGATAGGGATATGTGGCTTTTAATTTATTGTCATCCACTATGTGGTCCATCTCCCATTGGAACATCCACACCCCATACGTGAGGCCAAATGGAATGGTAGAGGCAGAATCTGGATCTGGTGATACGCTGATTTGAGATCGATGGGAGAGAAGACATGGAACTGGGTGATTTCATTCACAATGTTGGCTATACGGGGAAGGGGGTAAGTATCTAATAAGATGAACCTATTTTGGGCTGGCTGTAATCAATGACCATCCAATGCTTCTCCCCACCACTTGGGCTCTCCAGAGGCTGTTACTGGGTTTTATGATGTCATCTGCAAGGAGTCGCCCCATTTCAGTTTTTATAAACTCCCTGTCCTCAGGGTTGGATCACTTGCTTTTAGTGGCGACTGGTTTGCAGTTTGGGTTGAGGACCTAGAACAGAGTGGATGGAGGTACCCGGAGGCTGGAATGGATGGCATTCTAGTGTGGTGATTGGCCAGTTTTGGAAGGAAGGGTGGGTCCTCCAGGAATTGGTTATTTCTGACCATGAGGGGAGGATGGGACCTGTCAAAATGCATCAGCACGCACTTAAGCTGGCACTGGAAATTGAGCCCCAGTATAACTGAGCACAGAGGTGGGCAATTGCAAGAAGTATTTATACTTGGTGCCCCTCATGGTTAGGGTCACGATGCAGCACCCACAGATTTTCGAGGAGTGGAATTTGGATGCTCGAGCTACCTTACACTTTGCAGGGGTTTGAAAAATTATGTTGTGTTTGTATTGTATATAGATATGTTTTTGGGAGATAGATTGGGGCAGGTTTTAGTGTAGGTCACATACAAGCACTTTAAAATGGGTCTTATTTAAAATACTGGAGCTCTGCTCATGCTAGACAGGCTGGCGCCAAGAGCCTCTGCAAGAGCTTTGGAGAGTGCCCAAGAAACTTCACTAATGGATTGTTGTTTACAAAAAGGCAACAGATGAAAGAACTCATCGGAGCCACTTCTGTCTGGAGTGGAACTTGCTGTTCTGAGAGGGTCATGCGGTTTTTCAAGCAGAGAGACTAAAACAAGTTTTCTCTCTGAAAGAGAGAGAGAGAGAGAGAGAGAGAGAGAGAGAGAGAGAGAGAGAGAGAGAGAGAGAGAGATCAGTTCAACAGTTTTACAGTCAGCAGCAACTGCTGGGTCTGGAACAGGACAAGCTGGCAAGCATGTGGAAAATCCCATTTGGAAGACAGGTTGTGAGTACTTAGTTCAGCCTGGTCAAAGCCCTTGTGTTCATACAAGAGGAGAGGACTGGCTGCCTAATGTTTCACTTGGAATAAGGGAAACAAAAAGGAACTCCGTGGTGACCTGAAAGAAAGAGGTTATCATCTGGAGAACCCTGATGGGGCACGTTTCTTCGGCAAGACGCTGAAGTGGCTGATTAAAAAGGAATCAGTTGTGAGTGTCTAGCAAACAACAAATCTCTCTCTGAAAACTGACAAGAAGCTTCCTGAGTGGTAACCATTTACCTTTCAAGAACCAAAGCCTGGTGAACTTTATAAATGTTAAATTCTGTGCACAGTACAAGAATTGCCTGCAACCAGTGAACTTGGAGGAATGACAAGTGAGATTGGACTGTGAACCAAATCACTTTTTTGAACTTACACACACATTACATACACGTGCGCTTAGAATTAGAAGGGCGTTAAGATGGGTTAGTTAAGTCAATAGTGATAAGTTAAAGTGTGATTCTATTTTCATGTTTAAAGATAATTAAAAGCAACTTTTGTTTAGGTAACCATTTGTCTTGGTGACTATCTATTGCTGCTGGGTTTTGGGGTCCTCTGGGCTTGTAACAGGGGACACTGCCAGGGAATGTCGTTAGACTGTGCCCAGGTGTATAAAAGTTTTAGTGCTCCCCATGTCAAACAGGCAGCCCATGATGTGACCGTTTATGTCTATGTGTCTATGTCCATCATCAATCACGCCAGTTGGTGTAGCCTGCTCTGGTTCAGCACGATGGAAGCCAGAATCAACTCATTGTTGGAGTCGCTGCTGCAGTAGCAGCAGCCCCCAATATGGCCACCCCTTTGGATCACAAGCAGTGGAGTCTGGAAGAGATGCCGGACATGATATCATCCCATGTCATTGTCCTCCTGTTCCCGCTGTTTGGTTCTCAGCTACTGGAAGTTATGCCAGAAGAGGATCGATCCAAAATGGCGACGTGGGTTGTGGTCCGCACACAGCGTAGCTGGAGGGGGATTTAGAGTGGCATACTTTTGTATAGTGCCCCTTCCTCCAGCAGTCTGTGCAAGTCATGCTACAGGCTGGGCAGTAATTCCAGGGGTACTTGCCTTGGCCTCAGTAGTTGAATCTTGCATGTTCAGCAGCATCAGTGGGAGTCATGGTCACGAGTCCCAAGATGGTTCCACCCATACTCCCCACCTGGTGACCAAGTTGGCCTCCACTTTCTTTTAGGCTATCTCAAGCGATCGAACCGGCTGCGTGACTTCCTGAGGTATCTGATCACCCTTCTCCAGGAGTCACTCACAGATGTTGTTGGAACGGACGAGCTCTACTTGGTAGGCTGCCACCATTACATCATGGAATCCAGCTCCCTCATGGTCCTCACAAAGTCATCAGGGGACTTACCAGGGCCCTGGCATCAGGTGATCAGTAGGTAGTGGGTATATATTGGGGCACTGTATTGCTTCGCAGTAGGGCCGTTGCTTTGTCATATTTCTCGCAGTCCCTTATTATTTGGTAAGATCGGTGGCCCGCCAATGAAAATAACAGATCATACTTGTTGCTTTCCTCGGAGATCTCATGGTGCCTTATGTAGGCCTTTAAGCAATGTAGCCACATATCAAACTTGACAAAGGCTTCTAGTTCCCTGTGGTTGGTCTCCAACTTCTCTATTCAGATTGCCTTGTCCATGGCAAGTAATCAGGATATTAAATTGTATCTTGATCAATAACCACAAGCAGTCTTGAAGTGAGTGATTAAAGGCTTTAATATCCTGAAACCTCAGGCATGTCTCTACATGCTGCTGGTCTGGATCCAAGGTTGGTATGGAGGGAGGAGACTAGGGTAATCTGCCTTTATTGGGGATCTTACGGGGAGGAGTTATAGGGTCAGAGGTGGACCAGCTTGTACAGTCCTCGGAAGTCACACCTGCAATACCGCGTGGCTCCACAGAAGGACATTCTCCGCCCTTACATCGGGAGACTTACCTCCATGAATGTGCCCTGGCTGGCTCCAAGGCGCTGACTGCAATCCCTCTCAGGGAAGGGTCAACAGCAGAGCACTGTGCTCCGCCACCCTGCATGAATATACTGCCAGTGGCTGGTTAGGAGTGGGCTAATGGCTTCATGGTTACATTGTCAGCCCGTGACCCATCTCACTCACCCCTCTCCCTCCATAACCTTCTCAGGGCAGGGGCGGCCGGTGGGGGTTATCAGGGCAAGGGTGGCTGGTGGGGGCTGTCAGGGCAGGGTTGGCTGGCAGGAGCCATCATGGGATAGCCCCACTGGCCGCTCCAGCACATCACTGGGCCGCTTCAGCCTTCGGGGCCGCTTGTCAGAGAGCAATGCCGTCTTCCCTGGGGCACTACGGCAACAGCAGCTCTGGACGATCAGAGGTACCGCTCTGCATAAAAGCAGCAGTGGAGCAGAGCAGTCTTTTAGGGATGGTCCCTGAACAAAGATTTCTATTGGCCTCTGCAGCTGACCTTGAAGTGGAGGCCCAGCAGGATAACAACTGATTGAGTGAGGGTGGTGAAACTCAGTGTAAGAATTGAAGAGAGACACTCGGCTCAAAGCTTTTTCTCATCTTGCAGATAAATTAAAGCCAGCTGCAGCAAGTGGCAACCAGCTTCGGCACACAAACACCTTCCCTGCCCCTTGGGAAGGGAAAGTGGAAGCAGCTCCAGTGTGTCCAGCACCTCCAGGCCTTGCAGGCTTCCCCAGGCTCTGCTTTTGTGCTGGTTCAACCAGATGTCAGGTCATCAACTCCCCTGAGCCTTGTAGACAACAAAGGCCATTTAGCCCATCCGTCCCACCATAGAGGAGGCCATTCAGCTCAGTTTGCACACTGGACAGTCCGGCTAGAATGATCCAGCGTCCCAGAATTCATTGGGCATCAGGGTTCAAGAGCTGTGTGAAAAGCTGTTCCAGAGAACATTCCCAAAAAGTATTACCCTGCCTTTCAAACTGAGCCAGCCCCTCCTGGGGATTCTGCACTTCTCTAACCTCCTGCTGTTTCTCTAACTGTATTGATGTGACCCTCTGTTTGAAGAAACATTTAAATGGATGCATGGATGGGATAGGATTGGAGGAATTTGGGCCAAACATGGGCAGCTGGGATGGATGTTGTGGGGGGTGGGGGGGCATTTTGGTCAGGTTAGGCTGGAAAGTCAGCTTCAATACTGAGATCTTCAGGGCTCTAAAAACATTTCCCTCCCCCTTAAACCCTCATCTGTGACTGAACATACATACCTGTCCCATTATTCTCTTGCAATGTGAAAGATCAGTCTTGAGGCCAATTCGTCATTGCGATTAAAACTATTGTAACAAACAGCACAATAAGTACCCCTTCAAACCACAATGTTCGCTATGGCAATTCAACTGCACATCTGCCTGCATGTGGTCGGTATTCCCCCTCCCCTCACCCCCAATCCCTTTCCTCACCTGCTTCTGTGTCTTTTCAAATGCCTCTAGCATTGCTATCGTGCCTGCTGCCATCACTTCTGGTAGCATATTCCAGGCACTCTTTGGGGAAAGAAACTTGCTTCTCAAGTCTCCTTTAAACTTTCTCCCTTACACCTCAAAGATATCGACTGCAGTATTTGACATTTCCACTCTGGGGAATAAAAAAGGCTTCGATAATTGACCCAATTCTGCCTCTCACAATTCTTTGATCTGGTCACCACTCTGCCTCCGATACTCCAGATAAAACATTCAAACTTTGTCCAAAATCTCCTTCTTGCTAATAATTTCCAATCCAGACAAAATCCTGGTTGATTTCTTTAGCCCCCTCTCTAAAGCCTTCACATACCTGCAATGTGGTGACCAGAATTGCACACAATACTCCAAATGTCGCCCAACCAAAGTTGCACCGTGACTTCCCAAGTTATATGCTCAATGTCCCAACCAATGAAGGGAAGCCATTTTTATTATCCAATCTACTTTCAGGCAGCTGTAGACTTGCACTCCAAGACTCTCCTGTACATCAATGAATCTGAGAGTCCTGCCATTGACTGTAAACTTTCTTTTCACTTGGCCTCCCAAAGTACACACTATGTGCATTGAACTTCATCGGCCATTTCTCGTCCATATCTTTCACTGATCTGCATCCTGCTGTTTCTTTGACTGCCTCCAATGCCATCAATTCATTATCCACAACTCCATCAGTTTTTGCCACTTACATTTTAAATGTAAACATACAGCCATTTCAGTCCACGAGTCTGTGCCGCCTAATTGCACCCAATTGACCTGCAACCCCCGAACATTTTGAAAGGTGGGAGGAAATGGAGCCCCCAGGGAAAACCCATACAGACACAGGGAGAAGGTACAAACTCCTACTGACAGTGCAGGATTGAACCCCCAGTCACTGGCGCTGTAATGGCATGGTGCTAAGCACTAAGCCAACTGTGCAGTCCAAGAATCATCAAACATTCCTCATATGATAATCCCTTCATTCTAGGAATCATTCTTGTAAACCTTCTCCGAATCCTCTCTAATGCCAGCACGTCCTTTGGTCACTTTACCCCATAATTGAAGTAAGGCCTCACCAACATCTTATAAAACCTCAACATCTCATCCCTGCTCAAGATATGAATGCAAACCCTCTTCATTTTCACCTTCTTCATCTGCGACTCAACCTTTGAGGTTTCCTGCCCGAGGACTCCCAAATCCCTATGCACCTCTGAATTTTGAATTTTCTCCCCATCCAAATACAGTTCTCCCTTTTATTCCTTCTACTAAAATACACTCTGCCACTTCTTTGTCTATTATCCTAACATCTGTCGCTCTCTCTAGTCTTTCCATTTCCTCTTCACTATCTGCTTCTCCATCTACCTTTGTATCATCTTTGTCACAATGCAAAATGTAAATAGAATTGGCCCCAACACTGATCCCTTTGGCAGCCAACAAGGAAAAGATCCCTTTATTCCCGCTCCCTGTTTCCAGCCAATGCTCTCCCCATGCCAGAACCCTTCCTGTAATTCCATGGGCTCTCATTTGGTGAAGCAGCCTCATGTGGGGAACAGCGTCAAAGTCCAAATATACAACATCCACTGCCTGTCCTTTGTCTAGATGCTTATAGCTTCCTCCAAAAGATCCAGTAGGTTTATCAGGTGAGATTTTCCCTTGAGGAAACAATACTGACTCTGACTGTGTACCTCCAGGTATTCTGTAACCCCATCCTTGACATCGACTTTAATGGCTTCCCAATCACCAATATTCAGCTGGCAGGTCTCTGAGTGGGTGCAGAATATTTTTAAAGGGGAAGGTTCTCAGCCAGAGGTCATGGTACACATTCATACCAGAGACATAGATAGGGGTAGAGGTCCTGCAAAGTAAATTAAGGGAGTTAGGAAAGAGGCTGTAAAGCAGGGCCTCCAAGGTGGAATTTTTAGATTATTCCCAGTGCCACAAGGTCAGTACCGGAAGATAGTGCAGACAAATGTGTGGCTGAAGAGATTGTTCAGGGAGTAGGGTTTCAAGTTCTTGGATCAATGGAATTGTTTCTGGGGGTGGAGTGACCTGTACAAGTGGGATGGGTTTCACCTGGAGTGGAACCAATATCCTGGTTGGGCGGCTGTTGGGGATGGGGTGGGGGGAGGGTGGGAACAAAAGTGAAAGGGCGGTAGATACACAAGTGGGGAGTTTGTGTGGAAGGGCAGGCAGCCAGGGCAAAGCTGCAGTCAGGAGGATGACTTCCAATGCAACAGGAACACAGAGTCAAAACAGTCACAAATACAGTGCTGAAGGTTTTGCATTTAAATGCACGCAGCCCAAGGAATTAAATGGATGACGTGATCGTACAGCTCCATATTAGCTCCTATGATGTTGTGGCCATCATGGAGTTGGGGCTGAAGGATGGACATCATTGGGAGCTGAATGTTCAAGGATACACAGTGTATTGAAATGGTGGGCAGGTAAACAGAGGGGGTGGCGTGGCTCTGTTGGTGAGGGATATTAAATCATTAGAAAGAGGTACATAGGATCAGAAGATATAGAATCATTGTGGGTCGAGTTAAGAAATGGCAAAGGGTAAAAAGCCACCATGGGCTGTTATATACAGACCTCCAAACAGTGGCTGGGGTGTGGACAATAAAGCAAATAGAAAAGGCATGTCAGGCAGGCAATATTGTGATAGTCTTGTTGGGATTTTAACATTCAAATAGATGGGGTAAACCAGGTTGGAAGTGGACCTCGAGAGTATTTGGAGAAAGCCCATGAGATGGCTTTTCAGAACATCTTGTTGCTGAGCCCACAAGGGGATCGACTGTGCTGAATTGGGTGTTGTGGGATGCAGCAGAGATGAGAGAACCATTGGAGGGCAGTGATCACGATATGATTGAGTTCCATTTGAGATTTAACAAGGAGTGAGGAACTAGCCAAAGTAGATTGGAAGGAGCCACGAGTAGGAAGATGGCAGAGCACCAATGGATGGAGTTTCTGCAAGAAATGGGGAAGGTACATGATAAATACCTTCCAAAAAGAGGAAACATACAATGTCAAAACTGTGGTTAACTAGGGAAGTCAAAGCCAATGTATAAGCAACAGGGAGGGTGCACAAGGAAGCAAAAATTATTGGGAAGATAGAGGTTTGGGAAGTTTTATCATACTTGGAGTGGCCTTGAGGGGTTGCACATTCTGGCAAAGCAGGGCACCAGAAAAAAAATGTCTGAGAAGGAGAAGCAGAGGAGAAGACCTAGGGGACAATGACAACAGCAGCAGACCAGTGAGGGGCTCTGACACTGAAGAACACACAGGCGGCAGGAAGTAGGCGACCCCAGGTGAGGAACCTATGCAGTGACTGCGGTCAAGGGATGCACACCAGGCTTCATACTGCTGGAAACTGGCTGAAAGGTTACCAAATATTGGAATTGAGATACAAGAGGGTGCCAACTGCGGTACACCACTGTATGTAGATATTTATCTGTCTGGGCTCACCCATTGCTGACTGGACCTGTGGCCCCTCTCACAGGCTCCAAAATAAAGGTGATTGTCCCTCAGCCTCCTCCTCAGTTCAGGGCAGTCAACCAGCAGGGTCATTCGATTGCAAATAAAATCCTATCAGTTTTGCTCAACTTCGGTCTTTTCAGTCAATGATGGTGCATCAATTTTATTCACAATAGTCTTGACAATGGAGCAGATCTTGAAGCTAGAGAAACTGGAAATGGAACTTCAATCACCCCAGCATCTACCAACTTTGAACTCTGGCTGCGCTGTTTCAAAGCATTCTTGCGGTCATCATCAGATGTCGTTTGGTCGGAGAACGACAAACTACAGGTACTGCAAATCTGAGACGAGCCCGTAGTGTACTGGATGATCAGGAACATCACATGAATAGTCATATTGAAAGGCCAGTACCTGAGAAAGGTCAGCGAGGTCTACGCCAGATACCTCCTAGTGATCTGAAGGCAGCGACCTGGGAAGTTGAATGCCGAGTACCTCCGGGCCCTGCGAACCCTCGGATGGGCCTGTGAATGCAAGGCTGTGACGGCCCCGAAGTACATGGAGGACCCGATTAGGAATGCCTATGTCGCAGGCATCAGGTTCAATTACATCCGCCAGGGACTGCTAGAGCAAGGTGAGCTCAGTCTGCGAAGAGCGGTTGAATTGGCAGGAACACGGGAGGGCTACTCAACTGACAATACTGCCTCTTCGTGGTTGACCCAGGTGCACACCAACCTGCATGGACCACCACTGTCATGTTCCGCCAGCGATCCGACAACAGCAGCTGTACTCCACGAGCGCCTAACTCCACTACCACCATGTCCTGCCAGTGATCCGATCATGGTCGCTGTACTCTGCAAGCACCCGAATTGCTACTTCTGCAGCCTGGCAAGCACCCAAGGAAACACTGCCCAATGAAAGACATGGTCTGCTCCAGCTGTGGGAAGAAAGGACACTGCTAAGGTGTGCAGATCTAAAACCACCTCTCCCCAGCAAAGCTGCGTGCAAGCCGTGGGGGGCCACTACCTTGGATGCCACCATCCCCGGGAAATAGCAGTGCCACGTGTGAGTTGTGGGGTCGTCATCTTGGATGCCATCTCCGAGACTTGGCAACGCCACATGCGAGACATGGGGGCCACCATCTTGGATGCCGCCATTTCCCAACTCAGCACTCAAACTCTCTGATGCAGCAACAGGCAGTGATCTGACACTGGATTCTATCACACTTGACCAGGGGAATCCCCACCAACTCACCAGGTCGATGATGGGCATTCAGGTAAATGGCCACGTGATGAGTTACCTGTTTGATAGGGGAAGGACAGAGAGCTTCATCCACCCTGACATGGGGCAGGGCTATTCCCTCATTTAAGGCCAGTAAGCCAAAAGGTCTCTTTGGCCTCAAGGTCAGATACAGCAAATGTCTGCGGCTACAGTGTAGTTGCTTTAACCATGCGGGACACTGACTATAAAAACTTTAAACTTTTGATGCTGCTGTGCTACCGGGCCTGGACTTTCAATCTCACCTTAAAAGCATGGTGATGGAGTACGATGGGCCCCATCCACCCCTCATTGTCTGTAACCAGCAGTTTTTATATCACCTATTGTGCTCCATTGACCCTTGAACCTCCTCCCCCACCGTACACAGTCAACAATCTGATCGCCCATCGTACTCGACATTCGGACTCAAAATCATCCCTCCCTCACTGTTCACCAACCTCATCCCCAACTGTAAACCCGTTGCCACCAAAAGTAGGTGGTACAGGGTCTTCATCAGGGTGGAGCTGCAGTGACTCATCAATGAGGGGATCATTGAGGTTAGCACCAGTCCTTGGAGAGCACAAGTGGTGATAGTGAGGAATGGGGAGAAGAACAGGGTGGTCATCGATTACAGTAAGACCATTAACAGGTACACACAACTGGACGTGAATCCCCTTCCCCATATATCCAATATGGTGAAACAAATTGCACCATATCGGGTCTTCTTTACCATCGCCATAAAGTCAGCATACCATCAGCTTCGGTATTCCAATTGGAAATAGACCACATGGTAGATCAATTCCATCTGTGATCAAGATCTGCAGGATCATGATGCCAATCTTCAAATTTTCCTCCACACCGCCAAGCTCCTTAACCTCATGTGCAATAAGGCCATGTATTTCGCACAACCTGCCTTGCCATCCTTGGCTGTGTCATTGAGAACAGAGTCATTGGTTCCAACCCTGACCGCATGCGCTTGCTTCTGGAACTCCCCCTCCCCCACAGCCTGAAGGCCCTAAAGAGGTGACTGGGCTTTTTCTCTTATTATTCTCGTGGGTCCCCAACTACGCAGACAAGGCCTGTCTCCTCGGTAAATCCACCTCTTTTCTCCTAAAACCAGAGGCCTGTGCAGCCCTCAGCTGTATCAAGGCAGACATTGCCAAGGCCACAATGCCTGCTGTGGATGAATCCATCCCATTCCAGGTGGAGAGCAATGCATCAGACTTTGGTCTGGCTGCCACACTTAATCAGGTGGGCAGATCCATTACTTTCTTTTCCCGCAAGACGCCAAAATTCAACACTCCACTGTGGAGAAGGAGGGCCAAGCCATTGTTGAGGCAGTATGGCACTGGAGACACTACGTGACTGGGAAACAGTATACCTTGCTAACTAATTGCGTTCATGATCAATTGCGTTCATGATCAATAACCAGCAGTGAGGTAAAACCGATAACGACAAGATATTCCTGTGGAAAATTGAATTTGCACCAGCCCAGGAAACTCAACGAGCCCCCAGATGCCCTATCCAGTGGAACCCTGTCCCAGTGCACAAACTGACCGCTTACAAGTTCTCCACGATGATCTCTGCCACCCAGAGTCACCAGGATCTTCCACTTCGTCAAAGCCCACAACCTGCCTCACTGCATCGAAGAGATCAGGTCAATTACCAAAATCTGCCTTGACTGCACACCACACTTCCACCGCCCAGACAGAGCGCAGTTAATAAAGGCCACCCGCCCCTATGAACAACTGACTGTCGACTTCAAAGGACTCCTCCCCTCCTCGGTTTGGAATGTGTACTTCCTCAATGTCATTGATGAGTCCTCACATTTTCTGTTCGCCATCCCTACCCTATCACAACAGCTGCCACAGTCATCAAGGCCCTACATAGTCTCTTCACTCTGTTTGGCTTCTCTAACTATATTCATAGTGACCGGGGGGCCCTCATTTAGGAGCTGTGCCAGTACCTGCTGGCCAGAGGCATCGCTATGAACAGGATCCCCAGCTACAACCCCCGAGGAATGCTACAGTCTAGCAGCCTCCTAGACTCTCACTGGCAAGAGGTTCTCCCAGAGGCACTCCTCTCCATCAGGCCCATTCCTTGTATGGCCACCAAAGCCACACCGTACGAACGTATGTTTTCCTTTCCCAGGAAATCGGAGATAGGGACCACACTGCTGGCGTGGCTGACGTCCCCAGAGCTGATCCTATTTTGGAAACGTGAGGAGTCACAATTCCGACCCACTGGTTGAAAGGGTCCATCTCCTCCACACCAACCTCCAATGCGCCTATGTGGCATACCCCATGGGCATGAAGACACTGTCTCTTTTAGGTACCTGGTTCCCTCAGGGACTCTGGAGACCACCACTGTGATCATCCCACACACCTCCCAATCCTAGCCACTCATGATGCACCAGGGACATGGCACATTACCTTAGCCCGAAAGTTGACACACCAGACTTGTCGCCGCCAACCCACCAGCTCAACACTGATGACTGTATTACAGGCACCCCAGACTGTCCAGGAACCCATTGGTGCACAGCAGTTACATGATGGTCACAGCTCAAAACCAAACCACCCAAAGGACTTAATTTGTAACTGTATTAACACTTCACCCTGCTGGACTCTTTTAAAAAAGCAAGGGGTGAATGTGGTAAACTACTGCATGAATATATTTATCTGTCTGGGTGTGATGCCCTGAAGCAGCAGTGAGCAGACAGAAACTCGAAGACTGTACACCAGGCTTTATTTGGCTAAAGGTCTCTGCTACAGTCGTGGCTGTGATGGTGGCTCCTGAGTGACTAGCTCGGGAGAGGCCGGCTCAGGACTATATCCTGGCCAGGTGATTGACAGCTAGGTGGGTGGAGTTTGTCCTCTGATGGTCTTCCTGCACATACAGAGATCACCCCCTGCAGCAGTCAGCTAGTGGTCTATCACCACATTCACCCCGCTCTTTAAAATTGTCCTGGGGTGGGTTGAATAATAGTCCCAGTCTCCAACAGAGCTGTCGGAGTCTCTGTGACTGTCACAGGGTTGGCTCCTGGTCAAAAGTCGGTGAGGGTGTTGTGGGCACCGGAGGGCTAGTCGGGTCCAGCGTGGTTGGGTCGGGCACTGGGGTGGGCAGTGTAGCGTATGTCCATGGTGGTGTGGCCGGGTTGACGTGGATTGGCAACAGAGGGAGGTGCTGGAGGGGTGGGGAGAGTGGTTCGGTCCCTGGGTCCTGGGTAGGCCAAGGATGCCCATGATGGGGAAATTGCATCAGGTCAAAGTGGTGTTGGGGTGGTGGTAGGGCCAGATTCCTGGTTGAGAAGGTGTTCTCCCAGCCACTAGGGTACCTGACGTAGGCATAGTTGTGATTGGCATGTAAGAGGAACACCTGATCAACCAGAGGATCAGCCTTGTGGGCCGTGCGTGTTTACGTAGGAGCACCAGTCCCGGAGATGTGAGCCAAGCTGAGGGAGATGTTCCAGTTGCCGATTTCCTGGGGAATGAAAACAGGCGTTCGTGAGGGTTCTGATTACAAGCCAACCTAATGGCTTGTAATCAAGAATGACCTAATGGCTTGGAGCGCCTCGGTGGGCGGGGGGGGGGGGGCTTTTTGCCAGTAGTCCATGGGCCAGCCTTTGGACCAAAGGGCCTTCCAGATCACTCCGTTTTTGTGCTCCACCTTCCCATTGCCCCTCGGGTTATAACTAGTCATGTGACTAGTTGCGATGCCTCTCGCTGTCAGGTACTGGCGCAGTACCTCACTCATGAAGCTGGACCCTCGGTCATATGGTGAAGACCTGTGCCAAGGCCCTGATAATGGTGGCTGTGAAGGTGTCCAGGCAGGGATGGAGAAGGGAAAAAGGGAGTACTCATCTATAACGATGAGGAAGTAGACATTCTTGTTTGTGGAAGGCAGGTGGCCCTTGATGTCGATACTGAGTTGTTCGAAGGGCCAGGTGGCCTTGATGATGTGGGCCTGGTGCAGGCAGAAGAAGTGAGGTTTGCACTCCATGCAGACCCTGCACGACTCAGTCATGATCTGGTCTTCTTGGACAGTGAAGGGGAGGTTCCAGGACTTGATTAAATGTTACAGGCGTGTCATGCTCGGGTGACAGAGGGATTCATGGAGTGCCTCCGCTGGTCGGCCTGCACTGACATGCAGGTCTGGGATAGGGTGTCGGGGGAGTCGTTGAACTTCCCCGGCTGGTACTAGATGTCGTAGCTGAACATTGTGAGCTCGACTCTCCAGTGCAAGATTTTGTCATTCTTGATCTTGCCTTTGTGGGTGGTGCTGAACATGAATACCATTGCATGCTGGTCGGTGAGGAGGGTAAACCTCCTGCCAGCCAGGTAGTGGTGCCACGATCGCTTGGGCCTCCTTTTCAATGGCAAAGTTCCTGAACTCAGAACCATGGAGGGTTCTGGAGAAGAAGGCAACGGGTTGCCTCTTCTGGTTGAGAGTAGTGGCGAGGGCAACATCGGAGGCATCACACTCCACCTGGAATGGGGTGTCCTCGTCTACAGCATGCATCATGGTATTGGATATATCCTTCCTGATGTGCAAAAAAGCTGCCTGTCCCTCGGGTGGGAGGGGAAAGGTGGTGCCCTTGGCCAGTGGGTGGACTTTGTCCGAGAAACAGGGACGTCACCTTTTTACTGAGAGTAGTAGAAAAACAGGCCAAGGCACCTGCGGAAGGGCCTTGAGCATGTGCAGTTCCATTAATAGACACATGTGTTCTAGGTCAGGACCTAATGACCCCATGTTCCACGATGTACCGCAGGATGGAGAGGAGGTTGTGGAGGGTGATGCTGAACACACACATCTCTTTGTTGTAAGTGAGGTTCAGCTCCTCAGTCATCCAGAGAAATCTGTCCAAGTTATCGTTACAGTCCTGCTGGTCGTGGCCACAGATGGTGACATTGTCCAGATATGGGAAGGTCTCCTTTAAGTTGTGCTGGTCTACCAAGTGGTCCATTACCCTCTGAAAAACAGAGGTCAGTGACCTCGAATGGAACTCAGCGGAACTGGTAGGGACCCCCGTCTGCCTCGAAGGCGGCATAGGCCTTATTCCGTGCATGGATCGGGAACTGGTGATATCCCGACTTTAAGTCAATCATGGAGAAGACGCAGCGGGCTATATCATTGACCATGTCAGCTATTCTGGGTAGTGAGTAGGCGTCCAGTTGATGATCTGGCTGTAGTCGATGACCATCCACGGTTTGCTATCCTCTATCCTCTTTTACCACCAGGACCTATGCTCTCCACAGACTGGTGCTAGGCTCTACGATGCCTTCTGCCAGAAGCTGTTTTACTTTCATCTTGATGGACCTGGTCTGCCGTGCAATAGAACCTGCTCCTGGCTGTTATGATGCGATCCTGGGCTACAAAAGTTATGGCAAAGTTTGTGGGTAAGATTTTGAGTCTTAATGTCTGTGCCACGTTCGGGTGTGTGAAGCTCTCAATGCTACCGTTATCGAACAGGCACTTCCCATTGACAGCGATGTTCATTATTGAGCGCCCAAGCCTGTGTGGGATGTCCCTCCTTAGGGTGGTGGCCACTAAGACCATCTTGGGGTATGAGTCACTGCTCCCCAATAGGTGGGGCAAGTGGCGGCCGGGAGGCGATCTCTGTCGGTGTGGAGTCCGTCAGGTGGGCAGTCTGGTTGGCGCCCATGTTGACCACGTCATCCTGTCCCAGGTGTTGCAATGTCGCTGGGGCCCAACTGGCCCAAGATGACGGCGGGACCCAACTAGCGCAAGTTGGCGATACCCTGCGAGCGTGCATGGGGTTGGCATGGTTCGGCCTCCCTGTTGCTCGCGTAGTCTGTGTTGGCAGAAGAGATGTCAGTGGTCCTGGAGGAAGTGGCTTGGAAGAAGATGGCGGCGTCTGGAGTGAGCACACCACCATGATGCCTGTCGTAGGTGGGACTAGAAGTGGTGTCAATGGAGCGGCGGTAGTGGCGAGGTGGGTGATGGCATTGCCCGCACTTCACATATGGCGATGTCCAGGAGGGTTCCATGTTGATTACAGAGGGCTGCCATGCTCCTGCCAGGTCGAGAGAGGCACACTTTTGTGTAGTGGCCTTTCTTACTGCATCAGGAACAAAACAATTTTCGTGCCAGGCAGCTTCTGCGGGACCCACACCGGGACCTGCAATTCTTACAGGGATGCAGGGTACCGGTAGCAGTGATGGTCTCCTCCACGTGCGGTCCCTGGGCTACGGTGGTCGTCTGGCTCAGTCATACTGAGCGCTGGGGGAGATGGGAGTCGAAGGTTTTGGTATGGAGGGCTGCAGCCTCCAGGGAACGAACCACCTCCACAGTTGTGGAGAGTGAGGCGATGTCTTCCAGCAGTTTCTGCCGGGCGCTCCTCAATCGCAGCCCTCACACACAGGCATCCCTGATCAACCGATCCACCTCCTCTTCGGACAGGCATGGGCAGGCTAGCTTCCACGGGATCCTTAGGAAGGCATCTGTCGTCTCACCTGGCTGCTGAGTCCTGATGCTCAGCAGGTACCTGGCGTAGACCATGTTCGTTGGGGACATCCAGGGCAGCCATCGCCGGCTTGTAATAGGTGCAGTCTTTGATGACCTGGAAGGCTCGGAGGCCCAGCTTCGTGAGGAGAACCATGAATCACTTCTGGTTAGTGTTGATGACCTTGGTCTGTATTTGGATGATGGCCTCGACGGTGTGCCTCCAGATTTCGAAGTGTGCCTGGGCTTCCAGGTGCTGAGGGTTGATCTCAAAACTCCCGATCGTCAGGAACTTTTCCGTGGTAGTTTTCAAATTTTAGCAGAACCAAGTGTGATGCACTGTGGTATCAGCAAGAAGACACAAAACACAAAAGACTGTACTACAGGCTTTATTCTGCTAACTGTCTGTACACACCCATTTCAACTTTGGTGGCTCCCGAGTGACTGGCTCAGGAGGGGCCGGCTCAAGCTTATATTCGGGTCAGCTGATTGACAGCTGGCCAGGTGGGGTCAGCCCCTAGGTGGTGTTCCTGCAGGTTCAAGGATCGCCCCCTTCAGTCGGCTAGTGGTCATATCACCACAACTTGGCAAAAAAATTGTTTGGCACAGACTAGAAGGGCTGGAGAGGCCTGTTTCTGCACTTGTCATTTTCTAAGGGAGAGGGAGAAGAAAATAAATGATAGACTGGTTAGCCTGATGTCAGTGGTTGTGTAGACATTAGAGTTGAATGTCGAGGATGAAGGCAGTTCTGATTTAATATGGGCTGAGTGGGCTGCAGCCCAAGGCCTCATAATCTAGGGGGGCCTCAGCCTCCTGCTAAAAATAAAATTAACATTAATTTTATTTCATTTGAAATGATAAAAGTCAGGGGCGTACCCAGGCCAAATTTCAGGAACACACTGATTGTAGTGCCAAATGCACTTGCCCTTCATTTTACTATCTCGGTCCAGTTGCTTAATAACATTAAACATGTATGTATAACAGTTACACAGGTTTTCACGCAGGATTTTCCCGCATGGCCAATTCTCAACTTACAGGAATTCTGAATTCTTTGCGGGTTTCCTGCAATCACACAAGCTGGCAAGAGCTCTGAAATGACTGTTTACCATTGCAGCATCCATTTTGAGAACAAATGAGAATTCTTGTATATCCTTGCGATTCACAATAATATTTAATTTACGGACAACAATGTCCCAAGATCAGTTGTCTGATATGAGCATTCTCTGCAGAGAAAATGATAAAACTGTGACTTACTGATTTTAATGACAGAATTGATGTTTGCATCCAGAAGAGATCAAAACTGTTCTGACTTTGTATATAGTTTAATATGAAACTGTTCTGACTTCATTAATTTCATACTTTTCTAAACTTATTAAACTTTATAAAATTGATAAACAATCTTTTTATCAATGCTAACATTTTAGCAATGTTCTACATTAATTGAGTAGATAAAGAGAACGAGGTCTTGTTTCTCATGATCAGATGGTCCCAAGGAATTCTAGCCCAGGGTTTTCAGATGCATTAATCTGGCACTGCTTGGAGGCTCATGACTGGACAGGCGTGGTTTCCTTAATGGAAAATCTTGCTTTGACAAACCTATTGGAATTCTTTGAAGAAAGTGACAAGAAGGAGATGCAGTGGATGTTGTGTGCTCGGATTTTCAGGAGGCCTTTGACAAGTTACAGCACATGAGGCTACTTAACAAAGAGCCTGAGTATAACAGGAAACACACTAGTATTGGTAGAGCATAGGCTGATTGGGCAGTGAATTGGAGCACGGGGATCATATTCTGATTGGCTGCCAGTTGCTAGTGGTGTTCCACAGGGGGCAGTGATGGGGCCGCTTCTTTTCATGTTGCATAGCTATTAGATTATGGAATGAATAGCTTTGTGGCTGTAATATGGAGGGTCCCGTCACCTTTTTGGCAGGAACCTCATCAGAGGTCACTTCACCTGCCAATCATGGTCAAGTCCAGCCCCCAGTGGGCACACACCTTACACCTTTACTTAGGATTCGATTTCTCTTGACAGCCTCCGTTGCTCTCTCTTCTTTCCCTCACCCTCTCCTCTTCATCTCTCTCACTCCTTCTCACTCTCCCTCCCTCTTCCTCTCCCACTCTTGCTCTTTTTCCCTCTCCCTTCCTCTTCCCCTATCTTTCTCCAACCCTCCCTTTATCTCTACCTCCCTCTCCTCTCGCTATTTCTTTCTCTCCCTCTTTCTTCCCTATCTCCCTCTCTTCCCACCTCTTTCTTTCTCTCTTTTATATTTATCTCTCTCCCTCTCCCCTTTTATTTCCTTCTCCCTCTCCTCTTTCCCTCTCTCCCTTTCTCTCTCCACCTCTCCCACACGTTCTCTCCCTTTCTCCCTCTTTTTCTCTCCCCCTCTCCAACACAAATAAAAATAAACATTTCAGAAAAAAAATCAAAAGCCTGACTTTTGTTTCTGATTTAGATTTTGGAAATATATCAGCTTTAAATAAACAGGACGGCCTGCCAAACTCAGGATATATTAGTTCCCCCTGGGTGGTTCACTGTGTTTGAAGTTGAGAGGAAGTGGGTGCTGACACCATCTGCTTCCAATGAGCAGTCAGTAAATCGGGAACCCGAATCAACAAATCACTCAGTTCAGCTGCACTTCTTCATTTAACATGGAAGTCCTTCTGCTCCTTTATAATCAGGGGCCGCAAGTTCAAATTTGGCAGGAATAGGCTGCTAGCAATTTAATGTTACCCAGCACCATGGCAAGACCGTGATCAGGGGCAGCCAAGGGCCTGGTGAGAGAGCTGGGAATGATACCTCTTAGCAGGTTTTAGAAGGGTGGGGAGGGCCATTTCTTGAATAATGAAAATTAACCACGGTGCCACTGGATCTGCTGTAATGGTGTGGACCTGGGAGAACGGGAAGTGGAAATGCAGTCATGCTCCACGGGATACTTCTGCCCAGTCATGATGCCAACAGCATTATACAGGCTTCACACAGTTTTTAAAAAAATCCTGGACCCATGGAGGTCTGTGCCAAGATGGCAGCGCCTACGCACAGCAGCAACTACGCAGGCTAGCAGACTCCAAGGGAGCAGTGGACTGATGCAGGGCCCAGAAACAGGGAGAGCATCTCTCATTCAGAAGGAAAAGCCTGGAGACGACCCTACTGGGAAGGTGACCACGACAATAGACCAGCAAAGGGGCTCAGAAGCTGAAGGACAAACATAGGTTGAGAACCATTGGCAAATTGCGGTCAAAGGAGCCACACCAGATATCGGAATTGGGATTCAAGAGGATGCTGAAGGCTCCCAAACTGTTTCATCACTGAAATCTTCTTGATCGTAACAGAGGTTTGGATCTGGATCTCAGGTTGCCAATGGTTTGAACTGGAGTCGGTGCAGCTTCAGAGGTTGCAGGAACGCCTGATGGTCACTCAGTGTCTCTTAAGGGACTCTCTTTTGCTTCTCTTTCTCCTATTGTTGGAGGCAAAGCTGAAGTATATCATGTATATTACATTTTTCAAGTCATTTACTGTCGTCTGATTGTACAAGGACAACCTGCAAAACAGTTTTCTCCAGTCCTCAATGCAAAACATGCAGCCACACAACCAGACATTACACACACACAAATATTGTTTTATACAAACAAGATTCTCAGATGATTAGTGAGAGCAGTTCCTTTAGTCGTTCAGCATTCGCACTGCCCGCGGGAAGAAGCAATTCCTCAGCCTGGTGGTGCTGGCTCTGATCCTCCTGGATCTCTTCCCCCACGGGAGCAGCTAAAAGATGCCATGTGCGGAGTGGAAGGGGTCCTCAATTATTTTGCGTGCCTTCTTCAGACAATGATCCCGGTCAATTGGGGAGGTGGAGGCAGGTGATGGTGTGGGGGGTGGGGGTGGGAGACTCCAATGATCCTTTCAGCCACTCTCATGGTCCTGCGGATTGACCTCCGATCCATTTGTCTGCAGCCACCATACCACACTGTCATGTCGCCAGCCAGGATCCTCTCGATAGAGCTCCTGTAGAAGATTGACATAATGGAGGCTGGTAGCTTTCTCTGAAGTGCAATCACTGTGTCATCTTCTGAACAAGTGAGAAGATGTTGGGTGTCCATTATAGGGCACTCATTAACTGCTCTCTTCTCTCTCTACTACAGAGTTGTAGTGGAGGGTGGTCGTTCCATCCTCCTGAAGTCCACAATCATCTCCTTCATTACCTGACAATAAAAATAAGCTTTGAACCTTCATAGGAAGTTGGAATTGACAAGTTCACTGGGCTTTACTGATTGGTTCACTATCTTGTGATTAATATTTGTGTACGTTTTCACTTAACCATGGTGTCCACAGAATCCTTTTACCACTCTCGGTATGTTTCAAATGGTGGAAGGAAACCAGAGCGGGGAAAACCCATGCAGACATGGGGAGAATGTACATACTCCTTACAGACAGTGCGGGATTCAAATCCCAGTACTGATTGCTGGCGCTGTAGAGGTGTTGTGCTAACCATGAGGCTGCTTAATGAGAGCACACGATATTAGATTTGGATAGAAAATTGGCTGATAGGCAGGAAACAAAGGGTTGAAATAAAGGGATCCCATTCAGGGTGGCTGCCTGTCACAAGCGATGATCTGGAGGGATCGGTTAAGGGTATGGTTTACAATTTATATTAATGATATGGATTGTGGATTAAATGGTTTTGGTGGCCAAATTTGCAGGTGACTTCAAGATAGGTGGTGTTGAAGAAACTGAAAAGTTGCAGAAGGATATAATCAGGTTAAGAGACTGGGAAAAAAAAAACGCAGATGAGATACAATGTTGAGAACTGTTAAGTGTGTGGCGGCGCACATCTCTGTGAGCGAACCGGCCCTGTTTGTACTGCCGCACTGGTGGGGCAGCTGCAGAAAGATGGCGTCATCGGGGCTTGCTCATTGCCTCGTGGCTTAGGCCACAGCTCGCGCCCCAGGCAATGTGGTGACATCACCGCTGTGCGGGACAGATCTCTTGTTGGCCTTAAAGGGGTGTGCACGAAATTCAAATAAACAGTTCAACTAAAATTTCCACCGTGTCCTGTGTCGTGTTTGCGTGTGTGTAGCAGCCGCTACATTGGTGACCCCGCAGAGCCCAGATGTTATCTGGTCTCCAACCATGTATTCATCGGTGATCAGCCCTCTCTCCGTGAAACTCTGCCCCCCCACCCTTTTGGACCCATCAACCTTGCACATGGTTCAGGCAGGCGGAGGCGTAGTTTCATCTCAGACAGATCACCTCTGACTCCACAATGTTCTACCATGTGGTGAGCGCCCTTGATGAAGAAACCGCGACAAGAGTAGATGACCTGATCCATGATCCTCCAGAGGAGGGCAAGTATGTTGCCCTCAAAGCCCTCCTCCTCTGCACCTTCGGTCTCTCCCATTGGCAATGCACAGCCAGGCTGATGCACCTCGATGTCATGGGGGACAGAGCTCCGTCCGCACTAATGGATGAAATGCTCGGACTGGCAGAAGGCCACAAACATTGCCTGATGTTTGAGGAAGCCTTCCTTGAATAAATGCTGAAAGATATTCAGCTCCTACTAATGGACGAGGACTTCTCAGACCCCTGGAAGGTCGCAGCCCGCGCTGATGTGTTGTGGCGAACCAAATGGGAGAGTGAGGTCACCATGAATCAGGTCACCCGCCCTGGACCCAGCTGACCACAGCCCGCCCCCAGGCAGAAACCGGAGGAGCCCCAAACTACCTGGTGTTTCTACCACTAACGCTGGAGAGCCCAAGCCCACAAGGACCGTCAGCCCTACTCATAGCAGGGAAACGATCTGGCCAGCCGCCACTGATGGCTGTGACGGCTGGCCACATGAACATGTGGTCGACAAGACCAATGGCCAGTGTTTCCTGGTGGACATTGGAGCAGAGTTGAGAGTCCTTCCCCCGACCGCCCTCGAATCCCGCATGAGCGTACGAGACCCGACCCTGCTTGGCATCCGAATGGCTCCGAAAGAGGACCTCCAGGCTTCATCTGCAGAACTCATCTATGGTGCACCACTATCATTGCCAGGGGAGTTTTTTGGAGTGAGCGCAAAATCTGAGGGTGAGATCCCAACCCTTCTCATGGACCTCCGCAATAGACCTACCTCGCTGGCACGCCCACCACAGATCCAGCACGGCAAGCACCCAGCAAACGTCCCCAAAGAGCTGTCCTCAGCAGAGATTGTGTTCATCCGACATGGTCAACTGACTGAAGCAGGCTCATATGGACTTAGACCAATCCGTGCAGATGGCCCAACTTAAACAGAAGAGTCAGCCACCCAAGTGGTGGGACCCGTAAGCCAGTTCTGGAGGAGGTGTGTGGCGCTGCAAATCTCTGTGAGCGAACCGGCCCCGTTTGTACCGCCACATTAGCAGGACAACTGCAGAAGATGGCACCATTGGGGCTTGCTTATTGCCTTGTGGCTTCGGCCACAGCTTGCGCCCCGGGCCACATGATGAATCACTGCTGCGCGGGGCGAAACTCTCATTGGCCTTAAATTGGCATGCACGAAATTCAAGTAAACAGTTCAACTGAAACCTCCATTGTGTCTTGTGGTGTGCTTCCATGTGTGTAGCAGCCACTACAAATTCTACATTTTCACAGTGGAAATACACAGGCAGTGGGTAGCCGTAGCTACAAGGAGCGAAATCGAGAGAAACCATAAGCTGAGGTGAGTTTCAATTTCTACTGTTTATTTGAAAGCCTGCACGCTGCCCTTTAAGCGGTGAGTACGCACCGTGTTGGCATGATGCAGCCAAAAGGAGCACACGATGGCTGAGGCCACAGGAAATCCCAGAAACCAACGGCGCCATCTTAACGCAGCTGCTTTTCTACTACAGCCATCACACGTGGAGCCAGTTCGTCTGCGTCGCGATATGCGCTGCCATACAACCCCCTCCAGAACCACCTTTAGTATCCTGATGCTTTGGGCGGCAGCCCCCATTTTCTCGGCTGTGCGGAAGTGACTTGAGGTCCAAGTGGGCTGCTTTTAGTCTGTCCATCATGAACAACTCCTCTTCTCCCCTAATGTCTAGAGTGAAAGTCTTATACCAGAATGGCGCAGGACCTTGTACGGGCCTTCATAAGGCTGTTGGAGGGGAGCTGGATGTGGGCGCGCTGAACGAACATGAAGTCGGCTGTGTATGTCTTTGGGGAGGCCGGTTGCCATGGTGGGAGGGAGGGTGGTGCAAACACAGCCAACTTATTCTGCCTGTAGCAATGCTCTTTTTCTGGTGCCCGAGTCAGGAGTCGGGGAGAAAAACTCACTGGGTAGGAACAGGGGTCCGCCATGGATCAGATCTGTGGAGAATGCCTGCAAGTCCTCGTTGGGTGCCGTCCTGGTGCCAAGTAGAACCCAGGAAAGCTTATCCACCCAACTGGGGCCATCTAGCCGAACCATGAGGGTCGATTTTAAATTCCACTAGCCCTTTGGCCTGAGGGTGGTAGGCAGTGGTGTGATGCAGCTTGATGCCGGGCAGGTTTTCGAGTTGTGTCCAGAGCATGGATGTGAACTGTGCACCCCTGTCACTGGTCATGTGTGCCGGTGCCCCAAATCTCGCGATCCAATTGGTTAGCAGACCCCTGGCACAGGCCATCGTGCACGCCTTTCAGCTGCTTCATGACATCACAGCCGATGCGGTGATGTGGTGATCGCTTGCTGCTTAAAGAGCAGCAGGAGTCAGTCGGGGTGTCCTTGAGGGGAGTGGCTTCCACCTTGTTGTGCTGTCGACTACCGTGAGGAGGTAATGGGCATCCCTGGAGACCGGAACCGAGCCCATGATGCCGACATGGATATGCTCAAAACATTTTGTTGGGGGGGTCAAAGTGCTGAACTGGGGTCCTGACGTGGCAGTGGACCTTGGCTACCCGCCATTGGGTGCAGTTGCGCTCCATCCGTGTGACCAACTTCCTCAGGCCATCCCACATGAACCTTTCCGCTACCATGTGAACCGTGGCTTTGATGGACAGGTGTGCAAGGTCATGGACCATTTTGAAGGCCTGGAGCTTCCATTATTGCGGCACTACTGGACGCGGCGTGCATGGGGAGACATCACACAGGAGTGTGTCGGGTCTGTCTGCCAACTTGAGGTCCTTGAAGCGGAGGCCGGAGAATGGCTGCATGGAACTCCTGCATTTCCTCGTCCCCTTTTTGTGCCTGCGCTAACTGAGAGTAGTCCAGATTGGGGGCTAAGGTCTAAATGGTGGGTCACGAGAGAACGTCAGCCATGACATTTTTTCTTTGCCCACGAGGTGCCGGATATCTGTAATGGATTCTGAGATGTAGGACAGGTGACGTTGTTGGCGCGCCGACCAGGGTTCCTTGGCCATGGTGAGGGCTTGTGGTCTGTGAAGATTAAATGGCCTGCTCTCCAGGAAGTACCGGAAGTGCCTGATGGCCAGGTAGAGGGCCAAGAGCTCCCCATCGAATGCACTATATTTAGCTCTGATGGCTTTGGCTGACATGTCTACGAAGAGCGAGGTTTGTATGTCAGTGGCATTTGCCAGGGCGTCCTTGGTAGCGGTGAAGGCTGCCTCTGCCCATGCCAGAGTCTTGTTCTTGGAGGCTATCATGGCGAACCACAATTAATCTTCCCGGTGAATTCCTGGAAGTCTTTGAGGCTGTTGGGTTGGGCGAACTAGCGTATGGCTGCAACCTTCTCTGTCGATGGTGCTGCTCCATCTGCCGTGATGGTGCGGCCTAAGAACTGCATGGAGTCCTTGCCAAACTGACATTTCGCCATGTTGACAGCAAGCCCGAACTCTGCCAGGCGGGCAAACAGCCATTGGAAGTGAGCCTTGTGCTCGTCGTGCTCTCTGCTGGTGATGAGGGCGTCGTCGAGGAAAATGAATACAAAGTCCAGGTCCTTGCCCACTGCGTCCATCAGGCACTGGAAAGTTTGCGCCGCGTTCTTGAGGCCAAAAGACATGCATAGAAATTAGAGTCTGAAAGGCGTAATGATGGCCGTCTTGCCTATGTCATTGGGGTGTACGGGGATTTGGTGGTAGCCCCGCACTAGGTCGACCTTCGAAAACACCCTTGCGCTGTGGAGGTTGGCTGTGAAATCCTTAATGTGGGGAATGGCGTAGTGGTCAGGCTTGGTTGCATCATTCAGGCGGCGGTATTCTCTGCAAGGCCACCTACCGCCCAAGGATTTGGGGACCATGTGCAGGGGGATGCCTATAGGCTGTCAGATCTGCGGACTATCCCCAACTCCTGCATGTGGGAGAATTCTTTCTTGGCCAACTGCAGCCTGTCTGGAGGCAGCCTTCTAGCCTTGATGTGGAGCTGGGGGCCTTGGGTCAAAATTTGATTCAGCACCCTGTGCTGTGGCATGATGGAGGTGAACTGCAGTCAGAGGATTGCTGTGAATTGATTGAGGATGCAGCCGTACTCATCATTGGGGGCGCTGACTGCGACTACGCCCGGGCCGCGGGTGGTGGTGGCCTTGAGGCAAACTGCCTGGAAGGTCCAGGCATGTACCAAGTGTTTGCCTTTGAGGTCTGCTGGGAGGAAGTCAACACTGAGGATCGCCGTGCCCGCTGCGGCTAAGGTGAATCTCCCACAGAATTTCTCACTTCCCAGCTGAATGTGCACGTCGCGTGAGCCGAAAGTCCGGGTATCAGTGCTGTTGGCTGGCCATAGCAAGGGGCCTCATCTCCAGTGCGATTGGTGGGATGATACTGAGTTCAGTGCCCGTGTTGACCAGGAACCATCTTGAGGCCATATGTAGGAGGCTGTTGATACGGCCAGCCGTTACAGCCATTAACGGTCAGGGTTGTCTGCATTTGTGTGCCTGGGCTCCCCAACACTGATGATGGAAACACCAGGTATGGTTGGGAGCCTCTGTTTTTTTGCTGGGGCGCAGTTGTTGCCGGCTGGGTTTGGGTGCGTCACCTGACTCATGGCTGCTTCGTTTTCACACTTCGTGCGCCACAGGATGTCCGCTCAGGCTGGAACCTTGCGTGGGTCTAAGAAGTCCACATCTCCCAACAATAGCTGGATGTCATGGTCTTCTGCCAGGGTGAACATCTCGTCCATAAGGGAAGATGGCGCCCTGTCTCCCAGGCCATCCAGGTGCATGGGCCAGGTGGCGCACTGGCATCTGGACAGGCTGAACATGCTGAGAAGGAGCTGTTTGAGAGCTGGGTATTTACCCTTTTCTGGGGGGGTTGTGGATGAGGTCATCCACTCTGGCGGCAGTCTCCTGGTCGAAGGCACTGGCGACATGGTAGAACATTGTCGCGTCAGAGCTGATCTGGTGGAGGTGAAACTGTGCTTCTGCTTGCACAGGTGAAACGACCAGAAGGGCGGTAGTTTCATGGCGACTGCATTTACTGCTGCATGGGCCAGAATCATCAGGTCACCAATTCTACTGGTAGCTACAAGGAGCAAAATCGAGGAAAAAAAAACACAAGCTGAGGTGAGTCTCAGTTTCAACTGCTTATTTGAAAGCCTGTGAACTGCCCCTTTAAGAGGTGAGCGCGTACCTCATCACCACATCGGCTGTGATGTCATGGCGCAGCCTAAAGGTGCACATGATGGCCGAGGCCATGAGGAATCCCCGAACCCGATGGTGCCATCTTAATGTGGCTGCTCCGCTACCACTACCATCACACGCGGAGCCAGTTTGCCTGCGTCGCGATGTTTGCCGCCACAAGAGTACTGTTTGGATGGGGAGAAAATTCAAGCCTTGGAAATGCAAACGGACCTGGGCGTCCTCCTGCAGGGAAACCTAAAAGTTAATGACCAGGTGGGATTGGTAATGAAGAAAGCGAATGCTACATTGCCGTTCATTTCAAGAGGAATCGTGTACAAGAGTCAAGGGGTGTTGATGAGGCTCTATGGGGCACTGGTGAGACCTTATTTGGAGAACTGTGTGCAGTTTTGGGCCTCCTATCTTAAAAAGGATGCAATAATGTTGGAGAGTGTACAGAGAAGATTTACCAGGATAATTTCTGGAATGCAAAGAAACGTTTAGTTACTCTTGGACTGTATTCATCGGAGTAGAGAAGCATGAGAGGGGATCTCCTCGAAACATTTCCAATGTTCCAATGTTGAAAGGATAGGAGAGAGTAGATGGGAATAAGATGCTTCCCTTGTAGGTGAATCCTGGACAAGAGGGAACAGCCTAAGAATTAGAATGTACCCATTTAAAACTGAGATAAGAAATTTCTATAGCCAAAGGGTTGTGGAATTCATTGTCACATACAGTGTGATCATTGGGGGAGATTGAAAGGTATCTAATTAATTTGGGTATCAAGGGATATGGGGAAAAGACTGGAACTTGGAACTAAATGTGAGAGCATTTTAACCCAGGGTGGAGTTGTGGAGCAGACTCGATGGGCTGAATGGCCCACTTCTGTTCCTTTATCTTGTGAACTTAAATGACTTGGCCTCTGCAACCACCTGGGGCAACAAATTCCTCCTCTGGCTGAAGAAATTCCTCCTGGTCTCTGTTCTAAGTTGACACCCTTACATCCTCAAGTTGTGCCCTCTCGTCTGAGCTTTAGCCACAGATGAGACATCTCACCATCCCCTTGAAGACCCAGTGGATGGATCGAGCAACTTGGGGGGGCGGGGGAAATCAAATACAAGCACCGAGGTAGTGAATTTGATTCCTCCACCCCCCCCCCCCCCCCCCAATCCATCACTATGGATCTAATAGACTAATCGGCCTAACCCCATTCTGATGGTGCGGCCCCAAGGAGTGCAGTTAGAACTGAGGAAGGGGGAAATCCAGACAATTCGTGCAGTTTTGGTCAAGAGGGGTTGCAGACCACCCCAGAAATGGGGAAAATGAGAAGTTACAGGACCAGGGACCAGTGAGGGGTTTTAGCAGCCTGTTGGCAACTCGTTGACAGGGGCCGGGAGTTTGGGGGGGAGAAATGCCATGTGTAAGGAAAGGCTCCCTAGTGGGTCGGAGCTCAGGTTGCGGACTCTTTGCCCTGGAGTCCGTGGGGCTGCAGGAGAGGCTGGGCAAAGCTCCCGGGACTGGGTTGGGAAGTTGAAGCCCGTGAACTATTGCGTGACAAGAACAGAAACCCCGGCCTCATTTCAGATCCGTATCGTTGTCGGGGCGGATGAAGCAGAAGCGCAGCCCGACCACATCCGTCCCGGCGCTGCTCTCCAACTCGTGGCAGCGATACCAGCGGCCACTTCGGGTCTGGCTGGAAGCCGGCACCCCCGCTCCTTGCGGCTCCGCGGCCCGGCTCAGATCGGCGGCGGCAGGACGGAGGGAAGGGGGCCAGATGACTTTCCGCAAATTGAAGCGGTGGAGCCGCCAGGAGGAGGATTACGGCGGAGGGTCCGGCCGAGCTGCGAACGAACTTGACGGCGGCGCCCGTCAAACTTGCAGCGCGTCCCAACTCGCCAAGAGGCTGGTTTACTCGGGAGGGACGCTGCCCCGCAGCCTCAAGCAGGTACCAGTCTCTTTCCCCCCCCCCCCCCCCCAAACCCGCAGCCCCAAGCAGGTACTAGTCTCTCCCCCTCCCCCCCACAGCCTCAAGCAGGTACCAGTCTCTTCCCCCACCCCCCACCCCGCAGCCTCAAGCAGGTACTAGTCTCCCCCCCACAGCCTCAAGCAGGTACCAGTCTTCCCCCCCCCCCCAACCCCGCAGCCCCAAGCAGGTACGTCTCTTCCCCCACCCCCCCACCCCGCAGCCTCAAGCAGGTACTAGTCTCTCCCCCTCCCCCCACAGCCTCAAGCAGGTACCAGTCTCTTCCCCCACCCCCCACCCCGCAGCCTCACACAGGTACTAGTCTCTCCCCTTCCCCCCACAGCCTCAAGCAGGTACCAGACTATTCCCCCACCCCCCACCCCGCAGCCTCAAGCAGGTACTAGTCTCTTCCCCCCCCCCAACCCCGCAGCCCCAAGCAGGTACTAGTCTCTTTCCCCCCCCCCCAACCCCGCAGCCCCAAGCAGGTACGTCTCTTCCCCCACCCCACCCCGCAGCCTCAAGCAGGTACTAGTCTCTTCCCCCCCCCACCCACCCCGCAGCCTCAAGCAGGTACTGGTCTCTTCCCCCCCCCCAACCCCGCAGCCCCAAGCAGGTACTAGTCTCTTCCCCCCCCAACCCCGCAGCCCCAAGCAGGTACGTCTCTTCCCCCACCCCACCCCGCAGCCTCAAGCAGGTACTAGTCTCTCCCCCTTCCCCCCCCCCACAGCCTCAAGCAGGTACCAGTCTCTCCCCCAACCCCCATCCAACCCCGCAGCCCCAAGCAGGTACAAATCTCTCCCCCACCCCCACCCCCAAGCAGGTACGTCTCTCCCCCACCCCCACCCCGCAGCCCCAAGCAGGTACGTCTCTCCCCCACCCCGCAGCCCCAAGCAGGTACGTCTCTCCCCCACCCCCACCCCGCAGCCCCAAGCAGGTACGTCTCTCCCCCACCCCCACCCCCACCCCGCAGCCCCAAGCAGGTACGTCTCTCCCCCACCCCCACCCCGCAGCCCCAAGCAGGTACGTCTCTCCCCCACCCCCACCCCGCAGCCCCAAGCAGGTACGTCTCTCCCCCACCCCCACCCCGCAGCCCCAAGCAGGTACGTCTCTTACCCCCCCCCTCCCCTCCCCCCCGCAGCCTCGAGCAGGTACCAGGGGACATGGCCACCCACCAAATCACGGGGGCTCCGCGGGAGTATTTCTACGCTGGTTTGGACCGCGACCTGTTTGAAACTCCTTTATGCGAGAGTCTCCCCGTTACTTTCTGTCTGCGTGGTCCGGGCTGGATGGAAAATGTGTCTTTCTGCTGTGCAGACACACGTCCTGAGCGGGGATGGTGGGTGCAAACCCCTCTGCTTCCACTCACCAGGTTCAGGGGGGTGGCAGTGACCAAAAGTGTGGGGGAAATGAGGTCGAAATAGAGACGCCCTCCTCCCCTTCCACCACACACCAACCATGTGGTAGCTGGGAGCTTCAGCGACCCCACCCCCCCCCCCCAACAGATACAAACCCTGTGGTGGCAGGGACCTTCAGCAAGACTCCCCCCCCCCCCCCCACCACACACAAACCCTGTGGCAGCTGGGACCTTCAGCAAGACCTCACCCCCACTACGTACAAACTCTGTGGTGGCTGGGACCTTCAGCAAGACCACCCCTCCCACCACCACATCCCAACCCTGTGGCAGCTGGGACTTTCAGCAAGACCCCCCCCCCCTCCCCCAAACACCACATACAAACCCTGTGGTGGCTGGGACCTTCAGCAAGACCCCATCCCACACCACATACAAACCCTGTAGCAGCTGGGACCTTCAGCAAGACCACCCCCCCCCCCCACCACACACAAACCCTGTGGCAGCTGGGACCTTCAGCGACCCCACCCCCCAACAGATACAAACCCTGTGGTGGCTGGGACCTTCAGCAAGACCCCACCCCCAACCACATACAAACTCTGTGGCAGCTGAGAGTTTCAGCAAGACCCCCCCCACCACACACAAACCCATTGGCTGCTGGGACCTTCAGCGACCCCAACCCCCACCACATACAAACCCTGTGGTGGCTGGGACCTTCAGCAAGACCCAACCCCACCACATACAAACCCTGCGGCTGCTGTGAACTTCAGGAAGACCCCACACCACATACAAACCCTGTGGCGGCTGGGAGCTTCAGCAAGACCCCCCCCCCCCACCACACACAAACCCTGTGGTAGCTGGGAGCTTCAGCGACCCCACCCCCCCCAACAGATACAAACCCTGTGGTGGCTGGGACCTTCAGCAAGACCCCACCCCACACCACATACAAACCCTGTAGCGGCTGGGACCTTCAGCAAGGCCCCACCCCACACCACATACAAACCCTGTAGCAGCTGGGACCTTCAGCAAGACCCCACCCCCACTACATGCAAATCCTGTGATGGCTGGGACCTTCAGCAGGACCCCACCCCCTACCACATACAAACCCTGTGGCAGCTGGTACCTTCAGCAAACAAGGAGCTACTGGTATCGTCATTTTAGATTTTGTTGCAAACCTTGATCTGTCTGCCATAGATGCCTGCCTTCCCTGCTGATCATTTGCCTCAGATCCTTTTATTGTCACTGATTAAAAACTGTGATTATACATAAGATACCCCAACTTTTCTCAGCTGTAAAGGTAAACAAAGAGTCACCATGAACATTGCTCAGCGCCCCCAACAATAGGAAAAAGAGAGACGAATGAGAGACCCTTCAGAGACATTGAGTGGGCTAAAACCTAGGGACCCGGAAGGGATGGGGATGTCTGGCTCCTGGTCAGGAGCAGGTAGCTTAGGATCTGCAATTCTTTTGACCCCAAAAGTTTAATGACCCCCCCCCCCCCCTGTGTTTATTGACCTGGCATTTTTTGACCCTTGAATCGTTCCATTGATCCATAGGGGTTGATATTGACCTCTTTGGAAACACCTAGTATGTTATTAATGTAACTGAATTCAACCAAGGGTGTGATGGCTGGTGGGGGGGGAGGGGGGTAAGGTCAGAGGGCCCTTACTAAAGCTCAGCTGAGGGACCTGGGTGGTAGTTAATTTGTTACTGACTGAGTGTCAGTGGATGCCTCCCAGCATTCCCGCAGCCTCTCCAGCTGGACAAACACCAAGTCCATTCATTGACAACCTGAACTCTAGACCCAAATCTCTGATATCATCAGGAAGCCTTCAGCACCCAAGGCCCCTTTGGGAGGCCTTTTCTGCCCTCAGCACCCTCTTGAAACCCTTGATTCCCTCAGTGCTTGTATTCAATGGTTTATTTGGACCAGTGGATTTTTTTTCCCCCCCTTCCCTACAACTGGCCAGTATCCTGAGCTTCAATAAATGTACTTTTGATTTTTAATGAAGTTTTCTGATTTTAAAAGCTGATGACACTTTGCCAACAATTATTACAAGGTTGGTGATCTCACCTGTGAACCAAGTTGATGTTTCATGGAAGTAAGATGAGATCAAATTGCAGATGACAGTGGAGATGTCATGGACGGTGTGAAAGGTTGCCATAATGTACAGTAGAATATAGACAGGGTGCAAAGTTGGGTGGATATGTGGCAGATGGAGTTCAATCCGGATAAGTGTGAAGTGATGCATTTTGCAAGGTCGAACTTGAAGGCAGAATGCATGGTTAATGGCAGGATTCTTAACAGTGTGAAAGAACACAGGGACCTTGGGGCCAAATCCATAGATCTGTCAAGGTTGACAGGGTAGATAAGATGGCCTATGGTATGCTGGCCTTATTATTTAGGGAAATGAGTTCAAGAGTCATGAGGTTATGTTGCAACCATATAAAACTCGGGTTTGACCACACTGAAAGGATTGTGTTCAGTTCTGGTCACCTCATTACAGGAAGGATGTGGATGCTCTGGAGAGGGTGCAGAGGAGATTCACCAGGATTGGAAAGCTTGCCTTATGAAGCAAAGTTAGCCCAGCTTGAGCTTTGCTCTTTGAAGGGAAAAAGGACAGGAAGTGATTGAAGAAAGGTCTACAAGATTATGAGACGCATCGACAACCAGCGCCTTTTCCCAGGGCAAGCGTAGCCAACACCAAGGGGCATTTGTAAAAGTTGAGGGGAGGCATGTTTTGGGGAGATGATTTTTTTTTAACGCAGAGGTTTGTGTTTGCCCGGAATCCATTGCCGGGGGTGGTGCTGGAGGCAGGTAGAATAGGGACATTTGAAAGGGGCTTACACAGGCACATAGATGCAAGAAAAATAGAGGGTTATGGGTATTTAGTTTGTTGAGTAGGTTTTTAATTGGTTGGTACAACATTGTGAGCCGAAGTTGACTGACATTTCTCCCCAGGGATGCTGTTTGACCTGCTGAGTAGGTCCAGCAGTTCAACATCTATTTAATTATCGTCTACTCCAGGTTGCAGCCTTTCTGCATTCACATAAGACTCGATATGGCCCTAGTCCCTCAATGACTCCGTGGGAGTAGGTGAGGAATTAAAAGAACCACGGTTACTGGTGCTTCCAAAACACTCTCTGCTAGAGGAACTAAGTGGTTGGGGGGGGGGGGGGGTCGAGTGGCAGTGTTTTTGGAATACTGAGATGTCTCAGCCATTCCTAGCTTGGGGGTGAGTTCTTGCATCTCATCTGGGACCAAATAGCTGCCCAAAGTTTAAATATGTTGTCAGAATTCATACATGGCATCACATACATCCCTGAGATTCTTTTTCCTGCGGACCAGACAGAATTTCTACTCACCGGTAACTGTAAACTGTACTTAAAAAAGAGATGTAAATTATCCGTGCAAATATAGAAATATAAATATTCAGTAATACTTAGGGCAGCGATCAGTTCACCGCTGTTACAGAGCCAGAGACCCAAGTTCGAATCCTGCGCTGTCTGCAAGGACTTTGTACATGCTCTCTGTGTCTGCGTGTGTTTCCTCCCACCATTCAAAATGTACCGGGGTTGTAGGTTAATTGGTATATTTAGACGGCATGGACTCGTGAGCTGGAAGGACCTGTAATCATACTGTATGTCTAAATTGAAAATTAAAAATAATGAGTAAAGCAGTAAATAAATCTATGACAGAGTGTGGTGTGCATCCTTGGCAATTGCTGCTGGTCTCCGATGGCACCATTCCATGTAGATGTCCTTGATGGTGGGTTAGCTTTCCCTATCGTGTACTGGGCAGTGTCTATCACCTTTCTCAGGACTTTCCATTCAGAGATATTGGTGCCCCCATTCCACCAGGCTGTGAAGCAACAAGTCAGCACAATTTCCTCCACACATCTGTAGAAGTTTGCCAAAGTATCTGCTGATATCCACAAACTCCTGAGGAAATTGAGGTGCTGACGTCTTTTCACTACAATGACATTAATATGTTGGGTCCAGGAATGTTCCTCCGAGATAGATAAAGGTTCTATTAGAATGTAACATACATGAAATTCTTTATCTTTTGTCTACTCAAAGGCAGATAGAGTCACCACTGTCCAGCATCCCTCACAGAAACCTACAGCACCTGGTGTCTCCAGATGGTTTCCCCTCCAAGTACTGGCCAGTCCTGTACCTGCTTAACTTGGAGGGGAGGCCACCCAAGAACACCAGGTGCTTTAGGTTTCTGTGAGGGACACTATAGGCCTCGCTGCCCAAGGAATTTAAATTTGCTCACCCTCTCCACCTCTGATCCTCCAATAATCATTAGGCCATATACTAGAAATCCAGCCGGAAATCCGCTTGGATACTTCCCCTCACTAGAACCCCAAGCAGAACTTCCATTTATTTTAGCTCAGGGGGTGACACACACTAATGACAAGCTGCAGACTTCTCGTGGAACTTTGTTCTGGTCTGGTATCAATCAAGACATCCACCAAGGTTATTGTGGAGCCAGATGGAACTGTAGCAAAGATCTGCAGAGGCGCAGGGGACAGTTTTGTCTAGAAACCAAGGAGTGAGGAAATTGCTTTGGATTTCCTAGAGACAAGAGCAGGGATTTTTTTGGTCTGTTGCCAGTTGAAATAAAATTTAATGGAAACCAGAAGCCGCTGGATTTATGAAATTATAAATAATCTCATTTGCAACCAGGTATCCTGCAGGGAGATAGGCTGTGAAGAAGCTCATGAAATATTCTTGGAATCCACAGCCCATCCATTCCTGGTGCCTGGATTTAATTGTAAGGCAGTCAAAGAAAGGACAGCGCTGCTGTTGCCCAGAGGAGTGGAGGCACAGTGCTTCTCAGCAGAGTCCTACTGACCAATCCTGACACTGATGGCTCGTGCAAGCTTTCAACGGAAGCTTTCAATGGTAAAGGAGCCAGTGTTTATTTTTAAATCCTGCAACCGCAGGATGGTTCAAATGCTGGGCAGTGAACGATGAGGGAAGCAGCAGACTGGCAGAGGGCACCACAAATAGATAGAACAACCTGGGAGATGACCCTATGGTCATTGACCACGGCAGTGGTCTACCGGGGTGGGGGGGGGGGGGAAATCCATGACTGAGAGACCCACACAGGCTACAGGATGTGGAAAACTGTCATGGGAACGAGGTATCGGAACCAGGATTTGCGAGGGTACTGAGGGCAAGAATGGCTCCAAAGGGGCCTTGAGCATCAGTGTCCTGTTTGTGTCAGAGATTTGGATCTGGTGCTCAGTTTGCTGATGGTTTGAGCTGGAGTTTGTGTCACTGTGGATGCTTTGGGAGCACTGGAGATGAATCCATGGGCACTCAGTATTGGTGAGGGGGCTCTCTTTAGCTTCTGGTTCTCCTATTGTTAGAGGTGCTCATGGTGACTCTTTGTCTGTCTAATGGTACTTAAAAGTTCAAGTATATTGCAAATGTAACATTTTTAATGTATTATTATGTGCCAATAAAAGGAACCTGTTGAACCTTTTGAATTTGGATAGATTGACTTTGGGATGGCCCTCTCTCACTCCTGCCATGTGAGAGCACGTTTTTTCCCCTTCTCAGTGTAACAGTCACAGTGTGGGGTGGTGGGAGAGGGGGAAAGGGAGGGCTGATCTGTTCTTCTCCCTCTGTACCACAGCAGGGTTCAGGGATCCAGTGTTCCAGTGCAGCAGACCACTGTAGACACCCCTGGCTCTCAGACCGTAACATTCCTGTTAAGTGTTGACCATCACTTAATTAATTGTTTTCAATTTTTTTAATATTTAAAAATTAGTTTTTAATTTAGTAATACAGCAGTAACAAACCCTTCTGCTCACAAGCCCATGCCGCCCAAATATCCTCATGACCCTACAATCCCTGTACGCTTTTGGGAGAGTGGGAGGAAACTGATGTTCTGGGAAATCCAACACAGACATGGGGAGAATGTACAAACTCCTTACCGATAGCGGGTGATTCGAACCCGGGTCACTGGCACTGTAATAGCATAGCGCTTACCGCTATGTTCTGCCCGTTCCTTTTATTGTCATGTAATAATAAACAAGAATGTAATATACATGAAATACTTCAAATTTTGTGTGCAGTAAGGCAAACAAAGATTCACCGTGAGCATTATCCACCACCCCTTCATCTTGCATCTCACCAACTTGCCATTTTACACCTCAGGCTTGCTGCACCTTTGAATGGGACAGTTTAGAACGCTTATGGTAGGCTGGCCTTCATTAGTCAGTGGATTGAGTTCAAGAGCCGCCAGGTAATGTTGCAGCTCTGTAAAACTTTGGCCAGACTGCACTTGGGAAACTATGCCAGTTCTGGTCATCTCATTATGGGAAGGTTGTGGAAGCTGAAGAGAGGGTATATTATGAGGCGAGGTTAACAGAGCTGGGGCTTTTCTCTGGAGCAAAGAAGGAGAAGAGGTGACAAGATCAGGATCAAGATTCCTTTATTATATAATAGTACAGAACCTGTACTATTACATGAAATTTCCTTCTGCCTGCTGGAATGCAGACAGAAACGCCATTAGTGATGCCCACCGCTCCTTTCCATACAAGGGAAAGAGAAGCAAAAGACAAAAGATCGCCTTAGTATTGCCTGGCACCCTTACAATAAAAAAGAGAAGCAAACGAGAATCCCTTCAGAGTTGCTGAGTGCCCATGGATTCGCCTCCAGCGCTCCCACAGCCACATTGGCAACTTGAGCTCCAGATCCAAACCTCTGATGTGATCAAGAAGCCTTCAGTGTCTGAGGCCCTTTGGGAACCTTATTTACCCTCAGCACCTTCTTGAGACCTGGTTCAGAAACCTGGTTCCCATGAGCCCAGTCTCCAGCAGCCTGCAGTCTGGCGCGAGTCCTTTGACGGCAATCACTAGCAGCTTGTCTTTTCCTGAATCCCACTGTGATGGGGGTGGGGTAACTTACAACAGCCATTGGTGTGGGATGTGGAAGGAAGTGGGAGTGCCTGAGATAAAGGAACACAGGGAGAACATGAAAACTCCACACAGATAGCACTCGAGGTCAGGATCAGACACTGGCCCCATCTCCTTCACTGATCTCTCCTTTCCCTGTCACTGTGTGCTTCTCCAGCCCAACAGCACCCCTCGAGTTTTCTGTTCCAATTCCGGCCTCTCCCACTGACTTCTCTTAAACCCCTGCCGACACCGTTGTTCAGCTGCCAAACCCCCGCATCATGCATTTTCTCCTGAACCTTCCCCTCACCTTGCTTTTCCACTGAGCTTTTGTCCAAATGTGGCTTGGTTTGACAACAACACCATTTACAAATTCGCTGACGATCCCACGGAGGTGGGTTGTATAAAGAAAGGTGATGAGTCAGCATATAGGAGGGAGATTGAGTTTTGGTGGGAGTTGGTTTCCCCCTTCAGCCACGTTTTCAATCTCCCTCCTGACTCATCACCTTTCTTTATACAACCAAAACTAAGGAGCTGATTGTTGACTTTAGGAAAGGAAAACCAAATGTGTATGATCTAATGATCATTGGGGGATCAGAGGTGGAGAGGGGAGCAAATTAAGTCCTTGAGAGTCACTATCTCAGGGGACCTTCCCTGGACACAACATAGAAATGTCATTGCAAAGAAATCTTCACAGCACCTCTACTTCTTGGTGGATGTCGTCCAGATACGTGGTGCAAAGTGGGCTGAGCGGCTGCTCAGGCCTGGTATGCGGGGACCAATACCTCTGAGCGTAAAGCCCTGCAAAATGTAGTGGACACAGCCTAGTACTTCACAGGGAGAACTTTCGCCATCGAAATGGAAGAACATCTGAGAACAGCAGCAACCATCAAGGATTCCCACCAGCCAGGACATGCTCTGTTCTCGCTGCTGCCATCAGTAAAGAGGTCTAGGGTCCACAGGACATGCCCCACCAGGTTCAGGAACAGCTGCTCCCCCGCCACCATCAGACTCCTCAACGACAAACTCCCTCAGGGACTTATTTAAGGAGGACTCTTACTTTGCACTTTATTGATTTGTCTGCATTTGCACAGTCAGTTTGTTTACATTTCTCTCTATGTTTCTTCTTTAGGACAGTTTACAGTTACCGATAAGTAGAAATTTTGCCTGGACAGCAGGAAAATGAATTTCAGGATTGTATGTCATGTACAGTATGTACTCTGATCGTTGAACCTTGCCTGGGGCATTTTACCATGTGACAAGCTCTGTTTAAAAACAGATTGTCAAGCTCCATCCTGAAGGAGAGAGCTTTCAATGGGCTTGAAAGGTGATTGGTTTCAACACAAGAAAGAGCTACCACTGATTCCAAGTAAGCAAGAACTATCCAGAAGCAATTACTCAATGTTTTCTCCCCTGAGGAAGATTTTGCCCTGAATGTTCCTGTAATTCCAATGCACTCAATCACTACTTCTGATTAAATCTTTCTAATGACACATTTCTAAACATTCGTTCATTTCAGTCAAACCATTGGAGCCAGTCCATCTCAGGAGGGCATTTTGCTTTGATGTTTAGGAGTTATTTTTCCTGTCGTTGACCCTAGTGAATCATGGACTTTAGGAGGCAGGAAAATCTTGTATATTAATGATTGAGATTATAGAGTGAATGGTTTTGTGACCAAGTTGATACGAAGGTAGGTGGAGGAGCAGGTAGTGTAGAAAGAACAGGGAGGCTGCAGAAGGACTTGGAATGAAATACAAATGTCAGAAAGTGTATGGTCATGCACTTTAGTGGAGGAAATAAATGGACATACTATTTTGTAAATCAGGAGAAAAATGAAAATTCCCAGATACATTGAGACCTGGGAATCCTCGTGCAGGTAAACATTCAGGTTGAGTCGATGTTGAAGAAGGAAAATGCAATGCTGGTGCTCATTTCAAGAGGAAAAGAGCAGGGATGTGTTGTCGAGGCTTTATAAGGCACTGGTGAGACCTCACTTGAGGTATTGTGAGCAGTTTTGCGCTCCTTATTTAAGAAAAAATGTGCTGATATTAGAGAGAGTTCAGAGGAAGTTCATAAGAATAATTCCAGGAATGAAAGGATTTTTATACAATGAATGTTGGACAGTTCATAGCCTGTATTTGTTGGCATTTAGTAGAATGAGGGGGAATCTCATTGAAACTTTTCAAATGTTGGAAGGCATGGACAGAGTAGATGTAGAAAGGTTGTTTCGTATGGTGGGAGAGTCCAAGACAAGAGGGCACAAGTTTGGTATTGAAGGGTGTCCAATTAGAACAGAGGTGTTGAGGAATTCTTTGGCGAGAGGGAAGTGAATCTGTGGAATTTGTTACCACTGGCGGTTGAGGAGGCCAATTCATTTCGTATATTTAAAGTGGAGATTGATGGGATCTTGGAAAGCCAGGGCATCAAAGGTTATGGGGAGACGGCCGGGAAGTGGGCTGGGTGGGAAAATGAATCAGCTTATGATTAAATGGTGAGGCAGACTCGAGGCGCTGAACTTCCTATTTCTGCTCATGTGACTAATGGTCTTGTGCTGATCTGTTGCATGAGGAAGAGGATGTTAGGTCAAGAAGTATACATGGCTCAGCACTCGTTGCAGTGTAAATATGCCGGTAATTTTACTGATCCTCTTCTCTTGGTTGGATTTACCATTGAGCAATGCCACCATCTCCTCCCACCCCAACATGTTCCCTGACCTGTGTGGGCAGCCATCATCTGCTGAATTGGTTTGTTCCCACTCCAGTAATGTTGCCTACCGAATCTCAGCTCTGGCATGGATACAATCCTTTCGAGGCGCGACCCTGGAATGGTACAACGTGCAATTCCTCTGTTGTCACAGAGCATGGGAAAAGAGCCTTCAGCCCCATTTCCCTATTTGTGAACCAAAATGGTCTCATCCATATTAGTCCTTTTGACCCATATCCCACCAAAATCATCCTACCTGTGGATCTGTCCAAATGACCCCACCCACACTGGCCCCACCTGCCCCATGACCCTTAAACCCATCCGACCTATGGATCCATCTAATGTCCCCACAATGGTCCCACCTGCAATAATAAATTATCGGTCAGCTTCAAAGGAGAAGGTGAGGAAATGTGATTGTTGTTTGTTCCAATTGCAGTGATTCATCTATATGGTACTAATATTCATAATCAGTGCATTTACTTTCTCAGGAGTGGGTAAAGGTTCGATATGTCTTTGGCAACTTCAGAAAACATCGACAGATTGTATTGTACGGAGGGGTTGGTGGGGTGCAGCAGAAAGCAAGGAGCTTAAGAACTCCAATCATTAAGCACGAATGATCTTTAGTAAATAACCAGTTGAACAATAAAACAGTGCAATGGCTTTCCCGTTCATGCACTCACACACTCGTACAGGGACCGTTGGAGAAGGAAGGGGGCGCAATGCAGTGGAGGCAAGAGGGGAGGATTCCCTGCATGTTAGACCCCAGGGGAAAATGTGCCCTTGCGTCAGGAGTACCCACGGAGATTTCGCAGCCTCCCACCCTGGGGAACATGGAGGAATGTGCCTCTGCTCTGGTATCTTCGTACACTGGGATACCCTGGCTAGCATTAGGGAGCACAGTGGCTGTTACCTGCGATCCTCACTGAAGTGTCCACTGTAGTGACCACAGTCTGGGGAGGGAGCAGGAGCATGGCCGCATGGAGGTAAAAAGGAGAAAGAGCCCACTTAGACTTAAATATGTCCCGCTCTGCTGAGCAGGAACCAATGATAGTGCTTGAATTTCCCACTTTGCAGTGCAGGAGCCAATTACCGGGGCCAGGGAGTGACAATGCGTACTCAGGTTTGTGGGCGGGGATGCACCGGATTGGTGGGGTGTGGCTATCAACAAAAGGAGACTGCTGATTGGCCATCGGTACACAGATGTGTGGTGGGAAGTTGCCTGCATCACAGTCTGGTAAGGGGACACCAATGCTCTGAAGCAGAAAGCCCTGCAGCCCAGGACATCACAGGAAAATCCTCGCCACCCTCGAGAACATCTACAAGGAACGCTGCCGTCAGAGAGCAGCAGCAATGATCAAGGATCCATGCCACCCAGCACACGCTCTGTTCTCACTGCTGCCATCTGGAAAGACGTATCGGTGCTACAAGACTCACACCGCCAGGTTCAGAAACAACTGCTACCCCTCCAACATCAGACTCCTCAACGACAAACTCAATCAAGGATTCATTTAAGGATATTATTTATCACTGAATATTCAGGTGTTTTTTGTATTTACAGTGTTTGTTTACATTTCTTCTGTAAACATTTTTCTTCTTGAGTACAGTTTTCAGTTACCAAAAAGTAGAAATTATCTGGGCCCATAGGTTTATATATGATATCTGACAATAAATTGGAATTTGATTTGGAGATTTTGATTTGAGGTGAATCTATGGACATTCAGGGCAGGAAGAGGAGAGGAGGAAGGCAGAGGTGGGATGGAGGGGAGAAGGGATGAGGAGGAGCAGGGGAGAGGTGGCAGAGGAGAGAGCAAGGGGCAGCAGAAGGGAGGGATAAGCAGGGGAGGAGAGAGGCACAGGTTTGAAAGGATGAAGAAAGGGGCAGAGAATGGGTGCGGGAGGAAAGGGCCTGGGGACAGGAGAGGATGAAGGAAGTGACAAGGGGAGAAGAGGAAGGAGGAAGGGGAAAGCAGAGGAGAGAAGGGGAGGGAGAGAAGCACAGGCCAAGAGGTAAGAAGTCACATTTGGATACAGGTGGAAGAGAGAAATGATCAGGGAAGAAGGCAGAGATCTAGGACAGATGCTCTCTGGCAGAAAAAAGGAAAGAGGGCAGGGAGCTGGAGGAAGAGACAGAGGGGTATGGAAAGAGAAAAATATTGACTGCCTTTTGGTTCCTGTGGATGCTGCCTGACCTGCTGAGTTTCTCCAGCACTTTTGAGGAAGAAGGCTGTGCTGGCATAGCTGAGGAAATTTTGCAATGAGCTTAAAGAATAGCATTAGCTTGTCAGGCGGAATGGTCAGCGGCCTCACTTTACGGTCAATGGAACCTTTTGAGGATCCTGCATATAATGGCTTACAATGCCGTGTGCTCTTCCCAGAAGGATTCAGCTCAGGGAGAGTTGGCTGTGGACTTCTGGTGACTTGTGTCTGAAGGAACGGTGTGGGCTGTGAGCTGCTGGAGACTGGCTCATGAGAACCAGATAATGGAACTGGGATGCTAAGGGGAGGAAGGGCTCTAGAAGGGCCTCCGTGCTGAAGGCCTCCTGATCGGATCGGAGATTTGGTCGGGTTGGTGAGGGTCTGTGCAAATCTACACCCATTCCCTGACTCTGAACAACTCTCCTTTGCTTCTTTCTTGTATTGTTAGGGGCGCAGGGCATGGCTCACGGTGACTTGTTGTTTGCCTGACAGCAGACGCAAGTTGAAGTACATCATGTCTATTGGATTTTTAAGGTATTACTAAGTGACAATAAAATGAACCTTTGAGGCACCTTTGGTTCAATCCCGACATCATTGCACCTCTGTCTGGCCCAGGAGGACTGGGGCATTCCATTACCCAAGCTATCAGATTCAGCACGAGGTCTCTGGTCGGGTAGCAGACAAAATGTGGCTTCGTCAAATGAACGAGTGGGGAGTTCATCACATTCAGGGAAGATGGAGATTTGAACTGATGGACTGGTTACAGTTGAACTATAACACCAGTCCTGTGAACATGAAGCAACTTCAGATCACTGGAAACGAACGACCTGACCACATTAGTGTCCCATCAAAGATTAGGTATAAAGCAACTTCATTCCTCAAAACAAATATAAACCAGAGATTGAGTGAGTATAATGTCAGTTCAGCCAAAGTTTGGCACCAGACAGAGGAAACGCATTGAGCTGACGAAGTAGCTAAAGAATTTCCTGTGTAAAGATAAGGCTTGTTTTACCGTCGAGATCTGACAATGAAGGTTGCAATAGATCCTGGAAATATGGGAGATTTATGGAAACTATGAACTGATTGATCAGGCATCTTCAAAGTACAAAATTCTTGTCTGAGCACATGAATAACAACACCTGAGATTCTTTTTCCTGTGAGCCAGGCAGAATTTCTAATCGATTAATCTTAACTGCACTTAAGAGAAAAAGGTGCAAATACAGAAACTTAAAACATTCATTAATAAAAGTACGAGTCTTTAAATGAGTCTGAATTAGTTGATGAGACGTCTGATGGTGATGGGGGGGACAGCTGTTCCTGAACCTGGTGGGGCTAGTCTTGTGCCACTGATATCTCTTTCTAGATGGCAGCAGCGAGGACAGAGCGTGTGCTGGGTGGTGTGGGTCCTTGATGATTGCTGCTGCTCTCCAATGGCAGCGATCCCTGTAGATTCTCAATGGTCGTGAGGATTTCGCCTTTGGTGTACTGGGCTGTGTCCACCACATTTTGCAGGGCTTTATTCTCGGGGGTATTGGTGTTTCCCCCCTCCATACCAGAATGTGATGCAGCCAGTCAGCACACTTTCCTCCACACCTCGGTAGAAATTTACCAGGGTTTCTGGTGTCATACCAAACTTCCACAAACTCCTGAGGAAGTAGAGGCGCTGCCATGCTTTCTTCATAATGTCATTAGTGTGTTGGGTCCAGGAAAGATTCTCTGAGTTAGTGACTCTCAAGAATTTAAATTTACTCACCCTCTCCACCTCTGATCCCCCAATGATCACTGGATTGTCCACCACTTGGGAGACAGATCAATGTGATTTAGGAGGATGGAGCGTTAGGTGAATGAAAATGTTATCTGGAAGGTCAGAGGGCCACATGATCCCCTCCACCAATATGTGTATAGAACCATAGGTCATTGCAGCACACAAACAGGCCCTTCTATTCTGTGCCAAACTATTATTCTGCCTTGTTCCACTGTCCTGCATCCAGTCCTCCATCGCCCTCTCATCTGCAAATTAATACCTGTCCAAATTATTCATAAAATTGAGCCCACATTCACCACTTCACACTCCCACCACTCTCTGTGTGAAGAAATTGCTCCTCATGTTTACCTTGAGCTCATGTTCTCTGATTTGTATCTCACCTAAACTCAGTGGGAAAAGTCTACCTGCTTGCATTTATTCTATCTATTTTGTACACCTCTATCAATCCTCAGGGGAATACAGTCCTAACCTATTTATCCTTTCCCAGTAACTCAGTTCTTCAAGTCCTAGCAACATCCTCATACATAGGAACATAGGAAGTAGGAACAGGAGTAGGCCAAAAATGGCCCATCGAGCCTGCTCTGCCATTCAATACGATCATGGCTGATCTAATTTATGACCTATCTCCACCTACCTGCCTTCTCCCCATATCCCCTAATTCCTCTATCATGTAAAAATTTATCTAACCGAATTTTAAATATGTCTAATGAGGCAGCCTCAACCACTTCCCTGGTTAGAGAATTCCAAACATTCACTACTCTCTGGGAAAAACTATTTTTCCTCATCTCTGTCCTAAATCTACTCCCCCGAATCTTGAGACTGTGTCCTCTCGTTTTAGTTTCCCCGGCCAGCTCAAAAAAACCTTCCTACATCTATCCTATCCATACCCTTCATAATCCTATATGTTTCTATAAGATCTCCTCTCATTCTTCTGAACTCGAGCGAATACAATCCTAGATGATTTAATCTTTCATTGTAAGTAGTTAGTTGACTAAAACTACACACAATACTCCAAATTTGGCCTCGCCAAAGTTGTCTTCTACAACTTCACTTCAACAGCAGTTGGTAGCTCTAGCCTGGAGCTTTGGTTCAGGACACTTCCCATGGGGTTTACATTGGGTTGAAAAGAAGGCATTGGGCAGAAGGAGATTTAAATCTTGGGCATGTCCGCTCTATTCTGTTCTTTGATCCGTAAGAGTATAGTGCAGGTTAATGACTGAGGCCAATTAGTTAAAGATAATTAATCTGAGGTGAATGAAGCAATTTGGTGAAAATCTCCGTGATGTGCTCTCGGAGCACAATTGTGAATGTCCTGCCTGACTGCAACACTGTGTGTTATGTTAGATGCAAAGCATTTGACCGGAGGTCAATACAGAGGATGAGCCAAATGGCTGAGCGGATCAGTGAGATGACGTATACTAAGAGCGCTTTCTAACGTGGGCACGAGTTATTTGAGTAGACCCTTTCCATTCAGTGCACAGTATCTTTAACCACGACTATCACCTACTTTCCGTGCACCCCAAGTGCGATTACTTGGGCAAAGGTGCAAATTGCAGGTGATTTAAGGGGGAATCCTGCCCCTGCAATGACCTGTCACATACTCACCGGAAGTACTGCCAGATGCTGGCTGCACATCTATGTGTGCTCACAAGTGCTGACATCATCTGAATAAGCAGGTCAGTGATTTTCCTGTTCAAATCGCCAGTGTTCCTGACCCTGGTAAGTTTAACTGGGCTCCCTGACTACTTCTTAGGTAGGTCAAGGACCCAGATGGATTCCGACAGGATTGGTCGGGTCGGACCCTTTCTAACAGCCGCGTAACTAGAGTGTTAACTGGGCAAAGTGCCTAGTTAACCCCATTTTACATGGCTGTTTGAAAAGGCCTAATATTAGAACTGCCAGGTTGAGGGATAGCTTCTTCAGACAGGCTTTGAGGCTGATAAACAGTATCCTGTAACTGTAACAATCATTAAACATATTTAAAATTCGGTTAGATAAATTTTTACATGATAGAAGAATTAGGGGATATGGGGAGAAGGCAGGTAGGTGGAGTTAGGTCATAAATTAGATCAGCCATGATCGTACTGAATGGCGGAGCAGGCTCGATGGGCCATTTTAGACCAATGATTCCATGCTGCCCAATTTATACCCAATTAACCTACACACCCTAGTTTATTTTGAACAGTGGGAGGAAACCGGAGCCCCCAGGGAAAACCCACACAGACACAGGGAGAAAGTACAAACTCCTTACAGACAGCGCAGGATTCGAACTCTGGTCCCGATCACTGGGGCGTTGCGTTAACCACTACGGCCGCCATGCTGCGTGTATACATAATTAAATATCCGTATTTGTTTGGATTATTTATGTAATCTTTATGTGCAATGTATGGTGTGTATGTGTGGTCCAGAGGGACGTGGTTTCGTCAGCTTCTATATGTACAGTCCAAACAGATGATAATAAATTTGAACTTGGTATTAAGAAGGGGCCAGACAGCAGGAGATGTGTGTAGGTGAGATAGTTAGTGTGTTGATGCTACAGCACCAGTGAGTTCAGGCTTGAATGCGGCGCTGTCTGTAAGGACTTTACACATTATTTCCCCACCCCGTACGTGGGCTTCCATCAGGTGCTCCCATGCTTCAAAGATATCCAGGAGTGGTAGGTTAATTGGAGCATGTGTGTGGTGTGGACTGGAAGGGCCAGTTATCATTCTGTATGTCTAACTAAACAAAGAGAAAATGTTGGTTCACTAATGCCCTGCTGATTGATCTCAGGATCTACATTTGACATCTTCTTTCAGTAAGACCATAAGACATAAGAGCAGGAATGGGCTAGGATGATCCATTCTCCTACTCAGACCCACTGCCTGGTTTCTCCCCACAGTCCCCGATGCCCTGGCTAATCATGTATCTGTCAATCTCTTCCTTAAATGTACCTACTTTCCGTGCACCCCAGCTCATAGGCCAGTCAGGACATTTCCTCATTAGATGACAGTTGAACAATCCTGATCCAGCATTTATTCTGAAATGTAATCATTTGTCGTTTCTCGCAGAGGTCGTTAATGAAATGGAAAACACTGACAGAGGCTCCAGATCATGAAAGGTAAGATTGGACAGTGAAGAAAGTTTTCGAAGCTTGCAGTGGGATCTGGACCAGCTGGAAAAATAGGCTGCAAATGGGCTGATGGAATTTAATGCAGACAAGTGTGAGCTGTTGAATTTTGGAAAGACAAACCAAGAAAGAGCATACACGGTAAATGAGGAGTGTGGTAGGACAGAGGGATCTGGGACTACAGATACATAATTCCCTGAAAATAGTGTCACAGATGGATAGGGTTGTAAGGAGAACTTTTGGCGTATTGGCCTTCATAAATCAAAGTATTGAGTTTAGGGGATGGGATATGACATGGGTGAGGCCAAATTTAGAGCATTGTGTTCAGTTTTGGTCAACTAACTACAGGAAAGATATAAATAAGATAGAAAGAGTGCAGAGAAGATTTACTAGGATGTTGCCAGGACTTGAATTGAGTTGCAGGGCAAAGTTCAGCAGGTTAGGACTTAATTCCCTGGAGTATAAGAGAAAGGGGAGATTTGATAGAGTGATTTAAAATTATGTGGGGTATAGACAGTAAATGTAGGTAGACTTTTTTCCACTGAGAGGAGGTGAGATACAAACCAGAGGACATGAGTTCGGGTGAAACGGTAAATGTTTAGGGGGAACTTCTTCACACAGTGAGTGGTGGGAGTGTGGAACGAGCTGCCAGCTGAAGTGGTGAATGCAGGCTCAATTTGAACAAATAAGAATTTAGACAGATGAGAGAAGTATGGAGGGCTAGGGACTAGGTGCAGATCAGTGGGACTGGACAGAAAAATAGTTCATCATAGGCTTGAAGGCCTGTTTTTTGTGCTGTAATGCTCTATGATGCATATTTATCATTGGGATTAATTGCAGACTCGGGACGATCCCAAAGTTAGTGCCTTGACTGAGAGGAGTAAGCTTATTGGCAATGTGAGTGGTGCACTGACACAGCAGTTAGTGCCACTGTCTCACAACTCCAGAGGGATGGGTTCAGTCCCTATCTCCAGCACTGTGTAGGGTTTGTCCGTCCTCCCAGTAAATGCATGGGCTTCTCCCCAGGTGTTCATGTTTCCTGCTATGTCCCCAAGGCATGTGGGTTGACGGGTTTGTATATGAATGATTTAAATTATTGTAATGAATGGCCAAGTTTGTAGATGTTACAAAGATACCGTAAAGCAGTGGTTCCCAACCTTTTTTATGCCCTGCACCCCTAAAAAATTTTAATATGCTCTCGCATCCCTTAAAGTAATAATTTATTTAAGAATAAAGGTGACCAAAACAAATTTGTATAATCAATTTTTAATAACATATAAACAAAAATTAAACATATGGAAAAGAAAAAAATATTACAACAAATTAAAAGTTGCATAAACCCTACAAAAAATTAAATTTTCATCCATGCATGAAATTTCTTTAAAAAAATTAAACTGATGTTCAAATGTTCATAAGCCCATTTAAATTTAATGACTCTTTTGTTCTTGTTTATTGCTTAAGAGTTTTTCAAAACGTGGCACTTTGTTGCTGACGGCAATCCGTACGTCTGCCTGTGCACCCAAGCGATTTCTAGATTCTGTCTTGATTGACAAAGAACACTAAATCCAGACTCACATAAGTATGTTGTCGCGAAGGGGATGAGCACAGTTAGTGCTTTTTCACAAAGTCTTGGAAACATGTCCATTCCCGAACACCAATATTGTTCCAAAGTTTTGCTTTCAAACTGCATTTCAAGAACATAAATTGTGGGCAGTTCAAGAAGATCTTCCTTCAGCTCTTCATCATCCGGCATATTATCCAAACTGAAGGAGTATGGATTTATTTTAAAAAAACTGAAATGTTATCTCGCAGCCCCTGGAATGCTATCTCGCACCCCCAAGGGGTGTGAGCACCCCTGGTTGGAAAACCCTGCTGTAGAGGAAGGAGCAGGTAGTGTTGAGGGAACAGGGAGGCTGCAGAAGGATTTGGACAGATTTGGAGAATGGGCACAGAGGTGGCAAATGAAATGTTGGAAACTGAACGGTCATGCACTTTGGTAGAAAAAAACTGGGCAATTATTTTCCAAATGGGGAGAAAACTGAAAATACCCAGATGCAAAGGGACCTGGGAGACCTTGTGCAGGACAGCCTGAAGGTAAATTGAAGGTTGAGTCAGTGGTGAAGACAACAAATGCAAAGCTGGCATTCATTTCAGGAGGAATAGAATACAAGAGCAGGATGTGTTGTTGAGGGTTTATACAGCACTGGTGAGACCTCACTTGGAGCAGTTATGGGATCCTCATTTAATAAAGGATGTGCTGACATTAGAATGGGTTCAGAGGAGGTTCACAAGGATGATTCCAGAAATGAAAGGATTTTCATATGAGGAGCGTTTGACAACCTAAGCCTGTTCTCGTTGGAATTTAGGAGAATTGCGGGGAGGGATTTCATTGAAACATTTTGATGTTGAAAGGTACAAATAAAACAGGTTATTTCCCATGGTGGGAGAGTCTTGGACAAGAAGGCACAACTTCAGGATTGAAGGGCATCCGCAGAACAAAGGTGTGGAGAAGTTTCTGTAGCCAGAGGGGGGTAAATCTGTGGCATTTGTTGCCACAGGCAGTTGTGGAGACCAGTCCATTGGGGGCATTTAAGGCACAGATGGATAAGTTCTTGATTAGCCCGGGCAACAAAGGCTATGGGGAGAAGGTTGGGCAGTGGAGCCAAGTGGAAGTCTGGATGAGCTCATGATTAACTGTGGGGGCAGAATAGATGGGCTGAATAGCCTATTTCTGCGAGGGGTACGTCGAGGGGAACATAGGAAGGATAGAATGAGATGGACATAAACAGGTGCATGATGATTGATATGTCTTCAGTGGGCTGAAGGGGCTGTTTCTGTGCTGGATGTCTTCGGTGGCGGGGGGGGGGCTCAGTGTATGTGGGTGAGGGGAAGAGCTAAAATCACAAAGGTTGCTTCAGATGTCTAGGCAGTGTCATTTACAGAGGGCACAATGCCTGGGTGGGGTGCTTGAGTGAACATTGGACATTCCAGCACAGTGCAGGCCTTTCAGCCCATGATGTTGTGCTGCCCCATACTCAACCAATTAAACCCTCCAACCCTCAGACCTATAACCCTATTATTCTTGCATCCATGTGCCTGTCTAGGAGTCTTTTAAATGTCCCCATTGTACCCACCTGCTGGCAAGGCAATCCAGGCACCCACTACTCCCTGTGCATTTTTTTTTAAATTACCCCTGATGTTTCTACTACATTTCCTCCCTTCATCTGATAGAGATGTCTGCTGGTGTTTTCCACTCTCACCTCAGGAAAAAAGTGCTGGCTGTCCATCCAGTCTATGCCTCTCATAATCTTGTAGACCTCTGATAAGTCACCTCTTGTCCTTCTTCAGTTCGAAGAGAAAAGCCCTATCTCTTCCGTCATTGCCTCAGAAGGCACATTCTCCAAGCCAGGCAACGTCCTAGTAAATCTCATCTACACCCTCTCCACAGCTTCCTCATCCTTCCTGCAAGAGGCGATCAGAAGTGAATACAATATTCCAACTGGGGTTTGACTTGAGTTGTACAGAGCTGCATCCCATAAACCTTATGGGATTGAACTCAATCCCATAAGCCTTTTTAACTACTTTATCAACCTGCACAGCAGCATTGAACGATCTGTGAATTTTGGCCCCAAGGTAACTATTATTCTGCACTGTTGTGAATCCTGCCATAAACCCTGTATTCTCCCTTGGTTTAACCTTCCAAAATGCATCACTTCACACTTATCCGGGTTGAACTGTCCCAATATTATCAATGAGAGATCAGCTATATCTGATCACTTGTGTGGGGCACTTCCTTGGTTGGAAGGGTGAAAGAAGACATTTTGAAATTATATAATGTGAAAAATACAAATGCGTACAATGTTTCCAATAGATGGAATTCAATTTTGTTTGCTTATTTATCTTCAGGAGAATTATTAACTTAGAAAAACAAGATGAAGAAGCCTTTGGATTTGAAATTCAGGTACAGTTCACTTTCCTTTACACTGGCACTCAGCTCTTGTTTTGGGCCTGTTCTCTTCTCGAAGGCAATGCTCTCTAACATCACTTCATTGGTTGTGTCTACCTTACCCCGCAAAGCACTCCTGGCTCCAGTCTCCCTCTCCCTGCCTCTCGTGGAACATCAAACCTCTGGGCATTTTTTTTGTTGCTATTTCTCTGCACTTACTAGTAAGAGGGGCTGGTTTCATTGTGTTTTTTTCCGTTTGCAGACCTATGGTTTACATCATCGTGATGAGAATGGTCTGGAAATGTGCACATTTGTGTGCAGGGTCCGTGAGAACAGTCCTGCACAACTTGGTGGTCTGAGACAAGGTAACTTACCAGGAGGGGTGGGCATGAAATCCAGTTCCTTTTGTTCCAAGGTTCCTTTTATTGTCATGCAACAATACGGTAAAAATATAATACATGATGTACTTCAACATTTGTCTGCTGTCAGGCAAACAAAGAGTCACCAAGAGCATTGCTCTGGCGAAAGAGAAGCAAAAAAGAATTTCTTCAGACACTGACTGTACATGGATTTGCCTTCAGCACTGCCAAGGATGCTGCAGCCGCACAGACTGGAGTTCAAACCATCGACAACCTGAGCTGCAGATCCAAATCTCCGACGTGATCAGGAAGTCTTCAGCACCCCAGGCCCTTTGGGACCCCCATCTCATCCTCAGCACCCTCTCAAATCCAGGTTTTGTTACCCTTGACCCAGACTCCAACAGCCATCAAACTGGTGTGAGTCCTTGAGCCGCCGAGCCCCTCGTTGGTCCGCTGCCATGGTCCCTTTCCCTTTTGGGTCATCTCCTGTGCATCTCCTTCTTGTTGTGGGGGTGGGGTGGTGTGTTCTCCCCATTTTCTGCTGCACTGCACGGGTCAACTGCTTCCCTAGTGTCTGAAACCCCTCACTGTCTGCTGCCCAGCACAGGTGCTGCCATCTTGGGCACACACCCCATGGCTGCAAGATTTTAAAAAAACACCAGTTCCTTATAACAGTACATTTAAAGCCTGCATGGAACCTTTATTAGCAGTGAGCAGTGGGACCCTGCAACGCAGCACTAGGTCTACGCTCATCTTCCTGCACCAGCAGCAGGACTGCAGTTACAGGAGCTCCAGCAACATTGACATTTTTTAGTGTAATGCATCTCTAACACGAGTGAAACACAAAGGTCTCCAGATACTGTATTGTAGTAAAAACACAAAGATGCTGAGGAACTCAGCAGGTCTTGCAGTGTCCAGAGGCGGTAAAGAGAGAGATAACTGAGGAACTCAGCAGGTCTCGCAGTGTCCAGAGGCGGTAGAGAGAGAGAGATAACTGAGGAACTCAGCAGGTCTCGCAGTGTCCAGAGGCAGTAGAGAGAGAGAGATAACTGAGGTTTTGGGCCTGAGCTCTTGTCAAGGTATGAACATGTCGCTGGCAGATGCCTGAATAAAATGGAGGAGGTGGAGGGAGAAAAGATGCAGGAGAGGAGAAGAGAGAAAAGAGGAAGTGGCAGGGGCAGGGGGAGGAGAGGAGAGTGGCAGGGGCAGGGGGAGGAGAGGAGAGTGGCAGGGGCAGGGGGAGGAGAGGAGAGTGGAAGGGGCAAGGGGAGGAGAGGAGAGAGGAAGGGGGAGGGGAGGAGCGGAGGGAGGAAGGGGCAGGGAGAGGAGAGGAGGGAGGAAGGGGCAGGGGAGGAGAGGAGGGAGGAAGGGGCAGGGGAGGAGAGGAGGGAGGAAGGGGCAGGGGAGGAGATTGGAAGGGGCACCTGAAAGGTCCACAACGGGGAGAGGCGCCGTGGAGCAAACGCTTACTCCTGTGGCCGTAGTCCTGCCTGCTTTCAGGAGCCTAGGGGGAGCACTTGGAAGTGGAGAATACACCTACCTGAGGAGGGTTGGGTAAGTACTCCTCGGGTCAGGGTTCGCCACTTTAGGTGGCCTCCCAACATCCGCATATAGGTATTTTAAGCAGCTTTACTTTGGTGTATTCTGGCCACCTGTGAGCAGCTACTATTGAGGTGCTAATGAACTCATCTACATAGTTCTAGCAGCAGATTATGGGTTTGAGTCTCACCCTGGATCCCAAACTGATGCTGGGATTCTCCAGTACTGGAGCATTTGTGGCAGTCGGGAATGGATTGATGCATAGAACATTACAGCCTATGATGTTGTACTACCCTACATAAACCTACTCAATAAACTAAACCTTCCCTATCTCACACCCATAACCCTCTATTTTTCTATGTGCCTGTCTAAGAATAATTTTTTGAATATTTTGGAATATGTCCCTATTGAACCAGTCTCTACCATCACCCCGAGCAATTCATTCCAGGCACCCACTACTCTGTTTTAAAAAAAACTTATCCCTGATGTTTCCCGTAAACTTTCCTCCCCTCAGCCTGTGAAGATGTCCTCTGGTGTTTGCTACTTTCGCCCCAGGAAAAGGTGTTGGCTGTCAACCCTACCTATGCCCCTCTTAATCTTGTAGACCTCTTTTTTTCTCCCATTGGCCTGGCGATTATAATGGAACAGCTTAGCATGGAATTTTCTGGGCTCAAGGCATATTTTCTGGTATACCGCCATTTTCCATGAAGGTTCTTCTGTTACGTTCTCACAATCTCAAATCATTTGTTGGATAGTGGATACGACACTGGAACAAGAATGTGGATAACTTTCATCTTTCAGATCCGAGTTCAATTGGCTGATATTTCAAGTCCCTCCATAGAACTGAGAGAGAAAAGCTAGGATGAATGAAAACGCTTTGTACATCACATTTCACACTTGGAATCCTGGCCTTCGTTTGTCAGGGGATTGAGTTCAAGATCTATGAGGTAATGTTGCTGCTCTATAAAAATATGGTGAGACCACACTTGGAATATAATCTTCAGTTCTGGTTGCCTCATTACAGGAAGGATGTGGAAGCTCTGAAGTGGGTGCAGAGGAGATTTACCACGATTGGAGAATGTGTCTTATTTAGACAAGATAAGCAGAGTTAGGGTTTTTCTCTTTGAAGCAAAGAAGGATGAGACATGACTTCATAGAGGTCTATGAGATGATGAGAGGCAGAAATAAAGTGAAGAGTTAGCACATTTATTCTGGAGTGAGGGGAGCAAACATCAGAGGACATCTATAAGGTGAAAATGCAGGGGAGTCATTTGGGGAAAGTTTTTTAACCCAGGGTAGTGGGGTGGAAGCTGATACAATTGGAACTTGTAAAAGACTCTCATGGATACAAGAAGAATAGAGGGCTATGGGTGGGAAGTAGGGAAGGTTTAGATTGTAGAATATATGTCAGCATAGCATCTTGGTCCGAAGAGCCTGTAATGTCCTACCCATCAGCCATCCCAAGAACTCTGCACAAGAAATGGAAAATACATTAAGAAGAAACTTTGGTGAAATGTGACTGAAGACGTGGACAGTTACCCAGAGGTGGCAGGGTGATTGAATTGACCTGAGATGGCCAATTAAATTGCCCCATGCGGCTTGACCTGCAGACCCCGATCATCCTAGGTGTAGCCCCTGGTCTGTGTAGAGGGGTACTGGGTGGAACAATCTGCTCTGATATTCCACAGGTCGGACAGGAATACATCTCACTGAAAAATTACTTGTCTGCGTGCCAGGTATAAAATAGAAGCTAGAATTTTCCTGATTCCTCCTGATGTCTCCCATTTTGTTGCTTTCTGCTTTCTCCACACACCATGAACACGCGTAGATGATGGAGTGCCAAGTGAGGAACATTTGACTGTTCTTAGACTCTACTTGTTGGAATTCGGTAGAATGTGGGGAGGATCTCATTTCAATTGTTGAAAGGCATAGACAGAGTAGATATAGAAAGGTTATTTCCCATGGTGGGAGATTCTAGGGCAAGAGATAACTTCAGGACTGTAGGGAGACCACTTGGAACAGAGATGTGGAGGAATTTCTTCAGCCAAAGAGTGGTAAATCTGTGGAATTTGTTGCCATGGGGAGATGTGGAAGCCAGGTCATTGGGTGTATTTAAGGCAAAGATGGATAGGTTCTTGATTAGCCAGGGAATCAAAGTTATGGTGAGAAGGCCAGAGGTGGGACTGAGTGGGAGAGTTGATCAGCTCATGATCGAATGGTAGGGCAGACTGGATGGGCTGAGCGGCCTATTTCTGCTCCTCTTTTGCGTCTCATGGTCCCACCTTGGGCACTGGCATCTCCCAGTCAAGCTAACATCCTTGGACTGCGAGCAGCAATTGACAACTTTCACGGACCCGCAGGGATTTCTGCAATGACACTGGTCCTCCCTACCCCAACAGGAGAGGCTTCTGCCCCACCCCTGCATTGCATTCCAGGCACCTACAACTCTGTGGGGGGGGGGGGGAACAACAACAACTTACCCCTGTAGTCTCCCCTCAACTTTCTTCCTCTCACCCTGTACAGATGTCCTCTGGTGTTTGCTATTCCTGCCCTGAGACAAAGGTGCTGGCTGTCCCACCCTATCGATGTCACACATAATCTTTTAAAAATCTATTAAGTCACCACTTATCCTTCACTCAAAAGAGAAAAGCCTTTTCTTGCCTTGCAAGACATGCTTTCCAATCCAAGCAATATCCTGGTGAATCTCCTCTACACAGCTTTCCTGTAATCAGGGTACCAGAACTGACTGTGATGTTCCATGTCATCTAACCAGAGTTTTATAAAGTTGCAACATGACCTCAGGCTCACTTGTGGTACTGTTACAGTTGTCAGTTGGGTTTATTTTAACTCATTCATCCTCTTTCCAGGCGACACCATCACCAACATCAACAGGACACCTGTCGATGGTTTCTGTCATCGAGATATTGTGGACCTCATCAAGTCGTCTGGAAATTGCCTGAGGTAATAAAACATGAGCAACAGTACTGATCCTGAGCCTCAAGATGTCTGCAATGGACTAACATCAGCTATGGGACAGAAAGCACTGTATTGGAGGAAGGCTTGTGATGTAAAGCCACATGTGGAATACTTGGTCCTGCCAATTCCTGTTCGAGCAGCTGGAAACCTGTATTCCATTGTTTATGCTTACTGAAGAGGCTGCATGCGGTGGTGTATCTAGGGAAAAGAGCGCTGAAGGTCTGACCTGCCCTTTTGTTTAATATTTGGCTTTTCAATAGTAGCAATAAATCAAGTCTCACCTTGCAATTTAACCCTGGGAACTGCCTTTTTGAGACAATCTGCCATTCATCTAATAGTCATCTAAGAATAGTCACATATTCAGCCGTGCGCTTGCCAAATTAAAGACAAATAAATGTGATTCACAAAGTGTGCGGAGATTTGCACAATCAGAGGATCCCTGCCACACAGCTGTTTGCTTTATCTAGCACATATTGATCTATTCATGGCTAGAATGAGCCGAGTCGGTAAGCTTCATGGGTCTCTGAATTGCCCATTTACAAATCAGTTCAACTTGTCTGATGCTGGCTGGATTTTCATCTGAAAGCAAAATGTGTCATTAAAGGATTTCTGTCATCAATACCTCAAAGTCTTTTGTCAGATAGAGATTCTTTGTTGGGCTCGGGAGTTGAAAATTGGGTGGGCGAGGACAGTGACACCCCCTTTAAGTGGCACCCAGGGCACATGCCCTGGCTACCATACTCTAGATGGCCACATCTTGTCCTCGTGGACTTTCAGCCTCACATTCTTCAGGGACAGATTTTGAAAAGGGGTCACAAGTGAGTGAGGGCTAATTCATACCCCCAATGGGAGCTCCTTAAGATGTGATGTTCTGGTAGGTTCAAGCAATGACAATCCCCCACTGGCAGCCATTTTCCAAATTAAGCCTAATTGAGCCTACAAGGCTAACTCAGATTTTAGAGGAAGTGATAAAAAGATTTTGTTGAAGGTAGGGTGGTGGGCCTGGTGTTTAGGGGTTTAGTAAGGCATTTGACAAGGTCCCCCATGGTAGACTCATTCAGAAAGTCAGGAGGCATGGCTGTGTGGTTTTCAAAATTGGCTTGCCTACAAAGAGCAGAGGGTAGATGGAACATATTCTGCCTGGTTTCAGTAATTAGTGGCGTTCTGCAGGGATCTGTTCTGGGATCCCTGCTCATTGTATTTTTGTAAATGACCTAGATAGACATAGAGGGATGGGTCAATAAGTTTGTAAATAACATGAAGGTTAGTGGTGGGAACAGGGTAGAAGGTTGTCATAGGTTTTTGAGTGGGGGAAAGCCAGATTTGCTGAAATGAGAAGGGATTTGCAGTGAGTGGTTTGGGCTGATTTGTTTTTTGGGAAGGAGGTAGAGGAGAATTAGAGGCCATTTAAAGGTGAGACTTTGAGGGTGCAGAATCTTTATGTTCCTGTTAGGATAAAAGGCAGGGCCAAATGTTCAAGAGAGCCGTGGTTTTCAAGGGAGATTAGGAAATTGGTTCAAGATAAAAGGGAGGCCTACATTAAATACAGGAGGCAAAGTATGGATGAGATGCGTGGAAGATGCATGTATAGTAGAAAGAAGCTTAAGAAGGAAATTAGGAAAGCGAAAAGAAGGTACAAGGTGGCTATGGCGAACGGGGTGAAAGTAAATCTGAAGGGAATTTACAAATATGTGAATAACAAAAGGAGAGTGAAGGATAGAATTGATCCACTGGAGAATCAGAGCAGACGAATGTGTGCAGAGCCGAATGAGATGGGGGAGATATTGAATGAATTCTTCTCTTCGGTTTTCACTAGGGAAAAGGGTATGGAATCATGTAAGATAAGAGAGGAAAAAGGGATAATTATGGAAAATGTAGGGATTAGGAAATTAGGAAAGGATTAGGAACCTTTGAGGCATATAAAGGTGAATAGTCTCTAGGTCTCGATGAGATTTTCACAGGACCTTGAGGGAATTCAGGGAGGAAATAGCAGAGGCTCTCACTGTGATTTTCAAGTCACTGGAGGGGGGCATGGTGCCACGAGATTGGCGTGTGGCAAATGTAGTTCCTCAGTTTAAAAAGGGCTCTAGGTGTAGGTCCAGCAATTATCGGCCGGTAAGTTTGACGTCGGTGGTTGGTAAACTCATGGAAAATATTCTTAGAGATAATATGTATAAGTATCTAGAGGGACAGGGCCACCCAACATGGATTTGTGAGGGGAAGGTCATGTTTGACAAATTTTGTTGAATTTTTTGAGGAGATGACTAGGAAGATCGATGAGAGTGGAGTAGTAGATGTAGTCTATATGGATTTCAGTAAGGCCTTTGATAAGATTCCATATAGAAAGTTGGTAAGGAAGGTTCAGGCACTAGTATTAATGTTGAGATAGTCAGATGGGTTCAACAGTGGCTAGAGGGTAGATGCCAGAGAGTCATGGTGGATAACTATCTGTCGGGATAGAGGCTAGTGACGAGCGATGTGCCTCAAGGATCGGTGTTGGGTCCCTTGTTGTTTGCCATTTACATTCATGATTTGGATGATGGGGTGGTAAAATGGGTGAGTAAATATGCAGACAATACAAAATAGGGGGAGTTGTGGATAGTGAGGATGGTTTTCGGGACTGCAGAAGGATTGGACTGCTTAGAAGAGAAGGCTGAAAGGTGGCAGATGGAGTTTAACATAGATAAGTGTGAAGTACTTCATTTTTGGAAGAATAATCAAAATAGGACATATGCAGTGAAGGGGAGGGCGTTGATGAAGGCAGAGGAACAGAGAGATCTTAGAATAATGGTTCATTGTTCTTTGAAAGTGGATTCTCGTGTAGATAGGGTGGTGAAGAAGGCTTTTGGTATGCTGGCCTTTATAAATCAAAGCATAGAATATAGGAGCTGGGAGGTGATGTTGAGACTGTTCAAGGTAATGGTGAGGCCAAGTTTGGAATATTGTGTGCATTTCTGGTCACTAAATTGTAGGAAGGTTATTAATAATGGGGAGAGGGTGCAGAGAAGATTTACTAAAATGTTGACTGGATTGCAGAATCTAGAATACAAAGAAAGATTGAGTAGACTGAGTCTTTATTCATTGGCACGTAGAAGGTTATGGGGGGATTTGATAGAGATATTTAAAATTATGAGGGGGATTGATAGAGTAGATGTGAATAGGCTCTTCCCCTTGAGGTTAGGTGAGATTGAAACGAGGGTCATAGGTTAAGCGTTAGGCTGCAAAAGTGTAGAAGTAACATGAGAGGAATCTTCTTCACTCAGAGAGTGGTGGGTGAGTGGAATGACCTTCCAGAAGAGGTGGTTGCAGGTAGGGTCCATTTTGTCATTTAAGTGAAGGTTGGATGACTGCATGGGTGTGAGAGGATTGGAGGGTTATGGGCAGGGAGTGGGAAGGTGGGACTAGAGGAGATCACTTAAATTGGTGCAAACTAGAGGGGCTGAGATGGCCTATTTCTATACTGTAATTGTTATATGGTTATATGAAAATGAACAGGTTGAAGAGTTGGACAGAAAAGTGGCACAGTTGGTGTAGTGGTTAACCCAATGGCTTTACAGCATCTGCCATTGGGACAGGACCCCGGTTCGAATCCCACGCTGTCTGTAAGGAGTTTGTACGTTCTCCCTGTGTCTGCATGGGTTTTCTCTGGTGGCTCCATCTTCTTCCCACCCTTCAGAAATGTACTGGGGTGTAGGTAAATGGGGTGTAATTTGGGCAGCATGGAGTCATGGAACCAAATTGGCTCCTTACAGTGTTGTAAGATGGAGTTCAAGCTGGATAAGTGTGAGGGGATGCATTTTAGAAGGTCAAAATTAAAGGCAGTACACATGGTTCATGGCAGGATTCTTAACATTGAGGAAGGTAACTTGGGGTCCAAATTCATAGATCTCTTAGGGCTGCTGTCCAGGTTGATAGGGTGGATAAGAAGGCCGAGGTTACGCTGGCCTTTGTTTGTTGAGGATTGAGTTCAATAGCCATGCAGTCATGTGGCAGCTCTATAAAACTCTGGTGGACCACACTTTGAGTATTGTGTTCAGTTCTGGTCACATCATTACCGGAGTGATGTGGAAGCTCTGGAGAGGGTGCAAAGATTTACCAGGATGTTGCCTGGATTGGAGAATGTGTCTTATAAGGCAAGGTTAACATAATGAGTGTCTTCTCTTTGGAGTGAAGAAGGATGTGAGGGGACTTAGTAAAGGTCTGGAAGATTATAGAAGGCAAGCCCCTTTTTCCCAGGGCAAGAGTGACAAACCAGAGGACATATGTACAAGGCGAAGATTTAGGGGAGACATCGGGGAAAGTTTTATTTTTACACAGAGTATTGAGTGCCTGGGGTAGTGGTGGAGGCTGGAACAATAGGGACACTTAAAAAAACTGACAGCCATGTGGATGAAAGTAAAATGGAGAGTATGTTTATGAGATAGGGAAGGTTTAGTTTGGTGAGTAGGTTTATATGGGTTGGTATGACATGGGCCGAATGGCCTGGCCTGTGCTGCAATATTCTATGTGCCTTGTCCCTAGACCTTTGGAGAGAGGGAGAAGCATAGAGTGACCACACCTGCTGTGTGAAGATACTAGGCTATAGAGCAGGGAGAGCCAACCTTTTAATTTTTAATCTTTAATTTAGACATACGGTAACAGGCCATTTCAGGCCACGTGTCCGTACCAGGATTGTAGAGTAATTGGGTGCCATGGACACATAGGCCAAAATGGCCTGTGACTGTGCTGTATGTCTAAATTAAAAATGTAAAATTAAAAGGTTGGCCGCCCCTGCAGTAATCTGGAGCGAACTAGGAGCAACATCAGAAGCAGAACCAGAATTTATTGACATGAACAAGTCAAATCATTCGGCAGCACCAGAGAGCAAACATCAATTTAAACCACCGTATCAAAATAAATAAAAATAGAGCACAAAAAGTCAAAGTGATTGTCTTTGATCATTCAGGAATCTGATGGCAGTGGGGAAGAAGCTGCCCTTGTGCCGTTGAGTGCTCATCTTTAGGCTCCTGTACCTTTTTCCCCGATGGTAGCAGAGCATGGCCTTGGTGGTGGGGGTCTTTGAGGATAGAGGCTGCTTTTTTACGACACTGCCTCATGTAGATGTCCTCGATGGAGTGAAGTCTGGTGCCTGTGATGCCGCTGGCCGAGTTTCACAATCCTCTGGAGTTTATTCTTGTCCTGAGCTCCATTTCCAGGCAGTGTTGCAAGCAACAGAATGCTTTCCACTGTACACTGTAGATGTTTTTGAGAATATTTGGTGACGTACCGAATCTTCTCAGATACCTTACAAAGTATAGCCACTGGCAAGTCTTCCTTGTGATTGCATCAACATGCAGGCTCCAGGACAGATCCTTGATATTTGAAGTTCTTGACCCTCCCCATTACTGAGCCCTTGATAAGGACTGGATTTTCTCCTGAAGTCCACAATCATCTCCTTGGTTTTGCTAATGTTAAGCAAGGATGTTGGTGTGACACCATTCAACGAGCTGATCTATCTCCCTCCTGTATGTGCGTGAGGAAACAGGTTTGGTAGGTCTCAAAGGCGAGGACTCTGAACATAGTTTAGATTTGGGAAGGATTTTATTTACAGAAGGCCACACACACACACACACACACAAACAAAACTGGTACATTCAATGATCAGGGAAAAATCATTATGTTGCCCCACCACCCCTTGACTCAGTGCAGGCATAGCTCTATGCTACAAGGGACACTAATGAAACACTCCAAACTCTTTTAACAGTGCACATCTTACCAACAGTTAAGCATCTTACTAACATCTTACCGGCACCTTTGCACATTTCTAGGCCTGGAGTGAAGCAGGATGGTCCCAGGCTGGCAAAGAGAGAGAGAACAAAGAAACAAGCCCACATCTGTGGCAGGAGGGTAATTAATTACAATAGCCAAGGCCAAGTACAAGTAGGCTGGAGAGTGCAGTCCAGGTAATTTACATGTGTCCAACAGCAAGGTGTGCACTAATGGGTGGGGCGGAATCAAACCTTGATTGGCAGCTGGTGTGTCCTCTGACTAGGTAGGGGACAGTGCTGTCACATGACAGCCACAACCTTACCCAATACTGCTTCCTCATTGCATTTTGTGATTCTGCCAATAACTGTGGTGACAGAACATTAGAATTGTTCCTGGCTACACAGCCATGGGTGTAAAATGAGTAGAGTAGTGGGCTAAGCCCACGTCCTTGGGGTGCACCTGTGTTGATAGTGAGGAGGAGATGATGTTTCCAATTTGTGCTGACTGTGGTCTTCTGATCAGGAAGTCAAGGATCCAGTTGTGGGGGGGGGGGGGGGGGGGGTTGGTTACAGAGGACTAGAGTTTGAAACTTATTGACCAGCACTGAGGGAAATAATAGGGTAGAAGGCTGAGCTGTAGTTGATGAAGAGCAGCTGGTAGGCGAGTTGAGGTTGTCTAGGTGATCCAGAGCTGAGTGGAGAGCCAGTGACATTGCATCTGCTGTGGAGTGATGGTGACATTTGGCCAATTGCAGTGGGTCCAGACTTTTGCTTAGGTATGTGTTAATTTTGGCCATGACCAGCACACCTGTCAGGAGAAGTTTATGGCTTAACGTGCAATAAGAATTCCAAAAGATACACAGGGTTTATAGGTTAATTGATCACATGAGTGTATCTTGTTGGTGCTCTCTTGTTTGTCTATTACCGTGCTGTATGTCTAAATTAAATTGTAAAGAATACGACCACAGAAATGTGTGTGAAACAGTGATTACAGAAGTTGATTAGTACCTTTCCATTGGCAGGCTGGAGACCGTGTTTGGAACCTCAATCAGACAAGCAGAGTTGGAGACCAGACTGCAGTACCTGAAGGTAAACCTGTGGGGCGTGATGTGCTTTCACTTTATGTGCACAGAGAATACTAAATATGACTGCAATATCATCACATTTGCAGTAAAACAGAGAGATCTGGGAATACAGACATCATTTCCTGAAAATGGCATTGCTGATCGATTGAGATGTAAAGAGACCTGCTGGTAGACTGGCATTCATAAATCTGAGTATTGAGTATAGGAGTTGAGATGTAATGATAAAGTTTATAAGACATTGTTGAAGCCAAATTTGGAGTATTGAGTGCAGTTTTGGTCACCTAACTACCGATATCTGGCACACGCTCTGTTCTCGCTGCTGCCATCAGGAAAGAGGTATCGGTGCTACAAGACTCACACCATCAGGATCAGGAACAGCTGCTTCCCCTCCACCATCAAACTCCTCAACGGCAAACTTAGTTATGACTCTTTTGCACTTTATTGGTTGAGATTTTTTCTCCTATCTGTACAGTCAGTTGTGGACCTGTGTTTATTTGTTTACATGTGCACATTATGTACAGTTTTTTATTTGCATTACCAGTAAGTGATAATTCTGCCTCACCCGCGGGGAAAAAGAATCTGAGGGTTGTTCGTGATATCATGTACGTACTCTGACAAGAAATCTGAACTCGTTACAATTGGAAGAGTGCAGAGATTTACCGGATTACTGCTGAGACTTGAAGAACTGAGTTACAGGGAAAGATTAGGACTTTATTCCCTGGAGGGTCAGAAGATGAAGGGAGATTTAGAAGAGTCAATATTATGGGGGGGGGGGGGGGGAGGTAGATGGAGTAAATGCAGGGAGGCATTGAGGGTAGATGAGATACAAACCAGGGCACATGGGTTAAGGGTAAAAGGGGAGGTGCTCCCAGCTGAAGTGGTGAATGTGGGCTCCATTCTGACATTAAAGAACAATTTGGTAGGCACATAATGGGAGACGTATGGGTTCAGATCAGTAGGACTAGGCAGAATAATAATTTGGCACAGATTAGAAGGGCTGAAGGGCCTATTTTGATGCTGTAATATTTTCCGGTTCGAACAGGATCTGAGATGAGGACAAATTCTAGAGGTGGCCGGTTCCCAGACAAATGATTTATTTGGCAGTAGCAGCTTTGACAGATGACATGAGTTGATCTATAAGAGATTGAGGTGGTAAAGCCATACCAGACAGAGGTTGCAAGTGATTTTCCTATTGATGCTCCAGATGCTTCTTCCGTCCTGATCTCAGGAGTGCTTTACTCTTCAGTGCCGTGTATGATCTCATCTTCAAATTGGTCTAATTAGAACCAGGTCATGTGACCTACCTGCACCACCAGGGTTCCGAGTGGGAGAAGATCACAATGTCACCCATGGATCTGTGTCAGTGAGTTATAACCCTCTACTTCTCTTGCATCCATGTGCCTGCCTAAGCATCTTTTAAATGTTCCTCTGGTACTAGACTCCACCAACATCCATGACAATGTATTCCAGATGCCCACCACATTTTGTGCAGTTAAAAAAAAAACCCTACCTCAAACGTCCCTCCTAAACTTTCCTCCCATGGCCTTAAATAGATGTCCTCTGGTGTTTGCTACTGTTCCCCTGAGGAAAACTGTACTGGTTGTCCACCCTATCTATGCCTCTCATAATTTTGTACACCTCTATTAATTCACTTTTGCATCCTTCTTTGCTCCAAAGAGAAAAGTCCCAGACCTGTTAAATTTGCCTCATAAGACACGTTCTCCAATCCAGGCAACATCCTGGTAAACATAGATTCCATATCATTCCTGTAATGAATCAACCAGAATAGAACACAGTATTCCAAGTGTAGTCTGTCTAGAGTTTTATAGAGCCTCAACATTCCCTCATGAACTTAATTCCCTGACTAATGAGGCCATCATATAACAATTACAGTTCGGAAACAGGCCATCTCTGCCCCCCTAGTCCGCACCGATTTAAGTGGTCTCCACTAGTCCCACCTACCTGCTCCCTGTCCATAACCCTCCAACCCCCTCACATCCATGCACTCATCCAACTTTCTCTTAAATGACAAAATTGACCCTGCTGCAACCACCTCTTCCGGAAGGTCATTCCATTCAGCCACCACTCTCTGAGTGTTACTTCTAAACTTTTTCCCCCTAACCCTTAACTTATAACCCCTCGTTCTAATCTCACATACCCTCAAAGGGAAGAGCCTATTCACATCTACTCTGTCTATCCCCCTCAAAATTTTAAATATCTATATCAAATCCCCCCCCCTCAACCTTCTACGCTCCAATGAATACCATAGACCTTCTTAATTACCATATCAACCTGGATAGCATCCTTGAGAGATTGATGAATTAGGCCCCCAAGGAACCTCTGTTCTTCCACACTGATAAGAATACATTAACCATGTATTCTGCCTTTAAGTTCGACCTTGCAAAATGCATCACTTCACACATCTGGATTGAACTCCATCTGCCACATATCCACCCAACTCTGTCCATACTTTGTGCGTTGTCTTTAAAGCTATCACCTCAACAGCCTTTTCCCATTCCACGAAATATGGAGCCATGGTTTGAGCCACTGGCCTTGACCGAATGGGCCCCTTGCATAGCCGAGGTGAGGAGATCCCTATTTAAGATGAACCCACATTACGTCGTGCGGGACCAAACATCTGTGATCTGGAACTAAAGGACTGCAGACCAACTGATGGAGGTCCTTACGGACGTCTTCAACAGATTTCTACAGCAGATGCTCAAAGTATGGTGGAGGTCAGTGGCAGAGCGTCATTGAGGCCTGTTATTGTTGCCCTTTTTTGTACCGGGATGATGATGGCTGTCCTGTAATGGAATGGATCAAAGCACATGTCCCAGAGTTATTGGATCTATTTCAATTCGCCTATGGATAAAACTGTTCCACTGATGATGCTATTGCCTTGTCCCTCCACTCCATCCTGGCCCACCTGGAGAATGATGCCTCATACATCAGGCTGCTGTTCATTGACTTCAACTCAATGTTTAATATAATTATTCCCGAGAGGCTGGTGAAGAAGCTGTCCTCCCTGGGACATGACACCTCTTTCTATAATTAGATTCTGGATTTCCTAATGGAAAGAACACAGTCTGACCTGGTTGGCAGCAGCATTGGGGTACTACAGGGCTGTGTGTTCAGCCCATTCCTGCTCACACTACTGACCCACGACTTCATCGCCAGATCTGGCTCCAACAGTGTCATTAAATTTGCAGATGACACCACAGCAGCTGGTCTCATCTACAACACCAATGAGATGCACTAGAGGTGGAAATCATGTGAAATGGTGCCAGAAGACCAACCTGAGTCTCAGTGTGGACAAGACGAAGTAGGTGACTGTGGATGTCAGGAAGACCAGGGATGACCACCCTTCAGTAGTGAAGATGGTAGAGAACACCAAGCTCTTCAGACTTCACTTAAAAAGCACCCTATCCTTGACACACAACATCTCTTCACTTGTCTGGAAGGTGCAACAGTGATTGCACTTCCTGAGAAGGCTAAAGCGGGCAAGGTTACCAGCCACCATCCTGTCAACTTTCTGCAGGAGCTCTATCCAGACCATCGTGGCCGGCTGCATCAGAGATTTTTATAGTTGCTGCAGAGAATTGGATCAGAGGTCAATCCATAGGAACATAAAAACGGATCACGGAGGACTCATTCCCCCCCCCACACTGATGTGATCAACTGGGATCACTGTTTGAAGAGTGCTCAAAAATTAATTGGGGAACCCTATCTCCCCACATGCAGCATCTTCTAGTTACTCCAATTGGGAAAGAGATACAGGAATAGCAGAGCCAGAACAATCAGACTGAGAAATAACTTCCTCTCCCAGGCAGTGAGACTGCTGAACAATTGAATGAGTTGCTCATACAAACCCTCCAAGACTCTACTATTTATTCAACAACAGGTATTTTTATACATGGATATAGATACTGCATATGTATCATTTGACTATATGTGTTGGCGTGTTTTTACTTCGAGGACCGGAGAAGACTTTGTTACTCGGACGAGAATGACTTGAAGAACCTTAGTATTCTCCCCCACCACCCCCATCTGCTACCCCCCTCCCCTCCCCCCCTGTGCTCTTTGAAGCAGGTTGCCTAATCAATTCTGCCATTTTCCAAATTTCTGACCTATTTGCTGCACTTGTGTTGTTGATTAACTTGGTAGAATAGTATATTAACATCAATCTCTCACTGATTGTAGAATTCAGGAGAGCTATACAATCCAGTGATCATTGGGCATCAGAGGTGGAAAGGGTGAGCAAATTTAAATTCCTGGGACTCACCATCTCAGGACCTTTCCTGGACCCATCACACTTATGTCACGTTGAAGAAAGAACGTCAGTGCCTCTACTTCTTCAGGAGTTTGCGGAGGTTTGGTATAATATCGGAAACCTTGGCAGATTATATTGTATTTTATATTATATATAGGTATGTTTTAAAAGGAGATTGTGTCAGATTTTTTAGTGTAGGTCACATACAAAGAATTCAAAACAGATCTTATTTAAAATAGGCACCTTTGCAAAACTTTTGAAGAATGCCTAAAGAGACTGTGGAGTAATGGATTATATGTTTGGAAAGCAAGAGATAACAAACTTAGAAAATTGGGTCCATTGACACAGTCTGAGTGCAATTTAATGTTCTAAGAGGGTCATTTGGTTTTCTCTGTGAGAGAGAGGGAGAGAGAGAGAGAGAGAAAATTCAGTTCTACAGTTCAACAGGAGCATCTACATTTCAACAGGAGCAGCTGGGACTGGAACATGACACGCTGGCAAGCTTGTGGGAAAACCCCATTTTGATGACTAGTTCCAAGCCCTTGTGATCCATACAAGAGGAGTTGGCTGGCTGTATAATGTTTCACCTGAAATACAGGAAACCGAAAAGGAGCTCTTGTGGTGACCTGAAAGAAAAAGATTATCACCTGGAAAACCCTGAAGGGGCAAGTTTCTTTGGCAAGGCACTGACGTGGCTGATCAGAAGGAATCAGTCCAACAAGCAACAAATCTCTCTCTGAAATCCAACTAGAACCTTCCTGAGCGACAACCATTTACCTTTTTACTAGAACCTGGTGAAAATTCATAAATGTTAAATTATGTGCACAGTATAAAAATTGCCTGATACCAGTGAACTTGGAGGAGTGAGAAGTGAGATTGGACTGTGAATCAAAGAACTTTTCTGAACTTGTATACACATTTACATACACGTGCGCTTAGAAATAGAAGGAGATTAAATTAGGTTAAGTTAAACATAATAAGTTAAAGATTGATCATATTTTCATGTTTAAAGATAATTAACTTTTGTCTATGTAACCATTTGTCATGATGAATTTCTATTGCGGCTGGGTTTTGGGGACCTCTGGGCTTGTAACATTTGGGGGATTGTCTTTTTGGGTTGAAAATTTGAGTTTTGGGAACTTAAACGTTTAGAGTTTTTGCGATTTACTGGTTAATTGGTTTTTCCAAGCTAATTTAAAGCTTGGGTGTGTGGAAAACAGCACCATTGGATATTAGTACATTTTTGTCTCAACCATCACCTGCAGAGCAAGTGAAAAGAGGAATTGATGGTTATTTCTAAGGCATTAAAGCTGACTGAAGTCCAGCATTGGATGAGGAAAATACAAATACAGAGGATTATATTATAGTGAAATATTAGATAGGTAAGAAAGAAAATTTTCCAGAGGATAGATCTGTTGAATTGCAATTGAAAATGGAGAACTTGAGGGTGGAAGAAGAAGGAGAGAAATGGAGAGTGTTGGACAAAAGAGAGAAGTGGAACTTTGAGTTGCAGAAACAACAACATGAAGCAGAGGAAGCTGAAAAATGGAAGAAATATGTGTTAGAAGGAGCTGAAAAACAGAGGGAGGAGGATGAAAGATAAAGAAAATATGTCTTGGAAAAGATTGAAAGGGACAGACGGTTTCAATTAGAGAAGTTAAAAACTGAGATGGAGAGAAGAAAGAGAGCTGAGGCGGTAACTCCTGGGCAGAGGTTTTTGGCTAGTAGAGAGGGAAATCTAGTGCCTCCTTTTGATGAGGGAGCTATAGATACATATTTTCAGCTTTTTGAAAAGGTAGCTGAGAGCTCAAGATGGCCAAAAGAAAAATGGCCTCTTATGCTCCAAAGTGTATTGAAGGGAAAAGCACAAATTTCATCCTCTAGTTTGACTACAGATCAAGTGGCAAATTATGATATTGTTAAACAAGCAATATTGAAAGCTTATGAGTTGGTTCCAGAGCATATAGACAAAAACTTAGGAGTTTGGTGAAAACATGGAACCAATCTTATATGGATTTTACTTTCGGTGTTTTGACTGTTGTTGCACCTCAAAAGGAATAAATAATGATTTTGACAGATTGAGAGAATTGATATTAATTGAGGAAATTAAAAGGTGTATTCCAAATGAGATTAAATTATACCTGGATGAGAGAACCAGGTATAAGAACATGATGTAAGAACAGATGTAAGAACATGGCAGCAAATGGCAAGATCAGCAGATGAATATGCCCTGATTTACAAAAACAAATTTCAGAACAGTGAGCCTGTTCGGAGGGTTAATGTGGAACAGATTAGTTAGCCTGTTCAGATGGTTAATGTGGAACAGATTAGTTAGCCTGTTCAGATGGTTAATGTGGAACAGATTAGTTAGCCTGTTCAGATGGTTAATGTGGAGGAGACTGGTAAGTCTGAAATTAAGTCTGGAGAGAATGTTAAGAGAAAAGATGAAGGTAAGGTAGGAAAGGACAGAACTTCTGGATTTCCATGTCATTTTGTAAAAAAAAACTTGTCATGTTATTGCGAATTGTTTAATGTTGAAAAAGAGATGAGAAATGGAGGTTTTACCAGAAGCATGTATTCAGACAGTTGAATTTGATGAGAACAGATGTTCCAAACCTGGTAAGGGTGTTATGGACATTTTTAATCCTTTTGTGTTAGTGGGCTTGGTTTCAGTAAAGGAGGGAGAATCACAGGTTCCAGTTAAAATTCTTAGAGATACTGGGGCTGCTCAGCCACTGTTGGAGAATGTTTTAACTCTTGATCAAAGGATGGACACAGGGGAGACAACTTTGATTAAAGGTGTTGAAGGTGAGGTAGAGACAATATCTCTTCACAATATTGTGCTAAATTCAGAATTAGTAAAAGGACCTGTTGTAGAAGTAATTTTGAAGTTACCCATGCAGGGGATCTCATTTTTATTAGGGAATGATTTTGCAGAGGATAAAGTTGGGTCAGTTTTGAGATTAACAAATTGGCCTAATAAGGATGAGGTTAGAGATGATGGTGAGATATTTCCTGCATGTGCGGTAACAAGGTCTATGACTAAAAAAATGATGAGAGCTGAAGAAGCTCCAGTTGATAGAGACTTACCCAGTACTTCTGAAGTACTTTTGAAAGAGCAGGGTCATTGTGAGAGTAAGAATTTCTCTTTGTCAAGGAAAGAGTTAATTCAGCATCAGAAAATAGACACAGATCTTGTTGTCTTAAGCGACAAAACAGTAAGTGAGCAGGAGATTAAAGAAATATCCCATGGATATTAATTGAAGGGTGAATTGTTGATGAGGAAATGAAGACCTCTTGATATTCCTTCTAATAAAGAGTGGTGGTGGGGGGTGTGATTCATCAGGAAGTTGTTCCTAGAATTTACTGGAATGAAATTTTAAATCTAGCCCACAGTACTCCTTTGGGTAGTCATCTTGGTGTAAAGAAATCCATGAATAAGATTTTGAAACAATTTTTCTGGCCTGGTTTGAGGAAGGATGTTGTAATCTGGTGCAGGACATGTCATTTTTGTCAGGTAGTGGGGAAACCTAACCAGGGTCCTCCAGTGGCTCCATTACAACCTATTCCTGTTGTTGGGGATCCTTTCACTAGGGTTATTGTGGATTGTGTAGGTCCCCTGCCGAAAACTAACTCTGGGAATCAGTACTTATTAACAATTATGTGTACAGCCTCGAGATTTCCAGAAGCTATACAATTAAGGAATATTAAAGCCAAAACAGTTGGTAAAGGCTCTGGAAAGATTTTTCACAGTTTTTGGATTACCTAAAGAGATCCAGGGTGATCAAGGATCTAACTTTATGTCTGGGTTGTTTCAGTAGTTGATTTATGAGTTGGGAATAAAATGGATCACTTCGTCTGGGTACCATCCATCATTTTACTCTTAAAAATATGATGAGGATTTATTGTCTGGAGAATGGGAAAGATTGGGACAAATGTATTCATTTATTGTTGTTTGCAGCAAGGGAGACTGTGCTGGAGTCATTAGGGTTCAGCCCTTTTGAAATCATGTTTGGACATCAGGTTAGAGGACCTTTTAATGTTGATAAAAGAACAGTGAGGATGTGCAGTTGGACTTGCTGGATAATGTTTCTAAATTTAATGATCGGTAACAAAAGTGTGGACTTTGGCTCAAGAGAATTTAAAAATGGCTCACGGTAAAATTAAGCGTTTATTTGACAGGAAAGCTCAAGTGAGGAATTTTAAGTCAGGAAGTAAAGTGTTAATTTTTTCCCAACTCATGACAATCCTTTGAGAGCTAAATTTTCAGGACTGAATGATGTTAACTATGTTGTAAACACTCCAGATCGAAGGAATAAAACTCAGGTTTGTTACATAACTATGTTGAAACCTTATTATGAGGATAACAGTCTGTATCAGAGGTGTTAGTTGTTGACAGTGTTGAGGAAGTTATGGATCATAAGATTATGGATATTTGTTGCGGCAGCCCTAAACATTTTTGTGGACTACCTTCAGTCTAAACTGAACTGCAGGCGGTCCACAACAGTGGGTTAATGAATAGCATGCATTTTCAAGTCCCGCCTATTTACTTATTGGACTGCCAATATTCAATGTAAAACCGCATAAGGAAATAGAAATTTCGAACTTTGGTCATTCATAAATGAACGGCCACTCTGCAAGGTAAGAAAACACTTTGAATGGGAAGAAAACATAAATTCTATGTAAAAAAAAAAACCACATAGCAGGGTTCTATGTGCTGTCATGTATATCTTCTTCTTTGGCTTGGCTTCGCGGACGAAGATTTATGGAGGGGGTAAAAAGTCCACGTCAGCTGCAGGCTCGTTTGTGGCTGACAAGTCCGATGCGGGACAGGCAGACACGATTGCAGCGGTTGCAAGGGAAAATTGGTTGGTTGGGGTTGGGTTTTTCCTCCTTTGCCTTTTGTCAGTGAGGTGGGCTCTGCGGTCTTCTTCAAAGGAGGTTGCTGCCCGCCAAACTGTGAGGCGCCAAGATGCACGGTTTGAGGCGTTATCAGCCCACTGGCGGTGGTCAATGTGGCAGGCACCAAGAGATTTCTTTAGGCAGTCCTTGTACCTTTTCTTTGGTGCACCTCTGTCACGGTGGCCAGTGGAGAGCTCGCCATATAACACGATCTTGGGAAGGCGATAGTCCTCCATTCTGGAGACGTGACCCATCCAGCGCAGCTGGATCTTCAGCAGCGTGGACTCGATGCTGTCGACCTCTGCCATCTCGAGTACTTCGACGTTAGGGGTGTAAGCGCTCCAATGGATGTTGAGGATGGAGCGGAGACAACGCTGGTGGAAGCGTTCTAGGAGCCGTAGGTGGTGCCGGTAGAGGACCCATGATTCGGAGCCGAACAGGAGTGTGGGTATGACAACGGCTCTGTATACGCTTATCTTTGTGAGGTTTTTCAGTTGGTTGTTTTTCCAGACTCTTTTGTCTAGTCTTCCAAAGGCGCTATTTGCCTTGGCGAGTCTGTTGTCTATCTCATTGTCGATCCTTGCATCTGATGAAATGGTGCAGCCGAGATAGGTAAACTGGTTGACCGTTTTGAGTTTTGTGTGCCCGATGGAGATGTGGGGGGGCTGGTAGTCATGGTGGGGAGCTGGCTGATGGAGGACCTCAGTTTTCTTCAGGCTGACTTCCAGGCCAAACTTTTTGGCAGTTTCCGCAAAGCAGGACATCAAGCGCTGAAGAGCTGGCTCTGAATGGGCAACTAAAGCGGCATCATCTGCAAAGAGTAGTTCACGGACAAGTTTCTCTTGTGTCTTGGTGTGAGCTTGCAGGCGCCTCAGATTGAAGAGACTGCCATCCGTGCGGTACCGGATGTAAACAGCGTCTTCATTGTTGGGGTCTTTTATATGTCATGTATATACTCTGATAATAAAAAAGGTTTGTTCTTTTTCAGCAAACTCTGCAGGAAAAGTGGGAGGAGTACAGGTCACTAATGGTCCAGGAACAGAGACTGGTTCATGGTAGGTCGACTCCTCATTTTCCTTCTGTGTGGTCCGTCTGGGCACTGGATGGTAGCTGGCTATCTTGAATAAACTGTAGCTCAGGCAGTATGCAGCAAGGATCAGCTTCATTTTAATAGTGTGGAAGAAGAGATGGGCATTGGGGTCCACATCCACAGATCTCTCAAGATCACCTCCTAGGTTCTGGAATAGTTATGATGGCCTGCAGTCTTCATTAGTCTGGAAATGGAGTTCAAGAGTCATGAGGTAACGTTGAAGCTCTATGAAACTCTGGCCAGACCACACTTTGAATATTGTGTTGAGTTCTGGTCACCTCATTATAGGAAGGAGATGGAAGATTTGGAGAGGGTGCAGAGGAGATTTACCAGGATGTTACCTGGATTGGAGAACATGTCTTATGAGCCAAGGTTAGCAGAGGTTGGACTTTCATCTTATGAGCGAAGAAGTATAAGAGATGACTTATTGGAGGTCTACAAGATTATGAGAGGCATTAATGGGATGAACAGCCAACACCATGCTCAGGGCAGGACCAGCAAACACCAGAGGACATCTGTACAAGGTGAAGGCAGAATAGTTTAGGCAAGATGTCATGGGTAAGTGTTTTACACAAACAGTAGTGGATACCTTAAATGCATTGCCATGGATGGTAGAGGAAGATGGTACAATAGAGCATTACAGCACAGAAAATAGGCCCTTTGGCCCTTCAGGTCTGTGCCAAACTATTCTGCCTTGTCCCGCTGACCTTCACTCAGTCCATAGTCCTCCATATCCCTTCCATCCATGTACATGTCCATATTTTTCTCAAATGCAAAAACTGAGCCTGCATTCACCACTTCAGCTGGCAGGTCATTCCACACTCTCTGTGTGAAAAAATTCCTCCTTATATTCACCCTAAACTCTTCCCATTTTACCCTGAAACTCATGTCTTCTCGTTTACCAAACATCAGTGGAAATAATCTACTTACATTTACTCTATCTATACCTATCATCATAGTGTAAACCTCGATTACAACAGGTTCGTTCTTCAACGCTCCAGGAAATAAAGTCCTAATCTGTTTAACCTTTCTCTGTATCTCAGTTCAAGTCCCAGCAATGACCTAGTAAATCTTCTCCACACTTTTGCAATCTTATTGATATTTTCCCTGTAGTTAGGTGACTAAAATTGCAAACAATACTCTAAATTTGGCCTCACCAATCTCTTATACAAATTTGTCATAACATCCCAACTCCTGTACTTCATGGGGAGTCATGGGGAGAACATGCAAGCTCCTTACCTAAAATAAATTGTTAAACTTCTGCTTTGGCACTGAATCAAGGCCAGCATCAGTTTCAATGTTTTCTTTGAAGGCACAATCTGTTGTACGATCTGTAAAGTGTTTCTAAAGTAATGGCAAACTCAGATTTGGTCAGATGCAGTTGATAGGGCATTGTCACGTAATTTCGAACAAAGAAGATCTGATCATAGTATCCTCTCTCCTCCCTATCCCACCCTCTCGGCTCTGTCTTGATGCTACTCTCTGCCTATTGACTTCCACCCCTCTACCTTGCTCTCCCCCCCCCTTTCTCACCACATCAACCCCTCCTGTGCCCCTCATATCCCCTTCCCCCCTCTGTCCCTCCCCTCTGTCTTCTCCCTCCATCCTCACCTCTCCCCTCCTTCCCCACCTCCCATCCCCTTCCCCCTCTGTCCCTCTCCTCTGTCTCCTCCATCCTTCCTCATCTCTCCCCTCCTTCCCCACCTCCCATCCTCCCCCCCCCCCCCGTCTTCTCCCTCTTTCCTCACCTCTCCCCTCCTTCCCCATCATTCTCATAAGAGCAGGAAAAACAGAAGGTTATGTGTGTGAGGTAGGGAGGGTTTAATTTGTTGAGTAGGTTTATATATGTAAGAGCCAAATGCTCGTTTCTCGCTTGTCGTGGCTGCAGGCGTTGGCAGTGTCCTGTAGGCCTCTTCTCGTTGGCCGCATGCATGAAAGCCAGCACCGTTTACCAAGCCGGAGAAGCCTGGTGGCGCATGTGTGGGTGGTTCAGCCCCCAGCGGCCCCTCAGCCGGGGCCGGCGTGTCCGCCAGTGCACATGCACCATGGACTGCGTTGACGCATGCGCGCTTGACTCGGTGCCGCTAGCAAGTGTTTGGAGCCCGGGCTGAGGCCTTCTGCAATGAGCATGCACGGGGGTTTGTGCATGTCAAAAAGGCGGTTTGCTAGCCCACATTGTCAGTTGGGCAGTCCGAGGAGGCGTCGATGGATTCTGTCAGCCGGAACTCTACACGGAACGTTATCGGTTATCATTACTTCCAGATGAATTTTTTTTGCTATTTTACTACAGACATGGGCCTTTTGTGTTTGTTAATAAAGACTATTTAAGAACATTCACTTGGCCTTTGTTACTGATTCATTCTAGATACACATGGCAGACAGACTTCACTTAGCCTCCACGAGACTATTTTATTGATCACAGTCACTCCAATATAGTTTGACACAACATCATGGGCCTGCACTGTGCTGTAATGTACAGAATTACACATGAACATGTTACAAAGTTTGTTGTTTTGTGGCAGCATCATAGCCATAAATGATATTTTAAAAAACTAAATAAATTAGTGCCAGGTTCATGTACCTTTTCCCCGATGGAATACTGTGATGGAGCATGGCCTGGGTGGTGTGGGTCCTTGAGGATAGAGGCTGTTTTATCCACCCACTGCCTCTTGTAAATGTCCTCAATGGAGTGAAGATTTGTGCCCAGGATGGCACAGTTCAAGTTTACGAATTTCTGTAGCCTGTTCCTATCCTGTGCATTGGTGCCTCCATGCCAGACAGGGATGCAACCAGTCAGAATGCTCCCCAAGGTACACTTGTTGAAGTTTGCAAGTTTTTGGTGTTTTATGTCCTTGTGACAAACGTGCTTGTCTGTCGAGCTAACACCTGATGTTTGTGTCCTCTTTCTAGGGGTTGTGTTAAAAGATCCGAGTGTTTATGATGCTTTCGAATCGGTCAGAGCCAGCCTTTTTGGTCAAGGGGCGCAGAGACAGAGCCACCCCAGCGTCAATACCTGCAGCTCCACAACGGAGGTTGGGGATGAGCCCATTTATCAGACCTGCATCTTTGACCCCATGGACATGAGCAGTGATGACAGCTCCAGTGCCCACAGCAATGAAATGGTGTTCGCCAAAAAGGCCTTGACAAGGTCTGTAAGTGCAAGGGCCACTTACAATGGAGCCGGATCTTCGACTTCCTGGGAGAGGAATAATGGGACCCTTGCAAGGAAGGCCAGGAGGAAAAGCTTGCGGAGGAGACTGCTCAAGTACATCCCTGGACTCAACCGATCAGTGGAAGAGGAAGAAAGCCACTTGTAGGCAAACAGTCGGTATTTATGAGACTTCAAATTTTCAGGGCTGATAACCAGCACAAGACATCTTGCAGAAAGAGGGGAGATGATTAAACCCCCAGAGTGGTTGGAGAAAAATTATTTCCCTCACTAAAAACAAACACCTGATTCTGATCTCTCATTCCAGGACCTTTATTTCACTTGGGCCTCAAGGAGAGAGAGTGCTCGTCTCCACTGACACTCAGTTCTAAATTACAGAACAAATCAGGACATTCCTGTACAATCAGTTTCGAATTAGAATCTGTCACATGGTATAGTTATGTGCAATGGGCAGCATCTGCAAGACTTTAGTATCCATTACAGATCTTATCACCTCTCTACCTGTGGCATATGTGAAGTTCAATGGGTAGTGGTTTTGCTCTGACACTCCAAATTTGGTCAGTATTACAGGGCAGAGCTCTAAATGCAAAGGTTGCAAGTTTCACTGATAACACTTCCTTCAAGCTTGCAAGCAATAAGTCAAATAAAATGGACAAGCAGCTGAGAGAATATTGTTAATTATCCTCCACAGTAGTTGCAAAGGATACTCAGAACACCCTCTAGTTACTTACCAACCACCTGTTGGTCCCTGCAGCCCTTCTTCAATAGCTCATTTGCCACCCTCCAGTCTTCTGACATCCCTCCTGAACTTAATAATGATTCATAAATCCAGTTGATTGGGTAGTTAAAAAGACATATGGTAGGCTGGGCTTTATCAGTTGGGGAGTCAGGAAGTAATGTTGCAGCTCTGTAAAACTGGTGAAACCACACAGAGTTTTGTATTTAGATCTGGTCACCTCATTACAGGAAGGATGAGGAAGATGTGGAATGATACAGAGGAGATTCACCCGGATGTCTGGATTAGAGAACGTGTCTTGTGATACAAGGCTAGCAAACCTAGGGCTTTGCTCTTTGGAGCAAAGAAGGATGAGAAGTCACTTGGAGGTATGGAAGAGTACGAGAGGCAGTACCTTTTTCCCATGTTGAGAGAATCAAACTCCAGAGGATATCTGTACAAGGTGAGGGGAGGAAAGTATCAGGGAGACATCAGGGGTAATTATTTTCTTTACACAGGGAGTAGTGAGTGGCTGGAATGCATTGTCAGGAGTGGTGGTGGAGGCTGGGACAATAGGGACATTTCAAAGACACAGACAAGCCAATGGATGCAAGAAAAATAGAGAGTTATGGGAGGGAGGAAGGAAAGGTTTCATTTTTTGAAGGGCCTGTGCTGTGTTGCAATGTTCCTTGTTCAATGCAGTGATCTCAGTGGTGCACCTTGTTTGGCTAAGAGTGCAATCATATGAGCCCACTTTATCAACTACTGAGTTTGAGTACAGCACTCCAGGATATGTCACTCACATGGAAATTGTAGTGGACGAAAGAACCTCCCTCCATCCTCGAAGGCAACCAGTCAGAAGATGAATTCCCTATGCACAACAAGAATCCATTTTTTGATTTGTTGCTTTAGCTCAAAGAACAGAACTGCATTGATGGGATTTCAGTAGGAAGGAAAATTGTGAAAGCATGGAGTCCTGGGGGAGTGGTGATTGAAGGGTCAGAATAATCAATTACTGTGCATCAACTGATCTCTAAATAGCTTCTTGGTAATGGCTTCATACCGCCACCACAAATGGTGGCCGTCACTGCGATGTTGAGAAGCGATGTAATGCTACAGTGCATATTGGAACCCTCCAGTTTCAGACGAAAATCTTTCACAACTTGAAAGACATTAAAGGCAGGAAGTAACGTGATGTGGGAGGGGTTGCAGGAGGGTGTGTCAACAGTGGATGCAGCAGTCTAAAAACAGCAAATGCTCAGCAGAGAAAGCTCGGCAGTAACAACAAACAATTCCTGAGAAGAGAGGCAGCCACATCCTGTGGACTGAGGGTAGCCTGAATAGCTCAGTTTCCACCATCATGACTAATTTCTGATTGCATTTTGAGATAGGACAATGGAAAATGATTTAGGCAACTGACCCCATTTTATTTTTTCAAGAGGTCAAATTGGGCTAGAGTTGATTCAAAATTTCCCGGAATACTGAAATTATGATGTGTTCAGATAAAATGCAACAAGGCTCTTCCACTGAGGTCAGGTGAAATCAAAAGTAGAGAACATGGGATAAGGGTGAAAAGGGTAGGTTTCAAATTTTAATTTTTAAAAAATTTACATTTAAACTTAGACATCAAGCTTGGTAACAGGCCCTTCTGGTACACAAGCCCATGCCACCCAAATACATCAATTAATCTACACCCTGGTACCTTTTGAAGGGTGGGAAGAAATTCGCACAGACCACACGACTCCTTATAGAGCGGCAGGATCAAATCTGGGTCACTGGCGCTGTAATAGTGTGACCCTAACCTCTGAAGGGAGCATTAGGAGGAACTTCTTCATGTAGAGAGTAGTGAGAGTATGCAACATGCTGCCCGCTGAAATGATGAATGCAGGTTCAATTTTTACATTGACGCAAAATTTGGACAGATTCATGGATGGGAGGGGTATGGACTGGGAGCAGGTCAGTGGGACGAGGCAGATTAATAGTTTGGCAGAGAATACAAGGGCTGAACGGTCGGTTTTTGTGCTGTAATGTTTTGTGGTTCTGAGAGTTGTGGGACCAAGGAGGGTAAAATGGGGGTTAAGACGCAAATGAGTGAAGTTGCTGTGGAATGGAAAAGCAGGTGCAAAGTGGCCGCCAGAGCACTGGCTTCAGCATTAAGCAAACAAACCTCTACACCAGAGGGGTTTGCACGTTGAAATCCCCCCCGCCCCCGCAAAAGGATGGTTTTGAAAGAACATAACTTTTGTTATGGGAAGAGAATTTTCAACCCAATCACATCTGAATGTTCAATGTAGAGAGTTTTGTTTTATGGGCAGTAACAGTTCTTTTCATTGTCATGTAATAAGACATAAAAAAGTAATATGTATGATCTACCTCAACTTTTGCCTGTTGTCAGGCAAACAAAGAGTCACTGTGAGCATTGTCCGGCGTCCCTAGCAATAAGAGAGAGAGAGAGAGAGAGAGAAGCTCCTTCTGAGTCACTGAGTGACCGTGGGTTCACCTCCAGCGCTCATGCAGCCTCCACAGCAGCAGAGATTCCTGTTTGATCCATCGGCTCCTTGAGGTCCAGATCCAAACTTCCGATACGATCAGTAGCCTTCAGCTCCCAATGTCTTTCAAGACCCCTTCTTACCCTCAGCGCCCTCTCAAATGCCTGGTTCCCATGAGCTAGTCTCCAGCAGCCCACAGGCTGTGGGTCATTCAGCCGGTGAGCCCCTCACTGGTTTGCTGTGTTCACCTTGACGGCTCAGCAATGACCGTCATTGCACTCCAATTGGGGGTACTGCTACATTGGCTTTGGCTAGGGAGTGGTGGGGGGAAGGGGGGTTGTTTAGCTGCTACTAGCTGCTGCATGAAAAGATTCTAGCAGCTTCGTTTCAATATTTTGGTCATTTGTCCCTGAAGAATTAAAAATGTCTTGGCCAGAGCACAACTTCCAGGCCCCCGTCCGTAAAGGAGCTGGGCAGCAGAAAGAAATAACCCCAACATTCAGTTTTTTTGTAGATAATTCTCCTGGTTCCACATAAACAGCTACAAGGCCTTCAACTTCCATTTACCTGTCAGCCCATCCTACCTCACTCTATTCAAAATCCCCTAAAGTATTATGACATTTCTGCCACCTGCAACCTGATCCCACCACCTGACCATCTTTTTCTCCCCTCTCCTCTCTGCCTGAGGCAGCAACCTCTCCCACCTTATCTACTCCCTTTCTATCATCACCCCCTTGGTACCTATCCACTATGACAGCCAGAAATGTTCCACTTGGAGCCCATACCTCCTCCCTCATTCCAACATTTGGGTCCCTGTATAGTCCTTCCAAGTGAAACAACACTTTACTGCATCCGGTGCTCCCGTCATGGCCTTCTCTACATCAGAGAGACTGGGAGATCTCTTCATTAAGCACCTCGACTCTGTCCGCCGCAATGCACGGATCTCCCAGTGACCACCCATTTCAATTCCTCGCCTCATTCTCTTGCTGATATGTTGTCAGCCCATGGTTGCATGCACTGTCAGATTGAAACTACCCGCAAACCTGAGGAAAGCCACCTCGCTGTGTCTGGGCACCCTCCAACCAGATGGCATTAACATTGACCTCTCCGGTTTCTGTTAGACCCATCCACTGACTCTCCTCTTTTTGTGTCTCCTTTAGTTCTGCATTCACCAAGCCACCCTCTCCCTCTCCGCTACCTGCTTTTACCTCATACCTTGACAAAGGACTCTGTCTTGAAATGTCGTTAGATATATTTACCTTCTATGGATTCTGCGAGACCAGCCGAGTTCCAGTTTTTCCAGCACTCTTGCACTTTGACTTTGATCACAGCATCTGCAGACTTGTTATTCACAAGATGTATCAGGGAACCAAATTGGTTGCTGGTATATTCAGATGAGGGCCAAGGTCAAATTTACTTTGATCTTTTGACCCCCTCCTCTCTGACACACCATCACAATCAACCAGGATCTGAACTGCTTTGAATGTATACACCAGTGGCTTCAGAAATGTTGCACTTTGAAATAATAATTTGTTGTTTCAAAAATATGATTAAAATCCTTAATCAAAGGTCAAATTTATTGTCAGAGTGCATACAACCCTGAGATTCTTGTTCCTGCTGGCCAGGCAGAATTTCTATTTATCGATAACTGTAAACTGTGCTCAGGAAGAAAGATGCATTTACAAAAGAGAGATATGTAAACAAAGAAATAAATATAAACAAACTGTGCAATACAATATTCAGCAATAATCATTGTGCAAATAAGAGTCCTTAAATGAGTCCCTGATTGAATTTCTTATTTGGGAGTCTGATGGTGGAGGGGTAACAACTGTTCGTGAACCTGGTGGTGTGAGTTTTGTGGAATCTACATCTGTCCTGATGCTAGCAGCGTGAACAGAGCGTGCCCAGGGTGATGTGGATCGCTGTTGCTCTCTGAGCAGCGTTCCCTGTAGATGTTCTTGACGGTAGGGAGATTTTTGCTTGTGATGCCCTGGACTGTATCCACTACCTTTTGCCAGGCTTTATGCTCAGGGATATTAGCCAGACATCCCACTTTCCACTACGCATTTAGAAGTTTGCCTAGGTTTCTGATGTTTTACCAAACCTCTGCAAACTCCTGAGGAAGTAGAGGTACTGAAGTGTTTTCTTCACGATAACTAGTATGTTGGGTCCAGGAAAAGTCCTTTGAGAGAGTAATCCTCAGGAATTTAAATTTACTCATCCACTGCATCTCTGATCCCCTTTCTAATTTCTACAATCATCATTTTTTTTTGCTTTCAATCTTACTTAACGTTAAAGGAAAGAATCCAATGTCAACACGCTAAGAACTCATACGTGGCATAATTTCCAAGTTTATGTTAATACTTCTCTGTTAAAAAAGAAATGTTGGATTTATTCAAGCTACATTGTCACAATTACCATCCTGCAAATATTCTGTAGTATTTTGTAAATCATGTTTTTTTTCATTGTATGTTTAATCTTCAACTAATATTTATTAGAATATTTTAAATTGTTAAAATTTATGTCAAGCCGTACGAGAATTTTTTGCCTTGAAAGGAATGACAGAATTGAGATCTGTGGAGCTTTGTGTAAAATACAAGATTTAACAATAAAACTTTTGAAATGTTTTGAGGAGTGTTGGCCATCGCTTTTGATGCCAAGTCAGCCACAGGAGGAATATAGGGATTTTCAAAGCACTCGACAGAATTTGCTTACGCTGTCTGAGTTGGTTGACTTTGGAGTTTGAAGACATGAATTGAAATCTTCACTTTCTTTGATGTAGAACGTAGGAATCTACAGCACAGCGTAGGCTCTTCAGCCCACAGTGCTGTGCTGACCCATTTTCCTATCTCATTTTTTTTCATTTCCTTCTAACAAGCTAATAGTTCCTTAGAACAATTGGAAAATTGTGTTCAGTTCTAGTTGCCTCATTACAGGAAGGATGTGAAAACTATGGCAGGATGTTGCCTGGATTGGACAATGTACTTCATGAGGCCAGGTTAATAGAGCTGGGGATGTTCTCTTTGGAACGAAGAAGAACGAGAGGTCTACAAAATTATAGCCAGCACCTTTTACCTTGGGAGAGAGAGTAGCAAATTCCAGAGGACATCTGTACAGGATGAATGGAGGGAAGTTTGGGTGAGATGCCAGGGATAGATGTTTTACTCAGGAGTGGCGGGTGCCTGGAATGCATTGCAGGGGTGGTGGTTAAGGCTGGTACAATGGGGATATTTAAAAGACTCTGAGGCAGGCATGTGGATGAAAGAAGAACAATTATAGGTATGATGTAAGAAAGGTTTAGTTTGTTGAGTAGATTTCTAGAGGTTAGCATCTGATGAGCACAGAATGAAAGGTGCCCATATCAACTTCCTGTTTATTTGCAACATGGTTGGAGAGCCTGTCGAAAGAACCAAAGACATTGATCCAAACCAAGACTTTTATTAACTAAAAGACTGGAGCATATGATATGTAGGTTGACCAGTCCAGAATGACCTGGTCTGGCTAGGAGCAATCCTTTAAGACCTGCCAGTAGGTGTGGCTACGCTCTCAGCCAATCACACTACAATCTGCACATATACACGTTGGTGATAGAATCTGTTCTATCACATTCACCCCTTCTTGAGAACTGGCCCCGGGGTGGATGGAGGGCTGTAGAAAAAAAAGGAAAAAAAAGGGCCCGGTGGAGGTTAGGGGCTGTACTGGTCAGGGGGCCTGATCGTTCAGCGTGACCGCTGTGATGCTGGGATTGGGGTCGCTGGAGTTGTGTCACCGGCAGGCTTGTAGGGTGTGGCCACTGCTTCGCTCAATTCCCCAACTGCGTTGTCGACAGTCTGGCCTGAACTGGTGGGGTGGTGCTGGTCCCTTTGTTCAAGCACATGACCTGCAGGAGAAGGAATTGGGGGAGGTTGGGTTGGAGGCACTGCTGTGCCTGATCCAGCTTGGGCTAGGTCCCTTACCGAGACTGTGTACTCCCGCCCATCTGGGTACTTAACATAGGCATAATGTGGGTTCACAGGGAGCAGAGTCACTCGGTCAACCAAGGGGTCGTTCTTTGAGTACCGGACGTGGGTGTCGTAGGAGGGAACCGTGAGCCACACCGATATGGTTGTTCCCGATTCTGATTTACTCGGGAAAGAAAACATCCTTTCATGGAGGGTGGCATTGGTCGCGGTGCATAGAGGGAGCGGATGGAGTGTAGGGCACTAGTGAGCACGTCCTGCCAGCAAGAGGTGGGGAGATCTTTGGACCGGAGGGCAAGTGTAACCGCTTTCCAGACGGTGGCATTCTCTCTTTCGACTTGCCCATTACCGCATGGATTATAGCTGATGGTCCTGCTTGAAGCAATACCACACTCCAGAAGGTAGTGCCGCAGCTCTGCGCTCATAAACGAGGACCCCCCGTCACTGTGGATGTAACTGGGGTACCTGAAGATGGCAAAGATGCTGTGCAGAGCCTCTATAACTGAGGAGGCAGTCCTGTCCAAGCAGGGCACAGCAAACAGGAAGCGGGAGTACTTGTCTAGGTGGATAAAACTGTCAGTTGACCCCAAGTCAAATAAGCAATTGGTATAGTGTCCATGCACTTTAATCAGTTCCATTGCTTTTGTGAGGGGATGGGGGAAGTCCTGGTCTAGGGTTACTGAAGTAGAGACTTGTAATGGGGACAGTGGTGTCCTGCGTGATGACATCATGTAACGTGTGCGTGATGACATCACGCAAACTTTTGGGCCTGAAGAGACGGTGTCAAGGAGTTGGTGTTGCTGCCTGCAGCCTACTGGGGGTGTTGGCCAGTCAACGATAAGTGTTGGGGGTTGCTGCTTGCGGTCGGCAATGGGACGGTCAGTCGGGCAGTCGTCTGTGGTCGTGGTGGTGGGTGCCGAGTCGGTAGCGTCAGTCACAGTGGCATGTCCCTGGTCAGCCGTGTCGGTGGGTTCTGGGTTGCTAGCGTCAGTCGCAGTGGCAGCGGGTCCCTGGTCAGCAGTGGTAGGGGTGGGCTCAGCGGTAATGGCGGCGGCGGGTTCCTGGTCGGCAGCGGCAGTGGTGGTGGCCGTTGAGGTCAGAGCTGGAGCCTGGTCGGACATTGCTTCATGAGGGAGTGTGAACGTCATTGTGGCGAGGGTGGGTTTTACCTTCCACACTCGGCATTTGCCCCGTAACGTCAGGCACTGCCCGTGCGGTCGAGCCCTCGCTCTCATTGAATGAGAGCTCTGAGGAAGAAGTGTTTGAATGGGAGGGTTGTGATTGGGCTTTACACGAGGCACTGTGTTTGATGGTGGCCATTTTGGAACGACAGACTACAGCAAAGTGGATGTTTTTAAGGCACTTCTGGCACCTGGCTTTTCTCGCCGGGCACTGGGACCTGCTGTGCTTGTTCCTCCCACAGAAATAACACTTCTGGGTCGCATCGGGCAGTGTAGTGGCAGCCAAAAGGCCGTTGGTGTGCCGGGGGGGTAGTAGGGTAGAGGGAGGGCATCCTACTTACATCAGAGTGTGGGGAGCAGGCCCAAGAGTACACGTCCATACTTAAGACCGCAGCCTCCATTGTCTCTGTGATCCGGATCACGTCCTCTAGGTTTTCTCCCTTGTGCTCTAGCAGGCGCTGCCTCACCTCATTCGATCGAATTCCGGCCACATAGGCATCCCGAATGAGATGGTCTGCGGTCTCCACAGCAGTTCTGTCTGTGCAGGCACAGTCCCTGCCCATTGCCCTTAGTGCCTGAAAAGAAGCTCTACAGGACTCACCGGCCTGTTGCCTCTTTTTTTAAATGTTTTTATTTTTCACACTATAAACCATATTGACCAAGATACATACAGACATTTTTCTTCTTAAATATATACAGTGTGATTTTCTCCCCTTTTCCCTCCCTCCCTTCCCTCCCTCCCTCACTTCCTTCCCCATTTATTTGAAGTTCAATCTATAAGATACATTAAACCCGTTAAACAATGTTGTCACTTAATAAAAATAAACAAGAAATTTTACTGAGTCAGTTATTTTCGTTGTCTTCTCCTTCTGTCATTTTAGGTGTTGGAGTTCCATGGTAGGATTTCTCTATTGTATTTCATGTATGGCTCCCATATTTGTTCGAATATTGTGATGTTATTTCTTAAATTATATGTTATTTTTTCTAATGGAATACATTTATTTATTTCTATGTACCATTGTTGTATTCTCAAGTTGTCTTCTAATTTCCAGGTTGACATAATACATTTTTGTGCTACAGCTAGGGCTATCATAATAAATCTATTTTGTGCTCCATCCAAATCGAGTTCAAATTCTTTATTTCTGAGATTACTTAGGAGGAAGATCTCTGGGTTTTTTGGTATATTGCTTTTTGTGATTTTATTTAATATCTGGTTTAGATCTTCCCAAAATTTTTCCACTTTCTCACATGTCCAAATTGCATGAATTGTTGTTCCCGTTTCCTTTTTACAGCGAAAACATCTGTCTGATACTGTTGGGTCCCATTTATTTAACTTTTGGGGCGTGGTGTATAGCCTGCGTAACCAATTATATTGTATCACGCGTACCCTCGTATTTATTGTATTTCTCATAGTTCTGGAGCATAGCTTTTCCCATGTTTCATTCTTTATGTTTAAATCTTGTTCCCATTTTTGTTTAGGTTTACTGTTTGTTTCCTCGTTCTCCTTTTCTTGCAGTTTGATGTACATGTTTGTTACAAATTTTTTAATTATCATTGTGTCTGTAATCACATATTCAAAATTGCTTCCTTCTGGTAACCTCAGACTGTTTCCCAATTTGTCCTTCAAGTAGGTTTTCAGTTGGTGGTATGCAAACATTGTATCGTGAGTTATATTATATTTATCCTTCATTTGTTCAAAGGATAATAATTTATTTCCCGTTTCTATTCTTTTGATCCCTTTTCTCTCCCATTCTCTGAAGGAAAGGTTATCTATTGTGAAAGGGATTAGTTGATTTTGTGTCAGTATTAGTTTTGGTAGTTGGTAATTTGTTTTATTCCTTTCTACGTGAATCTTCTTCCAAATGTTGAGCAGATGATGCAATACCGGTGAATTCTTACGTTGCACCAATTTTTCATCCCATTTATATAGTATATTTTCAGGTATCTTCTCCCCTATTTTATCTAGTTCTAATCTGGTCCAATCTGGTTTTTCCCTTGTTTGATAAAAATCTGATAGGTATCTTAATTGTGCTGCTCTATAATAATTCTTAAAGTTTGGTAGTTGTAAGCCTCCTTGTTTGTACCATTCTGTTAATTTATCTCGTGCTATCCTCGGTTTTCCCCCCTTTCCATAAGAATTTCCTTATTATTTTCTTTAACTCTTGAAGAATTTCTCTGTTAGGTGAATTGGTAATGACTGAAATAGGTATTGTATCCTTGGGAAAATGTTCATTTTAATACAGTTTATCCTTCCTATCAGTGTTAGTGGTAAGTCTTTCCAGTGCTCTAAGTCGTCTTGTAATTTTTTCATTAATGTATGATAATTTAGTTTGTATAGATGGCCAAGATTTTTATTTAGTTGTATACCTAGGTATCGAATTGCTTGTGTTTGCCATCTAAATGGTAATTCTTTCTCAAACTTTGTGAAATCCGCATTATTCATTGGCATTGCTTCACTTTTATTTGCATTGATCTTGTACCCTGATACTTCTCTATATTTCTTCAATTTTTTAATGTAATTCTTTTATTGATATTTCTGGTTCTGTTAAGTATATTATAACGTCATCTGCAAATAGACTGATTTTATATTCCTTCTCTTTTATTTTTATTCCTCTTATTTTATTTTCTGTTCTTATCAGTTCTGCTAGTGGTTCTATAGCTAACACGAACAGTGAGGGAGATAGTGGACATCCCTGCCTTGTTGATCTGCTTAAGTTAAATTGTTTCGATATATATCCATTTACTGTCACTTTCGTCAATGGCCCCTTATATAATGCTTTAATCCAATTAATATATTTCTCTGGTAGGCTGAATTTTTGTAGTACTTTGAATAAATCCATTCTACTCTGTCAAAGGCCTTCTCTGTGTCTAAAGCAACCGCTACTGTTTTATTTCCTTCTACTGCATGAATTAAGTTAATAAATTTACAGATATTTTTCGTTGTTCGTCTTTTTTTAATAAATCCAGTTTGGTCTAGATTTACTATTTTTGGTACATAGTCGGCCAATCTGTTTGCTAATAGTTTAGCTATTATCTTATAATCTGTGTTAAGTAGAGATATTGGTCTATATGATGCTGGTGCTAGTGGATCTTTCCCAGTCTTTGGTATTACTGTAATTATTGCTGTTTTGCATGAATTTGGTATGCTTTGTGTTTTATCAATCTGGTTGATTACTTCCAGGAGGGGAGGAATTAATAAGTCTTTAAATGTTTTATAGAATTCTATTGGGAGTCCATCCTCTCCTGGTGTTTTATTGTTCGGTAGTTTTTTTTAATATCTCCTCTAATTCTTCTAATTCAAATGGTTTTATTCATTTATTTTGCTCCTCTGTTTGTAATTTCGGTAGTTCAATTTTAGTTAGAAATTCATCTATTTTGTCTTCTTTCCCTTCGTTTTCAGTTTGATATAGTTGTTCGTAGAATCCCCTGAAATTTTCATTGATCTCCGTTGGATTATATGTAATTTGTTTTTCCTTTTTCCTTAATGCCAATACCATTCTTTTAGTTTGTTCTGTCTTAAGCTGCCACGCTAGAATTTTGTGCGTTTTTTTCTCCTAGCTCATAATATTTCTGTTTTGTCTTCATTATGTTCTTCTCCACCTTGTATGTTTGTAGTGTTTCATATTTTATTTTTTTGTATGCCAATTCTCTTCTTTTAGTTGTATCTTCCTTCATTGCTAATTCTTTTTCTGTATTTGTTATTTCCGTTTCCAACTGTTCTGTTTCCCGATTGTAGTCCTTCTTCATCTTAGTTACATAACTTATCATTTGCCCTCTGATGAACGGTTTCATTGCATCCCATAGTATAAACTTATCTTTCACTGATTCCGTATTTATTTCAAAGTACATTTTAATTTGTCGTTCAATTAAATCTCTAAAATCCTGTCTTTTAAGTAGCATGGAGTTTAATATCCATCTATACATTCTTGGTGGGATGTCCTCTAGCTCTATTGCCAATAACAGGGGTGAGTGATCCGATAATAGTCTAGCTTTATTTTCCATTTTCCTAACTCTCCCTTGAATGTGGGCTGATAACAGGAATAGGTCTATCCTTGAGTATGTTTTGTGTCTACCCGAATAATATGAATATTCCTTTTCCTTTGGGTGTTGTTTCCTCCATTTATCCAAAAGTTGCATTTCTTCCAAGGATTTAATTATAAATTTGGTTACTTTGTTCTTTCTGTTAGTTTTTTTCCAGTTTTATCCATGTTTGAGTCCAAATTAAGGTTAAAATCCCCTCCTATTAGTATGTTCCCTTGCGTATCTGCTATCTTCAAAACGATATCTTGCATAAATTTTTGATCTTCTTCATTAAGTGAGTATACATTGAGTAAATTCCAAAATTCTGAATATATCTGACATTTTATCATTACATATCTCCCTTCTGGATCTATTATTTCCTCTTCTATTTTGATTGGTACATTTTTATTGATTAATATAGCTACTCCTCTAGCTTTTGAATTATATGATGCTGCTGTTACATGTCCTATCCAATCTCTCTTTAATTTATTGTGTTCCACTTCAGTTAGATGTATTTCTTGTACGAATGCTATATCAATTTTTTCTTTTTTCAATAAATTTAACAGTTTCTTCCTTTTGATTTGGTTATGTATTCCATTAATATTTAAAGTCATATAGTTCAACATAGTCATTTCATACTTTGTTTATCTTTCCTTTCTGTTTCCTCATCACCACCTTCCCTTCTTATCCATTTCTGCTTTCTTTTTTTGAACACATTATAAGACAACATTTCTAAAACATAAAATATTTCCACTATTCTCATATCTAAAATTCCTTTAACCCCAATAGCCCCTCCCCTTTCTGAGTTGCCCTTTGTCCCTTGTCGGGCAACCACATCTCCCCTCTCCATTTGGATTTGTGAATCCGCTCGCAAGCATCAACTGATTTTGCAGTGACTGTTATTCTTCCCCACCCAGCCCCCTCCCAGAAAAGATTTTAATCTTCATATATAACAAAGGTCACTCTCTTAATTCCCTCCTTACTTCCTTTCTTCCCTTTCTTTCCCTTCTTAGTTCTTACTTATACTCTATTTTTATACTCTATTTTATAGTTTGTTGTCATTTTTGTTCTTGTTACATCTCTTCATCTCTCTGTCTGTTTTGTAGTTGTTCTGCAAATTTTCGTGCTTTTTCCGGATCCGAGAATAGTTTGCCTAGCTGCCCCGGGATAACTATTTTAAGTACCGCTGGGTATTTTAACATAAATTTATAACCTTTTTTGCATAGGGTCGTTTTTGCTGCATTAAACTCCTTCCTCTTCTTCAGGAGTTCAAAACTTATATCTAGATAGAAAAAAAATTTTTTGACCCTTGTATTCCAGTGTTTTTTTTGTCTTCTCTTATTTTTTTCATTGCCTTCTCCAATATATTTTCTCTTGTTGTATATCTTAGGAATTTTTCTAGAATGGATCTTGGTTTTTGTTGTGGTTGTGGTTTAGGGGCTAATGTTCTGTGTGCCCTTTCTATTTCCATTTCTTCCTGTAATTCTGGCCTTCCTAGGACCCTGGGGATCTATTCTTTTATAAATTCTTTCATATTTTTGCCTTCTTCATCTTCCTTAAGGCCCACTATCTTTATATTGTTTCTCCTATTAGAGTTTTCCATTATATCTATCTTCTGAACTAACAGCTCCTGTGTCTCTTTAACTTTTTTATCAGATTCTTCTAATTTCTTTTTTAAGTCGTCTACCTCCATTTCTATGGCTGTTTCTCGTTCTTCCACCTTGTCTACTCTTTTTCCTATATCTGTCATGATCATCTCTAATCTATTCACTTTTTCTTCTGTACTTTTTATTCTTCTTTTTATTTGACTGAATTCTTGTGATCGCCATTCTTTTATTGTTTCCATATATTCTTTAAAAAATGTATATCCATGTACTTGCTCTTCCCTTCATCTTCCATTTCTTTGTGTTCTCCCTCCTCTTCTTCTGGTTCCACTCCAGTGTCAGAAATAAAACTTCTCACACATGAGTCTCTTTAAAACTGATGACACGACAAGCTTTATTTACAAGTCTGCAGAGTTGGACTCAACTGGTTTCTCACCAGTTAAGCCCCGATACATACAGTGCATTGATTTTTATACCTTTATTATTTGCCCTTCCCCTTCTTATTAATACTGTTTTAATTGGTTAGTATTACAAAAACATTCTAAGTATAACTGCATTATTAATTATCACGTTCGTTACGTACGCTGTGAACTCTACATTCACTGAATTCTGTTTCTCACACTTCTTATCAATCCTTTGTCTCCTGCATGTCTCTCACTATGACCATGAAAAGATAGGTTTAAAAAAACATATTCAGCAGCTCCTTCTGTCCTTGACTGCTAGTAAACTCTCTGTCCGTTCTGGCTTCCCTGTTTATGATTAATCATCACATTTTAACTTAAGTCTTTTTAACCTAAATTCTCTATATCACATCCAGGATCTGTGTCTTTTACCTCTGTCTCTTCTGGTTTTCTTGTTGGGTTGTTTATTTTATTTTGTTGGGTATTTTTGTTCTTATTTTTATTAAAAGTGTCTTGGTGTTGGTCTTCTTCCTCTGAGTTGGTCATCTGTTGTTTCTTTGATTTCCTATTTTTATTCTCTTCCTTCTTGTTCTCGTTATTTTCTATGTTTTCCTGTTGAGAGTCTTGCTGTTGTGTTATACTCGTCTGTTTCAGCTGTGGAGATTTACTCCTCAGCTGGACCCTCCCTCCCTTCGGTGTTGTTTTTGTCTTGTGCATCGCGCATGCGCGAGGATTCGCACACGCGCAGTCGCGCACTTTTGTTTGGCTCCGTGAGCCATCTTTGTAGTCCTGAGTTCGGGGTTTCCACTGACCTCAGGGAGCGGGCTTCTCTCTCCACGGCGGGCTTCCTCGTACCGGTAAGGCCTTCACCTTCCTCTTCCGATGTCCGTCCTTCTTCTTTTCTTTCCATTGTTTTTGGTTTTTCTTTCTTTGCTGCCATTTTCTCCACACTTTCACTTTCAATTTGTTATGGTTTCTGTGTTAATGACTTCGTTTTTTCTCTAACTTTTTTTTACTTTTCTGGAGAGGGCTGGTATTTTCTTACCGGTCACTACTCCATCACGTGACTTCCTCGGTTGTTGCAAGTTTGTACCGAGCATAGACCCTGTTCACCGGTCGCTCGTAGAGCCCTTTCAGCACCTTCATGGCTGCGGTCTAAGTGGTCGCATCCGGTGTAAGTGGATGCTCTGGTAGACTCTCGGGGACACCATAGTCATCGATATTAGTAGTCGATGCTGTCCTCTATCACGGCAGGGTCAGAGAGCTGTAAGTATGTTTCAAAGCATCTCACCTAGTACTTAAAGTCATTCAAAGCTGTAGCTGACTGTGGGTCGATGTCGAGGTGTTCCAGCCGTAGCATACGCTCCATCCCTTCAAAACTTTTGAGTTAATAAAATTGTAGAGTGCGTCAAAAGAACCAAAGACTTGTTGATCCAAACCAAGGTTTTCATTAACTAAATGACTGGAGCATATCACAAGTAGGTTGACCAGTCCAGAATGACCTGGTCTGGCTAGGAGCAATCCTTTAAGACATGCCAGTAGTGTGGCTACACTCTCAGCCAATCTCAGTCATCCTACACTACCATCTGTATATATACAAATTGGTGATAGAATCTGTATAATCACAATGGTGGAAGGTGATTCTAGCCATTAAAACCCATGCTTCCCAAGAACACCTTATTAACCTATTGACCCCGTATGTTTTGGAAAGTGGAAGGAAACTGGAGAATCCAGGGAGACCCCACGTAGATGTCGGGAGAATGTACAAACTCCTTCCAGACAGCACAGGGCTCCAACCCCTGTCAATGGTATTATGTATTTGGGGTTTAGTAATATATTGGCGCACAGAGACGTGATACTTCTTTCCTGGTTTAATACAAGTTGAAGATGGTTCACCCCAGCACATAGTATACGAGCGACAACGTCACCTTGCTCTGTGTGATTATTTCATATGCATGCAGACGTATTAACATAAACACTCTCCCCATCCCACCTTTCACAAAATAAATGCTGTGAAAATTACATATGGGCAGCATTTATACTAAACTAGGATATCTACTAGGGTTGAACCTCAGTTGTCTTTGTCAAACCCCATTGGGACTTTTCATCGGACTGTGCTGTTGGACACAACATAGTGTCAGACTGCTCTTTGAGCCATTGAGCTTCTAAGTTGAGAAGGGGACTCACTTCCCAGAATCCGGATCTGTTGTCATGAACAAGTCATGAAATTCAGTATTTTGAAGCAGCGTCATACTGCAAACATTCATATTATAACCATCTTATGACATTACTATATAAAAAATAACGTGTCTGAAAAGTAAGGCCATGTTTTTGGTTCATTGATTATTCAGGAATCTGATGGCAGTGGGTAAGAAGCCGTCCTTGTGCCGCTTGTGCCTCTCCCCTGATGGTAGCAGAGTGAAGAGGACATGGCCTGGGTGGTGGGGGTCTTTGAGGTTAGAGGCTGCTTTAAGACACCGCTGCATGAGGATGTCGTCGATAGAGTATCTTTCCTGAAGATATTTCTGGAATGTCGATGGAAAAATGAGGTCGTGGAATCTCGTCTGGAATCTCATCAGGGTTGTGAGCAGTGGTATGGCCATAGGACCATCCACTGCACTTATTTGGTCGATGCACTGGTTTAGATCCCACCAGTATAGAGTAAGGACAGAGACTTAGTTTTTTAAGAATAACGCCTCTCACCCACGGCTCCCTATTGTCCCAGTAATCTGGTATCAGTACTTGGTCTCCTACTTCCAGAGATCTAGTAGATTTATTTGGAGACATGGATTGCTCTAGGCGAAGGCCCATGTTTGGTTGCCCTGTGGAAAGTCTTGTTCTTAAGATGTGCCCAAACATAATGTTACAAGCCCAGAGGACCCCAAATCCTAGCAGCAATAGAAATTCATCAAGACAAATGATTACTTAAACAAAAAATTGTTTTTAATTTTCTTTAAACATAAAAACAGGATCAACTTTAACTTATTACTCTTAACTTAACTTCACCCCCTTCTAATCTAAGCGTATGTGGATGTAATTATATGTTCAGGAAAGTTCTTTGATTCACAGTCCAATCTCATTTCTCACTCCTCCAAGTTCACCGGTATCAGGCAATTCTTATAATGTGCACAAAATTTAACATTTATGAATTTTCACCAGGTTCTAGTGAAAAGGTAAATGGTTGTCGCTCAGGAAGGTTCTAGTTGGTTTCAGAGAGAGATTTGTTGCTCGTTGGACACACACAAACTGATTCCCCATGATCGGTATTCAGTGTCTTGCCGAAGAAACTTGCCCCATCATGGGTTTTCCAAATGATAACCTCTTCTTCCAGGATACCTCAGAGTTCCTCTTGTATCCCTTCTTTCAGGAGAAACACTCGAGCCCGCCATTTCCTCTTGTAAGGACTACAAGGGCTTTTCAACAGGCTGAACTCAGAACTCACAAGATGGGGTTAACCACAAGTTTCCAAAAACCACTGCAAAAGTCAGTTCTCTCTCACTCTCTCCCTCTCTCTTTCTTAGAGAAAAATCTGATTGGTCTTCTCTCTCTCTCTCTTTCTCTCTCTGCTTGCAAAATCACATGACCCCTCTTAGAAGAGCAAACTGCAACCAGACAGATTGCCAGCCCCGGAATCAGTTTCTGTCTGGCTATCTGTTGCTTTCAAAACAATAATCCACTTACTCCAGAGCATCAGTCCAATTTACACCTACTTGTGAAGCCTCCATAGGCATTCTTCAAAGTTTCTGTAAAGTCACTGTGGACATGAAGTCTCTCTTTCAGCAAAGCTCTTGAATTTTAAATCAAATGCCTTTTGTGAAGTGTTACTGTCTTCCTACACACTAACTCCCCCCCCCCCCCACTGTCCCACAATCTATCTCTTTTAAAAACATATTTATATATAATATAAAATGTAATATAACCTGTCACAATTATTTCAGGCAGTGTTCGTTTGGTTGTAGAGTGCCGTGTGTTTCTATATCCAAACGGGAAGTTGGTGATTCTGTGACTCCATGATGTGTTTAGGTGTTTCTTAGTTTTCATGGCCTTTTTGAAAGTCTGTTAAAAACATTCTGCTTCCCCATTAGTGCTTGGGTAGTAGGGTGCTGACAAGACATGTTGCATACTGTTATTGCATAGGAATTCCTTAAAGGCATCTGATACAAACAATGGAGCATTATCGAAAACTAGTTCATGTGATGCAAATATACAGTAGTTTTTCAATTGTCTGCTCTTGTTGTTTTTCCTCATGTGCATCTACAACAATGAAGTTTTCTCTCATGAAACAACCAATGAAATCAATGTGAATCCTGTGCCATGGTCGTGATGGCCATTTCCATGGGTTACCTTCAGCTTGGAGAGCTTGGTGTTGCATATGTTCTTACCGTCTGTTCAATATCAATGTCTGTTAAGGGCCACCTGACATGCATTTATGCCAATGCCTCTATCCAAACCATCACTGGGTGGTTATTGTGGAGCTCTGATAACATGGCTGTCTGCCATTTGGCAGGAATAATCGTCCTTGTGCCCCAGAATAAACAATCTTCTTCAACTGTTATCTCATGGCATCATTGCATAAGGTTTCAGTTCCACAGAGATAGTTTCAGCCTCGGGCCACCTATTTAATGTGAAGAATAGAATTTTTGACAATGTAGTTTTTTCGCACTTATTTGCTGATTATCTTTGTAATTGGTAAGCGATGAAGCTGTTCTTGTGTGGGGCTCTGTTGGTCAGAAGCAAACACACAAAACCAAAAGATTGTACAACAGGCTTTATTCGACGGAAACTTCCACAGAGCCAGCTGTGAGATTGTGCTGTTGTAAACTCTGAGAGTGACTTCGAAGGGCTGGCTCAGGCTTATATCCCGAAGGGTGATTGACACCGGAGTGGGTGGGGCTTGGTTCATTCAAGTCAGCTGATTGACAGCCGGCCTGGTGTTGTTTTGACCCCATGCTCTTCTGCAGGTACAGAGGTTTCCCCCTGCAGTAGGCCAGTGGTGTACCACCACATCTTGATTAACAGCTGTAGCCTCTGCAGTACATTTAATTATTTCATCTTCTGCTCAGTTTCTGGCAGAGGTAAGCAAGATAGAGCATTAGCATGGCCATTTTGTGTTGCTGGTTTATGTTTCAAAATATAATTGTATGTGGTGAGCAAACATGGCTCACCTTAGAATTCTTGTTGCCGCTAGCACTGGTATCTCTTTTTTTAGGGTCTAGAATGAAAGTCAGTGGTTTGTTGTCTGTTACTAAGGTCAACTTTCCACCATATAAGTATTGGTGGATTCGTTTGACACCACATATTATGGCAAGTCCTACTTTTCCAGCTGGGCATAATTATGTTCACATAGAAACATAGAAGATAGGAGCAGGAGTAGGTCATTCGGCCCTTCAAGCCTGTTCCACCATTCAATGAGATCATGGCTGATCTTAAAGTTCAGTACCCCATCCCCGCCTTCTCTCTGTAACCCCTAATTCCCTTATACTGAAGAAATATATCTAATTCCCTCTTAAATATATTCAATGAACCTGCCTTTATTGCTCTCTGTGGCAATGAATTCCACAGATTCACCACCCTCTGGGTAAAGAAATTGCTCCTCATTTCGGTTCTAAATGGTTTGCCTATTATCCTCAAACCATGGCCTCGGGTTCTGGACTCCCCCACCATTGGAAACATCCCTTCCGCATCCATTCTGTCCTGTCCTGCAAGAATTTTATATGTCTCTATGAGATCCCCTCTCAATCTTCTAAACTCCAGCGAGTACAATCCCAATTTGCGCAATCTTTCCTCATGTCATTCCTGCCATTCCAGGTATCAGCCGGTGAATCGCCTCTGCACTTCCTCCATTGCAAGAACATCCTTCCTCAGATAAGGCGACCAAAACTGCACACAATACTCCAGGTGTGGTCTCACCAAGGCTCTGTACAACTGCAGTAAGGTATCCTTATTCCTATACTCAAACCCTCTTGATATGAAGGCCAACATACCATTTGCCTTTTTAACCGCCTGCTGTACCTGCATGCTCGCCTTCAGTGACTGGTGCACAAGAACCCCTAGATCTCTCTGCACTTCCCCATCTCCCAATCTATTGCCATTCAAATAGTAATCTGCCCTCTGGTTTGTATTAGCAAAGTGGATAACCTCACATTTATCCACATTGTAGTGCATTTGCCATGTATCTGCCCAGTCACCCAATTAATCCAAATCCCACTGGAGCTTCCTGACCCCCTCTTCCGTGCTCACAACCCCTCTTAGTTTAGTGTCGTCTGCAAATTTGGAGATATTGGATCCAATCCCCTCATCCAGATCATTAATGTAAATTGTGAACAGCTGGGGTCCCAGTACAGATCCCTGTGGCACCCCACTGGTCACCGCCTGCCACTCAGTCATCAAAGTCCGTCAGTTGTTCCCTTTATCCACTACCTGTGACAACTGGAGAATCCCAGTGGAGAAGCATCTACTGCCAGGGGCACTTCTTTTTCTGGGTTATAGTGGACGAGAACATTTGTCGCTTCTTTTTAACAGAGATGACATCTGGATTTCTTGAAATAACAATCATCCAGATTGTGGTTGTATTTTCCACAGTGGAAACATTCTTGGCATGAACATTTCCCAACTAGTAGATCTCTTTGGCCGATATCCAAGTTTTTATCAGCCATTTCTAAGTCAGAGGCTGTCTTAAACGCTTTTTCCAGTGTTTCATCTTCCGTGGTTTGTACCTTTTGTTTGGTGTTGCGGTCGGCTAACCCCACCACTAAACGCTCTTGTAACGCTTGGGTTAGGAATTGTCAAAATCACAGTGTTTTTCTAGTTTACTGAATGCAGCCAAACTTACAGATTCATCTGTTCTTTGCTGTATTATTATGGGATTATACCTGTAAGGGATAGTATTGACAGGAGGAACTGAATGGTCACAGTTAACATTTAACATTTCATACAAGCACAGCGCAAGTCATAGCCCAGTGATCATTCAATACATTGGAACAACTGAGGGAAGGCTCGTCACAATCTGTACCAGATTCATTATATTTGCATGGACATTATGATTCTGACAGCTGAAAATAAAACAGCTTTTTGAAGCAGTTCTTATGGCCAGGCATTTCTGTGGAATTCAGAGCAAAGCCTGCTCTGTGAATGACTGGGCCTTTTTGGTGGATTGACCTGTGCCAGGGTCTTGGAAGCTTCGTGGAGGCCGCCCAGTTTGGGTCTTGCCTACAAAAGGACCAGGGGTGTTGCGACCACAGCTTGTGTGGATGGACATTTCTTCAAAGGGAACACAAGGAGGATTCATGAGTCTGTAGCAGCGACAACTCGAGTCTTCCCATCAGTTCATCATTAATTCTGGGCATTAAATTTCAACGGCCTTCACTGGGGATAGATTTAGTGTTAAAGATAGTTTAAAAGTATATATAGCTTAAGAGTAAGAAATAAAATTTGTGTTTTAATATTAAATAATGTCTGTTTCATTGTCAGTTGCTGCTTGTTTACCGCAATTTGTAACAGCCTTCTATTATAAAGTCTCTGTCTTTAGCCTAACCGGTGGTTTGGGACTTCGATGTGCCCTTACTGTTCTCCACAACTGTGTGTAGGATTTTCAGGTGCCGGCAGAGATTTGAGTAGATCAAATGTTCTACTGCTCAATAGATTCAAAAACAGCGACCGCTTTTGGTTTACAGGCGGTGCCTCGTCAATATTATGGGCTAGACAGTAATGGTCAAATCTTTCTACATTATTAAACCAGTTTTCTTCCAACTCCACGAATTCTCCAAACTTCAGCTCTGCCATTTTTTGAGACATCTGTCCTTTGTTCTCTGTGATTGAGGCTATGGGGTCCATGGTGTTGAAAATCCGGCGTTTCTATTTTAAACCTCGCCTCCACTGTCTGGAGCACAGATGTGAGGTGGGGGCGAGGGGTGGGGGGTGGTCTGTTTCGATCCTCAGTGTCACTGTTATGTGTTTGTGGTTGACTAGTATATTATACACGGAGACGAGATGCTTCTGTCCTGCTTTAATACAAGTTGAAGATGATATGCCCAGCACACATTGACAACATCGTTCACACGCAGGTATATATATACATAACTGGAGCTGTAGTAATGTTGTTCTAACCATGCAAACCATGTTGCCCATAATATCTCTGAGAATCATTTATTCTTGCAAAGTCAGAATTGACCTTGCTTGGGCGATCTGATTTTTAGACCATGATAGAAAAACAGTAACTATATGTGCAGGACAAGGCTATTCAGCTCCTTGAACCTGCTCCACCATTTGATACAATCACAGCTGATCATATGCTCAGTCCCATTTCTTGTTCTCTCTCCAAAACCCTGTAGCTATCAGAGCCACGTCCAGTTAAACAGGAAAGTCTGCGGATGCTGGGGTTTACTGCAGCACACAAACGTGCTGGACAAACTCAGCAGGTCACCAGCATTCACAGGGAGTGAAGGGTCACCAATGCTTCGGACCCCGGGGTTATTTTTATGGGACCACATCCAACTCCCTTTTGAATAGATAATGAACTGGCCTCAACAACCTTCTGTGGCAGGGAATTCCATAGGTTCACAACTCTCCTTGGACTGTGACCCCTTGATAATGGACTTCCCCAACATCCAGAACATTCTTCCTGCATCTAACCTGCCCAAACCTGTCATAATTTTATACATCTCAATAATACAAAACTGGCGAATCCTTGCTGCCCCATGGATCAATCTGGTGAACCTTCACTGCATGGCCTCAATGTAAGTCATGGAAATCGTCGTAGAACATAGAACATACAGGCCCTTCAGCCCACAATGTTGTGCATATCCATGGAAATTTATTCTGCAACAATCTAAACATTCCTCACCACATACCAATTACCCTCTTTTTTTTACATCTGTGTTCCTATCCAGGAATATTTTAATTTTAAAACCGACTCCAATCTCACCCTTCTAGGACCTCTTTTATTTTCATCTGTGCCTGTCTAAACTTTTGTACCAGCCTCCACTACCATTCCTGGCAATGCATTCTAGTCACCCACCACTCTCTGTGTTAATACTTTCCCCTTGATGTCTCCCCTATGGGCAGCAACGATTCAAGACCTGGGTTCGGATCCGGCCCTGTCTGTAAGGAATTTGTACATTCTCTCCATATCTATGTGGGTTTTCCCCGGGGTCTCCGGTTTCCTCCCACTGTACAAAATGTATTAGGAGAGTAGGTTAATGGGGTGTAATTGGGCGGCACGGACTCGTGGGCTAGAAGGGCCTGTTACTGTGCTGTATGTCTAAATTTAAAATTTAAATTTAAACTGAAGTGTCTGGAGGAAACTACAATGTACACTAAATTTAGGGGCCCCTCAGCTCAGGGAAATTGGTTCTTCTTACTTACCTAGAGATCTAAAAAAATTAATAAATTTTAATTAAACAATTAGGACCAGATCTGGTAGACAACTTGGTTGGCCAAAGGGCCTGTTTCTGTGCTGTACAACTCTATATGACCATCTTTCAGATTAACCAATCTTTATTCAAGGCTGCAACTTTCCAGTCCTGAATTTCCCGTGAAGTCCTCATATCATGTTAAGGTTCCCGCTGGTCATTGTGGCCTTGACAAAGCTCTTCTCATATTCCTAAATAACTGTAGAAAAAAAAAACTAGTCAGTTGTAAATGTCCTACTCGCTGTTGCATGTACAGTGTGGAACTCTGGTCTATAGCTTCATCTTTAACCTGCTGAGTTGAAGTGAATTAATATACAAGTTTATGAAAAAAAACACAAGTGTGACAAATTATAGATATGTTTTTGGGAGATAAATTGGGGCAGACATTTTAGTGTAGGTCACATACAAAAATGTTAAAACAGATTTTAATTAAAATACTGGAGCTCTGCTCATGCTCGACAGGTCGGTGCCAAGAGCCTTTGCAAAAGCTTTGGAGCGTGACCAAGAGACTTCACTCCCCCCTTTCAGATCCTCGCACAGGTAACATGGTAGAGGTTCACAGAACTCCTCGTCTGACGAAGATGGTGCCAGTTTCAAAATGCGGCAGGATGGCCGCTGGGGTTTCCTGCGTCACTGCTCTTGCTGCACGGCCCTGCAGGAAGGCCATGGTGTACAACACTGGCCTTGGGTTTGGGTTTCGGGCTCAGCTCAGTCGCGCACGCGTTGGACCTCTCAGCACTCCCACTCACCCTGCCGACCTTCACCCAGTGCCCCTTATTACCACAACTGGAGCAGATGGAGTCTTTAGCAGGACATCAAGTTCTTGGTTGCTGCTGCCGACCATGGAAGAAATATTCCTTAGCACCGGAGGCCGAGCTGTCAGGGCTGATGCAGCGCGTGGATCTGCTCCAGGGACCAGATCTCTCCAATATCACAAAATGTTTTCAGAAAGTTGCTGAGGCTGACTTTAAAGTTCAAAATTCACATTTCTTATCAGAATAAATGCATGACATCACATACAACCCTGAAATTCATTTTTCCTGTGAGCCAAGCAGAAGTTCTAAAGCATAAACTGTACTCAAGAAAAATATACATAAACAAAATAAAAAAATCTAAACAAACTGACTGCAATGCAGAAAAAATAAATATTCCATCGTAAATAATGTGGAATGTAAGAATCTTTAAATGAGTCACTTCTTCATCTATTGTTGAGGAGTGTGATTGAGAAGGGGAGCAACTGTTCCTGAACCTGGTGTAATGGACCCTGTGGCAACTAGACGTCTTTCTTGATGGCAGCAGCGAGAACAGAGCATTTCCTGGATGGTGTGGATCCTTGATAATCACGACTGATCTCTGACGCTTATATTCCATGTAGATTTTCTTGATAATGGGGACAGTTTTGCCTGTGTTGTACTGGGCTGTGTCCACTATCTTTTGTAGAATTTTCTGCTCAGAAGTATTGGTGCCCTCATAGCAGACCGTGATATAGCTGGTCAGCACTCTTTCTACTGCACATCTGCAGATATTTGCCAAGGTTTCTTATGGCATAACATTCCTTCGCAAACTCCTGAGGAAGTAGAGGTGCTGATGTGCTTTTTTTCAAAATGATATCAGTGTGTTGGGTCCACTAAAGGTCTCTCAAGATAGTGACTCCCAGGAATTTAAATTAGTGCATTCTCTCCACCCTGCTTCCTCGATGATCACTGGATCACACCCCTCTGCTTTTCTCTTCCTGAACTCTACAACAGGCTCATTGCTTGGTAATAATGAGTGAGAGGTTGTTGTTAGTGCACACATAAACGCCAGGATATTAAATTTAATGTTTTCAAATTTAGACATGCAGCACGGTAAACAGGCCAGTTTAGCCCACGCCGCCCAATTTAGACCCAATCAACCTACATCCCTGGTATGTTTTGAAAAGTCGGAGGAAACCAGAGCCCCCGGGGAAAACCCATGCAGACATGAGGAGAACGTACAAACTCCTTACAGACAGTGCAGGATTCAAACCCCAGTTCCGATCACTGGCAGTGTAAAGGCATTGTGCTAACCTCTACACCAACCATGCAACCCAATATTTAGTGTTAATGTCAACACAGGTGTGTCTTTTCAGGCCCCCCCTGAGAGAGATGTTGGTGATGAGTGATTACCATGCCGAGAATGTGTGTCACAGTGGTATAAATGTTAGAGCTGCTGCCTTACAATACCAGAGACCCTGGATCAATCCCAACCTCGGGTGGAGTTTGCACATTCCACAGAGTTTCCCCTGAGATGTCCAGTTTACTCCTACATCCCAAAGGCATGTGGGCTGGGAAGTTAATTGCCCGACATGAGTTGATGGGAATATAAGATTGGGAAGTGTGTCAATTGTAGTATTTAAAAAAGATTTGGATGAATCTTTGGAAAGGATGCGATTGGAAGGTCAAGGGGCAGGTGGGACCACTGTGGGTGGGGACATTTGGACAGATTCATTGACAGGATGGAACCCTATCATGGGGCAGGTGGGATCAATGTGGATGGATACAATTGAATGGGTGCCTGTATAGGATGGATCTGGAAGGTGATAGGGCAGTCTGGTTGGGGACATTGGATAGATCCATGGACAGGTTAGGTTTAGAGGGTCTTGGGGGAGTTGAGCAGATTCATGGATAGGATGGATTTATAGGGTCAGGAGGTGTCCTGGGTGAACTTGTACCTCTCACTTTTTACCAGGAAATTTACTTTCTCGAAGGAGAGTGGCAACCCACTCTCCCAGAGGTGCACTTGATGGGTCTAACTTCTCATCCCAACTAATGGGTGGTCCCAACAAAGACAGGGTATTAGTCAACATGCCAAACCCATCGTCTTTGGAAGTCCATCCCGGAATCAAGAACTGCTCAGGGCTCACCTCTTTCTTTCGGCGAAACATCTTGAGACCAACCCTGCTCGCTGCGCCAATTGTCTTGGGTAAACTTATACCTCTCATTTTGTTAGTTTTAGATTGGTCACAGTGTTTGAGCTACCGAAAGAAAATAGACACACACACCCAGAGCAGTTCAGTTTATACAAATGTTTATTACAAATTCAAAAGCTGATTTCAAACTACAATATACAAGCCCTTCCCAACTATACTTATTAACGCCTGGACTGGTCCCAACTGTCGAAGCAAGGCAATGGCCGCACACTTGCAGTAGGTTGTCGGGGCACCGGTAGCAGCTTCTCCACCTCCCCCGACCGGGATGTTGGTTGGACTCTAGAAGTTCTTCTTGCTGAGAGACATTTCCGCCCCTTAGAGAGTCTCAAACTTCAGCAGTGGGACCATGGCTTATATTACCCAAAAATTGTTTACTCATAGATTATCTCTTTGAATAAATGATTTACTTCAATTCTCCTGACAGTCTGAGACCAACAAAAGACAACTGCATCTCTGGGCCTCATAGTGTAAATTAGATTATGTCTTCCTATTCAACTGCATCCCTTCTTGCATAAGCTGGTCTAAATCCTCCATTACAGGAGGCAGGTAGGACTAGTGTGGGAAGAACATCTGGACAGATTCATGGATAGGAGGGTCATGGTGCCTGTGGGACTGGTGTGGTCGGCCTGGGCTAATTTGGTGGAAGGGTCTACTTCCATGCTGGGTAACTCAACAACTGGTGCAGATTTGATGGGCTGTTTGTCCAAGTTACACAGGATTCTCCCTGTGACACTGCCACATCCAATAGATCACACCATATGGTGTGACAGTTCGAGATCTCAATACTGTTATCACTCTCCACACTCAGCCAACTCATGCTCTTGTTTCCTGTCAGTTCTCGACTTCCTGAAGGTGTTCGGTGGAGGGAGGACAAGGAGGAGGGGAAAGAGGATATGGTTTCAAGCTTGGGTTACGCTCAGCATGACATGAAATCGTCATGGAGAAATCAAGATGACCAGAGTTTTAACTATGCAATCAAATATTGGATGGGATTCACGTCACTGCAGTTGGCTGGTCTTCAAACATTGTCAGGAAATGAGAGCAGAAAAGTCCTGTGCTATGTCATATGGGTGTTATATGGGTGTTATATGGGTGACAATCATCGGCTATTAAAAAACCCCTGATGTTTGATTATGTACATGAATTGTGGAGGCTTCACTATCTTTGAAAATTATGTCAAAAACAGATCCTAGAGCAGCAGAAGGGATGGTGAAGGTGGCGACGCTGCTGGAGACACTGAGGTGCCACTGGTGCAGACCCACAGGAAGAGAGGGAGCAGAGATGCAGTGCTCCCACAGGGTCCATCCACCCAGTTGAATCCTGTCAGATGCACACGAGCTTTGAATAGCCTGGTGAGGGAGCCAACAGGGGTTTTATTTGAAATCCCACGATCACGGGTCTGCCTCCAAGATGGCAGCACCTATTAATCAATAGCAGTCACGAGGGGCTGCAGACTCCAGGGATATGGAGGACTGGAGCAGGGCACCAGAGGATGGAAAGACCATGCTCCACCTAAAAAGGAGAGGCGGAGGAGACGATCTGCGGGTCGGTGACCATGATGGCGGGCCAGTGAGGGTGTTGTGCAGCTGAGGGACCAATGCATGTGGCGGGCTGCTGGCGACTCAAGGAGAGGAACCTGTGGAAGCTGTGGGCTGCCGGAGACCACTGTCGGGAGACTCGCACTGGGCTGTGGGCTGCTGGAAATTGACTCGAACTGGCTGGAGGGTTAGCAGTTATCAGAACCGGGATGTAAGGGCGCTGAAGGATCCCTGACCATGTCAGAGGTTCCGATCTGGAGCTCGGGTTGCCAATGGTTTGAACTGGACTCTGTGTGGCCATGGAGGCTGCAGAAGTGCCGAGGACGAATCTACGGACACTCAGTGACTAGGGGGTGGGGATGGTGGGACTCTCTTTTCCACTTTCTGACAGTAAGCCCGGCCGTAAGAGGTGCTTGGGCAATTCCTGCCAGTTGCAAATCTGTCTGCCTTGCAGCAGGCAAAAAATAAGTTTCATTTATTACTATGAGAATAAATTGGATCGATCTTGATCTTGATTCCTTGTGAGGTTCAAACTAAATTTGCAAAGTAGTCCCAATTTATTAATTGTTCCCCGGGTGGAATGGTGACATTCATTGTCCATTCACAGGCACCCCCCCCCCCACCCCTCCCCCCGTCCCGAGTCAGCGATAACCAGCAAAATCATTAGCTGAACTGGAAGGAGTTCTGGTGCATTTCTCACCCATTCAGAAATGTGACCGAGCTCCATGATCAATTTATGTTGAATTCTCACTCAGTGGCGAATGCGGGCTCGATCAGAATCAGAATGTTTGTCATGAACGAGTCATGAAATTCTGTGGCAGCATCATATTCACATTCATATTATAACCGTCTTACAACAAATAATAATATCAGTGCACAAAAAGTCAGGCCGTGTCTTTGGTTCATTGATTATTCAGGAATCTGATGGCAGCGGGGAAGAAGCTGTCCTTGTGCTGCTGAGGGCTCGTCTTTAGGCTCCTGGACCTTTTCCCCGACTGTAGCAGAGTGGAGAGGGCACGGCCTGGGTGGTGGGGGTCTTTGAGGATAGAGGCTGCTTTTTTAAGACACCGCCTCATGTAGACATCCTCCTCGATGGAGTAGTCTGGTCCTGTGATGCTGCAGTCTGAGTTAACGCCTCTGGAGTTTATTCTTGTCCTGAGAGTTGGTGCCTCAGTACCAGGTAGTGATGCATCCTGCCAGAATGCTCTCCGCGGTCCACCTGTAGAAGTTTACAAGAGTCTTCATTGATATACGGAATCTCCTCAGACACCTCACAAACTATAGCTGCTGGCAAGCCTTCTTTGTGATTGCATCAACATGGAGGCTCCAGGACAGATTGTCGGAGATGTTGACACCCAGGAATTAGAAGTTCTTGACCCTCTCCTCTACTGACCCCTCAATGTCAACTAGGTCATGTTTCCCTGACTTCCTCCTGAAGTCCACATCATCTCCTTGCTTTTGCTGACGTTGGGCACAAGGTTGTTATCGTTACAACACTCAATGAACTGATCTATCTCCTTCCTGTTCACTTCCTCATTGAGGTTTGTGATTCTGCTGACAACTGTGGTGTCATCAGCACACTTGTAGATAGCATTGGAATTGAGCCTGGCCACACAGTCGTGGGTGTATAATGAGTACAGCAGTGGACTGAGCTCACATCCTTGGGGTGCACCTTTGTTGATAATCAGTGAGAAGGAGACGTTGTTTCCAATTTGTACTGACTGTGGTCTTCCAATGAGAAAGTCAAGGACCCAGTTGCAGAGGAGGATACAGTGGCCCAGAGTTTGTAGGTTTTTGACCAGCCCTGGGGCATTCCAGGCCGAGCTGAAGTCAATGAAAAGCAGCCATATGTATGAATTTATGGTGGCCCGCCACAGCAAAGATTGAGCTGGCACATCGCGCCTACTTTCCTACTACGCGCCAAATTGGTACTGCGTGTGCGGTAGTAAATGGCAGCACGTCCCTTAACACAATGAACCAGCAGCCCTAAAATGTCACTGGCCAAGCTGCCCAGCTGACAGATCAAGTACAGAATGAGGAAGAAGGATATTCACATGCAAGAATGTTCCCGCCCGCTATTGTTATTCCTGCGACTGATGGCAGCCAATCAAACAAATAGCGGGAACTCCAACTGTATAAAAGGATCCTTTCCAGCCTCAATAAATCTCGGAGTTTAACCTCCCACACTGCAAGTGTGTGTGTTTCTTTGTAGCAGCCAACTACAAATTGATGTTTTTGAAAAGATTTTAACATTTAAGAAAAATAAATTCCATCTTCAAAAAAAAACTATAAGAAATGGGGGATAGGGGGAGTCACGTGATGGAGTAGTGGCCGGACGGTGAACTCCAGCCCTCTCCAGAAAAGTCGGGAAAAACAAGAGAAAACACAAAGGCACAGAAATAAAAGTTACAGAAAAGTGAGTATAAAGGTGGAAAGAAGATGGCGACAAAAAAAGAAAAGTCGAAAGCAACGGTAAGAAGAGAGGAAGAGAAGACAAAGGAGGAAAAAGGTGAAGGCCTTACCTGTCCGAAGAGGCCCGCTGCGGAGAGAGAAACCCGCTCCCTCAGGTCGGTAAATAATGGACTACAAAAATGGCTCGCAGAGCCGAACAAAAGTGCGCAACCGCGCATGCGCGAAGTTTCGCGCATGCGCGATGCGAATGAAAAAAAACACACCGACGGGAGGGGGGACCAGCTGGGGAGTCGATCTCCACAGCCGGCAACGACAGCTGCAGAACACCTGCAGCAAGAAGAGACCACAGAAGACAATAGAAACAAGATAGAAGAGGAGGAAAGGGCACCAAAGAAACAACAGATGGTCAACCCAGAGGAAGAAGAAGAGGAAGAGTATGGTGAAATAGAAGAAGAAAAGAGAGGCAAGGTAAAGGATATACTTGCTCTTATTAGAGGATACATGGAATCATTTAAAGAATGGCAAACACAGGAATTTAAGGATTTAAGAAAAAGAATAAACAACACAGAGGAGAAAATAATTAAAATGGAGATGACCTTAACAGAAATGGGAAAAAAAATGGACAAGATGGAAGAGCGGGCAGTAGCAGCAGAAATGGAGGTAGAAGACTTAAAAAAGAAATTGGAGAAATCTAATAAAAAAACTAAAGAGACACAAGAACTACTAGCTCAAAAAATAGATACAATGGAAAACCATAACAGAAGAAATAACATAAAGATAGTGGGCCTTAAGGAAGATGAAGAAGGCAAGAATATGAGGGAGTTTATAAAAGAGTGGATCCCTAAGACCCTAGGATGTCCAGAACTACAGCATGAAATGGAAATAGAAAGGGCACATAGAGTATTGGCCTCTAAACCACAACCACAACAAAAACCAAGATCTATTGTAGTAAAATTCCTAAGATATACTACAAGAGAAAAGGTACTGGAGAAGACAATGGAAAAAGTAAGAGAGGGCAACAAACCACTGGAGTATAAAGGGCAAAAAATCTTCATTTATCCAGATATAAGTTTTGAACTCCTAAAGAAGAGAAAAGAGTTCAATACAGCAAAGGCGATTTTATGGAAGAAAGGGTATAAATTTATACTAAAGCATCCAGCGGTATTGAAAATATTTATTCCAGGACAGCAAAACAGACTATTCTCGGATCCAGAAGAAGCACGAAAATTTGCAGAACAATTACAAAAATAGACTGAGGGAGGAAGACGGGTAATGAGAGTTAAAATGATCACGACTGATATGTATGTGGGTAAAGACAAAAATAGACTGAGGGATGAAGACGGGTAATGAGAGTAAAAATGATCACGATTGATATGTATGCAGGTAAAGAGGTATAAGAGTGAATAGAGACAATGAGCATACATGAATGTATCTGTACTTAGAGGAAAATATAGATAGTATAGACAAGAATTAATAAAGGAAGGTAATGGAATAGAGAGAATAAGGAGGGAATTAAAAGAGGGACCTTTGTGACATATGAAAAGTGAAATCTTTTCTGGGGGAGGCGGGGTGGGGGGAAATAGCGGTCACTGCACAATCAGTTGACGCTTGCGAGTGGATTCGCAAATCCAAATGGAGAGGGGAGATGTGGTTGTCCGACAAGGGATAAAGGACAACTCAGGAGGTGAAGGGGAGATTGGGGATAAATAAGATAGAAATAGGAGAATAAGGAAAATGTTAGATGTTGTAGGAATGTTGTCTTATGAAGAGTTGAAAATAAGAAAACAGAAATGGAAAAGGAGGAAAGGTAATGATGGAAAAACGGAAAGAGAAGATAAACAAAATATAAAAGGGCTACGCTGAACTATATGTCTTTAAATATTAATGGAATACATAACCAAATTAAAAGGAAGAAACTACCAAATTTAAATGAATAAATGTATTCCATTAGAAAAAAATAACATATTGGTTAAGAAATAATATTGAAATATTCGAACAAGTATAGGAGCCTTACATTAAATACAATAGCGAAAACCTACCGGGGACAAACATTACCTAAGTTGATGGAAGGAGAAGGAAAGAAAAGAATGGACTCAGTAGAATTTCTGGTGTAATTTTGTTGAATGACAACATTGTCTGACTGGATTAATGCAACCTAGATTGTATACCTAAAATGGATGAGAGGGGGGGGTGGGGGGGTGGTTTGGGAGGAAAGGGGGGGGGGGGGAGAAAAAGTCACTGTATATGTGTGAAAAGAAATAGTGTGTATCATGGCTAATGTGATTTATGGTGTGAAAAATAAAAAAATTAAAAAAAAAAAAAAAAAAAAGAAATGGGGGATTATCGCTTCCAGATTTTAGACTATTATTAGGTGACTAATATACGTGATCTACAGTAAAACCTTGTTAGAACACAGTAGTTGGGGTCCAATATTTCATACCGCGTTACAGCCGAGTTGCGGAACAGATGCATCTATGTCAGAGTGCCCATGGATAATCAAAACCAAATATTACCAGTTTTCGAAGGACCCGCTATCTAAAACTAACAAATTCAACGATCAAAGAAACGGATTTTGAGGGCAAAATGCATATCAATAATCTGTCAAACCCATCCTTTATTCCATCCATCTATATTTCAAAGTTTGGGGTCCACAGATTCCGTGGATTAAAGAATTGCGTTCGAATGAGGGTTCAGTGTACTTTCATTATTGCATTTTGATAAGTCAGTGGCTCGCCAATCTTGGGTAGAAATGGAATATCATTTTCCAAAAAAAATCTAAGTTAGCAATCTTAAGTTCCTTTTTTACCATTTTCCTTTTCTAAATTGACATCTATTTGATTAAGACATTGATTAAGAATATGGGCCCAATTTAGAAAACCTTTTCTCTGGTGAGCCCTATTGTAGATAATGACGTTTAGAACTATCAGTGATGGGAGTGGGTTTTAATTAGTTTTTCAAACTGATAAGGATAAGGATCTTTATATTCTAGATAACTTTCCTTCCTTTCAACAATTATCTGCTAAATTTAATCTTTCCAACAGACATTTTTTTAGATGTTTACAAATTACTCATATTGTTCAATCTAAGTTTTCTGATTTTCCTCACATTTCGGACACTAATGTTCTTGATTCTTTTTTTTAACTTACAATTGTTTCAAGGTGGATTAATATCATTTATTTAAAATGAATTATTGGATTTAAGATCAGCCTGAATGGCTGGGATTAAGAATGATTGGGAACGATAGTTGAATATAACTTTTTCAGACAAGGACTGGCACTTCATCAAAGCTTGATTAATGATTCTTCATTTTGTGTAAGGCATTGTCTTTTGCAATTTAAGGTGGTACATAGAATACACATGCCCAAACTTAAACTATCTTGTTTTTATGCAGATATGGACCCACTATGTGTGAAATGCAACATTTTTGAAGCTTTACTGATCCACATGTTTTGGGAATGCCCAAATTTAGAGAGTTTTTTGCAAGACATTTTCTAAACTTTATCCATGATTTTTAATTGCTCTGTTTGTCTTTTTGCATGAGCCGGATATCACTCAGGGAAAAGTTTTAGCTTTTACTGCACTGATGACCATGCAAGCAATTTTACTGAAATGGAAGGATGATTTCTCACTACTCATGCACCATGGTTAATGATGTAATGTCCTGTTGAAGCTTGGAGAACATTAGATACTGTAGCGGGTTGTGAGCGAGCACCGAGGAGAGACTGAGACAACAGGCTGTGAGCTCAAGCATCACAACTGGTTTATTTTGAATTCCGCGCTGTCGCCTATCCTCGGTCCCGCCCTTAAAGTCCCGGTGCTTGTGTCCCGGTGATGCAAGTGCGTAAGTGAACTTTTGCTCTGGACTGGAAGAGATGGTCCTGCGGCTGCCATCCTGACCGTACATGACCAGCGGGCCGGTTCGCCATTGCAAACATGTGCGTTGACACACAAATACCACCCCCCCCCCCGCCCCCAGAACCAGAACTGGTCTCAAGGGTGCAGTGGGCTGTTTCAGTGGCCAATCTCTGCACACTGGTGGGGGAACCAGTACTGGCTGAGACAAGTCCAGACAAGCTGGTTTTAACTAGTCCAGCGTGAATAACTCTTCCTTGCCCCCAATGTCAAGGGTAAACATCGAAGCATTCCTGTGTAGCACCCTGTATGAACCCTCATAAGGTCATCAAAGGGAAGCCCTGTGTGCACCTCTGTGCACAAACACATACTCACAGAAGGACAAGTCTGGGGAGTAGTTGCATGGTGGTTGGTGCCAAACAAACTTGGTGGACACCAGTTGCCCTGTTGTGCAGTTTGAGGGGCGCGACAAACCGTGGATCATTTCAAAGACTGTTCTTCGCCATTGGGCAGGGATGAGAGGGTGGGGCTGGCCAGGGGAAATGTCACAGAGGAAGGTAGTACCATTGGCATCAAGTGGGAGGTCTTGGAGCTGCAACCCCATGTTTGCTGTTCTGAAATTGAGTGTCTCGTTTGTGCCCAATTCAGATCATGGTAGTTGATGCCTTGTGACAGTGTTGACTGCTGGCCTGAAAAGTGTGTCTGCAACCACATTGTGCTTTCCTGAAAAATGTCGGATGGCAGTGGTAAATTCAGGATAAGTGTCTCTGTTGTCGGGAAGACTACAAGTCGGAGGATTTTGAGAAGGGAAAACTAAGCGGCTTGTGATCAGTGTAGAGAGTGAACGGATGCCCTTTGAAGAAGTAGCGGAAGTGATGGATGGCCAGATAGAGGGCGAGTAGTGTGATAGTATAGATGCTATCACCAATGTGACCATGACTACCAGCCCCCCCACATCTCCATCGGGCACACAAAACTCAAAACGGTCAACCAGTTTACCTATCTCGGCTGCACCATTTCATCAGATGCAAGGATCGACAATGAGATAGACAACAGACTCGCCAAGGCAAATAGCGCCTTTGGAAGACTACACAAAAGAGTCTGGAAAAACAACCAACTGAAAAACCTCACAAAGATAAGCGTATACAGAGCCGTTGTCATACCCACACTCCTGTTCGGCTCCGAATCATGGGTCCTCTACCGGCACCACCTACGGCTCCTAGAACGCTTCCACCAGCGTTGTCTCCGCTCCATCCTCAACATCCATTGGAGCGCTCACACCCCTAACGTCGAGGTACTCGAGATGGCAGAGGTCGACAGCATCGAGTCCACGCTGCTGAAGATCCAGCTGCGCTGGATGGGTCACGTCTCCAGAATGGAGGACCATCGCCTTCCCAAGATCGTATTATATGGCGAGCTCCCCACTGGCCACCGTGACAGAGGTGCACCAAAGAAAAGGTACAAGGACTGCCTAAAGAAATCTCTTGGTGCCTGCCACATTGACCACCGCCAGTGGGCTGATAACGCCTCAAACCGTGCATCTTGGCGCCTCACAGTTTGGCGGGCAGCAGCCTCCTTTGAAGAAGACCGCAGAGCCCACCTCACTGACAAAAGGCAAAGGAGGAAAAACCCAACACCCAACCCCAACCAACCAATTTTCCCTTCCAACCGCTGCAATCGTGTCTGCCTGTCCCGCATCGGACTGGTCAGCCACAAACGAGCCTGCAGCTGACGTGGACTTTTTACCCCCTCCATAAATCTTCGTCCGCGAAGCCAAGCCAAAGAAGAAGATATTGTAGGATGACTGTGATTGGCTGAGAGCATAGCCACACCTACTGGCAGGTCTTAAAGGGTTGCTCCTAGCCAGACCAGGTCATTCTGGACTGGTCAACCTACATATGATACGCTCCAGTCTTCTAGTTAATAAAATCCTTGGTTTGGATCAACAAGCCTTTGATTCTTTCAACGTTTCAGTTCGGATGGAGGTAGGTGTGAACTGAAAAAGGCAAGGGGTCTCCATGAGTCATCAACAAATTGTTCCAGGACAGCGCCCACTGCTGTGAAGGCTGTCGTTACATCCATTCGTGGGTGAACTATCATCGTTGTATGGGCCAGAGCCTGCTCGAAAGCGGTGTGAACCTCATTGGTCCATTTGAGCTCCTTTGACAACCCCAACATTAATGTGAAGAGAGGGTGACACAGGGATGAACCTGTTGTAGAAATTTACCATGCTCACGAAGTCTTGTAGGCCCTTCAGTGTTGTCAGTCTGGCAGAGCGTCATAAGGCATCCACTTTGTCTGGTAAAGGGGTGGGGCTGGCTATAGTAATTTTGTGGCCAAGAAAGCTGATTTCTGTGAGGCCTAGCTGGCACTTCTCTGGGTTAGTGGTGAGGCCGAACTGTGCGAGGTGAGTAAAAAGCTGGCAGAGATGCATCGTGCTCCGCAGGCAAGTTGCTGGCTACCAGGATGTTGTAGATGTGATGAAAAGGTAAATCTCTGCCGATAGTATCCATGAGGCACTAGAATGTCTCTGCCACATTTTTAAAATTAAACGGCATGCGTAAGAACGCGGACAGGCCAAACGGGGTGATGGGGATCTGGTGCTACACCTGGATTAGGTCGACTTTGGAGAAAAGCTTTGCGCCATGGAGGTCTCCTACGAAATCCTGGATATGGGGATTTGGATAGTGGTCTGGCATCATTGCGTCATTGAGATGTCTGTAATCACCACAGGGTCTCCAGCTGCTATTAGTCTTGGCCACCAAATGGAGGAGTGAGGCCCACAGGCTATCGGAACAACAGACGATGCTGAGCTCCTCCATGCACTCTTCCTTGGCGAGGTTGAGTTTGTCCGGGGCCAGGTGGCAGGCCCGAGCATGCAATGGTGGGCCACTAGTGGCAATATGGTGTTGAACGCCCTCCCCCTGTGTCCAAGAGAAACTTGCGGCCTGAGATGCTGTCCCATAAATGGAGAAGGCTATTCAGCTGGCCAGCCACTGCACCCGCCGCAGCCACTAATGGCGGTTGGCCCCCATCATTTTCTGGGAATGAACATGGCTGCCACCACCTGCAGATGCCCCCCAACATTGGTGGTAGAAACACCATCTGAGATCGGACCGCTCTGTTTACTGGTGGGGTGGGGTGTTGTCCTCAGTGATGGCTAAGTGACACAGTTGACCGAGTATTTACCTTCGGGCTTGGAATGGTTGCGAACATCCGCCCGCACTGAAATCTTGCACGGGTGGCTGAAATCTGCGTCAGCTAACGGGAGTCCGATGTCTTCAGGCATCTGCTCGAGAAACGCTTGCTCAAACATGAGGCAGGCCTTGTGGCCTTCCGCCAGTGTGAGCATCTCATCCATGAGGAGAGAAGGGACCCCATCACCTAGGCCATCCAGGTGCAGGAGCCTGGCTGGTCCCTCGCATTGTGAGAGGCTGTATTTGCTAATGAAAAGGTTTTTCAGAGCCATGTATTTGCCTTCATCTGGTGGCACCTGTATGAGGTCATCGACTCATGAGGCAGCTTCCTAGTTGAGCGAGCTGATGATGTAGAAGTATCTCATTAAATTGGAGGTTATCTGTATGATCTGGAACTAGGCCTCTGCTTGGCCAAACCAAGTTCAGGGTCTGTTCAACCAAAATGTCGGCAGCTTCAACGCAAGGACGCCCTCTGTGTCGAGTCTTCAGGATGTGGAGACTCATCGGGGTCACCAAGGTAGCGGGTCGTAAGCGAGCGTAGCGAAGAGACTGAGACAACAGGGTGTGAGCTCCGGTATCACAATTGGTTTATTTTGAATTCCGCATTGCAGCCTTTAAGCTCATCCTCAGTACTACCCCTAACAGCCTGGCGCTTGCATCCTGATGGACCGGAAGAGAAGGTCTCGCGAAGCCATCCTGGCCACGGTTATCCTGCCGACTGTGAGTGACAAGCAGGGCCGGTTCGCTGTTGCAAATATGTGTGTTGCCACACTTCAATATTAAAGTTAGAAAGTTTCAATTTGTAAAGATGTGGAGCCCATTCTTGGAATACTATCATGTCTTGAAGAATTAAGAACTCTGAAGGGTCTGGGAGTTTGCCAAGTCACAATCTGATCCCAAAATTCCTTTTGTATAATTAACAGTGAAACATTGATGAGAGAGAGGGATAGGAGGGTCATGGTGCCTGTGGGACTGGTGTGGTCGGCCTGGGCTAATGTGGTGGAAGGGTCTACTTCCATGCTGGGTAACTCAACAACTGGTGCAGATTTGATGGGCTGTTTGTCCAAGTTACACAGGATTCTCCCTTTTTTCTTTTTTTTGACCCAAATAATTTGGTAAATGGGCTTAATTATGTACGTTAAAAATCTGTTAATGAATGGACAACTGGCTGGCTAACACTGTTATATTAATCTTTCTGATTTTCTTTACAAGTACATGAGATGACTGGTTGTATATCTCATTGAACTTTGTATGTTAAACAATAAAAAGCTGGGTGGACTGGGTGCAGGTCAGTGGAACTCAGCAAAACAAATGTTTCGCCACAGACTAGAAGGGCCAAAGGAGCCTGTTTCTGTGTTGCGGTTCAATGAATATCACCTCCATTGTGCCTCCTTTCTCTCTCACATCACCTGATGTACTTTAACTTTTATCTGCCGTAAAGGCAACCAAAGGTCACCATGAACTTTTCCCAGTGCCCCTAACTGTTGGAGAAAGAAAAGCAAAAGAGGGTCCCTTCAGAGTCACTGAGTGTCTGAGGATTCGCCCTCTCGCAGCCTCTGCATCCACACAGACACCAGTTCAATGTATCAGCAATCCAACCTCCAGATCCAAACCTCCGTCAGGAAGCCTTCAGCGCCTGAGACCCTTCACCAGCCCTTCTTGTCCTCAGCACCCTCTAAAATTCTGGTTCTACTACCTGGTTTGTAAATTTGCAGAGACATAAAAGGTGCTATTTAAATGCCACATCCTTCTCTATCCCCCTCAAGCCCCACATACAAAACGTTCTCAAATCCTGGCCACATCCGTTTGGGGCAGCACGCTTAGCGAAACGGTGAGTGTAATGCTGTTGCAATGCCAGCAATCGAGACTGGGGTTCAAGTCCCACATTGTCTGTAAGGAGTTTGCATGCTCTCCCTTTGTCTGCATGGGTTTTCCCTGGGGGCTTGGTTTCCGCCCACCATTCAAAAAAAAGGTACCGGAGATTGTAGGTGAATTGTGTATAATTGGGTGGGAAGGGCTTTGGGCTGAACGGGCCTATTAAATTTAAATCCTAGTGAATCTCCTCTGCACTCTCTCCATCGCTTTCACATCCTTCCTGTAATGAGGTGACCAGAACTGAACACAATATTTCAAGTAATGCTATATGTTCTCTTTCCTGGGGGGGTGATCAGAGCTCCCACCTCCTGCAGACTCTTCCTAAGATGAATTTCAAGGTCCTGACAGTGTCCAGGACCTCTCTCCTGCCATCTCCCACTGACCTCTCTCCAATTATTCAGCACTTCACAAAATGATGATTGGATGGGAGGAGACTTCTTCTCCCCCAAAGCTCACTCACTTCCGTGCAATCAAAGTTCAAATCTATTGTCAGAGTTTATACATGACATCACATACAACCCTTAGATACTTTTTCCTGTGGGGGCAGCAGAAGTTCTATTTATTGGTAATGTGAAGTGTACTCAAGAAGAATGATATGTATACAAAAGAGAGAAATGTTGTTAGTACACCATCCAGCCAAGATGCTGCTGTGGGGACTGTGCCTTTAAGTGCTGGCGACCTGTTCTGGTTGCTAAGCAATGGACTGCTGTGTGATGTATATAATTGGGTTCAGACCAATCAGGAACTGCACAACCTTGGTTCAGTCTCGTTTCCGGGCACAAACCCCCTCATGTAATTTTAGACTGGGGTTTGGCCAATTTCATGTATTGTTTTGTGTCGAGCCCTATTTCCTATTCCTAACACATCAAGAGTAAATTCCCGCCCACAGCTCATGTGCATTTTGACGTTCAAAGTAAACTGCCGCCTGGCGTAGAATAGTGGGCAGTGGATCCGCCAGGAGTTTGGCCTGGGTTCCCAAGAGAAAATTAGAACGCCGAACTTTCCTTCATGAGATCCATTGTGCTTAATGAAGTCCCAGTCTGGGTAGATGATGGGAGGTCCGTGGAAGGGGCAAGGCAATTAATGAAATAACCATTTCCTGTCTGTGCTTACTTAAACTAAAAATACACTCTGGCTGACACATCACATTCTCGTGAACAGATGTTATGCATTTTCTTACAATCTCATGCACTCTGCATCCCACAGTGCCATTGTTTCAAGTCACCACACTGTTTTAGGACTTGCAGCACAGAAAAAAAGCATTTTAAAGCAATTCTTACATCTCAGCAAGATGACATATTACACTCAATACTTGTGAATAGAGCAGTTTAGAATGGCCTTCATTGGTCATGGGATTGAGTTCAAGAACCGCGAGGTAAAATGTTGCAGCCCTGGTGAGACCACACTTGGAATATTATATTCAGTTCTGATTGACTCATTACAGGAAGGATGTGGAAGCTGTGGAGAAGGTGCAGAGATTTGCCAGGATATTGCCTGGATTGGAGAACGTGAGGCAAAGTTAGCAGACCTAGGGCTTTGGAGTGAAGGACAAGAGGAGACTTAATAGGGGTCTAAAAAAATTATGAGAGGCATCAATAGGGTGGACAACCAGCACCTTTTTCCAAGGGCAAGAATAGCAAACGCCAGAGGACATCTGTACAAGGTGAGAGGAGGAGACCCCAGAGGTATTTATTTTTACGCAGAGAGTAATGGGTGCCTGGAATGCCACAAACTGGTAGAGGAGGCTGATGCAATAGGGACATTTAAAAGACCCTTAGGCACATGGATACTAGAAAAATAGAGGGATATGTGTGTGAGGTAGGGAAGGTTTAGTTTGTTCAGCAGGTTTATATATGTTGGCATGTAATTGTGGGCTGAAGGGTCTGGACTGTGCTGGAATATTCTATGTTCTATGAAACAGCTCTAAATTTGGTGTTGATTAACCACAACCTACAGGGATTTCATTATCAAGAAATTCTCCCCTGAAAGGGTGCTATGGGAAGAAGGAGGAGGTTGCTGGGTGCTTGACAGACTTTTCTTCCCTTGTTAGCCATGGGTGAAGAAGTAGAAGACGGATGATGGATGACGTTGAACCTTTTATAAGAAGAGCAGGGTGGCAAACCCAACATCAGCAATGGGAACTTTTAACTTAAAATTACATTTTGTTTTAAAAATGTAGATATACAGCATGGTAACAGGCCCTTCCAGCCCAGCAGCCCATGCTGCTCAATTTACACCCAGTTGACTGACAATCTTCATGCGTTTTGAAAACCCACACAGACACGGAGAGAACGTACACATATCTTACAGACAGCATGGGACTCGAACCCAGGCCACTGATGCTATAAATGCTTTGCGCTAATCACTTTCTGAACTGTGCGAGTTGGATTTATTTTCATTTGCGAAGGCAAGGACAAATCAGGCAATAGGGAGCCTCAAAGTAAGTTAGGTCTCTGAAATTTAACGGAGCTTGTTGAAGAGGTGACCAAGAAGATTGCTCAGGACAGTAGACAGTGTCTAATGGGTCTTTTAGGCAGGTAATAGACAATTTGGGGGAAGGCTGTTGACCAGTCTCTACTTGGGCACTGGCAGGGGTGTTGGAAGGTCTCCGCATGGTAGCTGGTGTGGAGGGTTGGAACCTGTGGAACCAGCTTGGAGGCAGGGAGGATGTTTTTCAGATTGGAGGTCTATGAGCAGTGGTGTCGGTCCCGTTATTTGTCGTCCAAGTGAATGAACTGGAAGAGAATGTATGTAGATGGTGAACAAGGATGGCTGAGGGTGCATTGGGATTGTGGTTAATGAAATTGCATAGAACATAAAACACAGAACAGAAAATATAGAAAAGCACTGGAACAGGCCTTTCAGCGCATGTACTTCTGCTGATCATGAAGCTCAAACAAAGATTTACAAATCCAGTACCGCATTGGCACAGACCACGATGCCCAATTAAACCAATCCCATCCGCCTCCATCGACCAACATCTCCCTGCCTCTTCACAAATCTGTCTGCATGCCTCTTTGTTTCATATTTTTATCCACCACTACCCCATTCTGCAAAACCACAACTCTCCGAGTAACATACGTTTCTCTCCAAGATGCCAGGCGCATCTACTTTTAACTTTCCCCCTGGAGCTGATGCCCTCCAAGTTTGATATTTCACTATGGGGAGCAGGCTGGTGGACTGCCCTGCTCTCATGGTTTTATGAACCTCCATCAGATTGTTCCTCAGCCTCTGAGACTCAGAGTTTGGTACATCGCGGGCAAACCTCTCACCGGGATTGAGAAAATCTACATGGAACATTGCTGTTGGAGAGCAGCGTTAGCATTTCTTTTTTTGTCTACGTTTTTCTCTCTTTGTAAAGCTATCTTTTTCTTGGGTAGAGTTTACAGTTACAGATAAGTAGAAGTTCTAGTTGGTCCGCAGGGAAAAGAATCCCATAGTTGTATGTGATGTCATGTAAATTTGATGCTCCAGTGAAAACAACCTAAGTTTGTCTGAGCTCTTTTTGAAGCTCATTCTCTCCAATTGAGGAAAAACCCAGATTAACCTCTTCTGCACCTTTTCCAAATCCTCCACATCCTTCCTCTAATGACAATTGTTACGAGCCCAAAGGACCCCAAAACCCAGCAGCAATAGATATTCACCATGACAACTGGTTACTTAAATAAAAGTTGTTTTTAATTATCCTTAAACATGAAAACAGAATCAAATTTTAACTTATCAATTTTAACTTAACTAACCCAACTTAATCCCCTTCTAATTCTAAGCGCACGTGTAGGTCATGTGTGTGTGTATATTTAAGAAAAGTTCTTTGGTTCACAGTTCAATCTCACCTCATTCTTCCAAGTTCACTGGTTGCAGGGAATTCTTGTACTGTGCACAGAATTTAACATATATAAAGTTCACCAGGCTTTGGTGCTCGAAAAGTAAATGTTTACCACTCAGGAAGATTCTTGGAAGTTCGCAGAGAGTGATGTGTTGTTCCAAGATTTCCACAACTGAGGTACCACAATATCTTGCTGATGAATCTTGCCCCATCAAGTTTCTCTAGATGATAATCTCTTTCTTTCAGGCTACTACTGAGTTCCTTTCTGTTCCAAGGGAAACATCAGATAGATAGCACTTCCAGCCATCCGCCACTCTGGAGCTCTGTTTCAGTTCCAACAAGCCTCTCCTTCTTTCACATATAGTCAAAGACTCCCTTCTGTCTCTCTCTATCTCAGATTCAAACAGCCAGGCAGCATGTCCTTCCTTCTCTCACTTGCAAAACCCCTAACCTTCTCCAGCAAACAATAGGAGTTAGTCTTCTGCTCCCATATGTTGTTTTAGGTAAACCTCTCAATGACCTTTGAGTGAGTACTTTCCAGAGAGGTCATAAGGTCCAACACTAAAAACCTGCATCTTCCAAGATAATAGTTCATTCATTTCATGACATCTTTTCAATTAGTACCTACTTGTGAAATGTGCATTGCATTCTCCATAGTTTCTGTAGTCATTGAATATGAATTCTTCAGTATTTCAAATAAGATCTGTTTTGAAGTGTGTGTGTATGTAACCTACTCTAATTTTATCAATTTATCTCCCAAAAAACATTCCCAAATATTCCATCACACAATATGAAGGATAATGGGCAACATGGTTAGCATGGTGGGGTGGGGGGGGGGACATAGTTAGCATAGTGGTTAGTGCCAGTGCTTGGGACTTGGGTTCGAATCCCACACTGTCTGCAAGGAGTTTATACATTCTCCCCATGTTGGTCTGGGTTTCCACCAAATCCTCTGGTTTGCTCCCACCATTCAAAATATATGGGGAGGGGGGGGAAGTAGGTCATTGGCTGAAATGACCTGATACTGTGTTTATCTAAATTTAAATTAAAAAATGCTAAGGGTTTAGATGCATAGAACAAAGAACATTACAGCACAGAAAACAGGCCCTTCTGCCCCTCTAGTCTGTGCTGAACAATTATTCTGCTTAGTCCCACTGACCTGCACCCAGTCCATAGCCCTCCAGACCCCTCCTCTCCATGTACCTATCCAATTTTTTCTTAAATGTTATAATTGACCCTGGATTTACATTTTAGCTCATTCCCCATTCCCACCACTCTCTGTGTGACGTTCACCTTCATGTTCCCCCTAAACTTTTCCCCTTTCACCCTTAACCCATAACCTCTGCTTTGTATTTCACCTATGTAACAGATTTGTGTTAATATTAATCTTTAAAGTTAAAATCTTTAGTTATAAAATATATATTTCTTAGTAAAATTGTTAAGAATTAAATATATTTCTAGTGAGGGAATTGTGGGCTGGACAGGGTCATACATAGGTCACATCAGATTTACAGAGACTCAGAGGGAGAGTTCATTTCGGAGTTGCCAAATCTAGAAGAACTAGATCACAATGGAACTGAAATGGGTCTTAATTGATTCCAGGACAATGGATATGTATACATCATTGTGCTGGCAGCTGTGCAATTAAGCAGGTTCTTCCTTGAGTGACATGTGCATAGACATTATGGACCACTTAAACCTCTTGGACAGAGATGAGATCAGATGTTTTTATGGATGTGGAGTGATAATTTGAGGGAAGGCAAAAGGTCCTCTAACATGATTTGTGTTTTAGGCAGAAATGAAACTGAAACAGTGGTGATGTCATGTCACATGATTTCAGTGAAACACGTAAATGAAGGCAGAGAGATTCAACGGTGAAGTTTGAAGATACACAATGACCTTTTATGTCTTATTTTCATTTAATGTAAAGGTTTTTTTTTAATGTGATTAGATATACTCACTCTTCCAGATGTGACATAGTCTTACATTTGCTTATTGATTAATAGTATGAATCAAAAGCTACAAATTATATTTAACCTTCAGGATTAACTCCTCAGATTGTTTTTTTTTTGGTTAGTTTTCCTTTTTTTAATAGAGTAGGTGAAGTGGGTTTTATTTTTAATGTTTTTAATGTCTTCACCGAGTGTGGAGGGGGGACCACGTTTATACTGTTTGAAGTTTTATCTTGATATATACATACATACAATGTGATATTGTATTTTCAGTTTCATTCCTGTTTCTTTATTTTACAGTATTAATTATTTAAATTTAAAAAAAGGATTGAAAAAGAAGAGAGAGACATTTTGGAACCAGACTGAAGAGGTCTCTGGAGAGATAGGACATGCTGTATTATATTATCCTTATCAATGTCTAGGAGATATTATTTTTTAAATCTTTTTTTCTGTCCCAACTCATAATAGTTTTGTTTAGTCCTGTCAATCAATCTTTCCATTCTATAAGTCTGGATTGAATTATATTACATCTTTTTATTTTCTAATTTTATTCTATCTTTCACTGATGACTTTTACTGTAATTTTTATTTCCATTTGACAAATTTCCTTCTCTAAATCCACTACTTCCTGTAAATATTTCTTCTTAATCTTATCTGAAAATTTTATAATCTGTCCCCTTAGATAAGCTTTTAATGCATCCCATATAACAAATGTATTATCAACTGAGTTAAGATTAGTCTCAAAATATATCTATATTTGATTTCATATAAAATCACAAAACTCTGCATTTCTTAACAATGATGAGTTAAATCTCCTTCTATATGTAAAGTCAATCTTTTCCATATTTGAACATGACATCGATAATGGAGAATGATCAGATATATTTCTAGGTTTAAATTGTGTTTTCAATCCGTCCTTGCAAATGAGTTGAAATTAAGAAAAAATCAATTCTAGAATATGAATCAAATCGATATGAATAAAATGAATAGTCTCTTTCTTTAGGATTAATTTGTCTCCAAATATCAACCAAATTCAATTCTTGCATCAATATTAATAATTTTTTTGTCTTTTTAGTTTTAGTGACAGATTTTGTAGATTTGTCTAAAATCAGATCTAAAAAACAATTAAAATCTCCACCAACTACTATATTCCCATCAATTTGTGCTAAATGAAGAAAAACATCAGATATAAATTTATTATGATCAACATTCATAAAAATCCGATTCTGAATAAATTTGACAATATATCAATGCAAATCTACCAAAGAGATCAATAGTTACTGACTGCAACTTAAGTGGTAATTTTTATTAATTAAAATGGCTAGACCTTTAACGATGAAGCAAAAAACTGACCCACCCATTCTCTTTTCAATTTTTTGTGTTCTTTCTTTGTTTAATGAGTTTCTTGCAAAAAGGCAATATCTGTCTTCAATTTCTTAAGGTGAGCCAAAACTCTCTTCCTTTTAATTGGGTTATTGAGCCCATTCACATTAAATGTTACATAATTCAAACTTTGTTTTGACATATTAATAGATCTTTAAAAAATGTACAGCTCCTGTTTTCACTTCAAGAGGCCTCCACTCCACAGCCCAGCCTCAAAACTCAATATCTCCCACAAAGAAAGTAAGGAACCTCAAATAATAATTTAAAAAAAGGAAAAAAGAGAAATGACAAAAACCCCAAAATTGTTTATGAGGTCGGCACTAACTCCCCTATTTAACGAAAAGTGGCCCTCGCCATTAGCAGCTTGACGCCTCGGAGGAAAGAAGTGGAAACCAAAAAGAATCCATCCCCCCCAAACAGAATATCATAATCTAATTTAAGTCAATCAAGTAAGACGTGCTTCTGCAAGAACCGGCTGCACCACGGTCTGGTATGGGGACACCAATGCCCCAGATCATAAAACGCTGCAGAGGATAGTGAACATCACAGTTAAAATGAGCCACTGGAGAGTAGCAGTAATCATCTAGGATCTACACCACCCAGCACACAGTATTCTCACTGCTACCATCAGGAAAGAAATATAAGTGTCACAAGACTTGCACGACCAGGTTCAGAAACAACTGCTATCCCTCCATCATCAGACTCCTCAACAGCAAACTCCATCAGAGTCATTTAAGGACTCTTATTTTTGCACATCCTTAATTTTTTTAAATTCTCTCTGCATTGTGCAGGCAGTTTGCTTACATTTCTCTATCTGTTTACATTTCCTCGTTTGTTTGCATGTGCATATTCTGTACACTTTGTTTGTTCTATCAATAAAGAGCAGGCATGGTTGGCGAAGCAGTTTAACTATAGGGCCAGCATCAGAACTGGGGTTCGAATCCAGCACTGTCGCTAACAAGTTTGTACGTTCTCCCTGTGTCCGCATTTGTGATCCCCAGGGTCTCCAGTTTCCTCCCACCATTCAAATCATATCAGAGCTGTAGGCTAATTCGGGGTAATCAGGCTCATGGGCCAAAAGGGCCCATTACTATGTCTAAATTTAAGTGGCAATTTTGTCTGGCTGCAGAAAAGGAATCTCATGGTTGTATGTAATGTCATGAATGTACTCTGACAATAAATCTGAAATCTGACTAACAATGAGTAGAAAATCTGCCTGGCCCACAGGAAATAGAATATCAGAGTTGCATATGATATCATGTATGTATTCTGACAATAAATTTGAACTTTGAATGTCACCAGGGGTGATCTACAGAGTAAATGACCTAACTAATGGAGTTTAATGGATGTGGGGAGCTGAAGTTGTCCTTTCCACTGCATTTGTCCTTCTGCCCTCTGACAAAACTTTGCTTTGGTCCTGAAATATAACAAGAAGAGATTACAAGAAGGAAGGAATGTCCAGATTGTATGTGTGGTGACCCAACATGAACTCTAACATTGAGTGAGAAGGGCAGATTGGTACTGTGTCAAGAAATGAATCGGCACCCTTGGGAGTAACTCAGGCAGTAGATTCCATGTTGATCATGCTGGAGATTTTGTTGAGAAGATGTTTCTGCCGATAACTGATCTTCATTCAAAGTGAGTGGTTGAATATCAAGTGCCTCAATGAAATGCTACAGCAAAGTCTCTGTGTTCACCCTGTAAGGGTCAGACGGTGACATCAGGCGTCATAATGTGAGAGATGAGAAACACTGATCTAAAAGAAAAGTGAGGATTGTGAGAGATGAGTAAAACTGATATAAAAATAAGAAGATGAGGAAACTAGTATAGATATATGTGTAATGAATAAAGCCAGTATGAATGGGATAAGAATAGATATTAGAATGTAGGAAGTAAAGTTAGTCTGAATAAGATAAGGGTCTTCTAGCCTTTTAGACAGAATTAGCAAGTTCTGCATGTAAGAAGTTAGTCAGTCCTGAGAATCAGGAAGGTGTGAATAAGGACAATGACATGATGGGTCACCGACAGGATACACCCTGGTCCTCCTAGTTCACAGAAACTGCACATAGGCAGGAAGGATTGCCTAATGCCAAACCCATCCAGGAGGCAGAAGAATGTAAGGGGGAGGGTATTCCTATACTGAAATTCACTGTATAAAAGTTGGGTGAGCCCCAGTGTATGTGTGTATTCCCAGGGTAAGGGGAGCACCCGACTTTGCATTGTTGTATAATAAATGTTCTTTGTTCTCAATTTTTGTCTTGAGCAATTTCTGTGAAGGTACTTCTGTTTCTAACAAATGGGGGCTCGTCCGGGATCCCACTACCTCCACTGACAGAGTGCCCGACGACGAGGGTAGGTGCACCCCAGCTGATTCAGCTGGACTCACGGACGACGGTTGACTGGCCAGTGGATGAAGCGAGTGATATCCGAGAAGAGGCATTGAGAACAAACAATGAGAGGATGTTAAGGAAGCGCGCTAGAAATAGCTACTGGATCCTGGTAAGAGAAATTTTACTTACCTGTTAGTATGGGAGGTGTGAGTAGTAAGGAAGAGAGTCCTAAGGAAGGATGGGAAGATCAGATAACCAAGCAAAGTCCGTTAGGATTAATGCTATCTGTGAGAGATGAGGAAACTTGACATAAAAATATGAAAGATGGGGAAACTAGTGCAGACATGTGGAGTGATGAATTAAACCAGTATGAACAGGCTAAGCATGGAAATTAGAATGCAGGAAGCAGAGTCAGTCTATGTAAGATAAGAATCTTCTAGTCTTTTCGACAGGATCAGTGAGCCCACCGTATGAATAAGATAAGGAGAGGCAAGGAATAATAGAATGTAGGAAGTTGAGGTAGTCTGGATGAAATAAGGGTCTCCTAGCCCTAGACAGAAGTACCAAGTTCTACATATACAATTAGTAAGCCTTACACAGATTTATCAAGTTATGCATATTAAATTAGTAAACCCTAGACAGGATTAGCGAACTCTGCATATGAAGAGACTGCTCTGAGAGTCGGAAAGGTGTGAATGGGGACAAGGGCAAGGTTATGAATAAGGACAATGAGACACCGACAGGATACCCCTGGTCCTCCAAGTTCACAGAAACTGCACGTAGGCAGGAAGGATTGCCTAATGCCAAACCCATCCAGGAGGCAGAAGAATGTAAGGGGGAGGGTATTCCTATAATGAAATTCACTGTATAAAAGTTGGGTGAGCCCCAGTGTATGTGTGTATTCCCAGGGTAGGGGGAAGCACCCAACTTTGCATTGTTGTTATAATAAATGTTCTTTGTTCTCAATTTTTGTCTTGAGCAATTTCTGTTAAGGTACTTCTATTTCTAACAAATGGGGGCTCGTCTGGGATCCCACTCCCTCCACTGACAGAGTGCCCGAAGACGAGAGTAGGTGCACCCCAGCTGTTTCAGCTGGACTCACGGACAACGGGTGGCTCGTCAGTGGAAGAAGCGAGTGATATCCGAGAAGAGGCATTAAGAACAAACGACGGGAAATATTAAGGAAGCGCGATAAGAGTAGCTACTGGATCTGGTAAGAGAAATTTTTATACCTGTCAGTACAGGAGGTATGGGCAGTAAGAAAGAGAATCCTAGTGAAGGATTGGATGATCAGATAACCAAACAGAGTCCGTTAGGAGTAATGTTATCTGACTGGGGTTCGGGGAGAACCCGGGGAAAAGACAAACTTATCATGATTAAGTACTGTTGCCTGGAATGGGTTAAAAGCCCTTTTAAAGGGAGCTCGGTATATTGGCTGAGGCTCGGATCCGAGGATGACTGGATGTGTCAGGAACTGAACATCTGGCTGTATAAGAATCAAAGGGATAACATTGAAAGCAGGGAATATGCCGCCTGCTGGCTCAGGGGATCGGTTGACCAACTGGTCCTGAACGAAAAGAGAAGTGAGGACAAGAGGGATGAGCAACCCCTTGTACCTGAAACGCAAGGATGGGATGTGTTACATTCCCTTCCTCCATCCTATGCCCCTCCTTTACCAGCTCCTATCTCTCCCCCCCTCCTGTGCTCTACCCTTCCGCACCTTCCCCTCCTCCCCCGCAACTAACGAAAGGAGAAGAGAATAGGGGTGGCATGTTAACCCATTCGCAAAGTATTAGATTGCCTCGACGGTCGATGAGAGACAGAGGCAAGGTTAGTTTTGAGCAGAGTGAGAACCTACTGGAAGAAAGGGCAGGATACTGTGAGTCAGTTTCTGAAGAGCAGGATTTCAAAAATAATAAGCTAGAAGTTAGCTGGATGAGACCCCTGCGGGAGGTTCCCATGGGAGGGGGGTCTCAGTTTTGTAAATGTGCCCTTGACCAGTACGGAGGTGCGTAATTTTAAGAGGGAAATGATTTCCCTTATAGAGGATCTCCAGGGATGCGCTGAACAATTGGATCAATTGTTGGGACCGAATATATATACATGTGATGAATTAACGGCTATATTTAGGACTCTGTTTACCCTGGATGAGCGTGGAATGATTCGCCAGGCAAGGATCAGAGTCTGGGATCGGGATCATCAAGGGGGACCAGATGCGGTACCTGGAGAAGCTAAATTCCCCTTGGCTAGACCTAATTGGGATAAAAATACCAATGATGGTCGGGTATTAATGGAAGAGTATAGGGTTAATCTGATTAAAGGAATCAGGGAATCTGTTCCAAAGGGACAGAACTTTAAAAAGGCATTCGAAGTTCCTCAGGGACCCAAGGAGACCCCCTCGGCATTTTTGAATAGATTGCGTACAGCTATACAGCAATATGGGGGTCTGGCTATAGAATCCCCAGCAGGGGAACAATTAGTATTAACGAGTTTCGTTACAAATTCAGCCTCAGAGGAAATTACAGAAAACTGAGAATTGGCATGAGCAGGGAATAACCCAGCTTCTACAAATTGCACAAAAAGCCTTTGTACAGAGATCTGAGGATAAGCAGAAGGGAAAGGCTAAGATTTTAATGCAGGCATTTAAGGGAGCTGTGGAGGGAGAGCAAGGAAAAGGTAGGGACTTTGTGGCATCTCCTGGGCATTGGGAGGAGAGCCAGGGGTGGGGAAATAGGGTCCAGAGTAGAGGAAGGAGTAGAGGAGGATTCCGGGGATGCCGACCATTCCCGGGACCCCGGGGAGACCCAACTAGGAATTGGGAAGTGGGAACAATGGTCTTCTACTATTGTAACAAGGAGGGACACTTCAAGAGAGAGTGCCCCATGTGAGCCAGGGAGACGCGATCGTATGCCCTGATGGAAACAGACTATGAATAGGGGAGTCACGGTTCTCAGTCAATACACACCGTGGGGCTGCACGGAGAACCACTGGTAAATTTAAGCATAGGACCCCACAGTGATAGGATGATATTCTTAGTAGATTCTGGGTCAGCCCGGTCTAGTATATTACACCCACCCGAGGGTGTAAGGATAGAAGGGACAGTAATGATTTCGGGGGTAGGGGGAAGAGATTTTACGATCCCTGTATTAAGCGATGTTAGGATACAGATGGGAGAAAAGGTTATAACAGAGGATCTCTTACTAGTTCCCCAAGCTGGAGTTTGTTTGCTGGGACGGGATTTACAAGATCAATTGGCTGTCGGCACCAGACCACAAGAATCAGGTATTGGGGTTCAACTATATGTATTAAGTGAGGAGGATCGGGAACTCATAAATCCTGGAGTATGGCCAGGAAGAGGCAATAGAGGAGTGTTAGATATACCTCCACTACGAGTTACCTTAAAAGATCCTGAGCACATTATTAGGCAAAAGCAGTATCCCATTCCAATGGCTGGCCGAAAGGGGCTGCAGCCAGTAATTGACCAATTGGTGAAAGATGGCATTCTAGAACCTTGTATGTCACCTTTTAATACCCAAATCTTACCTGTCCAAAAACCAGATGGTACCTATAGATTAGTACAGGACTTGAGGGAACTAAACAAAATTATTCTCACCCGTCACCCTGTCGTACCTAATCCATACACAATAATGGGTAAAATTGATCCCCATAGTAAATGGTTTAGTGTGATTGATCTCAAGGATGCTTTCTGGACCTGCCCGTTAGCAACAGAGAGCTTTTGAATGGGAGAATCCTTTTATGGGACGTAAAAATCAATATAGGTGGACCGTACTCCCTCAGGGCTTTACAGAATCACCAAACATATTTGGCCAGGTCCTAGAACAAATATTAGAGGAGGCTCCTCGGAAAGAGAGTTGTCACTTAATTCAATATGTAGACGATTTATTAATTACGGGAAGAACGCATGAATCAGCTAAACTATATACCATTGCACTTTTGAATTTTCTCGAAAAGAAGGGTCTCAGGGTGAATGAATCCAAATTACAATTCGTACAATCAGAGGTTAAATACCTGGGTCATTTGGTAAGTCAGGGAACCAGAAAGATCAGTCCAGAAAGGATACAAGGTATTCTACAGATCCCACCTCCTAAGAATGCCCAAGAACTCAGGAAATTCCTTGGTCTAGTGGGATACTGTAGAATTTGGATAGAAAATTATTCTAATCTAGTTCGATTCCTTTACGATAAACTCGCGATTCTAGGGGGCGAAGCGCTTGTTTGGACGGAAGAAGAGATTAATAATTTTAACTTGGTGAAACAGCGCCTTATTAGTGCCCCAGTGTTGGCTTTACCCAACCTTAATAAGTCTTTTGACCTTTATACTAACGCGAAAGGGGGTGTAGCAACCGGTGTTTTAACACAAGAAAGGGCAGGCTGCAGGTAGCCAGTTGCTTTTCTCTCAAAAGTTTTGGATCCTGTTTGTCGTGGTTGGCCAGAATGTGTTCAAGCTATCTCAGCCACTGCTATTTTAGTTTTTTTTTTTAATTTTTTTAAAATTTAGTTTTAATATTTAATTTAAAAAATTAAATACAGAGTAAAGAGGTGGACAGCGACCAACACTGTCGTGCAAGCACTGAAGGCAATCAGCAGGAACTTGGAATAGTTGTAGTCCATCTCCAATTGGACTTTGACCATGGCAACCATGGCGAAGCCGGAGAGCAGCACCGAGGTCCGGCTTGAAGCCTTCAGCTTGGCCCGGCTGAGGTAGAGCTTCCTCCAAGACAGCGCCTGCACCGAGTGATGGTTGGAGGACACCAGCTCCAGGTAACTGCGCCGCACCCAGTCGCGATAGTCGGCGGCTCCTCCTTCCGGCTCCGAGCAAGGAGGAGCGGGGGAACCGCACTGCTATTTTAGTTGAAGAAGTGCGAAAAATTACATTTGGTCCCCCAATGATAGTACACACTCCTCACACCGTTCGCAATATTCTGTTACAGCGTGCTGGTAGGTGGCTTACAGATTCTAGAATTTTGAAATACGAAGCGATCTTGATGGATAGGGATGATCTAACTCTGACTACAAGTAGAGAACATAATCCAGCAGCCTTTTTAGTCTCTCCAACCTCTCCCAACACAATCAATGAGTTAGAGCATACATGTTTGGAAGTGAAAGACCTGCAGACTAAGATTAGAGAAGATTTGAGTGATGAGCCTTTACAGGAGGGAGAACGGTGGTTAATTGATGGCTCTTCCCGCTGTATTGATGGCACTCGCCATAGAGGATATAGTATAATGGATGGGAAAGAGGGGATAGTTATTGAAGCCGGTCGCCTTCCCGGTCACTGGTCAGCCCAGTCTTGCGAATTATATGCCCTCTGTCGAGCTCTCCAAGGTCTGAGCACAATCTACACAGATTCAAAATACGCTTTTGGGGTAGTGCACACCTTTGGGAAAATCTGGAAGGAACGGGGAATGATAACGGGAAAAGGACAGAAATTGATGCATGAGAACCTAATTGTCCAATCCTTGGAGGCTCTGACGTTACCTGAGGAAATAGCTGTGGTCCATGTACGGGGCCATCAAACTGGTGACAGCCCTGAAGCACAGGGCAACAGACAGGCAGATGCAGCTGCTAAACAGGCAGCGCTCACTGCGAAAGTGGACATGCAGCTGGCTGTTACTCCCCATCCCACAGGAGCTTAAAAAGACTCCCATCTTTTCACGAGAAGAGGAGGTTTATATGAGGGATCGGGGATGCATCAAACTAGTGATGGGTTGTGGTGGACAGCCGAAGGACGCCAAGTGCTGAACAAAGCATTGGCACGGCAAATGTTTGATCAGCTCCACCAACAGACACACTGTGGAGCCCAGGCACTTGTCGACACTTTTGTACGCTCCTTTCATTGTTCGGGCGTATACACTATAGCCAAGCAGAGTACTCAGGGGTGCCCAATTTGTCAGAAAATTAATGAAAGTCATGCACCAGGTAATGCCTGGCAGTCGCGATATCGCTGTACGCCCTTTCCAACAGATACAAGTGGATTTTACAGAGTTACCCAAGATAGGTGTTTACAAGTACCTGTTGGTGATGGTAGATAATTTCACACGATGGGTTGAGGCTTTCCCGACCCCGAATGATCGTGCTAGCACCGTTATCAGAGTACTGCTGGATTCTGTGATTCCACGATATGGGATGATCCAGACCATTGACTCGGATCGTGGTACACACTTTACTTCTCGGGTACTCCAGGGGGTTTGTAAAAGATTGGGCATTGACTGGCAGCTCCATACCCCATGGCACCCCAGAGTTCGGGCCGGGTTGAGAGAATGAATCAGACTTTGAAATATCAGCTCACTCGACTTCATGAGGAAACTGGCCTCTCCTGGATTAAATGCTTACCTTTAGCTTTAATCAGGATTCGCACAGCTCCTCGTAAAGACTTTGCTGTCTCACCATATGAGATGATGTTTGGTCTTCCTTACATGGGATTCCACACTGATACTCCCATCCCTGAGGCTAATGATCAATATATCTCTAAATATTTACAGGAACTGTCTGCTTCGCTCTTTGAATTAAAACAGAAGGGTTTACTAGCTCAAACTCCCCCCCCTGGAGTATCCAATTCATTCTATTAAACCTGGTGATTGGGTATTTGTTAAAGCTTGGCAAGATACACAACTAAAACCTGTCTGGGATGGCCCCTACTGTGTACTTTTGATTACAGACACCACTGTACGAACGAAAGAAAAGGGTTGGAGCCACATCCAACGAATCAAACGAGCTGCTGAACCACAGACTACAGATCTTCAAAATCCACCCTCCACCTGGCGTGCAGTCCTTCATCCTGACTTGAAAGTTACACTACGCCGGGAAAAAGTCTTGTAATGTTGTTTTTATTATTTATTGTACTGTTTAATTGTAGCCTCCCAAATTCTGGGACATCACTGAAGTATTCAAAATGTATTAAGTCCTCCTGGAATAGGGGCAGCACAGATGGCCAGTATTTTACTTTAGAATGTAGACGGGGCATAGATATAGGGTACGATCATAGTAAGGTAGAGGTTAATATAGATTTCAAATGTGGACCAGGGGAACAGAACACCTCTCAATATGATGATTTTAATGGTATTGTGGACTCTACAGATATTAACAAGATCAGTTTTAAGCATTTAGCACAAAGCAGATGTGGGCACAAAAGCAGACAGGATAATTGTCAGGATTGTACATGTGGCAGAGAGAGAGTTGATACATATGCTAATGTTCGCAGGCAGGCTACAACTCACAGATTAAGTGACAAGAAACACCCCTCCCCAACCTGTGGTATTCTAAAACATCCTTTGGGTTACGCAGCCATTCCAAATGTTAAATACCACCACTGTAAGGGGAGTTCCAATGGTCAACGAAGTAAACAGCTTGAGAATACTAAAGCTGCTGGGCATTTAAATCGTTTGTTCAGACTCCAGGCGGCTTTGGAAATCATCGCTGAACGGACGGCGATGGCCCTGAATGTAGGGGCTGAAGAAAGACGGCAGCTACTAGCAACGATTCAACAAAACCGCCTGGCTCTCTATTGCTCATTGGCTGCTGGAGGCAGCGTCTGTGCGAGATTCAGTACTGACAATGCTTACAACGGTCAGGCGGTTAAAGACACTGGTTCAGGACTTCGACAAAAATATTCCCATGCCCATGTTCAGACTTGGCAACCTTGGACTGATGTGGGATGGACTAGACTTTTTACTGAGAACTGGAGCCTGATACTCACAGCCCTTATAGCAGCAGGACTCACTATTCTGGTCAGTGTGGTGCTCCCCTACCTAAAGGCTGGCATTCATTTCATGATTTTGCGGACCCCTATTTCTATAGCCCAAGGGGTGTGTGTTTCCCAAATGGATGCTTATGACACTGCAATTCGTTTATTGACCCGCTGGGAGAAAGACCAACTTTAGCAATAGCACATTTCATTTGACAGATCAGTGACACTGATCTAAAAAGAGAAGTGAGGATTGTGAGAGATCAGTAACACTGATCTTTTTGAGAGATCAGTATCACTGATCTAAAAGAGAAGTGGGGATTGTGAGAGATGAGGAAACTTGACATAAAAATATGAAAGATGGGGAAACTAGTGCAGACATGTGGAGTGATGGATTAAACCAGTATGAACAGGCTAAGCATGCAAATTAGAATGCAGGAAGCAGAGTCAGCCTATGTAAGATAAGAACCTTCTAGTCTTTTCGACAGGATCAGTGAGCCCACCGTATGAATAAGATAAGGAGAGGTAAGGAATAATAGAAGGTAGGAAGTTGAGGTAGTCTGGATGAGATAAGGGTCTCCTAGCCCTAGACAGAAGTACCAAGTTCTTCATATATAATTAGTAAGCCTTTCATAGATTTATCAAGTTATGCATATTAAATTAGTAAACCCTAGACAGGATTAGCGAACTCTGCATATGAAGAGACTGCTCTGAGAGTCGGAAAGGTGTGAATGGGGACAAGGGCAAGGTTGTGAATAAGGACAACGAGACACCGACAGGATACCCCTGGTCCTCCAAGTTCACAGAAACTGCACGTAGGCAGGAAGGATTGCTTAATGCCAAACCCATCCAGGAGGCAGAAGAATGTAAGGGGGAGGGTATTCCTATAATGAAATTCACTGTATAAAAGTTGGGTGAGCCCCAGTGTATGTGTGTATTCCCAGGGTAAGGGGAAGCACCCAACTTTGCATTGTTGTTATAATAAATGTTCTTTGTTCTCAATTTTTGTCTCGAGCAATTTCTGTTAAGGTACTTCTATTTCTAACACTATCTGATTGGGGTGCGGGGAGAACCCGTGGGAAAGACAAACTGACTATGGTAAGGTATTGCTGTCTGGAATGGGTTAAAAGTCCGATAAAAGGGAGTTCGGTATATTGGCCAAAGCTCGGATCCGAGGATGACTGGATGTGTCAGGCATTGAACATCTGGCTCTATCAAAACCAAAGAGATAATATTGAGAGCAGGGAATATGCAGCCTGCTGGCTCAGTGGATCAGTTTATCAACTGGTTTTGAATGAAAAGGAATGTAAGAACAAGAAGGATGAGGAACCTTTTGTCCCTGAAACACAAGGATGGGATGTGTTACATTCCCTTCCTCCACCTTATGCTACTCCTATGCCGGCTCCTATCTTTCCCCTCTCTCCTATGCTCTACCCTTCTTCACCTTCCCCTCCTCCCCCACAGCTAAAGAAAGGAGAAGAAAGTAGGGGTGGTATGATGACCTGTTCACAAAGTACTAGATTACCACCTCAATTGACAAGAGAGGGAGGAGACTTTGATTCAAAACAGTGTGAGACCCTCCGGGAGGGAAGGGCAGAACCTTTTGATTCATTTCCCGGAGAGCAGGAATCTAGACATTATAAAGGAGAGGATAAGCCAGAAATGAACTGGATGCGACCTTTACGGGATGTTCCCATGGGAGGGGGTCTCGGTTTTGTAAATGTGCCTGTGAGAGATGGGAAAATTGATCTAAAATTATGAACATGGAAGAAACTAAAATTCATCAGTTAATGGCTGTAACCAAGTACAAACAGGATGAGCTTGGGGATTAGGATGCAGGAAAGCAGAGTCAGCACGATTAACATAAGAATCTTCTTTGTGACAAGAGCCACCATAAGACTAAGAAAAGGAATGGTAAGGTACAATAGAATGTAGGAAGTTGAGGTAGTCTGGATCAGATAAAGGTCTCCTAGCCCTAGATAGAAGTACCAAGTCCTACATATCTAATTAGCTACACACAGATTTATACATATTAAATTGTGATATCCGAGAAGAGGCATTGAGAACAAACGACGGGAGGAAGCGCGCTAGAGCATTGCTACTGGAACTTGGTAAGAGGAATTTTACTTGCCTATCAGTATGGGAATAATGAGTAGCAAGGAAGAGAGTCCTGGTACAGGATGTGAACACCAGATAGCTATGTACAGCCCGCTTGGGTTGATGTTATCTGAGTGGGGCACGGGAAGGACCCGTGGGAAAGACAAACTGACAATGGTCAGGTATTGTTGTATTGAATGGGTTAAACGCCCGGTTAAAGGGAGCTCCGTGTACTGGCCAAAGTTCGGATCCGAGGATGAATGGATGTGTCAAGCTTTGAACATCTGGCTCAATCAAAACCAGGGAGAGACAATGTTGAGAGCAGGGAATATGCAGCCTGCTGGCTCAAGGGACCCATTGAACAACTGGTTTTGAGTGAGAAAGAACTCAGGGATAAGAGAGAGGAGGAACCTTTTGTCCCTGAATCACAGGGGTGGGATGTGCTACATTCCCTCCCTCCACCTTATGTTCCTCCTATGCCGGCTCCTATCTTTCCTTCCCCTCCTATGACCTACCCTTCTGCACCTTCCCCTCCTCCCCCACAGCTAGAGAAGAGAATAGGAGTGGTATGGTAACTCGCTCACAAAGCGCTCGATTACCATCTCCGTTGACAGGAGAGAGAGATTGTTGTAATTTAGAACAGAGTGAGAACCTACTGGAAGAAAGGGCAGGTAAATGTGCCCTTGACCAGTACGGAGGTACGTAACCTACTGGAAGAAAGGGCAGGGTCAGAAATAATAAGCTAGAAGTTAGCTGGATGAGACCCCTGCGGGAGGTTCCCGTGGGAGGGGGGTCTCGGTTTTGTAAATATGACTGAAGTGCATAACTTTAAGAAAGAACTGACCTCCCTGATAGAAGATCCCCAGGGATGTGCCGAACAGTTAGACCAATTTTTGGGACCAAATATATATACAATATGGGGGTCTCGACATAGAATCCCCAGCAGGAGAACAATTGGTACTAACAGGTTTTGTTACCAACTCAGCCCCAGACATTAGGAGAAAATTACAAAAGACAGAAAATTGGCATGAGCAGGGAATAACCCAGCTTCTACAGATCACACAAAAAGCATTTGTCCAGACATCTGAGGATAAGCAGAAAGCAAAGGCTAACATTTTGATGCAAGCAGTTAAAGGAATAGTAGATGAGTAACATGAAAAAGGCAGGGACTGTGTGCCAGCTCCTGAATGTTGGGAGAAGCGTCGGGAGTGGGAGAGTAGAGACCAGAGATAATTTCATAAATCACGACTTCCCACTTCAGTCACTGACCAATATTGATTAAAATTCATGCTAAAAACTAAATGTCATAAATGATCGTTTTTCAATACTGTAGAATTAGTGAATTTAACTACCAGTTAATTCCAATTTATGAAATAAATTGTATTCAAATGTGATTTTGCACAGGGAGTACCTGAGAGTTGAGTGATGTTATAACATTTGCAGGGAGAAATGTTTGCGCAAATAAGGTGAGTTCTACACGTCTTATTTTAAGTGTATGTAAGATAAAGAAAGGATCTGATGTGTAAAGTGGCTGGATCAGCCAGTTGAAGGGGGAGTGTGTATGTCCCTTTAAGTGCACTGTGGCACTTCAAATTGAGGCTTCAGGCTCTTGTCTTGCAGTTAGAGGTATGGAGCCCTATCAATACATTTAGTACATTTCTTCTACACATTCAGCAGTCAAGGTCCGTGAGTTTAAAGATCACCCACCTCTGGAGAATAAAGATACCTCTGGGGATTCCTATAGGGATTCCTATAAGTTTAATCATTCATTTCTCTGGTGCATTTTCCTCCGGAGTGAAATTAATGCCTCAGCACAATTTCTCTGTATAGCCGCTGTTATTTAATTCATGATAACTTTCCCCCATTCATCAGGTTTATATTTAAATCCGGTAGTGCGGAAGTTACATTGTAAATAATCACGGAGGTAAACCCTGCGCGACTGGATTCAGCTTAATGGAGAAATAAACCTGCGAACTGGTCTATGGTGGTGTGTGAGTACTGCAATAGGTGGAATATGATTTAAATTGATGGCATCGTTCAGAACAATTGGGCGCATAGGAATAATAATAGCATTAATTACTCACAGATCTTGTACCTGATACTATTCACTACGTCCCGGCTTCAGGACTGGGAAATTGGCGTGGTACAGAGAAATTGGCATGGCACCAATATTTCTTGATTCACTAATGACTCCACAAGCTCCAGGATTCATGCAGCTAAACTTTAAGTGCAATATTATAGAAACTAGCCGGTACTTAAATGATTGTGTGTGCAATATGAAAGGTAATACAGGTGCTCCCCTACTTATGATTTTACGATGACACAATAGCATGACTGTCATTTACTTTCATATAATGTGTTAAAGGTCATCACAAGCATCGTTGATTTTTCCAATAAACTTTGATAATTCCTCTAAGGTGAATTTTTTGTAGCCTCGTTGGTTAATCACATTTTCGGAAAGCTTACAGGGACTGTTGGGAGAGAGCAAGGTAGTGGGATCCGTATGGGGACTGATACAGCGCTGTCGTTAGAGAGTGGGGCAGCGGGATCAGTATGAGGACTGATACAGTGCTGTCAATGTTAGACAAGGTACGTCTCCAATTAAGATTTTTTTTCAACTTATGCTGGGTCTGCTGGAACGCAACCCTATCGTAAACTGAGGAGCACCTGTGATGTTCTTCTATCTAAAGCCAGCTTTAGATAAACTCTTATCATTCTGACAAATCTAGGTCTAAGTCTAATTTTCCTCCAGCCTTTGAGCAAGCGCTTCCACTGCTACATCTTACTGATCACCTCCTCACCAATGAATCAGAAGACCATGGTGTATGGCACTCACTGCACAAGCAGTCTGAAAATGTGTACAAGCCTGTTCAACTTCATTTTACAAAATCAACAATCGGTTCCAGGCTCCCCAATGCTCTCTGTGGAGAGAAAATTGCCAGATTTTTACCCACTTAATGCCCTTGGTTATGTTTGCCTCTTCTCAAAGATTACATGGCTGCACAGAGGAGCAAGGCTGAAAGTGCCTTGAAGTAGTCTGTTGGCTGCACTTGTGACCTTTAGTCAGAAAATGCATGGGCTCTTGTCTCACTTTGGGTAGTGTAGCGGTTAGTTCAACTATATTACAGTGGCACTGATGAGTACATGATGTGAGGGGGTTGGAGGGTTATGGGCAGGGAGTAGATAGGTGGAACTAGTTGGAGTATCATGTAAATCGGTGCGGACTAGAAGGGCCAATATGGCCTGTTTCCGTACTGTTATTGTTATTTGGTTATTATATGGAATATGGTTGTGAGCTGTGGCACAAGGCATTTAATTTTACAATTACAATAGCGATGTTAAATAATCGTCAAATTCATTGCCGTCGGCAGTAACAAAGACATGTCTTATTCCCACTCGGCTATTTTAAAATAAATTCAGTTACAATACAGTTAATATCACTCGCCCAATCATTATGGCTAATTGTGTTCTTAAGGCAGAACTAAAGGTTGAATATGTTTCAAGTTCTCTTGCAGGGGCTCTTGTGCTGCAATGTCTGTTATGTACTCACTCTAACAAATTGGAGGGTTGTGCCCCATACAGACAAGCAGCTCCAACTGCATTTTAATAAGGTCTAACATATTCAAAACCCATGGAAATATGGTTTGTGTTTCATTTTACAATTTTTACACTAACACAAAGGAAAGTCAGATTGTTATTCATTTTATTAGAATCTAGTTGTGAGAGATGGGAAAATTGACCTAAAATTATGAACATGGAAGAAACTAAAGTTCATCAGTAAAATGGCTGAAACCAGTTCAAACAGGATAAGTTTGGGGCTTAGGATGCAGGAAAGCAGAGTCAGCACGATTAACATAAGAATCTTCTATCCTTTGTGACAAGACCATAGGACTAAGATAAGGAATGGTAAGGTACAATAGAATGTAGGAAGTTGAGGTAGTCTGGATCAGATAAGGGTCTCCTAGCCCTGGACAGAAGTACCAAGTCATACATTTCTAATTAGCTAACCATACACAGATTTATACATATGAAATTAGCCAACCCTAGATAGAATGAGTCAACTCTGCATATTAAGAGACTGTAGCCCAGAGAATCAGGAAGGTGTGAATAAGGACAATGACATGATGGGGCACCCACAGGATACCCCCTGGTCCTCCAAGTGTACTGAAACTGCACGTAGGCAGGAAGAATTACCTATGCCAAACCCATCCAGGGGGCAGAAGAATGTAAGGGGGAGGGCATTCTGATACTGAAATTGACTGTATAAAAGTTGGGTGAGCCCCAGTATGTGTGTGTATTCCCAGGGTAAGGGGAAGCACCCAACTTTGCATTGTTGTAGTAATAAATGTTCTTTGTTCTCAATTTTTGTCTCGAGCAATTTCTTTAAAGGTACTTTAATTCCTAACAAATGGGGGCTCGTCCGGGATCACACTCCCTCCACTGACAGAGTACCCCGACGACGAGAGTAGGTGCACCCCGGCTGATTCAGCTGGACTCACGGGCGACGGGTGGCTGGTCAGTGGAAGAAGCGAGTGATATCCGAGAAGAGGCATTGAGAACAAACGGCGGAAGGACGCGCGCTAGAGCAGTACTGCCAGAACTCGGTAAGAGTATTTTACTTGTTCCTAAGTATGGGAATAGCGGGCAGTAGAGATGAGAGTCCTGACACAGGACGTGACCACCAGATAGCTACGTACAGCCCGCTTGGGATGATGTTATCTGAGTGGGGCACAGGAAAGACCCGCGGTAAAGACAAACTGACGACGGTCAGGTATTGTTGTAATGAATGGGTGGGATACCCGGTTAAAGGGAGCTCCGTGTACTGGCCAAAATTCGGATCCGAGGATGAATGGATGTGTGAAGCTTTGAACTTATGGCTCTATCAAAACCAGCCAGACAATGTTGAGAGCAGGGAATATGCAGCCTGCTGGCTCAAGGGATCCATTGAACAGCTGGTTTTGAATGAGAAAGAATCCAGGGATAAGAGAGAGGAGGAACCTCTTGTCCCTGAATCACAGGGTTGGGATGTGTTACATTCCCTCCCTCCACCCTATGTTCCTCCTATGCCAGCTCCTATCTTTCCTTCCCCTCCTATGACCTACCCTTCTGCACCTTCCCCACCTCCCCCACCACTAGAGAAGAGAGAAGAGAGCAGGAGTGGTATGATAACTTGCTCACAAAGCACTCGATTACCACCTCTGTTGGCAGGAGAGAGAGGTAACTTTAATTCAGAACAGCGTGAGACTCTTCAGGAAGAAAGGGCAGAACCCTTTGATTCATTTCCCAGGGAGCAGGAACCCAGACCTAATAAGCCAGAAACCAATTGGATGAGACCACTGCGGGAAGTTCCCATGGGAGAGGGTCTCGGTTTCGTAAATGTGCCCCTGACCAGTACTGAAGTGTGTAACTTTAAGAAAGAACTGACCTCCCTGATAGAAGATCCCCAGGGATGTGCTGAACAGTTAGACCAATTTTTGGGACCATATATATATACAATATGGGGGTCTCGACATAGAATCCCCAGCAGGGGAACAATTGGTACTAACAGGTTTTGTTACCAACTCAGCCCCAGACATTAGGAGAAAATTACAAAAGACAGAAAATTGGCATGAGCAGGGAATAACCCAGCTTCTACAGATCACACAAAAAGCATTTGTCCAGACATCTGAGGATAAGCAGAAAGCAAAGGCTAACATTTTGATGCAAGCAGTTAAAGGAATAGTAGATGAGTAACATGAAAAAAAAAGGCAGGGACTGTGTGCCAGCTCCTGAATGTTGGGAGAAGTGCAGGGAGTGGGAGAGTAGAGACCAGAGATAATTTCATAAATCACGACTTCCCACTTCAGTCACTGACCAATATTGATTAAAATTCATGCTAAAAATTAAATGTCATAAATGATCGTTTTTCAATACTGTAGAATTAGCGAATTTAACTACCAGTTAATTCCAATTTATGAAATAAATTGTATTTAAAAGTGATTTTGCACAGGGAGTACCTGAGAGTTGAGTGATGTTATAACATTTGCAGGGAGAAATGTTTGCGCAAATAGGGTGAGTTCTATACATCTTAACTTTAAGTGTATGTGAGATAAAGAAAGGATCTGATGTGTAAAGTGGCTGGATCAGCCAGTTGAAGGGGGAGTGTGCATGTCCCTTTAAGTGCACTGTGGCACTTGAAATTGAGGCTTCAGGCTCTTGTCTTGCAGTTAGAGGTATGGAGCCCTATCAACACATTTAATACATTTCTTCTACACATTCAGCAGTCAAGGTCCGTGAGTTTAAAGATCACCCACCTCTGGAGAATAAAGATACCTCTGGGGATTCCTATGGGGATTCCTATAAGTTTAATCATTCATTTCTCTGGTGCATTTTCCTCTGGAGTGAAATTAATGCCTCAGCACAATTTCTCTGTATTGCCGCTGTTATTTAATTCATGATAACTTTCCCCCATTCATCAGGTTTATATTTAAATCCGGTAGTGCGGAAGTTACATTGTAAATAATCACGGAGGTAAACCCTGCGCAACTGGATTCAGCTTAATGGAGAAATAAACCTGCGAACTGGTCTATGGTGCTGTGTGAGTACTGCAATAGGTGGAATATGATTTAAATTGGTGGCATAGTTCAGAACAATTGGGTGCATAAGAATAATAATATCATTAAGAACTCACAGATCTTGTACCAGATGCTATTCAGTACATCTTGACTTAAGGACTGGAGAAATTGGCATGTTAGAATGAGATTGGCATGGTACCAATATTTCTTGATTCAATAATGACTCCACAAGCTCCAGGATTCATGCAGCAGAACTTTTAAGTGGAATATAATAGAAACTAGCCTGTACTTAAATTATTGTGTGTGCAATCTTCATAAGAACATCTTTTAACTTTTTTTTTGGTGCCTGTTTTACAGACTGTTTTAAATAAGGCCAGCTCCTGTGAGCTGTGGCACAAGGCATTTTACTTAAGGCAGAACTAAAGGTTGAATATGTTTCAAGTTCTCTTGCAGGGGCTCTTGTGCTGCAATGTCTGTTATGTACTCACTCTAACAAATTGGAGGGTTGTGCCCCATACAGACAAGCAGCTCCAACTGCATTTTAATAAGGTCTAACATATTCAAAACCCATGCAAATATGGTTTGTGTTTCATTTTACAATTTTTACACTAACACAAAGGAAAGTCAGATTGTTACAAAGTGCCGTAATTTAACATTTTTTTTCGTTTCTTTAATGGTTTATTCAGTTATTGTTGTATTTTACTTGTCTTTTGATTATTCAGTTATTGTTGTATTTTATTGCAGTTTTCAATGAGCTTGACATTTATTGTGGTTTTATTCAGTTCTTATTGTATTTTATTGCAGTTTTCAATGAGCTTTACATTTATTGTGTTTTATTCAGTTCTTATTGTATTTTATTGCAGTTTTCAATGAGCTTTACATTTATTGTGTTTTATTCAGTTCTTATTGTATTTTAATGCTGTTTTTAATGAGCTTTACATGTATTGTTCATTGTTGTTTACTAATTTCTTTGGAATATTGTTCGTTAATGTTTTAAGCCCCCCTGGAATAGGGGCAGCAGAGGTTACAATTCAGCTCCTTTAGAATGTAGACAGGGCATAGATTTAATGTATAATCATAATGGGATATAAGGGATCCCAATACGGACCAGGGGAATTAAACAGCTTTAGTGGAGTACATCTAATTTGTATCATAGCCTACACAGGTATTAAAGACAGGAGTTTTGAAGCGATAGCACAAAGGACATGGTGGGACAAAGACAGACAGAATGGTAGTCAGCATTGTACATGTAACAGAGAGAGAGAGAGTTAATACATATGCTAATGTACACAGACAGGCTGCAACTCACAAGTTCAATGATATATATGCTAATGTTAGCAGACAAGCTGCAACACACAGTTAAATCACAAGAAACAATCCCCCCCCTGCTTGGTCACTTTTCATCACCCCATGAAAGGGAGCACCAGTTTCCAACAACGTGAGCTGCTTGACACTTTAATATCAGGCTCCAAACAGCCTTCGGAGATCGGTGGCCCTAGGGTTCGGGGCTGAAGAGGACATCAGATACGAGCCACAATCAAACGGAACCGCCTGACTACTGCTACTCGTTCGCTGCTGAAGGCAGCGCTTCTCATAGACTGCTACTCGTTCGCTGCTGAAGGCAGCGCTTCTCATAGACTGCTACTCGTTCGCTGCTGAAGGCAGCGCTTCTCATAGACTGCTACTCGTTCGCTGCTGAAGGCAGCGCCTCTCACAGACTTCGTCGGGACAACACTTACAAAGGTCGTGTGCTTCAAAGACACTGCTTCAATATTTCAACGTATGGGATGGACTAGACTCTTTACTGAGAACTGGAGCCTGATACTCCAAACCCTAATAAGCAGCTGGACTCACTCCCCTGACCTTCATGGTGCTCCCCTACCTAAAGACTTTACACAGACATTACAATTCGGTTATTGACCAGCTGGGTAAAACTACACCTTACACTTGAAAGATCAGTGTTACTGATCTAAAAGAAAAGTGAGGAGAGGGGGGGGGGGGGGATCAGTCACACTGACACTAGTAACCAAAGATCAGTAACACTGATCATGGTGAAAGATCAGTATTACTGATCTAAAAGAAAAGTGAGGATTGTGAGAGATGGGAAAATTGACCTAAAATTATGAACATGGAAGAAACTAAAGTTCATCAGTAAAATGGCTGAAACCAGTTCAAACAGGATAAGTTTGGGGCTTAGGATGCAGGAAAGCAGAGTCAGCACGATTAACATAAGAATCTTCTATCCTTTGTGACAAGACCATAGGACTAAGATAAGGAATGGTAAGGTACAATAGAATGTAGGAAGTTGAGGTAGTCTGGATCAGATAAGGGTCTCCTAGCCCTGGACAGAAGTACCAAGTCATACATTTCTAATTAGCTAACCATACACAGATTTATACATATGAAATTAGCCAACCCTAGATAGAATGAGTCAACTCTGCATATTAAGAGACTGTAGCCCAGAGAATCAGGAAGGTGTGAATAAGGACAATGACATGATGGGGCACCCACAGGATACCCCCTGGTCCTCCAAGTGTACTGAAACTGCACGTAGGCAGGAAGAATTACCTATGCCAAACCCATCCAGGGGACAGAAGAATGTAAGGGGGAGGGCATTCTGATACTGAAATTGACTGTATAAAAGTTGGGTGAGCCCCAGTATGTGTGTGTATTCCCAGGGTAAGGGGAAGCACCCAACTTTGCATTGTTGTAGTAATAAATGTTCTTTGTTCTCAATTTTTGTCTCGAGCAATTTCTTTAAAGGTACTTTAATTCCTAACAATTGTAATCATAACCCAAAATTTGTCAGACGTTCCAAAAATGTGAGAGAGAGCTGCAGGTTAGACCATAGGATATACAGAGGGCCATTCGACCCATTAAGTCTGTTCCTCCAATCATCCACTCAGCCCCACTCCTTTGCCTTCTCCCCATAACCCAGACTATTCAGTTACCTATCAATCTCTGCCTTAAATATACCCAATGACCTGGTGTGCACAGCAACCCCAGTAGCAAATTCCAGAGACTCACCACTCACTGGCAAAAGAAATTCCTCCCCATCTCTATTTTAAATGGGTGCCCTACAATCTTGAAGTTGTGCCCTCTTGTAGCAGACTCCCACAATGTGGGAAATAGCTTTGCCACATCTACTCTGTCCAGGCTTTCAAGAATTAAAATGCTTCTATGAGGTCCCACCAATTCTTTTGAACTCCAAGGAGTACAGTCTAAGAGCTGTCAAATGTTCCTCAGACGCATTGTTCTCTCAAAGTTCTGCAAGCGAGTGCGTGTACACACATTTTGCAACCAACGCACCAAGGAAATGAACCAGTGCACAAAAGGTGAATGACCTAAAATAATGTAGTAATTAATAATTATACTTACTGAAAATAATCTCTTAGCCAACTGTTTCTGTTAACTAGTTAGTCGGTTTTTCAAATACCACATTTGCAAATCACTAAATTATGTCACCTCACCTTTCCTGTTCTGGTTTGTACAAGCTGCAACACGGCTGCAGCCATGTTTGGTGGATAGTGTTCATATCGTAAAGTTTACGAAAATCTGTTTCATATTCTGTAGCTAACTAACTGAGTTTTTTTTTGGAAACAATATTGATTCATTATGTTGAATTCAAAAGAAGCAAAAGGTGTGAAGCGTAAATGAACTGCACGTTTGTTTAAAGTTGAATGGCTTAACAAAAACGCCGAAAGGTCATGAGGTCAACAAATTGAACAAAGTAGTTCAAAGAATAGAATAAAATCTTAACTAAATACAATTCTTCATAGAATATTTGTATCATATTCAAACATGCCAATTTGTTTTATTAGCCATGAGAGATAGGCTGGGGCAAAATTATCTCAAAACAATTTCAAGTTTACATTTTCATTCAATGCGCACAGACTTTAGTCACAGGTAAAACTTTGAATAACAGATTTTTGTGCACCCCAACTACTCAAAATTAGAGGGAACATTGCTCATTCTCTAGTCCCTCCATTCCAAGAATCATTCGTGTAAATCTTTTCTGAATCCTCTCCAATCTCAGCACATGCTTTCTAAACAAGGAGCTCAAAAGTGTACCATGTATTCCAAATGAGGCCTCACCAGTGCCTTATAAATCCTCAACATCACATCCCTGCTCTTGTAGCCTACTTCAAAAAAATAGTTTATTCATAAAAATATAAGAAATTAAAATGTCACATGGTTTTATATTCATAGTGTCAAAGCACAATCTCACTGATGTGGGCCTCTGAAATACTCACACCCTTTCAGTGTTTGTGGGCAATTAAACATGTCCTTTAGTGTATAATGGCAGTTAGACTGTCCACCTTCCCCGCAGCGTCCTCGCATTTGCTGTGCCAAGCCTCAGTGTCTCTCTACACACACTCCTGCAAGCCCAGAATGTGCCAGCATCCCTCACCAACAGAGAACATGGAACATTCCAACACAGGCCTTTCAGTCCAAGATATTGTGCTGGCCCATATAAACCTACTCAACAAACTAAACCTTTCCTATCTCGCACACATAACCTTCTATATTTCTTGCATCCATGTGCCTGTCTAAGAGTCTTTGAAATGCCCCAATTGTGCCAGCCTCCACCACCACCCCCAGCAATGTATTCCAGGCACCCACTACTCTGTAAAAAATCCTCACACCTGATGTCTCCCTAACCTTTCCCCCGCTCACCTTGTACAGATGGCCTCCGATGTTTGCTACTCTCACCACGGGAAAAAGATGCTGACTGTCCTGACCGCCTCTCATAAACTTTTAGACTTCTGTTGTCACCTTTCATCTGTCTTTGCTCCAAAGAGAAAAGCCTATTGCCCAAACAGACAAATTCTCCAAACCCAGGCAACATCCTGATAAATCTCCTCCGCCACCACTCCACAGCTTCCACTTCCTTCCTGTAAAGAGGTGACCAGAACTGAACACAAGTGAGATCTAACCTGAGTTTTATACAGCTGCAACATTCCCACACAGTTCTCCAACTCAATCCTCTGACGAGTGAAGGCCAGCATACCGTCTAAACAACCTAAACTTGGATTTGGATCCTGTGATCCCTCTGTTCTTGCAATTAACCATGTATTCTGCCTTCACATTTGACTTTCTAAGGAGGAAAAGTGGGAGATGCTGCCCTTCTCCTCAGCTTCCCTATCTCACTTACAACCAAAGAAGTGGGTGAACAGCATCATCCCAGATACTGTGACAATGGGCAGATCAATTATTGCCTCAGAGACAATACTGACAGAAGCTTTCCCGTTCATTGTGGATGTCACTATGGGGGTTCAGGGGGTGCAGACCACACCGGGTGACACATCAGAGGGGTTGACACCAAAATGACTGTCTATAAAATTTTTGTGCAGTGTTTCAGCAGAAATTTATTATGTTTTATAAAAAAAAATCCCTTTAGTTAGTTATAACAGCAAAAACATTTTTCAGAAGCACTGCTTGCATATATCAATATACCTACAAGGCAAAAACTCGATGCTAATTTACTTTTTGAACCTTCAGAGCTGTCATTATTACCCAATTACAATGACACTTCAAATCACGTGGTTTCGTCTGCAAGCACGTGTTGTTGTTTTCATTGCTGATGTGCGTATGATACTGTAATTTAAAGGTGTAATTTTAATTTTCCTAGTTGTTTACCTCACTACTATTGCCGTTACATTTAAAGATATATGGGAATTACATGTTAGCGAGTCATATTAGTGCAAAAAACATTACTAAGGATTCTGTATGGACTGGTATGGATGGTGGTCCATGGTACGGGGGGTGGGGGGGGATATGACACCATGAGTTACTGAACTGGGTGACGCTGATCCCTAGCGGTGCCACTGGGAGTACAATCAGAATGGAAAATGACAGTGGACCAGATACTTAGCAGCTTCTTGCCGAAGCTCTGCTTCCACCAATCATCAGCGAGCACAGGGCAAAGCCCTTCCTCCACCCAGCTTGATCTTCCTGTAATGTTGACAGGAAGTGAAGTCTTGTGTCTGAGCTCATGATAGGCTTTGCAGCTTGACTGGAAATGGGAGGAAGCAGAAGGTTGCTGATCATTGGTGGTTAACTCACCATGCTCAACGCCGAGGTAGAGGGAGGAGTTGGTGTCCAAGGTCCTTCATACGTTGTGATGGGGCTTGTGTTTCACTCTCACTCGAAGAAAATAAAAATATTTGGCAGTTTAACTCCCCCACAACTTGTACACATGTAATTGGGGATTTGAAATAACTCCATTCAGGGGACTGGCTGGAGGGGTACCAGGTTTGGGAACTTGGATTCGAGGAGGAGCTCTGATGCTGAGGGTTGGACCTGGAGCTCGGGTTGCCAATGGTTTGGAATGAAGTCCGTGCAGCCTCAAGAGGCTGCGAGAATGTTGGACACTATCCACGGACACTCAGTGGCTCTGAAGGGGCTCTCCTTGCTTCTCTTTCTCTGACTGTAAGGGGTGCCGTCAATTTCTGCTGAGGGCAAATCTTTGTCTCCCTGTGGTGATATGACCACTAGTCAACTGCAGGGGGTGATCCCTGTAACTGCAGAAGGACCACCTGGGAGCTGACCCCACTGGCCGGCTGTCAATCAGCCAACCCAAATATAAGCCTGAGCTGCCCCCCCCCCACCCTGCCCGAGCCATTCACTTGGGAGCCACCACAGCTGAAAAGGGTGTGTACAGACTTTTAGCAGAATAAAGCCTGTAGTGCAGTCTTTTGTGTTTTGTATCTGCTTGCTGCTACCACAGCACAGCACCCTGCCTGACCGCAGGCTAAATGAAATTTTATATAATATTACATCTGACAATAAAAGAATCTTGAATATTAATCTTGAAAGCTTCCTGATCATATCGGAGGTTTGCATCTGGAGATCAGGTTGTCGATGGTTTGAACTGACTCCTTACGGCTGCAAATTCTGCGGAAGCGCTGGAGGTGAATCCACTGACGCTGTGTTTCTGAAAGGACACTCTTTTGCTTCTCTTTCTCCTATTGTTAGGAGCACCGGGCAAAGCTTCCGGCAGACCAAAGTCGGGGTTCATCAAGTATATTATTATGTGACAATAAACGGAATCTTGAGATCACTTGCCACAAGGAATCAAGGTCAACAAGACATCTGCAGACACTGGGAAGCTGCAGCAGCACACAAGGTGTTCGAGGGACTCATCGGGTCTGGCAGTAATCCTGAGGGAGAGACGGTCAGTCAACAGGCCAGGAGCCCCACGTAAAAACTGATCTGAAAAAGTGTTCCTCCATCGATATGACTAAATAGATTTGGTCCAATGACATAGTTCTGCTCCCAGCAGCTTGCTGTGTACAGGTATATGATCCTTTATCTGGACATCTAAAATCCGGAAAGCTCCAAAATCTGGAAACTGGGGAGAGAGATGGCAGCGCGAGTTGGGCGGGTGAGAGGGAGAGACTGGCAGCGTGAGTTGGGCAGGCGAGGGTCCGGCAGTGCGGTCGGGCGGGCAAGGTGGGAGAGATCGGCAGTGCGAGTTGGGTGGGCAAGGGGTGGGGGAGAGACCGGAAACGCGAGTTGGATGGGTGACGGACCAGCAGCACGAGTTGGGTGGTCGAGGTGGGGGAGAGACTGGCAGCATGAGTTGGGTGGGCGAGGGGGTAAGAGACCGGCAGAGCGAGTCAGGGAGGAGACCAGCAGCGTGAATAGGGCAGTCGGGGGGGGGGTCAGCGCAAGTTTGGCGGGTGGGGGGGTAGACTGACAGCGCGAGTTGGGCGATCGAGGGGCGGGGAGACGAGAGCGCAATTGGAAGGGGATGGGGGTGGATACGGCAGCAGAATTCGGGTGGGTTTATATCTGGCTTTCCAAAATCTGGAAAAGTCCAAAATTCAGAACACACTGTCCCCCAATGGGGTTCCGGATAAAGGATTGTGTACCTGTACATTTTAATGGAGACCACACTTCATTGGACCACCAGGTTCAAGAACAGCTGCTAACTGTCCACGATCAGACTTCTCAACAACAAACTCAGTCAGGGACTCATTTAAGGACTCTTAATTTTCACTCCTAAATATTTATATTTTCTGTATTTGCATAGTCTGTTGTAAACATATTTTTCTTCTTGAGTACAGTTTACAGTTACCAATCATTAGTGATTGTGCTTGGCCTACAGGTGAAAGAATCTCAGAGTGCAGGTGATATGACAATAAATCTGAACTTTGAATGGAAATCCCAAGGATCTGAAGGTGAGACAGGGAGGGAGAGGAAAAGGATGTGGAGCCATCTTGTGGTCATTTCCAGCAAGGAAACATCATGACGGAAAGCAGTTAAAGGATGGGTAAAAGCACACAGAAGCGCTGGAGGAACTCAGCTGGTCTTGAAGCCTCCATAGAAGTAAAGATATATTATTGATGTTTCAGGCCGGAGCCCTTCTTCAAGATATTAAAAAGTGTCAGAATAAAGACTGAAGACTGGCAGTTGAAGAATGGGAACAGTGAGAAAACTGAAAATAAATGCCTTTGTGAAAAGACCCTCAAGGTTACTGTGTAGATTGAAAGGATAAACCCCCTCATGTAATTTTAGACTGGGGTTTGGCCAATTTCACATTTCGATTTGTGACGAGCCCTATTTCCTATTCCTAACACATCGAGAGTAAAGTCCCACCCACCGCTCATGTGCATTTTGTCATTCAAAGTAAACTGCCGCCTGGCGTAGAATAGTGGGCAGTGGATCCGCCAAGAGTTTGGCCTGGGTTCCCAAGAGGAAATTAGAACGCTGAACTTTCCTTCATGAGATCCATTGTGTTTAATGAAGTCCCAGTCTGGGTAGATGATGGGAGGTCCGCGGAAGGGGCAAGGCAGATTAATGAAATAACCATTTCCTGTCTGTGCTTACTTAAACTAAAAATACACTCTGCCTGATCTCAATGGCTGACACATCACATTCTCGTGAACAGATGTTACGCATTTTCTTACAATCTCATGCACTCTGCATCCCACAGTGCCATTGTTTCAAGTCACCACACTGTTTTAGGACTTGCAGCACAGAAAAAAAGCATTTTAAAGCAATTCTTACATCTCAGCAAGATGACATATTACACTCAATACTTGTGAATAGAGCAGTTTCGAATGGCCTTCATTGGTCATGGGATTGAGTTCAAGAACCGTAAGGTCATGTTCCAACTCTACAAATGTCTAGTGAGATCCCATTTGAAAAATTATGTCAGTTCTTTTCACTTCTTTTACAGGAAGGACATGTGTTGGGCACTACCAGTTGCCCCAATAATGACGGAGACAAAGACTGAGGGGAACGATAGGCTTTATTATACAAGAGACTGCTGGCCTGGGTCCAGGCTAGGGAAAATGAGGAGAGGGAGAGAGTGCTCGACCTTTATGGCCTGGGTCACATGCGGGAGACCAGGGAGGAGTCAAGGACAGATGTCACCAGAACGGCGAGCAAGCCAGTACACACAACCATAGCAGCACATTCACTCCCTCTTTTTAAAATAGAACCCACCAGGAACACACAGAGAACCGGGCGGGGTAGTGGGCAACAATAACAATAAAGGTTGATGGAAAACGGATGCTCCCTCCGACTAGAGGTTTAGTCGCAGGGGCGACCTCCTCTTTCTGCCGGACCGCTGAGGGGTCCATGCGACGCTCCTCCAAGATGGGGTTGTCGGGAGAGAGTCTGTGGTGCTGGCGGGGGTCTCCCTGGGCAATGGTGGGGGGAGGTCCGCTGCCTCGTGGGGGTAGATTCCTGGACATCTGGCAGCGAGGCAGGCGGCTCAGACTCCAGGGTGATGCTCTGGTGCAGCACAATCAGATCCACGGTGTGATCAGTGGCTGGCAAGGCAGTTTCAGGGTTTCCGGCCCTCGCCAGGTCTCATATCGGCACCGTGTCCTCGTGGCCATGCGGGTACCTCACAAATGCGTATTTGGGGTTGGCTTGTATGAGGTGCACCGCCTCAACCAGTGGGTCCATCGTATGGCCCCTCGTGTGCTTCTGAAGCAGAACCGGCCCTGGGGTTGCCAGCCAGGGAGGGATGGATGAACCATTCACTGATCTAGGGAAAGCAAATAGGTGCTCATGCGGGGTGGTGTTAGTAGCGGTGCATAGCAATGACCAGTTGGCATGGAGACCCTTGGGCAGAATGTCCTGCCAGTGGGACACTGGCATGTTTTTGAACCTGAGGGCCAGGAGCACTGCCTTCCAGGCTGTGCCATTCTCCCTTTCCAACTGGCCATTACCCCTCAGGTTATAGCTGGTGGTCCTGCTGGTGGATATGCCTCTGGCCAGGAAGTACTGTCACAGCTCCTCACTCATGAATGAGGTCCCCCAGTCACTATGAATATAGTCGGGGTACCCGAACAGGGTGAAGATGCTACACAGCGCCTTAATAGCCATTGCCAAGGTCATATCAGGGCAGGGGATAGCAAAGGGGAACCTGGTCCACTACCGTCAGGAAATAGGCGCTCCTATTTGAAGTTGGGAGGAGGCCCTTGAAGTCGACACTGAGTCGTTCAAAGGGGTGTGTGGCCTTAATGAGGTGTGCCTTTTCTGGCCGGAAGAACTGTGGCTTATACTCAGCGCAGATCTGGCATCGTTTGGTCATGGACCGGACATCTTCTATGGAGTACGGGAGGTTCCAAGTCTTAACAAAGTGGTACAGCCTCATGACTCCGGGATGGCACAGATTATTGTGCAGGGTCTGGAGACGGTCGAGATGCACACTGGCGCACGTCCCTCGGGATAGGGCGTCCGGGGGTTCATTGAGTTTATCCAGCTGATACAAGATATTATAATTATAGGTGGACAACTCAATCCTCCACCTCAGAATCTTGTCGTTTTTGATCTTACCCCGCTGTTTAGCACTGAACATGAAGGCCACTGCCCTCTGGTCAGTCAGCGGGGTAAACCTCTTACCGGTCAGGTAGTGCCACCAGTGGCACACTGCCTCAAAGTTCGGGACCGTGCAGGTGTTGGGAGAAAAATGTTACCAGCCTGTCTCCTTGGTTAAGTGTTGTGGCCAGTGCGAAGTCAGAGGCATCGCTCTCCACCTGGAAGGGGACAGATTCATCCATCGTGGCCTTAGCGATGTCTCCTAGGATCTGGTGAAATGCAGCCTGAGCTTTTGCTGCTAATGGAAAAGTAGTGGATTTAATTAGAGGGTGGGCCTCATTGGCGTAGTTGGGCACCCATTGTGCGCAGTAAGAAAACAGCCCCAGGCACCTCTTCAGCGCCTTCAGGGTGTTTGGGATTGGGAGCACCATGAGTGGACGCATGCGGTCAGGGTCTGGGATAATGACACCATGCGCCATGACACATCTGAGGAGGGCCAGGTGCTCTGCATTAAACACGCACTTGTCCTTGTTGAACGTCAAATTGAGGGACTTGGCCGAACGCAAGAAATTGGCGAGATTACCGTTGTGGTCCTGCTGGTCATGGTGACATTATCGAGATATGGGAACATTGCCGTCAGCTTGTGCTCCTCCACCATCCACTCCATTACCCTCTGAAAAGCAGAGACACCATTAGTTACACCAAAAGGCACCCACAGGTAGTGGAATAGTTTTTCGTCAGCCTCGAATCCCATGTAGATTTGATCACTCGTACGGAGGGGAAGTTGATGGTAAGCCGACTTGAGGTCAGTGGTCAAAAAAACTCTGTATTGCGCGACCTTATTGACCAAATCAGCTATCCAGGGGATAGTTGGGTGAAGCAGTTGATGGTTTAACTGTAGTCGATTACCATCTGGGACTTGCGCACCCCTCTAACCATGAGGACCTGCGCCCTCCAGGGACTGGCTATGATCCCCTCCACCAGGAATCGCTGAACCTCAGCCCGGATTAACTGCATATCCTCCGTGCTGTCACGTCTACTCTTTGTGGCAATCGGTTTTCAGTCTGGGGTGAGGTTTGCGAATAGTGACGGAGGAGCCACCAGTAAGGTATTGAGACCACAGGACGATGCCAGAAACCGGGTGCTTAGTTGGGGGTGGGCGTCCAAGAGCTGGGGGTTATGGATGATCAGCGATGGTTGGGGGCCTCCAAAAGCCATCATCACGCTCCTGAACTGACTCTGAAAGTCGAGGCCCAGGAGGATCGGTGCGCAGAGCTGGGGCAAATTCAACAGTACAAAGTCATTGTAACACTCCCCCCCAACCAACAGAGTCACCGCACAATACCCTCGGATATGTCTGGCATGACAGGAAGGGACATTCTGTGGGCCACGTCATGGTGAACAAAACTTTCAGTACTGCCGCTATCGAAAAGGCAGTTCGTCTTATGCCCATTCACCTCGATATGCATCATGGACTAAGATTGGGTGAGGGCTATCTTGGTTCAGTATTACCGATGCCAGGACAGGCATTTCTCCAACGTCGTCATCGGTGGGGAGGCCCGCCCAAAATGGCGACCTCCATGTTGACCACGCAGCACTCATTGGAGAAGAGAGAGGAAGTAGACTCGTGGTGGGTGGAAGTGACGTCATTGGCGCGATAGGCCGTGGTGTAGAGTTTGGGAGCGGTAGCTGATAAGATGGCGCCCCCCCTCACCACGTACGTGGTCAGCACTGGAAGCTCTCTGACACACATGCCGCAGTGCTCCCAGACAGGGGTCGGGACCTGCAGACCTTTTGGTAATGGCCCTTCTTCCCGCAGCCTGAGCACGTGGCTCCTCTCGCAGGGCAGAGGCATCTCGCGTGCCTAGCCTGAATTTGCATCTCGATGACGCAGATGGCATTATCGCAGCTGCGGTCGGGTCAGTAAACCCCGATGCTGGTTCCCAGGATGACGGCACTCATGGCGGAACGTACATGGGAGGCCCGCTTCTGCCCGCGATCGACACCACGTGGATCTGAGCCGAGTTTAAAGTCATGATCAGATTGATCACCTTTTTAAGCGGGAGTTGGTCCTCCTCAAGGAGTCATTGTCAGATATAATCCGACATCAATCCTGTTAGGAATTAAAGTACCTTTAAAGAAATTGCTCGAGACAAAAATTGAGAACAAAGAACATTTATTACTACAACAATGCAAAGTTGGGTGCTTCCCCTTACCCTGGGAATACACACACATACTGGGGCTCACCCAACTTTTATACAGTCAATTTCAGTATCAGAATGCCCTCCCCCTTACATTCTTCTGCCCCCTGGATGGGTTTGGCATAGGTAATTCTTCCTGCCTACGTGCAGTTTCAGTACACTTGGAGGACCAGGGGGTATCCTGTGGGTGCCCCATCATGTCATTGTCCTTATTCACACCTTCCTGATTCTCTGGGCTACAGTCTCTTAATATGCAGAGTTGACTCATTCTATCTAGGGTTGGCTAATTTCATATGTATAAATCTGTGTATGGTTAGCTAATTAGAAATGTATGACTTGGTACTTCTGTCCAGGGCTAGGAGACCCTTATCTGATCCAGACTACCTCAACTTCCTACATTCTATTGTACCTTACCATTCCTTATCTTAGTCCTATGGTCTTGTCACAAAGGATAGAAGATTCTTATGTTAATCGTGCTGACTCTGCTTTCCTGCATCCTAAGCCCCAAACTTATCCTGTTTGAACTGGTTTCAGCCATTTTACTGATGAACTTTAGTTTCTTCCATGTTCATAATTTTAGGTCAATTTTCCCATCTCTCACAATCCTCACTTTTCTTTTAGATCAGTAATACTGATCTTTCACCATGATCAGTGTTACTGATCTTTGGTTACTAGTGTCAGTGTGACTGATCCCCCCCCCCCTCTCCTCACTTTTCTTTTAGATCAGTAACACTGATCTTTCAAGTGTAAGGTGTAGTTTTACCCAGCTGGTCAATAACCGAATTGTAATGTCTGTGTAAAGTCTTTAGGTAGGGGAGCACCATGAAGGTCAGGGGAGTGAGTCCAGCTGCTTATTAGGGTTTGGAGTATCAGGCTCCAGTTCTCAGTAAAGAGTCTAGTCCATCCCATACGTTGAAATATTGAAGCAGTGTCTTTGAAGCACACGACCTTTGTAAGTGTTGTCCCGACGAAGTCTGTGAGAGGCGCTGCCTTCAGCAGCGAACGAGTAGCAGTCTATGAGAAGCGCTGCCTTCAGCAGCGAACGAGTAGCAGTCTATGAGAAGCGCTGCCTTCAGCAGCGAACGAGTAGCAGTAGTCAGGCGGTTCCGTTTGATTGTGGCTCGTATCTGATGTCCTCTTCAGCCCCGAACCCTAGGGCCACCGATCTCCGAAGGCTGTTTGGAGCCTGATATTAAAGTGTCAAGCAGCTCACGTTGTTGGAAACTGGTGCTCCCTTTCATGGGGTGATGAAAAGTGACCAAGCAGGGGGGGGATTGTTTCTTGTGATTTAACTGTGTGTTGCAGCTTGTCTGCTAACATTAGCATATATATCATTGAACTTGTGAGTTGCAGCCTGTCTGTGTACATTAGCATATGTATTAACTCTCTCTCTCTCTGTTACATGTACAATGCTGACTACCATTCTGTCTGTCTTTGTCCCACCATGTCCTTTGTGCTATCGCTTCAAAACTCCTGTCTTTAATACCTGTGTAGGCTATGATACAAATTAGATGTACTCCACTAAAGCTGTTTAATTCCCCTGGTCCGTATTGGGATCCCTTATATCCCATTATGATTATACATTAAATCTATGCCCTGTCTACATTCTAAAGGAGCTGAATTGTAACCTCTGCTGCCCCTATTCCAGGGGGGCTTAAAACATTAACGAACAATATTCCAAAGAAATTAGTAAACAACAATGAACAATACATGTAAAGCTCATTAAAAACAGCATTAAAATACAATAAGAACTGAATAAAGCACAATAAATGTAAAGCTCATTGAAAACTGCAATAAAATACAATAAGAACTGAATAAAACACAATAAATGTAAAGCTCATTGAAAACTGCAATAAAATACAATAAGAACTGAATAAAACACAATAAATGTAAAGCTCATTGAAAACTGCAATAAAATACAACAATAACTGAATAATCAAAAGACAAGTAAAATACAACAATAACTGAATAAACCATTAAAGAAACGAAAAAAAATGTTAAATTACGGCACTTTGTAACAATCTGACTTTCCCTTGTGTTAGTGTAAAAATTGTAAAATGAAACACAAACCATATTTGCATGGGTTTTGAATATGTTAGACCTTATTAAAATGCAGTTGGAGCTGCTTGTCTGTATGGGGCACAACCCTCCAATTTGTTAGAGTGAGTACATAACAGACATTGCAGCACAAGAGCCCCTGCAAGAGAACTTGAAACATATTCAACCTTTAGTTCTGCCTTAAGTAAAATGCCTTGTGCCACAGCTCACAGGAGCTGGCCTTATTTAAAACAGTCTGTAAAACAGGCACCAAAAAAAAGTTAAAAGATGTTCTTATGAAGATTGCACACACAATAATTTAAGTACAGGCTAGTTTCTATTATATTCCACTTAAAAGTTCTGCTGCATGAATCCTGGAGCTTGTGGAGTCATTATTGAATCAAGAAATATTGGTACCATGCCAATCTCATTCTAACATGCCAATTTCTCCAGTCCTTAAGTCAAGATGTACTGAATAGCATCTGGTACAAGATCTGTGAGTTCTTAATGATATTATTATTCTTATGCACCCAATTGTTCTGAACTATGCCACCAATTTAAATCATATTCCACCTATTGCAGTACTCACACACCACCATAGACCAGTTCGCAGGTTTATTTCTCCATTAAGCTGAATCCAGTTGCGCAGGATTTACCTCCGTGATTATTTACAATGTAACTTCCGCACTACCGGATTTAAATATAAACCTGATGAATGGGGGAAAATTATCATGAATTAAATAACAGCGGCAATACAGAGAAATTGTGCTGAGGCATTAATTTCACTCCGGAGGAAAATGCACCAGAGAAATGAATGATTAAACTTATAGGAATCCCCATAGGAATCCCCAGAGGTATCTTTATTCTCCAGAGGTGGGTGATCTTTAAACTCACGGACCTTGACTGCTGAATGTGTAGAAGAAATGTATTAAATGTGTTGATAGGGCTCCATACCTCTAACTGCAAGACAAGAGCCTGAAGCCTCAATTTCAAGTGCCACAGTGCACTTAAAGGGACATGCACACTCCCCCTTCAACTGGCTGATCCAGCCACTTTACACATCAGATCCTTTCTTTATCTCACATACACTTAAAGTTAAGATGTATAGAACTCACCCTATTTGCGCAAACATTTCTCCCTGCAAATGTTATAACATCACTATTCTCAGGTAGTCCCTGTGCAAAATCACATTTGAATACAATTTATTTCATAAATTGGAATTAACTGGTAGTTAAATTCGCTAATTCTTCAGTATTGAAAAATGATCCTTTATGACATTTAAATTTTAGCATGAATTTTAATCAATATTGGTCAGTGACTGAAGTGGGAAGTCGTGATTTATGAAATTATCTCTGGTCTCTACTCTCCCACTCCCTGCACTTCTCCCAACATTCAGGAGCTGGCACACAGTCCCTGCCTTTTCCATGTTACTCATCTACTATTACTTTAACTGCTTGCATCAAAATGTTAGCCTTTGCTTTCTGCTTATCCTCAGATGTCTGGACAAATGCTTTTTGTGTGATCTGTAGAAGCTGGGTTATTCCCTGCTCATGCCAATTTTCTGTCTTTTGTAATTTTCTCTTAATGTCTGGGGCTGAGTTGGTAACAAAACCTGTTAGTACCAATTGTTCCCCTGCTGGGGATTCTATGTCGAGACCCCCATATTGTATATATATATGGTCCCAAAAATTGGTCTAACTGTTCAGCACATCCCTGGGGATCTTCTATCAGGGAGGTCAGTTCTTTCTTAAAGTTACACACTTCAGTACTGGTCAGGGGCACATTTATGAAACCGAGACCCTCTCCCATGGGAACTTCCCACAGTGGTCTCATCCAATTGGTTTCTAGCTTATTAGGTCTGGGTTCCTGCTCCCTGGGAAATGAATCAAAGGGTTCTGCCCTTTCTTCCTGAAGAGTCTCACGCTGTTCTGAATTAAAGTTACCTCTCTCTCCTGCCAACAGAGGTGGTAATCGAGTGCTTTGTGAGCAAGTTATCATACCACTCCTGCTCTCTTCTCTCTTCTCTAGTGGTGGGGGAGGTGGGGAAGGTGCAGAAGGGTAGGTCATAGGAGGGGAAGGAAAGATAGGAGCCGGCATAGGAGGAACATAGGGTGCAGGGAGGGAATGTAACACATCCCAACCCTGTGATTCAGGGACAAGAGGTTCCTCCTCTCTCTTATCCCTGGATTCTTTCTCATTCAAAACCAGCTGTTCAATGGATCCCTTGAGCCAGCAGGCTGCATATTCCCTGCTCTCAACATTGTCTGGCTGGTTTTGATAGAGCCATAAGTTCAAAGCTTCACACATCCATTCATCCTCGGATCCGAATTTTGGCCAGTACACGGAGCTCCCTTTAACCGGGTATCCCACCCATTCATTACAACAATACCTGACCGTCGTCAGTTTGTCTTTACCGCGGGTCTTTCCTGTGCCCCACTCAGATAACATCATCCCAAGCGGGCTGTACGTAGCTATCTGGTGGTCACGTCCTGTGTCAGGACTCTCATCTCTACTGCCCGCTATTCCCATACTTAGGAACAAGTAAAATACTCTTACCGAGTTCTGGCAGTACTGCTCTAGCGCGCGTCCTTCCGCCGTTTGTTCTCAATGCCTCTTCTCGGATATCACTCGCTTCTTCCACTGACCAGCCACCCGTCGCCCGTGAGTCCAGCTGAATCAGCCGGGGTGCACCTACTCTCGTCGTCGGGGTACTCTGTCAGTGGAGGGAGTGTGATCCCGGACGAGCCCCCATTTGTTAGGAATTAAAGTACCTTTAAAGAAATTGCTCGAGACAAAAATTGAGAACAAAGAACATTTATTACTACAACAATGCAAAGTTGGGTGCTTCCCCTTACCCTGGGAATACACACACATACTGGGGCTCACCCAACTTTTATACAGTCAATTTCAGTATCAGAATGCCCTCCCCCTTACATTCTTCTGCCCCCTGGATGGGTTTGGCATAGGTAATTCTTCCTGCCTACGTGCAGTTTCAGTACACTTGGAGGACCAGGGGGTATCCTGTGGGTGCCCCATCATGTCATTGTCCTTATTCACACCTTCCTGATTCTCTGGGCTACAGTCTCTTAATATGCAGAGTTGACTCATTCTATCTAGGGTTGGCTAATTTCATATGTATAAATCTGTGTATGGTTAGCTAATTAGAAATGTATGACTTGGTACTTCTGTCCAGGGCTAGGAGACCCTTATCTGATCCAGACTACCTCAACTTCCTACATTCTATTGTACCTTACCATTCCTTATCTTAGTCCTATGGTCTTGTCACAAAGGATAGAAGATTCTTATGTTAATCGTGCTGACTCTGCTTTCCTGCATCCTAAGCCCCAAACTTATCCTGTTTGAACTGGTTTCAGCCATTTTACTGATGAACTTTAGTTTCTTCCATGTTCATAATTTTAGGTCAATTTTCCCATCTCTCACAATCCCGACACACAGGTGTCTCAGATCAGATCTTCCACGCACTAGATCAACAATATCATGGCCGTGGGGTCCCCCAGACAGTCTTTTCCCAGTGTGTCCAAGGAACGGACGAACGCTTCAACGGACTCACCAGGCTGTTGTTTTCAGGACGCCAGCAGGTAATGGGAGTAGACCTCGTTCACTTTCGGCTTGTGCAGCGCCCGCAGCTCAGCCTTCACCTTTTCATAGGTCACACTGCTTTGGATGGCCAGGAAGGCCCTCTGGCCTACTTGTGCCTGAGGGACTTTCAACTTCTTTTCATCTGAGTCGACCACCTCAGCGGTGGCGTCGAGGGAATTATTAAAGCAGTTCACCCACTGTTTGAAGAGTATCTATTCACCCGGGACTTGGGGATCTACCTCTAGCCGTTCGGGGCACAGCAACTTCTCCATTACCGGAGCCCTTCAAATTCTTGTATAATGATTTGTTGGGCACTACCAGTTGCCCCAATAATTATGGAGACAAAGACTGAGGGGAACGATAGGCTTTATTATACAAGAGACTGCTGGCCCGGGTCCAGGCTATGGAAAATGAGGAGAGGGAGAGAGGGCTCGACCTTTATGGCCTGAGTCACATGGGAGAGAGGGAGGAGTCAAGGACAGGATGTCACCAGGAGGGCGGGCCAGCCAGTACACACAACCATAGCACCAAAATGTGGAAGCTGAGTGCAGAGGAGGTTTACAAGGATGTTACCTGGAATGGAGAACATGTCCTATGAGGCAAAGTTAACAGAACTAGGGCTTTTCTTTTTGGAGCTAAGAAGGATTCCTTTATTGTCATGTAATAACACAAAACGTAGTATTACATGAAATTGCCTTCTGCTTGCTGGAACAGACAAAAAAGTTACCATTAGTGTTGTCTCTCACTCCTTACAGTACAAGAGAAAGGGAAGCAAAAGAGTGTCCCTTCAGAGTCACCCAGTGTCCATGGATTCACCTCCAGCATTCGCACAGCCTCCACAGCTGCAGTCTCCTCTTTGATCCATCGGCAACCCGAGCTCAAGACCTAAGTCTCTGGTATGATCAGAAACTCCTCAGCACAGGGGGGCGTGGCAAGATGGCGTAGAGGGCAGGCGTGCGGTCCCACCCTCCCTCAGCTAGTTTTTTAAGCATCTGTTTTTAAAGTTTATAAAGTTGTATTTTTACTTCTGGGAACATTAGTGGGTTATTATGGCTACTAATGAAAAATAAAACGAAAACTCAACTGCAGAAGAAACTACCTTTTAAAAGTGCTGAAGAATCGAGGCCTACCTGTTTAAATGAAGCCATGGACCTGACGTTTGGAACCTCCAAGGCGCAGAGGACTCCTGCCTGGCTAAGTATGATGCCGGCGCCGACCTTGCCTCCGCAAGATGTCGCCAGCTTGACGATGAGTTCAGCCGGTGCCAAACCACGCGTCTGAGATGTCAGACGTGCGGCCGACTCGGCTGAGAGAAGAGCATGGGCAGCCATCGGGTACGCTGGGGACGCGCAGAATAGTGTTGAAAGTTGCACCTGTGCAGTCTCTGGCCTTACCGGGCATGTGCAGTGCTTTAAGTGTCTGGGAACCGTTGGACTGCGTTTTTGCTGTGGTGGTGGGGGGTGGTGGAGGGGGCCCAAGCAGCGGCGTTCTGATGTGGTCAGGATGGCGTCATCAGGTGTACAGACCTGCAGCCGCCCCGGGAGGGGGCCAACAATGCTGGAAAAAGAAGCAGACTTACCTTTACTGAACAGCTTACAGGAACAATTGGAGGTGGAGACCAGTGAAGGTAGGCCTCAAAAAGTGGAACTGGAATCTGGAATGGAGTCTGTTTGTACAGCCCTAGAAGGGTTTGCTTATCAAATGGACAATATGTTTAAACAAATGACTCAAGGATTTTTAGAAGTGACAACCAAAATGATTACTATGTCTGAAGATGTGTCTGCAGTGAAGAGTGATGTTAATAAGTGTATTCAATCAGTGGATACAGTGCAAGAAAATTTAAAAAAATTGAAACTGGTTTTCTTGAATGTAAAAATCAAGTTGATCGTAACAGAGAAAGAATGGAAAAATGGAAGATTCCTTTGTGGATTGGGGAATTCAGAAGAAAGACATTGAAAAAAATGATTCATTGGAAAATCAAAGTCGGAGAAATAATGTGAAAATTGTTGGTCTCCCAGAAGATATTGAAGGGTCTGATCCAATAAAAAATGTTAATAACTGGATTCCCAAGGAGTTGGGCAAGGAGATTTTTTCAGAAGGCCTAGGATTGGAATGGGCACATGGAGCGTTACAAAAGAAACTGTTACTGGGACAACCACCACGGGCGATTTTAATTCGTTGTTTGAAATACCAGGACAGAGAAATGATATTACAGTTGGCAGTGCAGAAGGCACGACAAAGTCAATCTCCAATGATGGTCCAAAATAACAGAGTATTTTTCTATGCAGATTTGAGTCAGGAGATTATTAGGTGACATCGGGAATTTAACTCAGCTAAAGGAATATTGTGGCAGAAGGGTTACAAATTTGCTTTTCGTTACCCTGCAGTATTAAAAGCCTTTTATGGTCATTTTCAATCTCATTTTTTTGAAAATGAACACAATGCATTAATTTTTGCTAATTCACTCCAAGATTTGTGAGGATATGGAAGATCTTCGCCGCCGTCAACTAAAAAGAAGGAAAATGGAAATGGAAATGGAAATGGGAATGGGAAGAATGTAAAAAATGGGAAGAATGGAAAGAAATAAGTTTTAACACAAAGTCTTATTGGCATTGAAGATCTGGAACAATTATTGGGAATGGAGTCATTGGGTTGAATATACTTACAGTATTTGATTGTGTTGATGTGAATAATGTATTTCTGGTTTGGGGGGTGGTGGATAGCACTGAATCTTTGATAGCCATCCACCACTAATGGGGTTTACTACGCCCAGTTTTTTAGGGCGTTACTACCTTTGGGTAGTTTTTTTGGGGATAATTAATATTTCCTTTTTTTACATTTTCTTTAAATATCTAGGGGAGGGATAGTGATTTAAGTTATTATAAGGGGAGTGATATTTTGTAGTGAGAGATTATATTGTTAATTTGTAAGGATGTCTAATTTTAAATTTGCAACTTTTAATATTCAGGGGTTAAATAATCTGATTAAGCGAAAGAGAGTTTTGGCTTATATTAAGAAAATGAAAATTGACATTACCTTTTTCCAAGAAACTCATTTGACTGAAAAAGAACACTTGAAATTGAAGAGAGATTGGGTATTTTCTCCTTCATTCAATTCTAAAGCAAGAGGGGTTTAATTCATAATAATTTGCCTTTTGAATTACAAAATATGGAAGGAAATGTTGGATGGGTCTTAAGGGTGAGTTGTAAAGTTTTTGCTCTTTGCTCAATGTTTACGCACCTAATGTGGATGATGAGCATTTTATTTCTGATGCTTTTTTGTTGTTAAATCAAGTTAATGAAAATATCATAGTTGGCGGAGATTTTAATTGTGTTTTAGATCCTTTACTGGATAGATCTCCATAAAGTATAAAGAAATCAAAGATGGCGACACAAATTGGGGCTTTGATGAAGGACTTAAATTTGGTGGATATTTGGAGAAGGGTCAATCCTACGGAGAAGGATTTATCTTTTTATTCGTCCTGACATGATTCATTTTCCAGAATAGATTTTTTTTTAGTATTGGCACATTTACAAGGAAGAGTATTACAGGCGGAATATAAAAGTAGGATCTTTATTATTTTTCTCTTGCATAAGTTCAGAAGTGGTACGTTCATCTCATAGATGGAAATTTAATACAATGTTGTTGAAAAAAACCAGAATTTGTAACTTTTGTTAAGGGACAGATTACTTTGTTTTTGACTGAGAATGCTAATTCTGTATATAGTCGCTTTGTATTATGGGATGCATTAAAAGCTTGTTTAAGAGGGCAGATTATTAGTTATACTACTAAAGTTAAGAAACAGTATATGGCAGAGAGTTTGGAACTGGAGAAGCAAATTGCTGAATTGGAGAAGGAATTTCAGAAAGCTGTAACAGAAGATAAAAAAGTGGCTTTGGCTAATTTGAAATTACATAATAATACATTGCAAACTTATCAATTCGAGCATTTAATTAAGCAACGTTATTATGAGTTGGGTGAGAGGGCACATAAGGTAGTAGTGTGGCAGTTAAAGACAGAACAGGTATAATGCTGTTAAAAATAATTCAACAGCTACTTATAAACCTCAGGAAATCAATGACCAGTTTTATTCATTTTATAAAAAATTGTATACTTCTGAAGGGAAACAGGATATTGAATCTTACTTATCTAAATTAACGTTACCAGCATTGGAAGAGGAAAATGTTATGGAATTGGAAGCTCCGTTTACAGAATTTGAGATTAAGGAAGCTACATTGGAGATGCCAAATGGGAAGTTACAAGGGAATGACAGATTTTCTGTGGAATTTTATAAGATTTTTTAATGAAGATTTATTCTCTGTGTTTGAGGAGGTATTACAACAAGTAATTGAAGAGCATGAGTTGCCGGAATCTTGTTCTAGTGCTTTAATTACTGTGATTCCGAAAAAAGATAGACACTTGTTGAAAGTGTCTTCGTAGAGACCTATTTCTTTACTGAATGTAGATTATAAAATCATAGCAAATCGACTTGCCAAGTATTTACCTAAATTAATACATATTGATCAAACAGGTTTTATTAAGAATAGAAATGCTTCAGATAATATTCTTTGATTAATTACTTTGGTCAATGCATATCAACAGCAGCCCAACCATATCAATGCCGAAAAAGCTTTTGACAGGGTTAACCATATAACCATATACAGCACAGAACAGGCCAGTTTGGCCCTACTAGTCCATTCCAGAAAAAATCCCCATCCTCTTAGTCCCACTGACCAGCACCTGGTCCATACCCCTCCAATCCTCTCCCCTCCATGTAATTATCCAGTCTTTCCTTAAATGTAAATAACGGTCCTTGCTACAATCACCTCTGCCGGAAGCTTATTCCACATCCCAACCACCCTTTGGGTGAAGAAATTTCCCCTCATGTTCCCCTTATAATTTTCCCCTTTCATTCTCAAACCATGGCCTTTGGTTTGAATATCCCCCACTCTTAATTGAAAAAGCCTATCCATGTTGACTCTCTCTGTCCATTTTAAAATCTTGAACATCTGCATCAAATCCCCCCTCAATCTTCTATGCTCCAGAGAAAAAATCCCCAGGCTACTCAACCTTTCTCTGTAACTCAAACCCTGACATTCTGTCAACATTCTCGTGAACCTTCTCTGTACTCTCTCTATTTTGTTTATATCCTTCCTATAATTTGGTAACCAAAACGGCACACAGTATTCCAAATTTGGCCTCACCAATGCTTTGTACAATTTCATCATAACATCCCAACTCTTGAATTCAATACTCCAATTTATGAAGGCCAACATTCCAAATGCCTTCTTCACCACTCTTTCTACCTGAGTACCAAGTTTGAGGGTACTATTTACCATAACTTCTAAATCCCTTTGTTGCTCTGCACTCCTCAATTGTCTACCATTCAATGTATATGACCTATTTAAATTTGCCTTTCCAAAATGTAGCACTTCACATTTATCCGTATTAAATTCCATCAGCCATTTCTCAGCCCACTTCTCTAGCTTTCCTATATTTCTTTTTATGCTACGGTAATCTTCCTCACTGTCCACAATACCACCAATCTTTGTATCATCTGCAAACTTACTTATCCAATTCACCACCCTTTCTTCCAGATCGTTAATATATATAACAAACAATAGTGGACCCAGGACCAATCCCTGAGTAACTCCACTAGTCACCAGCCTCCAATTTGACAAACAATTTTCTACCACTACTCTCTAAATAGACAATATCCACAGCCTTCCCTTCATCAACCTTTTTTGTAACCCCCTCGAAAAACTCTATAAGGTTTGTTAAGCATGATCTACCCCTGACAAAACCATGCTGACTACTACCTATCAATCCCTGTTCTTCCAAATATTTGTAAATGCCATCCTTCAGAACACTTTCCATCAACTTACCCACCACAGACGTCAGACTCACAGGTCTATACTTTCCAAGCTTACATTTGGACCCTTTCTTAAACAGCAGGACAAAATGAGCCACTCTCCAATCCTCTGGCACTACCCCCGTGACCAGTGACATCCTAAATATCTCTGTTAATGGCCCCACTATCTGTACACTAGTCTCCCTGAGTATCCTTGGGAATACATTGTCCGGACCCGGAGATTTGTCCACCTTTATCTTTTTTAACATTGCCATCACTACTTCCTCAGTTATCCTTATATGATTCATAATCTCCCCATTATTTTTCTTTACTTCAACTGGTACAATATTTTTTTCCCTAGTGAATACCGAGGAAAATAAATCATTTTAAATTTCCCCCATCTCCTCTGATTTTTCACATAGCCTACCCTCCCTATCTACAAGGGGTCCAATTCTATCCCTCACTAATCTTTTACTTTTAATGTATCTATAGAAACCCTTTGGATTTATTCTTACTCTGCCTGCCAAAGCCTCTTTGTGCCTCTTTTTGGCCTTTCTAATTTCTTTCTTAAGGTTTTTTCTACACTCCTTGTAGTCCTCTTTCAATTTCTCAGCTCCCTGCTGTTTATACCTCTTGTACACCTCCCTCTTTCTCCTAACCAAATTACTAATATTCCTCGAAAACCAAGACTCCCTATGACTTCCAGCCTTTCCTTTGATCCTCACTGGGACATATCTACTCTGTATTCTCAAAATTTCTTCTTTGAATATTTTCCATTTTTCATTTACATCTTTTCCTGAAAAAATCATGTCCCACTCAATACTCCCCAAATCCATTTTTATTCCATTGCAATTTGTTTTTCTCCAATCCAGAACCTCAACTTTAGGCCCTTCTTTGCTCTTCCCTAAAACTACCCTAAAACTAATAGAGTTGTGATCACTAGACCCAATTTGTTCTCCAACATTAACCTCAGACACCTGACCTATCTCGTTCCCTAACAGGAGATCCAGTATTGCACCGTCCCAAGTTGGTTCCTCTACATCTTGATTAAGAAAACTATCTTGCACACATTTGACAAACTCTAGCCCATCCAGCCCTCTAACTGTATGGGTATCCCAATCAATGTGAGGGAAGTTAAAATCTCCCATGATCACTACCTTATGTTTATTACACATCTCCTTACAAATTTATTCTTCCAATTTTCTTGGCCCATTTGGTGGTCTATAATACACTCCTATTAGTGCCCTCATGCCTCCTCCACCCCTCAATTCCACCCAAACAGCCTCACTGGACAATCCCTCCAAACCATCCTGCCACCTCACGGTAATAGGAGAGCAGAGCAACTCCTCCCCCTTTTTTATCCCCTGTTCTATCACATCTAAAACATTTGTATTCTGGAATATTTAGTTGCCAGTCCTGACCTTCCTGTAACCAGGTCTCACTAATTGCCACAACATCATGATTCCAAGTGCCAATCCATTCTCTAAGCTCATCTACCTTGATCACTATGCTTCTTGCATTAAAGTACATGCATTTCAGAGAATGACCCTCACATATATTCCCTTTTCTACTTTTTACCTTAACCTCCAACCTCCATCCTTCCTTTGTTATGGGATTTTTTATTTAAGGTGTTGGAAAAGTTTAAATTTGGCCCGTTTTTTATTGGTTGGGTTAAAGCTTTATATATGAACCCGATTGCCAGGGTGGTGACAAATGGTCAAGTTTCATTACATTTTAAATTGACATGTTCAGCCCGAAAAGGGTGTTCATTGTCACCAGCCCTGTTTGCATTGGCTATTGAACCATTAGGGATGAAAGTTATGGATGAAGAGTATAAGATTAATCTATTTGCAGATGATGTCTTGATATATTTGACAAATCCAAGAGGGATGAAAGTTATGGATGAAGAGTATAAGATTAATCTATTTGCAGATGATGTCTTGATATATTTGACAAATCCAGAACAATCATTGCTGCATTTGCAGGAATGTTTATTACAATATGGAACATTATCTGGATACAAGGTTAATTGGGATAAGAGTGAAATTTTGCCAGTTGGAGAAGGAGATTATTCAAAATATATCATTACATTGAAAAGATCTGATAAAATTAAATATTTAGGAATAATCGTCAATGTTGATCATCAATCTTTATATAAGTTTAATTACATTCCTTTATTAAAAAAGATTAAAGCAGATTTAATTAAGTGGAAAGATCTCCCATTAACTTTAATTGGCTGAAATAATTGTATTAAGATGAATATTTTTCCTCAAATTCAAAATTTATTTCAGTGAATACCATATTCTCTTTCAAAAGGATTTTTCAGAATTTAAATAAAGCTAGGAGAGAATTTTTATGGAAAGGTAAATTATCGTGGGTAGTATTATATAAACTTACTTGAAAGTATGCGTTAGGTGGGCTTCAATTACCCCATTTTCAAAATTATTATGAAGCAGCCCAGTTGAAATTTATTAGTAGACTGATGGATTTGGACCAACCCCCGAGTTGGTCTAAAGTTGATATGGCTTGTATTTCTGAAGTTGAGGTGCATCAATTTATATTTTGATGGAATGTAAATTTGTTGCGGGAATATAATGTGCTGATATTAAAACATCTATTAAAGGTATGGTGCGCGCAGTACTGGCCCCACCCTTTACACCCATGGTTCGTGTGCCATGGCCAAGCAAGCTGGGACGTGGCAGTGAGGTCCTTGGGTCGTAGGTTTTATATCGGAGTGTCCTTCTCCTATGCAGGTTGCTTAACTGGGCTGAAGAGGCCTGCCTCCCCTTTTAGGTCAAACCATTTCTGGAGATCTACGACCGCTGTCCACAGTTATGGAGTGGTGCGCCCTGGAATCGAGCTGCATGCGTTTACTCCTGCTGCGGCCGAGTAAATGGGATGCAGCATTGGTTGAGGATCAGAAAAAAAAGTTCTAGTAGAAAATTTTTTAAGACTGGAGAGAACTCTGCAATGGAGTTCACAGTTGTTAGTGTTTAGACTATTGGTTTTTGAGGTGTGAAATACACTAAACAGTTCTCATTGAACACTCCTGGCCCAGGGCTTGGCTCCGAATCATGGGTCCTCTACTGGCATCACCTACGGCTCCTAGAATGCTTCCATCAGCGCTGTCTCTGCTCCATCCACAACATTCATTGGAATGACTTCATCACCAACATCGAAGTACTCGAGCTGGCAGAGTCCACAGGCATCGAATCCATGCTGCTGAAGACCCAACTGCGCTGGGTGGGTCACGTCTCCAGAATGGAGGACCATCGCCTTCCCAAGATTGTGTTATATGACGAGCTCTCCACTGGCCACCGAGACAGAGGTGCACCAAAGAAGAGGTACAAGGACTGCTTAAAGAAATCTCTTGGTGCCTGCCACATTGACCACCGCCAGTGAGCTGATATCGCCTCCAACCATGCATCTTGGCACCTCACAGTTCGGTGGGCAGCAACCTCCTTTGAAGAAGACCGCAGATCCCATCTCACTGACAAAAGACAAAGGAGGAAAAACCCAACACCCAACCCCAACCAACCAATTTTCCCTTGCCACCGCTGCAACCGTGCCTGCCTATCCCGCATCGGACTTGTCAGTCACCAACGAGACTGCAGCAGACGTGGACATACCCCTCCATAAATCTTTGTCCACGAAGCCAAGCCAAAGAAAGAAAGAAAGAAGAAAAGGTATGGATGAAAAAAAATAAGATTTTAGGATCAAAAGGTAAATTGTCAATTTTAACTCCATTATATAACAATCAGCTTATTCCTTTTGCAATGTTTAATAATCATTTAAAGAGTTGGGACTCTAAGGGTATAAAGATGTTACAGGATTGTTTTGTAGAAAGACAGTTTCTTTCTTTTAATCAATTGAAAGAGTGTTTTGATATTCCTGAAAATTCTTTGTTTGTTTATTATCAACTTTGAGCTTTGGTGAAAGATATGTATGGTAGAGAGATGATTTTACCTGTATTGACAGAATTCGAGTCTTTGATTTCTTCAATTTCTTCTATTTCTTATAAAGGGTTATATTTCTGTTATGTACCAAGTGTTACAGGACAATATAGATAAACCGGAATGGGAGAGTCTAAGCTTAAATGGGAAAATGATTTAGCTTTTGTTTTTCCTGAAGACTATTGGGTAGAAACGTGTCACGATAGTGTTACTAAATTGATGAATGTGCAGTCTGGAATGGTTAATTATAACTTTTTACATCAGTTGTATTTAACCCCAGAGAAATTGAAAAAATATGGTTTTAGTAACTCAGGCTTTTGTTTTAGATCTGGTGTAATGTACTGGTATTTTTTTACATGCTGTTTGGTCTTGTGTTCATGTACAAACATTTTGGCAAGGAATTAGGTTAACTTCGGAAAAACTATATGACATTAAGGTACCACTGAATCCATCTATTTTTTTAATGGGTTATATGATTCCTTTAAAGTGATTAGGGTTGGATAAATGTCAAATTGCATTTGTACACTTAGCATTGTCTGTAGCTTGAAAATGTGTAGCAAGTACATGGAAAGATAACAGTGATTAATATGATGGCAGAATGAATTGAAAGCTTGTATTGTTATGGAAAAAAAATTATATATAATCTGCATGAGAATTATTCCTTTTTGTTAATAAGTGGCTACCATATTTGGAATATATACATTTAGATGTATTTTGATTTATTATATATTCTTAGTTTCTGTTTATATATTTTTGGCTCTCCTTAAGAGAGCTGACTGATGGGGTGGGAGGATGGGTGGGGATTCTTAATTTTTTAATATTTTTTTTTCTCTTTTTTTAATATATGTACACTAATATAAAATTATCTTTATGGTATGTATGCTCTATTATTACTAATGACCTTTCAAATAAATAAAGTTTAAAAAAAAAGAAACTCCTCAGCACCTGAAGCCCTTCAGAAGCCCTTCTTGCCCTCAAGCTCCCTCTTAAATCCTGGTTCCCATGAGCCAGTATCCAGCAGCCCACAGCCCATACGGATCCCTGACCACGTTGCCCGCAGCCTTTAGGGTCCCTCAGCCACTGAGGCCCTCATTGGTCCACTATCGCGGTCAGCCTCCTATAGGGTTGTCTTCTCCGTTTCTCCTTCTCATTGGGTGGGGGTGTTCTCCCCATTTCTGGTGCCCATCCCAAATTCTTCAACCTTCATTGGCTGCTGCCCAGCACAGCGGCCAGCCTCTTGGGGCTCAGACATGTGGTTGCAGAACTTTTATTAAAAAACACCACCAGCTCCTCTAACAGACTATTTACCATATTTACAGAGCCACTGGACCAATTAATGAACCCTTCTATGCAGCACTGTGTCCTCCACGTCCTGCTCTCCTGCTCCACACAAAGAGCAGTGATGCCGTTACAACAGCCCCAGCAATTTTCCAAACCTGCAGACCTAATAGACGCATAGGTAGGGTGGACAGCCAGTACCTTCTTTCCCTAGGCAGAGAGAAGTCAACACCACATGACATGTATATAAAGTGAGGGGAGGAAAGTTTAGGAGAGATATCAGGGGTAGGTTTTTTTGCACAGAATAGTGGGTGTCTGGAATGCCTGGGGAGGTGGAGTTGGATCAATGGGGACATCTAAAAAAAATCTGAGGCAGCACACAGACGAATGTAAAATAATGGGTGTATATGGGTCAGCACCACATCATGGGCTGAAGGGACTGTAGTGTGATAGAATGTTCTTTGCCTTATCTACCCAAGGTGCGTCTGTCTTGATTTTATGCACTTCTAGAAAGTTCCCTATCAGCCTCCAACCTTTCAGTGAAAACAACTTAAGGGTATCATAGAAACATAGAAGATACGAGCAGGAGTAGGTCATTCGGCCCTTCAAGCCTGCTCCACCATTCAATGAGATCATGGCTGATCTTAAAGTTCAGTACCCTGTCCCCACCTTCTCTCCATAACCCCTAATTCCCTTATAATGAAGAAATATATCTAATTCCCTCTTAAATATATTTAATGAACCTGCCTCTACTGCCTTCTGTGGCAATGAATTCCACAGATTCACCACCCTCTGGGTAAAGAAATTCCTCCTCATCTCGGTCCTAAATGGTTTGCCTATTATCCTCGAACCATGGCCCTGGGTTCTGGACTCCCCCACCATTGGAAACATCCCTTCCGCATCCATTCTGTCCGGTCCTGCCAGAATTTTATATGTCTCTATGAGATCCCCTCTCAATCTTCTAAACTCCAGCGAGTACAATCCCAAATTATGCAATCTTTCCTCATAAGTTATTCCTGCCATTCCAGGTATCAGCCTGGTGAATCGCCTTTGCAAGAACATCCTTCCTTAGATAAGGCGACCAAAACTGCACACAATACTCCAGGTGTGGCCTCACCAAGGCTCTGTACAGCTGCAGTAAGGTATCCTTATTCCTATACTCAAACCCTCTTGATATGAAGGCCAACATACCATTTGCCTTTTTAACCGCCTGCTGTACCTGCATGCTCGCCTTCAGTGATTGGTGCACAAGAACGCCTAGATCTCTCTGCACTTCCCCATCTCCCAATCTATTGCCATTCAAATAGTAATCTGCCCTCTGGTTTGTATTAGCAAAGTGGATAACCTCACATTTATCCACATTGTAGTGCATTTGCCATGTATCTGCCCAGTCCCCCAATTTATCCAAATCACATTGGAGTTTCCTGACCCCCTCTTCAATGCACGCAACCCCTCCTAGCTTAGTGTCGTCTGCAAATTTGGAGATATTACATCCAATCCCCTCATCTAGATCATTAATGTAAATTGTGAACAGCTGGGGTCCCAGTACAGATCCCTATGGCACCCCACTGGTCACCACCTGCCACTCAGAAAATGAGCCATTTATCCCAACTCTCTGTCTTCTATCTGCCAGTCAGTTCTCAATCCACATCAATACCTTGCCCACAATCCCATGAGCCTTGATTTTGCATGCCAGTCGTCAATGTGGGACCTTATCGAAGGCCTTTTGGAAATCCAGGCACACCACATCCACTGGCTCTCCCCCATCTATTTTACCTGTCACCATCTCAAAGAATTCCAATAGATTTGTCAAGCATGATTTACCTTTGGTAAATCCATGTTGACTCTGTTCGATCCCTTCTCTGCTAGTCATATACTCTGCTATTATATCCTTAATAATGGATTCCATCATTTTGCCCACTACTGATGTAAGGCTCACCAGCCTATAATTCCCCACCTTTTCTCTACCCCCCTTTTTAAATAGTGGGGTAACATTAGCTACCCTCCAATTCATGGGTACTGATCCTGAGTCTATCGAGTTCTGGAAAATAATTCTTAAAGCATCTGCTATCTGAATGTCCACTTCTTTAAGTACCCTAGGATGTAGATCCCTTGGGATCTATCGGCCTTCAATCCCTTCAATTTCCCCAAGACCATGTCCTTAGAGTTACTGATTTCTTTCAGCTCCTCCCTTGCATTAGTCTCTATCTTTCCCAACATCCTTGGGAGATTATTTGTATCCTCTCTTGTGAAAATAGAACTAAAGTAAGAATTTAATTGGTCTGCCATTTCCTTTTTCCCCATTATATATTCCCCTGATTCTGACTGCAAGGGACCTACTCTGGATTTCACCAATCTTTTCCTCTTGACATATCTATAAAAGCTCTTGCAGTTGGTTTTTATGTTTGCCGCAAGCTTACTTTCGTAATTTATTTTTGCCCTCTTGATTAATCCCTTTGTTCTCCTTTGTTGCATCTTGGACTGTTCCCAGTCTTCGGATTTGGTACTTTTTTTGGCCAATTGATATGCTCTCACTTTGGACCTAATGCTGTCTCTAATTTCCTGTTATCCATGGTTGAGTCACCTTTTTTGGTTTATTTTTATGCCAAACCAGCATAAATGATTTCTGCAATTCTTCCATTAGATCTGTGAATGCTTTCCATTGTCTATCCACTGTCAACCGCCCCCCCCCCCACCCCCCCCATAAACACCACCAAATCAATCTTACTCAACTCCCGTCTCATACCATCATAATTCCCTTTATTTAAATTCAGGACCTTAGTCTTGGTTTTAATTTCTTCACTCTCCATGTCGAGTGAGAATTCGATCATATTGTGATCGCTCCTACCCAAAGGGCCTCGCACAACAAGATTGCTGATTATCCCCTTTTCATTGCATAATACACAGTCTAAAATGGCCTGCTCCCGAGTTGGTTCCGCGACATATTGGACTAGATAACCGTCCCGTAAACATTCAAGGAATTCCTCCTCCTCAGTATTTTTACTAATTTGGCTAGTCCAATCTATATGTAAATTAAAGTCTCCCATGATGACAGCTGTTCCCTTATTGCACGCTTCTCTAATTTCTCTTTTTATGCCTTCCCTCACCTCTACATTACTATTTGGAGGCCTATATACCACCCCCACTAACGTTTTACGCCCCTTGCTATTTCCTCAGTTCTCCCCATATAGATTCCACATCTTCCGAGTTCATATCCTTCCTGTCAATCATGTCAGTCCCTTCTTTCACCATCAATGCTACTCCACCACCTTTTCCTTCTTGCCGATCCCTCCTAAATATTGTATACCGTGGGATGTTGTTCCCAGGCTTGCCATCCTTGCAGCCATGTTTCTGTAATCCCAATCAAATTGTATTTGTTTGTCTCAATTTCCACAGCCAATTCATCTACCTTGTTCCGAATGCTTCTTGCATTAAGGTTTGCTTTTTTCACCCTCCTTGCTCTTTCTGATTTTTTTTAACTTTCGCTGCCTAATCTAACTTTTCCTATTTTATCTTTCCTGTCCTTTGCCCTATCATACAGGTTCCATCCAGGACTCGTACCCTCTAATCCAGGCAGCTTCCTGGCAAATCTCTTGGAATGCCAGAGTACTGCAGCGTGGAGACAGTCTTCCAAGCCAAGATCATCCACACACAACACCATCCCACCTGCTTCAGCCACACATGCCCTCGTTGGGCCCAGACCCCTCCAGTCTCCAACCTCCAAATGTTTCCCACAGGAAGCTGACATCCTTGCTCCCACCGCTGTGTCTGGCAGCTCGTTCCCTATGTCTACCACCCTCTGGGTAAAGAGCTGTCCCCTCATGCCACTTCAGAACCAAACTCCTTTTACCACTTGAATTGAATTGATTTGTTTTGCACCAAGATAGAATAAAAATGCCATTTTGTGTGCTATCCAGACAAGTCAGCTCATCCAATGTAGCAAAATGATAACAAATACTTGTTCCACAGTGTAGGGAACAGTGCTACAGTAGGTCAGATGGTGCAGGGGTAGAGGAAAGAACAATTAAAGACAGCACAAGGGCATCATCTTGTACCTACAAGAGGCCCAACCAAGCTCCAGATCACAGCAGGAAATAAACTGCACTTGAATCTGGAGGTGGGCATTTTCAAGCTCATGTATTTCCCCTCCAGTCCCTCCCCTACCCCCATTCCCACAACAAGAAGGAGGGAGTATTATGTGTGACTGGGGTGGGAAGGGTCTCTTAATATGTTCATTGCTTTCCTGAGACAGTGGTCGAAATTTGCCCAAGTTCCCGATGTCATCCCGAACTTTTGCAAACTCCTAACAAAGTAGATGCGCTGATGTGCTTTCTTCACGATGACATCAGTGTGTCAGCTCCAGGAAAGATCTTCTTGATGGTGACTCCCAGGAATTTATAGTTTTTCACCCTCTCCACCTCTGATTCCCCCAATTGTAAACCTCTGGTTTTCCTAAATTCCACAATTAACTCCTTGTTTTGGGTGACATTGAACGCAAGATTGTAGTTGGTGCACTGTTCAGCAATGTTTTCAAGACCCCTCTCATACAGCCCACTACTGTGATGTCATCAGCAAATTGTAAATGGTGTTGTTATACAGAAGTGCAATGTCCATTTGCACCATAATCCTTCCTTGCTACAGCTACACATGTACAACATATAAGACAGATAGCAACAAAAGAACACATTAACTCACCACAACAGGGGAAAACAGACAAAAAGAGAAATGTGCCGGGCCACTGAAATTCCACGCACATACACAAAGCCCCCTGACAATATTTAAAATTTAATCACACCCAAGTTGACACAAGGAATGTAAAAGGAAGAGGGAAAATGTAAATAATAATTATTCTTAGTTGGGTGGAGGTGTTAAAATGTGCTGAGTCAGTAGTGCAGACAGATCTATGGAGGACCTGGAGAAGTTCATAGTCAGGGTTAGTGTAGTTCAGGGAGGTTCAAGAGCTGTTGGATAAAAACTGTTCTTAAACATAGAGGTGCTGCTTCGACTTCTGTACCTTCTGCCTAAAGGTAATAGTGAGAAGGGGGTTGTGACCAGGGTAATTGGGGATGGTTTTTTATTATGTTGGGGGGCCTCCTTGGGGCAGCATCTCACATGGTTATGTTCAATGGATGAGAGGTTGGAGCCCATGATGGACCTGCCTGGGTTTGCTACCTTCTGCATTCCTGGACACTCCAATTCCCAAACAGAACAAAACACAACTCGTCAATACACTTTCTCCAGGGCAGCTGTAGGGATTTCACCAGGTATTCAATGACATGCTGGATCTCTTCAAACTCCTTAGAAAGTAGAATTACAGAGAAAGGTTAAACAGGTTAGGATTTATTCCTTGGAGCGCAGAAGAATGAGTGGAGATTTGATTGAGACAGCTCTCCACGAGAAGGCAGGGTGAGCCTGGAGAGTGCTTTTTCAACCAGTGGACATACAGGCCTAAAGGTAGGTTTTTGCTGATTGTGGTAAGCACTGTAAACCAATTCATCGGTTTCATAAAGGCAAAACATACTCCCCATATTACTTAAAACATTTATTTCCCACTTGTCCATGTTTGACTGCCATTGGCTTCTGAGTTCCCAGTTTGTTTGGCCTTGTGCTTGTGTGCAACACAATCTTTGTTATATTTTATGTAACTGACAGAGAGGAGATCGAAGGCAGTATGACCTGGTCAGGATCCTCTCAACTTTCTCACCCCAGTGCATCCAAGCCAAGGTCATCATACATCTAATTATCCTCAGACAGTGTTGAAAAAGTGGCCAGTAGTACTTTAATAAAGCATTTACTCAACCATGGAGGTCCATGCCCAAGACGTCAGTCCCTGTACTGGGCCTTGAGGTTCAGGGCTCCAGGAACCAGTGCAGGGAACCAGAGTGGGAGAACAACCCTGTGCTTCCCCCCCAATGAGAAGGAGAAGCTTGGAGACCATGACAGTGGTCTCCCATATGTCCACGAGTTGTCGCTGACTTGTAGGTGAAAGACTCACATGGCCTGCAGACGGTGACTTGTGGTCAAAGGACCCACACAGGTGGCAGACTGCAGGAGACTGGCTCATTGGAAACAAACATCGGAACCAGGATTCAAGAGTAAGCTGACGTCAAGAGGGGCTCCCGAAGGACCTCGGGCACTGAAGGGCCTCGGGCTCCGAAGGCTTCTTGATCGTGTTGGAAGTTTGGATCTGGAGCTCAGGTGGTCGAAGTTTTGAAGTGGAGAAGCTGTGAGAGAGCTGGAGGCAAATCCATGGAACTCAGTGACTCTGAAGGGACTCTCTTTTGCTTCACTTTCTCCTATTGTTTGAAAGGCGGGCCATGCTCAGGGCAACCCTTTGTCTTTAAAAGTTGATGAATTTTATTACATAACAATAAATGAATCTTGTTCAGTTTGTGCATTAACTCTGCCATGAGAATGGCTCCACTTGAGTGCTTGGACTGGATTGCAATCTGATGAAAAAAGCACTCTAGAAATAGATGTTCTTTCACAGCACCAGGAATTTACTGCATTAGCTGCCAGGAACAGATTTCTATAGATCTAACTTTCTGTTCCAGCAAGCTGTGAAAAGTTAAGATTCTTTAACATATATAGATCATGGAACATTCCAGCACAGTACAGTCCCTTCTGCTCATGATATGCTGACCCATAGAATCTAAACTTCCCATACCTCAAACCTCATAACCTTCTATTTTTCTGCATCCACGTGCCAGTCTAAGTGTATTTTAGATGTCCCCATTGTACCAATCTCTTCCACCACCCCGAGCAATGCATTCCAGGCACCCACAACTCTATGTAAAAACTTACCTTGGTGTCTCCCATAGAACATAGAAACATAGAATATCACAATACCACAAACAGGATCTTTGGCCCTTCTAGTCAGCGCTGAACTATTATTCTGCCTCATCCCTCTGATCTGCTCTCAGTCCATATCCCTCCAGACCCCTCCCATCAATGTACTTGCCCAAATTTTTCTGAAATGTTAAAATTGAGCCTGCATTCACCACTTCAGCTGGCAGCTCGTTCCACTCTCCCACCACTCTCTGTGTGAAAAGGTTCCCTCTAACGTTCCCACTAAAATTTTCCCCTTTCATCTTTAAGCCATGTCCTCTGGTTTGTGTATCACCTAATCTCAGTGGAAAAACATCACTTGCATTTACTCTATCTTCATAATTTTGTATACCTCTATCAAATCTCCCCTCATTCTTCTACACTCTAACCAATAAGTTCCTCACCTGTTTAACCTTTCTCTGTAACTCAGTTCCTGAAGTCCTGGCAACCTTCTAGTAAATCTTATCAACACTCTTTTCTATCTTATTGATATCTTTCCTGTAGTTAGGTGACCAAAACTGCACAAAATACTCCAGATTTGGCCTCACCAATGTCTTTTACAACACCATCCTGCTCTACCACTCTCCTCAGTGCCCTACTGTTTACTATATATGTTTTTACCTTGGTTTACCCTTCCAAAATGAAACACCTCACACTTGTCTGCATTAAATTCCATCTGCCATTTTTCAGCCCTTTTTTTCAGCTGGTCCAGATCCCTCTGCAACCTTTGAAAACCTTCTTCACTGTCCACAATCCCTCCAATCTTAGTGTCATATGCAAACTTGCTGATCCAATTCACCACATCTCATTGATACAGATGACAAACAACAATGGACCCCAGCACTGATCCTTGAGGCACACCACTAGTCACAGGCCTCCAGTCTGAGAGATAATCATACACTACCTCTCTGTGGCTTTTCCCATAAAGCTAATATCAAATCCAATTTGCTACCTCACCATTAATACCAAGCATCTGAACCTTCCAGACTAACATCCCATGTGAGACCTTGTAAAATGCCTTACTAGGGTCCATGAACGCAAAATCCATAGCCTTTCCTTCATCAACTTTCCTGGTAACCTCCTTGAAAAACTCTACAAGATTGGTTAAACATGACTTACCACGTACAAAGCCATGTTGACTATTCCCAATGAGTTCCTGGCTTTCCCAATAATTGTATATCTGATCTCTTAGAACACCTTCAAATAACTTCAATGGAAAAACATTAGCTACCCTCCAATCCTAATATCTCATTGCTTGTTTTCCTTCCTTCCCATGGCTCTGTGCCCATTTTCTGAGTAGATACTGATGCAAGAAAGCCCCATGTAAGATCAATCCCATCTCCTCTGGTTCCATACATTGTTGACCACACTGAGCTCCAAGGGGACCAATTTTGTCCCTTACTATCCTTCTGCTCTTATTATAATGAAGATACCCTCAGGATTTCCCTTTACATTGGGGGCAAAAGCAAACTCATGTCTTCTTTTAGCCTTCCTGACTTCCTTCTTGTCTTTTCCTTGCATGGTTTATCCTCCTCAAGTACCTCATTTGCTCCTTGTTTTTAGATCCACACTTTTTAGATCCTTTCCTATTTCTTTAAAATTGCTCTTTCTCCAGTTTAGAAGGACCTAGACCTATCCTTCTCCATAATTAACTTGAAACTAATGGGATTATGATCGCTGGACCCAAAATGTTCCCTTATACATACTTGTCCTGTCTCATTCCCCAATATGAAATCCAGTATTGCACTCTCTCCAATTAGTTTAGAAAACTTTTCTAAACACATTTGACAAACTCCAAGCTGTCCAGCCCTCTTACAGTATGAGAATCCCAATCAATATATGGAAAGTTAAAATCTCCTATGGTTGCATCCTTTCTTGCAGCTGTCCACTATCTCTCTACAGATTTGCTTTTCCAATTCTCATTGACTATTGGGTGGTCTATAATACAACCCCATGAGTGTGGTCATACCCTTCCTGTTCCTCAGCTCCACCCATATACCCTCAGTAGATGAGCCCTCTGGTCTATCCTGCCTGAACTCAGCTGTGATACTTTCCCTAATGAGCAATGTCACTTCATCCCTCCCGCTCAATTGTGTCTAAAACAAGAAAAACCCTTCCTACAACCGTTTCACTAATGGTCACCATGTCTTAATTCCATGTGCTAATCCACGCTCACAGCTCATCAGCTTTTCCTACAGTACTCCTTGCATTGAAGTAGATGCATCTACATACAACCCTTTCATTTCTGACTTTACATGTCATTATCACATCATCTTTTCCCTCCTCCACTCCTCTACCTTCTCTGGCATTATGGTTCTCATCCCCCTGCATATCTAGTTTAAACCCACCATAACAGCACAGGGAAACCTTCCCACAAGGATATTAGTCTCCCTCCAGTTCAGATGCAGAGGAACATGTTCCTTTCCTGGCTTCCATTCTCACTATCTATAAAATAGAAACTAAACTTTCCTCTACTCATCTTGTACAGATGACCTCTGGTGTTTGCTATTCTTGCCCTGGGAAAAAGGAGATAGCTGTCCACCCTATCTATGCCTCTCCTAATCTTGTAGACCTCTATTAAAGGTGCCTATCATCTTTTTTCACTCCAATAAAAAAAGCCTCAGCTCTGCTAACCTTGCATCATTAGACTCGTTCTCCAATCCAAGCAACATCCTGGTAAATCTCCTCTGCACTCTCTCCACAGCTTCCATATCCATCCTGTAATGAGGTGTCCAGAACTGAGCACAATATTCCAAGTGTGATCACAACAGAGTTTTATAGAGCTGTAACATTACCTTTTGACTCTTGAACTCAGATCCTGATGAATAAAGACCAGCATCCCAGAGGCCCCTGTCAACATGCACAGAAACCTTGAGAGATTTATGGATTTGGACCCCAAGGTCCTACACTGTTAAGAATCCCAAATTGTTAAGCATCCCAAGATCCTCCAACACTGTTAAGAATTATGCCATTAATCCTGCAGTCTTCCTTCACGTTTGACCCTCCAAAATGTATATCTTCTCATTTATCCAAATTGAACTCCATCTGCCTCTTTTCTGCCCAAATTTGTATCCAGTCTACATCCAGTTTTTCTAAGGTAGTTATTTCTCTTGACATATAAAAAGCTCAATACTATAAAACCAGCCAACATAAATAACGCTTTGGTGGATAATAACTGAGGAAACCCAATGCCTTTTAATCCACACATGTTGTGTTCTGGATTGACCATCTGAAAAGATGCTCAAACAAACTTCAATGTTTTCAACTCAAACTTCTAGAAACCAATGTTCCAGGCACTTTCCAAATGTGAAACCCTTTCCAGTCCCACAATATCTGGAGAAATTATTTGTGTCTTCAAACGTAGACACCGAAATGCACACATGATCAATGACCTCATGCTTTGTCATTCATTCATTTACCAGAATTAACATAGCAAATATGACACTCATTTATTTTCAGACAACAAAGTCATTCAGCACATTGGCCACTCACTTCAGTTCCGCTTCCCATTCCCACAGTGACATGTCCATCCATATGCTACTGTACTGCCAGAGGGCACATGCAACTTGGAGGAACGGCATCTGGTATCCCACCTGTGCTCTCTCCAACTCGATGATATCAATATCAGCTCCTTCAATTTCTGGTAACCACCCCCCCAATGCCCCCCCCCCCCCAGCTTTCTCCTATCTCTCTGGCACAATTCATCCTTCTCTCCATTATTTCCCCCTCGCTGGCCCATCACTCCCACCCTTCCTCTACCACTTCCTCTTATCACCTCGTACATTCTTTTATTCCCATTTTCTTCCACCTGCCAGCTGTATTCACCTATTCCAAAATACTTATTTCAAAATATTCATGTGTGCTTATTTTAAATTGTCTCATTGTGTATGTCCGTGATGACTAGGTGCTGTGTAATGTATGCGTCTGTGTGTGCACCATGGTCCAGTGAAACACTGTTTTGTAGGGATGGATATGTACATTCAAGTTTAAATTTAGACATACAGCACAGTAGCAGGTCCTTCCAGCCCATGGCCAGTGACCTCACAACCCCCCCCCCCCCATACAAAATACACCAATTAACCTCCAAACCTACTTTCTGGGAGGAAGCCAGAGCACCCAGATATCCAGACACAGGGAGAATTTCCAAACTCCTCACAGGAGCTCCGGGTTCGAACCCAGGTAGTTGACACTGCAACAGTGTTGCACTAACCGCTACGTTAACTGTGTCATCCTTAAACTTGATAAACATGATTCAGATGATAAGGAACTTGAACGATCACCTACCAGCCTGTTCCCTTCCTCCTCCCCCTCCCCACCATTTTATTCAGACCTGCCTGTTTCCTGCCATTCACTGCCTGAGCTGTTAAATATCGCTCACCTTCCATAGATGCTGCCTGACCTGCTGAGTTCCTCCAGCACCTTGTGTGTTGCCCCAGCACCCAGTTTCTGCAGTCTCCCTTGTAAACCAAACCAATTCAACAGACCCTCTGATAGAATTGCCCTGTCACTCTTCTGTGATCAAGTTTGGAGCATCGTATTCTCTATCCAATTAATAACCAATGAATCGTAGAACATTACAGCACAGAAACAGGCCTTTTGTCCCTTCTAATCTGCCTAGTTCCACTGACCTGCACCCAGTCCATATTCATCCATACCCTTCCCATCCATGTAACTGTCCAAATTTTTCTCAAATGTATAAATTTGAGCCCATATTCATCACTTCAGCTGTTCATTCTATATCCTGAGCACTGAGTGAAGAAATTCCCCCTGGTGTTCCCCATAAACTTCTCAATTTTCACCCTCCCAACACTCTCTGCTTGAAGAAGTTTCCCCTAATGTTCACTTTAAACATCTCACTTTAATCTGTGTCTTCTGGTTATATCTCACCTAACCTCACTGGAAAAAGCCTGCTTGTATTTTGTCCATCTGTACCCCTCTCTCAAATCTTCCCTCTTTCTTCTACACTCCAGGAAATAAAGTTCAAACCTGTTTAACCTTTCCCAATAACTCAGTTCCTCAATTTCTAGCAACATCCTAGGAAATCTTCTCTGCACTCTTTCAGAAAGACAGGTGACCAAAACTACACACAACACTCAAATTAGGCCTCGCCAATGTCATACACAATTTTACCATAACATCTCAACTCCTATACTCAATACAGGAAAATCCCCGCTACCAGAATTCAAGCAACTGGCAGCCTTATGCAACCAGCAAAAGATTAGCGGAAAATAAATAGGTAAAAAATACAAAAGTTTAAAACTGACACTCCATAGTAGTTAGTTTGCCAATCATACAACAACTCATACAACAACCAATTTCAAACAACTGGCAAATACACTTATCGGGTATTTAATAATCCCCATAGCTGACGGATACTGGGTTTTTTTTCTGCACTTTGATTTACAAAGGCCAATGTGTCAAAAGCTCTCTTTACCACCCTACCTTCCTGTGAACAAATTCTGGGGATCGTATTCTGAATGTTCCCTTTGGTTCCTTGTCATCATCTTCCAATAAAATAAATCATACATCTCTCTGCCATCATTGCCCAGAATGATGAGCTGAGAACTCGAACCCGAGAGCACCAAATGACATGATCTGATTGGTAGGGAACAGCCTTTCCCTTCGTCTTTGTGAAAGCAGTCAGAAAATCTTCCAAAACACACTCTGCTGGAGAACTCAGTGGGTCGAGCAATGTCAATGGGAGAAAAGAACAGTCCATGCGTCAGGCTAAAGGCCTTCATCAAGACAAGTGTAGCAGTCAGTTTGATGCTATTACAGCACCAGCGGCAAGGTTTTGAATCTTGCACTGTCTGTAAGGAGGTGGCACATTCTCCTCCTGTCTGCGTGAGTTTCCCCGAGGGCTCTGGTTTCATCCACACTCCAAAGGTATGGGGTTTGTAGGTTAATTAGTCACATGGGTGGAATTGGATGGCATGGGCTCATGGGCCAGAAGGTCCTGTAACCATGCTGCATTTCTAAGTGAAATGAAATGATTTTGAAAATGAGGCACAAAGCCTGAGTAAAGAGGACACTTTAAAGGACTTTTCTCATGCTTCTCTACTATATCCTTCAGTCTCTCCGTGGATGTTGCTTGACTCACCGAGTTCCTCCTCCAGAGTGTGTGCTTTGCTTCAGTTCTGCATCTGCTGTCTCCTGAAGCTGGACGAAAATGTATATTCCTCAAAGCTGTACAAAAATGATAAAAATTGTTCTTGCCATCCCCAAGCTGAGAAATTCATCCAACGAGGCCCCATCCCCAGTCTTTTAACCTCTTCCCCCCTTTGCCGCTGCCCTTCAAATGTAACTACCCAGTGAGGATTGGGATGTTAATCTTTGATCTGCAGATCCCCGTCAGATTGGTAGCTCTAAATATCCGAGGCTGGTTGTCTCCCATCTCTCCAAACTCCCTGTTGGAGAGGAGGTACCTATAACATCTGACCTTGTGCATGGGTTCATCAATACTTTTACCACCCCCTTCCTTGCTGACACTGTGCCAATCTCCCTTTGTTGTCAGAGATTCAACCAACTTGCCCTGAAGCGAGTCTCTATTTTTTAGACATACAGCACGGTAACAGACCATTTTGGCCCAGAAGTCCGGGCCACTCAATTTACACCCAATTAACCTATCCCCCAGCTATGTTTCAACTGCTGGGAGGATATCAGAGCCCCTGGGGAAAATGCACACAGACACAGGGAGATGGTACCATCTCCTTACAGACAGTGCGGAATTCAAACTCTGGTCCTGATCGCTGGTGCTGTAAAGACGTTGCGCTAACCACTAAGCCAACTGTCTCTTGTCCCTTCCTGTCCTGCTACTACCTATGCAAGGATGGACATTTAAAGATATTATGGGGACTCCAACTCATGATTAAACTTTGTCTGTTGTACGGTTGAAGGTCAATAATCCATTTTTCATTTGTGGGCCACAGTGCTGTTAAAAATGAGATAACGTTCAAATTTATTGTCAGAGAACATACATGACATCACACACAACCCTGAGATTCTTTTCCCTGTGGGCCAGGTAGAATTTCTACCTGTCAGTAGTGCAAAAAAAAAACTGTCCTCAAGAAAAGATACATATACAAAAAAGAGAAATGCAATACACAAGATAAATCTTAAATAACAAATAATGTACAAGGTAAGAGTCCTTAAATGAGTCCTTGATCGAGTTTGTCATTGAGGAGTCTGATGGTGGAGGGGTAGCAGCTGTTTCTGAACCTGGTGGTGTGGGTCATGTGGCACCGATACTCTTTCCTGATGGCAGCAGTGAGAACAGAGCATGTGCAGGGTGGTGTGGATCCTTGATGGTTACTGTTGCTCTCTGACAGCCGCGCAGGGGTGGCCAACCTTTCCATTTCTAATTTTCTATTTAGACATACAGCATGGTAATTGGTCATTTTTGCCCATGAGTACATACCGGGATGTAGGTTAATTGGGCAGCAGGGATTCGTGGGCCGAAATGGCCTGTTATCATCCTCTATGCCAAAATTAAAAGGTTGGCCATCCCTGACAGGTGGGGAGTTTTGCCTGTGGACTGTGTCCACTACCTTTTGAAATTCTTTGAGCCCCTATGATCCCAGTCAATGTCATCAATAGAGGAAAGGGAAACCCCAGTGATCTTCTCATTTCTTTTGTTGATCCCACACAATGATGCTCTGGATTCCTCCCACACCGCAGAAGTATGGAGTTGATGGGTGGATTGGTCACACGGGTGTATCTGGGTGGCACTGCCAACAGTAACAAGACTCATGGGGTTCAGTTTGACAATTCCAAGGACATCTGACAGAGTGGGGTTCTGTCGCTACCTCACTGGAAGCCTTGAGGAGAAGCCTTAATCTAGTAGCAATCTCTCCCACAAAACAAAGGAGCTGATTATCGATTTCAGGAACCAAAGAGGAATGCACGTCCATGTGTGTGCGAACAGTGCTGAGGTGGAGATGGAGATGACCATCAGGCCCTGAGGAGTTAACATCTCTGACATCTGTCCTGACCCAACCATGTCATTTACAACCATGAAAGCATACCACTCTACTTCCCAGAAACCTGAGGACATTCAATATTTCCCTAAAGTCTCTCACCGAACTTTATGAATACATCACAGAAAGTGTCTTTGATAACAAGCAAGTCTGCATGCTGTGCAATTTTAGTTCAAAACACAAATTTGCTGGAGAAACTGAGCAGGTCACGCACGTTCTTTATGGCAACATCTTGGGTCTGAGCCCTTCACTGGGGTATGGGGAGGTGGGAGAAGACCAGCTCTGCTAACCTTACTTCATAAGACTTGTTTCCCAATCCAGGCAACATCCTGGTAGATCTTCTCTGTACCCTCTCCAGAGTTTCTACATCCTTCCTATAAAGTGATGACCAGAACTGAACACAATATTCTTAGTGTGGTTCCACCAGAGATTTGTGGTTTTAACATGACCTCTCGACTCCTGAACTCAATCCCCATATTATTGAAGCCTAACATCCTACAGGCCTTCTTAACTATCCTATTAACCTGTGTGGTGACCTTGAGAGATGCATGAATTTGGACCCAAAGTTCCCTCTGTTCTTCCACAGTTAAATATCTGACTATTAACCCTGTACTCAGCCTTCAGATTTGTCTTTCCAAAATGTATCACCTCACACTTATCACAATTGAAATTTGTCTGCCACTTTTCTGCCCAACTTTGAATCCTGTCTATATCCTTTTGTAACACTATCCACAACACCATCCATAAACTTCTGACCCCTTCTTCCACTGCTTCATTTATAAAAGGAAGAAAGAGCTGGAATTGCAGAACAGATCCCTGCAGAATTCAACTAGGCAGAATATTTCCTGTCTATTCCTACTCTCTGCTTTCTCCACGCAAGCCAATACTGGATTCACACAGACAAGGTTTTAATGGATCCCATGGCTCATGATTTCTGAATGAGTCTCTCATGGGGGACCTTCTGAAATGCTTTACTAAAATCTACCACCCGACTTTCTTCTCTATCTTCTTCAAAGAATTCAATTAGGATCGTGAGGCATGGCCTTCCCCTCACAAAGCCACGCTGATTATCCCTGAGAAGACTGTACTTCCCTAAATGCTCATAAATCCTGTCCTTAAGAATCCTCTCTATTAGTATGCAAACCACTGATACGACTCACCAGTCTATAATTCTCAACATTCTCCCTCTTATCGTTTTTTAAACAAGGAAACTACATTTGCCATTCTCCAATCCTCCGGTAGCTCCCATGTGCCCAAGGAGGATGCAAATTACCCAAATATCTCTTCAGTGTCCCGAGGGCTACTTAAGGGCTTATAGACGACTCCCAGCACAGTGATTCCTCCCTTCCTATTTCTGACATCCACCCACACCGACTCAGTGGACACTCCCTCTACAACGTCCTCCCTTTCCACAGGCGTGATATTATTCCTGACCAGTAATGTACTCAACACCCTTCCCCTTTCTACCTCCCATCCTGTTCCTTTTACAACACCTAAACCCCAGCACCTGCATCAGCCAATCCTGTCCTTCTGCCAGCCAAGTTTCAGTAACTGTCACAACATCGTAGTTCCACATACTAATTCATGCTCTTTGGTTAATCTCCTTTATTCCTAATACTTCTTGCATTGAAATCAACAGAATTCAAACCATCCAACTGACTACATTCCCTCCCTGACATTCCTCACCAACCCACATGTGTATCATCCTCAAGATGATGGGGAGGCATGTTTTAATAGAAATCAATGTTAATGCTACCTGGTTGGAGGGTTCCCAGACGGAAGATGGGGTGTTGTTCCTCCAATTTACCGATGGTCTCAATCTGACAGTTCATGTGACCATGGAGACATATCAGCAAAGGTTTGGGATGGGTAATTGAAATGGTGGTCACTGGGAGAACCACGCCATTGTGGTGGACAGAGGTGTTATAATCCAAGGAGTTGTTCTCCAATTTGTGAGAAGTCTCAGTTTAGCAGATTATGAAGCCAGTGACAGGGCAGGCCTTGTTTGACAAATTTGCTGCAGTTCATTGAGGATATAATGGGTGTGACAGATAGAAGGGAACAGGTTGATGTTGTATATTTGGATTTCCAGAAGGCATTTGATAAGATGCAACTCAAGAGACTTAACAATAAGAACAGATGAATGGTGTCAGGGGAAGTATATTGTCATGGATTGAGGACTGGTTAACTGACAGAAGGCAGAGAGTCGGGATAAATGAGTGTTTTTCTGATTGGTAAACAGTGGAAAGTAGGGTGTTGCAGGGCCTGCAGCTGTTCACTATTGATGATTTGGAAGAGGGAACAGAGTAGCCAAGTTTGCAGATGATACTAAATTGAGTGGAAAAGAAAATCATACAGAGGATGTGAGGAGGCTGCAGAAGGATATAATTACTTCAGGTGAGTAGGCAAAGGCCTGGCAGATGGAGCCCAATGTTAGTAAATGCGAGGTCATCCATTTTGGTAGGGAAAATAGAAAAGTAGATTATTAGTTAAATGGTGAAAAACTGCAGCATGCTATAGCGCTGAAGGTCTTGGGAAGGCTTACGTGTGAATCGCATAAAGTTGGGTTGCAGGTACAGCAGGTTATTAAGAAGGCAAATGGAATGTTGGCCTTCATCGCTAGAGGAATTGAATTCAAGTGCAGGGAGGTCATGCTGTAACTGTACAAGGTACCGGTGAAGCCGTACCTGGAGCACTGTGTGCAGTCCTGGTCTCCGTACTTGAGGAAGGATATACTGAGGCAGTCCAGAGGGGGTTCACCAGGTTGATCCTGGAGATGAGGGGGTTGACCTACCAGGAGAGACTAAATCACCTGGAATTATACTCACTCAAATTCAGAAGAATGAGATCTCATTGAAACATATAAAATTGTGAAATGGATAGATAAGATAGAGGTAGGAGAATTGTTTACACTGGTGGGTGAGACCAGAACGAGGGGACACAGCCTCAAGATTCAGGGGAGTAGATTTAAGACGGAGATAAGGAAAAACTTTTTTTCCCAGAGAGTCGTGAATCTGTGGAATTCTCTACCTAGGGAAGCAGTTGAAGCTACTTCATTAAATTTATTTAAGGCTCAGTTAGATATATTTTTACATAAAAAAGGAATTAAGGGGTATGAGGAAAAGGCAGGTCGGTGGAGTTGAGTCAATGATCAGATCAGCCCTGATCTCATTGAATGGTGGAGCAGGTTTGACGGGCCGGATGGCTCCTATTTCTTATGTTGTCATGGGAATGAAGTGGGGAACTGAAATGGGTGGCCATTGAGAGGTGAAGATGCTCTGTGAAGCAATCTCCCAGTCAGTGTCCAGTCTCTCTGATGTAGAGGAGTGCCCAATGGGAGCACCAGATGCAGTTGCAGATTCACAAGTGAAATGTTGCTTCACTTGGAGGACTGGTTTGGCCCAGAATGGTGGTGAGGGAGGGGTAAGTGTGGGCGCAGGGGTAGGTGACAAAGGGGCAATTAATGAGAAGGGTGGAGTGGACTAGGGAATCACAGGGCGAATGGAGAGGGGAGGGGATGGGAGGATGTGCCTGGATCATGTAGTAGGTGGCCGATACTGCGGAGCATGACATGTTGGATGCAGTGGCTGGTGAGGTGGTAGGTCCCCCCTTTCCTTCCTAGCGATGCTGCGGAGTTTCCTCAGCACATTCGTGCAGCTGCACTCGAGCTGAGACTTTCTTGTTCAACGGCATGGTTAGTTTGCGAGGCAGAAGCCGCGGCAGAGCGGAAGGACTTTTATTCCAATGATCTGTGGGCGGAATAAAACAAAAGCAGCATTTTGAAAAGCAGCAAACTCAAACGGCAACTTGTCCAACTCCTGCAGATATTTCCGATTTGAACTGGTTCTGGGCCGAGTTTAACTGCCACATCCAATCTGATGGCTGGGCCCAGTTCTAACGTCACCGGCTCCAGCAGAGTGGACTAGAAGGGCAGGGTATCGGCAAAGAGTTTGTCGACGAGGACAGGCGGAGGCAGCAGATGTGCCAGCTTCAGGTAGAAGAGGCGCTGCAGTCCTTGGGTACAAAGGGTACAGAGTTCAGGGAGTTTTCCCAGGAGCCTGGACAGATAATTTGGCCTCATCTGCTCACTGGCAGTGGATGTGATGTGGTCTTTCAGACAAGTTATAATCTTGGTCTGCAGATCTTCAACCTTCTTGGGTTCCTTCAAGCCGTGGCGGTCTGAAACACAACAAGGTGGGAATGATGGTGAACTTATCGTCATACACATGGTGTGATGTACAGATGGACCAAAAACTCTTCCTTGTTGCTGCCCAACAGAGCCTTGCAAATATTGCATTCTGATCTGGTGGCAATGTTACAGGAAGGATGTAGATGCTTCAGAAAAGGTGCCCAGGAGATTGACCATGATGTTGACTGGATTGGAGAACATGACTTATGAAGCAATGTAACCAAGCCAGGGACATTTTACTGTGGAAAGTAAGAGGGCGAGATGGGGCAGAATTTGTCAGATGTGACCAAGAAGGATTCCTGACACAATATGTGGACCAGTCCTTTAGAGGAGAGGCCACATTGGATCTGGTCCTGGGGAATGAACCTGGTCAGGTGGTGGACATCTCAGTGGAGGAGCTTTTCATTGAGAGTGACCCCAACTCCCTGAGAGCTTTAGCATAATCAAGGAGAAAAGCAGACAAATGGCAAAGTCTTTAATTGGGGAATGGCTCATTTTGATGAGGCAGGAACAAGGTAGAGTAAATTAGATGTTCTTGGAAGAAAGCACAGAAATAACGTGAAGGACATTTAGGGACAACATGTGTGGGGTTCAGGATAGGTTTGTCTCATTGGGACAGGGAAAAGATGGTAGGAAAAAGGAGCCATGGATGACAGGACAGGTGAGGCAGCTAAGAGGAAGATGGAAGTATACATTAGATTTAGGAAGCAAGTAATAGGAAGGCTCAGAGAATTATATGGTTCAGGAAACAAGGTAGAAACTTTTAAAAAAGACTCGAGTAGTAGAAGGGGGCATGAGAAGGCCTTGGCAAGCAGGATCAAGGAAAAGCCCGAGGCATTCTCTGCTTAAGTAAAGACAGAAGAATGGTGATAGTGAAGATGGGAAAGGAGGGAACATGTGCCTGGAGATGGAAGTTGTGGAGTCCTAAATGCTTCAGTATTCACCAGAGAAAAGCACATCAATCAATGTGAGGTCAGAAAAGTATATGCTGGACCATGTTGAGATTAAAATAGGGGAAGTGCTGGGTCTTCTTAAAAACAGTCCCCTAGATTGCTATGGGAAGGAAGGGAAGAGATTGCTGGGACATTGGCGATGATCTTTGCATCCTCCTTGGCAACAGGGGAGTTTAAAGAGGGTAACAGGGAGAATCCAGGGAATTATAGACCAGTGAGTCTTGCATCAGTGGTGGGGAAACTATTGGAGAGGATTTTTAAGGACAGGATTTATGAGCTTTTAGAGAAGTACAGTCTTCTCAGAGATAATCAGCGTGGCTTCGTGAGGGGAAGGCTGTGCCTCAGAAGCCTAATTAAGCATTTTGAGGAGGTAACAAAAGAAATTGAAGATAGGGCAGTAGGTGTGGTCTATATAGATTTTAGTAAAGTATTTGACAAGGTCCCCCATGGGAGACTCATTCAGGAAGTCATGAGGCACGGGATCCATGGAACTTTGGCTATGTGGATTCAGGATTGGCTTGCCTGTAGAAAGCAGAGTAGTAATAAACAGAAAATATCCTGCCTGGCGGTCAGTAACTAGTGGAATTTTTAGGGATCTGTCCTGGGACCCCTGCACGTTGCGACATCTAGAACCACCTGGGAAAAGAAGTAGGCGGATGGGTCAGTAAGTTTGCAGATGACTTGAAGCTCAGAGAAGTTGTGGATAGTGTTGAAGGTAGTCATAGGTTACAACTAGATAGGGAGAGGATGCAGAGCTGGACAGAAAAAGGGGCAGATGGCGTTCAATCTGATTAAGTGTGAGGTAGATTAAACTGGAAGATAGATTACAGGGTTAATGGTAACAGAGTGGAAGAACAGATGAACTTTGGGGTCCAAATCCATCGATCTCTCAAGATCGTCATGTAGGTTGATAGGACAGTTAAGAAGGCCTATGGTATGCTGGACTTCATTAATCAGGGGATTAAGTTGGGGAGTTGTGAGGTAAAGCTGCAGCTCTATAAATCTCTGGTGAGACCATACTGTGTTTGATTCTGGTCACCTCATTACAGGAAGGATGTGGAAGCCATGGAGAGGGTGCAGAGGAGATTTACCAGGATGTTGACTGGATTGGAAAATATGTTTTATGAGGGCAAGGTTAGCAGAGCTGTGATTTCTCTCTTTGGAACAAAGAAAGGCGAAAGGTGACTTAATAGAGGTCTACAAGATTAAGAGAGGCATAGATAAGGTCAATAGCCAGCACCTTTTACCCCATGTTGGGAGTAGCAAAGACCAGAGAACATGTGGACAAAGTGAGGGAAGTAAAGTTTAGGGGAGAGATTTTTCTTTTTACACAGAGAGGTGTGGCTGCCTGGAATCCATTGCTGGTGGAGGCGAGAACAATAGAGACATTGAAAAGACTCATTGACAGGCACATGAATGCAAGACAAATAGAAGGTTAATGTGGGTGTGAGGTAGGGAAGGGTGAGATTGTTGTGTAGGTTTCCACAGGTCCCATGGGTTTCCATAATGTGGCACAAGCATTCACCCAGGGAATGTGCATTCAGAGACTTGCATTCCCACAGTAACCTATCCATCCAAGCTCCAGGCAACAGCATCTGACTGAGTCTCCCTGTCCTAGCTCCAAAAGTTTGGGTCTCTCTGAATTCCCACGAGCACTATACCATCACACCCCCTAGGCAGGAAGAGTGCTACTTGTACAGGGCAATGCAACATTGCTCATCCTGGGCACCTGACAACTGGAAACTGAATTGCTATCCAGACATTATAGATAGCACCATGGAGGCTGCCAATATCAATAATGTCATTATTTTGTTGGCTATGCTTTGTAATCAAATCAGGAGAGAGAGAGAGAGAGAGAGAGAGAGAGAGAGAGAGAGAGAGAGAGAGAGAGAGAGAGAGAGGATAATCAATTTGGAACATGGTACTGCGAGCACGTCCGGCCATGTTCTCACTGGGTTGGGCAGGCAGGCCTGCCTTCTGTACCTGTAGCCCCTCTCCATAAGATCCCCTAATAAAGGCCGAAAGCCCTTGTCTCCTCCCTCATATCTGCCTTGGACGTGAGCCAGCAGCATGTAGAGGCATGTCTGGGTCTTCTGATCACCAAAGACTTTGACTCTTGCCTCATGTCTGCAAGTGGTTAATGATCAGAATTTTAAAGTGTCATGGACAAGGCAATCTGACTGGAGAAGCTGGAGATCGATCCAAAAGAACCAGAGGCCTCCGTAAAGTTTGATATATGGTTACACTGTTTGAAGGCCTACCTGAGGCACCACGAAATCACCACTGATGGTGATCACTAGGATCTGCTCTCTGCAACTGTGGGCCACTGAGTGTACCAATTAATTTGTGACTGCACTGGATATGAAGAGGCAATGGCCCTACTCCAGCAGCAGTATGGAGCCCCAACGAACATGATGTATGCACACTTCCAGCTTGGATCCAGATGCTAGGATCTGGGTGAGTTGGTCGACCATTTCGTGAGGGCCATGCAGGAGCTGGGGCGAGACTGTGGGTGCCGGGACATGATGGCGGCGATCTACCAGGTGGAACTCATCCACGATAAGCTAGCTGCTGGATTCTGCTCCCATCAAATACACAAACGACACCTGGAGAAAGGTGATCGTTTCCTACAGGAAGTGGTGCAGATGGCCCGAGCGATGGAGGTGGCCCAAAAGAGTGCAGAGGCCTACTCAGTGGGGCATGTGGCCACCAGGTGGGGAGAATGGGCAGTGCCATCTGGGACTCGGGGCCCCGACTGTCGCTGACACAGCCGAGCACATGAGGTGCAACTATTGTGGCCAAAGCAAATACACACGAAAGTACTGCCTGGCCTGCTCGCAATGCTGGAGGAAAAGCGCTATGGCATGGTATGGCGTTCTAAGCCACTCTCTAGCAGTGCTGCATGCAGACCGTGACCCATGTCGCCATTGTGGGCCAACCCACTTTTGTTGTTTCCAGTTGCGGAGATCTGAAGTTCTGGGCCAGGGATGTGACAACATGGAGGGACGTCACATCTGGCTTCATTTTCGGACTCCACCACATGTGACCCATGGTAGTGGCCATTTTCACAATCGCCTGGGAGCCATCTTGGCGGCAGCTGACCCAATGACCTAGCAGTAGTGACTCAGACATTGAGTTGATGTTGGTTTCCATTGTGCTGGACCAGAGTAGACCACACCAGCTGTGATGATCGACGATGGACATCGAGGTAAACAGCCACACCACTGGCTGCCTGTTCGACACGGGAAGCACTGAGAGCTTCATACACCTGTGCTCGGCCAAAGATTATTCCCTGACTATCCCCAGCCAAGTGCAAGGTATCAATAGCCTCCTATCTGGAAATCTGCGGGAGATGCACCATGACTCTAACCATGGAGGGCACAAATATAAGAACTTCGGACTTGTTGCCCCACCGTTGTGCACCCATCATATTGGGGCTGAATTTCCAGTGCAGTTTGATGGGCCCCATACCCCCCCCCCCCCACTGCCATCAGTAATAACCAGTTCTGGGAGATCCCTCCCCTCCCCCCGGAGGTCCAATCACTCAGGCCATCCTCTCGGTCCCTCTGCTGTTCTAAAACCTCACCCTGGATAGCAAACCTGTGGCCACTAAGAGCAGGTGATACTGCCCCTGGGACAGGGAATTCATTAAGACGGAGGTGGAGCAATGGCTGGGGGAGGGCATAATAGAAGTGAGTAATAGTCCCTGGAGGGCACAAGTAGTGGTGGGGAAGAGTGGGGAGAACTGGGTGGTGATAGACTACAGTCAGACCATCAACCGGTTCACCTTATTGGAGTCCTACCCTTTTCCCCACATAGCTGATATGGTGAACGAGATCACCAAGTATAGGGTCTTCTCTACTACAGATCGCCAAATCAGCGCATCACCAAATCCCGATTTGCCCAAAACATGGCGTTTGAGGCCAATGGCCAACTCTACCATTTCCAAATTACCATTTAGCCTCATGAATGGGATCTCGGTGTTCCAAAGGGAAATGGACCCCATGGTGGATGACAATAAACTAAAGGCTAAGTATCCATATCTGGACAAAGTCACCATCTGTGGGCATGACCAGAAGGAACACAACAAGAACCTGCAGATGTTCCTGGCCACTGCAAAGGCCCTCAATCTCACATACAGTAAGAAAAGGTGTGTGTTTAGCACCAAGCAGCTGGCAGTCCTGGGGTATGTAGTGGAACATAGTGTCATCACCCCGACCCTGAGCACATGGCCCCTTCTGGAATGACTTTAAAAAGGTGCCTGGGGCTCTTCGCATATTATGCCCAATGGATCCCCAACTATGTAGACAAGGCCCAACCCATCATAAAAACCACAACCTTTCCCCCATCAGCAGAGGCCCATAAGGCTTTCAAGGGCATCAGAGATGAGAATGCCAAGGCAAGGTGCAATCTGTCCCATTCCAAGTGGAAAGTGATGTCTCTGACCTTGCTCTGGCCATCACACTGAACCAAGTAGGCAGGCCAGTGGCATTTTTTTCCTACACCCTACAAGGCCCTGAATGCAGGAACTCCACCATCGAGAAGGAGGCACAGGCTAGAGTGGAGGCCATGCACCATTGGAGGCACTACTTGGCTGGCAGACCATTCACCTGCTGATGGACCAGAGAGCTGTCGCTTTCATGTTTAACAATAAGCAGCGGGGTTAAATCAAAAAATGACAAGATCATGAGGTGGAGAATTGAGCATCCATCTACAGTTATGAGATCTTGTACTGACTGGACAAGCTCAATGAGCCACCCAATGCCCTGTCCAGGGGTACCTGCACCAGTGGACGTTGATCGCCTCCATGCCCTCCACAATAGCCTCTTCCACCCAGGGGTCACAAGGCTCTACCATTTTGTGAGGGCCCGTAACCTCTCCTACTCAGTGGAGGAAGTCAGGGACCTGACTTGCAAGCCACAGGGAGCTGAATTGCAAGCCGCAATTTTACAGACCAGAGAGAACCCAACTCATCAAGGCCATTTGCCCCTTCGAGCGTCTCAATGTGGACTTCAAGGGGCCCATCCCGCCCATGAATCAGAACATCTACTTCCAGAGCATCGTGGACGAGTACTTGTGTTTCCCATTTGCCATCGCCTGCCCTGACATGACCACATTCACGGTCATTAAAGCTCTCCACGCAGTATTCACTCTGTTCGGAGACCCCAGTTATGTTCATAGCAACCAGTGATCGGCCTTCATGAGTGAGGAGTTGTGGCAATAATTCCTTTCCAGGGGCTTAGCTATGAGCAGAACCACCAGCTACAACCCACGTGGGAATGGGGAGGTGGAGAGGAGAATGGTACAATCTGGAGGGCAGTACTTTTGGCCCTCATTGAAAGGGATGCCCATTTCCCACTGGCAATAGATCCTTGCAGAAGTGCTGCATGGTACCAGGTCCCTATTTTACACAGCAGCTAACGCAACGGCACATGAAAAATCGTTCTCCTTCCCTAGAAGGTCAGCATCAGGAACTACGTTGTTGGTCTAGCTGACAACCCCAGGGCTGGTACTTCTCTGGAAGCATATTAGAAGGCACAAGGCAGACCCACTGGTCGAGGAAGTGCACCTCCTGCATGCGATCCACCAGTATGTGCTGGTAAGGCACCTGGAGGGACGGAACGATACAGTATCCATCTGTGACCTGGCACAAGCGGGGGCCCCAGCACGGGAGGTGAACCCAATAGCCCCGGGCAGTGACCAGTTGGCTCCAGGGATCACCCTGACAGGTAAAGTAGTGATCCCACCTCCAACATGACCCGCCGAGTGTTACCCCCCCACACTGGAGAGTGCCCCCGCCGTCCCCACCCCCCACTGTTACAATAAATTCCCCACCCTCTACAGACCCAGTATACACAGACACTGTTCAGCCCTCCAACACCCAGCTGAGTGAACAAGCCATCGTTCCGCTGGGGCCAACGATACAGCCAGCAGTACCTCAGAAATCACAGAGCCGAATAACCGCCGGAGCAGCTGAACCTTTGAGCTGTATGGACTACAAGACCTGTGCCGATGGACAGGTCCAAAAAAGGAGGGGTGAATGTAGTGGAACATGGTACTGCAGGTATATCCCAGCATGTCCACACTGGGCTGGGCAGGCTGGCCCACCTTCTGTACCTGCAAACCCTCCCCATAAGATCCTCTGAGAGTCCTATTCTCCTCCCTCACACCTGCCTTGGACATGGGCCAGCAGCATGTAGAGGGACGTCCAGGTCTCCTGATCAATAAAGTCTTTGACTATGTGCTTCATGTCTGCGAGTGGTCAGTGATCATGCCACAAGGTTTGAACAGGCTAACATGGTGAAAAAACTCAATAGGTCACCCAGCATTCACAGGAAGCAAAGGGTCATCAACGTTTCATGCCTGAGCCCTTCATCAATGTGTGAGCAAGCAGGGGGAGGTAGGAGGGGGTAGGGGTAGGATCAAGGAAGGAGAGGAGGGAGGAAGAGGCAAGCAGGGGTGAGAAGGGAAAGGAGGAGCATGGGGATGAGACGAGAGGAGGGTATAAAGAGCTGGGGAGGAGAGAGGAAGGAAGAAAAGATATGGGGAGGAGAGGAGAGGAGTGAAGAAAGGACAGGCTAAATAGATATGGGTGGGAGGGCATAAGAGAAAAATGCTGGGAAGTGCTATGGGAAGGGGTGGGGAATGATGAAAGGAGACAGAGGGATAAGGAAAGAGAGACTTGGGGGCTGAGGTTTTTAATAGAAACTGGAGAAGTCGATGTTTATGCTGTCTGACTGGAAAGTGGCCAGACGGAATATTTAGTGCTGTTCTTTCAATTTGCGGGTAGCCTGAGGGTTTGGTCGTGCACGAGGTCATGGATAGAGATGTCATTAGGTGCAGAATAAGATTGTCGAATCACTGGGAGGTCCTTGTCAGTATAGCTACAGAGGAAAAATCTATCTGCAATATCTATAACCCTTATCATTTTAATTACCTCAATCAAATCTCCCTTCATTACAAGGAATAAATTCCTAACCTGTTTAACCGTTCCCTGTAACTCAGTTTCTCAAGTACCAGCAACATCCTAGTAATTCTTCTCTGCCCTCTTATTGATATCTTTCCTGTACTTAGTGACCAAAACTGCACACAATTTGGCCTCTCCAACAGCTTATACAATTTTATCATAACATCTCAACTCGGGTACTCTATACTTTAATTTGTGAAGACCAGTGTGTCAAAAGCTATTTTTATGACCCTATCCACCTGTGAGACCACTTCCTGGGAATTATGTACCTGTATCTCCAAATCCCTCTGTTCGACTGCTCTCCTCAGTGCCTTACCCTTTACTGTGTGTGACCTACCTTGGTTTGTCTTTCCAAAATGTATCACCTCACAATTATCTGCTTTAAATTCTATCTGCCATTTTGCAGCCCAATTTTCCAGCTGGTTCAGATCCTCCTGGAAGCTTTCAAAGTTCCTCCTTGATCTCTCGGGTCTTCATATCATCTGCAAACTTGCTGATTTAATTTACCACATCATCTACATAATTGACATAGATCATACATGTCAAACTCTGGCCCGCGGGCCAAATTTGGCCCGCGATATAATTATATTTGGCCCGCAAGATCATATTAAATATATATTAGAGTTGGCCCGCTGGCCGCCGCGCCAGTATAGCGCATGCACACTGAAGGTGAAAATGAAGACGCCGGTGGTGTGGAGGGATCTCAGAGTCCCGAATCCCGGGGATCGGAGCGCCGCACTCAGCCCGCCCGGCTCCCGGACACACAGACGCGGCTAGAGTTGGGGACCATCCCCGCCGGGTCTGCGCTTCAGCGGCGACGCTGGACCGAACGTCTCGTTGCCGATGCCTTCCCCCTCGCTCCGTGCGCGGCGGACCCTGCCTCCCGCTCCTTTTGTTGGAGACGAGCCCGGCGCCGTGAGATTGCAGTTTAATCCCTCTCCAACCATGGGAGGGGGGTGGGAGCAACGCGCTCTTCTCAGCCAATTCCTCCACCGCCCTGGATGCCGGCGTTTCAATGGGGGGTTCGGGTGCCCTCGTCAGGTGACCGACCTGTTGGTCCAAGACAAGGGGAGTGCGTACAAACTCCACACAGACAGCACTTGAACTCGGGTGAACGTGGAGCTGCGACCCCACATTCCGCATCAGGACTGTGTGCAAGATTGGGAGCAGTGAGATGGAAGCTTATTTTGATCCTGTGATTTAAGCCTTTCTTGGGGTGGGGGGGGTCCTTCTCTGACCACTTGCCTAACAATTAACCTAATCAGATGTGGAGTTACCACAATACAACAGTTCTCAACCTTTTTCTTTCCACTCGCGTTCCTGTGCCATTGGTGCTCTGTGATTAGTAAGGGATTGCTTAAGGTGGTCTGTGGGTGGAAAGAAAAAGTTTGAAGACCACTGCTTTAATCATCCCTCATTGACTCGTCATGTGCACGGTTTCAGATCTCCAAAGGAAATGGGCCAACGACAATGAAAGAGTTTATCCAAAACTATTATTAAACATTTATTTTAATAAGAAAAAGTTTAACATTACATATGTTGAAAGAAGAGAAAACATGCAGATGCTGTTGAAAATTTTCAATAAATATTTAGTTCGGCCCTCGACTTAGTCCAAGTTTTTAATTTTGGCCCTCCGTGAATTTAAGTTTGACACCCCTGGTATAGATGATAAACAACAATGGACCCAACACTGATCCTTGAGGCACATCACTCATCACAGAGAGGCAACCACACACCAGCATCCTCTGGCTTCTCCCATATCGTCAATGCCAAATAGAATGTACTACCTCGTCCTGAATACCAAGTGACCGAACCTTCTTGACCAATCTTCCATGGAGGACATTATGAGGCATGCTAACACCCTCTAATAATTTACCCACACCTTTCATCAGGCTCACGGCACTACAATTTCCTGGATCATTTTTAGAACCTTTTTTGAACAATGGACAACATAAGCTATCCTCCAATCCTCTGATAAGGTCATTTTAAATATATCAGCCAGGGTAACTGCAATTTATACATACACCTCCTTCAAGATCTAAGGGAATATATTGTCAAGCCCTTGGGATTTATCCACCATTATGTGCCACAAGATAACAAGCCCCTCCTCATTTTGAAAATTTTATTTTTCAATTTTTATAAAACAAACATAGTATCATAGCTGAAAAAACAATCCTTTTTAACATATTTAGACTTTCATTTAGTGTTTAGTGGGATTAAATGACACTGCGTACCAGCTGAGTTTCTCCTGCACCTTGTGGATTGCTGACGGATTACCTGCTGGCTACCCCTCGACAACAGTGGTCCTTTGGGATTTCTGCGTGAACGGATACTCAGTGGAGAGAACTGCAGGGGACGAGAGATGAAGCGAACCCACCTGCTTGGAGGGGCAAAAGGAATGAGGAGCTGGGAGGTGAGATGTGGCCCACCTGTTATGACCACCAGCGTAGCCAGGCACGAGAACGTGGACACATCGATCTTCATCCGTTGTAGTGCGATGGAGAAGCTGACGATAGAATCAATCCACTCGCCAAAAGCACGCAAGCACTGCTGGCGATGGAGGACGACACCGTTGCAGAAGATAAGCTTGCCTTCTCTGGGGTTGGATCTGCAAACAAGAGACACTTTGAAAGCGATGCAACCTGCAAACGTGCTGGAGATACTCAGCAGGTCACAGAGCAACTACAGGAAGCATTTCGGGCCTGAGCCCTTCATCAAGGTGTGGGCAAAAAGCAGACAGGTGTCTCAATATAAGAGGTGGGGGAGGGGGGATAAAGATGGGGTGGGGGGGGAGTCATGCAAACTCCTTAAAGACAGTGATGGATTTGTACCAAGGTCTCTGGTGCTGTGATGGGTGCCATGGCTCTAGCTCAATGCTGTTACAGCTCCAGCGATCTGGGTTCAAATCCGGGCGCTGTCTGTAAGGAGTTTGTACATTCTTCCTGTGTCTGTGTGGACTTTCCCCGGGGGCTCCAGTTTCCTGTCACCGCTCCAAAATGTATGGATTGTAGATTAATTGGAATATTTTGGCAGCAGGGGTTCGTGGGCTGGAAGGGCCTGTTACTGTGTTGTGTAACTAAATTTAAAATTTTTAAAAAAATATTAAAATAGTATTACTGGACAAAGACTGACAGGTTATCGGAAATGTGCACAGCCATTTTACAGAGTGCAGGATCACAGTGTAAAATTAGCAGCAAGGAACAGCAGGAGGAAAGCCCTGTGGCAGGGTTCATTCAGGATGCTGACGGCTGCGGGGAAGAAATTGTTGGTGCATGCTTTCAGGCTCTTTGGCCTTCTCCCCAGCAGGAGGAGAGAGGAGGGAGTGTGCCCGTGGGGCATGATGGGTTCTTCAGTGTGTTGGATCCCTTTCAATGGGCACCAGGGGATGGAGGCTGTGGAGGGGACAATTTTACTTCCATATCAACAGGAGCACAATAAGGAGTGTCCTGTCTGGATGCAAAATCATCAATGGGGACTCCCTTTCCTCAACTGACGGCATTCACTTGGAGCTTCAGAGAATTATGGAGGAGCTTCTCCATCCAGTACACAATATCTGTGACCCACTACCATCAGGAAGGAGGTACAGGAGCATCAAAAGCAGCACTGCCAGGCTGGGAAATAACTTCTTCCCACAGGCTGTGAGATTGATGAATGGTGTCCTGTAACTAAGTCAATCATCCCAAAATATTTAAATAGGTATTTTAAATAATATCTATATGTATATATGTGATTAATCCTTTCCCATTCTTCACTGAAATCTCGTCCAGTGAAATGAGCAACACAAAAACTTGCTCCGAAATTCCGAAAGTTATGCAGAGTCCACAAAGGGTCAGCAACGTTTTGGGCCTGAGCTCTTCGTCACGGAGAGAGCAGAAAGCAGGAAGGCACCTGAATAAAACAGTGGGGTGTGGAGAAGGGAGGAGAGAGGGAAGGGTGGAGGAGGAGAGGAGGAGAGGGAGGAAAGGGGAGGTGGAGGTGCACAGGCCCCAAGGTCATAGGTGGGTGTGGGTGTGAGGGGAAAAGAGAAGCTGAGGTAATGGGGAAGCGGGTACTTCACTTAATGGAGGTGGAGAGCTGGAGGAAAGAGACAGAAGGAGAGGGAAAGAGAGAGTCGGAGGAAGGAGTTAATGGAAACTGGAGAAATGGCAACATGGTAAATTAATGAAACGCTGTTATAGCGCCAGCAAGCTGGGATCGAATCTGGCGCTGTCTGTAAGGAGTTTGTACGTTCTCCCTGCGCCTGCGTGGGTTTCCTTCAGATGCTCTGGTTTCCTCCCACCCTTCGAAACGTACATGGGTTGTAGAATAATTGCAGTATTTGGGCAGCATGGGCTTGAGGGCCGGAAGGGTCTGTTACCGTGCCTTCTGTTTAAATGAAATGATCAGCCATTGTTAATGTCGCCTGGTTGGAGAGGGCCCAGATGCAATATTAGGTGTTGTTCCTCCAATCTGCAAGTGGCCTTGGTTTGACAGTGCAAGAGGCCACGGATGGGAGAAGTTACACTGATGTGGCCCACGGACAGAATGAAGCTCAGCTTTTCCCACACGGTCTCCAGTCAGACAAAAAGCAGAAAGAATTTGCAGGGACTGAAGACTGAAATAAAAACCAGAGAATGTGGAACTGTCCGTGGAGCAAGCTCGCATTTCACGCGCAGTGACAACTCGGTTGGCAGCGTTCCCTCTTGTGCAGCCAACAGAGGCCTTCCTGGGTACAACTGGACTGCAGCATTTCCTGCTACTCCCACAATGTTCACATGCCCATAGAGGTGTCAGCGGGTGCAGAATGCTTTGGGACAAGCAGAGGCTGTGAAAGGTGTAAGAGAGAGGCAAGGTGTTCATGGGCACTCAGGAGAAGGACCAGATATAGAATGGCATGAATTCAACGCCATTAACCAACCTCCGATTTCCGTGAAGCCCCTTCCCCAAATCTCTCCTTTTCTACATCCATTCCTCCAGCTACCTACCCCATCCCTCTCCATTCAGAGAGCTACCGCTTTCCCAGATCAGTTCTTAGCTTCTCTCTTCTACCCTATGCCTCATATTCACCTATGACCTACCTATTGGTCTATCCTCTTCCTCCCTCCTCTCCTCCTCCCCTGCCCCTTCCACCCTCCTCTCCTCCCCTGCTCCTTCTCTCCTACCTCCCTCCTCTCCTTCTCCTGCCCCTTCCCTCCTCTCTTCCCTCTGCCCCTTCCTTCCTCCTCTCCTCCCTCTGCCCCTTCCTCCCTCCCTCTTACCTCCTCCTTCTCCTCTGCTGCCCCTGCCTCCCTCTCCCTCCCTCCTTCTTTCCCATCCAACATTTTATTCACCTGCCTCCTTTTTGACGAAGCACTCAGACCTGAAATGTCCACTTCCCGTGGAGGCCATGGGTTTTTCCAGAACCTTTGTGTCTTCCTTGACATACTGAACGGTTTGTGGGACTGGACCCAGGAGGGGGATAGAGCAACAATTGGGGGTGTGATGCCCTGGTATCAGGGACTGCTGTGTTCAGGTACCCACCTGTAGGCCAGCCTAAGGATAAAGAGCTCCAGAAAGGCCGACTCCAGTAGCAGATCTTGATCCTCCTTGGGGAAACCACAGAACCCCGGGATCTGCTCTGCCCACTGGCGTATAATTTCCATCGATCCTGCCAGCAACTCGTAAAACTGTTGCACCTCGGCTGCTTCGTCCTCCTCCAACGAGTATGTGCTGGGTTCCTGAAACTGGACAAATCAAGAGGAGAACTTCAGTGGTAGCCCAGCTGTGAATTCTTTGAGGATGTAACTATGCCCATTGATGAAGGTGGAGAAGTGCATGGAGGGTATAAGGATTTCAGTAAAGCATTTGATAAAGTTCCATATACAAGGCTCATTCAGAAAGTAAGGAGGCATGGAATCCAAGAAGCCTTGGTTTGTGGTTTTACAAGCTCCCATTTTAATAAAATGGGATTATCACTGTAAGGGATAGTATAAACAGGAGGGTCTGAATGGTCACAATAACATTCGCAAGAACCAAGCACAACGCAAGTCATAGCCCAGTGATAATTCAATACATTGGAAGAAGTGAAGGAAGGTTTGTCACAGTCTGTTCCAGTTTCAATACATTTGCAAAGTGCCGTGAACTGGGATTCACCGGTAGGATGTTGTGCTGATGGCTGGCCCCACCTCCCGGCTCCACCCACATCTGCTCACATATAACCTTGGTTTCCTGCCTAAACCCAGAACCCTTATGAAGACTACTGTAAGATCCTACCCTCAGTTATAAGCTAATAAAAGCGTTTGTTCTCCCTCCAGTCGTGAGAGCTTTTATTCGCGCTACACAAAGTCACTTTGATTTTGCAAGGGGAGAACCATTCTGACTGCTGGAGAGAAACAGCTTTTTGAAGCAGTTCTTATGGCCAGCCATTTCCGTGGAATCAGCGCAAAGCCTGCTCTGTGAATGACTGGGCCTTTTCGGAGGATTGACCTGTGCCAGGAGGGAGCAAAGTGCTTCATTTTGATTGTGACCAACAGCGAACAGTTCCAGAGTCTTGGAAGCTTTGTGGAGCCCACCCAGTTCGAGTCTCGCCTACATAAGGACCAGGAAGGATATGACCACAGCTCATGTGGATGGATATTTCTTCAAAGGCAACACAAGAAGAATTTGTGTATCTGTAGCAGCGACAACTCGCGTCTTCCCATCAGTTCATCATTAATTCTGGGCATCAAATTTCAAAGGCCTGCTTTATAGGACAGGTTGGTTTTCTCATCTTGGAGGTCGGAGGATGAAGGGTGACAAGATGATGAGAGGCATTGATCATATGGATGACCAGAGGCTTTTCCCAGGAACATGAGGGACATTGTTTTAAGGTGCTTGCATGTATGTACAGGGGATATAAGAGAGAGGGGTGTGTGCATGAAATACGGTGTTAGTAATGGTGGTGGAAGCAGATCCAATGAGATCTTTTAACAGGTCATTCAATAGGTACATGAATCTGAGAAAAAATGGTGGTTTATGCAGTAGGGAAATTCTAGGTAGGTTATTGGGTTAGCACAACATTGTGGGCTGAAGGGCCCCTACTGTGCAGTAGATTTCTGCACAGCAGAACAACTCTGACATTTATGACATCCACAACAAGAAAGAACAAAAAGATCCAACATCATTCATACGTTGCAGATTCAGAGTCTTTGTAAAGAAAGTCACAAAATTCAACCAGGTATTCCTCGAAACTTGAATTTTTCTTGCAGTTGGAAAATGAAATATACAAAGGTGCTCAGTAGGAGCATCTTTAGGAAGTAAGTGGCAACAAATGTTTTGGGCCTGAGGCCTTCATCAAGGTGTGAGCAGAAACCAGGCAGGTACCTGAGTGAAAAGGTGATGGGGAGGAGGGAGAGGAGGGAGGAAGCAGCAGGGGGAGGAACGAAGGCTCACAGGTAAGAGTCCACAGAGTTGTGAACTCGGCCAGCGGCATCACGGGCACCAACAAGAGTTGGTGTCTCAAGAAAGCAGCCTCTATCCTCAACGACCCCACCATCCATTTCTACCATCAGGAGGGAGGTCCAGGACCCTAAAGCTGAACATCTAACAATACAGAAACAGCTTCTTCCCCTCTGCCATCAGATTTCTGAAAGGACACTACCTTTTTGCAGTAATTAATTACATTTTTAAAATGTAAATGATAGGATTAATATTTGCACCCGTAATGAATATTTTCACCTGTCATGCTGCCGTAAAACAACAAACTTCACGACATGTTCATGCCAATAAATACTGATTCTAATTCTAATGTAGGTGGGATAGAAGAGAGCAAAGGTGTGGGGAGTGGGACGAAAGGAGACTGAGGGAAAGGGAAAAAGGAAACTAGTTAAAAAAGTTCCCCCTTAAACCTTTCCTCTTTCACCCTTAACCCATGTCCTCTGGTTTGTATCCCACATATCCCACAAGTGGCCAACACCAACTTGCATATACTCCATCGATACATGTCATCATTTTGTAAACCTCTATCAAATCTCCCCTCATTCTTCTATGCTCCAGGGAATAAAGTTCTCATCTGTTTAACCTTTCCCTGTAACTCGGTTCCTTAACTCCGGGTAACATCCTAATAAATGATATTTCACTCTTTCAATGTTACTGATGTCTTTCCTGTAGCTAGGTGACCAAAACTGCACTCAATACTCCAAATATGGCCTCACCAACATCTAATGTTCCAGTTAAATGTAGCCCATATCCTCTGATTTGTATTTGTATCTCACCAAACTTCAGTGGGAAAAGCCTGCTTGCATTTACTCTATCTCTACTCATTGTAATTTTGTACACCTCCATCAAATCTCCCCTCATTCTTCTATGCTGCCCTGATGGTCCCCACTGCCCTGACGGACCTGCTGCCTCGCCTGCCCAGCCAGTCCCCACTGACAGCTCCCACTGCCCAGCTGGCCCCCTGCTGCCCCAACAGTCCCCGCTGCTCCACCTGGCCCCGCTGTCCCGACTGCCCCGAGGGCTCCCCACTGCCCCTGACTTAGAGGGAGAGGGGTGAGTGGGGAGATGGGTCGTGGGCTGACGCCATCATCACCCCGTCCCTAAACTCCCGTTTAACGCGGCTATACATTCAGATCGATTGACAGAGGGCTGCGCTGTGGAAATTATCCCTCTCAGAAAGGGGTTGGAATATACGCTCAGAGACCGCCTCCTCACATTCAGGTGATTATGTGTTTTGGCAGAGTTTCTACATCTCTTGGGCTATCTGAAATGGTCTCTAGAGTCAAGTGCAAATTTGCTGATCCAGTTGACCACATTATCATCCTGATCACAGACAACAATGTTCCCAAAACTGATCCCTGAGGAACTTCACTAGACACAGTGCTCCAGTCTGAGAAACAGTCATCCACCACTACTCTCGGGCCTTCTCCTGACCAGTCATTGGCAAATCCTGTTTTCTACCTCACCACGAATACTGAGCTTTTGAACGTTTCTGATTAATCTTGTCAAAGTCCATGTAGACAACATCCACAGCCTTTCCTTCATCAACTTTCCTGATAGCATGCTGGTAAAATTCTATCAGATTGGTTAAACATGACCTCCCATGCACAAAGCCATGTTGACTATCTCAAATCAATCCCTGGTTATCCAAATACTTGTATATTCAATCTCTTAGACCACCTTCCTGTAGTGCGCTGAGCAACTGCATGAGAAAACGGGCTGAACCATTGCAACACGCGGCCAGTCCAAGATGGCGCAGGCTCCCCTTCACTGCCAAGAAGCACACGCTTTGTGTCAGGTGCGGGCTGAGGAACCAGCTGGCCAGAGAGTGACACCGCAACGTGATGACGTCACCTCCGGAAGTCGGAAGGTATGTCATCGGATGTGGGCGGGCCAGTGGGCACACACGGCAAATTCAAACCAGGAGAGTCCTGGTTTTACACTCACCTTGTGTGGACGTCTCATTATTCGGTAGCTCTGCTGCAGCAGACCCTACAGTGATGACCCTGACGGTTCCAATGTTTTGGAACCAGCATCGATCGCATGAAAATCCAGCGACTGGCTGAATCGACAGTCTCAGTGGGCGTACATCTCTCGCCTTTCAGGGCAAGCCAACCCAGGAATTGGCTGCAGCTGGCTGAGACAACGTTCCACATCAAGAGAATCGTTTCAGAGAACACCAAATTCTGACACATCGTCAGCGCCCTGGACACCGCCACAGCTGCCAAAGTAAGTCCTTTCATAGAAAACCCAAGTATGTGCAGTTCCGACAATTCCCCCTTGACATTCTAGAGCTCAGCCGGCACGAGCAGGCCATCCACATCCTCAATGTGCAGGGCCTGGGTGACAGAAACCCCTTTGATGGGCACACAGACTGTTTCCTGTTCGAGGCCCTATTCCTCTCGAAACTACCAGTACATGTATCCTTGGCGGTTTCAGACATTGATTTCAGGCCCCACACCTCATAGCCAAGGAGGCAGACAGGCTGTTCCGCACCCCACAGCAGAGCTCCCTCTACATGCAACCAATCTAAGTGATTGGCTCCGCCACCCCGCCCAGCCCACCAACGGTAGCTGCGGCACAGCGGCAATGCGAAGTGCGCACAGAGCAGAACAGCAAGTACTGTTCCTACCACTGCCGATGGGGCAAGAATGCCCAGCAGTGCATCCCCCGTGCTCGTACCCCACCACCAAAACCAACAGGGCAATGGGAAACAGACAGGCCAGCCGCTGATAGTAACCTCAGAAAGCGCTACTCTACCTCAGAAACCAGAGGACCGAGAAGGATTTCCTCGTTGACACAGACGTGGAGATTAGCCTCAACCCACCCCTATACTTTGAGGCGAGAAACACCAAAGGCCCTCCCCTGCAAGCAGCCAACGGGTCCCAGCTATGGCACCTGCCTAGTCACGTTTCAGAAACTGTATTTCAGTGGGATTGCATCATCACGGTCGTAGGACAGGTGCTTCTCGGATCGGATTTCCTTCGGACTTACGAACTGCTGGTGGATGTGACCAGATGCCGGTTAGTAAACGGCACAACATTCCAGTCTTTCCCCCTCACCCAATGAAGTCGCTCTTTCCTGTCACTAGGAATCCACACCCTGGACCAAGATGAGTACACCTCCCTACTGGCCAAATACCCAGCTCCATTGGCACTGAACTTCCATGACTCCAAACCGCCACATGGCATGGAGCACCACATAGAGACCGCTAGACCCAGGTGCATGCACAAGCCCAGCGTCTCCTGCCAGTCAAGCTCCAACAAGCCAAGGCCGAGTTTGCCACCATGGAGGAGATGGGAATCGTCAACCATTCCAACAGCCCGTGGGCCTCCCCGCTCCACATGATGCAGAGGAGCTCCGGCAGGTGATATCCATGCAGCAACTACTAGCATCTAAATGAGGTGATGGTCCCGGACAGGTACCCCATCCCGCATGTCCAGGATTTCACCATGAGGCTACAGGGCTGCAGAGTATTCTCCAAGGTGAACCTTCTGATGCGGTACCACTAAATCCTGGTACACCCCAGCGATGTCCAGAATATGGCCATCATCACACCTTTCGGCCTCTTTGAATTCCTAAGAATGCCTTTTGAACTCAAAATGCAGCCCGGACATTCTAATGGTCAATAGACTTCCTGGGAAACCACATCACCCTAGAGGGCACCACTCTGCTACCCGACAAGGTGGAGGCCATCCAAAACTTCCCTTAGCTGAACATGACCAAAGGATGACAGGAGTTCCTGGGGATGGTCAACTTCTACCATCGTTTCCTCCCGGGAGTAGCCACCCACATGCAGCCCTTGTTCTCCCTCATCAAACTCGGTGACAAGATGCCACTATGGACGCTGGAGGCTTTCCACACCACCAGGTCAGCATTGGCCAAGGTCACAGCACTGGCACACCCCGATCTCACCTCCCTCCTGGTCCTCACAATGGACGCTTAAGACAGAGTGGTGGGTGTGGTGCTAGAACAATGGGTCGATGAGAACTGGCGACCCCTCGCCTTCTTCAGTAAACATCTCTGAACGCCAGAGCTCAAATACAGTGCATTCTACCGCGAACTGCTGGCCTTGTACCTGGCGGTACGACACTTCCGCTACATGCTAGAGGGAAGAGAGTTCACCGCCTACACAGACCACAAACAGTTGACCTTACGTGCTGAGCAAGGTCTTGGACCCATGGTCAGCAAGACAACAGCACCTCACCTACATTTTAGAATTCACCACGGATATCCGCCACGTTGCCAGTAAGGCCAATGTAGTAGCCAACGCGCTGTCCCGGCCCACTGTCGCCACAACCTGTGGAGGGCTCATCATCCAGCTTGTCAAGGACCAGAGCAGACGTCCAGGCGTACCAGACGGCAATCACCAGCCTGAAGGTCAGAGACTTCTGCCCCGCACCAGAAGGCTGACCTTACTGTGCAACATCTCCACCGGGTCCCTGAGGCTGACCCTACCCACAACCTGGCGACGGCGGGTTTTTGACCAGATCCACGGTTTGTCTCACCCATCCATAAGGTCGATGGTCCACCTGCTCTAAGACAGTGTAATAATGTAATGATGGGGGGGGGGAAGACATATTATACTGACCGCTTAATATTGGCTATGGCTGTAGAGATACTTAACCCTACTGGTATAACAGATGGGGATGCTTTCCCACTGGTCAGTTTAGAGGTGGTTCTAGTCTGTTAATAAAATTGATATGCCATAGACATGGACCAGACGTATTGTACCAATACAGGGCTTTTATTAACAGACTAGAACCACCTCTTACCATCCCAGGGGACCTACATTTCAACCCCACCCCCCCCGACCCACATTTCAACCCCCCCCCCTCCCCGACCCACAGACCACTGCTTTAGATGTCCTGCACAGGCTGAAAGAGCAAGCGGATGGATGATTCCCCACCCCCCCTCCCCCTTGTCAGGCACCTCCTAGCCACCAGAAAGCAGCCACCCAGTCAGTCAAGCACCGAGTACCAGCAGGCCCTCTGGAACCTATGCAGAGCATGCGACCGTAAGCCCATGTCGGCAGCCCAGAATGCTGAGGACCTCATCTGGGATGCGTACGACCCTGCTATTCACTCCGGGTACATAAGACCAAGATTCTTGGAACAAAAGGTATGATATACAGAGGGTGATTGAGCTGACAGAGACAGCTCCCAGTTTGCCAATCCAAACCATCTGTAAAGCCTAGCAGCGCCACGTGCGGACAGTCGCCACTCTGGACAGCGCATTCAGTGCCATCTCCCCTACGAACCAGCGACACCATGTGCAAGTCATGGGGTCTACCATCTTGGACAGGACTGCAAACGCCATCATCTTTGGCATACGACACCACAAAGAAAGAGTGTTGGTGGCCATCTTGAGATCGAGGGTGGCCATCTCGGGATCGTGAGCACCCATCAGACTCAGACAGTGAGTCTATACAGGCCTCCATCTCCCTGAACCAAGAGGCACCACACAAACTCACCAGGCCCATGATAGACATCCAGGTAAACAGGCACATTACCAACTGTTTATTCGATAGCGGGAGTACAGAAAGTTTATTCACCCTGATATCACTAAATGTCTATCCCTTAAAGTATGACCCACCAAACACAAGATATTACTCACATCCAAATCGCACATGTAGTGACCCTGACTGTTGGAGGCAGTTTACAAGCATTTCAGGTGACTCTGTGCCCCCTTGCTACTGGGGCTGGACTTCCAGTGTCAACTTCAGAAAATGACTTTGATTTATGAATATCTAATTTAGGTGTTTTTCTTTGGAGTAATTTATACATTTCTGAAATAAATTTATTTGTATCTCCTTTAGTAATCAATATTTCTAATTCAGTCTGTCCAGATAATCTTACATTTTGACCTAATTTATCAATTAAAAACACTTTAACTTGATAATAACAAAAAAAAAGTATTATTTGGGACATTAAATTTTTCCTTCTTTCATTGAAAAGAAAAAAAATATTCTATTGTTTTAATCCCCATTTGATTCTAAATCTTCAAAAATTGATTATTAACAGTGAAAGGGAAAAGTTTATTTTGATATAAAGGCATTTTACATAAAATCAAACCTTTCCCATCTATCTCATAATCTATTTTATTCCTTAATTCAATTAAGTGTGTCAATATAGGTGGATCCTTCGTACCTATTAATAATTTTGAATTCCATTTCTAAATTGAGATTGAGATGGGAAATTGATTTAGATGGGAAGATAGAGGAAAATGTTTGGAAAAAGTTAAGTAAAAATATGACCAAAATCATTAATGTAAGATACAGATTAGAACAATCTACATCAATTATATTTAACCCCTCAAAAATTAAAAAGATTTAATTCATCTTTATCAGATTTATGTTTTAGATGTGGTTGAGAGATAGGTTCATTTTATCATTCTATTTGGCAATGTTCTAAGGTTTTGGATACAAGTTAAAATATTTTTGGAGAAAATATTAAAGGTAAAATTCTTGGATCCGATGTTATTTTTATTGGGTAATATTAAAATGGTTAGTCTTAAAGTAAGAATAACTACGCATCAAATTGAATTTTTACCATTAGCTTTATCTATTTCTAGGTGTAGGCTTAGAAATGCAGAGATGGCATACTGAGTTACAACCGTGTATTCCACTTGAAAAAATAACATAGTTTATGTAATAAATATCATTTCTTTTTGAAAATATGGAGCCCATATCTACAATGCGTTAGTCTGAATATTTAGAACTCTCAATAACTCATCCTGGTGGAGATTTTTTGCTCCACAGTGGTTGATTTGAAGTTGCATATCTATTTTTGATAATCTCCTTTTCTTCTTTCTTTCTTAGGGGTTAGGGGTTGCATGGCAGTGGGGGAGGGTCAAAAATACCATGTATTGTTTTACTATATAATTAAGTATCAATTGATAAATGCAATTGTGGTTTAAAATATTTTAAATTAAAAAAATTTAAAAAAGAAAGTCACATTGAAATTCAATGGCCCCGCCAACCCACCTCACCATTTGCAACAAACAATTCTTAGATGGCCCTCTGCGTGTGACCTGTGGCCTCCCGATCCTTAAGGTTGAATCCTTCGCACCACAGTTTGCCAACCTCACTCCCAACTGCAAGCCGGTGACCACCAAGGACAGATGGTACTGAGCGGCAGACAAGGCGTTCATTAAGTCAGAGGTGCAGCGCTTGTTGGGTGAGGGCATCATCAAGGCCTTGGAGAGCCCAGTTGGTTGTAGTTAAGATGGGGAAAAGAATAGAATGATCAAAGACTACAGCCAGACCATCAACCATTACATGCAGCTTGATTGATACTTACCCACTTCCCTGTATATCCGATATGGTCAACCACATTGCACAATATCAGGTATTCTCCATGATTGAACTGAAGTTGGCCTATCACCAGCTCCTGATCTGCCCGGAGGTCCACCAGTATACTGCATTTGAGATGGATGGCCACCTCTATCACTTCCTCTGAATCCGTTTCGGCATCACCATCAGTCTCCCAGCAGGAGGTGGATCACTATGAGCTACAGGCCACTTTCCCGTACCTAGATAATGTGACCGTCTGTGACCATGATCTACAAGATCACAATGCAAATCTCCGTAATTCCTTCAGGCAGCAGAACTCCTGAACCTTACCTATAACAAGGAGAAATGTGTGTTCTGGGCTGCAGGACTAGCCATCCTCAGCTGTGTGGTCAAGAATGGTATCATTGGGCCCGACCCTAACCGTGTCCGTTGCTGGAGTTACCCCTCCCACATACCCTCAAAGCTCTGAAGAGATGCCTCGTTCTTCTCATATTACACACAATGGGTCCCCAACTATATGGACGATTTGCCCATTAGGCAAAGCCACCATGTTTCCCCTGCCGGCAGAGGCTAAGCGGCATTAGGCCATATCAAGGACAACATTGCCAAGGCAACCATGCATGCTATAGATGAGTCCACACTGTTTCAAGTGGAGAGCGGTGTGTCCGGCTTTGCCCTGACTGCCACACTCAACCAAATGGGCAGACCTGTCGCCTTTTCCTCAGGCACCCTCGAGGGCCCTGAAATCCGCCATTCTTCAGTCGAGAAGGAGGCCCAGGCCATCATGGAGGCTGTACGCCACTGGAGGCACTACCTTGCTGGAAAATTATTCACTTTCCTCATGTTTAATAATAAGCAGAGGGGCAAAATCAAGAACTGTCCACTTACATCCTCTACCGGCCTGGCAAACTCAACGAACCCCCCTGACACTCTAACCCAGTGTTCAAATAGACAGCCTGTAGACTCTCCACAATGACCTTTCCACTCCAGAATTATTTAGTTTTTCCATTTTATCAAATCTCGGGACCTACCGTGTTCTGTTGACGAAGTCCGGACAATGACCAAAAACTGCCAGGTCTGCACCAAATGCAAACTGCAATTCAACCACAGCGATTCTGATCAAAGCTTCCCGCCCCTTCGAGTGCCTCAGCATTGATTTCAAGGGGCCTCTCCCCTCCTCCAATCGGAATATCTACTTCCTTACAATCATCGACAAATACTCCCACTTCCAATTGTTAGGTCTGCTTTGTTCATGAATGAGTGAGTCAGACACCAGACTGAGTCGAAATCAAGGTTCTTTGTTCTTTATTACCGGATTGTAACACTTACAACTAACAGTGTTAGTTGGAGAAGGCGCATTCTGCCGTTATCAGCAAGTGGTGTTTTTTTTATACCTCAGGACACGCACTTAGTAAATTATCATACCATTACATTGTCCAACTGAATGGGCAACTAAGTTGCCCATTCAGAGCCAGCTCTTCAGCGCTTGACGTCCTGCTTTGCGGAAACTGCCAAAATGTTTGGCCTGGAAGTCAGCCTGAAGAAAACTGAGGTCCTCCATCAGCCAGCTCCCCACCATGACTACCAGCCCCCCCACATCTCCATCGGGCACACAAAACTCAAAACGGTCAACCAGTTTACCTATCTCGGCTGCACCATTTCATCAGATGCAAGGATCGACAATGAGATAGACAACAGACTCGCCAAGGCAAATAGCGCCTTTGGAAGACTACACAAAAGAGTCTGGAAAAACAACCAACTGAAAAACCTCACAAAGATAAGCGTATACAGAGCCGTTGTCATACCCACACTCCTGTTCGGCTCCGAATCATGGGTCCTCTACCGGCACCACCTACGGCTCCTAGAACGCTTCCACCAGCGTTGTCTCCGCTCCATCCTCAACATCCATTGGAGCGCTCACACCACTAACGTCGAGGTACTCGAGATGGCAGAGGTCGACAGCATCGAGTCCACGCTGCTGAAGATCCAGCTGCGCTGGATGGGTCACGTCTCCAGAATGGAGGACCATCGCCTTCCCAAGATCGTATTATATGGCGAGCTCTCCACTGGCCACCGTGACAGAGGTGCACCAAAGAAAAGGTACAAGGACTGCCTAAAGAAATCTCTTGGTGCCTGCCACATTGACCACCGCCAGTGGGCTGATAACGCCTCAAACCGTGCATCTTGGCGCCTCACAGTTTGGCGGGCAGCAGCCTCCTTTGAAGAAGACCGCAGAGCCCACCTCACTGACAAAAGGCAAAGGAGGAAAAACCCAACACCCAACCCCAACCAACCAATTTTCCCTTGCAACCGCTGCAATCGTGTCTGCCTGTCCCGCATCGGACTGGTCAGCCACAAACGAGCCTGCAGCTGACGTGGACTTTTTTACCCCCTCCATAAATCTTCGTCCGCGAAGCCAAGCCAAAGAAAGACATTGTCCAATGAATTAGCTGTTGCTATCCTTCTCTGTTAGTCTGCTGCACATCAGCTTGTTATTGCCAAACTTATCTTGAGCGTACAAGGTCACACCTCCATCCTGTTACTCCTTAGTACTGGGTGACTCCTTCTCCGGTCCCAACTCATGATGTTTTTACCTTACACCTTTCGCCATCCCATGCCCGAACATGACCACGGCCACAGTTATCAAGGCCCTTCACAATATCTTCACACTCTTTGGGGTCCCCAGTTTCATCCACAGCGACCAAGGGACTTCATTCATGAGTGATGAACTGGGGAAGAACATGCTGGCCAGGGGCATTGCCATGAGCAGGATCACCCGTTACAACCCTAGAGGGAATGGGCAAGTGGAAAGGGAGAACGCCATGATCTGGAAGACCATCCTCCTGGCACTGAGGTCATGGGGCTCCCTGTCTCCCAATGGTAAGAAATCCTCCTAGACGTACTGCACTCTGTCCGGTCACTTTTATGTATGGCCACTAACAACACGCATCACAAACGAATGTTTGCTTTCCCTAGGAAGTCTGCATCAGGGACTACACTACTCACCTGGCTGACTTCCCCTGGACCAATCCTACTTCGGAAGCACACCAGGCAATCTAAGACTGATCCACTGGTTGAGAGGTCCACTTTCTCCATGCTAACCCCCAGTGTTCCCACGTTGTCTTCTCTGATGGGCTCGAGGACATGGTCTCGATCTGGGATCCGAGTCCCCCTCCGATCACCACTGATCACCAACAGACACTTCTCCCACTGCTACTTTAGGGATCCCTGAGCTTGCAGCTGACCACTCTCCACCCTTGGCTACTCCTGTTACCCATGATGCACCAGCACCACACTCCCTTACTCCCTCACTTGTTTCCCCCCCACCATGAACTGTAACTGATGATGACAGGCCAACCCCACAAGCTGCTCAGGACAGTACGGCAGCGCCACAACCATTACCACATCATTCGCTGTTACTTAATCTGTAAAATACATACATGTATATTTGTTTAATTTTTGATTTTTCTCACCCCGCAGGACTCTTCTTAAAAAGGAGGGATGAATGAGGTAAACCATGGTTATGCTGCTGCCAGCTGGATGCGCCTCCCTCGACCGATCCCACCCATAGCCTTTGCCCGCTCCCCATTCCAGTCTGCCTCGATCAGTCAATGAGGTTCCAGTCTATAGTTAATAAAAACCTGTCAGTTCCACAACTCCAGGCTTTTGTGATTATTGACGGAGCATCAGTGATGCTACCTGTAAATTGGAAGAACACCTTATATTCCATCTGGGCACTCTCCAACCAGACGTCATTAAGATCGACTTCTCCAATTTCCATTAAACTCTTCCTGCTGAGTCTCTCTCATTCCCTATTCCCTTTCCTCCTGTCCTCCCCACCCCCTTCCCTCACCATTCACCAAAATCCCCTCCTCTCACTTCTTAGCTTCTTACCCATATCCACATATGACCTCTTACCTGGACTCCTCCCCTCCCCTGTCCCTTCCTCCCTCCTGTCCTCTCCTCCCCCTGCCCCTTCCTCCCTCCTGCCCTCCCCCTGCCCCTTCCTCCCTCCTGTCCTCTGCTCCCCCACCATTTTATTGAGGCGCCTGCTCACATTATGATGAAGGGTTCAGGGCTGAAATGTTGCTGACCCTTTATTCCTGTTGTCTCTGTGTGGCCTTCCCCACCATGTTATGTGTCCCAGACCATTTCGCTCATCCAAGTGTTTGTGTGATTTACCGGCTGGTATCACGTCTCCTTCTCCCCAACACAACCTCTCAACGGTCTTGTTTTCCCTGAGAGTTACCTTTGAATAGTCGAGATTGGACATGGGTGGGTTGGACTCAATGTGTGCCCTCATCAGTGCTGTGAGGAGACTAACTGGAGCACTTGAGGTCGTGGCTTCTGGAACATTCTTTGGCTTGGACGGAAGGCGACCTCTTCGACCTTTCAGGCTGTCCGTGCGGACCACTGGAAGAAAAAAAATGATGAGATGATTTTTCAAGCTTCTTCAGAAAAGGAGTCCCTATCATGGAGTCACAACATCTCCTCACCAGCCAGGAAGGCCCAGCGGCACCTACCCTTCCTGAGGCGGCAGAGGCCAAAGCTACCGGCCCCCGTCCCGACAGCGTTTTACAGGAGGACAATCCACAGTGACCTGTCTGGCTGCATCATTCTGTGGGTCAGTAAATGCAACCAGAGGTCAGTCCAGAGGAACATCAAATGGCTGAGAAGATCACTGGGGTATCCCTTTTCTCTATTGACAAGATTGACTGGGAGCACTGCCAAAATAAGGCTCAAAGAATCGCAAAACATAGTGGATACAGCCCAGGATCTCACAGGCAAAATTCTCCCCACCATCGAGAACATCTACAGGAGCCATCATCAAGGATCCACACGCTCTGTCCTCACTGCTGCCATCAGGAATGAGATATCGGTGCCACAAGACTCGCCCCACCAGGTTCAGGAACTACCCCTCCTCCATCAGACTCTTCAACAACAAACTCAATCAGAAACTCATTTAAGGACTCTTACTTGCACATTATTTATTAATAAATATTTTTAAATTTTGTAATCAGTTGTTTACATTTCTCTCATTTTTCTACAGATCTTTTACTGGAGTGGTTTTTAGATATCAATATTGGAGCAAGAATAAGCTGTTCTGCCCATTGAGTCTGTTCCACTGTTTAAACCTGAGCTGATTCTATAGCACGATGGACTGTGGAAATGACCAGCTGAATGTACAAGGAAAAAAAGAAAGAATAAATATGACCCTTTTGTAAAGGTCTGGCAGCCATACTTGGACCACATAGGGGCCCAGATACAGTAATAAAAAAGATCAAAAACGGGTATAAAAGTATCTATTATATATACAAAAATGTAGTTTCCCCAACTGTACTTTATAAAACTTAAAATATATGTAACTCTGATGGTGAATGGATCTGTATGTATGGGAAGCGGAGGGTGGGGGGGTGGTAGGGAGGGACTGTTGTG